>NC_092507.1:25491613-26741613 GCF_047511675.1 Marmota flaviventris | reverse complement strand
AAAATAAAGATCCATCAACATCTAAAAAAATTGAAAAAAAAAAAGATTTGGTGTGTGTGTGTGGGGGGGGGGTGTTTGTGGGGGGTGTGTGCGTGTGCAGTGCTGGGGATGATCTAGGGCCTGGTGAGCGCTAGGCAAGCACTTCATCACTGAGCTACACCCCAGCCCTTTTAGTGTGCCATTTAGTTTCTAGGTTGCAGAATGATGAGTTGTAATCAAGTTGGAACCTAAGGAAGATGCCGCATATCATTAGGGTCAGCAGTTATCTTATCTGATTGCAAACTGGGCCCCCAACCTCTATACTTTCTCTCAAGAAGGAAGGGGGCGGGGAGGAAGCTTCAGTAAGTAGAACTGAGAAGGATCCATTGGAGTTGGGATCGCGGCATCTTTCTTATCCAGTTCCTTCTCACTAGGGCGGCAGCACAGGAGTCCACTGCGCAGGCTCCACGGAGGAGGGGCTCTCCCCTGAGGTGCTGCAGGGTGGTGGTAGCCTCGAGCCCTGAGCCACACCGGATTGTCTGTTTTCTCTTACAACATAACTTTCATTAAACGAATTTAGTCAAATAAGCACATCATGGATGTATAATTCCAAATTGTGATAAACATGCTGTGAAGGAAAGGAACAAAAGTGCCCTGAGATAGTGTAAAAGGGGGAATGCATCTCATCTAGAGAATTTGTGAAAAAAGACCTGAAATATGAGTACATCGAGAGGGAGAGAGAATTTTAGGCAGAAGATGGGTGTGTGCAAAAGACACCGAATGTCAAAAAGCAGCGTGAGACCCCACTAGAGGGGACGGCAGACCCAGAAGCTGCAGCCTTTTAGGATTTCCCCTGCAATGGGGAAGGCTTTGAAGGTTTTTAAGAAGGATGATGGTGCATGATCAGGTTTTCAGCTCGGAAATGTCGCTGTGCCTGCAAGTGAAGCGGCAGACCGATCGGAGGGGCCAGGCGAGTGCATCTAGGAGATGACATCCGACCTGGAAGGCCTGGGTCCAGCATCCGGAGGTGGGGGCGGCGGTTCCTGCGCGGAAAACCGAACTGGCCCACGTGGGCCGCCCCGCCCCGCCCCGCTGCGCAGACGCCGCCAGACTCCGCAGTACCCGCCCGAGGCTGGGCGCGTAGCTTGGTGACCCCCACGTTCACCCGGGCGGTGTGGACGCCGCGGCCCAGGGACCCCCGGCCCATAGTGACGAGTTCCCAGCGAGCTGGGTCAGACGGAACCAGCGCCAGCCCCGCGGGAGAAGGCGCCTCTAGGCCGTGAGTCCGGGCCCAGATGAAAGGCTTGGGGCCCAGCCGCGGGAGTGCGGGGCGGGAGTCGCAGCCTCAGCCCAGCTGTCTTCTTTGGGGAGACTACGGAAGCATTGTCACTGCCCTCTGCCTCCTAGGGGAGACCTTATCTCCTGCAGGGAGGCCACCAGTCCCCATTTTACAGCAAACTGCAGATGAACTGGGGGAGATCTTGATCCTGGGATGTCTGGGTTCTCATTTTACCATCTCTGACAACCGGGGGTCCCTAACCCCACCCGACCCCATCACAGCTTCCTTCGTGGCCCCGCCCAAGTTTAGGGAAGAGGGAAGATCTCCAGGCACCCTCCCACAAGCCAGAGGGATGGTGGTAAGCCGGTTTACAAAGGCCTTACACTTTCCCTCAGGAACTTCTACCCACTATTAGATGTGGTGAGCGTCCCTGCCACCTATAGAGGTCCTTCTAGTGACTGTTCCACTTAATAGTACCTCCAACTTTGTGTGTATGTGTGGGTGGGTGCTGAGGATTGAACTCAGGTGCTCTACCACAAAGCTACATCCCTAGTCCTTTTGATTTTTTTTTTTTTTTTGAGACAGTATCTCCCTAAATTACCCAGGCTGACTTCGGATTTGTGATCCTCCTGCCTCAGTCTTTCTAGTCGCTGAGATTACAGGCGCGCAAAACCATACCTGGCTCCCTCGCCCTTAATGATCATCGATTCTTCTAATCCTAGCAATGTGTGGTCAGTAGAAACCTTTTGTCAATTCAACCCTCTCATTTGGTGGAAAATGGTTTTTAGGGAAGGAAGAGTGGTGTGGTATGCCCTCTCTCCAGGGCCTTGGTGGAGCAAGATGGGCGCAGAGACATAATATAGAAAACATGTACCCAGGGGGCTGGGGATATGACTCAGTTGGTAGAGTGTTTGCCTTGCATGCACAAGGCCCTGGGTTCAATCCCCAGCACCACACACACAAAAAAAAAAAAAAAAAGAAAAAAAAAGAAAAGAAAGAAAGGAGAGGGAGAGAGGGAGAGAGAGAAAGAAAGCATGTACCCAGGACACTGGGAGAAAAGGGGCAAGCTCAAAAGAGAGGTTTATCAGTGAGAGAAGTGGGGGATAGATGCTCTAGGGCAGAAGAGGGAACTAAAGCCAGCTGTTGCAGCCCTGGGCCCACTGCAGTAGCCCCTGTTACCCTTGGCTCCTTCCTGAGTACTAAAATCCCCCTGCAGCCCCCTCTCCCATTCACTGGCTCAGAAGTATGTGCTGACACCTGCAAGAGCCAGGCTCTATGCTGACTCCTGGGAATATGAGGTAGGATACATAAAGAAGGTTCAGGTTTAGTCAGAGAGCCAGATTATAAACTGCTGTTACAAAATTATTCAAGTAAATAAACAGTTCCAGTTGAATAGACAATTACTGACCATAAACCATATGTGCCAGGGATAGGAAATAAGACAGTGTGTACCCAGAGTAGTAGGAGCCAGAGGAAGACATAATTCACCATATTTGTGTATATTGGGGCAGTGGGGAGAAGATCAGAAAGGCTTCAGAGAGAGAGAGATACAAAAGCCTGGTTTTAAAGTACAAAAAGGAATTTACTGGGAGGAAAAGGAGGAGCTTAGTGGGGAGGGGCAAAGCAGGATATTGTAGGCCAGAGGACTAGTGTGAGGAAACTAATGGTGTGCTTTGAGATCTCTGGGCAGTTTGGTGTGATGGGAGGAGCAGAGTGATAAGAGGCAAGTATGGATGGATTCTCATGGGCCAGATCAAACAGGGCCTGGTAGGTCACGTAGAGGGTTAACAGGAGTTTAGGGATGGCACTCATTGCTGTGAGTGCACCCATACACACACACATGGAATTTGCACTTTTTAACTGGAGGTAAATCAATGAAAAAACTGTGGCAATAATCCAGGTAAGAAATGGTGTGAACCAAGTGGTAGTTAGGAGGAAGAATTGTCACAATTTGGTGACCAATGAGATGGGGCAAGGAAGGAGAATGAGTAGCCCAGGATGCTTCTAATCTTCTAGCTAGAATGACTGAATAGAGAGTGGAGCCATCTAGCTGAGGAAACTCAGCCAGAGGGAGGACTGGTTTGGACATAGAGAATATGAGAAGCCTGTGGTCGGTTCAGAGTGGATAGCAATTGGATCTAGGCTGAACACAGAATTGAGAGTCACCAACATACAGCAGAGAATGGGGTCATCTGGGGAGAAGTGTGCAGAATGAGAAGGAACTTGCTTCAGAGGACTGAGGAAAACCCTATGTGGTAGACAGAGGACAAATGGAGAGAGAGAGAGAGGGGAAGAAAACCTTGAAGGGAAGTGTTGCTAGCAGGATCAAAGGAAGGGAGTGAACTGTAGCTAGGTTGCCATGACCTCAGGCCACTCCACCCTGACCTGCTATCACTCATTCTTCTGCTTCCCCTTCACAGACCAGATGTTCGCCATCCAGCCAGGGCTAGCCGAAGGGGACCAGTTCTTGGGGGGCCTGTCTCCTGGAGTATGTCAGCCCAAGCTCCAGCCAGACAGCAACTCCAACTTCTTGGAGAGTGCCAGGGATGCCAATGAGAATTGGCATGGGATGCCAAGCAAACTGGACCCCATCCTGACAAGGAATGCCTCTGAGCTGCCCTCTGACAACCAGGCCTTCCAGGCTTCTGGACTCCCTGAAGAAGGGATTCGTAGCCCTCCAGAAGGTGCAGAAATTCCTGGTGCTGAGCTTGAAAAGAGAGGTGGTGCCAGCACTATCTGCTCTCCTCTGGAGGACAATGGCTATGCCAGCAGCTCCCTGAGCATTGACAGTCCTAGCAGCAGTCCTGAGCCTGCCTGTGGGACCCCTCGAGGTCCTGGCCCTCCAGATTCCCTTCTGCCCTCCGTGGCCCAGGCTGTGCAGCAGCTGCAGGCTCAGGAGCGCTACAAAGAGCAGGAGAAAGAGAAGCATCATGTGCACTTGGTGATGTACCGTCGCCTGGCACTGCTCCAGTGGATCCGGGGTCTGCAGCACCAGTTGGTTGACCAGCAGGCACGTCTGCAGGAGAGCTTCGACACCATCCTAGACAACCGAAAGGAGCTGATCCGCTGTCTCCAGCAGAGGGCAGCACCATCCAGATCCCAGGACCAGGGCTAAGGGTGTGCCTACATAAGTGTGCAAAAGCATAAGTGTATGTTTGTAGGCATGTATGTGGTTGTGCACAAATAAGTACACGATTTTTTGTTGGCATGAATTCAGGTAAGCATGAGTGTATATGTGCTAACATGCAGGCAGGTGTGTATAGGCACATGTGAATGAACTTAAGTGCACTGTATGCGCACTTGTGTACATACAAGCTAACTTATATGTATGAGTGAATAAGAGTGAATGCGTATGTATAGCATGTATGTAACAGTAAATTTATATATGCATGTATGGACGGGTACCCAGGAATGTATATGTGCATGAGGGAGGATGTACATGCAAAAGATATGTATGCATATACATGAGTTTGTGTGTGTAGGCTTGTGCTGTGTATGTGAGTGAATCCTTGTTTGTTCAGGCCTGTGAAGGGGTGCATGTGTGCAGGTGCAGGCATGAGAAGTGTCTGTTGGAGACACGTATTTGCAGATGGATTCATGAGCACATGTGTGCAAATATATATTCAGTTGCACCTGTAGGGCATCTACCCATGCCGTCATCCATGGTCTACCCTGGCTTTTTTTCTCCACTGAGTTCCACTGCTTCCTGGAGAGAATGGGCTAGCTTACTGTCCTTTACCTGAGGAGTATGACTGACCCATTCTCTTGGGGCTTCCCAGGCCACCTTTCTTTTTCCTATTCCCTCACTTAACCCAGACCTTGCTCTGATAAGGCTGTTGTCCATGGTTTTGGCTTTAATTCTGGCCCCATGGCACTTTGGCTGCAGTTTTGTTGGGGCAGTTGGTGAAGAATGGATATTGGAGGGAACTGGAGAATTATGGCAGGGGTGAAAGTGAGGACAGAGAATGAGATAGGGGACTGTCCCTCTTGAACTCTGACTTTGACCATATGGGAAATGGGGGTGGGGGGATGACAGTGGCAGAACTCTGAAGAATAGGAGAATGGGTATTATAAAATACCAGTTTCCAAACAACCATACCTCTCCCCTGGAAAAGGAGCTGTTGAAAACCACATTATTTTAAGTTTCTGTTGAAAAGGAATGTGTGCTTATAAGCATACAAGTAACAGGCAAGGTGTTCCAGGGCCATTAGGGAAAATCTCACTTCCCTCTCTGAGCCTCTACCTTGCCATGCCTTTCTGGTTTAGAGTATTGGATGTATGATTGATTTGGTCCATTTCTCTGAAATCAGTTTGTCAGGAGGAACCAGAGCTCAGCTTTCCAGGTACACAGGGGACAGTGTCAGCCTCACCTCCAGAAGCTCTTAGGATGTTGGATCATACCCCTTTCTGTCACTATATAACCCTTTAAACAGAGATTGATAGGCTCCATGAAACTCCAAATGCTTCATGATTTGGAGAGCTGCTGAGTCTTGAGAACCAACAACTGAGGTAGCAGAGCTCTCTGCTTTGCTTCTGGGAGTCAAGAGAATGCAACATCATGGTGAGCAGTGGCACAAAGAGGGAACACAGGCAGGCGAGTAGTAGCATGGAAGTCACTACTACTGCCTCTGTCCTCAGTCTCCCCATCTGCAAAACATGGGAACTTTTTTAGTCTGTCTCTAAAGAGTTCCATCTCTTATGGGTGATGAAAGATATAGGGAGTAGGCTTGAGAAGTGGATCCTGGGGACTTTCCTCTCTGTAGAGCTTGCATGTTGAATGTGAACTTGGTCTCTGGACCAACACAGAAAGAATAAATTGAAGCAGAGAATTAAAAATTTCTTTGAGTATGTGTTTCTATTCCACCTGTTGCCTGGTACCCTCTTCCACAGTCTGAGGCCATCTTTTGAACAAAGTCCTTGGTTAGAAACCAAGCAGAGTAAAAACATATTTAGTTCATGTAATAGCTACCTTGAATTTTGGTAGAGTTATACATTATAATCCCTTGTTTGAGATCCTGGTAATCGTGACAAAAACCAACTTTTGGACACAACTTTAAATGTGCTGAAATCTGGCCTACTTCTTCCATAGTCACTTTCACATGTAGTGAGATGGGACAGAGCCTTATCTCAAGTAAGGCAGGGCTCTTCATAAATCTTGAATACTGTAGTTCTGAAACTGATCTTTGCTTTTTAAACATCATTTTACAAAGCCTACATAAATTGTTGCTCAAGTTCACATGAATATTAGCGAACACAATATAATATCATACCTAAAACATGAATTAAAGAAAGGCTGAAAGCTTTTAAGCTCAGCTGACTGTTAACAATAGATAAGAACAAAAGTCAGTTTGACTTGCTTCATCTTAAACACTTAGCAAAGACAGTCAAAGCCAAAGCACAGCTGTTCCTGGACATTTTAAATAATAATAGTTAAATGTAACTTCCAAAAATAAGTAAACTGGAGGCTACAAAAGAGATTCTCAGACAGGAATGCCTGATAACTATCAAAAGGAACTGCCAGAGTAGTTTTTAGTTTAAGGCCTTTATTTCTAACCAACACAGGTAGGCTTAATGTTTGCTAGTATGGTTATCCAGCCCTAAGTAACAGAATTAAAGATTTCTCTATTAGACACAGAGGTCATACTAGTAAAAGGATTTTGCAAGATCAGATGACATTAAATTATTAAACTATATCTTAAGGGAAAGAACGTCTGTAACCCTAAAAGTTAAATGTTGTGTTTACATCCCTGACATTTCTGGCAATGTGACAAATGTCCTTAAAGATTTACATGCTCAGATAGAAGCCATGTCCTCAGCAACTTTGTCATGGAAACAATATCTTAGCTCCTAGTTCTTGGTACTTCCTGGTGGAAAACATTGTTAGTCTTTGTCTTTGCCATCATACTCATTGGCATATTCCTGTGCTATGGCATTTATTGCTGCATCGATATGGTTCCAGTACTAATGAATTCTTGTTTCTCTTATAGACCATCCATCACTCAAATGGCCCTCCAGACTATTACTTCTCAATCAGACTTCTATCATGGGCCACTCGATAGACCCGATTTTTAAAGGGGGACTCCAAACTGCTTGCCCCACATCGTCCCTTTTCAGCCTGAAGAAGCCAGAAAGATCTTCTTCGCCCCCCTTCCTTACAGCAGTAAGGAGTTCCCAACTTAGAGGGGGGAATGAAGCCAGATTTAAAGTTAGGTAGTCAGTGTAGTTAGGTAATGAACAGCCCCCAGCAAAAAGGTGCTGACTCAGAAGTCCTTCCTGACCAGATTACTTCTTTGGCCCACCTGTGTCCCACCCCTCGGGCCTTCCCACCTACATTCAATCACTGAAAGAACTATAAAAAGGGGAGACAACATCTCTTCCACGGATTCCACCTCTTGGGTCCCCTTCTTCCTCCGGGAGAAGTCTTTTCTGCTGTCCTTTAATAAACTTCTAATTTCTACTCTGAAAAAAAAAAAAAAAGAAACCAAGCAGAGAAGTTGGGGAAATACCAAAGAGGAAGAATTCAGACTCCTGTGTCTAGCAATTTTAGAGGCTTCACAGTCTTGATGGAGGAGACTTGGCCTCTCCCCTGAAAACTCCATTTGGGACTGTCCTTGTCCTTTGGACCTGAATGGATTGTGAGAGACCACATACCATGTACACACTCACATACTCTGCCTTGGAGTCACCACTGCTGTGGAGTAAAATACTGAGTGAAGATCCTTAGATGGTTCTGAGGAGTATGCAGTTATATTTTATTTTATTGGTGTTGGGAGTTGAACCCAGGGCCTTGTGCAGGGTAGGCAAGTGCTCTACCACTGAGCTAACCTAGTCCCCAGATGTAATTGTAATCTATGCAATTGAATTCAGATATTAGTTGATAACAATTTAGATTTTATCTTCTACTCTAGTTTGCATGACGGTTTATTCTAAAGATTTCAAGGGTTTGGGATTTTTAAAATATTTCATGTTTGGACACAATGCCTTTATTTTTTATTTTTATGTGATGCTGAGGATCGAACCCAGTGCCCCACACATGCCAGGCGAGTGCTCTACCACTGAGCCATAACCCCAGCCCCATGGGGGTTCAGGATTTAACTCAGTAGTAAAGCATTGGCCTAGCCTTCACAAGACCTGGGATTCCATCCCAGGACTGTGTGTGTGAGTGCTGGGCCCAGTTTCCAAGTCTGATATCCCCCAAGTCTGGGGTTCGAGCCTCTGATCTTCCTGGGTCCAGCAGTCACTATAGCTGGCCTGGCCTTTCCTCTCCAAAATACATTATTTTTATAAGTAAGGTATATTAATTTTCTACTGCTGCATAATGAATTGCCCAAAATTTAGTGGTTTAAATCAATACACATTTTTTTATATCTTTTTGTAGGTCAAGAATCTGGTTATAGCTTAGCTGGATTTTATGTGTCAATCTTTTTTTTTTTTTTTTAATGTTTTCTTAGTTGTAGATGGACACAATACCTTTATTTTATTTATTTATTTTTATGTGGTGCTGAGGATCTAACCCAGTGCCTCACACATGCCAGGCAAGTGCTCTGCCACTGAGCCACAACCCCAGCCCTTATATATCAATCTCTTGATCAAGGCATTAGGTCCTGGGCCTATGATTTAATTTGTTGGTACCATTCAGTTCCTTTCAGGCTGTTGGGCTAGAGGCCACTTTCACTTGCTTCTCATGTGAATGGCATTTCAAACACAGCAGCTTATTATATCAGAGCATGCAAACCAAGAAAGCAATAAGGTGCTAGCAAGTCAGAATTTTCTGAAACCTAGCCTCAAAATTGATATCCCCTCAATGTTGCCATATTCTATGGTAGAAGCAAGTTACTCAAGGGGAGGATATTACATAAGGCTATAAATACCAGGGGACAGGGTTCATCCAGGGCCATCTTAGAGTTTGTCTATAGTTATTATTTTTTCTTTTTCTTTCTTGTAGTACTAGGGATTGAACCCAGTTCCTTGCACATGCTAGGCAAGCACTCTACACTGAGCTACATCCCCAGCCCCTTTTAAATTTTATTTGAGACAGGTCTTGCTAAGTTGCCCAGTTTAATCTTGAACTTGCAAATCTCTTGCCCCATCAAGTATGGTCGGAGGGAATGGGTTAAAGCCTTAAAGCCTGGAGTGCAAGGAGGCAGGAAATGAACTGGGAACTGAGGAAGAGTGCAGAGTGTGATAGTGGTAGGTGATTTCTTTAGTCCCAGGTCTGGCATTTTAGGGGTCTATGTAGTGGCTCTCCTTAAGCAGATTGAATGCCCCCTATTGATAGTCTGTGACCTTTCTACCTGCCTGTTTCCTTCAAGCCTCATTCAAAACTCAAGTGTGTTAGTATCTGAACATAGTAGCAGGAAAAGGTCACAGGAACTGGAAACAGAGCTGAGAAAACCAGCAGAAGTCCAGGCAGCAGAGAATAGTAATTTCTAGTATAGACTGGACCCAGATGTCCTGGATCCTCCACTTCCTAGCTGTGCCTCACTTTCCTTAGCCTGTAAAATGGGAGGCAATCATAGTACTAATCTGGCAGTTTTGTAAGAGGTGAGTGACTGTAGAGGGCTCGGACCTGAACCTGGCACATACGAAGTAGTCCATAAATGTGAGCTGTTATTATCTGATTAGGAGAGGACAAGAATACCCTCAGAGGTAGGAGATGCAGCTGAGCGGTTGTGCTGTATATTAAAAAGCTTTGCTGAAGGGCACTCATGAGTTTAATGGATGATGGTGGTGAAAAGAGCAGAATGAGATGGGCATCTTCTGGGATCTGAGCCAGAACTCAAATCCACACATGCCCACACCCACCAGGCACCCAGTTACTCAGGAACCAGACTCCAAACTGCCCGTGCATCAACTACGCACGCACCATCACTCACACTCACAAATGCACACTCAGAGACACAGACCATGCACTCCCCACCCTCCAGTCTCAGAAATAAGACTACAGACTGTCAGAAGTGAGTTCGCTCTTCCTCTCCGGTCTGTGGGCATTTCCAGGCGAAACTTACGCTTGCCCAGATCCTCCCACCGCCCGCACCCCTGCTCCTCGCCCCAACGCTGAGGCTCCGAACCGGTAGATGTCCTAAATGGGTTCCATTCTCATTTATCACCAAATAGATTTGAGGAGACATTCGTTTGGTTGAGCGACTGGCAAGCAGGGGGACAGGGGTGGCGGGGAGAAAGGCCAGGGGCGGAAAAAGTTTTGTGGTGCTAAAGTCTCAGATGTCAGAGCCTGGGAAGGGGCTGGTCCCCCGGGTCCTCCCACACACTGGGGATGAAAGAGGGCTCGGGCTTTGAGGTGGGGACTCGGGCGTGGCGGGGGCGCGAGGGGGAGCTCCAGGGCTCCGCGCGAGGGACTAGGGAGAGGGCCCGGGCGGCGCTCAGCTGGTGTTCAGTGGTTCTGGTGGGGGGGCTCGTCCCCCAAAAGCGAAGACAAAGGGGCGGCCTCCCCGGAGCCCAGCGGCACAAAGCGGGGACCGGGCGGGGCGGAGCCCGCCCACTGGCCGCCCGCACCCGACCGCTGATCCGCGAGATCCCGAGCGCCGTTCCCGGAGCCTAATCCCAACAAGCATGAAAACGGCTCGGCCGGCCCGCCAGCAGGCCCTTTGTCCGGACCCCTCGCGGGACAGCTGCAGCCGGGTCCCCTCCCTCTTTTGTGTCTCCTCCTCGCCGCCTGCTCCGCCCTCCTCACCTCAGCTGCCTGCGAGGCCGCGAACCGTCCCGGGCTTTCGCCTCCCACCTTCGGGCGCACAAAGCGGGGCAGCGCCCCTCATCTGGGGGAGGGAGGATTAACCCCGGGGTCTGCAGGAGGGCTGGGGCCGCGGAGCGAAGAGGAGAGGACTGCGAGTGCGCCTTCCTCTGGAGCGTAGGGGTGCGGGGTGATGTGGGCCTGCAAGTGGGAACATAGACGTGGGATTGGATCGTGGGTGCGTGCGGTGCAGAGGGAGCGAGTCAGAGGGCTGGAGGGGACTCAGCATTCAGTAGCAGCTCTCAGGAGCAGGAAGTCTCCCTAGACCGTGATGCACCCCTGGACAGCTGTCCGGACCTCTCGGTGGCCTTTCCCAAACCTCTGGCTCCAGCAGGGCCTCTGCCCCTACCCCACCTGCATGTCCACCTGTGCACTGGGCACCTCCATCCAGCTGACTCACCGGCAGCTCAGAATTCCCAGGCCAGAAAAGGAGCTCATTTCCTCCCCACGCACAAAGCCACTCAGGTCATGCCAGTCACTTGGGTGAGATGGGTCTCAGGTCCTCTTTCCTTACTTCTCATGCCAACCAGACACTAGGTCCTGTCCCTACCACCTCCCAGCACATCTGCAGTCCACACCCTCCACTTCTATTGCCTGGATTCAGGCCACTGTCATCTGGACAACTGGAATGGCTTATGGTCTGGCCATGCACTACAGTGCTCTAGCATGCATCCTATAGGACAAATATGGCCCCAAAACTCCTGAAAGTTAAGACCTTTCCAGGCTCTTCAGTAGCTCTGGTTGCTTAGCTTGGCTTGCAAAAACATCTGGGGCTGGTTCTTGCACCTCTGCAGGTATAATCTTCCCCAGGGTCTGGTGTCCCACAAGTCGACAAAAACCTTCCTCAAGATCCTTCATGGGATTTTTTTCCCTCTCAAAAAAGGGAATGAAATATTGCCATCTAACCTTGTTCCTCACAGAACCATCTTTCAGAGTCCCCAGATCCAGGGTACTACAGAGCAGCGGATGAATCAGAGACACCAGACCTTCCAGAGGTGATGCATACCTTGCCCACCCTGGTCCTGCAACATACAAGCCATGATGCTCCTCCAAGCTAATGAGGTCCTGCCCTGCTTAGTCTCCATTCCTTAGCCATTGTGGCTACAGAGGGCATTCAGGGTCTGTAAAATCCCCACTCAGGCCTCAATGTGCCTGAGTTCCCAGGAATGCAGGGCACTTTGCTTTTGTCATAGACTCCTGAGGATGTACAATATCCTCAGAGAACCCCAGAGTCTGCAAGCATGTCTGTGTCATTTTGTTCCCATCACCATTTTCACCAGATACCTCCTTCCTGGCACTGCCAAGAACTGGCCTCTGAGGTGTTCTTCACATCCTCATCTTTGTAACAGGAAATTCATCCATTATACAAATATTTATCACTGTCTACCACCCTTTGCTAGGCACTGGGGACCCAGATAACTCAGACACAGTGACAGCCTGCAGGGACTTCACAGTCTAGCAGGAGTCCCAGACCCAGACAAGGATAATGAGAGTGTAGTGTGATAGTGCTAATAAAAGTCTGTGCATGGTACTACAGAAGGATTTTCTGCAGCATGTTCCAATAGGCATTAAGGAAAAGATTTCTGTGATCAACCGGACTTGGGAAATGCTGGATTGAACAATGCTGACTGGGATTCTTTCCGGCAGGACTCCTCAGGGCCTGTGTGCTATACCAGTGTGTAAGTTCATGTGTGTGTGTGTGTGTGTGTGTGTATGTGTGTGTATGTTTATTGTTTGAGCACTGAATTCATATTACATATCCTATATTCTAGGGACCATATCTGGGAAACAAACTGGTGTGGCAACTAGAGAATGGAGAAACCAATTTTATTTGGAGTAGGGAAAAAGGATAATGCAGGTGAGGAACAGGTCAGGAAATACTTCACAGAAGAGCCTGGAGGATGAAAACAAGTAGGTGAGGAAAAGAGAATCCTAGAATCCTGGTATGGTGGCACATACCTGTCGTATCAGTGATTATGGGAGCCTGAGGCAGGAGGGCTGCAAGTTTGAGGGCAGCCTGTGCAACTTAGTAAGACCCTGTCTCAAAATAAAATTTAACAAAGGGCTGGGGTTGTGTACCTCAGTGGTACAGTGTCTCTGGGTTTAATTCCCAGCACCACACATACAAACTAAAGCATCCTGGGAAAAATGAGGGAAATTTGACCCAGGCAGTCACAAGAAACCTGTGGGTGCTGAGGGCTTTAGAAGCAGGGCTCTCTCCCAGAGATAAAGGATTTTTTTTCTTTTTTATATATATATATATATTTATTTTTTAGTTGTAGTTGGTTGGACACAATACCTTTATTTTATTTATTTTTATGTGGTTCTGAGGATCGAACCCAGGGCCTTGCATATGCTAGGCGAGCACTCTGCCACTAAGCCACAACTCCAGACTGATAAAGGATTTTTTCCCCCAGTACTGAAGATCAGACCCCAGTCCTCTTATGCATGCTGGGAAAGTGCTTTACCACTGAGCTATACCCTCAATTCACAGTATTCTTTTTGAGCTGGCTAGTGTAGCATGGAATAGGACTTTATCTGAACAAGTGTTAAGGATGCTAGACCTGAGACTTCATATCATTTTGTAAGATGCTGGTCAGTGTAGTAAATTCAGTCAAATATTCCCACTTGTTAAGAGCCAGACAGGGGGCTGGGGTTGTGGCTCAGGGGTAGGGCGCTTGCCTAGCATGCGTGAGGCACTGAGTTCGATCCCCGGCACCACATAAAAATAAAGGTATTATGTCCATCTACAAAAAAATAAAAAAGAGTCAAACAGGTCCCCGTTTTCAAGACCTTCACATTTGGGTGTATCTCTGGGCAATAATAGGGACAAACCTGGAACCCCACAGTCAGTTGTCTTTGAAGAGAGAGGATTTATGTCAAGGTTGTTTTATTGTGGGAGCCACCAAGACTCCCTCAAAAGATCCTCCTGAGCACCTGGGTGCTACGCAGCCGCAGGGTGCGGGTGGGGCTGGGTAGTGTGCCTCAGTGCCTCATTGTCCTCCAAAGTTTCCCAGACAGGGCTCTGACTGCTGGCACCATGAAGATCTGGACCTCAGAGTACGTCTTCGACCACCCATGGGAAACTGTTCCAGCAGCTGCAATGCAGAAATACCCAAACCCTATGAACCCGAGTGTGGTTGGAGTTGATGTGCTGGACAAGCATATAGATCCCTCTGGAAAACTGTACAGCCACAGACTTCTCAGTTGCCTTCCATTGTGAAGTCTCTTATTGGTATATGTGCAAGAACATTCTGTAGTTGATCCTGTAGAGAAAACAATGGAACTTAAACCGACTAATATTTCGTTTACAAATATGATTTCAGTGGATGAGAGACTTATCTACAAACCACATCCTCAAGACCCAGAAAAGATTATTTTGACTCAGGAAGCCATCAACTCTGTGCAGGAAGTCAGCCTTAGCGGTTACCTGGAAGGACTGATGGCGACCATGATATCTTCTAATGCTAGGAAAGGCCGAGAAACAATGGAATGGGTAATACACAAATTACATGCTGAGACTGAAGAGTTGACAGCTTCAGCAAGAGGAAGCATAAGGACACCAATGATGGCGGCGGTATTTGTAGAAAAATGATAAAGTCAGTATAGAATATCAAATCCCCAGCTCTCTCTAAGCAGACAGTGTATTTATTTGTTATTTTAAAAGTACAACTGTATTTTAGGTAGAATTTTTTTCCTAATAATCTGGAGTAAGGCTATGTGACTTGATCAAAACAAAAAGATACAGGGCTTCTAAAATCCAAGGGATCATCTGATGTTAGTGTGGCTTGAAATGACTAATTTCTAGGGTTCTAGTATCTATGTGAAATTTAACAATTTTTTTAAGTACTTGGGAGAAATGGTTATTGATATTGAGTCTCCTTAAAATAGAATTTTAACACTTTTCAGTCATTGGAACTGTATCTGACTTTGGACCAACCCCAGAGCCAAGCAAGCAGAGCCTCTCCCCATACATACACACTCACCTTGCTAATACAGACTAGACCAGCCTGCATGGGGGAACTGACTCTAAAATGAGAATTTGTGTAGTTTTAAAAGACATTATATTGTATAAAATAACTTGCTCTGCTAAAAACCACAGTGTTTTGATTTGGAATTTTAAATGATATTTTTGGAGTAAAAATCATCACTAAGTCTAATATATGACTCCAACATAAATAATAGTATATTGTATTATAGAGTACTGTGTTGATTTGCCAAAGTTTTGTAACTTAGTAAAGGTATTACCTTCCTTGGACTTGTACTTTATGATTTAGCATGCTGTACCGTGGCTGGTTATGTTAACTAAAAAAATTAAGTCATTACCTGAAAAAAAAATCCTCCCTACTTAGTGTCACTTGAATTTGGTTCTTCAAGTGCTTGAATCCTAACAACATGGGTTAGGTCCAGAACATGCAGGTGTATATGTACAGGTCCAGGTCCTGATGGGTTTGCTGGAGTTGGGAAGGAACATTAGGGAAAGACTGAAGGAATTTCCTCCTTTAGGGCTTATGTCCTGGAATGATGGTCTAGTATGAGGCAGAAGACGTCTCATGATTGCCCTTTGTGTAACCTTGCCTCTCTCCCATCAGCATCTCTTCTGGTAGCCATTCCTTCCCTTGGCTCATCCTTAGTCCAGTCTCATCCTCAGGCTTCAGCATTGTTATGATTGTATTCATATCCTTCCCCATGTCATCTCAACTCTAGACAGCCCTATCCATACCTCCTCAGAACTTCTCCCCATCCATAGGGAATTCTCAGGTCCATCCCAGGCCACGTTCAATACCAACCCCCCCCACAATTTCATTCTTACTGTCTTTCATATGTTATTCTTGTCCCATGGCCAGCTCATGCCTATGCAATTCTAGGCACCATCTTTCCCAGCTCCTTCTCTTTTGTAGCCCAAACCATTGCCTTAACCACAACAGGAAAAAGGAGGCAAAGACTAAGAAGGTGAAGGGCCAGGAGAAGAAAAGAGCAATCCACAGAGCATTCACTTCACGCCAGGGTGGACAATACTCTAGGTCCTTTATGTGTGTTAGCTCATTTGATCCTCACAAAGTCCCTAGGAGGTAGACACTATTATGAATCCCATTTTATGGATGAAAAAATAGAGGCCCAGGGTGTTGACCAACTTGCTTAAATTCACATAGTTGCCAGGAAGCAGGGTAAGGATTCAAACCCAGGCAGAGTGGATGCAGAATCTGTGCTCTCAGTAGCTCAAACTCCACATTGCCCCACGTCTACTCCTACCTTCCTTTATAGCCATCCTTATTTCCTCCTATCCGGAACCCATCTCACTCCCTTTACCATCCAGGACTGAACATGCTTTTTCCATCCCACTTCCTTCAAGCCCAATTTTATCCTTATTCCTCATCAACACCTCCTTCAATCTTTGAATCTTCCCCAACCCCTGTTCCATTTTTTAAAAATTAAAATTTATTTATTTATTTGCTAAAAAAGAAAAATAAAGGTATTGCTTTGCTAGCAAAAGAGAAACAAAGGGGACTCTTCTCTCAAAGGCTGTGCTCATTCCCATTTCCATCCTCCTCCTTGTACCTATTAGAAAAGGGGCTTTAGGGCCTGTTTTTGGGCTCACTAGCTTGTGATCCAGAGATAACCTCACTTACTCTTTGGATTGAACCCAGGGCTTTATGCATGTGAGGCAAGCACTCTGCCAACTGAGCTACATGGCCAGCCCAAATTCACTTATTCTTTAAGAGGCTTAGTTTCCTTACCTGTTAGAAGAGGGTAAGAAAGCAAGCCCATCTACTTTACAGGATATAAATATCAAATAAACAAATCTCATGAAATTGCAAATTGCAAAATATTTTACAGCCAAGTATGTTGGGGTTTTTTGCTAATTTGTCTCAATATTGTTATTCACACCATCTAGAAGCAAACATTTTTATGTCAAGAATTGACCATTTCTGGGGCTGGGGATATACCTCAGATGGTAGAGTGCTTGCCTCACATGCATAAGACCCTGGGTTCAATCCCCAGTACCACCACCAACAACAAAAAAGAATCAACCATTTCTGTCCTAAACAATGTTATAGAACATTCATGCTTTTTCATAACTAATTTTGTTGAAGGCAGCTGAAATGGCAATCTTTTTTCCCTTTCTTTCTTTTTTTCTTTCTGGTTCCAGGGATCAAACCCAGGGCATTGCATACCCTAGACAAGGGCTCCACCACTGAGCTGCACTGCTAGCCCCTGAAATAGTAATCTGTATTGCTTGTGATTATCAATAATTTAAGAAAAAGAAAACTAAAGATTGCTTACACTAAAGAGATTGGCAGCATTTTCTGCAGGAGGTCCTGCCTGTAGTATTCCCAAAGGCCACCTTTGGTATTCCTAAAAATGGTATGGTTGTGAATAAAGGATGGGAAGAGGATGAGATGGGAATGGGAAATGAGGATGGAGAAAAGGATGTAAATAAGATAGAGGTAAGGAGCAGCAAAGGGATGCGGGTGAGTAGACACATGACCAACCTGTACCAGGGCTTCTCACTCAATAATGAGTGAGACCTTCTAGCTGGTATGTATGTGCATCTGTGCATACCTGTGAACTTATGCATTTTGGAACAGGGGTGGGAGGTGAGTCAGATGGCTTTATAACCATGTAACATAACCCATTTTGTCCTCACAACAACCCCATGGGGCAGTTTCTCTATTGTCCCATTTTACAGGTGAGTTAACTGAAGTGGCTCAAGGTGGGTTCTGTTTCTGAGAGGACAGACACACTTTATTCTCCTTCCCCTGCAAGAAGAATCAAAGTTACAGATCTCTTACCTGAGAAACAGGCTCATCTATACCCAGAAAGGGTTCCCTAAACCAGGGATGTTAGAAATACTGACGTGCCCCCAAGAAATCAAACACACCTCCAAACTGAATTGAACCCAAGGTCTTGTGCATGCGAGGCAAGCACTCTACCAACTAAGCTATATCCCCAGTCCAAGGCTGGCTTTTACTTGGGCCAGAGGGAGTTCTAGGGAACCTGGCTACCCAGCAGTCTGGGCAGCCAGTTGGGACGCTTTATAAACCTACCCCAAAGCTGCCTTCACCCTGATTGGAGGAGCTCAGGGGTACAATCTTCATGACTGGCTAATTTTAAAATTGGGGTGGGCAAAGGGAAGGGCTATAATTAAAATGGCTACAATTGGATCTAATTAGAGCTGAATACTATATTCTGAAAATGGACCACTGGAATTTCTGTTTCTCACAGGGAGCATTCATCTTGGGTGGGCAAGGTGACTTCAGTGGAATGTAGGAAAAAGGAAAAAGGAGATGGGAATTTGTTGTTAGAACAGAAGTGGGAGGGAGACACTGGAGCAGGTGTCTGTTTCTTGCTACAAGGTTATATTTCATGCTCAAGCTAAATGCTTCCTTCTTTCTATGAAAAGGAGAAAAGGCTGTTTCCTGGGCCTGGAGTGCATGAGATCCTCACGTGGCCTTGCGGGACCCATAAACTACCATACCCTTGAATTTATCTCTATCCCCAGACTCATCCAGACAAGAGCAGATCCTTCCAAGTTGATTTCCTGGATGCTTCTAGTGCCTCAGGTACAATCACCATCTTTTATTTTTATTTTTTAAATGTTTATTTAGTTTTAGATGAGCACACAGTATCTTTATTTATTTTTATGTGGTGCTGAGGATTGAACCCAGTGCCTCACACATACAAGGTAAGCTCTCTACCACTGAGCTACAGCCTCAGCCCACAATCACCATCTCGATGTCCAAAATGAAGCTTCTTTGAGTGAAACTGATGCTCTCCTCATTCTTAATGAGTGAGACCTTCTAGCTGGTGTGTATGTGCATCTGTGCATGCCTGTGCACTTATGCATTTTGGAACGGGGGTGGGAGGTGAGTCAGATGGCTTCATAACCATGTAACAGATGAGAAAGACTGAGGCAGGGGGAGGTGAAAGGGAGATTTTTCAGGTTTATTAAGAAATGGCAGGTGACCTCCTTGAGTCTTCTAGTACCTTGCTTCTTCATAATATTTAATGTGTTTCAAGTCACTCCACTTCTATCATTTGGCTATGAAGGAGCTGCACCTCCATTTTCAGTAGACAAGCTATACCCAAGGCCAAGCGGCACTGACTGTGGGAAGTCAACCTTGTAAATATGAGTTCTTCATCCAGTAAGGCAGGACTGGTTGGGGTCACCTGGGCTTCATCAGCCTCTCAGAGGAGGGTAACTACACTCAGGAATCCCTTACTAGATTAGCAGCTTAAGGCTCTGCTCCCTCTTACAATAACATCCTCTTCCAGGTGCTGAGTTTGATAGTTTGTAGAACCCTGTTCCCTGCTATCCCATGGCTTTCTCTTGACCACCTTGAGAGGTAGGCATGGGTAAATGCATTTTATAGATGAAGAAATAGAGAGTTGAAGTGACCTGTCTACCCTCCGCAGCTCCACTCATTCCAACTGCGGGACCACACAGTCCCTGTTGAATCCCAAGGCAGCACAGTATGGCAGGACTTTAAGGAAAGGTCTGATTTGTGCACACACCTGCACAATTGAGGCAGGGTGGCTCATGTGAGTGTCTTTGGCATTTGGATAATTCTTTGAGTGGGACTGTCCTAAGCAATGCAGAGTCCCAATTAGCATCCCTGTCCCCTAGACATGAAATAACAACAGCACTGTCTACCCACTCATTGACAACCAAAATATCTCATATTTTTAAAAGCTCCCTATTGCACTCCCTACCCCCCACCCAGCCACCTCCACCACTTAGAACCACAGGGATACAGTCAGCTTTGGACCTGGATCCCCTTTCTTTCTTTTCTTTTCTCCCCGCCCTGCCCTACGCCATCCTGGGGATTTAACCTCAGCCCCCTCTACCACTGAGCAACACCCCAAGTCCTTTTTATTTTTTTAATTTGAAACAAGGTCTCATTAAATTGCGCAAGCTGACCTCGCAATTGGGCTCCTTCTGCCTCAGCCTGCCGAGGAGCTGGGATTACAGGAGTCTAAGGAGGAGGGATCCCCCACCTCTCCTGGCCAGGTCCCCTTTCTCTTGCTCCACTCCTTCCACCCTTCTTCCCGCCCAGGGCTGTTCCAGGGCTCCTCCCCCTTGGACTCCCTCTGCCAGAAAGAGCCCAGGTTACCACGGCTTGAGCTTTCACCAGCCTCTCAGGCCTAAGGGGCCTTTACGGAGGCTGGTTCCCAGGATTAAGCAGAGCGTGGGGTTGGGTGGGTAGAAAGACAGGAGGGAAAGGACCCCACCCCCGCCCCCTGCAGGCCTCACCTAATCGCCACACTCTGCGTTATTACCCGCCTAACGCAGCGTGCTTTTAAATAAAATATGCAAAGATTTCCCTCTCAAATTATCTCCCCAGGCAAGCAAGTTCAACTCCAGCTTGTTAATGGAAAAAATGCAAATAGGGCCTCCCGCCCCTCTCCCCCAGCCCCTAGGCTCTGGACAGCTAATGCGCTTTGCTTGCCTTCTTTCTGTTTCCAGAAAACATTATTATTTTTTTTTTCGGGGGTGGGGTGCACCGAGGAGGCCTTTCCCAGGTGTCATCCAAAAGGAAAGTCTTGGAAAAGAGGTAACAGTTCATGAAGGAAGGAGTTTGGGGAAATCGCACTTTTGCAGAGCCTGCCTTCTTCTGAGCCTCATTTTCCTGGTCTGAAATCTCAATTAGACTCCCAGGGCTACTGAGGATGCAGGGAAAGGCAGGGCGGGCCCACTCGTGGTAGGTGTGCGTTTTCATTTTAAACAGCTACACTTGGAGGATAGAGAGATGGAGAAAACAGACTCCTGCCTGCATCAAACTCACAGTCTAGTAGGAAAAAATAAATAAAAATAAATAAATAAATAAAAAACCTAAACAACAACAAAAAACCCAGATCATTTCAAATTTAAAAAGCATTTACAGCTACTTTAACCAAGTAATCAAAGTCAATCTCTTCATAATCAGACAAATGGCCATCTGTCTTTCTCCTAGTGTGCAGCCCTGAAGGCACACTATCTTTTAGGTACCATTCCTGCCAAAGATGCAGAACTTGAGAAATGCAGAACCAGGAGGAAACCCTTAGGCAAATCCAAATTCATGGTTAGGCTGTAAAATAGTTCGTGGATGTTCTTAAGAAATATCAATGCCACAAAGAAAGAACCAACAATTCCAAAATAAAGGGGACCACAGACGCAAGACCATTAAATGCAAATATAATTCTGCACTAGACCCTAGATTGAAAAAAGTTCTGTAAGGAAAAAAAAAAAAAGAAAAAAGTTCTGTAAGGGACATTTGGCAAAATTCAAACATGAATTGATATGATATCTTATTGTATCTATCTTAAATTTTCTGAATATGATCATTATATTGTAGTTATGTAGAAGAGTCTCCTTGTTTTGGGAAAATATATGTGGAAATGCTTAGGGGTAAAAGATTACAATGCTTGCAACTTCATCTCAGATGGTATCAAAAAATAAATGTGGCAAAATGTCAACAATTGGTGAATTAGGTAAGAGCTTTAGGCTGTTCATGAAATTATTCTTGCAACTGTTCTGTAGACTTGCAATTTTTCAAAATAAAAAGTTGAAAAATGAAAAATCAATTATAGTTGATTTTTCAAAGCATGATAATGACATTATAACTATGATTTTTGAAGCTTTATCTTTTAGAGATACTTTCTGAATAAAACATTAATAGATGAAATTAAAAAGATCAGTATTATTTGCTTAAAAATAATACAGGAGGAAGGAAGTAGCTGGGGAGTTAGGTGGAACCAGATTGGT
The DNA here is from genome assembly GCF_047511675.1 of Marmota flaviventris. NCBI lineage: Eukaryota > Metazoa > Chordata > Mammalia > Rodentia > Sciuridae > Marmota > Marmota flaviventris. The sequence goes on along the minus strand of NC_092507.1, from coordinate 26,719,860 downwards.
TGTGGGCTGATAATTGTTGAAGTTGGGTGATGAAGATATTCTTTTTCTTCTGTTTGAATTTTTCCATAATAAAAAATTTTGTTGCTTTTTTTTTTTAAAAGGAAAGTAATTATAAGCAATTATAAAAAACATAGTGCATATCAGGAGAAAAGTATGTGTCTAGCAGGGGACACAATCCAGTAAATGGGTTGGAATTGGTTTTCTAGAAAAACAAAAATGTTGGTCTGGACATGGTGGTAAATACCTATATTCCTGAAGATCTGGGAGGCTGAGGCAGGAGGATCATTATTCTGAAGCCAGCTTGGACAACTTAGTGAGACCCTGTCTCAAAATAAAAAATAAGCTTATAAAAAAGACTGGGGATATAGCTCAGTGATTTAAAAACAAACAAAACCAGTGTCTTCTGTGTGTTGAGCCCTGGTGCCATCTGCTGCCAAGCTACCTGGATTCAAATCCTGCCTCCACCTCTGACTAGCTGATGACCTTGAACACCTCTCTCTACCTCAACTGCCTCATGTCTAAAACAGGAAGAAGAATAATATCACTTACCCCACAGGGAAGTCGTGAGGATTACATGCATTGCTAAGTGTCTTTGCAGTGACTTGGAACAGGGCCTGGCCCAATGACATAATAAGTTTACTCTGTACCAGGTACTGTTCTCAAGGGATGCAGAGGAATTGGAAGAGAAGAAGAGAGTGCTCCTGCTTCTCTTTCTCCTTCTCCGTCTTCCATTTCTTCTTCCTCCTCCTGCTTTTTCCCCCCTGGCACTGGGGATCAAACCCAGGGGCTCTCTACCACTGAGGTACATCCTTACCCCTTTTTATTTTTATTTTGTGACAGAATCTGGCTAGGTTGCCAGGCTGGCCTGGAACTTGTGATCCTCCTGCCTCAGCCTCCAGAGCTGCTGGGATTACAGGACTGTGTGGTCATGCTGGCCTCTTCCTCCTTCTTCTGTTAGTAATATCCCTTATTATTTTTTTAATCAACACATAATAATGGTATATATTTCTGAGGTAGAAGACAGGTTCTTTTTCCTCAAAGATCTGAGCCTTACGAGGCAGATGGAACACAAATCCAAAGGCACGATATCAAAGCACTGTATTATTGTATTATTTACAACATTAAATACACTGAAAATAACTAAGCATCCATCAATAGGGGAAAGGCTAAGGAAATAATTACATTCAGTAACATTTAGTAATGTCAGGGAAATTCCCATTTTTATCATATTAAGTGAAAAAGTCAGAATCAAAATTGCAAATGTCATATGACTTTGATCATTTTTTAGAAAGGATAGAATTCAAGGAAATAAATTGAAAGGTTGACAATGATTACCTCTAGATGGTGCTATTTGGGTGTGATTAAAATTCAAAAATTTTTTAAATTTAATAATATACATGAATGACTTTTATGATAGGAAAATATCAACCTTATTTTGTAAAAAACAACAACAACAACAAGTAATGGCACTGTGCCCAGTGGTGCACGATGTAATCCCAGCAGCTCCAGAGGCTGAGAGAGGAGGATCAAGAGTACAAAGCCAGCCTCAGCAAAAGTGCGGTGCTAAGCAACTCATTGAGACCCAGTCTCTAAGTAAAGTACAAAATGGGTCTGGGGATGTGGTTCAATGGTTAAGTGCCCCTGAGTTCAATTCCCAGTACAAAACCAAAAACAAACAAACAAACAAAAAACCCAAAACAAGTAACTGTGAGCATCATTAGCCATGAGGAAAATGCAAATTAAACCACAATATCACTTCATATCCACAGGGATATTTTTAATCAAATGACAGATAATACCAAGTGTTGATAAGGAGGTGGAGAAATTGGGACCCTCATAACTGGCTGGTGGGAATGTAAAATGGTGCAGTTTCTTTGTAAAATACTCAGATAGTTCCTTTAAAGTTTAAAAATAGGGGGCTGGGGTTGCGGCTCAGTGGTAGAGCACTTGCCTAGTATGTGGAAGGCACTGGATTTCATCCTCAGCACCACATAAAAATAAATAGATAAAATAAAAGTATAAAAATACAATAACATTTTAAAAAAATAAACATAGTGTTATCATACAACCCAGCAATTCCATTCCGAGGTATATTTATCCTCAAGAGAATTGAAGACATATATTCACAAAACACTTGATTACTCATAATTGCCCCAAGTGGAAACAACCCCAAAGTCCATCAACTGGCGAATGGAAAACAAAAAGTGATATATCTATACAATGGAATATTATCCTTTTTTCTCCTTAATTTTTTGTTTTAATTAGTTATACATGACAGTAGAATGTACTTACATGCTTTGATATATCATACACAGATGGGATATAATTTCTCATTTTTCTGAGTATACATCTTGTAGAATCACCTTAGTCCTACAGTCACATACATTCTATTATCTTTCTTATCCCCACATCCCCTGCCTTTCCCTCCTTGGAATATTATCTTTTTAAAAATGAGGTACTGATGTATTTTGTTTATTTTAACTGTATGACATGACCACATCATATTTGTAATCATGCTTGCCAACCATAAGGTTGAAAAGTAGGGTTGTGAAATTACAGATGTCTAGAGGATTGAACCGAGAGGCGCTTAACCACTGGGGAACATCCCCAGCCCTTTTTGTATTTTATTTAGAGACAGGGTCTCACTGAGTTGCTTAGCCTTATTAAGTTGCTGAGGCTGACTTTGAACTCACAGTCCTCCTGCCTCAGCCTCCCAAGCCACCTTCTGTGCTATGTGGCTCTTTCAACTGAACCTGTTGGAAAGTCAGAAGTACAATGGCATCAGAAGGTTAGGAGGGCCTGAGCCAGCTGCATGGTGGTGACAAAGGAGGGCTTAGACAGAGTCTAATGCCCTCTATCGGATGAAGTATTGGCTGGATGTAGGCTTAAGGAGAGGGAGCTGTTGAGGACAACTGCCTTAGGATTGCCAAAACAAAAACAGAAAAAGCACATGTTAGCAAGAACATGGAGAAACTGGAAGCCTTGTTAGTTGCCATGGAAGATATAAAAAAAGTGTGGCAGCTCTGGAGAATGGTATGACAATTCCTCAAGAAAATTGAACAGCATTTCTATATGATCCAACAATTACCCAGATAACCTCTGGGTATACATCCCCCAAAGACTTGAAAGGAAAGACTCAAATACATTCATCAGAACATTATTTACAACAGCCAAAAGGCAGAAACAACCCAAATGCCCATCAACAGATGAATGGATAAATAAAATGTGGTATATCCATACAATGAAATATTATTCAGCTCTGAAAAGGAAGACAATCCTGACTCTTGCTACCACAGCAACAAACCTTGAAGATATAATGCTGAACAAAATAAGCCAGTCATAAAAGGACTAATACTGTATGATTATTTCAATTAGATGAGATGAAAAGTGTAGCCCAATTTTTAGACAGAAAATACAATGGTGGTTGCCAGGGGCTAAAGATGAAGAGGAAATGATTATTTAATAGGTAGAGTTTCGGTTGGCCTGAAGAAAAAGTGGTGATGTTGGCACAACAATGTAAATGTGCTCAATGACACAGAACTGTACACTTTAAAAACGGTTAAGATGATAAATGTTAAGTTGTGTATGTTTTGTCACATACACCCCCACACACTCATGCACACATACACACGCCCACATAAAAATATAAACAAAAAATGTGATCTCTAATCTAGTGAGGGTAGGTCACTGACTGCTGCCTGAACCATTCAGAAGCATCATGTGCACAGTAAATGATACAAAAATCAGTGATTATTGTGTCAGCCATCAGAATTTGGGAGCTATTCAAACTCTGTAGATATGGTGCTGTGGAAGTGGTAACTGAAAAATAAATTACTTGGGATTGATGACCAACAAAATTAGCTTATTTTCACTACCAAAAAGAAAAGAAAAGAAAAAAAGGAGTAACAAGTATAGATAACTTAAATTAGGGGTTTGCAAATGATTTTGGAAGAAATCACACCTTTGATTTGGGTAATCTTTACCTTTTGGAAAAACGAAGAACCTGAACTTGAGTTAGTGGGCTTGTCTGCTTCCGGTGACTGGAAAGAAATGCAAAGATAATGTTATATTATCATCATGGGCTAAGCAAATAGCACCCTTGAGCTGTACAGTCTGCAACCTGCACAACCATATTGAGCACCTTTAGTGGCAGTCAGTAGATGAAAGGAACATGAAAACATCTCCCAGGATCCTCGGAAATATATACAAGAGGGAATGGATGCCTGTGATTTTCCAGGGGTGGGGGTTGAGATTACTGCTATTTGAATATGGCCTTGAGGGCACACGAAGTTTACACAGACTGTTAGAATGGTGTTTATATGTCACTCACTAGATGTAGCTACTCTTCCAGACAGGTGGCCGGAATTGAATCCTGGGATGCTGATTTAGAGGAGCCCTTCACCTCCCTGGTCCAGTAGGTCAGCTTAGCCCTGGTACCTCTTCTCAGTTTGGAGGAGGCTGGTGGTCGGGGAAGGAGGATCCAGCACAGGAGTCGATGGGCTTAGTGTCTGGGGTTTTATGTGAACCCATTGTGTTATGGGGAGGGAAGGACTCTAAGAATTAGTCTCCCCAGGGCCTCTTCTGAGGGGCTGAGCTGGGACTCCAGAGACTTAGGGTTCTGGCTAAATACCTGCTCATGTGGGGGGCACTCACTCAGCTTCCCAGTCTTTTGTTGGTCTGCCCCCCCCACCACCACCTAAACTGGGTGGCCAGAGCCAGCAGGGTGCCTGGACGTCCCTCAGGCAAGCGCATAGGCAGCAGCAAGCCCTTTCCTTCCCCTCTCTGTCCATCATGACCCTCTCCTAGGGGTCCTTTGTAGAAGTAGAGGGAGGGACAGAAGAGAGGAAGCCTCTGGCTCTTTATTAAAGGTGTGTTTGTGTGTGTGTGTGTGTGTGTGTGTGTGTAAGGACAGGAAAGTGCGTTGAAAAATGAATGTGTCCCTTTTCCAATTTCCCCACAGCTCTCCCCTCCCAGCCCTGCTCATCTGTGCAGGTGGACCCCGGGCTTGTCATTAAGTCTCTGTCTCTGACACCTCCGCAGCCTCCACGCCTGGGGCGCTCGGCCTCCGCCTGCCCCTCCCCCTCCCAGCTTATGCACAGCCGTCAGCACCCCCACCCGCTCCCTCCCGCCCCAGCGCCGCTCCGGGAATCGGCCCTTCACAAAATAGCCCCAGCCTGAAACCCCTCGGGTGACCCTCCTAGATTACAGGAGGAGGAGGCAGGTAAGGACGGAGGCAGAATGCAGGGAGCTAGCGGAGTCCAGGAGGATCTAGCCTAGGGAGGAGGGACTCGGCCTCTGGCCAGACGTTCCTACTCTTACCTCTTCTCCCCGCCCCGCACTCCCACCTACCCCTCTGCTCCACTTCCCTAGTTCTGCGGTTTTCTTTCTTTCTTTCTTTTTGAATCATTCATTCACAGATCAAGCTCCAGACAAATAGAACTACAAAACAACTTACATATAAGCAAATTTCCCCAAGTTCCACTTTTGGAAACTTACTTTCACCCAGTACTTCCACTTTTCCATCCCCTCTCTGCCCAGAGTTGGTCACCACCCCCTGCAGCCCGCCCCCCACCGCCTCTCTTCCCCGCTTGCTCTACCCAGTCCCAAGGCGCAGACCCTGCCTTCCCTGTAGAACTCAGATCTCCCCAGCGTGGGGCCTCCTGCAGCTCACAGGACTTGTACCTGCTCCAGGGGCTGGCCCACCGAGGGGCTGCGGGAGGGACTCCCATGGCCTTCGCGTCCCCAAGGGACGGCTGGTAATGCGCTCTCCTCTTTCCCAAACTCTGCCTCACCAAACGCCCATCTATTCTGCTCTTCCTCTTCCCTCTACCCGGACCATGCTACTGACTCCACCTACCCGTAGATGTGAACGCCCGCCCTCGCTGCACCTGCCACCGGAGTGCAAGGGTCTTCCCGCCTTCCTCATGCTTCTTTCCCTCTGCATTCCGATTGTTCCCTTCAGGAAAGGCCAACCACTCCTTTGGGCTTATCTCTTGCCTTCTCTGGTCTTTATGGGACATCTTTTCTTTCCTGCATTCTCTGATTCTTCTGCCTCTGCTCTCTGCCCCTAAACACCCTTGCCCTTACCCTGAGAACCTTCTACAGGTCTACCAGCAAAACTACAGAAGGGGGACCACCTATCTCCACCTCTCTGTTACCTCACTCTTCACTAAGCCTCCTGTCCCTGCTACTCCAGGAGACGTCTCTAACCAGGGTAACCAACAACCTCTATATCTTCAAATATAATGGCGTTCACTCAGTTCTCATTTTGCTTGTCCACAATGCAGTATTTGATATGGTATAGTTGTTCCCTTACTTGAAACATTTTTCTCTCTTCTAAGACATTATTGTCTCCATGTTCTTACATGTCTGTGATAATTTTTTCCTACCAATTGTGCTTGAGAGATTGGATAAGCTGATTTTTTGTTACAAACACATAGAAATGCAGGTTAGAAGGGTTTTTGTTTTGTTTTGTTTTTTTCCCCCATTAAAAAAATGTATAGCTGAGCTTGAAAGCGATAAAGGTAAAAAATTAAGATTTCCAGATGTCAAAAATAATACTGTGCATTCCTTCAGAGTAGAATCTGAAGACACATAGCCATTGAAAGTATTGAGATCTAAGCCTAGGGACTGGGCTTCAGTTAAAAGCCAGGGCAGGAGTTAAGGCTCCAGTGTAGAACTAGGATCTCTGCAAAAAATTGTGAGTCAGATAAGGGCTGTCCTCTCTGTCAATTTAGATTGGGGAAACTCTGTCATCTGCCCATTGCCTGTGGGATATGGACAGAAGTGGAAATGGGCTACTCAGCCCAAACCGTGAGAGGTATTCATGTTACTCTGAGATATCAGAACCTCTGGTCTGAGAAATGTGTGAGTGGGTGACCACAATTCTGTATTACCTTCCTGATATAACCCCAATCTCAAAATAACCCCAGCTGAAGATAAAAATCGATCCAGAGTCAATGAACCACATCATTCAGAAGCAATTCACAATGCCTTCAGAACCCAGGGCATTCATAGAATCCTATAGAAGAAATTTCCCAGAAGATATGTTCAGAAACAAAAAGTACCAAACAAGTAAGGAAATTTAATACCATAAGAGATAGTCAGCAAAACCTAGATAATAGTATAATCAAGATAGTTAAATATAAAAAAAATTGATGTAGGAACACATGATCTATCTTCTTAACAAAGTTTAAGTGTACAATTCTTTATTGATGACCTCAGGTACACTGTTGCACAGTGGATCTCTAGAGCTTTTCATCTTGCTTGGCTGAAACTTTATGCTTGTTGATTAGTAACTCCCCATTTCTCCTCCACCCAGTTTGTGGCAACTACCATTCCACACTTTGATCCTATGGATTGACTTTTTTTTTTTTTTTTTTTTGTATTGGGGATTGAACCCAGAGGTGTTTTATCACTGAGCTATATCCCCAGCCCTTTTTATTTTTTATTATTTATTTATTTTGGTACTGGGGATTGAACTCAGGGGCACTCAACCACTGAGCCACATCCCCAGCCATATTTTGTATTTTATTTAGAGACAAGGTCTCACTGAGTTGCCTAATGCCTTGCTTTTGTAGAGGCTGGCTTTGAACTCTCAATTCTCCTGTCTCAGCCTCTCAAGCTGCTAGGATTACAGGCATGTACCACCACACTCATTGGATTTGACCGTTTTACATATATTGAATGATAAAATCACACAGAACTGGGGATGTAGCTCAGTGGTAAAGCATTTGCCTAGCAGGCATGAGGTCCTGGATTTGATCCCTAGCATTAAAAAAAAAAAAAAGGATTTATGTAGTATTTGTCTTTCTATGACTGGCCTATTTATTTGTTGATGAACGTTTAAGTTGTTTCCACATCTTGGCTATTTAAATAGTGCTGCAATGAACTAGATCTTTAGATTGCTTTGGATTTTAACAATATTAATTTTAACAATATTAATTTTTCCTGTCCGTGAACATGTGATGTCTTTCCATGTGTTGGTGCCTTGTTTAATTTCTTTCATCCATACTGTGTAGTTTTCAGTGTACAAGTCTTTCACCTTCTAGATTAAGTTTGTTCCCAGGTATTTCATTCTTTCTTCATGCAATTATAAAAGGGATTGTTTTCCTATCTTTCTTTTCAGATAGTTGTTAGTGTACAGGAATGCAACTGGTTTTTGTATGTCCATTCTGTGTCCTGCAATTTTACTGAATTTACTTGTTAGTTCTAACATTTTCTAATGGTGTCTTTAATATATAAGAACACATCATCATCAAACAAAGATGATTTTACTTCTTCCTTTTTAGTTTGCATGTCCTTTATATCTTTTTCTACCTAATTTCTCAGGCTAGGACTTCCTGGATGATGTGACTAAATGTGTGAGAATTGACATCTTTGCCTTATTCCTGATTTTAGTTAAAAATCTTTCAATTTTTCTTCATTGAGTGTGGTTTTAGCTGAGGGCTCTTCATATATGGGCTTATTATGTTCAGACAATTTTCTTCCATTCCTAGTTTTTAAAAATATATTGTTGTAGATGTACACAATATCTTTATTTTTATTTATTTTTACGTAATGCGAGGATTGAACCCAGTGCCTCACACATGCTAGACAAGCCCTCTACTACAAAACCTCAACCCCTTTTTTTGAGAGGTTTTGGAGTTTTTTTTAACCATGAAAAGGTGTTGCACTTTGTCAAAAACTTTTTTGACATCTATTCAGGCAATTTATGTGATTTCTGTTCTTTATTCTGGCAATGTGATATATCACATTAGTTGATTTTTGTATGTTGAACCAGCCTTGGATTCCAGGAGAAATCCCACTTGATCATGGTATATGATAATTTTTATTTATTTTTTAGTTAGTTAGTTTTAGGTGGACACAATATCTTTATTTTATTTTTATGGGGTGTTGAGGATCGAACCCAGCGACCCGTGCACGCCAGGTGAGTGTGCTACTGCTTGAGCCACATCCCCAGCCCGGTATATGATGATTTTAAGGTGCTATTGGATTTGGTTTGCTAGTATTTTGTGGAAGATTCTTATATGTTTTAAAATATTCATGGCTGGGCCTGGGGTTGTAGCTCAGTGGTGAAGTGCTTGCCTCATATGTATGAGGCACTGGGTTTGATCCTCAGCGCCACATAAAAATAAATAAATAAAAGCAATGTGTCCATCTACAACTAAAAATATTTTTAAAAAATATTCAGGGCTGGAGTTGTGGATCAGTGGTAGAGCACTTGGCTACCATGTGTGAGGCACTGGGTTTGATTCTCAGCATTGCCTAGCTATAAATATATAAAATAAAGGTCTATTAACAACTAAAAATATACTGTAACAAAATAAAATAAAATATTCACAGATACAAGAAAATAATAAAATACATAAGACAAAGAAGACATAAATACACAAAATGGACAGATAAATTTGAGGTAACTTCTAAAAATAAAACTGGTGCTCATGGAAATTAATGCCACATATCTGAAGTCACACAACTTTGAGATTGAAGATCTCAAGCTTCTTTTTTAAATTTTTTTTTATTTATATATGACAGCGGAATGCATTACAATTCTTATTTCACATAGAGAACACAATTTTTCATATCTCTGGTTGTATACAAAGTATATTCACAATAATTCATGTCTTCATACCTGTACTTTGGATAATAATGTCCATCACATTCCACCATCATTTCTAACTCCATGCCCACTCTCTCCCCCCCCCCAACCCCTCTGCTCTATCTAGAGTTCGTCTATTCCTCCCATGCTTCCCCTCCCTATCCCACCATGAATCAGCCTCCTTATATCAGAGAAAACATTTGGCATTTGGTTTTTGGGGATTGGCTAGCTTCACTTAGCATTGTCTTCTCCAACTCCATCCATTTACCTGCAAATTCTATGATTTTATTCTCTTTTATTGCTGAGTAATATTCCATTATGTGTATATGCCACTTTTTTTTAATCCATTCATCTACCGAAGGACATTTAGGTTGGTTCCACAGTTTAGCTATTGTGAATTGTGCTGCTATAAACATTGATGTGGGTGTGTCCCTGTAGTATGCTGTTTTTAAGTCCTTTGACTATAGACCGAGGAGAGGGACAGCTAGGTCAAATGGTGGTTCCATTCCCCAAAATATGGAACGCTTCATGAATTTGTGTGTCATCCTTGTGCGGCGGGGAGCCATGCTAATCTTCTCTGTATCATTCCAATTTTATTATATGTGCTGCTGAAGTGAGCACTGAAGATCTCAAGCTTTTAACCACTGTTACATTGCTTCACTTACTAGGTGCTTTTTCTTTTTCTTTTCTTTCTTTCTTCCTTTTATTCTTCTTCTTTTTTTTTTTTCCTTTGAGGAAAAGTTAATTTGGGGCTTATGGTTTCAGAGGTCTCAGTCCATAGACGGCTAACTCCGTTGCTCTGTGCCTGAGGTAAGGTAGAACATGATGGCAGGAGGGTGTGGCAGAGGAAAGCAGCTCAGGCCAGGACAAGGCAACAGGGAAGCAGAGCCCAGGTGCTGTTTTAATCATAGGTAGAGCTGTCTGTTTCCTTCAGAGGACCAGGAACTGCTCAAGGTCAGGGCCTGGATGGGATTTGTTTCTGTGTTATTAATGAATATCTACTGAGTTGAATCTGATTGAAAGCTTTGAGGATGGAACTGATATTGGTGGGTGCCCACAAGAATTAAGGTGGGGCTGGGGTTGTGGCTCAGTGGTAGAGTGCTTGCCTGGCATTTGTAAGTCACTGGATTTGATTCTCAGCACTGCATATAAATAAATAAAAGAAGGTCCATCAACAACTTAAAAAAAGATGTTTATTTAAAAAACCAAATAATTAATGGTGGAGTTAGTGAAGAGATTAGTGCATAGGGCAGTGTTTGGGATCAAAAGGCACCTTTGGAGGATTATGGAAAGAGGAGCTTGATAAAGTGGCCACCCAAAGGTCAATGAGTAGGAATTTTGAATTTCTGGTTATACAGCTGGTTCTTCTTGGATTGTCTTTCTGGCTTTTGAAGGTGGGTATTGGGCAAGGTAGAAATGCCAGAGGAGGATATGCTGATGATAAAGAGGTCATATTATGAGCTTCCATACTCCTCCTTGGACCTTTGAATAGAAGAAAAAAAAAAAAGAAGAAGAAAGTTGGAGCTTGTCCCTTAGGGAGAAAAAAAAATTCTGGTTCAAAAGTCAAGAACACAGGGCTGGGACTGTAGCTCAATGGTAGAGCCCTTGTTTCACATGTGCAAGGACCTGGATTCAATCCCCAGACCTGCAAAAAAAAAAAAAAAAAAAAAAAAAGTCAAGTAAACAACGTCAGATTCTTAGTTTTGACAAAAGTACCAAAAACATAAAATGGGGAAATTGAGTAAGAGTTGTATTCCAAAATACAAAGATCATGAAAAACAGAAAAGCAAGAATTGGATGCAGTGGCAATTGCCTGTAGTCAGGAGGCACTCAGGAGGCTGAGCCAGAGGATCCCTTGAGTTCAGGAGTTCAAGACCCACCTGGGCAACATAGGGAGACCCCATCTCAACAAACAACCAAACACATAAAAGCATGTTATAGCTGAACTGATGGTTGGAATTCACCCCAACCCCTCCAAACAAACAAACAAAAAAACCCCACAGCTTCTGAGCAGAGAAGGGAGAATTGCTGTCATCCTTGGATAAGCTACCTCAATGTTCAGAACTTTTAGTTTGGTCATCTGCCTTCTCAGTGTGTCTGCTGAGGATATGGAGATGATGAGATGAGAGAAAGGGGATCAGAATCCCAACAAATCGGTGGGGTTCAGGACCAGGCTATAGATCCAGAAAGGAAGCCAGTGGCAGGCCTGGGCAGAAGTGAGTGTTGGCTTCATCCCAATACACTGGATACTGAGGAAGGTTGATTGGAGACCCTGCCTTGGGATGTAAGGCAACCACTCTAGAAGACTGTTTGATGGAGTAGGGCTAGAAAGGCCCTGATACTTCCTCAGAGATGAGGCCCAAAGTGCTGGGGCCTGGATGGATTCTCATCAGCTTGTCTTGCCAGTCTACTGCATCCCAGGAAAGATGGACAGTTCAGAGGCTGAAGGAGCTGAGCCCAGTAAGACTAGTCATCCAGAATCTGGTCCCAGATAATTTTGTCCCTCCCCACCATGGAGGTAGGCAGGCAGCAGTGTGTGGCCTGCAGGAACAGAGTGGCAGCTCTGGGATGGAGGTGGTGAATGAGGCTCGGCTCGGGCAGGTAGGTAGCAGTGGAGCGTTCCTGCAGGCCTGGGCCCTCCTCTGCATTAATTACCTGCTGACATGGTTTGTGCTGCTCTCCCTTTGTGTTATTTTAATTAAAAGAGATCTCCTCCGAGCAAACCAGCTGCTGTGTAGGTTGTCAAACTGTCAGCACACACAGGATGGGTGCCATGGGGACATTAAGTGTGGGAACTACCGATGGGTTCCCTATCTTCTTGGCACATTAGGATCTCTACCACAAGCCCACTCCAGTGGGTAAAAAATTGGGCACAAAAATCTCCAAATCAAGAGTGTGGATTTGGGTTCAGACAATCAGGTCTGAACTTTGAGTCTGCCAGTAATTTACTGTGATACTTGGGTAAATCACTTAACCTCTCTGAATTTTCCTCATCTGCAAAATGGGGATAGCAATATCTTGTCACAAGAATTGTGATTGATAATGTACATAACCTGCTTTACTCTGGGCCAATCAATATGGTTTGTGATTAAGTTAGTTTTCCTATTTATTTTAGGGCTCCCTAATCAGACAGACCCTTTTTAAGTACATTATAGCCTGCAAAGAATCTTTAACTAAAATACAAATGGGAGAATTTCCTTAGTTCTCATTATTGACATTCTATTTTTCCATGCATTTCATTCTGTGTTTAGTGAACTCTTGATTTCTCTGTAACTTTGCCTCTTAGCTCCAACTCTTCAAACCATTAGGACTCTTATTTATTTCAGTTTCTTTCCTTCCCTAGCAGGTTCCTGGGTGGACTGAGCATTCTCTTTGAGTGCTGTGTGTGTGTGTGTGTGTTTCTGGTGCACAGTGCTTAAACTTGAACCCAGGGCCTCACAGAAGCTAAGCAAGTGCTCTCCCTCTGAGGTTTCCTAACCCTCTTTGAGTCTCTTAGAGTTTGCATGCAGCTTCCCTTACTGAGTACACAAAGAAATGGGTAAATGGATGGATGGGGAAGGGGGACTTTAAGGAGGAGGAAATGCTTGAGTTGAGCCCTGGAGGATCATTAGGAATTAGATAAAGGAAAGGAGTAAGGGTACAGAAAAGTGTCTTAGGCAAATATAAAACTACATTAAAATGCTCAGGGGAGTGAGATACCATGTTGGATCTGAGGAATTGAAAAGAGGGTAGCAGGATGTGGTGTGGTGCATGCCTGTGATCCCAGTGGCTCAGGAGGTCAAGGCAGGAGATCACAAGTTCAAAGCCAGCCTCAGCAACTTAATGAGGCTCTGTCTGAAAAAAAAAAAAAAGTGCTGGGAATGTAGCTCAGCGGTAAAGTTTTTCTGGGCTCAATCCCACTATCCTCCACCCCCCAAAAGGCAAAAGGTAGGTGAGAGACATGAGAATAGAGAGGAAGGTGGGATCTGAACACAGAGAGCTGTGTAAGCCCCCTTCGAGAGTTTGTATGTTGTGCCTAGGCAACAAGGAACCAATGAAGGGTGTTTTTGTTTTTGTTTTCTGTTTTTCCAGATTGTTTTTAGTTCGTTCTGTTCTATTTTTGCAGTGCTGGTATTGGAACCCAGGTCCTCAAACTTGCTAGGCAAGCATTTCTAAGCCACATCCCAAGTCCTCAGATTTGTGTTTTAAAAAGTCCATTTACATAAGGTGTAGATAGAAAATTAGAAAAGAATGGGTACAGGGAATCCAAATGGGAGGGTGTTGTTTGAATTTAGGTTAAAGTTAAGATTCTTGGTTGCAAAGAAGAGAAGTAGCATTCTCTCTTTTTAGAGTTCCTTAGGGAGTGGAAGCTACATAATTAATATTGATCAGTCATGGGAAATCTAAGAAGAGGCCATTGAGAGGTGGCCAGAGAGATAAGAGGAAGGCAAGAAAGTCAATATTTGTCAGACAGAAGAAATCTGGGGGAGAGATTTCCAAAAGGAATGGAATGGTCAATGCTGAGAGGTCCCAGGTATAAGGACTGAGAAATGGACATTGGTCTGGCTCAGCAGAAATGGTCTGGCATCCTTGGCAAGCACTTGTGTGGGGTGGGGTGGGGATGGGGTGGTGTGCAAGAGACAGATGGCAGTGATTTGGAAAATGAGGGGGTGGTGAGAGAAGAGAGTAAGTGGAGGAACTCTTTTAAGAAAATTGGCAAGGCATAGAAGGAGAGAGACAGAGTGACAGATATGAGGAAATGCTGTACAGAAGAATCTAGTTTTTTTTTAATGGAAGAGAGGTGACCTGATTTATATGTGTAGGGAAGGATCTAGTGGAAAGCAAGAGGCTGAAGATATGGGAGAAAGGAGGAAATAGTTGTTGAAGAATTTTCTGTACAGTGGGAGGGCTGGACGTAGAGCATTAGCAAACTATTAGGTCCGAACACTTGTCCTGAGATGGTAGGAAGAGAGGGGAAGGTGATGGAGACAAGGTGAGTAGGTCCCTATTGGTGGGGGGGAGGAGTTTGGAAAGTTACAATGGTCTTCTTTTGATGGTCTCTATAAAGAGAGAGGTGAGATTATTTGCTGATGGTAAATCTAGGAGGTGTGGAGATGTGGGCTTGACCTGGGGTTAGAAGCCCCTTTTATGGGAAATGGCAGGGAACTGACTTCGGGCTTGTGAAAGGCTTAGACCCTTATGAAAGAAGAGAAAATACAAGCTACTCCTTGGGGAAAGTGATTCCTTTCCCCAAACTCAGTTTTTTTCATCACCCAAGTGGGGGACCCATCTATGCACTGCTTGCCTGTCCAGGATGCAGCAGTGAAATCAACTGGAGAAAAGAAAGGACCTAAAAAAACCTTAGCCCAAAAATTTGCTTAGGTTTTCTCCATTCCAAAATGGGTTTACCACTCTTCCAGTTATCTTTTGAATCCCCTCCTTTCCTTCACTGCTAGAGTTCTTGGGAGAATAGCTGCAGTCAATGGATGAACTTCCTCTCCTTTCATTCTTTTTGGAACTACGAATAAATACAGAGGCCAGTCCCAGTCCCAGGGGTCTTTGTCATCACTTGTCTGAAACATTTGACACTGGACCCTCACCTCTCCCCTGAACCATCTCTGGCCTTGGCCTCTGTGATAACACTCGCTGCTTCTCCTCTTCCTCCCTTGTGATACCTCATTCCTGGTCCTGTGTACCTCTTCCTCCGTCCACCCCTTGAGCGCTGGCATGGACGCCCAGTCCTCTTCTCTTTTATCCACTCATCTCACCTATTCCCAAAACACTTTCTTCTAACCCACCAGTTCCTGTCTCCAGCTCAGAAGTTTCACTTGTTCCTATTGGATACACACCCTCCCATATCTTTCTCACAGTTTGATGTGTCCAACACTGGTTTTATCATCTTGCCCCAAATCTGCTTCCCATTTCTTCCTCTGACCCCATTCAGCATCACTACCAGGCCAGGTAGTGCCTAAACTAGAAAGTTTAGGAGTTATCCACTATGTCTTTCCTTCCTTGCCCCCACATTTTCTTAGGTATCAAGTCCTGTTTATTCTACATCAACACATTTTAAATTCAACAAATGCTTATTGAACCTCCATGAAATGCTAGACAGCATCCACAGAGCAATCTCATGAGTTAAGTATTATTATTCTCATTTAATAGATGAGAGAACCAAGACACATATGCATCTTAAAAATGTCCTCTTCTGCTGGGTGTAATGGCAAACACCTATAATCTCAGCAGCTAGGGAGTCTGAGGCAGGAGGATTGCAAGTTCAAAGCCAGCCTCAGCAACTTAGCAAAGCACTAAGCAACTGAGTGAGACTCTATCTCTAAATAAAATACAAAAAATTGCTGGCAATGTGGCTCTGTGGTTAAGTGCCCCTGAATTCAAACCCTGGTACCAAAATAAATAAATAAACAAATGAGTACCCAATATTTACAAGGAAAATAAATGAGTACCTAATAGTGCCCCCCACAAAAAAGTCCTGTTTTCTTATAGCTGCCCATGATGGTACATGCGCATAATCCCATTAACTTGGGAGGCTGAGGCAGGAGAATCACAAGTTCAAGGCCAGCCTCAGCAAATTATCAAGATCCTATTTCAAAAATAATAATTATTATTTTTATTATAATAAAAATAATAATTAAAAACAAAGGTAATTTGTTTTTACAAATTAAAAACAAAATAATAATTAAACAAAAAATAAATAATTAAAAATATTAACAAAACAAAACAAAACAAAAAATAATAATTAAAAAAATTGAAAAGGGCTCAGTGGTAAATACAACTGGGTTTAATCCCTAGTACTGAAAAAAAAAATTGTCCTCTTCTGTCCTCTTCTCTGTATTCCCCAAAGCCACCATAATAGGTCTCCATAACCAAACCCTCAGTTCTTTGAGGTTAGGAATTGACTGCAGCTATTCTCCCAAGAATATTCTCCCATGCCTGTTGCCCCATGGGAACCTAGTGAAGAATCATTCATGGAAGGATAGAAGGAAGGAAGGAAGGAAGAAAGGAAGAAAAAAATAAGAGGGTTGAAGATGTGAAGCAGACCATGCAGTGGTCAACAACTTGCCTGAATCCAAAGAGAAAGAGCAACCATACAAATACACACACACACACACACACACACACACACACACACACACACACACCAGGTTACGTGAAGAGGGTTTATTCCTTATAAAGATGTAGCAAAGGACAACAAAAACCTAGTGATCGTTGCAAGGAAGTTTCCAAGGGTTCTGAAAGGGTGCCCAGGGAAAAGTGGGATGTCATCTGTGAATGCTCCACTTACATTGCAGCTGGGGCACCCACAATCAGCCCTTGCTGGTTCCATATGCCAAGGCAAGGTGGGTTGGGCTCCAATATTGTTTCTAGAAGGACTGGAACAGAGTCCAGGCTGTTCCAGCCATCTCTGACCTATCTCAGGAAGTTGCGTTCCCAGAACATTCTGCAGTTATTAATGAGGACTGCAAGAAAAAAGAGGAAGAGAATGGAGTAAATTCAGTCACCTGGAAAACTGTCCTAGTGGGAAGAAAGTGTCCTCATTACCTCGTCTCAGCCCTCTCCTCTGAGCCCCACTGTTTGACATAGATAGGTGTGTGAGAATAATAGGGAAACTAACGTTGACAAAATCCTCATTTAGACTTGTTGTGCTTAATGACAACACAGTCTCCCAGTTGAGCACTAATTGTGTGTCGGTGCCTGCGCCAAGGCCTATTGCATTCTGCTGTGTAATCATCACACCAGTGCTAGGAGGTCGGTGTCTTTCCCTTCTCAGGAGAAAACGGGGGCTCAGAGAAATTCAGAAACTTGTGCAGCTAATGAACAATAGAGCCAAGATTGGAACCCAGCCCTGCTGATTCAGACTTTGAATCTAACCCCTGGGTTCCCCCATCTAGAAAATGAAGACCGAAGACCGACTCTGGCAATTAGAGATGAGTGTTTCATGGAAATTGTTTGAAAATGGTGATGAATGAGAAAGAAGGGCTTTTATTGCAGTGGAGGAGACCTGTTGAAGTCCCCAGAGCCAAGAGTAAAATTGTCTGTAATATAGTAGTGCCACATTTATTCAGAGCTTTGCCATTTGCGTTTTATTTTATTGTTTGTTTGTTTATTTATTTTGGTGCTGGGGCTTGAACCCAGGGCTCCATACATGCAAAGCAAATGCTCTATCACTAAGCTGTATCTCCGGTCCCACTGTTTAGTTTTCAATTGTGGTATTATAAAACTTATCATTTTCACCATTTTAAGTGTACAGCTCAGTGGCATAAGTACATTACATTGCTGTGCAACTGTCATTACCATCAATCTCCAGAATGCTTTTATTTTTTGCAAAATTGAAACTCTATACCTGCTAAACCCTAATGCCCCACTCCCCACTCTCTCCACCTGGCTGCTACCATTATATTTCCTGTCTCTATGCATTGACTATTCTAGGTACTTCATAGAAGTGCAGTCATGCAGTATTTGCCTTTTTGTTACAATTAAAAAATTTAAAATGTTTAAAAAAAAACTAGAAGTTCTAGTTTTTCCAGCCACCTCAGACCTATCTCAGGATGTTGCATTCCCAGAACGCTAACCAAAAAACTAGAACCAGGCCCTATCTTGTTTTTCTGCTCACTCCTTACTTCGTCATAAGGCCTTCCAGGCACAAAACCCTGCTCATCTGCAATTGAGGTCCTCAAACAGCTCAGAGGGGGAGTCCGCCCATGCCCCCTCATCATGCAAGTCAACCTAAGCTAGACCTAGTCATAGGAGATGCAAACTGAGACAGGGACTTGAACTCCACGCAGATCTGCAGTTCCAAACAGGGGGAGCCCATGGCTGTAGGTGAGGTGAGGAGAGTGCTTGTTAGGCAGGGTCTTGAACTCTGACAGGCTGGGCTCTGACCCTAGGGACAGGGTCCTCAGAAGGGGAGGGGATGAGAGGTGGGATGATTTCTAGCATGGAACAGCAGGTGGCCCGGATGAAGAGGGTTTTGTAGAAGAGGGTTTTATGCATTTGTCAGACGGGCTAGTAAGGTGCTCAGCTGTATTTCTATGAAGCAGACTATTCCAGATGGAACTTCAAAGGTGGCTGGGAGTGGGAGGAAGGAAGCATACACAAAGTGCTTTGCTGAGCGTGGTCCAGTCAGGTAGAGGTGCCTATGACGGTGGACTCAGGTATGAAATCGATGTTAGAAAGTGTGGTGCCATGTGCAGAGTGAACCCCAGGTCTGGGGAAGGGAAAGGGAGTCTCAAGCTATCTTGGCTATTTGGCAAGGACTTTAAATGTCCTTTTCTATCCTGGGCCCTGTGGAAAGAAGATATCCAGAGAATAGATCACATCACATCATGACCTTGCAAGGCTTGGCTCCTGGCACCCTTCAGTTTGACATGCTTAGTGTAGGCCATCAGGGAAACCCCTGGATGTTGCCTGGTGCCTCATTAATGGCCTTGCTGAGTTCATTAAGTTGATCTTTCTCCCCTCCTTAGTCTCCCAGCTCTGAGCTGTCACCTTAGTGACTCCCAGCCTGTGGCTGGCTTAACCCTTGATGGCTCCTGACCAAGGATCCCGCAGAAGTTTCTGTGGGTCCCATGACACAAATTCAGAAAGACTACCAGAGCTCTCTCAGGGGGCGTATTCATTTCCTAGGGCTGCTGTGGCACAGCACCATAAACTGGGGTGGCTTAAAAAACAGAAGTTTGTTCTTTTTTTTTTCAAAGAGAGAGTGTGTGTGTGAGAGAGAGAAATTTTTAATATTTATTTTTTGTTTTCGGCAGACACAACAGCTTCATTTGTATGTGGTGCTGAGGATCGAACCCGGGCCGCACACATGCCAGGCGAGCGCGCTACCGCTTGAGCCACATCCCCAGCCCCAGAAGTTTGTTCTTTAACATCTTTGGAGGCTAGAAGTCTGAAAGGCAGGGTTGGTGCCTTCTGATGGCTCTAAAGGAGAATGTATTTCATGCTTTTCCAGCAGCCGCTGGTGATTTTCTGGCAACCTTTGGTTCCTTTGCTTGTAAACACATCACACTAGTCCTTGCCTTCATTTTCACGAGGTCTTCTTCCTGTGTGTATGTGTCCATATCCAAATTTCCCCTTTTTATATGGTCACCAGCCATGTTGGATTAGGGCCCAACCTAAGGGCCTCATTTTAACTAGGTTAACTCTGTAAAGACCCTATCTCCAGTAAGGTCACATTATGAGGTGCTGAAGGCTAGGGATCCAATGTATCTTTTGGGGAAACACAATTTAACCTGTAATGGGGGAATCTTTTGCCCTCATATACAACCCTCCTCTGAATACCACGTGTCTTTAGGAAACTTACTGGCCCTTTATGTCCAGAATAGCATGAATTAGCTCTCAGAAAGAACTCCCTAATGGATCAAAATGATTGTATGTCTCTGGCCAAGGGGAAGAGAAGGGAGAGAAGGAGGAAGAGAGGAAGGGGAGGAACTAATAGAGAGGGAATGAGAGAGAAAAACCACACCTGAACTCATTTTCAGGACTGTGCTTATAAGAAAAGAGACAGTGGCAAAATCTCTCTAAGGGCTTGCAGTGAATCTCTCAGTTGGATTGAAACCAAAGCTTTGGCCAGAGAATATTGATATATATAAAAGAAACTTTCCTCTTGCAGACAAAATGTGGACTGAAAGAAGTCTCATATAAAAGAAGATATGCCACATAATTTCATCAATGTGAAAGTGAAGGCTAACCAAATCTGTGGTGATAGAAGTCAGAAGTGGTTACCCTTGGGAAGTTCTGATTGAGGGGAACATAGTTGAACTACATTGATTTGGGTGGTATATACATACATGTAACAATTCATGGAGAGATGAATTTAGGGTGACCATACTTTATAATATCTAAATTATATCATTAACTAAAATACATAAATGAAAGAACCCTTTCCTTAGTTTTTTTTTTTTTTTTTTTTTGGTACTGGGTATTGAACCCAGGGGCACTTAACCACTGAGTCACATCCCCAGCCCTTTTTTATATTTTATTAGAGACAGGGCCTCACTGAATTGCTCAGTGTCTCACTAAGTTGAGCCACTGAAATTACAGGCATGTGCCACCGCTCCTGGCCCTTCTTTACTTTTCTTTTCCCAACTAATTGCCCCACTCTGTCCAGTTGTTGGGTGGTTTCTATACTCCTGATGCTCTCAAATGTGAAATAATGTAGATACACATCTGACATGATGTCTAGCACATAATAGGTACTGCCAAAATTCAAAATCCTGTCACGAACCCATGCATATCACGTTGCGGGGATGCAGGAGTGGTATCTGGAGATGGCCTGGGCTCCCTCCACATCTCCTGTCCATAGAACATGGAGTCAGGCTCTGGGAGTAGAAGGGTGTTCAGGCTTTTGGTGGCATAATAGTAAAAAAAATAATGTTTCCTATCCCCAGGAACAGAACACAACCCAGCAGAAACCCCAAATCATAATTAAAAGATGCCCTGTAATTCCCTTGGCAGCATAAATTTTGAAGATGAAAGTAAATGATTAAAATAATTAAACACTTCAAGCTGACAAGCTGGAGCAGAATCTTGCCAGCGGACGTTTGTCAGTAATTAGCTAATTAATCCTGGCGCAGATTATAAGCCATAACAAACCAGTCAGGCTGAACAGAGCCGGCTGCTCAGAATTAGACTTTTAAAAAAGAAGAGAAGGATGCTGGGGTGGGGGTGGGGATGCAGATAAGAGGGAAGGAGTTGAAATAAAAAAAAGACATAGCATTTGTGGGTCCCTGGCCCTACACTACCGGATAGTGTGGGTTGGGCCTATGCAGGGCTTCTGGAGAGTTCTGCCTGAGTCAGAGCTAGAGACCCAGCACCTGCTGGGACCTCAATCAGAATGCATGCTAAGGAGAGGGAGAGAGGGCTCTGAACCTCTGGCCCCTAAACCAGAAGGAACACTGGGAAGGAGCCCAGGTAGGAGAGGCTGTCTGCATCAGGTGGGTATAGAATTATTCCATTCATTATTCCATTCAGCAAGGGACCTCAAGGATGACAAGCCTCCCATATCTGTAAAAAAGAATGACAAATTCAAATGGAGAATCAGGGCCCAGCCTAGCAGTCTGAGATCAGGGCAAGCTCTAGACCAGCCCTGTCTCCTGGAAATGTAATTCAAGTCACAAATGTAATTAAATAGCATAAAAAGAGACAGATGAAATTAATTTTAATGATATTTTATTTAATTCAGCATATCTAAAATGCTATCATTTCATCATATAATTAATGTGAAAACACTTTTCTGTGAGCTTTTTACATTCTGTGTGGTTTTTTTTTAATGAAGTCTTTAAATTCTGTTATGTGTTTTACACTTATAGCCCATCTCAAGTCTGACTAGCTACATTTCAAGAGTTCAATAGCCACTCAGGACTAATAAGAAGTTGGGAAGGGCTGGTGATGTGGCTCAAGTGGTAGCGCGCTCGCCTGGCATGCGTGCGGCCCGGGTTCGATCCTCAGCACCACATACAAACAAAGATGTTGTGTCCGCCGATAACTAAAAAATAAATATAAAAAATATATATTAAAAAAAAAAAGAAGTTGGGAAAGTGATCCCAAGTCCTGGGACAGTCTGCAGCAGGGGTAGAGGCCATCAGAGTGATATGACCTCCTCATAATCTGTCTTTCTCTCCTTGATAAGAGGGAAGGAGTTGAAATAAGAAAAACCTTCAACCTCGCTGCTCCTGCTGTTTCCAGCCAAACCAGACTTGCCTTTGAGGCTCTCTAAAAATAAAGCATCTGGGAAGAACAGAGGAGAATCCAGAGGGGCTGGATTTCTGCCCTGGTACCCACGTGGGGCAGAACTGTGCTGTCACTTCTGCACAGACTGTGCCCTGCAGGCTGGAAGTGTGATTGTATCTGTGCACCTCTGTGTTTCAGAGATGTTCCTGGGCATATGCACTGACCTTCAGAAAGTCCCCCTGCAGTTGCAGTCCGCAGGAAAAGCTCAGTTTCCTTCATAATCATCATGTCAGGCCAGGGGCAAGACATGGCACATTTCACTTTAGAGGAATGTCCTGTAAAGACCGTCAGATGGAATCTGTCTCTTAGAAAATAATTAGGATCTTTTGGAGGTGAAGATCAACCACTTCTAGCCAGAGACGGTACCTTTTACCCAATCCTGGCTTAAACTCTCAGAAACTACATCAGAGCTATGGTAAGAGTCAGGGAGTGAAGAGATACCCAGCCTCTGACCAGTGGCACAGACTTGTTGGTACAGTCACTGCCATTGGCCCCACTGCCCAAAAGAGAGGTCTGTGATGGGAGGGGAGATAGGAGGGAGAAGGTGGATTCTGGGGACCACTGCTACAGCTAAGATTGCAGGGCAGGAGAAACCACTTTGTTTTCTAAACTCCTCTCCAAAGAGCCCCTCAACTTTCTCCTTGGTTAGCCAAGCCTGTGTCTCCTCTAGGAAGAAGGAGGTAAGCTCTTTTTTGTACAAAAGAAGATCCACTTTTGATTACACATGGCATCGTAACCAGGAGCTCTGGGCCCACAATAGAATAAACAGCATTGCTGAGAGCCAAGGAAGATGCAAAGATAATCTTGTAGGGTTTCAGGGCTCAGGGACATCCCTGTGAGCTGAGCTGATCAGGGAATGCCCCAAGAAAGAACTAAGCTTCAGCTGTACCTTGGAGCTGGGAAGAAATCAGAGAACAGAGAGAAGGAAGGAGGACTCTTTGGCAGGAGAATTACATAGACTCATTTACATAGCTCTTTGGAGTTTACAAAGCATGCTCACATGTGTCATCTCATTTCATTCTCATTGGGCTGTACGATCCCAGAGATACTATAGCATAGTAATGACAAGTGCAGTTTTAAAAATTTCTGGTTAAATGTGGCAGATGGAATAAAAGCATTTATATCTTCTCCCTTAATAAATTTCACAAAATAGAAATAGAGGAATATAAAGGAGCCGATGATGGACCCCATTTTTAGAAGATGGCAAGCAGACGAGAGTTGGCAGAGCTGAGGTAACTGCTTACCAAGTGCTAAAGCAAAGGATGCCAGAGAGAAGTCAGCCATTTGGAGTCCCAAGGCCAGGGAAAACTCCCATTTTGAAGGCACCAGTTACTGTGGAAGATGGAAACGACATATGGACCAAGAATAAAGGAATGGGTTGAAAGAAGCAGGTCTCTTCCCTTTCACACACAGACAACTGACTACCCTGGAAGGCACTGGAGTTTTTATTCGGTTCAAAAAGTGAACCAGGGAGGCTTCTGCCTAAAAACACTTAGAAGTGTGGAAATCAGGGAGAGAAGTCATAAGGGAAAGTGGGTGTGAGGGAAACCGGAGGGCTCATGAGACAGTTTCTGGAATGCTCAGGTGGAGACTCATTTTTCACTGAGAACATTGAGACTTTTAGATACTGAGCAAGAGACCAGAGAAAACAGAAGAAAATTGTGAAAAAGGCAGAAGTTTCCAGAACAAAAAGGCTTACTGCAAATATAATAAAAAAATGAAAATGGGCCCACAACAAGTCTTGTTAGAATGAATATCTTATGGAAAAGGACAGAGATAAAATATTAAAAGTGTCCTTGAAGAAAGAACAGGATATATGAGAAGGACAGTGTGAATCAGGATTAGCAATGGGCTTCTCAACAGCCATACTGGAGCAATGCCTTCCAGATTGACATGTATTTTAATGCTATGCAAGTTAAAAATCAATTGTGAAGGTAGAGTAAAGAATTTTCTGAAATACAAACCTCAAGGGTTTTTGTTGTTTGTACTGGGGACTGAACTCAACCACAGCTCCAACCTTTTTGTTTTGTTTTGCTTTTTTGAGGTAGGGGCTCACTAAATTGCTGAGGATCTTGATAATTTCCTGAGGCTGGCTTCAAACTTGCTGTCCTGCTTCAGCCTCCTGAGTAGCTGGGATTACAGGTTTGCACATGGCTTCAAAATTTTTCTTGAAAGTTACTAAAGTATGTGCTCCATTATACTTGATCTTGGCCAAAAGGCCAAGAAGTGGTAAGCATGTGCTCCATTAAAATGACAGACTGAATCAGAGAAAAAAAAATATGGGATCCAGGAAAAGGGGATTCAGCCAGACTAGCAAATGGTAAAGGAAATTCCCTGAACAACTTCTATGCAGATGGTCCAGAGGAAGATGGAAGTCTCCTTCAGAGAAGGAAAAAAAGCTGAAAGGAAGTTAATAGATTAGCTGATGTATTTTGTCGTGTGGAAACAGGCATTTAGAAGATATTTGCCTTCTATTGAAGAGTTTGGGAAGAATTCATGATAAATGGAAGATTTTTTTTCTTAAATGGGAGAAGGAAATAAAAACAAGACCACTAACAAAGAAAGGCAAAAATCACCAGAGAAAAGATAATAAAATTTTAGCAATGAATTACATTTGCCAAATCAGTAAGGCAAACACTGAATATTAATTTAACAAAAAATTGTGATATTACAATACTGGAACAATGGGAGAAAAGAAATGTGAGGTTGGGGTGACATAAGCATACTAAGTTATCATCTTCTAACAAACATTATGAGCATATTACTTCAATATTTAGAGGTAAATACCAGTAGACATAGCAAAAATGGTTTAAAAGTTTAATTTGTTTTTGTTTTGGTGCCAGGGATTGAACCCAGGGGAACTTAGTTACTGGGCCACATTCCCAGCCCCCCCCCCCCTTTTTTAAAAAATATTGTTTTAGTTATAGGTGGACACAATATATTTATTTATTTATTTTTATGTGTTGATGAGGATCGAACCCATTGCCTCCCATGTGTAAGGCAGGCACTCTACCACTGACCTACAGCCCCACCCCACCCCCAGGCTTTTTAAATTTTAAGACAGTGGCTTATTAAGTTGCTTAGTGCTTTGCTAACTTGGTGAGGCTGGCTTTTGAGATCCTCCTGCCTCAGCCTCCCTAGCTTCTAGAATTACACCAATGCACCACTATGCCCAGCTAAAACTTGACCTTTTAAAACAATGTACATGCACTGATTTGAAATTGAAATATAGTCCATAAGTCAGATTTCTAGAAAATCAAATGTAAGGTTAAAATGTAGTGATTAAATGCAAACTCCAAAAGGGCAGGGAGTTTGGTCTGTCTGCATACTGCAAAATCTCTGAAGCCTAGTATGGTAGTTGATACATAAATATAGTAAACACTCAATAAATTCCATTATTATTTTTTCATATTTATCTTCTGGGCACATTCCTCTGTGCTGGAACATCAGTGTAGCTTCCCATCATGCATATGCACACATGTACACACATAAACCATAAATGCAACAACCATCATCTCCAGTCTTGGCATCCAGTCTTCATATCTGGTGTTCTTCCCTTAGCACAGTTGTAGAGGCACAGAGCTGAAAAACCACCTAGATTTATGTGAATGAAAAATGGACGTGCTTGGCTGGAAAAGAAGTAGATTTGTGCAGGAGAGGAGTAGGAAATGACTTTGGGGCTGTCAATGATCATCAAATGGTGGAGCAGGGCCTCGAAGTAAAGTGGAGAGGAAATTATTCAAGAGACAGGGAGGGCTGGGGTCATGGCTCAGTGATTTAGTGCTTGCCTCACATGTGTGAGGCACTGGGTTCGATTCTCAGCACTAAATGAACAAAATAAAGGTCCATCAACAACTAAAAATACATTTTAAAAAATAGATGTGGAGCTACTCAAAGTATTTAGATGAAAGAAGCCTTTTGGAAAGCTTTGGTTGGCAGCTATATGCAGAGTGTACTGGCATGGGAACTTGGGGCACAAATACCCCTTAGGGGGCTGCCATGACAAAATGATAACATTCTAACCGAATGTGGAGGTGGTGTAAAAAAAAAGATTGTTAGAAATCAATTCAGTTGATAAACCTCTAGTCAGACTAATCAAGAAAAGGGGAGAGGAGACACAAATGGCAAATCAGGAACCCGAGCAGGGTTTTCAATTTTAAAAAAATGACAAAATTGAAAGGATAATAAGGGAATAGTGTGAACAACTTTATGCCAATATACTTGCCAATTTAGATAAAAAATTCACTTCCTCTGAATGACCCACGCTTGCTCGAGAAGAAATAGGTAATTTGAATTACCCCACATCTGTTAAAGAAAACACATCTTGTTTGAAGATAAGGGAGGATGTGCCTGTTACTTCACATTCCTTATCACAACAGGCCATGATATTCAGAGCCACTGCAGGCTCCATCTCGCTTATCCAGATCACGCAAAGATTAATTTAAGTTAGACTGAAATAGGTTTCCACTTCCTTCTTCCTTTCATTTTTCAATCTTAGAGGTTGAACCCAGAGGCATTCTACCACTGAGCTGCATCCCCAGCTCTTTTGATTTTATTCTGAGACAGGGTCTCACTAAATTGCCAAGGCTGGCTTTGAACGTGCAATCCTCCAGCCTCAACCTCCAGAGTCACTGGGATTACAGGTATGCACCATCACGCCCAGCTATAGTCCAGCTCCTTTTAGGATAATGCAGCCCACAGTGTCTGTCCTTGGTGCTGACGTATGCCTCCATTCTTTCTTCAAGAGAATTAGGATCACTGAGCTCATCCTCAACCCACACCTGAACCCAGTGGTATCTGTCCATGGTCCTGAGTACAATTCTTATCGACATTGTAGCTCTGAAGGTCCATTTCAGAGCTTATAATTTAGTTTTGCTCTGCATGTGTGAGGACTCAAGAAGATGCTCCACTCTGCTTGCAGCACCAGAGATTTCCCATGATTCTTCAGAGCCCACTCAGGTGTTTTAGTCAGCTTCTTTGCTGTGTGACTAAAAGATCTGACCAGGATAATTTTAGGGAAGCAAAGTTTATTTGGGGGGCTCACGATTTCAGAGGTCTCAATTCATGGAAGGCTAGCTCCATTCCGTGGGGCTCAAAGTGAGGCAGGACATCATGGTGGAAGAGTGTGGCAGAGGAAACCAGCTCACATGATGGTTAGGAAGCAAAGAGAGACTCCACTCTTCAGATACAGATATATACTCCAAAGCTACCAATTCCCACCCTCTCCAGCCATACCCTACCACTTCAGCTACCACTCTGTTAAATCCCATCAGGGATTAATTTGCTGATTAGGTTAGGGCTATGACCCAATCATTCTCTGAACCTTCTTGCATTGTCTCACTTGCAAGCTTTGGGGGGATACCTCACATTCAAATCATAACATCAGGCTGAAGCCAAGCTCTTTTGAAAGATGATCTGGATTGCTTGGGTCAAGAGGCCAACCATCAGTATAGGTCCCTGGGGAGAAGTCTGGCAAGATCAGAGCCATTGCTAACTGGGCATATGTCCGTTCTTGGAAGGCCATGAGAGGAAACAAGTGAAGGAAACCTGCCACTTGGACTTGGTGCAATTAGGGGTAAAGGAAGAGGCCACAGCCTGGCAGGCACAAGAATGCTCAGGGCACCCCTAGATACTTGTGCCAAGTTTAGGAAACAACCCTCTACATTCCATATGGTTGTTGGGGGTCTGAAGAATCTGAGCTTCTCTTGTTTCTTTGCTGGAACTGGGTGGTTTATGCCACTAGAGGCAATCCAATACTGTGGGCTGAGCTTCCTTGAAGGCAGAGCTGCTGTTGGTCAGGCCAAACACGAAGGCTCTTGCTGTCACTGGTACTTGACATCCAGTTGAATACAGAGGCAGAAGTGGAGTCAACAAAAGAGGGCTTCCCAGAGTTGGGACCTCTTGGGGAGAGTGGAGAGTCAATTTTCAACTAACATTTTTAGTGCTGGGGACTGCAAAATACTTTTACAGAAACATTGTTACTTAATCCAAGAAATTTATTGAGAAACCTATATATTTTGAGGTTGTTGTTGTTTACTGTGTGTGGTACTGGGAATTGAACCTGGGGGCAGTCTATCATTGGGCTACACTCCCAACCCTTATTATTTTTTTTTTTTTAAATTTTGAGGCAGGGCTTTGCTAACTTGCCCAGACTGGCCTCCAACTTGTGATACTCCTATCCAGACTCCAAAGTAACTGAAATTATAGATGTGTGCCACCATCCCAACAATAAAGCTATTTTTAATCCCATACACATACAGGAATTAAGGCCCAGAGGGGCAAATAACTTGCCCAAGATCACACAGACACTAGGAGGCAGAGCCTTTGCTTTCTCCATCACATAGCAAAAGCCCCCAGCTGACTTGCACCCACTCACAGTGGACCCTGTAAGCAGGCAGTGCCTTTCTGAAGGCCATCATCCTTCTACCAGCTAGACCTGGCATGGCCGATCGAAGGGGGCAACAGCCGAGTCCTCCTCCTTTACTCAGCAGCAGCTGGAGGAGCTCTGGACACCTATTAGTCCTGGAGGCTGGAGACTTCAGGTGGCAGGGGTGGAGTGGGAGGGAGGAAGGAATCTCGGTGAAGGGAGGAAGCTGGTGGGAATGGGGGCAGGGCGGGAGAGGACTGGCTCCCTGCTGTCCCCAGAACGATTCTCACCTGCCAATCGATGACTGAAGACTCACGCAAGTGCTAATCAGCTCCATTGACACACGCAGGCTGGGGCTGCAATCCATTTTCACATGGAATAGCAGATCGATTCCTCATTCTCTACAGTCCCCGACCAGTCTCACCAGGCCATCTGTCCTTGAGGGACTGAGAAGCTGGTTAACTCTCTGCACCTCCAGTCACCTGTGAGCTTTGCCCTTCTCTATATTCTCCTCCAGATACAATATTGCTCCCCAAACCATTGCTAGGCAGAGAAGTACAGTGGAACTCTGGGTTGGGATCCCAATAGGCCTGGGCTCCACTCTTAGATCAGCAGCTAATTGTGTGACCTCGGACCAGTCACTTCACCTCTTCTAACCTTAGTTTTCTCAGCTGTGTGATAAGGAGAAAGATGTTAACTCTGCCCGGTTTCTGTAAACTATATTTAGTGAATGTAAATTCAAGAAACACTGAAAAATGTAACTAACACAAAGTACAGGCAGCCTCCCCTGAATCTAGCCATCCCCTTTCACCTCAAGCCCTATCTTTATGGTCTGACCGTGCTGTTGACAAGATGTAGAGAAGTTTTCTCCTCTCAGGTTGGGTTAAGTTGCCAAAAAAAAAAAAAAAAAGCTCTTGAGCCCTATTTTTCTGATATGGCCAGACTTCCAGGTAGGGACCTCTGAATTTTGGAAACTGAATTTAGAGGCAGCAGAAACCAAGCAGACAGGACTTGGATTCGGTGGAGCACCTGGGGAAATGGTGTTTCTAGGGCTCTGCATAAATTTCTGGGTTTATCTTCTACTCTCAAAAATGAAATCCCCCACCCCCCTCATGTTGACAGATATTTTGACAGTATTCATAAGTTTTATTTAATTTCAGGGAAGGTGACCATTGCTGTACAGATGCCCTTCATTTTTTTATTCCCATGAATGATCTTCTCCGGAAGACAGAGCCCTCTGTGTCCCTCAATCCTATCCCTGATCATTGATAATTAGATGGAATGAAGCTGACCAGATTCTTTGCAAATTCATGTGCACCAGGGAGAGAAAACAACCATTTTTGGGGAAGCCATAATAGCGTATGTGAAAACAGAAAAATACAGCTTCCTGAGAAGATAATGGAACAAACATTCAGGAAAATGTAGAGGCAAGAACTCATAAGACCCTCAGAGGGGCCAATGGAGGAGTTGCCACTGATGGTTTTCAGTTCCAGAACATATCAACTTGTGTGCATGAGTGGGGTTCAGTCAGCTTTCCCTATGTCCTTCCATTGTAAATAGACTTTTTAAAAGCTGGTTTGCATCTATTTATGTTTCTTGCAGTTAAATAGCCCTCTATGCAGAACAGACCTCAAGTGCACAACTGCTGCTTTACCCGTGCTTTTCTTTTTAAAACTATATGGTGTTACTACAGACACATTCAGTCCAATCAATCATCAGACACTGAATTAAAAGCGTTTTGGCCATGAGTACTGTGGTCTTCCAAAAGTGCTTCTGAATTAGCACACTACATGTACCTGAGCACTGAATGAGGGGATTCATCAACTTAATAGCACTGGAGACTTTTTTTTTTTTGTGGTGCTGGGGATTGAACCCAGGGCCTTGTGCATGTGAGGCAGGCACTCTACCAACTGAGATATATCCCCAGCCCAGCACTAGATACTTTTGTTTTGGTTTTGGTTTTTGTGATGCTGGAGATTGAACCCATGGTCTTACAAAGGCTAGATAAATACTCTACAACTGAGCTATAACCCAGCCCCTTGGACTACTTCTTAAAGGTGTTAACTTTTGTAACTCCTTTAGAAACTTGCATAGTATCTAGTATGAACTTTGTCCTCAGTAAATATGCTTTGCAGGAGTAAGTGAAGAGTTATCAAGAATCACGATGACTGGTATAGCACGCCTGTTATCCCAGTGATTTGGGAGGCTGAGACAGGAAGATCAAAAGTTCAGCCCAGCCTGGGAAACTAAGCAAGGTCTTGCCTCCAAGTTTACCAAAAAAAAAAAAAAAAAAGTCTGCAGCTGTGCCCCTGGGTTCAATCCTCAGTACTGAGGTTAAAAATAATAATAGGGCTGGGGTTGTGGCTCAGTGGTAGAGTGCTCGTCTAGCGCATGCGAGGCCCTAGGTTCCACCCTCAGCACCACATAAAAACAAATAAATAAAACAAAGGTATTGTGTCCAACTACAACTAAAAAATAAATATTTAAAATAATAATAGTGATAAAATAAAAGAAAGAATAAAAGGTGTTGTTTGGGAGGCTGAGGCAGAAAGAATGTGAGTTCAAGATCAGTGTGGGAGCCGGCATGGTGGAACACACCTGTAATCCCAGTGGCTCAGGAGGCTAAGGCAAGAGCATCTTGAGTTCAAGTTCAAGGCCAGCTTCAGTAAAAGTGAGGTGCTAAACAACTCAGTGAGATCCTGCCTCTAATAAAATACAAAATAGGGTTAGGGATGTGGCTCAATGATAGAGTACCCCTGAGTTCAATCCCTGGCATCAAAAAAAAAAAAAAAAAAAAAATCAGCCTGGGGCAACACAACAGAACTCTGTCTCAAAAATAAATAAATAAATAAATAAATTTTTAAAGAGAAATAATGGTGATGACAGTAATGATAATGTCAAACATTCAGATAAATCTAGTGTGCAACTGTGACTGTGGGCTGTGGGCCAGGGGCCAGGTACATTACCACAGTGGAGCTCAAGGCTGGGAGGCTCCTAGGGAGATGACAAGTGCCTTCTGCATGGAGACCAATCCATCGCTGTCACTGTGATTATTTCTGCCATTGTTGCTGGTGTTATGCTACAGGATGGCAGTTGCCAGCAGCAAGTTGGCTTGCCGCATTTCTTCATGGCAGAGGCATCAGGGAAGCAAATGCTCCTCAAGGATGAGCATCACAGAGGCCAAATGGAGGCTGGGCTTTCAGCCTGGAGTTGCAGGAATCCAAGTATCAGTTCTGGGTTGTGGAGCTGGGGCACATTTGCATTTTAGTCTTGTCTCCACAGGCCTTGATATATTAGGAGTTGGGTGTAGGGAAGTGGGGTGCTATGGGGGTGAAGCCACTAGATTAAAGGGCCCTGAGCAGAAGATTCATCAACTTTCATTGGATCAGAGCCCAATGGGGGACTTAGAGGTGTGTTACACATGGAAGTTGTGTTTGGAATGAGAATGGAAGGGGACAGGTAAGGCAGAGAGTAACAGGGTCTTGAATTCCTTTGTGGTCCCAAACCCTGGGAAGAGGCATTCCAGGCTTCCTGACTCTGTATAATCTCCTTGGGGATCAGAAGTCAGAATGCACAAATGATACTTCTACTGTGTGTGCAGAATCCTAATAAGTCCTCTGTGACTTTTTCTAAAGGATCTCAGAATTACCATATTGAATGATAACAGACTTCCTATGTGAATGGAATTTGTTAAAAGTCATTAGGTCCATTCTCCTGCCTCTGGGTAAGAGTTTGAAACAATTACAGATAAATAAATGACTATTGTTTGTCAGTGATGTGCTTGGTGCAGTCAGTTTCAGACAGTATAAAGTGGCAAAAGTTCAGTTCCACTGGGGCTGTCAGTTCCAGTGGGACCTCCAAG
This sequence comes from Marmota flaviventris, assembly GCF_047511675.1. Classification (NCBI taxonomy): domain Eukaryota; kingdom Metazoa; phylum Chordata; class Mammalia; order Rodentia; family Sciuridae; genus Marmota; species Marmota flaviventris. The sequence goes on along the minus strand of NC_092507.1, from coordinate 26,687,304 downwards.
GAGAATATTGTGGTTTTGGCCATTGGCAGAGATGATTGCACTGGTCCCTGGAGATGATGCAAAGAGTAGGAAGGTGTCATTTGTCTGAAAGTCCCTGAGATGCCAGAGCCTACTGCCAAAGACACCAGCCAGTCCCAGAGTTTGTATTCTAGGCCAAAAACTCACCCCAAGGATGATGGCAGGGGGGCGGCAAAGAGATTTTCTACAAGAGGTCATCCCCGCGCCCCTCAAGTGGAGAAGCTAAATCTTGGAATGCAAGACACAGTTACAAAGTGTATTGAATCTCTGGGTCTCTGATTTTCAGTTCTACCTCTTCCCCAGCACTGGCTCCATTCCAAAGCTTTCTCACTGAAAGCCAATGTTCCTTTTCCTGGGTTTATAAGTGGGGACTATTAATTTCAAATCTAGACAGTTCATTCATTTATATTACCCCGAACACACCTTCGTCCATCCTTGACCATCTCCTTTGCTCTGTTTCTTCAGTGGAGGCTTCAACAGGCTTCCTTTCTTCTTCCACACTTTGGTTTGGTACCCTTCATTTCCTCTGGCCTGACCTCCCTATGGTTGGAACTTTTCTATAAGAGACTTCCTTCTGATATATCACTGGAATCTCCCACACTCATAGACAGATCTAATGAACAGTTCTTACAGACATTACTTGACCCTTTTCATAATTTGGGGATAGCTCTGGAGCTTGAATAGCAACCTTCACAGACAGTGGATAATAATAAGTGATAATAATATGTATGCAATGCTTACCATATGCCAGGCACTAGGCTAAGCACTTTGTTGTGTCTTGCTTCACCTTCACAACCACTCTGTGATGCAAGTATTGTCATGATCACCACCCCCACTTTATATAAAATTAAACTGAGACTCAAAAAATTTGAACATCTTGCTCAAGATCTCCCAACTTGTGAATGGTAGAGCCTGACTTCAAACTCAAGCTTGTGCAAGTCCGATGGCCCATGCTTATAATCCCAGTGGCTTGAGAGACTGAAGCAGGAGGAATGAAAGTTCAAAGCCAACCTCAGCAATTTAGAGAGGCCCTAAGCAATAAAAGAGACCCTGTCTCAAAATAAAAAATGAACTAAGGGCTGAGGATGTGGCTCAGTGGTTAAGTGTCCCTGATACCAAAAAAAAATTCAAGGGGCAGGGATTGTGGCTCAATGGCAGAGCGCTTGCCTCATACATGTGAGGCTGAGTTCGATCCTCAGCACCACATAAAATGAATAAATAAAAAAAAAAAAGATATCATGTCCATCTACAACTAAAAATAATTTTTTTTAAAAAATTCAAGTTTGTTTTATATATTGTGCAAATTGTGTGTGTGTGTGCGTGTGTGTGTGTGTGTGTATTTTGTTGTTATTGTTTTGGTTTGGTTTTTGTTTTTTTGGTCCTGAGAATTGAACCCAGGGGTTCTCAACTACTGAGCTACATCACAAGGCCTTTCTGTTTTTTATTTTGAGACAGGGTCTTGCTAGACACTGAGGGCTTTGCCAAGTTGCTGAGGCAGTCCTCAAACTTGCAGTCCTTCTGCCTCAGTTTCCTGAATCACTGGGACCACAGGCATGTGTCACCACACCTGACTTTGCATAGACTTTTAACTACTATGCTGTATTGTCTAAGTTGGAGTTATTGAATTTTCTGGATCATGACAAGCATGTTCCACATGGCAATCATAGAGACCATTTTATGCATCACAAAGAGGAATGTGTTTGGAAGACAGATTTTTGACTTAATGCAGAAAGTGCAAAATAGAAACGTAATGAGGAAAGGATGAACATCTAGACTAAAGTAAAAACACACACCACGGAGGGCAGAGACATAAAGAAATGTGCTTTGTAGAAAAGGGAGGGCCTGGGATTCACGTACAAAATACCTACAAAGAAGATTTAGAAATGCTGCTCATGGGCTGAGGATGCGGCTCAATAGTGGAGTGCACACTTGGGGTATACAAGGACCTGGTTTCAATCCCCAGCCCCAAAAAGGAAAAAATTTTTTTTTTACTTTATGTGTTTGAGCACCAATAGAATATGGCAAAAATATAAAGTTGAGGTATTTACCCAATCAGGGTGGATGACCCCAGAAACGCCACTAAGACTGAATAGAATGGGACATCTGACATGAGTAAGGAAGAGAGTGTTTATACAAAATGGGCTTAATAAGGCCAAAACCTTGGAAGATCTGGGGCCTTTCCTGGAGGGGCAGGTAGCCTATGTCAGATGCAATCAAGGAGGTTAAGCATGTTGGGCACAGTGGTGCAAGCGTATAATTCCAGCTTGAGAAGTTGAGGCAGGAGGATTACAAGATCAAGGGCAGCCTAGACAACTTAGCAAGACCCTGTCTCAAAGTAAAAAAAAAAAAATATATATATATATATATATATATATAAAGGGCTGGAGATGTAGCTCAGTAGTAGAATATCCCTGGTTTAAATCTCCAGTACTAGAAAAAAAAAAAAGGTAAATTAACATTAAAAGGTGAAGCCAAGCAAAATAAATAAAACCCTGGGAGAAGATCAGCGGATAAACTTCCAGATGGGTCTATGGATCAAAGGTTGGCCCAAAAGGGTGAAGCTAAACTCACTGAGGGTCCAATCAGAAGATGCCAAGAAAAGTGGTTATGATTGGTAGAAGCAGATGGAGCAGGAGAAATGGAATCTTGAAGAGGAAGATGGTCATTCAATCAACCATGATTCTGGTGAATGGTTACTTTGGAAGGGCTGGCTTGCATCTATCTGGCAATGGAAAGATGTACTTTGTTCAAAATGCATCTACTGGAAGAAGTGGGTATAAACTATAAGCAAAGAAAATATAACTGTAATAGGCATATTAAAATGTAAGAAATGGCACATTTTTCAACATTTCACAAATGTTAGTGAAGTCCTCACTTCCTCTGTTTAGCAAGAGATTTGATTTCAGAATATTTTGCAGGGGCTATCCCTTTGCCTAAGGTTACACAAAAATCCTGAACAATGTATGCTGGCTTGGATTGCTTTTCCTAGGAGCAGAGTCTGAGACAAGGATTCTTGTTCAAGGAATTTACTGGAGAATTTCTGGAGGAAAGGTGCGAGAGAATCAGAATGGGACAGGGAGCAAAAAGCTGGCAAGAATGTGATCTTAGATGATTTTACAAGAAAACTCTAAAACACATGGGACCACAGATTTAATTTCCCACTGAGGCAAGAGAGTCAGTCTTTTGCATCCTTGTGTCAATTAGTTATTGATCAAAGTGGAATGAAGTCTCACAGATGAAAAGGATGATGATTCTTCAGAAGATGGGGAAACTGAAATGTCAGCTGACAGGTGGGGGGTAGTGTACTGACATCTACCACAGTCCGCCGCTTGCACCAATCAGATGTTTGCTTCTCACATTAAATTCACTCTAAGTACAGCTTCTCCTGGATCCTGGTTGGTCACAGTTTCTGAGAAAATGTACAAAAGAAGTGTTTTTGGAATGCAATATATTCTCTGCTGCTGCATGTGGTTCTGAGATGTAATTGATACTCCTCATGTACTTCATTTACCACCCATTTTAGATCTTCCTCCCCACTGACTTGTTTGATGGGTTAATCCACACATTGATTTTTAGAGAGTCTGATCACCTGTCATCAGACCTTTAGCAGGACTTGATTGCTAAAATTGCCCATTTATAATTCTACTGGGCATGGGTGTACTAAGAGATGTCTCAGTGGATCATCAGAGTGTCAGACATAGTCCTCTCTGCCTGCATTATGTAGCAGCAATCTTATCTCCTCATGATGATCAGGATTAATCTTCCCAAATTGTGCAGTTAACTTATACCCTCTGGACCTGCTCAGACTTTGATCCCAGAAATACCATTTCCACTTTTTGATGGATTGCTGCTGAGCCCACTTGACTTATAATTAGGTGGGTTTCACAGGACCCAATCCAACATGTAAAGGTTAAGTTACCTGGTCATTTAATGATCAGACTATTGGTTTCCAACAGAATGCCATGTCTTTGGGTTTTGAGCTGCAACTCTTCCAATATAGATTAAAAGAGGAGCAGAGGCTGGAACCGCTCAGTGGCAAGAGCACCTGCCTAGCATGTGTGAGGCACTGGGTTCCCTACTTAGCACCACATAAAAATGAAACAAATAGATTAAAAGAAGTCCCATATGACATTTTCTTTGCCAAATATACTTCTAGTAACATATGATCAGCTGGGTCAAATGGTCCAAGTGGCAAGCCGGCTGATGCTGTGGTCTGACGCTGCAGAACACATTCTTGCTTCGGAAACACTCAAAACTAGCAGGCTTCCACATGTCAATAGATGAGACCACTACTCAATAGTTAAAAGAAAAAAAACTTAATTGCTTACTTAAGTATATGCTGGTCAGGTAGTTTCCTCTGTGAGAAGAGAAGACTGCCACTCTTAGGGTTTGGGGACAGCATGAAATTCAGGAACTGGTGGATTTCCAGAAGCACGAGTGGGATGATGTAATCTCTAAAAGTCTGGTTACTATGATGGGACTGTTGATTGGCATTTCGAATTATGTTCACTGGAACATGTCAAATCCTGATTGGCTGACAAGGAGTTGTCACTAAGTAGTTGGCCTGCAAAAGCATGTTTACTGATTTTTTTTCCTAGATGGACACAATATCTTTATTTATTTATTTTTATGTGGTGCTGAAGATCAAACCCAGTGCCCCACATGCGCTAGGCAAGTGCTCTACCACTGAGCTACAACCCCAGCCCTGATGTATTTTGTTGATTGATTAAAAGGTTTTAAGTCTCTGATAATTCATTGTTAACAAGGTTATAGAATTCCCATTTATTGATTAGATGGGTTTGCAGATTCCAGCTTGTTACAATGGCTTCAGAAAACAACCTTTTCATAAGAGTATGGAAACATTTAAATTCTTAGTTTTTCTTTTTGGTCTTCACTCAGCCAAAGGCTACAGGAGAGGCCGACAAGAATTATCTAGATATTTACCATTATTGTTGATTTCCCTTGAAGATGAAATTTCATTTGGAAAGGATTGATTTGTACATTAAGTGTCGATCAGGATGATTTAATCCTGCTTTTTGTCTTTGAGTCAAATTGAATCATCTATTGGGATGGTGGCCGTGTAGATGCATATGAGACTCTTAGATAATAAATTTTAAGCAAATGTGAGAAAAATAAGAATAATTGGAAATATAAGAAAAGTTTAAAGGCATCTTGGGCATTGGACCCAAGATTTCTCAAGCTTAACCAAGAATATATTTCAAAAAACTCTTTGAATCTACTTTAGATAGCTAGCTTGTATATTCTTTCAGTTTAGATGTAAACTGGAGCTGGGGATGTGGCTCAAGCGGTATTGTGCTCGCCTGGCACGCGTGTGTCGCTGGGTTCGATCCTCAGCACCACATACAAATAAAGATGTTGTGTTCGCAGAAAACTAAAAATAAATATTAAAAACTCTCTCTCTCTCTCTCTCTTTAAAAAAATAATAAAATAATAGATGTAAACTGTTCCATTTCACCTGCAGTGTTAATATAAGTATGAAGTTAGGGGTTGGATTTTGTGCACCTATTATATAAAATTTGAACCTCTCATAAATTTGTTTTCCCATTCTATAACAGAGGTCTTTGCCTAAGGACTTTAGACATAGCAGCTTGTTAGTATGAAAACCTGCCAAAAAATTTATTTTAGTTTTTATAATATCTATTTTATTGTGGGTCTCTGGCTTTTTCAACAGCAAATTCCTTGAGTAGCATCAAGGCATTAAGCCTATTGATGCATATGTTTGTTTCCTTGTTTTTGCCAATTTGACATGCCTTGATAGGGTCACACTTCAGTCATTTGAATTGATTTGGTTTAGGTTAAGAAAATGAATTCTATAGGAGACTATGTTATTGCGGGAAAATTAATGTAGCCCACAGGCAATACCATTATTGTATACTACTGCCTTGTCCATGTGAATGTAAACTGCTTCTGATTGTCCTTCCTGAATGATATGGAAAATAATGCATTATCAGGTTAGTGGTTGCAAATGACATACCCAAGATTGTATCACTCAAGATTATATCACTCTCCTCTAACGAAGGAAGCAAATCCAATATAGCAGATACAATGTAGGCTATTGCTTAGTTAAGTTTGCAGTAGTCCACTGTCATCTGTGCTAATCCATCCAGTCTTTGCTTTGGGCCATGGGTTATGATGGGACAACCACCAACCAATGTATCCTTCAAATAGTTGAGGGTGACATTAATTTCTGTCAACCTGCCCCCCTCCCTCTTAGTCTGTTTTATGTTGCTACTACAGAATATCTCATATTGGATTAATTGAAGGTCTGCATCTAGCGAGGGTCTTCTTGCTGCATCATAGCATGGTGGAAGGCATCACATGGGCTTTTACAACAAACCCACTGTAGTTATGGCAAATACACTCCTGTGATAATGACAATTAATCCATTTATAAGAGCATAGCCCTCATGACCTTTTAGAAGTCCCACCTTTCAACATTGTTACCTTGGGGATTAAGCTACAGGCATGTAATTCTGGGGACACATTCCAACCATAGCACCCCCAATACAATATTGTTTTTAAAATAGCTTTAGTGAGATATAATTCACAATACTATCCACATACGATCTGAGTTTTGACATATGTATGTGCCTGTGAAACCATAACCGCAATCAAGATAATGAACATATTCATCCTCCTCTGAAATTTCTTCATGCCCATTGCATCTCTTTATCTGATCTCTCCCTATCCCTTTCATCCCCAGGCAACCACAGATTTCTCTTCTGTCACTATAGATTAATTTGCATTTCTAGAATTTTATATAAATGGAATCATACAGTGTATACTCTTTGTGCCTGACTTTTTCACTGGGCATAATTATTTTGAGGTTTATCCACGCTGTGTGCATCAATAGTTCATTTGTCTTTTTGCTGAGTAGTATTCCGTCGTATTAATATACCACAATGTGTTATCCATTGACCTGATCATGGGCATGACTCCCTTCCTCCCTATTTCAGTTTTTGGCTCTTACAAATAAAGCTATTATGAACATTCATGTGCAAGTCATTGTGTGTCTTTAAATTTAAAATGGATATCTTATAGACAGCCTATGATAGGGTTTTGCCTTTTCATTTTACCTGACAATTTCTGGCCTTCAATGGATATGTTTGGATCATTTATATTTATGTGACTATTCATATGGCTGGGTTGCAATCTATCATCTCACTATTTGTTTCCTGTTTGTCCCTTATGCTTTTTTTTAAGACTTTCTGTTTTTTTTTTAGAGAGAGAGAGAGAGAGAGAATTTTAATATTTATTTTCTAGTTCTCGGCGGACACAACATCTTTGTTTGTATGTGGTGCTTAGGATCGAACCTGGGCCGCACGCATGCCAGGCCAGCGCGCTACCGCTTGAGCTACATCCCTAGCCCCCCTTATGCTTTTTTTTTTTTAATATTGTTGTATTTTCTACACCTTTATTTTATTTATTCATATGTGGTGCTGAAGATTGAACCCAGTGCCTCACGCATGCTAGGCAAGTGCTCTACCACTGAGCCACAACCCCTGTCCCCTTATGTTTTTTGTTCTCTTTTACTTCATTTGTTTGTTTTGGATTGAGTATGTTATTCCATTTTGTATTTTCTTTTAGCTTATTAGCCATAATGCTTTGTAGTAGAATTTTAGTGGTGAGGGTTCTTTTGGATACATCTTTTACTTATCACTGTCTGTCTTCGTGAACTGGCATAGTATCTCATGTATAGAGTAACAACTTTATAGCAGTGTATTCCAATTTCTTCCCCCACCTCCTCCCTTTGTGCTTTAGTTGTCCTGTATTCTGCTTCTGAATATGTTAGAAATACTGAAATGTCTTATTTTTGCCTTAAACAGTTTTATCCTATAAATACATATACACCATAAAAAACAAAGCCTTTATTTTTATCTAGCCACATATCTTCTCATTTCCAGAGATCTTTCTGTAGATCTAGATTTTCATCTGGTATAATTCTCTTCCCGTCTCTGGGACTTTCTTGTAGTGCAGGACTTCTAGTCATGATTTTCCCCATAGCTTTTCTATGACCCAAATGCCCTTTGAAAAGAAAAGAATAAAATTCTGGGTTCAGATTTTATTAAACACTTTAAAGATGTTTCTCTACTGTCTCCTGGATTTTATTGTTTCTGACAAGATGTCTCATGTCATCCATATTTTTTGGTACTCTGTTAATAATGGGACTTTTTTTCTGGCTGCTTTTAAGGCTTTCTTTTTTTACTACTGGTTTTCAGCAATTTGATTATGATGTGGATCTGTGTAGCCTGTTTCATGTTTCTGGTGATTGGGGATTGTCTAAATTCTTAGATGCGTTAGTTCATATTTTTCATCTAATTTGAAAACTTAATTTTCTTTTTGCAGTATTGGGGGTTGAACCCAGGGATACTCTACCACTGAGCTACATCCCAAGTCCTTTTTATTTTTTTATTTTGAGAAAGGGTCTCATTAAGTCGCTGAGATTATCCTTGAACTTGTGATCATCCTTCCTCAGCCTCTCCAGTACCTGGAATTACAGGCATGTGCTACAGTGACTGGCCCAATTTGGAAACTTTTTGCTATTATTAAAATTTCTGTCTCCTTCTTTCCTTTGGGACTTTAATTATATTATATTAGGACATTTGATCTTGACCCACATTTTGGTGATTCACTTTTATTTCTGTTTCCAATCTTTTTCTCTCTGTTCCATTTTGGTAGTTTCTATGTGATATTTTTGATATATTATAGTGGTTAGAATTGGGCTTCCCCTTGGCACTTTATACTACAATATTTCTTATTCTAGAGACCAAGGATTGTATGTGAGGTTTCTTCCAACTGTTAAGCATGTCTACTCTAATCATAGATTTAGTAACCAAGGAAGTAACCACCGGTGAATCTCTGAACCTAATGGCTCCATCAGGAAAGGAGCCTGAACTTGGCCTCTATTTGTTATCTGATCCACATAAACCTTAATCTAAGTGGGGAGTCATGAAGGCTCTTTGAGGTCTTAGGTATAAAAATTGACTTGTATCCTATATGCTAAGCCCTTAAAAATCTGGGTATTCCCTTCTCTTGGTTGCCTGAAATGACTATATAATCCCTTGGGGAATAACTAAGGGACTAAATACTAAATGTATTTGTCCTCATGTTTTAGAATCTTTGGGGGAGGACTAGTACTCCTTTAATTGGTAGGTTCTAGGTCTTAAAACTTGCATGGGTTTGGACATTTGACAAGTGATTGCAACTTTCTATTGAGGTGACTTGCCTCTGTCTTCCAGTTTATTCTTGACCTCTTTGATGATATGTATGTTAAGCAATACCTGGCTACCCATCTATCATGCCTCTAGGAAAACTAAGTTCTTTATGACATCTCTTGACCCTGCAGGCCAAGAGCCCCTCACTGCCATGCTTACCTTGCTGGTCATTGAAGGAATTACAGCCATCTTGTTTTTGAGGCCTCTGTGCTGGTGTTCTGTGTCTGTTTTTCTGTTGCTATAACAAAACATCTGAGACCCAGTAACTTATAATCAATAGAATTTATTTGACTTACAGCTCAGGAGACTGGAAGGTCCAAGAGCATGGCATTGGCATCTGCTTGACATCTGGTGAGGACCTTCTTGCTGCACGGTAATGTATTATAAATGCACATGGTGGAGGGCATCACATGGTGAGACAGAACAAGTGCACTACTCTGGATTTCTTTCATTTTTCTTACAAAGTCATCAGTGTCATCATGGGGTCCCACCCTCATGATCTCATCTAATTGTAATTACCAACCAAAGGTGCCCCCTCCAAATACCATCAATGAATGATCCTCTGTGCCCCCACAAAGCACATGATTGGTTGGTGGGTTTCTGAAATGACTAGACCAGTTTTATCCTGTTCACTTCAGAGTCTGTTAATATTTTTCTCCACAATTTGTCAATGCAATTTTGGTTTCTTTATTTTGTTTAAGGCAAATTATTGCTTTTTAAAAACTTCCCAGTATAATCTCAGTGGCATATTAAAACTATCTCTTGGGGGTCCTTGTGGAAATTGTTAATTCTTGTGTGTGTTAGTATTGGTCAGAGTTATGTAGCAAGCTGAATCAACATATATACATATACATATGTATGATAATATAAAAAGGGGATTTATTAGATTAGTTTACAGAGTGAGAAACTGGATAGTCCCACAGTGGCCATCTGCAACTGGAGAGAAGGAGGAGGGGGCGTGGGGGAACAAGATATAATCCCCAAGGGCATCACCCCCCAGTCACGCCCCTCCTGCTTACAGTTATCACCCTGCACATTAGTCCTTTCAAATTATTAATCCATCAGAGGGACAAATACACTGATGAGGTTTCAGCTCTCATAATCTAATCATTTTGCTTCTGAATATTTCTGCATTAACACAGGAGTTTTAGGGGGTGACACCTCATATCCAAACCATAACACTGGGACATTGGTGCCAAGTTGGTAAAGGAGAAAGAAAGAGGGCATCAATAGCATCCAATACATTAACTACTCTGAAATTTTGGGATGTACTTCTCATCTCTAATCTACCTTGTTCCAACCCTATTGTCTATATTGACAAGGTCTTTTGAGTATGAACTATGTTGATGTTTTCATCTCAAGTTGAACTTAGGGGTCTCACTAAGGTTACCCTTCCATTTTATGGCCACATTACATAACAACACGGTCTCTTTCATTTATTTGTTTGTTTCTTTTTCTTTTTTTCAATACTTGGGAATGAATCCAGTGGCACTTAACCACTGAGCCATATCCCCAGCCCTTTTTATTTTGAGACAGGATCTCACTAAGTTTCTGAGGCTGAATTTGAACTTGCTATTCTCCTGCCTCAGTCTCCCAAATTGCTGGGATTACAGGCGTGTGCCTCGGTGCCTGGAAGACTTAGTCATTCTTTATTAAGTTCCCGCCAAACTTCCCAGTGCTTATAAGGGAATAAGATGTGTTTCCTTATATTTACCAACCAAACCTGCATCCTTTTCCCATCTCAAGAAAATACAAATGAAATCTCCTTCTGAATGTCTCTTTTGTAAATAAGGAAATGGTGCTCAGGGAGACTAACTGAATTTTACATCAAGGTTGAAAGAGGTAGAGCTGAACCCTGATTTGGGTGGTGATTTTCCGTCTTCCCACTACATCTGGGGTTAGCAATCTATGCCCATGGGCCAGAGCCATTTCCCTGCATTCCTGATCTGTTTTATAAATAAAGTTTATTGAAATAAATCTATGCTTATTTTTTTCCATGTTCCGTTCCTTCGAAAGGACACTAGAGTTTATTCAACCTGTTGGAAAGGATTAAGAATAAGTCCAAAGTCCACAGAGATCTTTTATTGCATCACTGAAATATCAAATTGACTCCATGACTGTGTTTCTGTGTCTAGATAACTCTTAGGTCTTATTTATCAGCCTGTGGAATTGTTCCTTTTTCAGAAACATAGATACCATCCAAATTTTTCTGATATCCTTGTTTTTCACTATTGTGGCTTCCATGCTCACTTCTTTACGTATTGTCTACAGTTGCTTTACATTACAATAGCATCATTGATTAGTGATTACAGATATGGTATGGCCAGCAAAGCTAAATCTATTTACCATTCTTTTATAGAAAATATTGTTTGCTTCATGCTGTTCCAGTGAGCCTCTACAGACTTTTTCTAATTCATTTTCTCCCTTGTCTCAGGTTTATTTGTACAACTAGCACAAGAGGACCACCCAGCCCATGTAGATGGCAGCCCAGGGTCAGACCAGTCTTTCTGCCCTCACATTAGCAGAGGCCTTTGTTATGAAGCCTTTATAGGGTCCAGGGCACCTTTGAGAGCCTGATCAGGAGCTGAAGATGGACCTCGAGCTGTATGCTGGGGCTTGGCCTTGGTTTGAGCCTTGGCCTTGGGCTGGCAGAGCCTGAGATCCTTGGCAGTATGTGGGTGGGCACATTCCCAGAACTTAGGGTAAACCATATGGGCAAGTCAATTGAGATTGCAGTCAATACCCTTTGGGATCTTGGGTTTAACCTCCTTCACAGGGTCTTGATAGTCTTGGAGGTGTTGACCTTCATCTTCTTCGGTGCTTCTTATTGTGCTTCTTGGCAAAATGCATGTTCCTTAGGAAAAAGGGGACCTACTTAAGAAAGTCATGTCTTTGTGATCAGGGTTTCTTGATGGCATTTCTCTGCCATTTTTAGAACTGGTCATATATGATTTGGTTCTTGGGCTTCTCCATGTCTGCACCATAATCCAATGTTTGTCTAAAATAAAATTAAATATAATTATAAGACTAAAATTTTAATTGGAAGAGGGTTTCTCCCTGTTTCTCAGTACAAGTTCAGTCTCAAAAACCCACTTTATACTAACAAAAAAAAAAAAAAAGAAGTTAGGGCAGTTCTAGGTTTACTTAACTAGAGGGGGTTTCAAAAGTCCTGGAGAGAAGAGGAAAGATTGGTGCTTTTAAAAAATTTTATTTTTGTTTTGTTTTGGTATGGGGGGATTGAACCCAGGGGAGCTTTGCCACTGACTACATTCCCAAGTCCTTTTTATTTTTCATTTTAAGACACGGTATCACCAAGTTGTTTAGGACCAAGTTGTTGCTGAGGATGGCCTCAAATTGGTGATCCTCCTGCCTTAGCCTTCCTAGTCACTGGGATTACAGGTGTGTACCACCATACCCAGCTTGTTGGATGCTTTTAAAAAAAATAAACAGGGCTGGGGCTGGGGCTAGTGGTGGAGCACCTGCCTGGCACATGGGAGGCCCTGGGTTCAATCCTCAGAAAATAAAATAAACGTATTGTGTCCACCTACAACTAAAAAAATACACATTAAAAAAAATGATTGCAGATCTTCCAATTCAGAGTTTTGTAGCTTTTTAAAAAATCCATATGCAACAAAATGAAATTAATCCCTATCTCTCACCATGTACAAAACTCAACTCAAAATGGATCAAGGACCTAGGAATAAAACCAGAGATCCTATGTCTAATAGAAGAAAAAGTAGGCCCTAATTTCCATCTTGTGGGATTAGGCCCCAACTTCCTTAATAAGACTCCTATAGCATAAGAATTAAAATCAAGAATCAAAGAATGGGATGGATTCAAACTAGAAAGTTTTTTTTTCTCAGCAAAAGAAACAATCTGTGAGGTGAATAGAGAGCCTACATCTTAGGAGCAAATCTTTACCCCTCATACATTAGATAGAGCACTAATCTCTAGGATATATAAAGAACTCAAAAAGCTAAGCACAAAAACAAAACAAAACAAACAAACAAAAAACAAATAACCCAATCAATACATGGGCCAAGAACCTGAACAGACACTTCTCAAAAGATGATATACAATCAATCAACAAATATATGAAAAAATGTTCATCATAACTAGTGAAAGGCCAAGTTTCGCTGTCGGAGATTAAAATGCATACACACAGATAGCAGTGACAAAGATGAAGCACTTTACTGCAAGCTGGTTCTAGCTTATATAGAAAGTGAGAGTCAGTTATCTTAAACCAGGAAGCTCCCGCCCGGGGCCAATCATAGTAAAAGTCAGGTCATCACCTACTGTGCACGCGCACATCCGCCCTGCATAAGATTCATGGGGGGCACAAATTGTCCACAAGTAAGGAAGACATGAGGGCAATTAGAAGGTTTTCAAAACAACTTGTTATCCACCCATTGGCAACTTGCCCTTCGCCATGTTGCATTAGGGGCTCCTTATCTGAAAGGCTCGGGGAGTTCTAGCCACCCACTGGCAATTTGCCCACCGCCATGTTTGAAAGGCCCAGGGAGTTCTCAGGGAGACTCCCAACAACTAGCAATTAGAGAAATGCAAATCAAAACTACTATAATATTTCATTTCACTTCAGTCAGAATGGCAACTATTATGAATACAAACAGCAATAAGTGTTGGTGAGGATGTTGGGAAAAAGGTACATTCATACAGTGCTGGTGGGACTGAAAATTGGTGCAGCGAATATGAAAAGCAGTATGGAGATTCCTTGAAAAATTGGGAATGGAATCACCATTTGACTCAGCTATCTCTCTCCTCTGCCTATACCCAAAGGACTTAAAAACAGCATACTAAAGGGACACAGCCACATCAATGTTTGTAGCAGCACAATTCACAATAGCTAAACTGTGGAACCAACCTAGATGCCTTTCATTAGATGAATGGATAAAAAAAATGTGGCAGGGGCGGGGGTGGGGGTGGGGGTAGGGGCTGGGATTGTGGCTCAGCAGTAGAGCGCTCACCTAGCATGCGCGGGGCCCTGGGTTCAATCCTCAGCACCACATAAAAACAAATGAATGAAATAAAGGTATAAAAAAATTTTAAAACTTTTTTAAAAATGTGGCATATTTACACAATGGAATATTTCTCAGCAATAAAAGAGAATAAAATCATGGCATTTGCAGGTAAATGGATGGAGTTAGAGAAGATAATGCTAAGTGAAGTTAGCCAATCCCAAAACACCAAATGCCAAATATTTTCTCTGATATAAGGAGACTGATTCATGGTGGTGTAGGGAGGGAGAACATGGGAGGATTAGATGAACTTTAGATAGGGCAGAGGGGTGGGAGGGGAAGGGAGGGAGCATGGGGTTAGAAATGATAGTGAAATGTGATGGACATCATTATCCGAAGTACATGTATGAAGACACAAATTGGTGTTAATATACTTTATATACAACCAGAGGTATAAGAAATTTGTGGTCTATATGTGTAATATGAATTGTAATGCATTCTGCTGTCATAAATTAATAAAAAAGAAAAAATGCTAAGTGAAGTTAGCATTTTTTAGTTGTAAATGGACACAATACTTGTGTGTGTGTGTGTGTGTGTGTGTGTGTGTGTTGCTGAGAATCAAACCCAGTGCCTCACACATGCTAGGTGAGTGCTGTACTCCTGAACTACAATCCCAGCCCTGAAGTTCTGTAGCTTTAACGAATAAATGAGTGATTATTGATACATACAAAGAAAAAGCTCTGGAAGGACACAGGCATTTGACGGGTTTATCTTCGGTAGGAGGAAAATAAATATTTAATTTCTCATTTCTATATTATTTGTGTGTGTAAGTATGTGTATTGTATAACTGTGTACTTTTTGCAACTAAAAAACAGACAGAGAAAGAGAGAGTGGGTGGCAGTAGCCCAGGCTTTCCCAGTGGTGTTTAAGAAAAGAATCTTTCTAGGATGATGGATGCAGCTGTGTTCATAGTGGGATGGTTGACTTAATGACCTCACTTGCCCCTGGCATCCATCTCATGATAGATAGGCTGCCCCAAACTCCTCAGGCTCTATGTTCTTTTATGGGCAGAGAACTAGAAGAAACATTTAGAGTGAAATGAGTACTTCAATTTCTGAAGAGACAAATGAATTGCATAGTTGTGTTAGGATATACAATTGCAAACCCTCCCCCCCCAACCATTTCTCAACAAGCTGGAATGAAGATCAGTTGTGCGTACTAAAACGTAGTTATGGAAAAAAAAAACTAAATAAATAAATAAATAAAAATTTAAAAAAACGTAGTTATGGAATATTTTACCATTATCATAATTGCTGCAAAATTGAAAGGGATGGATTTTTTTTTAATTTAAAAATTACAAGTAGTCAGGTTCAGTGGCATATGTCTACAATCCCAGCAACTCAGGAGAATGAGAAAGGAGGATTACAGGTTTGAAGCCAGCCTCAACAATTTAGAAAGAGCCTCAGCAACTCAGCAAGACCCTATCTCAAAATAAAAATAAAAGGTCTGGGGATGAAGCTCAGTGGTTAAGTGTCCCTGGGTTCAATCTCTAATACCCAAATAAATAAATAAATAAATATTATAAGTAATGAGCTGGGAGTGTAGCTCAGTGGTAAAGTGCATGTTTAGCGTGAACAAGGCCCTGGGTTTAATCTCCAGCACTAAAAATAAATAATTAAACAAACAAGTACGTTTAAACAAAACAAATGTGTACAAAATAAAAACAAAAATCCTCTCTTCAAATTATACTTACCAATGAATGGTTATAATTTGACCTTGGAACATTTGTAAATAGATATTTTCCCACTCATATTCAAATATTCATTTTTAAATTTATTTTTTTGGTGCTGGGGATTGAACCCAGGGCCTTGTACATGTGAAGCAAGTACTCTACCAACTGAGCTATATCCCCAGCCCTCAAATATTCATTTTTTAACAAAATCGAATTGTGCTACAGATAAGAAAGCTTTTTCATTTTCAATTAGTGTATCTTGGGCCATAGAATATGTATGTATATTTAGCTTCATTTAATTTCTTTTCATTGTATAATATTCCATTTATGAGTGTACCATCATTTATATAACATTTGTATTTAGACATGTCAGTTGATCCCTGTTTTGTTGCTCTTGCAGTGCTGCAACAGTATCTCTGTACACAAAATTTGGGTTATTTATGCAAATGTCTTTGGATACATAAGATCCAAAGACATAAAATTATTAAAATAATGTATATATTTTTTGAGTGCTAGGAATTCAACCCAAGGCATATAGCATGCTAGGTGAGCACTCAATCACTGAGCCACAACTCCAGACACTAAATTTTAAGATATCTAATAGTCCTTTTAAGGTCATATAATTATAATCTTACAACCAATTTACATTTTCTTATTGTTTATTTATTTGTCATTTTGTCAATTACTATCAAGATTGAGGATTTTTTTCAGGTTTCTTGGCCATTTTTGTTTCTTCCTTTGCAGATTGCTTTTCTTAACCTTTCTTTTGCGTTTGTTTTTGGAGACAGGGTATCACCATATTCCCCGGGGTGGTTTCAGAAGCTTGAGGGGCCCAAGTGATTCTTTGGCCTCAGCTTCCCAAGTAGCTGGGGTTACAGGCACAAGCTACACCAGTTTAGGAATGGCTTTTAAGTTCCAGATATCAACTATTTCATATACTGAAACATCCCAGTTTGTATAGGAGTATTAGAACGAATTTCACCATATAGATTTGTAATCTTATGTAATGAGAGATTCTTTAAAAAATATTTTTGTTTAGTTGTAGATGGACAAATACCTTTGTTTACTTATTCTTATGTGATGCTGAGGATCAAACCCAGGGCCCCGGCACGTGCTAGGTAAGCGCTCTTCCACTGAGCCACAACTTCAGCCCCTCAACTTATATCTTTTTTTTTTAGTATTTTTTTTAGTGGTAGACACAATCTTTATTTATTTGTTTTTATGTGGTGCTGAGGATCCAACCCAGTGCCTCATATGTGTAAGGCAAATGCTCTACCAACTGAGCCACAACCCCAGCCCCTCAACTTATATCTTTAATGCAATCATATATTATTTTTGTGACGGATGTAATTAGGGCTCCTCTTAACTTTTCTCCAATCTGGTTTGCAGGGAAGGGGTCCCGGAGAGATTTTTTTTTTACCCAGCAAAGAAGAAGAGAAAGAGAAACCTGAGGAACTATCACCTTTGGGCAGCCACAAGTGCTTGGCTCTTTACATACAGTAAACTGATTTTTTTCAAAATTCAGATTTGCAGATAAAAAGCTGAGTGTTAACTCAGCGACCATTGGCGGAATCAAGGACAGTCCCAGAGGCAGGCGCAGTGTAATGCTCTCAACGCCACGCCCCTTTCCAACCTCTCGCGATAGTTACGTCATCCGAGAGCGCCAGTGGCCGGGGCGGTCGCGCGGCCTGCGTCGCGCGGAGGTTTGCTGGGCAGTGCTGTCTCACCAGTGAGGCGGGGAAACCGGCAAGTCCCGAGTCCTGTCCAACCTGCAGCCCCCAGCCCTCCGCCACCATGGAGTACCTCATTGGCATCCAGGGCCCCGACTATGTTCTTGTCGCCTCCGACAGGGTGGCCGCTAGCAATATTGTCCAGATGAAGGACGGTGAGAGGAAGCACGGGAGGCCCGTGCGGGCCTTGGTGGGGGAGCGGGAGGGAGTTCATGCGGGTGTTGGATATGTCCCGGGGAAGTCTGGGAGGGGGAACCTGGGCTACTCTACAGTTTTTTAGAACCGAGGAGACTGTCAAGCCAAGGGACCTGGCATTAGCTCGTGAGTCAGTGCTGTCCTTTGGCTTCACTAAATGCTTCTTACTAGGTGAGAGTTACCTAAGGGAATTAGATTTGTAAGAATTGAAGCGCCTGCCCAGCTCTAGGCTCCGTAGAACCCCGAATTTCTAAAGTTTCGCTTGTCGCTAGTAATGAAGTTAGTTTCCGGGCAGCCTAAGATGGGATCCTGGGCAGAGCGAGACTGTGGAACCAGAGACTTGGCATTTCCCTTCGTCTCCCGTATCTTATTGTGGCTCAGCATCGATCTTCCTTTTTCGGTTTTCTCTGGCTTCCAGGTTTTCCTTATAGTTAAGTAGTTATTGGCGTTTGGAAACTAGTACCCAGTCGCTTATTCGAGTTAATGCTTTGTACAAGTTATTTTGCAGTGCTCAGATTTACTCATCTGTTAGATAAATAATACCAATTCGAAACTTGTTGGGAGAATTGAGTTTTAATGAGTTATGTGCAAATGCTTAACATTTGACAGATATTTAATAGTAATAATGCTAAACACATAATGTATCTGGTGCCCTGTTAAGCGATTCACTTTAATTCATTTATCCTTTTTTGATGGGCACTATTATATCCTCACTTTGCATGTTATTTGAGGCACAAAGGTTAAGAGATTTGCCTATGGTTTTAAATGGCAGTTCAATGTACAGTCGGAATCCAGACCTTTTACTCATAACAACTGTCCCGGACTCTCTATAATAAATACTCAAAACAAAATTTTAAAAAGCTTTTGGTTGTTGATCTGCAGAGTCCAAGGGTGTTTTCATTAACCATCATATATGTGCTGTTGAAAAAGCATACTTTGGGTCAGATGACTAAAGTTCATTTGACAAATAGTTCTGGGGCACTGTGTGCACTTTACAGTGCTGAGGGGAGGGGATGCAAAGAAAATAAGATGTCATCAAAGAAGTTACAATTTAGATATGTGTACAGATAATTATGACACAATTTAGGAAGTGTTATGTCATAAGACAAGTACAATCAAACTTCTCAGGTAATGCAGAGGAATAAGAATTGTTAGATAATGAAGAAGAAGAGATTCTTTCTGGTTGTAGAGATTAGGAAAAGTTTTGAGGGCAGGTGACAGTCCATCTTGGGTTTAAGGAAAAATATTTCATCTGGGATTTCCTGAAGGATGTGAACAAAGGCAAAAAGGTATCTGCTTCTGTTTTTGTAAAGAGAAAGGCATCTATTTGGTTGTCACACTGTGACTCCCATGCAGGAAAATGGAAAGAATTCTGAAGGGCTTTGCTTGAATTCTTTTTTTTTCCTTTTGTAATTGTAGATGGATAGTATACCTTTATTTTATTTATTTATTTTTTATACGGTGCAAAGGATCGAACCCAGTGCCCCACAAGTGCTAGGTGAGTGCTCTGATACTGAACCACAACTCCAGCCTGAGTTCTGTCCTTTATGAGGAAGAAAGGATGTTTAATTGGTTCATTAAACATCTATGATATGGATTGTTCCTAATTGCGATTACTTTATGAAATTCTGTAGTTAGTTGGTAGTTAGTTCTGTTTGTAAACTAGGCTCCAAAGGAGTAAATTTGTTTTGAGAGTAAATTAGCTCATTATTTTGAATACTGAGGCATTTGATTTAAAAAGTGACTTGAGGGCTGGGGTTGTGGCTCAAGTGGTAGCGCACTCGTCTGGCATGCTGGAGACACTGGGTTCAATCCTCAGCACCACATAAAAATAAAATAAAAAGATATTGTGAAAAAAAAAAAAAAAGTGATTTGAGCACGAAGTAGTACCTAGGTAAAGCAATGACCAGGTCGATACCTTTACAGGTTTTCTGTTTAATCCCATAATGTATATAAAATCATTTTGAGTAGTAGATTGTACTTAAAGTACACTTATGTGCACAGTACTTCTAGTTATTATAGGGGGTGCAATTTATTAGATATAATCCATAGAAGGAACAAAATATTAACAATAAAACAAGGAACAAATACTATAAAATGATTTTGTATTAGAAAAGAAGTAGTACTAGTTAGTCTTAAATTATTTTTAAAATTAGTTCAAAGAGTAAATCCTAAGAGTGAATTCTGTCTATTCACAGAAAAGAAAAATCAGTATAGTTTGAGAGAAAGAGAATTTGAGTTCTGAAAATATAGTAGAAAATAATTGCACTAAACTCTCATTTTCCCTTTAGTCTTTTCTGCTATAAAAATTTTATGAAAGACTGGGCATGGTGGCAACAGTCTGTAATTCTAGCCACTCAGGAGGCTGAGGCAGGAGTATCACAAGTTCAAGCCCAGCTTGGGCAATGTAGCCAGACTGTGTCTTACCGTGTCTTAAATTTTTAAAAAAGATAGAGATTTTAGAATTTTATTGAGAATTTCCCCTAACCATTTCATAAAGAAACTTGTGTAGAATAAAATACTGAAAAGCAGTAATCTTTTGAAACTTTTTTTTTTTAATTTTGAGATAGTATCTTGCTAACTTTGGATTCTCTTGCCTCAGTCTCCTGAGTTATGGGATTACAGGCGTGTACCATCATGTACCACTCAGTTTAAATATTTTGATACTGGAGAGAAGACATTTCCCTAAGATTGAATGCTTATTAAAGTTAAATGGTGTCACTCTGGGTTTGGTTATGCAGCATGCTGCATTTCATGCCTTTTTTCTCTTGGCCTTTATAGAATTACTTTTTTTTTTTAATTTATTTTTTTAGTTGTAGATGGACACAATACCTTTATTTTAATTTATTTATTTTTATCTGGTGCTGAGGATTGAACCCAGGGTATTATACATGCTAGGCGAGTGCTCTACCACCACCGAGCCATGACCCCAGCCCAGAATTACTTTTAAGTTACTCAGAGTACTCCAGCCCACTCAGAACTCTTGATTCTGAATTCTAATAGCATATATAATTTGAACTACATTACGTAACACTGAGTATATTAGTATAAACATGTATAATATATGTTTAGAATTCAATACAGTTTTCCTTACCTTCCTTTTCTTACCATTTTACACTTTTAGCAACTGGAGCTTAGAGAGGCAAATGATTTGCCCAGGTTCAGAGTATTGGGTCCAGATCACAGTGGAAATCTAGTCCAGTTGGCTTTATATAATGTTATACATTGTTCATTTGTTTCCTGTATGTGGATCTTGTAAATTCCTTATCAAGGACATGCATACCCCTAGAGCTGTATGGGCAGTTTCTTATACAACAGAGAACATTAGTATCTGTTAACCTGTGTTTTTGTATCATCCTCCACTATTCAGTGGACATGCTCACTGTTTAAAAAAAGATTTGGTCTTGTATTAAGTTTATTTCAAAATTTAGTGGCTGCCTAGAATTTTATCTTTTTCTTCTAAATGTAACATAAATTCTTTATAAACTCATTCCCCCTCCAAAAAATAAGCACAGCTTTTTTCTTATAACAATAGTACAAACTTATTGAATAATGTTTTATTACAAAGTGGTGCATATTAAGTATAGTAATTTAGGAAATACTGGTAATCGGAAAGAAGGAAATAAAAATTCTTTCCACTGGCAAGAACTTAGAACATACCCTTCTGGTCCTTTTTCTTTGCATAAAGTGAATGTTTATAAATAAGTTTGCAAACTAGCAGTTTTAAATCTGTAGCTTGAATAACAAAAGTGTGTTTGTTTAAGTTTTTAAGGCAAACAGATATTATCTACAGACACATTTTATGTGGATTTTCCCCTCAAAGTCCATATTACTAGTATCTACAACTCTCCAACACTTGTAAAGTATTTGATAGTGGCATTTATTCTTTAAATCCTATTAAGAGATTTTGATATTTCAAAAGCTTTCATACAGGAAACATGTCTCCCAGGGAAGATTATTCAGCATTATTTGAAAAATGAAAAGTGAAAGTGAGAGTAAGATAGGAAGATTTAGGCTTTTTCTGAAGCTACTGACTGAATATGGAGTTTTCTTCCTTAGGCAGTAATTGTGATCTGAATATTTATCTATCTAATCTGAAGGAGTCTGGTTCAGCTAGATAAGGTTAGAGTATTAGGATTTTTGTGAGGTATTTTAAATAGCTTACTGTTAGAATATTTGCTTTGGCAACCAGTTCTCTTTTTTGCTTTGTAAATGGAGTTGCATTACTTTCTAAAGTGATTTATATTCTCAGCTCATTTTTTCTTCTTTCTTGAGGAGATCCCTTAATTTTAATTGTACCACTGGTCCTTTTCATAAATACTTTTGTGTAAGTACAATAAATTACATTTGTATTTGTAGAAACATTTTCCAGCTTTGTGATCATGAGACTAAAGATAATCGAAGTATGTACACTACCACTGAACTATACCAGCTCCAAATTATATTATTGTTATTATGTACTGGGGATCGAACTCAGCAGAGTTTTACCACTAAGCTACTTTTATTTATTTATTTTTATTTCAAGACTAGGTCTCACTAAGTTGCTTAGGACCTCCCTGAGTTGCTGAGGCTTGCCTTGACTTGCAATCCTCCTGCCTCAAGCCTCTCAAGTCACTGGGATTGTAGGTGTGCACTACTTCACTTGAACATCCCATTTTGGATTTTATTTTATTATTTATTTATCTACTTTTAGTACTAGGGTACTACTAGTGCTTAACCACTGAGCCACATCTCCAGTCCTTTTTTTTTTTTTACTTTTTATTTTGAGACAGGGTCTAATAAAGTTGTTTAAGACCTTGCTAAATTGCTGAGGCTGGCTTTGAACTCATGATACTCCTGCCTCAGCCTCCTGAGCCCCTGGGATTACAGGTGTGCGCTACTGTGCCCAGCCAAATTTTATTTTAAATTGTCACATTTCATCTGTATTTTTCAACTGAAATGGACATTAATAAAGTTGTCTGTGGTTTAACATGGAGAATGAAAGAGAGAAATTAATAATTTCCTATTGAAATCTTCTAAAGACAGTGATTAATAAAATTATTCAATATAGTTAACTAATAAACCTGTTTATAGTGATGCATATATATTAGCTGTCAATTTATGTTAAGATACTTTCTAATATGAATTTTTTCTTTGACCAGATCATGACAAGATGTTTAAGATGAGTGAAAAAATCTTACTCCTGTGTGTTGGAGAGGCTGGAGACACTGTACAGTTTGCAGAATATATTCAGAAAAATGTACAACTTTATAAGATGCGAAATGGTGGGTAAGACTCAGAGTATAGCTTTGTTTGGTATATTAGATTGCTAGGGCTGCCGTAACAAAGTACCACAGACTGGCTTAAGCAGCAGAAAATTTTCCCGTAGATCTGGAGGCTAGAAGTCCAAAATTCAGATGTCTACAGTGATGATTTCTTCTATCTACTGAGGTCTTTATTCTTGGCTTACAGATGGCCATCTTCTCCCTGTACCTCACATGATATTCCCTCTGTGTTAATTGTCCAAATGTTCTCTTCTTATAAAAAGGACACCAGTCATATTGGATTAAGGCCCACCCTAATAACCTCATTTTAACTTTTTTGTGTGATAACTGGGCATCAGACACATAGATATTCTACCACTGAGCTACCTCTCCAACCCTTTTTATTTTAAGACAGGGTCTTGCTAAGAGGTCAAGGTTGGCCTTAGACTTGCTATGCTCCTGCCTTGGCCTCCCCAGTCACTAGGTTTATAGGTGTGTGCCTCCCACATCTAGCTAATATCAAACTTTTTTAGTGTCAGATATTTCGAAGGATGTGATTTGAGCTGAAGTATATATTAATCAGAGCTAAAAGACCTAAATAAAACTTGGCTTTACTATTTTCTCTCCCCCCGCCCCAATATTTTTGGCCTTACTATTGTCTATGTGACAAGTCATTTATCTTCTATAGGCCTTTATTTTCTTTATCCCAAAATGGGATTATATTAAGGAATAATACATATGAAATGTGTTGTTAACTTAAAGTTCTGTGTGATTATAAGGCATTTACTATACTTTAAAAGGTTCTACCTTACATTTCTGTTAGGTTTCTGTCTACAGAGATAATTAGGACATTGTGAGATATTTTGTAAGCTTTCTCTGGAGTTAACAAGGACTAACAACACTAGCTACTAGTCCTCTAGTTCAGGAAAGCTTGTAGTGGTGCTCTGGTAGAGAAAACCTTATTTCCAGTTATCTACTTTACAGTTCAATAACATTGTTATTTTCTACACTGTAAAATTACATTTTGCATATATAATTATCTTCAAATTAAGACATTCAAATTAAGAGCTTATTTTACATATGTAAAATGACTAAATAAGATTCATTCATATAGTTTTTTGGGCAGCATATTTAGCATTATACATCCAATTCCATAAATATTTTTAAGGGTCTCATCCATTTTAAGTACTGTTCTTTTTTTTTTTTTTTTAAATTTTTAATATTTATCTTTTAATTATCGGCGGACACAACATCTTTGTATGTGGTGCTGAGGATCGAACCCGGGCCACACGCATGCCAGGCGAGCGCGCTACCACTTGAGCCACATCCCCAAGCCCCTTAAGTACTGTTCTTAATACTGCACAGAATTCAAAGATGAACAAAGCTCAGTCCCTGCTATTCAGAAACCAAAAGCACTTATGTGATCTGAATATTTATCTAATACTTAGGTTTTTAAATGTTTTGTTTGTTTTTGTGTTACTAGGGGTTGAACCCAGGGATCCTTTATGTACTGAGTTACATCCCTATTTTGAGGCAGATTTTATTAAAATGCAAAGGTTGGCCTTTATTTTTCAATTCTCCTACCTCAGCCTCTTAAATAGCTAGGATTACAGGTGGGTTCGATTGTGCCTTGTTGGTACTTAGGTTTAAGCATGTTTAAGGTGAAGGAGTCTGATAATGGTTCTGAAGTGTAGTAAGTATAGCAGTATTTTACTGGCTGTGCTGGGAGAGGAAGGAGGGCAGGGAGGAGGAGAGAGAACCGGAATTACTGGGGAACACAATTAACCAAATTATATTGTTATACTGTGTGCACATACCATTTTGTTTTTATGAGACACCTCTATCCCTTTTTTTTTCTTTATTTCTCTCTAGCTTCCACACATGAGAGAAAACATATGACTCTTGACTTTCTAGAACTGAACTGATATTTTACATGCAGGGCCACTGACTTGTGGATTGTTCTTGTACCTTTTGGCACGTGTCTGATTTTACTGGGGAGTTAAGTTCCAAAGTGAATGCATTATTAAATGCACAGTTGATATTATTCCTCAGGTTGTGTGCTTGTTGGCATTTCAACTTTTTTTTTTTAAGAGGTTTTGCATTTGAGATACTCTATTTTTAAAAATATTGTAGAATGATGGAAACATTTCTTTTTCTGTGACTTGTACTTTTTTGAAAATCATATTACACTCTTAATAAAGTTATATATTTTTTAAGCCAGGTGTGGTGGCACACTCAGAAGGCTGAGGCAAGAAGATCATTAGCTTGAGGCCAGCCTGGGCAACTTAGTGAGACTCTGTCTCAAAATTTAAAAAAATTTAAGAATGGCTGGGGATGTAGTTCAATGGTAGAGTGCCCTTGGGCTTGATAATAATAATATTGCAAATAATAACAATGGTATCTTTTTTATAAAGTATGACTCTGAGATTGCCCCAACTTTCAACTTCTTTTCTCCCAGTATTCTTTTTTAAATTACTGAAAAAATTAGCATCTCAAGACTGACTTTCTTTCCCTTTTTCTCTCTCCCTTCCCACCCACTTTTCTTTCTTTTCCAATATCTATGTGTCTGTGTCCCTTTCTTTCTGAATAAAAAACTACAGTCTGTTGATGAATTAATACCTTAAGCCAGACTATGAATTTGATCAGTTTGAACAGTCAACTCTGATCCTATTTGGGACCAGGAAATAGCTGTCAGTACTAACCAGCTATTTCATAGCTGTTACATGAAAATAGGGACTAGAAGTAGGATTGTGCCCGAACCCCAGTCTATGTACATTATATACTCTAAATATATATAAAAAAGATAGTGGACTTTAAGAATAGGCACTGTTATTCTTTGCTTCACTTTAAGTATGAATCTTTATCTCTGTACCAGGATATGAGTTGTCTCCGACAGCAGCAGCTAATTTCACACGCCGAAACCTGGCTGACTGTCTTCGGAGTCGGGTAAGCAATATAGCTGTCAGCCTTAGATGAGAGCAGAAAAATCATCTGTACTTCCTTTGTCTTTTTTCTTTTAGATACTGGGAGTTGAACTCAGGGGCACTTTACTACTGAGCTACATTCTTAGCCCTTTTTATTTTTTATTTTGAGGCAGGGTCTTACTAAGTTGCTGAGTCTGGCCTCAAACTTGTGATCTTCCTGCTTCAGCTTTCCAGGTCACTGAGATTACAGGCATATGCTGCTGTGCCAGCCGTCTGTACTTTTCTTATAGTCCTATTAGACATGAGCAGTCTTTTTGCCCTTTTCAACCCTCCTGAACCTTTCCACTGCTAGTCACTCATGTTTTGGCCCTTTGGATTTTTTTCCTTTTTTTTTTTTTTTTTTTTGCAGTTGCTAATTAATGCCTAGAAGGCAAATGTACCTTCACAAAGAATTTGGTTGGAGCACATTAATATAACAAGTCTGTTTTAACATGAAAGACAACTTTTTTCCTTCCTAAAGATTTTGTTTTATTTATTTTTTGAACAGTTGTAGGATCACAACAAAATTAAGAGAAAAATACAAAGATTTCCCATATAAACACTCCACTCATACACATATTTATAGCATCCAGCATTGTCAGCATTTATCAGAGTGGTACATTTGTTATAGTTTATGAACCTACATTGACACCCAAGAATCATAGTTTAGATTAGGCTTCACTCTTGGTGTTGTACATTCTGTGGGTTTGGACAAATGTGTAATGACCTGTACCCATCATTATAGTTCCATACCGAGTGTTTTCTTTTTTCTTTTTTTTTTAATTGTAGTTGGATACAATACCTTTATTTATTTTTATGTGGTGCTGAGAATCGAACCCAGGGCCTCGCATGTGCTAGCCAAGTGCTCTACTGCTGAGCCACAACCCAGCATAGAATCCTCTATGCTCTACCTATTCATCCCTCTCTACCCGCTCAACCTCTGACAACCACTGATCTTTTTAGTCTTTCTGTAGTTGTGCCTTTTCCTGAGTGTCATGTAGTTGAAATCATACCTTAAGTAACCTTTCAGATAGGCTTATTTCACTTAGTAATGTGCAATTAAAGTTCTTCTTTTTATGGCTCAATAACTCATTTTTTTAAATATCTTTATTTTATTTATTTATTTTATGTGTTGCTGAGGATCGAACCCAGGGCCTCGCACATGCTAGGCAAGCGCTCTACCTCTGAGCCAAAACCCCAGCCCTTAATAGCTCATTTCTTTTTAGCATTTAATAAGATTCCATTGTCTAGATGTAATACAGTTTATTTATCCACTCACTGCTGAAGGACATCTTGGTTGCTTCCAAGTTTTGGCAATTACGATTAATGCTATTGTAAACATCCATGTTTAGGTTTTGCTTGGATGTAAATTTTCAATGCCTTTGGATAAATTTACACCAAAAAGTGTGATTGCTAGTTCATACATTGAGTATGTTTAATTTTCTAAAAAATTGCCAAAATTTCTTTGAAAGTGTTTCCGTAGCAAATCATTTTTCTTAATTTCTTAAATGGCAATGGAGGTAAATAGTGCATTTTTTCATTTTAAGATTGTTTATCTGTGTCTTTTTATGATTGTTTTTGCCAGAGTATAGGGAATTGTTCCCTCACTTATTTTAGCCTTGTTCTCTCTTAGAGCTTTCTCAGTTCTGTTGACATCGTGTTAAAAAGATGCAACATTAAGGATTAAATACATTAAAAGGTTGTGTAGGATGTGCCAAGAAAGTTCATATTATTACTAAAGGTGTGTGTTGTTCCCTTCCCACAGGGACTAAGTAAATAGAGGCTTATCATATGACCTCCCCCCCCCCACCGCCTGTTTACTCATCTATGATATCAAGATAACTTCCCAACCCCACAGGAGTGCTAGGAAGATGAGTGCTTGTAAATCATAATATTTAACATTCATATGACTTTTGCCCACAGCATTTTGCTTAATAATTTAATCAACAATTCTTCTGAGACAGATAGTAGTTAATTCTCTATTGCTGATATGAAGTGAAAAGCATAAAGTGGCAAAGGGACTGGTTCAGGTCACACAGCAGGTCAGACTGAACAACATTTGCATTAATGACTAATAACTAAATTATTTGACTCTTAAGATTGTCTTTTTTTTTTAAATTTTTTATTGTTGGTTGTTCAAAACATTACAAATTTCTTGACATATCATATTCCTCACTTTGATTCAAGTGGGTTATGAACTCCCACCTTCACCCCATACACAGATTGCAGAATCACATAAGATTGTCTTTTTTGTTTCTTAGTAGTTTTTGGAACACTAGTGCTGTTCATGGTTTTGGTTTTACACACGATCATGTAAACTGAGTTATGTAGAATCCAAACAATATGCGTGTTATGTTTTTTATAAAGTTACTTACTCCACGTTTCAAGCAGTTTATTCTCCAGCGCCTAATAATACTGAAGAACTTTTCAGTACATAGAATCTCTACCAGTGCTAGTTTTTTTTTTTTTAATTGTAGTTGAACACAATCTCTTTATTTTATTTATTTATTTTTATGTGGTGCTGAGTATCAAACCCAGGGCCTTGCATATGCTAGGCAAGCGCTCTACTGCTGAGCCACAACCCCAGCCCACATATATTGTTTTGATGTGGTGAAAAGTCAGTGGTCATTTCTTGTTTATTCCTTCTTGAGAGAGGGAAATTGGTTAGATATTAGTTTTCCTGCCACCCAGAATTTCCCTTGGTATTCAGCAAGGAGTATGCTGTGGCATCCTGTTGAAATGTTCCTCCAACTTATCAGTCAGAACTGAAATAAGAATTCCAGCTTTGGGCACAATAAACACTTTGTCATTAAATGCTGCAGACATTAAGTGAATTAAGCTCCTTTTAGAATTGAGATAAGAGTGACTGTATGCTTCATGCAAATGCAGTGAATCCTATTAATCTTCTCCTAGCAGACATGTTTGATGTCTTAACAAATAAATATCCCTTATAAACTGTTGTGGAGTTCTAGTAAATATTGATAACTTCTGCCTTGTGATTCTACCATAGGTCCAATCCTTGCTCCCCTGTTGTTTTATCAAAATAGATTTTTAGTTTTTAAATATGAATTTATACCATAGTCATTTTATTCTAGGGGAGAGGTGATAGTTTTGTCAGTCTTCCAAATAAGTAAAAAGTCACTAAGTTTAGTACATTTACATGGTCATATCAGTTGGTGTATGAGACTTATTTTGAGTTAGCCAGTTATCATGCATAACTGTGTGTCTACAGTTTAAATTATTTGAGGTCTAATCACTGTGTGTGTATGTGAGTGTGTGTGTGTGAGAGATGTTTGATGGGGAGGACATTTACTAGATTATGTAATGAATCTTAGGTAAACTGGTTCTGTAAAGTGGAAGACAATTTAGCATTGTGGTTAAGAGCACAATCTCTGGAATTAGGCTGCCAGGGTTGCATATTTGCTTACTGACTTGCTAACTATAGGTCTTTGGACAAATTCTAAGCCTGATTTCCATATTCACAAGATAGTAGTACTCCATATAATTATTTATTATATAGATTAAAATGAGGTAATCATGTAAAGCTTTTTACATAATGTATAGCACATAAAATTGATTAATAAATATTTTTGTTTTCATGCTGCTATTGCTGTTTCATTGTAATTGGTACAAGTTAGCTTCCTGTAGGGGATTCTTTGTTATGCTATTTAAGTTGATCTGCTAGTAAAGTTGAGGATTAAATATTATGTGCTAGATTTTGTTCTAGATCTATACAGTCTAATATGGTAACCACTAGCCATATAGGGCTCTTTAAATTATAATTTATAAGTATTTTTATTATGATACTCTGAGATGTGTGTCATACCCATTTTACTAAAAAGATACCAAGGCTGGTTTACAGTGAGGTTAAGTATTTCTCCAAGTTTATGTGTCCAAATGGGGTGTGTGTGTGTGTGTGTGTTTGTATGGACTGTAAATTGAGTTAAGATTCTAACTTCAGATATCATATACTTTCATTCTCGTTTCTTTTTTGTTGTTGTTGTTTCTTTCTTTCTTTTTGCCATTTTTGTTGTTGATGAATTTTTTTTATTTATTTGTATGTGGTGCTGAGAATCAAACCTAGGGCGTCACATATGCTAGGTAAGCGCTCTATCACTGAGCCACAACCCCAGCCCTCTCTGTTTTCTTTTTTTTAATTATTAATGTCTGAGTATGTTTGTGCATTTAGGAAATCCTGAAGCTTTCATTTCTATTAAATGTCAAGATCCTCATATAGAATTATGTAGATAAGGTATGAATGTGTTTCCATTGTAGGTATTCAATAAGTATTTACTGAATAAATGTCATCCAGTTAGGTCTACATATATTGCTGAGATACTATCATGCATTTCCACAAGTATTTTTAATGAATACAGGTGGGGAAAAGTTCAAAAGCATTCAGTGTAGTTTTTAATTTAAATGCATGTGTCCATTTGAGTTGATCTATTCCTGGCTAGACTCTTTGGCTATAGGTTTGTGGGGCTTCCTTAAGCATAGGATTTGGAATTAGACATATCAAAAATCTAACCCCTTCTTTGTACTTACTAGTTTTTATAATCTTGAATAAATTACTTTTATTTGCTGAGCTTCACATTCCTCATTTATTAAGAAGTGAGTGATCAAATGTGTCAAAAAATTTTTTAAAGTACCCGGTTACAAGAATTGAAAACCAGTGAGTGGTTCAATAAAATATATTTTGTATGAATGAATGATACCATCCTAGAAAAGAGTATTTATTAAATGACCCCATCATTAAAGAACTGTTTGGATTTTTGACAAGATTATTTTGAAAATTATGATGATCTATCTTTGGTTAATCAGCTAGGAAGGATGATAAGTAATGGGGCTATTTCTTTCTTACAATGAATTATGTGGCATATTTGGTATACAGTTCTAGTAAATATTGATTATTCTGCCTTGTGCTTCTACCATAGGTCCAGTCCTCACTCCCTTACTGGGATGCCCTAAAATTATCTATTAGCATTCACCATCTCTATTTTACAGATGTGGAGACTGAGGTACGAACCAGTCAAATCTGTTGTCCACGGGGAATGTGGAGTTTTGTGGCAAGTCTTAGGTAGATCCATGATGGGTAATCTTCAGGGCTTTACTGCTGCCACTCATTGGCTAAATTGTTCTTGTAGAACTTTTTCTGAAGTGCTTCCTGAGCCTTTGATACCTTATATTTTCATAGGGCTGCACTTGCAAATGCTTAGCAAAGAAACAATAGAAATAATGAATTGGAAAGATATCTAGCCTGGTTAAGTGGTTTTAAGACCTTATTTCACACCAAGAAAGACCAAACTTTAGCTTTGTTTCATATAGATCAACTCTGCTTTGATCTCTTTTACATATAGAAATTGCATGTAAAAACTAATAATATAATGGAAAGAGCCCTGCTCCGAGAGGTTTAGCACTAGCCCTGCTGTGAGTGAGTTGAAAACCTTGGGAGAAAGAGAACAATTGAATGGATGATATTTATGGTTTCTTTTAGTCCCCAAATAGCATGATTTAAAAGTGTGATGTCAGAGGAGGCTATAGCTCAGTGGTAGAGCATGTGCTTAGTGTGCTCAAGGCCCTAGGTTTAATCCCTGGCATTAAGAAAATAAATAAAGACCCAAAGTCAAGACCATAGTTTACTTTTTCAGTGAAAGAGAGAGAAATTTTAGAAAGAACTTCAGGTATTCATCATTTCTAGAAGTAACCATGACTTGTCCTAGCAGTCTGCTCTGAATTTGAGTATATTTGGTCCGGTTAATAGTAGGCATGGTAAAAACGTGGATGTGTAACCGATGTGATTCTGCAGTCTGTATACGGAGTAAAAATGGGAGTTCATAATCCACTTGAATCAAATGTATGAAATATGATATGTCAAGAGCTTTGTAATGTTTTGAACAACTAATAAAAAAAATAGTAGGCATGTATAGTGGGCTCCTATCCTAGAAGAATCCTGTTGCTTTTGCAATGGAGTTACTCTCTTCATGCCTTAAGTGGCTGACACAAAGACATCATCTGTTTATTGATATCAGTCAGGTCATGTGATCTTATGAACAGATGGCTCAGGTGGAATCTTGACATTGCAGGTCTTATACCCTAAACACTACCAACCATTTGTTACATGTGATTAAAATATCACTAACAAGGGTAATTTCACATGCTTTTTGGCAAATGTGGTTAGCAGGATGTGACATGACGCAGCACTGCCTTCTTCCTCCATGTGCCATCTCCCTTGAGGCCTCATCTCTCTTACTTGCCCCCATTTTCCCATGCCCAGGCTTGCCTTCTAGCTCACCTGCTCCAGATGGGCGGCACAGTGGGAGGACACTGGCAAAGGCAGATGTGTTTATTTTCCGGAGACAAAATGTTGTACTGCCACAGATGGCAGTGCCTTGGAGCAAATGGCAGCCTTTGACACTGCTGCCACATAGCCTGGGCATCTTGACAGACAGTGCTAGCTTACTTACAGTAATAGGGAAGTTGGGGGAAAAAAACCGAGATCATGAATTGCCTGGACATTTTGGTGCCAGCAGCAGCCCTTTTAGACCCGGAGAGCAGTTTTTTCCCTCTGATCTCAATCAACTTTTCAGCTAAGTATAGGTTTTATCTATGGGCCCAGAGTTAGTTATGTCTGTTTATAACTTTTGCCTTCTAGCCTCAGTAGAACACAAAGTAAAAACTGGAAACACATAATTACATTCAGATGAATATTCAATGGTATTGCAAAAACATGTGTATCCCAGGTCACATTTCACAGAGGTCTCTTAGGGGTGGCTCATGTCTGCCCCATTGGAGATACTGTTGTTCTATTTTTAGTGGTCATTTTGATTATCTAGAGGCCCAGGGACAGATGTGCCTTGAAGTTGAGGCTCCTTAATTAATAAGATGACACTTTTGTACTTACAGTGTTTTTCTACCAAGAGAAATAAAAATTCTGACAGCTGCCCTTTTAAGTAGTTTGCTTATGCAGTCATTAAGCTTTGAGTAAGTCTATTAGGAAGACAAAGAATGGCTGTTGAGTCATTATACTTACCAGTCTCCTAAGAATGTCATGAGAAGATTCTTCTTTGAAGCTACTGGCTTTATTAGGAAACCTTCCCCCCCTTTAAAAAAAAAATGTGCTGTTTTTCCCAGCCCTAGTGCTGATAGAGTTAGGAATCTGCAGGTGTAAAGTCCTCCCCCTCCCCTTCCCCATCTCTCCAGGGGGTTGTATGTGAGAAGGTGTTGCTTTTTCACTCAGAGAGCATATATGTGCTACCCTGTTGGATGCCTGCTGTGAGCAGAGAGAACCCCTATTCTGGTTGAATGGAATAAGTCTATTGGATGGCTGGAATTGTGCAATCTTATAATGCCAACTTTTCACTTAAAACATCTTTCCTATCCACAATTGGGGGGTGGGGGACCATATAGGTAATTGATGTAGATTTATATTGTACTGAAATTTGTGTCTTAAACATTTTATGTAGTTTTCTGTTAAGGCTTGGTTTAAGCCTAGAGCAGCAAAGTATTATGTCTGCGTAGTAAGAACATTTATTTATATAGAGTTTACCATTAGAAATAAAGATTTAGGTTGGATGTGGTGGCACATGCCTATAATCCCAGCTACTTAGGAGGCAGAGGCAGGTGGATCACAAGTTTGAGGCCAGCCTTGGCAACTAGTGAAATCCTGTCTCAAAATAAATAATAAAAAGGGCTGAGAAACTGGCGTGGTTGCAAACACCTATAATCCCAGCGGCTCCAGAGGCTGAGGCAGGAGATTGTGAGTTCAAAGCCAGCCTCAGTAAAAGCAACTTGCTAAGCAACATAGGGCTGGGGATGTGGCTCAATGGTTGAATGCCCCCAAGTTCAATCCCTGGTATTAAAAAAAAGGTCTGGGGAGATAGCTTAGTGGTATAGTTCCCTTGGGTTCAATCCCCAGTACTGCAAACAAACTAAACCAAAACATTTTGTAGCCCACCTTCTAAGATTACATTAAATCAGTACCTTGGTCTGGGTAGGCATAGGTGTAAGCATGTCCTCACATACGCTCACAGATAAGAACACACATGTACCTTGGTATCTTTATGCCTCTTTTCAACCTGCTCTGGCCTAGGATCAAGCAGAGATGAATTTAGGAACTGATTACCATGAGGTTTTCTTTATACTCTCCCCTCAAAATAACATCTAAAATAAAGGGCAGTGAAGAAGGGTGAACTTCTGTTTCTTGACCTAGGAAGTAGTTACATGTGTGTTTATTATATTCATTAAGCAATACATGTGTATTTTATGTACTTTAATATGTGATATTAAAAGGCTTAAGTAAATAAAACAAAGGCTAATAGGGTAAGAAAACATAATTTTTAAGTTAAAAATGAAAAAAAGTATAGATTTACTCTTACATTTGAGTGTGGACAAGAAAGCAAATAGAATTAGCCAGATTGGAAAGAAAAAAGGAAGGGAAAGGAAATAATAATCTCTGAATCTTTGTAAACTGAAGTATTTTAACCATTCCTTGCTTCCCTTTCTGATACCTCTAAATAGTTGTGACTTCTTATAGCCAAGATATTCTATAACTGCTAATAGTTATTCGCTCAGAGTAAACCTCCAGCCTGCATTGTCCTTGAGGCTGAGGAAAGAGGTGCAAAGCTCAGAGTGTGCCTTCGGATGGGGAAATGGAGAAGAAAACAGTTGGTTGCACTTAGAGTGACAAGTGCTAGGATACCCATATATGCAGGGTGCTGTGGGGACACAGAGCTTAATCTAAGAGAAATATGAAACAAAGGGGCAAGCTAGAAACATAGACCCAAGGTGAATGAGAATGTGTTAGGTTAGGCATAGTGTTTGTTAACGATGTTCAGGGCAGGGGCAAATAGTTCTCTGAGCTTCCTACTCCTCATTTAACTAAAGGGGCATTATTTATAAACTCTACGGTTTAAAACTCCACTTTTTAAAAAACAAATAAAATTATGGAATATACTGTGTATGTAAAATCCCATATTTGAGTTTGTTAGATAGAGTTTTGGGGAACTTGTTAAGAAATTGAAACTAGAGAGGTAGTCCACATTATGAAGACTGAAAAAGCTTTATCCTGAAAGCAGTAGGCCTCTCTAGAAGATTGTTGGCTAAGAAAAAATTAGTGTAAGCAGATGAGATTTGGTTATATCATTGGATAACACTGTAAGGAAGAGCTCCTAAGTGATCTTTTCCCCAAGAATCCCTTGATACTTTTTATAGATGTTATAGACATCTGAAAACATGTACAATTATATGTCATCCTGATGTTCAGCATTCATAAACATTCACAGGTATGCTTAGTATGGAAAATTAATATATGTCTTGTGGTATGTAGGTCTATAGCAAAGCATGGCTTCTGCATTTGAGTTTTAAAAGAACTAAGTTAAAGATATATAGATTCGTAAATTTTCCCTGGGAACTGCCAGCTCATGGAGGGGGAGGTCGGGGTGGGGAGCGGATTTCAAGTGGCCTTGTTGCAAACATGGTGTTGGTTTTGCCATTGCACAATCAGCAATTTTATTTTGATGTTATTTGGGGGTGAAAGCGGTATTTTTGATTAGCAAGTAAAATTAATGTAGAAAACAAATACTGTGTTAACTAGTTGGTATAATAAGGCATCTGTGCCATGTTGCATTTCAACTCATTAAATTTCTAAACTTCTAATTACAATAAGCTTTCAACTTTGATTTGGGGAACCAATCAAACTTGTGGTTAGTGATGGCTTTAGAAAACTAAAGTTTTTAGAAAATTTGGAATTATTGAGGGGGAACTTTAAAATGAGGTTTGTTAAAGATTGAAATATATACAATATTATGTTTTTTTCTTCTAAAGTTCTTTGTGCTGTCATGGCACAAATTAAATCTAAAGATTTATTGGGCACCTACTGCTTACCAGGCTGTCTTCCAGAAACTTTAATATAATTAAGCACTTTAATTCTTCACAACTCTTGTCAGATAAGCAGGTTATCCCCCACATTACAGATGGGGGCACTGGAGGCTCCAAGTATCTAAGGTATACCAAATACACTTTCAGAGAATGATTTAAGATAGAAAAGAAACAGGAGTGGCACATTCTGGTAATCCTAGCTACTTGGGATTACAAATTCAAGGCCAGCCTAGGCAATTTATTAAGACCCACTGTTAAGAATTAAAAATAAAGGGCTAGAGCCCAGTGTGTGATAGCACACGTGTGTAATTCCAGCAGCTCAGGAGGCTGAGGTAGGAGGATCACGAGTCCAAAGCCAGCCTCGGCAAAAGCAAGGTGCTAAGCAACTCAGTGAGACCCTGTCTCTAAATAAAATACAAAACAGGGCTGGGGATGTGGCTCAGCCGTCTAGTGCCCCAAGTTCAATTCTCCAGTACCAAAAAAATAATAATAGTAACAAAGGGCTGGGATTGTAGCTCAGTGGTAGAACACTCCCTGAGTTTAATCCCCAATACTATAAAAAGAAAAGAAACAGGAAAAACTTGGTTGGACTATCTCGTTTTCAGAGCAATGTTTCTTTTATTTCATTTTGGGCTTCTGGAAGTCTAAGGTTTGTTTTGTTTAAAGCATTCTTGCTTCCTTATTTCTCAGTCTAGTATGAGAATTTATAAACATGAGTTGGTTTGTTGTTTTAGTGATATAAAAGATAAGTGTGTCTGAAATAAGGAGAGAACAAGTAAAGTCAGGCAATCAATTTGACTTCTCTGTGAAGCTCAGTATTATATTCTGATTCTGATCAGTTTAAATTTATACTTTTTTTTTTCCAGTCACAAGATTAAGAGGAAACAGCTTTCAAGTTCCAAATCTCTACCTTTTCTTTGCTCCAGTGGTACCTGTAGAAACAGGACACTGACCTACCTCAAGTTCTTTCTTGTATCTGCTCCTTTGCCAATGTTCTTCTCTATACCTATGTCCTCACATGGCTTTTAATTGCTAGTTCAGCATTTATCAGGGAAACTTTTCTCTGAACTTACCCCACCACACTTTCTCTCTCTCTCTCTCTCTCTCTCTCTCTCTCTCTCTCTCCTCTCTCTCTCTCTCTCTCTCTCTATATATATATATATATATATATATATATATAATCCTCAAATTCTTTGTGCTGTCATGGCAACTTAGGAATATGTCTCTCATTTTATCCTGTTGGAATTATTTCCTTTGCTGTCTTACAAACATGAGTGTGAGAGCATATATGTTCATGACAATAAAACCGCTTAACTGACTGTCTCTTTATTTGTTCTCATTGACTTTGGCAGTACACTGTTTTCTCTTTCCAGCTGCTTATGAAAATGGCTCTATTTAAGCTATTGAGTCTAAGCTGAGCTTTTAGCATTTGCATGACCACTTTTCCCCTTGAGAGTCTTCTTCTCTTTCTTCCTTACCTTTTCTGTTCCACTGATTATTCAATCCTATTAGTTAGTTCACTTTCTAAATGCATATTTAGAAATATATAAGAAAGATATATATGTGCCATGTCTCCCCCTCATTCCTTTCTGCTTCTGCCTTTGGTCTTCATCTTCCATCTATACTATTAAAGTATCCTCTTTTCTCCCTTTCTGTTTTTCTCATCCCAGTCAATCTTCCATGCAGTTACAGTCCTAAAGTGGCAATCCTTTGTATTACTTTTCTATCTAAAAATCCTCTATTTTAGGAGAAGAGGAGTTGGGTGCTGTGATACATGCCTGTAATCCCAGCTGTTGGGAGACTGAGACAGGAAAACTGAAAGTTTGAAGCCTTCTGGGCAACTTAGTGAGACTCTCACAAAAATAAAAAGGGTTGGGGATACAGCTCTATGGTAGAGCACCCCTCAGTTCAATCTTCAGTACAGAGAGGGGAAAAAGAAAAGGAGTGGAAGACAAATACTGAAACCTGTGGAGTATCTGTTCGAGACATCAGGATTCATCAGGGTTTCTTGGCACCAGTTAACCTATGTCCTGACATGAAAAAAAGCAGGGGGATGGGAGTGATAAATTTTGTTTTGGCAGGGGGATGGGACTGATAAATTTCCACTGACTCTGTGGTTTACATATTAAAGTTCATTGTCTTTAGTCCATTAGGTAAATAACTCTGCTTCCTGCAGAATTCACCTAATCCTCCAAGTATATATGCCCCATATTCACCAGTACACAACATTCCATGCTCTTCCTTTTCTTTACTTTTATACACGCTATTTCCTTTGTCTGGTACCCACATCTACCTTGGGAGCTTCTTCCAGATTTAGGCTTCCATTTTTATTACCTGGCATAATAAATACTATATTTCTCATAAAAGTAAATGCTAAATAAACAATTATGGAGTTTATTCACATTCCAAATGCAGAAGTGAAATTGGTTGGAGCTTTTGCCCATTTTGTAATTATTCTGTCTTATAGTCCCAGAAAACTCTTATAGGGTTTGGTTGAAACCTTTTATAAACTGTGTACTTTTTTATACATAATGCTAAAAGAGCTTGAATCTACACATGGGTTTCCTTTAAAAAAAAAATAAAAATGTATAAACTGAGTGTGGTAGCACAGGCCTGTAAACCTAACTATTTAGGGGACTGAGGCCAGAGGATTGCAAGTTTGAGGTTAACCTGGGCAACTTGGTAAGACCCCATCTCAAAATAAAAGTAAAAAGGACTGGGGATGTAGCTCAATGTTAAAAACACCCCTGGGTTCAATCCTCAGTACAAAAAAAAAAGTACTCCAGAGGATTAAAGTCAGGCTATGAATGATTCTTCCCATCCTCTTTCCCAACCAAATAACCATAATCTTTTAGAGCTAGAAAGGTATTTAGGTCATGATAATTAGAAGTTGCTGAATTTTTAAAAGTGTTTGAAATAGTGAATTTCGTTTCAGGTATAAAACCTTTTTTTAGTTACAATGGGAAATTTGGAATTTTAAAGTTATACCACCAAACCTAACAAAGGTAGTAAATTCTGTTGGTTATTAAAAACAAATTCCTGGCCAGGCATGGTGGTGCATGTCTGTAATCCCAGTGGCTTGGGAGGCTGAGGCATGAGGATCATGAGTTCAAAGTTAGCCTCATCAATTTAGCTAGGTCTTATCTCAAATTACAGTAATGGGCTGGGGACTACAGTTATAGCTCAGTGATATAGTGCCTCCTAGCACATGTGAGGCACTGGGTTCCATCCTGAGCACCATATAAAAATAAATAAATAAATGAATAAAATTGTGTTCATCTACAACTAAAAAAAAATTAAAAGTGGGTTGGTGGGGCTGGGGTTGTTGCTCAATGTTAGAGCACTTGCCTAGGACATGTGAGTCACTGGGTTCAATCCCCAACACCACATAAAAAAACTAAATAAGCAAAATAAAGGTATTGTGTTCATCTACAAATAAAAATATTTAAAAGGGGGGGGGCGGCGGCGGCAGTGGCTGGGGATATGGTTCAGTGGTTAAGGCCCCTGGATTGATTATTAATGAAGTTGAAAAATGGGCATTGACAAAGCAGTTAAGATGTTGATTATCTATTATGACAGGTATCTATTGACTAGTAACTTACATGTAGCATAGTTTTAGGAATCATAATTGTGATTTAAGGCTGCCTTTTTAAAATTTAAAAAATTATTGATTGTATACAGTGTGAGAAGTGAAATAGAGAACAATGGACTGGTATGTAAAATAGTACATTTTGAAATATTTGAGTGTGCAACTGACATTTACATATTGAATCATATTTTTATACTAATTTCCATTTTGTGTAGGCAGCATGGTTTCCTGGAAAAGACTTGCAGTTGGGAATTCTGGTCTTTAAGAATAAAGGATGCTAATTACCTGTGATTTTAGGGCAAGTCACTGTCTCTTCTTTGAACATTAGTCCTCACGTGTAAAAAGGGACACTATGGTTGAACTTATAGATCCCTTCTAACTGTAAGCTGTATTTTCATGAAATACTTTCAATGCCAAAGATGGAATATTAAGCAGCTTTGACAATCAGGGGACTAAAGAAATAGCAGGCATAGGGCTGGAGGTATAGCTCAGTGGTGGTGTTTGCTTACTCTATAAGAGGCCCAAGTTCAATCCCTAGCACTGAAGAAATATAAAAGAAATAGTGTACACACTGTTCCTTTCAAAGTTCCTTTTCTTCTTAGGGTATTTAGGAGTCTATTTATTAAAAAATACTCAGCTCCAGACAAACTCGTTTGTCCCATTGGTGGTCTGTATCTCCTTCCATGTTATTGACCCACCAGAAATGTATGCTTCCCACACTGCTGCGCCACTAAGGTGCAGCACACCACAAAAGAAACTGCACCCCTCTTCAAGGCACCTCACTCATAGCTGTGTCGTCCTATTCAATTAGAGGTGGCAAAGGCTGGCCTGGCTCCAAAGGAAGACTGTCAATTCCTCTCCTTTTCTGTGTCCACGCTCTGCAGGATGCTTCCTCACGCCCACCTCTCTCCCCCTTGCTGTGACTTTGGCTTCCGCCAGATGTCACACCGCTGCTTGTCACCGCCCAGCCTCTAGTCGCTGATTTTGTTGTTTCAGTGTATTTGTCACAACTCTTCTCTTTAGCTATAAAATTTATGGAATTTCACGCTCTTCTTAATCACCATGGTGTTTCTTTTTCTTGATAGAGGGACTGTACAAGGAGTTGTATGCACAAGAGTGAGAGGGAGGGAAATGTTCCATCTAACTTAAGGAAAGTTTTTGTGTGTGAGATGTGGACTCCCACCCCCCAAATATATAAGAGTCCAAAGTGGAACTGTGCTTATTTCAGTAGGACTCAGAGGCCTAGAGATACTTTAATGGTTGTAATTTAAATTTTTATTATCATTTTAAATTTGTACATCTTATTGGGTATATTGAAATAATTCAACACATATGTATACAGTGAATGTTTATCAAATCAGGGTAATAAGTGTTTCCATGTCTTTAACCATTAATTATTTTTTGAGTTGGGAATTTTATATTCTTCTTGTCATTTTGAATATTATTATAGATTGTTTGCCCAGTAGTTACCCCACTATGCTAAAAGAACAACCAGGAATACTTTCTCTATGCTGTTAGATACTTAAGTTCATTTCAGTTCCATGTACTTCAGGAAGAAGTACATAGAAGATGTGCTTATTAGCTAATACCCTTGACTTAAATTTTATTCCTTTTACAACTATAGAAAGCTGGACAATTTTATTCTTTCTCTGTGTAGCATCTTGGGTCTAAAGAGAGGTAGAAAGAGAAAGATCCAGAGCTAAGCTAAAAGCAACAGATACGTGAATTTGTAGAAATACTAGCATTTGGGGCTGGGGTTGTGGCTCAGTAGTGGAGCACTCACCTAGCATGTGCGAGGCAGTTGATTTGATCCTTAGTACCACATAAAAATAAATTTAAACAAAATAGAGGCCTTGTGTCCAACTACAACTAAAAAAAAAAAAAAAGAAAGAAATGCTAGCAGTTGACTTGAACTTGGGTCAGTTTTCAGATACAGACCTTTCACTTTCTTACATTGGTTTAGTGCTTTTTTTTTTTTTTTTTTTTTTTTTTTTTGGTGTGTGTGTGTGTTGTATTAGGCATTAGCCACATGTGTAATGCTTTCTGACATGGTTATTATCCATTCAACAAATACTTATTGAGCATGTGTTATATACTTAAATATCATTGAACAAGCCAGAAATAGTCCTGCCTTCTTAAAGTTTGTAATTGGCATAAATATTTGAGTAGGTGGATTGTTGTATTTATATTTTGTTTTTTTCTTGAGCACACTACAAGCAGTCACATATGTGTATGCTGTAAGCTAGCACAAAATTGAACTCCTTAGAATTTACCTTGTTCTAGGAAAACACTAATAAATTCAGAAGAAGAAATATAACAGTTATGAAATGTATAACTATGGCTTTGTCACTTTGAATGCTGTGATTCTTAGAGTGAGAGAATGATAGTATGTAAAATTTTATTTGAAGTTTTAAAAAACTAGTGTGAGCTAGAGATCTTCGATAGAGCATTGTCAGAATTTCAGAAACTGCAAGTTGTTACACAGATGTATTGATTTAATTAGTCTGGATAACACCATTTATTTATGCTTAAGCATCTCACACATGTAAAAGTTGGTAATTCGGAGTCGCACAGTATTTGTGAGTTATCTTTTATACCAAAGTTGTAGCTTCTGAATACCAACTTTGGTGAGTACGTGTATCAGATGCTTAAGCATAAATAAATGATATTATATAGACCAATGGAGCAACATAGTTTGCTTATGGAATTCTTTTTGTCATAGGGTTTTTTGTTGGTTTGTTGATTGGTTGGTTGGTTTGGTACCAGGGATTAAACCCAGGGACACTTACCACTAAGCCACATCCCCAGTCCTGTATATTTTATGTGTGTGTGTGTGTGTACTTTTTTAGTTGTAGGTGGACATGGTAGCTTTGTTTTATTTATTTATTTTTATGTGGTGTTGAAAATCAAACCCAGTGCCTCACACATGCTAGGCTAGTGCTCTACCACTGAGCCATAACCCCACCCCTGCCCTTTTTATATTTTTATTTAGAGAAAGTGTTTTGCTGAGTTGCTTAGAGCCTCATCTAGTTGCTGAGGCTGGCTTTGAACTCATAATCCTCATACCTCAGCCTCTGGAGCCACTGGAATTATAAGTGTGCGCCACTGCACCCAGCTGCCATAGGTTTTTATGTAAAATCTTCCGGCAGTGGCTTTTAAGTAACATTAATTGTTCTAAACACTATTTAATATTAGAAGATAGGCAAGAGCCTCATTAGAAACAGAAACATCTGGGTTCTGCTGGTTAAGGACTCTTTGGGATCTGAGCAGATCCCTATATACCATTGCAATTGAGTAAGATTGTTTTGGTTAATCATGCAGTGGGTGTTCTGACCAGAGAGTGGAGAAGGGTAGAGTTATCCTCTTAGAAGAAAGATTAACTTATTTTGCGATGAGTAATAAACTGTATTAATTTTCTTAGGGAAGAGAAATCAGAATCATTTGCTGTTCTCACTCTCTCTCCCCCTCCCCACTCCCTCTCCCTCTCCTTGCCCCCTACCTTTCTCTTCCATTCTAGTTTTAACTGTAAGAACAGCAGTGTATTGAGATTTTGAAATGCTATCTTCACACTTTTAAAATATTGCTATCAGGTATGGTTGCACGTGTCTGTAATCCCAGCGTCATGGGAGGCTGAGGCAGGAGGATTGCAAGATCAAAGCCAGCCTCAGCAAAAGTGAGGCACTAAGCAACTCAGTGAGATCCTGTCTCTAAATAAAATGCAAAATAGAGCTGGAGATGTGGCTGAGTGGTTTAGTGCCCCTGAGTTCAATCCCAGTCACCAAAAAATAAAAATAAAATTGCTATTAGTTAAATATATTTTTATTTTTAGCTAATTTAAACAGTTGGTTGTTTACAGTGGCAAGTTTTCAAAAAAGGTGGCTAGGATGTAACTAATACACTGGGAATTTAGGTAAGTGTGTTGATTCTTCTAGAATTTGAGATGTTTCACCTGTATTGTTTTTTCTCAAAATACTCCCTAGAAGATGGAAAGGGGAGGATTAATTAGCTCACTTTTACACATAAGAAAACAGAAGCTCATAGGGGTTAAGCATCTTGCCTAAGGTGAGACTTACTGAGAAGGTAGTCCCGGGCTGACAGAGAATTCCAGAGCTTGGCAGAATGCAGCACATTACTCTTGGGAAGTGTGATAGGCAGGTAATAATTTCCTCAGAAGTCTTGACCACAACTGGTCAGTTCTTTTTCTTCTGAGACCGTTCACCATCTTATCCTCAAAGCAGAAAGTTGTTTGTAGGTTAAGGCTCCTCTGTAATCTTTAAGAGATTTTTAGGAACTCATTCTAGTTAGTACCACTGGTTTGAGAGAAAGATTCTAAGTAAACAATAATACTTTCATGTGTTCTAATATGA
The DNA here is from genome assembly GCF_047511675.1 of Marmota flaviventris. NCBI lineage: Eukaryota > Metazoa > Chordata > Mammalia > Rodentia > Sciuridae > Marmota > Marmota flaviventris. Next base: position 26,643,380 of record NC_092507.1, on the reverse strand, counting down.
GTTTCTTCAGGCTACCAAGTGCCCATGTTAATCAGTGTTGACCGAATACGAATTGTCACTTTTAGAATCATTAGCTATAATTACTTCATGATCCACAATAGGGTATATGCACAATTAATAGAATACATACATTAAGTATAGGGATGGTCACAAACTAAAAATATTAAAAAAAAAAAAAGGTCTGGTGATTTGATTTAAATATTTGAGATGTACTCCCTACCTCAAGAATTGTAGGGCACAGTGTATCACTTTAGTTTTTGGTCCCAGATGCCCAGACTGAGCTTAGATTTTATTTTGAGAAGCAATTTCATGTTGCCAGGCGGGCCTTGAACTCCTGGGCTCATGAGCTTGTTTGTTTTGGATGATGTGATTGGAGCTACTTTCGTTAGTCTGTGGCCTGACACTCAGAATTGTGTTTGTTGGTTTCAACAGTTAGGAGTGACACAAGGCCACCCATGCTTTGCTTTTGAAGTGCTTTTGTGTCAGGTTCTTATCCATAGGCTTTAAGAACAAAGCAGCCTTTTCATATTTCTCCAAATGTTCAAAGGGACCAAGTTGACCTCCCTTTCACCTCTGAACACACTTTAATCTTCTAGATTTCTCTGCATTTTTACTTTCATTGTGATTTACTCAGTTGCTGCTAAATTTCTTATTCATCAAGAGTTACAATATTCCCATTTGCCTTGGGAAGGGATGTTGCTGTTCTGCTTTAATCATCACCTTGCCATTTCTTTCCTTTGCAGACCCCATATCATGTGAACCTCCTCCTGGCTGGCTATGATGAACATGAGGGGCCAGCACTCTACTACATGGACTACCTGGCTGCCTTGGCAAAGGCCCCTTTTGCAGCTCATGGTTATGGTGCCTTCCTGACTCTCAGTATCCTGGACCGATACTATACACCAAGTAGGTACCAGCACTGCAGGGAAAGAGCAGTAGCAGAGCCCTTCACTCACTACTTCCCAGTTTGCTCACCTTGGAGTTGGGTGGCCAGGTCCTGAATAAAAGCTGTGGGTCAGTAGGATCTTCACAAATTTGTTAATAAAAGACTTTTGTCAGCCAAAATGAGATATTGTATATCTCTAGAACTGGGTTTTGGTTTGTGTTAAAGGGGGTTTGGAGTATATGTCGTAGTGAGTAAAACATTTTTATTAGATTCTATAATTCTTAAATTACAAGAATTAAGTTATTTCACTCATTTTGCTCTTCGTAGATGCCCATTGACATTTCAGCTATAGAGAATGAGCGAGTAAATCAAGTAGTTTGTGCATCGTTTTGAACTTGTGAAAATGAACAGGTTCCCAGCATGACAACTGATGGTTTCTTTGTTTAAACATCAAAGCTTTTTAAAGTTGAAGATGGGCCCTTCATTTGGTTCTTAGCCCCTGATTACCGCTCTCTTCTGAAAGAAAAAGCTGTTCGTTTACTTGTCAGTACACTGTCAGCTTTCCAGAACTTCAGACCCAGGGATGCTTTTCTGCTAAGTTCTATCTTCTGACCTCAATCTCAACCTCAACTTCAGCCACTGTGGGCAATTGACACTTGGAATTCTTAGTTTTTACAGACTATAGATAATAGCACAGATAATCTCTTCTCTCCTTACATTCCATTCTTCCCTCTCTGTGTCATAAAAATCTGGCATGTTCATTCCTTTTTGTGCTGCCCTCTTGCTCAACCTCAGCCCTACTGGAGCTCCAGGCCACATCTTGAAAAGAATTAGCCTGGCCTCCTAGTGACTGTCTCTTGATTTGGCATATGTCCGTAATACAGCTGATTTGCCCACCAAAATAACCAACAACCACCCCTGAATTCTAACTGTGTAATATGTCAACCCAGTTTGCCATGCCCATAGACAGTTCCTTTGCATCCTGTTTTAGGAGCATCCCAGTCCCATCCTACAAATCCTCATCCCATTGTTAAACTGAGACCCCACTGAGAAAGTGGGGCTAAAACTCTGGCCCTGTCCTCCCTTTCCCTGATTTGCAGCTGGCTGGGGCAGATGGAATTGATTTAAGCCTGGACTAAAGGAGGGTGGAGGGGGTGAGTTATGATAAAGAGAGGCAGGCTGCTGGACTTCTTCAGAGGCGGGTCCTGGCCAGGGGAGGCAGAATTCCGTCATGCTTACTCTTCTCTGTAGCAAATCAATTTGCAATGGCTTGCGGCTGCTGGAGCACTAGGTCTGGGGCACCCTCGATTGCATATGGAATAAGTTTGTTTCAGGCTAGAAGGCTAAGCATTTTTTGCCTTTTCTGTTTGTGTGGCACTTACACATAAAGAAGTTTGAAACTTCATCAAAAGCCTCTGAGAGTTGGACATAATGACAGTACCTTGAGTATTTGGCCTGTCTGTTCTCTTTCAGCTATCTCACGTGAGAGGGCAGTGGAGCTTCTTAGAAAATGTCTGGAGGAGGTGAGTAGCTCCCATGGGATCCTGAAAGGAATGTTTTGTGTCTCTCCTTGCCAATATTGTACCTGTTCCTTGGTTGCTTTTGTTCTGGGCCTTGCCAGAAGGTGTAATAAATACCCACTGACCAGATGTGAAGTTGCTGCCAGTTTGGTGTAAGTAACAAGTTTATTTTTCTTTCATGGGTCACCTCCTCATCAATGTCAATTTTACAATGTAATTACTTTATTTCTGGTTCATACAGACCATTCATTGGTTCTCTTCAGGGTATAAGAATCATCTGGGGAACTTGTTAAAAAGGCAAGTTACTGCCAGGCTTGGTGGCACACGCCTGTAATCTCAGAGGCTCAGGAGGCTGAAACAGGAGGATCACAAGTTAGGAGGCAGCCTCAGCAAAAATCAAGGTGCTAAACAACTCAGTGAGGCCCTGTCTCTAAATAAAATACAAAATGGGGCTAGGGGTGTGGCTCAATGGTTGAGTGCCTCTGAGTTCAATCCCTAGTACAAAAAAAAAAAAAAAAGCAGGTTACTGCTGGGCATAGAGTATATACCTTGTGATCCTCCTGCCTCAGCTTCTGCAGCCTGGCAAGACTGAGGCAGAAAGAGCACAAGTTCTAGGCCAGATGTGGTAACTTAGCAAGACCATAAAATGGGCTGGACATGTAGTTCAGAGCATCCCTGGGTTCAATCCCCTGTACCACAAGAAGAAAGGAATGAAGTAGGTAGGTAGGTAGGTAGGTAGGTAGGTCACTATCCATGCCCCAGCCCCTGATTCTGATTCTACTGTCCTGAGACTGAGAATCTACTTTTTAATGGGCAGTCCCAGGTAATTTTGCTATAGGTGATATTTGGTGCCTTTCTATCCATACCTACGATAAAAATCATTGCCCTGGACTTAATACTTGCTCTGTTCTTGTGCCACCTGATATTGCCCTACTGTCTACTCCCTTAACTGTGCATGAGCCCTTGTAATATGGAGAAAAACCCTTCCCAGTGCATTGAGGAGGCAGAGGAAAGAGTAGCATTTGGTTGGTGAGACAAGAACCTGTACCCTCCTCATTCTAGTACTATTCCTGAGAGTCTCAGGCTTTAGGAGTGATTGTAGGATGAGATGGCAAAAGCAGCTCCATTAGGTTTCTTCGTTCTTTTACTCTTCTTGTGGCCTAAGGATGAATTTATTGAGAGAGTGGCAGGATGGGAGCAGGTATGGAGGCTTAGCAGTAATGTCAGTTTGCCTGTTACACCATCCTGTCCACAGTGCCCTCTCCCTTCTTCCTCTTGGTTGTAAATCCCCTTTCCAAAGCAGACACTGAAAATTTAAACTCATGTCCTTTTTTTTCCCCCCATGTACTTTTATTAACCATCCAGCTAAGAGACCATATGAGTCCCAAATGTTGCAGGGGGCTGCTGGGAAGAAGCTACTGGAATATCAAATGCTCTTGAGATTTTATTCCCTGTGTATTCTAAAAAGAATCCATTTAGAAACCCTTAGTTCCTTATTATCACCTTTTCCTGATCTTGGAGCTTTAGAGGATTCTGGAAATGGAACGAACTGTTGCTGCCTAGTCCTCAGCTGCAAAGGAAATGGAAACATGAAGGAAAGGAGAGTTAAACCTGAGGAGGTAAACATTTTCAGGATAGGCTTCTAAGGGAGCAGCTGAAAAGCCTGGAGTCTTCTCTCTGGAGGTTCCAAGTGAGGTGTCCAGAAAGAAAAGATTTCAAAGCTGTGTTTCCCAGTAATCTCCCAGCTGGATTTGTGTGCTGATTATCTCCTTCCATGCACATACTCCACAGCCCCTTTGGAACAGCCTCAGCCTGAACTGGAGGAGACAGAAGTGGGACTTGTTCCAAGAACTGTTCTGTTGATATCCTTCTCACCACTCTGGCAACTGCACATAAAGTTTACTCACACTTGCCTGGTCCTTCTGATGTGGGTAGATGACTGGAGCAAATTGTTGAGTCCTAGGACAGCAGGGATAAGAACATTGGATTGTCTCTTTCTTTCAGCTGACTAACCAGAGATAGATCTCCAGCTTCATCTTCCAGATCACACTTCAGTCAGCCTCCAGCTGATATATGGGCATTCTTGTGTGCCCTAGTGCCAGCTGCCCCAGGAGAATATCTGAAGGGATATTCCTACAAAAGCAGGAATTTTTATCTGCTTATGTTCACCATGCCTAAAACAGAGCCTTCCACATAGTGTTTAATAAATGTTTGTTAATTGGTTTCCTTTACATCTCTCTACAGCTCCAGAAGCGCTTCATCTTGAATCTGCCAACCTTCAGTGTTCGAATCATTGACAAAAATGGCATCCATGACCTGGATAACATTTCCTTCCCTAAACGTGAACCCTAACATCGTACCCTCCTTCCCACTTGCCAGGAAACTGTTTTTGACAGGAACCTTTAATTTTTTCTACTCTTTGGATGTGTACTCGTGAAAGATGGTTAATTCTGAATAAAATTAAATATGGGTAAATTAACTTTCCTGACTTGGCTTTTAGTGTAGCTAACATCACTTCAGAAAAGAACTAGACAGAGGATTGTGTTTTTACCAGAACTCTCCTTCCTCATACCCCTTTTCCTATGTTAATGCTTTAACTGCCTTTAGCAGCTGACAGCCCTACATTCTGCTTCACTGCCCAGCTTCTTTTCTAACTAGCTCTTTCATTTATTTGCTTGCTAATATCCCATTCCCTCTAGAGCAGTGGTTCTTTTTGCCAGTAAGCTTACACTATTTAAATTAATTTAGGGGGGTATTACATACATTTAGCAAATTGTGCAAATAATACAAAAACACATAGTAAGAAATGTCTCCTCTCATTCCTTACAGTCTGATCCCCTGCTTATCTTCCCAGAGAAAACTTCAGTTACAATTGTTTTTTTTAAGAGCAATTCTAAGTACCAAAAAAGAGAGCTTCTATTCCTGTGTAAAGTATGCATACACACATACATATAGACCACATCCCCTTTAAAAAGTCTTTTAAATGTTCTGTGTATTGCTTGTTACATTTAACACTATATTAGAGAGTTATATAATATCCCTTTAAATTGGTATCTGTGGCAGTTAACCAGATAGGTACTTTACCTCACTCTAGCTTTTTGGGAATAACATGAATATTCTGATCAGAGCCACTAAAACAGTAGTTTCTCTCTGTGTGTGGTGCTGGGGATCAAATCTAAGACCTTGTACTTGCTAAGCAACACTCTACCACTGAGTTATACCCCTATACCCTAACCAGTGGTTCCTTCCTAACCAGATGCTTGTATCAGAATCACTTAGGGCATTTCCTTTCTTAGTGTACAGATTAGGCTCACCTCTAGATTCTAAGTAACTCTGGGGTTTAGACATAAGAATTTTAAAAATTTTTTCCAATTTATTCTTATCTTCTATCGTGATAGAAAACTACTGGGTTGAATTCTTTGGAGCTGTGGCTCTCAGACTTTTAGTGTGCATTGTAACCCACTTTAGGGCTTAGTGAAATAGATCACTGGGTCCTACTGCCACCGTTTATTCCTGTTTGGGTAGAGCCTGAGGTGTTTTTTTTTTTTTGGGGGGGGGGGTACCAGGAATTAACTCAGGGGCACTTGCCCACTGAGCCACATCCCCAGCCCTATTTTGTATTTTATTTAGAGACAGGGTCTCACTGAGTTGCTTAGTACCTTGTCATTGCTAAGACTGGCTTTGAACTCGAGATCCTCCTGTCTCAGCCTCCTGAGCCACTGGGATTACAGGTGTACACCACCGCGCCTGGCAAGATTTTGAATTTCTAACATTTCTAGTTGCTGATGGTGCTTATCCACCATTGAGCACCGTTTAGTCTAAGTCTTACTTTATCACAGGTATCCATAGTAGATCATAGCATTCATATGAACAGTATTGAATTAACATCAGGTTTGGCTGTCTTAATATGCTTTTTAATATACCAGTAGTAGTGCCTTATACCATAAGAAAACTAATCATCCAGTCAAGCAGGAGGAAAGATGATTCACCTCACCACAACTGGTTTCGCCTCAAACATCACTGTGATTGGACATCCAGAGCTCACCAGGAATGACACTTTCTCCTCCTTTGAATGTTAATGTCCTCAGGGCAATCTCAGGCAAGCCAGCAAACCCACCTAATTTTGATCTCTGATCATTGTGATCTCTGTTCCTGTTCTCCCTCCTGAGCCCCAAATCAACTTATTCTTTTTTTTTTTTTTCTAAAAGAGAGAATTTTTTAATATTTATTGTTTAGTTTTTGGTGGACACAACATCTTTGTTTGTATGTGGTGCTGAGGATCGAACCCGGGCTGCATTCATGCCAGGTGAGCGCGCTACCGCTTGAGCCACATCCCCAGACCATCAACTTATTCTTAACCAGCCCCTTCTAACCGTATCAAACTCAACATATCTAAAGCTGAGCCTTACCATCTGCCCCCATCCAAATGTCCTTCTCTACAATTTTGGTCCATCTTAGAGAATTAGTTACCTGTCTTCTAGGTGCCCAAACCAGAAGTGTAGGCATCATTTATGTTTAATAAATGTTTATTTGGGAATGACTTTGGTTTTACAGAAAAGTTGCAAAGATAATATAGTTTCCTTACACCCCCCTCCCATCCAGTTTCTGTTTAATGTTAGTATTTACATAACCATGGTATGTTGTTAAAACTAAGAAACCAACATCAGTACAAAACACCAGCCTTTGTTCATATTTCAAGTCTGCATCCCTACTATTCTGGTTCATTCCCCCATCAATTCTAACAACCTACTTTTGCTCTACGTTTAATCTCTTCTTCCTCCAGTTTCTCAGTTCAATACAATAGTTGACCATCCATTCCTTCAGTTCTCTTAAAACTTTCTTTTGGTTTTCCACTGCTTATAGAATAAAGCCCAGTTGTTTGGTTTGACAACAGGCATATCATACTCCTAACTAGCTCCTTGATTTCCTTTCCCTTCCACACCCCATAAAGCCCAAGGCCCAGCTCAGTTTCCATGGCCTCAGCATTGACTTAGGATTTGACAACCATATACAAGTACCTGCTGTAAGAAGTGTAAGCACTACCTTGTGGAACTTTTCTTACAGTTGTAGGTGTGTATGTGTTTTGAATCAAGATGCTCTACACTCATATTTTCTGTTTTTTTCTAGATTTTATTTCTAAAAATGCTAGCTGTGTCCTAAATTGATTTCTTAAAGTTTGAAAAACCCTAGGAATGAAATAACTCTTTAACACTCCTGGCCAAACATTGCCCAGAATGGTCTTCCAATTGGTTTCCATCTGCTTGCAGGTGATTAATACACAGAAAACAATTTATTCCTTCCCAGGCTTAGGGTGGGAGGGGTCAGGTTGGAGAAGGGAGCAGCTGTTTTGCCTGAGGGCAGGGAAGCTCAACCTTGACTGGTGAAGGGCTGGGAAGACTGAAGGAACCTGAGAGGAGGAGGAGGAAGGCACTGAAATGGCTTGAGAAGATCATGGTGTTCCCAGCTGAGCAATGGAGGCTAAGTCTTCTCGGTGTAGAACCCAGAGTCCTGGGCTGGGGCTGGGGCTCAGCGGTAATGCACTTGTCTGGCATGTGTGAGGCACTGGGTTCGATTCTCAGCACCGCATATAAATAAATAAAAATAAAAGATCTATCAACAACTAAAAAAATATTAAAAAAAAAAACAAAAAAAACCCAGAGTCCTGTCACTATTGCTATCCTTACCTTAGTCCTTTGACAAGGAAACTGCAGCAGTGCTCAAGGGAGAGGAGGGACAGGAGGGACTTTCTCCAGATTCTAGAAATCTATCAGGAGCCGGTGTGTGAGAAGAAAGCCTGTACCTCATCCTCACTCACTCCCTCATAAGGCCTGAGGGAAGGAAGGCTTTCAAACACTGCCCTTATTTCTCCTGAAATACTCTGATCTTTTCAAAGAAAACAGAAAGGCATTTTCTTTAAGTGAGTATAAACTCAAATGCACAATTTGAAAATCATGTTGCTTACCCAGTCTAAATACACTCCATTTAATTCACAGCTTCTTACTTTGCAAAAAAGAAGCTATGTAAACCGGAGTGAATACCGTTTCTTTAATCACCATCTCCTTTTCCTCAGGGCTATACCCAGCTAGTCAGAGGCTAACACACACTTTTGCTGTGGGGGGAAAATGGAAAGAATCAAATGCTGAGACCTCATTAGGCGCTGCTTATGCTACTTACACAGTCTCCACACTTGCTTCCTCTGCACTGTTAATGATCCTGACCATATGCTGGTATAGCAGAGCCTTGGGGCATGAGGGGCTAGGAAGACCTGCTTTCCCTTGTAGGGCTCAGGCCTGTGAGTCTCTCTGCATAGGGTCCATGTGTTACAGTGGAAATGAAGGGAGGGTTTTATCAAACTGATCTATGTGAGACCCACTCTGTGACATGAGAGACCCTAGGCAAGTTATGCAGCTACAATTTTTTTAATTCTAAAATAGGTCTTGCTGGGTGCAGTGGTGCATGCCTATAATCAGCTGTTCAGGAGGCTGAGGCAGGAGGATTGCAAATTTGAGGCCAGCCTCAACAACTTAGAAGAACTTGTCTCAAAAAAAAAAAAAAAAAAAAATGGGCTGGGGATGTGGCTCAGTGGTTAAGTGCCCCTGGGTTCAATACCTGGTACAAAAAAATATAGAGATAAAAATTGGTCTTGGTGAGGACTACCTGGGTCTTCATGAGAACTACCTTGTTCTTTCCTTAGGGAAAGTTGCCTAGTACTGAACAGTTCTTGAATTCTAGCTTCTTCCTTGTTTACCAAGCTTTTATTGATTTGTTTATGCTAGGTATTTTATAAGTGTTAGATTCCTTTTGTGTCATTTTAACCCCCCAAGTTCCTGTAATCTGAGATAATTTTAGTAGAAGAATGTCGCTTGCCAGGTCCTGGGCCTTGGTTACAGCAGAGCATACTTCCACCTTCCCCCATTTATCCTTTTCTATGGGTGGGTTAAGGCTTTGAAACTTCTTGGGAAAAGAAGTCACATCTTTGGACCCTTATCCTGAAACATAATGTCTGAACCTCATGTGCCTTGCATACCTTCATCTCTGCAAAGCATCCTCAACTTCTGGGCCTGACAGCATACTTGTAAAGACATGGAGGAAGAGTCATCCAGGCAGAGGCAACAGTGACTGCAGTGGCCCTCAGAGAAAGTCTGAGGACTAGAAATCCATGTAGGGCTGGGGCTATAGCTCAGTTGGTAGAGTGCTTTTCTGACATGCAAAAGGCCCTGAGTTCAATCCCCAACACCGGGGGAAAAAAAGAAAAAGAAAAAAAAATCCATATGGCTAGAGTAAAGTGGGTATTGAAGAGAATAGTTTAAGGTAAGGTTGGCAAAGTTCAGGTCATTTCAGGGCCATAGCAGGAAGGTATACCAGTGAAATCAAACCAGTAGGGAGGCTCTTGTAGACAGATGTTGAGGGTGGTGGCAGTGGAGATGGAAAGATGGATTCTGAATCAGTAAGACAGTGGGGAATTGAATGTAGAGGAAGAATCAAATATGACTCCCCAGTTCCTGGCCTGAGCAGCAGGGTAGAAGATGAGACCATTTGCAAAGATGGGACAGTTTGGAGGAGGTCATGTTTTTTGTAGAGTCAAGTCCTCCATATTGGTCCCTGGAGTTCAGGGACCAGTTAGGGCCAAAGATGCAAATTCAGGGATTAGCATCCTACAAATGATGTGTAAAATCATGGGATTGAATGAGATTCTAGTAGAGAAGAAGTTAGCTGCTAGGCATGATGGTGCATGCCTGTAATCCCAGTGGCTTGGGAGACTGAGGCAGGAGAATCATGAGTTCAAAGCCAACCTCAGCAACTTAGCAAAGCCCTAAGCAATGCAGTGAGACCCTATCTCTAATAAAATACAAAAAGGGGCTGGGGATGTAGCTCAGTGGTTAAGTGTCTCTGGGTTCAATTCTTGGGACCAAAAGAAAAAAAGCAGGAGCTGGGGATGTGGCTCAAGCGGTAACATGCTCGCCTGGCATGCGCGGGGTGCTAGGTTCGATCCTCAGCACCACATAAAAATAAAATAAAGATGTTGTGTCCATCGAAAACTAAAAAATAAACAAAAAGAAAAAAAAAGCAGCTGCCAGCAAAGTAGACAGAATTGGAACCAGTGATGTCAGGGGAAATCAGGAGAAGTTGGGAACCATGGAGTGTTTTAGAAAAGAACAAGTGGTAAGCCATGGCAAATGCCACTGTTAAATCCAGAAAAAGTCCTTTGGATTTGACATTGTGATCATCGATGACCATGCTAAGTGGATTTCAACGGACTATTAGGAACTGAAGTGGTTTGAGGAGAATTGGCAATAAAGAAAATGGAGGTAGGGGTGTAGCAACCTTTTAGAAACTCACTTGGCTGGAAGTGTTGCTCAGTGGTATAGTACCTGCCTAATATTGGTGAGTCCTCAGGCTCAATCTTCAGCATTGTAAATAGCAAAACAAATTTCAAATGCAAAGGAAATAAATAGATGGGGAAAGGATTTATGTTTTATAAGAGATCCTACAAGGGGCTAGGGATATAGCTCAGTTGGTAGAGAGCTTGCTTCGCATGTACCAGGTCCTGGGTTCAATCCCCAGCACCACACACACACACACAAAAAAAAAAAAAAAAAAAAAAAGGAAGAAGAAGATATGTGTGCTTGAGGAACAATCTAGTAGACAATTCAATAGGGAGGGAGAGATTGAAAATGCAGGACCAAAAAAAAAAAAAAAAGATGCCCAAAGAGTGAAATCCTCAAGAAAAGAGTTGAATTAGTATTGGCCTGATAATCTCAATCTCTCTCTCTCTCTCTCTCTCTCTCTCTCTCTCTCTCTCTCTCTCACACACACACACACACACACACACACATACACACACACAGTCACCAGCATTCACACGGACGCATACAAACCTACCACCAACAGTCATGGCAACACAGTACAGACAGCTAATAGCCAAGATGACCCATTCACCTACAGGCTAGCAAGTCACAATAATACACAAACAGTATTCACTTGACACACACAGATAGCCAGATAGATCCACATCTGGACTCCCTCTCAGAGGTATCCACACCACTCCTAATGTGTTCCCCATTAAGGACCCTTTCTTGCCCCAAGTCCTTCCTAAATCCCAGGTTCTGCCTCTACTCAGTGATCTCAAAGGAGGGAAATCCAGGCCCCAGGACTGAAGAAGGACAGGAAGGGCTTCATAGCCAAGGTCAGGTTTTATTAAGAGACTGAGGAAGCAATCTGAGAGATGGGGAGGTGTTTCAACTGTAGGGTGGAGAGAAACAGCAAATACAAAACCCTGTGATGACATCAGGGTGCCTGACATACCTTTCTTCCCTCCCAGCCCATGCACAGCTCTCTGTGAGCAAAACACCCTCTCTGTCCTGGTCCTGATGGTCCTCTCAGAGAATGAGCAGAAAACAGTGAAATAAATCCCCAACTCACTGGGAATAAGTAAGTTGTGCTCGACATTTTTAAACTTTCAAATTTAATTACATCATACATAAATAAATAGGACAAATAGCAACAGGGCTGTGACGCGCAGCCTGGATTCAAGTTCTGCAAGTTGTGCTTTGTCTTTGTTCCACTAGGGCTTCTCCTGCCCTTTGCTTTAAGAATGGAAAGGGTTCACAAAGCCCACTGGGACCTCCTTCCAGCACCTCTTTTCTGGGGTAGGAGATTCTGGGATGAGGCTTACTAGCTCTTCAGTAGCACCTCTGATTTGTTAACAATGTCCTCCAGCTATTATTAAAAAGCAGAAAACCTCGGCCCCTAGGAGCCCACTGCTGCCCAGACTCCCTAAAGGGTAGGGCTCTGCTCCTCAAGCCAGACTTTTTCATACCAATTTCCTGTCCAAGCCCTTTTTAGCAAAGGTCAGACAATTGCACACGTGAGACAGATACCTGGGCTCTTACCAACAGACCACCTCCCTTGCTCCTATCCAGAGCCCTAACTGGGGTTTCTGGATGAATGTTCTTTTTCTGGCCTGACTCTAATCCCACCTTTTAGTCCTTTCAGGGCCACCTTAGGAGCTAAGTCTCAACTCAGGGCTTGGGAGCCCCTTAGGATGAATGAGAGATTCGGTTATTTCCGATGTTTGGCATCCTTCTCTGAAGCCTTGGTTTCACCATGCCCACTGCCTACACTGGTTAGAAACATCTTGTCCAGTCCCTTGAGTGACTCCAGCAGGTAGTTCTGGAAGGCGGTGAGGGCAGCACAGATGGCAGGCCCTCCAAAGCCGTGGGTGATGAGGCTAAAGTGTGTCAGGCAACTCTGCACTCCAGGCTCCAGGATGAGTGCTGGGCGGCTGTTGCCCAATGGGGAGCGATCCTGAGCCATCAAGTCAGCAAACTCCTTGCAGATCTGCCTGGTGGGGGAAGGAAGGTCAGAAGTTAAAGGACAAGGCTCTGGGCCCAGAGAAGAATCTGTGTTCTGGGTTCTTAGATTACACAATTGCTTGCCTCTCCCAACAGTCTACAAATGATGATTATACTCATTTCACAGAAAAGAAAACCAAGGTTCAGAGAAGTAACCGAGTAGCCCAATATCATACAGCCAGTAAACAGCACGTGCTCCACGTACTGGGCTGTGCTCTCCCTGTGGATGTCCTGACCACATTCAGAGCTCAGCTCAACTTCTTTCTGCCTTATTCAGAAAACTTGCCTTGATCCTCTCAACTACCCCAAAAACCCAGTGCTTCACGGAACCTTGTCTTTTGAAATTATTAGGGAACCACAAAATTTGCCTTACACAATTGAAATATTATCTAGCAGCAGAGATTGAGGTCAGATGCTGTGCCAAGTACACTATATACATCATCTAATGATTTTTAAAACAAATCTATACCTGTCATATGGATGAGGAAACTGATTTCAGACAGGTTAGATGACCTGTCACGGGGACTGAGCTGGGATATGAGTCTAACTCCAGTCTGCAGTCATTATCCATTTCTCTGTGCACCCCATATGTGGCTCAGGCAAGAGGATCAGTCATCATTCTTCTTTGTCACCAAGAAACCCAGCCAGCATCTTAGACATTACTGGGACTCAGGAAGCACTTGGTATGTGAACTGATTCATGAATGAGGTGGAATCCACCATAGATGGGCTTTTTCCAACACAATATAAGCAGCCTCCCAGGTCTCTCCATTTGGTAATCCCATGAGTCTGGTTCTCTTCTAACTAGGTCTGAAAGTAATGAACATGGTGCCCAAATATACCCACCTGTGGTGCCAGGTATTCCTGTGCAGCATGCAGGAGGGTGCCCATGTGACCCTAAGCAGGGAGTCCAGATGTGCCTGTGTGTGGTGCAGTGTGCCACGTACGTGTACATGTGCTCACAGTTGGGCCCATTGTGCCCAGATCTGAGGTCTGTGTCTGTGCATTGCACTCCTGACAGCCTGTGTAGAGTGCCCTCACTCACTTGGCGGCCAGCAGCATGCTCTTGCGGCTGTGCAGTTCCCCCGGGTCAGCGTGCTGTCGGCACAGGTACTCAGCGGCTGCTTTGGCTGGGAACTCAGTCTCACAGACGTAGCCAAAGTCTCGAGCCAGGTGCACAGCCTCTCCTGTGGGGATCAGAGCTGTCACTACTACCAGGTGTGCCTCTGAGCCTGGAACCCAGCCTTGAACCTCTGACCCCCTGGCCAGGGGGCAACCTGCCCCATCCCACTTCTGAAGATACCAACTTCTGAAGATACCTGCCTCTGATTTCCTGCACCTGCCCAGATTTAGCCTCAATTGCATTACCCTCTCTTGGGACTACAGGGGTTGGGCCTGGAACTTCCAGAGGCAGAGCCCAGAGTCATTGACCTCCAGGGAAGAGGGCTGTCCCCCTCCCATCTACATACCACAGCCAAACACTGGCTGTGCCTTTCCCTACACACAAATGCACACACCCCCATAAGTAGCTCTCCACTGCATGTGCACACATATGCATAGATGTGCAAGGTGATATAGTGTCCCTCAGTATCCTCAAGGGACTGGTTCTAGGATTCCCTGAAAATGCCCAAATCCATGGGTGCTCAAGTCCCTTACATACAATGGCACACAGTATCTGCATCTAATCTATACACATCCTCCTGTATACTTGAAATCATCTCTAGATTGCTTGTGATAGCTAATACAAAGTAAATAGTTGTACTGTATTGTTTAAGGAATAAATGACAAGCAAAAGGTCTGTTCATGTTCACTAGAGGTAGAATATTTTCCAAACATTGTCAAACCATGGTTGGTTAAATTCTCAGATGGAACCCGCAGTTACAGAGGGCCAACTGTGCACACACATCACATACATGCCGTCTTACACATGACACAGAGATACTGCAGTGCTTACACGAATACACACATGACTAAACACACCCTCCTGCATTAGAGACAAGTCATGCCAGGTGACACAGACCTCCTCACACTCATGCTCAAGCCCACCTTCAGTTCTCACTCACCCTCCACCAATGAGGTCAGCAGTGTCACATTGGCAGCCTTCCGACGGCCAGCTGGCAGGTTGAGCCCAATCTTCTCTAGCCTTTCCCGTAGACACCGACCCCCATTCTTGGACTTGGCTCTTGATATGCAGAGAGAGAGAGACAGACACACAACTATGAAGACAAGAGAGAAGCCTGTGGGCTAAGTGGTCCTTACAGGGCCTTGTTGCCTGCACCAACCCCTGTTGAGGCTTAGGTTTGGCTTTGGAGATTCTCTAGGGTCTCTTAGCAAGATCCCAAACTCTTTCTAACTTTACTGGTTTTGCAGTCAAGATTGGCTTAGGGGGGCCCAGCACCTGGCTCCAAGATTCCCTCTCTTCTTCCCAGTCCTCGATAGCCCAGGGTGGAGAAGGACAGCATCACAGGGTCCTTTTCCCCACCTTAGCACATTTGTTGGGGATGCACAGATCCACAAGAGACACAGGGACATAGACAGGGAGACACAGGTACACACACACAGTCACTCAGGACTCAGACCCACAAACACATAGATGAGGCACATTGAGGGCCAAGAATACAGAGACACCAAGAGATACACATGCAGAGACCCAAGACAGACCCATGATAACATCAAATCAGGATCCCAGAGACATATGTACAGATACTCAGTCCCTCCAGGAAGCTCAAATTATCCAGGAATATAGAGACACCACTACAAATGTGGTGCCCACACAGAAGTACAGGCAAGCAAACATACACAAGACTACCTGCACATGCACATACAATCACACACACACAGAATAGGACACACTCTAGGCCACACATTGCCACTTAGTAACAGGATGCTCACACTAATGGAAACATATACTTCTAGCCATCCCCTAACTCACAAACACACACCATCCTGAGACTCATCAAAACTTATAGCCCTGAAGCAGAAATACCCTTCCCAGGCACAAGGACACGCAGAGAAATACACAGCAATGAAGACAAACTGCATCCCCATCCCCAGCACACATACACCAGTGAGGTCTATGCTACAGGGCCTTAGGTGCTGGGGTACCTTTTGGGGGAGGGGGGTGTAGATGACACTCTCTCTTCCCCAGACCCAGCCTCGTCCATTCTTTCCAACATGGATAAGTCCTTCATGCTTTCTCTGTGGCTGGGCTTTTTTCTACCCGCCCCCCCCACCACAATCCCAAAGGCCTGTGGGAACTACTGGAGACCTGGGTCTGCCTCCCAGCACATGTGTGATCTGGAGTCCCTGGGCCTTCCTCCTCCCAGGAGACTGAGTGGGGATGATGTTTGGGTAGGAGTGAGGCTGGCCCCCTTTCAGATGCCCTCAGAAGGTCTGAAGAAACCAGGGATTGTGGGCTGTGCAGTGGTTGTGGGTTGGCCTTCCTACCTGCGGAGGACGCCCCCCAGGAGAGAGGCGTTGAGGCACTCAGGAGGTGAGAGTCGCCGCTGTACTTCCCCCACGGTCACCTTGTACTTGGATGTTGAGCTGAGCAAGGAAAGCCGTCCAGGCACGGAGCAGAAGACCTCACTGGGGTTGGTGATGCCGCCAACCAGGCTGTCTTTGGCCAATGAGAGGGCCGAAAGGCTGCTGGCTTTGGAGGGGATGGGGACTGTGGAGTGGAAGCAAGGGAAGAGAGAGTGGGGGACACTGAGCAGCAGCCACAGGTCAGCCACCAGCCAGCTGGGGAGCAGGCACATTCCTGACTCACCAACCATGCACCTTAAGAGACCCCAGTATCCCTGCTTTACAAAGGGAGAAACTGAGGCACACTGAGGTTAAAGTGATACACCAAGTCCACTCAGCTAACAGGTGTGTACCTGGACCCACAGCTGTCTGGCTGTTGAACCCATGTCCTCTAAAGTCCCCAGCATGGTTCCCTCTTTAAACTCAGCTTCAACATATTGCTAGTTTTTGGTGGGTGCCATCAGAGAAGGAGCTGGATGTGAGGAAATGGAGTCTGAGGTGGAGGTAGGATTCCTGGGTCACCACAACAGGGTCATCCTGTCTGAGCAATCACCGAGAGTCTTTAATACATTCCCACCTCCTGAGATCAATGAGGGGGTTGGAAGCTTCAGACTGCCCCCATCCTGGGACCAGGAGATTATAGACCTATTAAGCTTCCAGCCCTGTTCCCCTTCCTGTTAGGTCACTCTGGGATGCTGTAGGAAATGAATAAAAAAATAAACCCAAAAGTGCCCTTGCTTGGATACTTCTTAATTATTTATGAAAGGCAGGGAAGGGAAACAATAGTTAATCCATTTTGCCGGATTGTACCAGATGTGGAACACCTATAAAAAGTTAAAAATAGACAAGGAGTGGTGTTCCACACCTGTAATCCCAGCAACTCAGGAGGATGAGGCAGGAGGATTGCAAGTTCAAAGCCAGCCTCAGCAAAAACCCTAAGCAATTTGGTGAGACTCAAAAGAAAAAATAAAAAGGTCTGGGGATGTGGCTCAGTGGTAAAGCTCCTCTGAGTTCAATCCCCAGTACCAAAACAAAAATAAATAAATAAATAAAAATTAAATGTAATATGTAATACAATCACACGGCATAATATAGTTATATAATAATAAGAATATAATTATATGTAATTTAATAATTATAATAATACTAATTAATATTAACAAGGTATAAGATTATTAATATTATTAATAATATTAATAAAGTATAAGATCTAAATCATGACTCCCAACATATTTTAATATACCTGTGTCAATTTTGTTGAAATATTAATGGAATTTAAAACTTAGAGATTAATGGATTAATTTTCTAAAACTCAGATACTCTTGGCTCTAAAAGAAAGTTCTTCCCAAAGTCTAACCTCCATCTTCCTGCTTAACTGCAGGCAGAGGGGAGAATATTGAGGCACTTGCTTCTTCAGAGGAACCCCTTAGGTTTCTGTTCTTTCAAGGAACTGAGAGCTTCAAAAGACAAGGCTGTGTGTGTGTGTGTGTGTGTGTGTGTGTGTGTGTGTGTTGGCAGTAGGAATCAAGTGAGGAGTCTGAGGTTAATAATTACTGAGCACACACTATGCTGTGTGTTCACATAGATAACCCCCCTGAGCCCTTAGAACAACCCACAAGGGAGCTACCCTTACTCCCATTCTACAGAGGAGGAGGCTAAAGCCCAGAAAGGTGAAGTCAGTGAGCCACAGATCACTTAGCTGGTAAAATGAGAACCAAAAGCCAACCCATCGTGGTCTCAAAAGCAGTGCCCTGAGCCTTTCCACCAAATGGCTGATCACGTGTGTGATAAGAACCATGCTACATCTTGGGAATGCAGAGGTAAACAAGGCTAACCCAGTTAGCTTAGAATTAGCTATTTCTGCCTAGCGTGGCAGAGCCCCACCCTCCACCCTCCCTGGATGATATCCCCATCTTCCACCCAGCTGCCCAGCCAGACACCCTCCGCATTTCTCTGGCCCACATGCCCATCTACACCATGTCCTACAGTGTCCGCATCCTAACTTGCCTGGGACGCTGCCTCTTTTATGCACAGACAGACACTTGCTCACTTCCCACCTGAATTTCATCACAGGTCTTCTGTGGTGCCCCTGCTCTGTTGCAGAGGGATCTTTCTAAGTCATGTATCACTTCACAGCATTAAGCCTATCAATGGCTGGACAGTTCCCTGAGGATCAATCCCCAACTCCACAGCTGTGCAGAATGATGTCACCTGCTGTCAATAAGGACCAACTATATACCATATGCTGTACATGAACAGCTCTGAGGAGAAGAGCTGATGTCCATATCCCATGTCAAAAGGAAGAAATGGAAAGTTCAAAGAGGTTAAAATGGCACAGCAAGGAAGGAGCAGAACTCACTCTGTCTCCTAACTCCAAAGCTCATGTCCTTGACCACGATGCTACAGTGGCCTCCTTCACCCTTCTTGGTGTTTTGGCTCCTGCCTACTGGTCTTGCCTGGTCCCCATTTGTCCTCCAGGCCTTAGATTCACATTGACCAGTAGAAATATAATATGAGCCACATATGTAAACTCCCAGACCTGCTCATGTGTGCATGAGAATGCTTATCCCTAGGTCCCTCTTCACCTGTGCCCCTCTGCCTTGAGGGGACTTGGGACGATATAACTATTCTATAGCTGGATTGTTTTAGTGGTTTCATGACTACATATATATATTTGTCAAAACTCACAGAAACAGACATTTGGAAAGGGCCAACGGCACTGTATTTAAAAAAATAAACCTACAAATTGATCAATTAGCAATAAAAAGGACAAAGTGACTGTCCTTCCTCCCATCTCTCCTAGTCAGAGGGAGGGATCAGAGAAACAAAATTTTTTCTTTCTTCCATCCAATTGTTATTAAAACTGGAATCCCCTGAGGCCAGGCCAGTGACAGGGGAGAGAGACCAAGGCTTTGTTAAGCTGTTTGTGCATGTGCAAATATGGGTGTGTGTCCCAGAAGTGACCATACACAAAATTATTTGCCCTTGTCATAGAGCAATGAGGATGAGATTGTCCATGTGTACATACACTCAATACTCAGCCACAGCTCTGTATACAGACACAGTCTCTGCCCTCCTTGAGGGTGACCACATGCATATGGACACACACAAGTGCCTTATCCTGTCAATGGTATATTTATGCAAACTAGGTGCAGCCATGTGTGTGAAATGGCAAGGGACATATGTGTCTATGAATAACAGACCTTGCTGTTTCCCCTACCTGTCCCTTTTCCTTCAGAACCTCTTTCCTCAAAAACAGCAAGAGGGATGGAGTTCAAGATTAGGGAAGCTGGGGAGGGGGCCGTCATGTAGTGGGGAATTAAACTAGCCCAGACTGCAGAGCAGGGACATTGGTGGTCTCCCACACCCACAGGACAGTTCCCACCACAGTGATTCCTGAAGCTGAGATGGTCTGCCCATGGTGTGCCCCTGGTCACACAGGCAGAAGCCATTCATGTACTCCCAAGGCTCAGAGCTGATGCAAGAGCTCTCAGTTATTCAACTCACATACCCAAGTCACACTCTATCCACAGGTGGTAGATACAGTCTGGCTACTGAATCTGGGGGTATGCAACAGACTCTCAGAAAGCTTGTTAAAACTGCAATTCCTTCTAGAACAAAACAGAGGAGAAAAATCTTCATGACCTTGGGTTGGGCACATAGTTATAACACCAAAAGCATGACCCATTAAAGCAAATAACTATAAATTGGATTTTGTCCAAATTCAAAATTTGGGGGGCTGGGTGGTGGCTCAGTGGTAGAGTACTTCTTGCCTAGCATACGTGAGGCACTGGGTTCAATCCTCAGCACCACATAGAAATAAATAAAGAAAATAAAGATATAGTGTTCATCACAACTAAACATATTTTTTTAAAAAATTCAAAATTTTTGTCCCTCAAAGGATGCTATTAAGAAAATAAACCTGGGGCTGGGGATGTGGCTCAAGTGGTAGCGCGCTCGCCTGCCATGCGTGCGGCCCGGGTTCGATCCTCAGCACCACATACAAACAAAGATGTTGTGTTTGCCGAGAACTGAAAAATAAATATTAAAAAAAAAAATTCTCTCTCTCTCTCTCTCTCCTCTTTCTTAAAAAAAAAAAAAAAGAAAAGAAACCACTGTAACACAGTGGTGGACTGCTTGCTCTCATGTGTGAGGCACTGGATTCGATCCTCAGCACCACATAAAAATAAATAAACAAAACAAAGACATTGTGTCCAAGTGTAACTAAAAAATATTTTTTAAAAAAGGAAAATAAATAGATGAGGTATCAGGCTAGAAAAAAATGCTTGCAAATCATATAAATCTGATAAAGGATGTGTGTTCAGAACATATAAAAAAGAGCCCTCTTATCTCAACAAGATAACAACCTAGTTAGAAAACAACAAAATATGTGAAGACATTTCACCAAATATGATAGATGAATGACTAATAAACACAAGAAAAAGTGCTCAACAAAATTAGTCATTAGAGAAATGCAAATTAGGCATGGTGGTGAAAGTCTGTAATCCCAACTCCCTGGGAGGCTGAGACAGAAGATCACAAGTTTGAGGCCAGCCTTAGCAATTTAGTGAGACCCTGTCTCAAAATTCAAATAAATAAATATATATATATAAAAGACTGGGGACATAATGTGCTCAGTGGTAGAGTGCCCCTGGGTGGTACAGTCCTCAAGAGAGAGAAATTAGGACTATATTAAGATACCACTAGATGGTTATAACAAAAGACATACAATATCAAATGTATTTGAGGGTGTGCAGAAACTAGAACCCTCTTGTATTGCTGGTAGGAATATAAAAACTTAGTAAAGCTACTTAATTTATTTTTATTTTTTATTTTTTGGTACGCAGGATTGAACCAGGGACACTTAAACACTGAGCCACATCCCCAGTCCTTTTTATATTTTGTTTAGAGACAGGGTCGTGCTAAGTTGCTGAAGCTGGCTTTGAACTTGTGATCCTCCTGCCTCAGCCTCCCCAGTCACTGGGATTACACCTTACCCAGCCAGTAAAGCCACAAAGCCAGTAAAGCTGTTTTAGAAAACAGCTTGGGGGGCTGGGGATGTGGCTCAAGTTGTGCCACTCTTGCCTAGCATGCGTGAGGCCCTGGGTTCGATTCTCAGCACCACATAAAGTAAAATAAAGATATTGTGCCCACCTAAAACTAAAAAATAAATTTAAAAAAGAAAACAGCTTGGGCCAGGTATGGTGGCACACACCTGTAATCCTAGTGACTTGGGAGGCTGAGGCAGGAGGAATGAAAGTTCAAAGCCTGCCTCAGCAACTCAATGAGGCCCTAAGCAACTTAGTAAGAACTTTAAAAGGGTTGGGACAGGGCTGGGAATAGAGCCCAGTTGGTAGAGTGCTTGTCTCATATGCACAAGGCTCTGGATTCAGTCCCCAGAACCACACACACAAAAAAAGGGCTGGGACATAGCTCAGTGCTAAAGCGCCCCTGGGTTCAATCCCAGCATCAAAAATAAAGAAAGAAAGAAATCAAAATAAAATAGAAAACAGCTTGGCAGTTTCTTTAAAATTAAACATATATTTACCATATAGTCCAAAGATTTCATATCCAGGAATTTTCCCAACAGCAATGAACACAGGTCTACCCAAAGTCAAGTATATGAATGTCTACAGCAATTCCTAATTGCCAAAAAGTGGAAACAACTCAAGTGTTCATCAAGTGACCAATGGTTAAATAAAATATGTTGCTGGATGTGGTTGGTGGTGCACACCTAAAATCCCAGGGACTCAGGAGGCTGAGGCAAGAGGATTGCAAATTCAAGTCGGCCTGAGCAACTTAGTGAGGCCTTAAGTAACTGAAAATTACTTAATGAAACATTAAAAGGGCTGGGAATGTAACTCAGTGTTATAGCAGCACTCTGGGTTCAATTCCCCAACCTCTGACCCCCCAAAAGTGTGTTACATATAGTAGAATACTACTCAGCAATGAAAAGAAGAAAAGTTACTAATATATGTTACAAGGATGAGCCTCAAAAACACAATGCTAAGTAAAAGAGGCTAGAACTTGAAAAGTCTGCATATAATCTATTCTATTTATACAACATGTTCAGAACATGCAAATTTACAGACAGATCAGTGATTGCCTAAGGCTTGGCGGGAGAATAAAGATTAACTACAAATGGGAATGAAGAAATTTTGAGGGGTGACAAATGTCTCAAAATAGATTGTGCTAATGGTTATACAACTCTGTACATTTTACTAAAAGTAAATAATATTCATACAACAAATGAATTTTAGCTATGTAAATGTTTCCTCAATCAATCAGTTAAAGTGCAAGTTCTAGGACCATACTTTGGGGATTCTTATTCAGATGTGGGGAGGTGCCCAGAAACAGCCTTTTTTTTTTTTTCAGTTGCAAATGGACGCAATACCTTTATTTTATTTTTATGTGGTGCCAGGGATTGAACCCAGTGCCTCAAGCATGCTAGGCAAGTGCTCTATCACTGAGTCACAACCCCAGGCCCCCCGAAACAGCTTTTTTTTTTTTTTTCACCAGGGATTGAACCCTGGAGTGCTTAACCATTGAGTCACATCCCAGGCCCTTTTTAGTTTTTGTTTTGAGACAGAGAGACTTGCTAAGTTGCTTAGGGTCTCGATAAATTGCTGAGGCTGGCTTTGAACCTGAGATCCTCCTGCCTCAGCCTCTGGAGCTGCTGGGATTATAGGCGAGTGCACAGGGCCTAGCCAGAACTACATTTTTAGCCAGCACCACCAGGGGATCTTGATGCCTTTGCTTCTGTAGTTCACACTTAGGGTCCCAGGAGTCCAAAGCCTTGAGTGTGTGGCTGAGGCAGGACAAAGGCAAACAGGAGGGGCAGTGACCCTTCCCCTCAGCCTTCTTGTGTCTCCTCTACCCCAGTAGGACCTGCTGGTTAAGTTTCCTTCTCAACAACTGCAAGAGGATTTCTTTTAAACATACTCTCATCCCTTCTCCCCCCTTCTTCACACTCTTCCATGGCTCCCGCTGTCCTCAGGTTAAGTCCAAACTATCTGCATTGCCACTGTTTTTTTTCTAGAGCAGACAGCAGCCTGGGAGGCAAGTAAGGAAGGGTTATGGAAATGCAGGGTTAGATTCTGTCTTTGTGTAAGATTTTGATATTATGTTTGTTATTATCTTGATTCATGCGGTGAGTACCTCACTCCTTAACTTTCAGAACCTTCCCGGAGCCCAAGAAGGCAGAGGAGCTAGTGACATCAGCCACTGTAGGGGAGACTCCCTGAGACTGAACAATTGATTCTCCTGCTTTCCAAGAGGGCAATCACCCACTCTCTTTTGGGAGAGAAGGAGGGATGCAATTCAATTCTTAACTCTAAACCACGCCCCTACAGCTGTGACTGTATAACATGAAACCTACAGGAACTTTGACTCTTTTTATCCTATCTGGTTTTCCCACAGAAAGGGCATTTGCACATGCTTTTTACCCAGTGCCGTAAAAGTAGATCGGCTCTTTCCATACTCCCTCTCCCAATGTACTCAGACTTAAAATCCCATCACCTAGTACCCACTGAGCACCCACTCACTGCACCTGGCTAAAATCTCTCTTCTAGGAAGCCTCCTGACCTCAGGCGCTTTGCGGCTGGCTCGGCTCATTGTCCTGTGAGTTCCTATGGTGTCTTGCACAGACACCCTTACCCACCCACCCCGCCTTTCTTGACTGGAAAATATTTCTGCGCAGCTCTTTCCCCTACCATTACCGCCTGCTTTCTGTTTCTCTGGGACGGGTTGCAAAACTGGAGGTGACAACTGTGCGCAGAAAATGGAGGGCTCCCAACTTCCCCTCTGTTAGGCCTTAATCCAGTCTGCCACCCCCAAACCCAAGTTGTGGCTGCAAGGGGCAGACGTGGAAGTGTGTGGTAGGTCTGCGCGTCGCCGGCCCTCCTCTCCAGGGCAAGTGCCTGGAATCTGCCAAGATTGCATAATCCCGGGCTGGGCCCCTAGGGCTTCCAGGCTCGCACCCGGGTGGCACAGGTGAGATGGAGGCCCAAGGATCTGTCTGCTGTGGGCTGGGGCGACCCGGGTTTCTTACGCAGGACCCTAACCCTTTGTAACGCAGCCGCCCCTCCAGCCAAGGCTGGAGGACCTGGAAGAGTGGGACGCTTCAGCTGGCCAAGAGTAACTTTCTATAATTAAGGCCCCCGGGCAGAGTGGGGTCCCTCATCGCACCCGGCGGGCGCTGGAGCTCCCAAGGAAACAACAGGGACTTCCAGTGCTCTCTGAAGGGTCCGAAGACGAAGAAAGGCGCTAACCCATTGCACAGTTGGAGACCCGCGGGGCTAGCGGTGAGGCCGGGTCCCGCAGCGACCGCTGAGGACCAGGGCAAACTGCCCGCTGCGCGGGGGGTGACGAGGCTCCTGGGTGCAGGACTGAAGGTGGGGCCATCGTCGGCACATCGGCTGCTCTAGGTGGACACCGCGGGAGCCAGCAGTACTTTGGCTTTTGCGAGGACCGCAAGCTCAGGCACCGACTCTCTACTCCCCAAACGTCTGCCTGGAGGCCGATTGGCTAATTCTCGGCGCAAGGACGAAGCACTTCCTCCCGCCGAGCGCTCGGGGCCCTGGCCCCTTTATTCCCGTTTTGCTGCAGCGCCTTGGGCTGTAACTCAGGTTCCCCGCTTAGGTTACCGGCTTTCCACCTCGCTCCGCTAGGCCACCTGAGATCTGGCACTGCCATCCACCAGGTGTGCGAACTCACGTCCGTGCCTCCTGCTGGCTCCATCAAGCCAGCTCGCAGAGCCCAGACACTCACTGTGTCCCTGGGACTGCCTTCGGGGCGCATCTAAGATTCAAGAGTTTTGGAACCTGATATCCTTTGAAAGAAACCAGCTCTGGTTCCTAGCTATAATTCAGGATTAAGGTACTCTGAGTAACAGCAGATTGTTTTACCCTTCCTCAGGACAGGCTTCCCAGAACTTGCCGGTGGGGAGCTCCAGGAATTGGGATGTCACCAATAGCTGAGGTTGTGAGGAGACCCCAGCAACTACACTGTGCACCCCACCCAGCTCAACTAGCAGGGCTTTGTTGGCTTAGTGGACAGCTCCTGTCCTGATAGAAGGTACTATCTCCAAGAGTCTTCCATTATACTTGGTCCACTGTTCTCGGAGATAGGATCATCCTTGAAATTCCCCAGTTCCTGGCCCCCACCCAGGTTCAAGGACAGGTAACCTAGGTTCACTCACTCACTTGGTCCTCAGGCCCCAAAAGCCATTCAAGGTTGTGTCTCATACCCCTGATTTTACTAATGCAAAAGGACACCTGGAAAATTTACAGGAAGGGAATCTCACATGTCTAGAAATTATCAGATACCAAAGGATAAATTCCAAGACACAACAGAGATCCTGACACATACACTGAGAACTCCAAACAGAAATGTACCCCAAAGTACAAAGATGCAAATTACAAATACACTCACACTAACAAAGACATACCAAGAAATATCCGACACCTGGGAAAGGAACATGTGGACAGGTACAGGACTTTGAACTCTAACAGAGACAGGGACATCCAGGAGTACGCAGGCCCTGACCCACAAACATACAGCCTAATACAACAATATTCAGTTCTTCTAAGCCTACTAGCTGCAGGAAGCTCCTGCTGAAAGAAAATTCCCTAGCAGAAAACTGAAAGGGCCTCAAGGCTCTTCAGGGAAGGAAGGGTAGGAGAGCCACTGCTAAGCTCCAAAATGCTAACGCTCTGTAAAGTGGAAATCATCCACAAAAATCTGTGGAACAACACTCCCATTCCCACCTCTTAGGAAATAGGGAAGTGGTTTAACTCGTTCTGCAAATTAACTCCAGATCCACAAGAGCGCCCTCCCCTTGGCGAGGGAAGGCCAGGCCCAGGAGTCACAGCCAAGGGAGCGGACCCAGCTCAGGCCACCGCAGGCGGCAGGCTTCAGGACAAAATCACAGACCCCGGCTCTACTGCCCAGCATCTAGCCAGGCTCGCAGCCTTCGCTGTCCCTCTAAGGGTTCGTGAAGAATGTTCAGAGGCCACCGAGCCTGGTGACGCACATGAGGCACTGGCGGCAGTGAAGAAAGTGGGTCTGTGCTCCCTGGGCCTGCACTATCTCGCCTGGCTCTGCCCTGGCAGTTACACGCCATTCCTTACCTTTCTTTATCACAGACTGGTCCAGGAGGTTCATTCCCGGCTCATCCATGGCCTGCAAGTAGGTGAAGGTGGCAGTGAGGGCGTGAGTAAATCTAGTCGTCTGTTGCTTCCCAAGCCCCTGCTGCCCCTATCTCTGTCCGCTCAGCTCTGCGTGCAGCACAGCCGCCCGAGTCGGCGACGGGCGGGGCAGGGATAGCGGTGGCTCGCACTATCTACCTGGCGCCAAGGTGGAATCCTGGGTACTCACCGTGGCTTAGACAAGCAACTACTGCGCCTCCCTTCGCTCCAGGAGCAGGATGCCCCAGAAGACTGCCCATCAGACGGGAATGGATGCCCAACGTGGCTCAATGGCACACCCGAAGAAAGAGAAGAGTTGCGCAGGCACCACGCATTGACAAAGTGCCAGGCTACCTTTAAACTGCGGGCAGTTTCTAAACCAGGACGTGGGATGTATCTTGGAGTCACGAGTGGGAGAACTGGGAGAAAAGTTATGTCCCTACATTTGTCACTTTTAACCTCCAGCCAGGTTGCTAAATGGCCGCAGCCAGAGGGAGCGAGGGGAGGTGGGCAGCCATCCCAGACCCCTCGAGTCTCACCTGCAGATCTTCCAGGCCAGGTGGCGCCGCCAGCCCGGGAAGGCCCAGGGGCGCCTCAGCTAGGCCGTGCGCACCGTCGGCCAGGCTGTGCAGTAGCCGGGGCACTGCGGCGGCGTACTCACGGCGCGGGTCGAGACTCAGAGCGCGGGCGGGCGGCGCCAGCAAGCCGGGCGGCTCGTCGTGGGCGCGGGCGGCAGTGCGGGGCGCGGCCCAGGCAGCCTGCGGAGGTTGTGGCTGCGCCAGGGGCGTCAGGCCACCGTATGGGTCCCCGGCCAGGTGGGGAAAGGCGGCGGCGGCGTCGGGCGCCTGGCCGTAGGGCAGTGGCGGCTGCGGGTAGGGCGGCGGGAAGTAGGGCGGCTGGAAGTCGGCGGCAGCTGCGGCCGCCGGCGTGTGGCAGAGCGGTGGCGCCGGTCCGTAGGCTGCCTGGGACAGAGACGACAGACGGGCCCCGCCAGCCGCTGCGCCGAGCCCGTCGGGGCGCTCCTGGGAAGGAAAGGGCGAGCTAGGTGACCCACGGGCAGCTGAAAGGACCCCAGCCAGAAAGGATCCTTCTTGGCTCCGGAGGATCCAGCTGCCGTCCGATCCTCTTCCTCGGGCCCAGTGTCTATCACCGAATGACCCGAGGGCGCGGGCGCAGGAGCCTCAGGCTGAGGCTACCTACCCACCTCCCTCTAAGCTG
The DNA here is from genome assembly GCF_047511675.1 of Marmota flaviventris. Classification (NCBI taxonomy): domain Eukaryota; kingdom Metazoa; phylum Chordata; class Mammalia; order Rodentia; family Sciuridae; genus Marmota; species Marmota flaviventris. Next base: position 26,615,690 of record NC_092507.1, on the reverse strand, counting down.
GCGGAGTCCTTACTGCTCCCTCCCTCCCTCCGAGATTTCGTTGGCGCAAGGGCAGGAGGTTTGGAAGATGCAGCACGCGGGCTCCTCGATTCTCCGGCCAAGGGTGCCCGGTGCGGCGGGACCTGAGACTACTCACCATGGCGGAGTAAGTGTGCACCAGCATGAGGCGGGTAGTGCGGGGTGTGAGACGTAGCGGTTGCAGAGCTCTCGCCCGACGGCGAGCGCTGCGGGAAGAGGGGCGGGAAGCGGACACAGCCGGCTAGGGTCTCGGCGCGGCACCTGGGTACCACCCAGCCCAGAGCCCAGCCTGTGTAAAGTCCTCAGCTGTGAGCACCCTGAGGCTGGTCCAAGGAAGCGGAAAGGACTGGCCTCTGATGGCACTTGGAAAAGTCGGTCAACGGGTACCCAGCGCCTGCCCCACTCCCTCTGAGAGCAGCCTGCTCCATGCACTCCAGTTATAGTGGCGGGGGCGCGCCAAGCCTCGGGGGCGCGCATTAAAGAGACAAGCGATGGCCTTTCTCTCCTTTTTCCCTAGCGGTCGCCCAAAGGAGGGCGTGGCTTTGGTGTGATCCGGCTGGGTGGGTAGCAGAGAGTGAATTCGACCCCTGCTGATCTAAGCTGCATTCTGGGTTCGAAGCTCTCACAACTGCAGTGAAACAGAGGGTTCTAGGCTGGGACAAAGAGGCCCTGAATTTGCTTAGCTCTCTGGCATCTTCACCTTTGCTCAAAGCACAACTCTTTACTGGTCTCAGCTTCCTCCTCTGTAAAGTGCGCATCATTTCTCAGGAAGGGAAGGTTGAGTTTTAGGGGGAAAAAAAGAGCGATTGATTTAAATTTTTTTGAGAAAAAGGAAAAGATTTATTGCTTTGCTAGCCAAGGAGAAACAGAGGGGACTCCTGTCCTAAAGCCTGTGATTCTGCCCACCAGCAGGAACAGGGGGCTTTTAAACAGGTGATTCAAAGGCTACATTCCATGTATTCTCTGTCTGGAGTTGTAATTCACTTGTTAATTTGGGAGGTTGTCATTTTTTTTTTTTTTTTAGTTGTTGATGTACCTTTATTTTTTTGCTTATTTATATGTGGTGCTGAAGATCGAACCTGGTGCCTCACACATGCTAGGCAAGTGCTCTGCCACTGAGACACAATCCCAGCCCTGTCATTTTTTTTAAACTGGTTTTATTTTTTAAATACATGACAGAGGAATGCATCACAATTCTTATTACGCATATAGAACAAATTTTCATATCTCTGTTTATATATAAAGTATGTTCACACCAATTCATGTCTTCATACATGTACTTTGGCTAAAGATGTCATCGCATTCCTCCATCATTGCTAACCCCCTGCCTCCTCCCTCTGGCCTACCTAGAGTTCCTCAATTTGGGAGGTTGTCATTTCTGAGATCTTCTGGTACCATTCCCAAAGTCTGGGTTACTTTATTCATGTGGTAATACTGTTTTCCCTGAGATTAGGGAGGGCCAGAGATTAGGGAGGAGCAGGGAGAGAGGAAGAGAAAGAAACATGTCCATTTAAAAAAATAAGTTGCAGTGGCAGAGCAGCATTATATTCAAAGCAAGTGTTATATTTAAAGTGGACTACTGTTACACTTCCCTATTGTCAATTTCTACATTCCATTTCCATGGAAAAATGGGTGATGACATCTCCAAACGGCTTCCTGCTGAAAAGGGGTGAAGTTGGGGAAAGTAACCCAAAGTCCTTGTTCTCTATTGGGTGGGGTGTGGACAGTTAAGGGCATTCAGCATCAGAGCAGGATTGATTTAATCTTTAACCACTTCACCCAACTTTGGATGAGGTGGATGACTGTGAATGTGGAAGAAGTTTGTGAGCTGCAAACTTAAGCTCATGTACACACGTGTCTATGTGCATCTATATGGGGAGTCCCTTTGTCTTGAGTGACTCTGGATCAATACTCCTCTGAAGGTGACCACTTCACTCAGGCTTCCTGCATTAGTATCCCTAATGCCAAACTATGGTCTGAGGAATTTGAAGACACAAACTGGCCAGAGAGAGTTGCTTGTGTTGGGTTTTGGTGTTAACTGCACATGAGAAGGAACTAAGATGTTTTTGAAGCCATAGGAAACTGGGCTGAGTGTGGGCCTGTGACATCTAGATGCTGTAGAGTGAATCTGTGTGTAACTGACTCACGTGGACAGGGTGCAATACTAACATGCATAGGCTGTGTGTTTGTGTGTTATCATGGCAGGCACTGGCTGGCTGTCAAGCATGTTTCAATCTCTATAGTCAATCCCTCCTTTTCCCTTCTAAAACTCAACCTTTCCCTCCTGAGAAGCACAGACAGGGGTTAAATTAAGGCAAATAAGAGGAATGCTAAGGATAATGGGCATTAAGAAAAAAGAAGGAAGATATTTTATTTTTCCATATTTTTATTAGTGCTTTATTGTTGCACATAATGGTGGGATTTGTTGTTACATATTTGTACATGCTCACCATATAACACTATAATTTGGCCAATATCATTCTATAATATTTCCCTTTTCCCTTCCCTCCTTCCTTCCCCTGGTCCTGTTACTCTACTGATCTCCTTTAGATTTTCTTGAGATTCCCCCCCTTACCTTTCTTTTCCTTTTTCCTCTCTAACTCCTTTTTTTATTTTTATTTTTTATATAGTGCTAAGGATCAAACACAGTGCCTGTGTTACGCAAGTGCTTTACCAATGAGCCACGACCCCAGCTCTCCCCTCTAACTTCTACATATAAGAGAGAACATACGATCATTGATCTTCTGAGTTTGGCTTATTTCACTTAACATAAGGTTCTTAAGTCTATCCATTTTCCTGCAGATAACATAATTTCATTTTTCTTTACATAGTTGAATAAAACTCTATGGTGTATATATGCCATATTTTCTTTATCCATTTATCCATTGATGGACACCTAGGTTGGTTCCATAGTTTGGCTATTGTGAATTGTGCTGCTATAAATATGGGTATGCATGTATTGTTATAGTATGATGACTTATTTTTAAAATATTTTTTTGGTTGTACATGGACACAATACCTTTATTTTATTTCTTTTTATGTGGTGCTGAGGATCGAACCCAGTGACCTCTAAATGCAAGGCAAGTGCTTTACCACTGAGCTACACAACCCCAGCCTGTTGATGACTTATTTTTTTGTACTGGGAATTGAACTCAGGAGCACTTTACCACTGAGCTACTTCCCAAACCCTTTTTATTTTTTATTTTGAGACAGGGTTTCACTAAGTGTGTGGGCCTTGCTAAGTTGCTAAAGCTGACCTCAAACTTGCACTCCTCCTGCCTCAGCCTCCTGAGTTGTTGGGATTACAGGCATGCTCCACCATGTCCAGTTTGATGACTTAAATTCTTTAGGATAAACACTGAGGAATGGTATAACTGGGTCATATGGTGGTTCCATTCCTAGGTTTTTTTTTTTTTTTTTTTTTTTTTTTAATCAGGGATTGAACCCAGGGGTGCTTAACTACTGAGCTACATCCCCAGCCCTTTTTTTATTTTTTGATTTAAGACAGGGTCTCTTTAAGTTACTTAGGGTCTTGTTAAATTGCTGAGGCTGGCTTTGAACTTGGAATCCTCCTGCCTCAGTCTCCTGAGCTGCTGGGATCATAGGTGTGTGCCACTGTGCCAGGCTTCCATTCCTAATTTTTTGAAAAACCTCCTAAGAAGGTACATATTTTAAAAAGCAAGAAGATGCACAGGGCATAGTAGAAATAATAACAGCAAAGATTTACTACAGCATATGCCAGCCTCTGTGCTAAGTATTTTATGAATATTAAGTTATTTAACCCTCACCGTGGTCTCTGTGTGTGTGTGTATGTGTGTGTGTGTGTGTGTGTGTGTGTGTGTGTTGTAGATGGACAGCATACTTTTATTTTATTTATTTTTTATGTGATGCTGAGGATTGAACCCAGTGCCTCACACATGCTAGGCAAGTGCTATGCCCCTGAGCTACAGCCCCAGCCCTCACCATAGCCTTTTGAGATCCATATGCAGGTGAAGAATGAGGTAAGGCAGTAAGAGTTGAAATGACATGCCCCAGGTCAAGCAGCTAGTTAAGTGGCAGTGCTGGGGTCATCCCCCTCTGGCCTCTCTGGGTGCCCAGGATCACTGTTTTATACTGCCTTAGACTCAGGGGCTTACAATTTAATCTTGCCTCTAAGTGACTGTGTGATCCCAGGCAAGTCTCTTCTCCTCTTTGATCTCAGTTTCTGCAACAACAACAATAAAATAGGGTTGGGTGGAAAGGACTAGTTGTTTTCTTCGATCTCTGTTTAGTGAAGTAGTAGATAAGAAAGTAAAGGTAACAAAATTGAGATGAAGTAGAGGAAAAGGGGACATCATTAACTCATGGAATGTATGGTACTAGGTGAGTATCTCAGAAGACACATGACAGGTGCAGAGCTTAGACTGGGTCATCTCAGCTTGAGGGACTTTAGGGAAAGGAGTCTAGCAACCAAGGATTCATCACTAAGAACTTCCCAGAGTCTGGAGCCAGCAGCTAGGTGAATGAAACAGAAATGGGCAGCTCTGCAGGCTTCCTGCTCAGGACACATGAGAGGTGAGGAGTGAGTTGTGAGTGTATTTATACCTGTGGGTATGTGAGTCTGTGGAAACCCCTCTCTCCTACCCTAAACCTTAGCCACAAGGACCTCAGAAGTCAAACTCTAGGAGAGACACTAGTGTGTAACAAGTACTATGGTGGACGCCTTCAGAAGTCCAGGAGCAGCAAGGGGGTCAGTGTCCATGCCCAGCTCTGGAGATCCCATTGCTCTCTCCAACAGGCTTGAGAAGGCCAGACGGACAGGATGAGCTGCCTATTGGTGGCTTCCCTGGGTTTCTTCACCCTAATTACCTGCAGTTTCACCGTCCCCCACTTCTTACCTCATTCTCCTACTATGACCATTTCTGTCCTTGTGTCTCCTCCCTTTTCACCCCCAACTTTAATGTCAGCTTTCCATTCTCAGAGCAGTTGCTGCCTTTTCTTATCTTCATGAGTGAGTTTACCCCCTCAAGTCTCTAATGACTCTGTGTCTGCTGTTATTTCCCAGACCATGTTATTTCCAGTCTGTAGATCTCACTAGAGATCCAGAACTACACATTCAAGTGCCAGCTGGAGGTCCCCTCAGACATTTCCTTGCTTCCATTTGAGTTTCCAAGACAGATATCTCCTCCACCCCCACCACCAACCCCAACCTGCTTTTCCTGATTTCTAAGTTCCATAAATGACACAATCGTCCTTCAACTTAAAAACTTGCCAGTCATCTCAGAAGAATCTGGGAAACTCCACAAGCCAATCCTCAAGGAGTGTCACCATTTCTAACCCTTAAATATCTACCCGTGGATGTTTATGGAGGAGACTTGAGGTGGATTTCCTAGAAGGTCTATGGCATCACTCTCGCAGCTCCTGAGGCTACTTAACTCTTCCTCATAGACCTCTAGTTCTCAAAGTGTGGTCCCTGGACTGGCATCACCAACAACATTTGAGAACTTGTTGAAAGTGCCAGCTCTTGGACTCCACCCCAGATCTATTAAATCAGCAATTCTGGGGGTAGAGCCCAGCAATCTGTTTTAATCAATTCTTTTTTTTAGAGAGAGAGAGAGAATTTTTTTAACATTTATTTTTTAGTTCTCGGCGGACACAACATCTTTGTTTGTATGTGGTGCTAAGGATCGAACCCGGGCCGCACGCATGCCAGGCGAGCGGGCTACCACTTGAGCCACATCCCCAGCCCTTAATCAATTCTTAAGAGTAATTCAGAGCTCACTAAAGTTTGAGGGTCAATGCATAGGCCATTGCAACAGCCCTTGATGTCCTGACTTTATTCATATTTATTCTGATGCAATTTCAACTCCTTTCAGCAACAAGAGTGACTGGACCATGTCACCTCCCTACTTTAATGTCTCCTGAGGCTACCATGGCCCATCTTTAGGATAAAAACTTAAAACACTTTAACCAGCTTTCCAGACTCTTTGCAGTTATTATTAACTTTCCCATTTCATGAATTACTTCATAAGAAGTTTAAAGGAGAGCTGGGCATGGTGTCACATGCCTATACTCCCACTGACTAGGGAGGCTGAGGCAGGAGGATCTATACTCTGAGGCCAGCCTGAACAACTTAGTGAGACTCATCTCAAAATTAAAAAAATAAGGGCTGGGGATGTAGTCAGTTGGTAGAGTGCCTGCCTCACATGCACAAAGCCCTGGGTTCAATCCCTAGCACCACAAAATAAATAAATAAATAAATTAAAAATGAACAAATTAATTAAAAATACAAAAGTGCTAGGGATGTAACTCATTAGTAGAGAATCTCTGGGTTCATTCCTTAGAACTGTAAAAAAAAAATTTAAAAATTAAGCTAGGTGTGGTGGTGCATATCTATAATCCTAGTGGCTCAGGAGGCTGAGGCAGGAGGATTGCAGATTTAAAGCCAGTCTCAGCAACTTAGTGAGACACCGTCTCAAAATAAAAAAAAATAAATAAAAAGGGCTGAGGATGTGGGTCAGTGGTTATGTGCCCCTGGGTTCAATCCATGGCATAAAAAAAATTAAATATAGAAGTTTAAAGGAGAAACAAAATATGTCTAGTGCTGTGCATGAAGCATGGCAGGTGGTCAATGAATAAATATTAAATAAATGATAAATGAACGAATGGATGATTTTATGAATTCCTCAGCCAATTAAGGGATCCTTTGGGAAGGCTGTATGTGAGCATGACCCTGGGGAGCTAGATGTGGGACCCAGGTATAATCTAAGGAGATCATCTGATAAATAAGTAGTTTTGCTTATGTCTACTGGGGAAAGGGATATTTTTCATGGTCTTATGCTGCTTTGGGGCTCCTCCGAACTGCAGAATCCTATGGTTTCAGACTCCGGGCCTCTTCTGTTTTAGGGCCAAGGGACTTCACTTTCTGAGGTATGGAGGCTGGGATTTATGGTTGTCCATATTCTTTCTTTTCTTTTTGGTGGTGCTGGGGATTGAACCCAGGGTGTTGTGCATAAGAGGCAAGAACTGTACCAACCGAGCTATATCCCCAGCCTATTTGTTCATTTTCTGAGATACATGCACACACCTGGGGGCCTGGGATGTGCATAGGATACACATGCAGACATCCTGGAAAAATGGAGTATACAAAATGCACAGAGACAATCACGGGAAACATACATACACATGGAAATACAGGACATGTATTGACCATAGGTGTTCATGGTCCAACATACATGTACTCCCAGGTGGCCTACTTGGTATATTACTCTCTCCCTAAGCTCAGCTTTCCCCTGCTCTTTCCAAAAAGTGAGCTTTTGTTTTGACTTTATGGTAAGAAAAAACTTATGTCTGCCTCCCTTAGTGTTGACACAGCCCCCTCCTCCTCCCAGTCTCTGACAACCTTCATCTCTGGGTCTGGATGGTAGTAGTTCCAGAAAGGAGAGAACTATCACAAGAAGATGCAGAGGCTCCATCTGGTGGTCAGATCTTACAGCTGCGGCTCAGACCTCCCTTTTTCCATCAGCAGAATCACCAGGAAGTAAACTTAGTCTCTCCCAAGTGCAGCCTAGCCTGGTCCTCACTCCTAAGCCCAGAACTCTCTGACCCAACCTCATTAAAGTGCAGAACTCAGTCTGCCTTGGGTTATCAATCTTTTCTGGGCATGATGTCCCACTGTAATGCCCCTTGGATATTTCACAAGCTGTACAAATTCTCCTTTGACCAGTTTATAATTTTCCACAGATCAGTTTCTCTCTCAGTGTTCCCCCATGATCGCCCCACTCTTCACTCAGTGGCCCAGATTAGAAATCTGGAGTTATCCTTGGATCTCCTTCCCTTCTTTGTTCTCTTCACATCCAATCAATTGCCAAGTTCTATTACTTGACTTCTACCTGTACTGTCTCTATCCTCACTGCCATGTGTTTAGTTCAGACATATCATCTCCTCTCTGAGCTTCCTGCCTCAGTCATTTCTGGCAGCTAATCATCTTTCTGAAATGCAAACTGGATTTTGCAGGCAAAGTGGTACACACCTATAATTGCAGTGACTGGGGAGGCTGAGGCAGGAGAATTTCAAGATCAAGGCTAGCCTCAGCAATTTAGCAACACCCTGTTTCAAAATTTAAAAATAAAAAGGGATGGGAATGTAGCTCAGAGGTAAAGTACCCCTGAATTCAATCCCCTGTACAAAAAAAAAAAGGCAAAATGAATCCCACTTAATCTGCTCAAAGACCTACAGTTTGGTCCCTCATTATGACCCCATACCTAAGATATCTGAACTTCTGAGTTTAGCACACTAGGACTCTTAGGATCTGCTCCAACCCCACCTTTTGCCACTCCCCACTTCACACTCCACTGAGGCAATGATAAGTTTGCCAGCCTTTATACCTACTGTTTCTCTGTCTACCTGGCAAACCCCTCCTACCCCTTTGGTCTCAGAGCAAATACTTACTGAGTTTTCCTGGACTTGTTCAGCCAGGCTGAGAGGCTTCATGACCCAGCCACACTATTTCAACCTCCATAAAAACCACTGATTAGGGCTGGGGATGTGGCTCAAGCGGTAATGCGCTCGCCTGGCATGCTCGGGGCGCTGGGTTCGATCCTCAGCACCACATAAAAATAAAATAAATGTTGCGTCCACCGAAAACTGAAAAATAAATATTAAAAAAAGTTCTCTCTCTCTTAGAAAAACAAACAAAACCCCACTGATTATACTTCTATGTTGCCTTATCTGTTTCCTCTCTAGATTTTAAGCTGCCTGGGTGCAGAGCTTAGGTCTTTTCATAAATTACCCCAGAGAATCCATGCTATGATGGCTTTCACACATCCAATAAGTAGAATATTCTTGTTATGCATAGCTAGGTGGGCAACAAGATGTATTCAGTGAACACTTGTGGGTTTGAGGGCTTGGGTGAAAGAGTCTAGACGGTGTAGGCCAGGGCTAGTTTTGGCTCAGGCCAGCTGAGGCAGACAGTGCTTGTCTCCAGTTGAAGTGCTCAGACAGTTCCCCTTTTACTTGGCATGGAACAGGGGTCAACAGCTGGTAGCCTGACATCCATATTTGGCCTGCATGTTAGGGCCAGCTTGGGCAACTATGCAAGCCCCTACCTCAAAATAAAATTAAAAAGAAAAGACTGGGGATACAGCTCAGTGGTAGAGCACTTCTGGGTTCAATCATCAGTACTAACAACCTGCTGACAAGAGAAGGGACAGTGCTTCACTTGTCCCCACCAAGTTTGGCCACATCAACAGCTGGGCTTGTGACTCTGCTGTGTCAATGAAGGGTGTAGGCTGGGGAGACAGGGGTCTGCATGGAGGCCTTGGCTCTAGCTGCAATACCTTGATCAAATTACTTATCCATGCCTATGTTTCTCCATCTGTAAAATCAGAATTATGATATCTTCTTCCCAGGATTCCTGGGAAGGCTGAATAACACTTTGTGAAGTTACTTAGCAGGACGTGTGTTCAGCAAACGATAACTATGAACTGATGGAGCCTGCAAGGGAGAGCAGATGCAGGGCAGACCACACAACAGACTTCTTGTCACCAATGAACATTTATTGAGTGTCCACATGTGCACAGCTTTGAACGTGGTGATCACAGAACACACTGGGGGAGGGCGGGGGGAAGCAAGGGATCAGATGTGGGGGATCCCTCCCCAGGTTCATAAGGTAGTCCCTGCTGGAGCCGCCAGTCGCGTCTCTCTGCAGAGGAGTAATAACAGGGGTGGGAGCTGAAGCCAGGCACCACGGTGGCAATGGGGTGCGATCACTGGGGAAACATGCGGATTCTGGGGAGGTGTTCCTCCTGTTCCTGGCTCTGGCCAGGCAAGATGGCACAGAGGACGGAAATCAGATGCTCGGGTGTCCAAGCAGGGATAAATACAAGCAAAATAAATAACCCTCAACCCCCATTGGCACTCTGCTGCAACATGACACATAAGCTGAGAGACCCGGGCCCAAGGACTCCTGGGTTCTCTTAAGGAAGCCTGGGTGGAAGGAGGTTCCCCACCCCCGACACTAGCCTGTCTGCCCCAGGTTGCCCTGAAAGGATAGGGGCAGTTCAGACCCTGGGTCACTTAAGTTGAAAGGAAGAACTGTGATTTCAATGGCCTGAGCCTGCTCTCTGCCCAAGGAGGCCAAGGGCAAGAGCCATATGGCCGATTTAAAGGACGTGGACCTGGGGAGCCAGAAGGGGCACCACAGCCTAGGGGAGGCCACGCCCTGGCCGGCAGGGCACTTGGGCTGAGGCAATCAGCTCCTGCCAGCCCTGACCTACCCTGGGGCCTCCCTCCTGCAGGGGAGCCAGACATTGGGCACAATGACACCTACTGCCCCCCTCCCTGGGGGCTTCTCCAACCTTCCCCGGCCTGGCGGGGACAACCACGTTGATTTCCAAGCCGATCCCTGCCCCCATGGGGGCCTGGGGGGGCGGGACGCAGTTCCTTACACTTGAGGAGTGGGCACCATGCCCTTGCCCTCAGAAAAGCCAGAAAGCTGGGGTGTTTTGGGGGGAAGGAGTCTGGGGAGGGGGTTCTTGTTTGGGGGCTTCAGGGAAGATGCCTCCTCCCTCCTTCCCTCGCTGCCCGCCCCCGGGTCTGTCCCCAGTGGACACCCCTCAGGGCTCTGACAGGCACTGCTCCAAGGCGGCCATGCGGTAGTGGCTGGCCGTTTCCTCACCTGCCTGCAGCCTCATGGCCTCCCGGCACAGCCGATTGGCCCGCGCCAGCTCCACCAGGACACCCTGATAGGCGGCCACCATCTCAGGCTTGACGGAGTTGGGGCTGACACTGCCTAGCAGCTGGAGCAGCTCCTGTGGCCAGCGGGAACGCAACGCGGCAGGGGCCAGCCAGGGCAGCAGCGGCACACAGCCTGTGAAAGCCTGCATGCCCAGAAACCACAGCTCCTGCAGGTCAGCCCAGATGCCCTCGTAGTCAGGAGACAGGGCCAGTACTGCCTGGTCAGAGCCAGGTGTGGCCCGTGCCACATGAGACTGCGATAGGAAGAGGATGGCGGCTCCGAAGAAACCTCTGGATGCTGGGGTCCCCTGAAGAGCTGGAAGGCATGGAAAAAATGGTACATGAACTAGATGGGCCAGTGCTGGGCCAGCCCCTCACTTTCCCTCCTGTGTGGACACACACGGAGCTCAAGCATCACCTAGAATCAGACTGTCTGGGTTTAAACCCTACCTTTCACACTTGCTGTATGACCTTGGGTAGTTAACTTTTCTGGGTCTTGTAAAATGGGGCCAGTACTGCTAATCTTAGCAATCTGTTGTGAGAATTAGATGTGATAAGGCACCTGCTTGATTCCTAGGCCAGAAGAGGGCACCAAGAGGGGAAGTGACCAGGTTTTTGTGAACCTGTCATGTTGGGATTCACCTCCTCTGCAAGTGCTCTCCAGGAAGCTTTGCCTCTAACTTAGTGAGTCAGTGCCATGGTGGCTCTATCTAAGGAGTGACTGAGAGTTGGGGGGGGGGATGGGAAACGACCTCCTGGTTTATGGTCCAAAGGGATATGTTCCCCTTCCCACTGCTGGGTACCCTGCTGGGATCCCCACACAGAAAACACAGAGGCAGCTGAGGGTATGGGCATGTTACACCCTGTTCCTGGGCATCTGCTCAGCTCCTCCAACCTGACAGATGGGGCACAGGGAACAGGCAGGGACAGAGGGACCCAAGCAGACACCCACAGCCAAAGTGGGAGACACTAAGGGCTGTCAGGGGCTGGAGGGGACACCATTCCCCTGGCACAGAGTCAGAGGGAGGAGGGTGGAGGAGAAGCCGTGCAGAGGGGCAGAGTGCTGACACCTGTCACTGAGGCGGGTGAATCTGTTGAGCAATGAGAAACCTCAATGGAGGGAAGTCAGGTTTCTGACTCAGGCCCTGGGTGGAGGCGGCTCCACCTTGAAAACACTGGATTTGGAGTCCTTGGGCTGCCAGGGATTCCAGGTGCCTCTGCCTGTGCCTCTGAGCAGGCCTGTACTTAACACCCACCAGACCTTGCCTTAAAAGTCTTCAGAAGGAAGAGCATGTTATCATTTCGGGAAGAAGGGTGGGGGTGGCGGATAGAGATATACTGTAGAGATTTCCTCTTCACAGAAAAAATCTGCAATATCATTTTCTGTAAAAGGACTTACGCCCAGAGCACAGCAGGTCCACCCAGGTTTTCTGCCCTTACCCACCAGGCCTGGGTCCCCAGGGCTTACCTGGAGATGTGCTAAGGAGTCGGGCCATAAGGAGGCCCAGGGTGGCCACATTGGCCGCCAGAAGCAGCCTCCCTTGTTGTTGCACCAACGCGGGCAGAGACGTCATCAGAGTGTTCATAAGAGATGTGAAGCAGGCATCACGCCTGGGGAAGAAAGGGAGGCAAGGATGGGGGCAGGCAGAAGGTTATGAGACCAGATGAAACCCTTTGGAAAATCTGGATCTGGGACTCCTGACTTCTCTGGGCCAGAGTTTGGTAAGAAATCAGGTAGCAGCATGAAGAGTTAACCCTGAGCCCCAACCATAGCATCTGGGGTTATGGCTGGCACTGAGATGTGCTCCAGGAAAATACCTAGGGGCCCAAATCCTTGAGCGGGACTGGCTTTGTCTATTCTGAGACCCTTTCATTTTAACACTATGAGAAATCCAAACGCACAGGGAAGCAAAGTAGAGGTCAAAATTTAAGTCAATTGGGCAGCCCCCCACCACCCCATGCTTGATTGAATCTCCCCCGAGCCTCTCCCAAACCCCTCACTTGATCAGCCCTGGTGCAGTGACCACGAGGTTGAGGAAGATGTGACAGCAGGTCTGCAGGCCGATCTCCACACTATCAGGCAGCACTGAGGTGTCATGGCCAGGGGATGTGAGCTCCCACTGCTGCAGGAAGTACTTGCAAAGAAGTGAAGGGGCCCCCTCCTTGATCAGGATCTCCCGGGGCCCATCTTCGACAGTCAAGTGGCACCAGCCGGGCAGAAGGAGCCTGGGGGGTGTGGAAGGGCAGACGTGTGTGGGGTTGGGAGAGATGAAGGTACAAAGATGTCCTTTTTCAAGGTACCCTGCCTAAGAGAAGTGAAAGTAGGGGAGAAGAAGGACATGTCCTGGAAGGTATTACAGAAAAAGCACAAGATTCAGAGTTACACAGGCCCAGGATCAAATTGGTGCTCTGTTGTACAGCTTGACCGCAGTCAATTACTTTAAACTTTTGAGCCTCGGTTTTGTCATCTTTAAAATGTGGATGAAACTTCTGTCAGATTTGCCATGTGGACCAAATGAGATAGATCTGAGCCTGGTATAGTGGCACCTGCCCGTAATCCAGCAACGTAGGAAGCTGAGGCAGGAGGATTGCAGGTTTGAGACCAGTCTTACCAACTTAGAGAGGTCCTAAGCAATTAAGTGAGACCCTGTCTTAGAAAGGGCTGGGTCTGAGGTTGTGGCTCAGAAGAGTGCTCACCTAGCACAGATGAGGCACTGGGTTTGATCCTTAGTATCACATAAAAATATATAAATAAAATAAAGGTGTTGTGTCCATCTACAACTAAAAAACAAATAAATCAAAAAATAAGAATAAAAAGGGCTTAGGGTATAGCTCATTGGTAAAGCATCCTTGGGTTCAATCCCCAGTACCAAAACAAAACAAACACAAACAACAAGATATAGTTCTAGTAAAAGGTATAGCAAAATACCTGGCTTGTAATAGATGGTCAATAAACCTAAGTTCTCTTTTTGAGAAATCTGGGATTGGTAGCTCAGGATTCCTGTGGGAACAAGCCTCCCAAAACAAATAGAAATGATCTTAAGAGAACTCTCATGGCCAATCTAGAAGCCTGGCACAGCCCAGTTTGCGGGGGCCAGTCTGTGTGTCATAGTTTTCTTTAGAATGGTCTGGCTGGACATAGTGTAACAACAAACTCACCGGAGAGCGTCCCCTGGCCAGGTGGGCCCTGGGGTAGTGGGGGAAATGGCCAAGTTGGCCACCTGCTGTGAGAGGTCATTGGCCTCCTCCGCCTCCTCATAGAGGGTCTTGGCATAACGGACGAGGAAGGGCAGCAGCTGGCACACCTCCTTACGCAGGGATGAGGTTTCCTCAGCCAGCCAGGCACCCAGGATCCGAACCGAGGCAAACACGAAGGGTTCCTTCTGTTTCTCTGGCCCCACCTGTTGCCATAGGACCCCTCTGAGATAAAGCAGGACTACAGACCCTCCCCTGTTTTACCAGCCTGCTGGCCAGCCTACAACTGGAAGGGAATTCTGGCCTGTGAGTCCCTCAGAGGTGGGCACCAAGCCTCATCCTACCCCATGTACCCAGTACCCAGCAAATGGGAGGGCAAACCCAACAAAGCAGGCCCACCTTGCTGAGAACAGGCCCCACCTTGTGAGACTCAAAGTGCATCCCCATCTCTCCACCACCAAGGGAGCTCAAGGCTAGGGGGAAACTCTAGGACTACAGCTAAGTCGCATTCTACAGAGACTCTTACCTGGGATGGGAGGACAGGTCATGCCATGAACATACAACCAACAGTGGGAGGGGGGATGCCCTTTTGGGCTAAATTACAAAATGAGACCAGAGCTTAGCATGGTCTGTTGGATGTGTGGCTGGTGAATTCAGTGGCTGGTGAATTCAGCGGTTGGAGCAGACCATTAAAGAGAAGAGAGTCATGACTGAATCCCTGTGGGACAGGAGAGTGGGTTTCTCAGAGGGAGGGAGGAAGGGGTTGTGAATGGGTGGGTAGTAGATCTAGCTGAACTCCTAGAAAGGCTAGGAACCAGGCAGCCTTGCTCCTTTTTCCTGCACCGCTGTAAATTTGTATGTGTGCATATGTAAAACAATGCCCCGGAGCGAGCAGAACAGACTGCTTCAATTTTGTGTGTGGTGTGTAGTGTGTGTACTGGGGAGCACTGTGTGAGTGGGAGGTTACTGTGTTGTGTGTGTGTGTGTGTGTGTGTGTGTGTGCTGGGATGTGAGTGCACATATGGTGTGTGGTATGGTGCTTTGTGGAGGCTTTTGGAGGGAGGGAGAGGGAGTGAGGCTCGGCCACACACTACTCCTGAGTGCTGCTGCAGTACCAGCCTGCCCGACATGCAGCTTGGCTGTCTCCTCATTATACCCCTTTTCTTTGCCTTCTGGCTCTGCCCTGACTCCCGGACACTGGGCTCCCTCTGTAGGTCACTACCCGCTTACCTGCTGCAAGTAGAGGATGACAGCTCCGATGGCCTCCTTCATGATGCTCACAAGCTGCACCTTCTGTGGCTCCTTAAGCAGTGACTGCTCGCAGCGGGTACACTCCTGGATCCCCAACTCCATAAGGGCATAGCAGGCAGTCACCACATCCTCCTTCACCTCTGTGCCTGTCTCCTCCAGGCCTAGCCGTACCTCCACGCATGCCAGATTCACCAGGAGGGCCAGGAATTTGCTCCCAGAGCTGCCCGCTGGGATCCAGTCGGAGCCGCAGGCGTGTGCCAGGCGGGCTGCCAGCTTCAGGGCAGGGTTGCGTTGCCAGGAGCTCAGCTTGCTTCCTAGGATGCGCGCCAACCCAGCCTGCAAATCCCGGAGGCATTCAGGGGGCACGGTTGTTGGGGGCAGGAAGAGGGGCAGCAGCTGGCAGAGCTCAAACTTGCTGGCATCCTCGGCTTTCTGGAAATCCTCACTGAGGCCCCGCAATACTGCCAGCAGGTCGGGCTCCGCCTCCTTCCAGCACTGTGTCTCTGCAGCAGCCAGCAACCCCACCAGGAGTGCCAGGGCCTGGTCAAAGCCATAGCCATGACCCAGGTATGCCTGACACAGGGCAGACACGGTGCCACCAGCAATGAGGTGCCGGGGCCCTCGGGGTGTGCCTGCTACAGCTGTCAGGCACTGGTAGGTATCATCAATCATGGAGCGGCGGGCAGCATCATCAGGGTCCCCCCGGGCTGTGAGGAAGGTGCTAAGGATGGGGATCTTGTTCAGGACCTGGGGATGGGTGGCCAGTTCAGGGTCACTGCAGAAACAGGCCAGCAGGGCCACACCAAGGGCACGGAGAACGTGGTCAGGGCAGCCATCCGGTGCCTCCTTGGTGGTTAGGAGACGGTTGGGGAAAGTGAAACCAACGGCGTCAAAGATCCGCCGCCGGGTTTTGGCATCGATGTCACCCGCTTTTACTGCCTTGGTCACCTACAGGGGTATGGGGCAAGTAGTACATGCTATCAGCAGAATGAAAGGAAGAGGTGGCAAGGACAATCCCTTCCCTGAACCCTGGGGCACTGAAGACTAACAGGATTAGGTTACGCAACAGAACTCACTCTGGGATCATCTCATCTAGCTCCTTCTTTTTCAGGCTAATGTGACTTCTGGGATCCCTCTCACCTATGATCATCCCATGGCAGGGAGGTCTTGTCCTTTTCAACCACTCATTTGGGCACTTCATTACCTGGCCAGTTGAGAAGTTCTTCCTGATATCTAATCTAGATGCCCACAACCTGTGTTGGAAGGAGCTTAGAACTCAGTGTTTAAAATCCCCCAAGGATTTAGGGTCCTTCCCTAAATACTGTCTCCAGATAAGTCTCTGATCCATTTCCGCCACCTTCTCAGGGGAAATGGCTCCTGTGTCTCGCTGCTCTGCATGTCAAAACATTTCCCCTTACATTTCACCTAAACACCTCCTCTGCTGCAGTGTGAGCCCTTGACTCCAGAGCCTTCTCCCTGTTGCCATGGCAAACAAGCAACGGCTGTACTCCCTCCTCCCTTTACCCCCCACACACTAACCCCCCCTTTCTAGCACTGCAGCTCCTGTTCCACTGTCCCCAGCTTGGGTTCCTCCAAAAGGGCTAAGACCCAAACCAGCTTCCTTACCTTCAAGCTACCTACTGCAGTCCTGGCCATCCCCTAGGACCCTTCTTTAATCTCTTCCTGTCCTGCTACTCTTTCAGGTCTCAGAAAAATCATCCCCAGCCCTCAAGTACTTTGCACTAGTTACTACCTGCTGCTGTTACCCTATGAGTCAGCTCCCATCTGCTCTGGGACACCCCAGAAAGCAAACTCAGGCAGCCTCCTCCAAGGACCCCAGTGCCACAGCCTTATTCATCTGCATTCTCCCCTTTGCCCCGAGTCTAGGGGAGCAAAATTAATACAAAGGTAGGGATCTTGGAACTCCTTTGGTGTTTCCAAAGTTGTTAGCACCACTATATATCTTTAGGGACTGGCTGTTTCCATTGGGGGCCCCCGACCACCCAGTCCTTCCCATCTCCCAATTATCCAACTCCTTACTAGCAGCAGGGCTGCAAACTGTTCGCTGTCATTCTTGGCCTCACGGAGAGCTCCCAGGTAGCGCTCCAGGGTGGGGTTTCGGCTCTCTGCCTGGTTCAGAGCTGGCTCACAATCCGAGGCCATGATGCCCGCCTTGCCCAACTGTGAACACAAGAGGGACTGAGCATCCCTCTGCA
The DNA here is from genome assembly GCF_047511675.1 of Marmota flaviventris. Taxonomy (NCBI): domain Eukaryota; kingdom Metazoa; phylum Chordata; class Mammalia; order Rodentia; family Sciuridae; genus Marmota; species Marmota flaviventris. Next base: position 26,598,294 of record NC_092507.1, on the reverse strand, counting down.
GAGGAGGGGCGGGGGCGGGGGCAGGGGTGGGAGTGGAGGATGGAGGGAGGGATTAGCACAGAGGGAGAGGAGGGAGGATTTGGAGAAGTGGATTCCTCAGGACTGACCTCCCTTGGAGGGGGGGACTTGAAAAGGCTGGACCTGCAAATCCTTTGGGGTAAAGAAGGGACCCTGGTCCAAGGTCACCTCCAGAAAGTGGGAAAGGAAGACTGTGCATCCTGCTGCTTAGCTGGACAGCTTTCTTCAGCAATCTCCTGGGAGTGGGAGGGGGCTGGTCCCACTGCTTAGTGGCTCCCTGACACATAAAGTCGGAATTTATCTCCCTCCCAAGGCGCACAGGGAGTAAGTGGTGAGGACAGACAGGGAGGAATGGAGACACACATGGTGAAGTTCGATTATCCGGACTGACAAGGGGGAAAAGGGCATCCTAGGCTTCCTTTTTCCCTCCCTTCTTCAGATGAGGCAGGAGATAAGCTTCAGCAGAAGTGAGAATTCGAGCTCGAGCTCACCAGGCAAGGTTTGGAGGCCCCTCTGGGGACCCCACCCCTTCAGCCAAGGCTCTCAGTCGCCCCCGCAGGCTCCTTGCCTTCTCTCCTTTCCCTCCCTCGGGCAGAGGCTGCAAGAGCAGCAGCAGCAGCAGCAGCAGCGTTAACCCTTTACATTCCCTGTCCTCACCCTCCCTGTCTCGCTACCAGCCTGAGGATGATGGTAGGGCTGGAGAAGCAAGAAGGGGTCGGGTAGCTCCCGGGACAACAGAGAATCCAAAAGCCGGATAATCGAAGCGGGGCTGCTGAGATGGGGAGATGAGAAGGGGAGGAGGGTTCTTGGCGGTCACCACCTGTCCCGCCGCAGCCAGGTCACAACACGACATTGATGAAGTCACGACAGAGCGGCGATGAGATCACACCTCACGATGGCGCGATGATGTCACGGAGATCACAGCAAAATCACGACATGGGGATAGCCCCCAAAGATGACGGGGCAAATTAAAACAAGATATGTATTGAAAAGGGCTGTGACAAAATGGAGTCTCGACAGGGCACGATGGTGTCGCGATATGGTGCGATGGAGTCGCGATAGGGTCCCCGGGGTGCGTCGGCATTGATGAGCGCCGGTTCGGAGAGGCCCCGGCTGGGATGCAGGGGAGGGCCTGAAGGGGGCTGAGCTCACCAGGCTGCGGCCCCGAGCGGTGAAGTCTTCTGCGGGCGCGATGCTGCCGGAGCTTGGGGCAGCTGCTCACGCCGCGTTGCCCACTCCGGGCTCCCGGCTGCTGCAGCTCCACCCCCACCCCCGCATCGCCCTCGGCCAATCCGCGGCGGCTTCACTTGGGGCTCTGGCCAATGGCACGGCAGGGCGCTACGCCGTAGGGGGTGCCGCCATTGCCGCCATCTTCCTTGTGGGTATTGCCTGAGTCTGGGCCTTGGGGCACATGCAAAGAAGGCAAGATGCAGACTGCCCCAGGAGAGCGGGAGGCGAGAGGCTGGGGGGGGGTGTCCAGACTCCTTTGATTGTGCGTAGTTCTACCTCCAGCGCTGCCCCTCCTCCCCCTCGGGCTCGCGGCTGGAATTGCGCTTCCGGAGGGTGGGGGCGGGAGGGCTTGATTAGCTTGAAGAGTGTGTTTCCGGGTTGAGCCCGGGGAGGTGGGAGGAGGCGGCGTTTCCGGCCGTCGTCGCTGTCCAGGGAGGCTGAGACGAGAGGGAGCTGTCCGGGTGGGGAGCCCGCACTACCTTCTTCCTTTTCCTCCTCCCCTGGTGAGGGGAGAGAAGGTTGGGGCCCCGAGCCCATGGACTGGGAGGAGGCGGAGGCCGCCGAGAGCCGGGGCCCCGCTATGTGCCCCTGAGCCCCGGTAGGTGGCCGGGGCGGCTGGCTACCAGGCCGAGGACCATGAGCTCAGGGGAGGGGCAGGCGGTACAGACGATGCCTGGGGGTGCACTGACCCGCTGTTGGGACCCGGAGGTGGAGCTCCTAGCTGGGACAGGGCAGTCAGCTGCTTCTGGCCTTGCAGTTGCGGAGCTGGAGTCCCAGACCGAATCCCGCTTCTTCTGGGCCCAGGTCTGGTCCTGCAGCTCCCTCCATTCCCTGACAGTCAATACTGACATACCGGACTCAGGTCGCTGCCGTCTTTCTAACACCTCGACCTCTGCAGCCTCGCCTTTAGCTGCTGTGTTTGATGCAGAAAAAGGGGGGCGGGGTTGAGCATGATGTGTAAATTACAATGCGAAACCAGCCTCGGTCAGGGTTTTGACAATTATGTCCCGCAGAGGGTCCTGTGGTGGCTGCAAGTGAGTACAGAGGTGAAGCCAAGGAAGTCAGAATAGAAACTCTCAGCGGGGTTCCAGAAATGCTTTGTCTTCTCTCACCTCGTGATAGTTGGGCTCATCGACATTGGATGCTGTTAGTAAAGAGCATTAGTCGACTCTCCTTGTGCTTTCTTATGATTCACAGACTGGAAACTAGGAACAATTTGGAAAGACGACCTCCCAGAACAATCTGTTCATTTTTTCAGCTATTTGGAAAACAGTGTCTGCAAATATAAGCAAAGCTATTCATGGCAGTCTGTTCTGTAACTTTCCCAAATATCTGAGACTTTTTTTTTCTTTAAAGTTTTATTTTTGATTACTCACACGCGCTGAATAGGCTTTTTCAGACGTGCTCTGTCGTTGTTCAAACATATCTTATCGCTGTGTACATAAATGGAGTTCCACGTATGTAGCTGACAGACTGAACTATGATACATCCCCCATCAGCCTGAAGTATTAAGTAAACATTACCCCCTGCTCTGTCTGAACAGCTGCTGCAACAGAGAGTGCTTTTATTTCGGTTGTTCTTGTAACGCCCTAAATGCCAGAACTATTGGGAGCTTTTCTAGATTTTCATTTGTCAAGTATTGTGGGGGTGTGTGTTCTCTCCATGAGTTGTTATCCTTTGATTCCATAACAAACCATTTGGATCTTGGTAATGTGTTGTTCCTGCCTGTGGTCAGCAAGCCTTTAACTGGACCCTAGCAGTGATTTGAGCCCATAGGCAATTGTAGGTTTCAGTAGAAGGACTGGTTAGGTGTTCAAATAAAAATAGATGTGCCTCTGTTATGCACAGTTTGTAAGATATTACACTTCTAATCAGCTTGCTAGTCCGATGGTGTTTATTACTCCTGTTTTCAAAGCCTATTCATTTCTTTTTCTGCCTTTCCCACCCACCTGCCAGGCTATTGATGACAGGTGTTGAGTCACCTTGAGTTTTAAATCCTTTTGTGGTAGGTAGAAATGTGTTGGGTAAGATCTCTCTCTCGCACACACCCATTCCAGCTTGGGAGGCTACAGAAATTTTGCTGGATATACTTTCTAACTTCAGCTCCATTTCATAATCTCTTGAGTGTATCTCTGGCCCACACATCTATCTGCCCCTGCCCCTTCCCTTCCCTAACAGAAAACTATGAAACAAACTAGAAATAGGAATTGTCTTCTCTCTCTCTCTTTTTTTTTTTTTTGGTGCTGGGGATAGAGCCCAGTGCCTCATGCTTGCTAGGCAAGTGCTTTAACACTGAGCTACATCCCCAACCCCTTGATATAGGAATTGTTGGAAACTGGACACGAAAGATGAAGTCCTTCATATAGTTAAGGCTCAGTGAAAACCTTTTCTTAGATGTGCTACACCTCAGTTTTGCAGTGGTGTGTTTATGTTTGTTTCCTGGCATTAGCTTTGAAATCCAACTCAGGTAATGCTGATCTGGATCCCTGTAGGCTAGCTGGGGGTGAAAGTTAGGGGTTGTCAGTCTGTGTTGTTTGCCAGATGTGGATGACAGGTATACATATATATTTAAATTTTTTTTTGGTGGGGAGGTACTATTGAATCCAGGGCCTTACTCATGAGAGTTCCACCATTGAGCTATACCTGAAGCCCATTTTTAAAATTTTATTTTGAAAGGGTCTTGCTAAATTTGCATAGACTGTCCTTGAACTTGTTATCTTCCTGCCTCAGCCTCCTATGTACCTGGGATTACAGGTGTGTATCAGGATACCTGGCCGATGGGTACATATTTAGAAGTTTTTGTTTTTTGAGATGGGGATCTATGGTGTTGCTCACGCTGGCCTTGAATTCCTAGGCTCACACATCCTGTTTCCTCAGCCTCCTGAGAAGCTGGTGCAAGCCACTTTGCCTAGCCAATAGATTATTGAATTACTTCTTCAGAACTTTATCAACTCACAATATTTCAAGATTTACATAACAATTTATAGAATATAGCAAAGTTATGTAAGAAGGAAGAAACTTTTTTTTTTTTTTTTTTTAATTTTCCTGCTAGAAGGGACCTAAATCATCTAGCCCTTGAATTCTGGAGTAGCCAGAAAAGTGCCTGACATAAATATTTGCTGAATGTATGTATGAATTTAAGCCAGGAATTGCAGATGACTCTTGAGGATTGGGAGGAGGGGGTAACATGAAGTATAAATTGGGTAGATTTTAAAGATACTAGTGGTGGGAATTGTAACAAACTGGAGAGTGACAGTGCATGTCCTAAATATGATCCCATTAAAATATTTTAAGTTTAGTTAGAAGTATTAGTATTAGTATTAGTTAGAAATATTCAAGTTTAGTTAGAAGTCCAACATCTTTTCATAGATAAGAAAATGTGTTTGGTCAAAGACCCAAAGCTTTAGCAGAACGGGAACTGAAAAAATCAAAGCTTTTTTTTTTCAGACTGATACTCTTTCTATTCTGTTATATAGATGGTTTACTGTTAGTTAGACAATAATGGAATATAAAATGTTTCAGTTTTACAGTGAATTCATTTTATATCCCTTGCTCTGTTATTCTGATAATTATAGGCTGTGTCAAAGCTCAGGTTTAAAATTTACAGACAGGGATGTGCACTGAAAGACAAACTTGAAATTTTTCTTTCTCCTAATCTGACACATTCTCCAGCATTCCACATTTCTAGGAATCAATTATTAATTACTTGGCATTTAATTTCTTCTCTTTCTGTCTTTCTAGTGTACTGGTTCTGCCAGTCTGGAAGGCCATGGAGAGGAGGCCGGGAGTCAAGCCAAGTCTCACTTCCTGGATTTTATCAGGATATTGTTGGCAGACATCCATGAAGTGGTTGAGAAGCCAGTACCTGTTTTATACTTGCTTCTGCTTCAGTGCTCTGTGGTTGTCAACAGGTATTGTTTTCTTTATAGATTTAAGATTAAAAAAGGGCACTCTGTGTGTGTCCCTCAGTTCATCTTAAAACACTACTAAGAGGCAGAAAAACAGTCTACTAATTGAAAGAAAATGTCATCATTTTGGTGAATATTTAACTTGTTGGGTTAGGTTGTTTTTTTAAAATTTTTTAGAGAATTTTAATATTTATTTTTTTTAGTTTTCGGCGGACACATCTTTGTTTGTATGTGGTGCTGAGGATCGAACCCGGGCCGCACGCATGGCAGGCGAGCGTGCTACCGCTTGAGCCACATCCCCAGCCCCAGGTTGTTTTGTTTTGGAACCAAAATTTAAATAAAGAACTGGCATGATCATTTTGAGATTTGAAAGATGCTTTGAAAAGAAAAAGCTTTCAAAGTTGGACAGATCTGGGGCCTGGAGCTGGATGTTTCTACTTAATGACTAAGACCTTAGGCAAGTTATCTAATGTGTTTGAGGAAGGATAAGATCTACCTCATAGTTTGATTTGAAGATATTTTAATTAAAGCATATGGTGTAGCACGCTGAATGGACATGCTTAGTAAATGATACTTTGCTTCCTTTCCTAGAGGAATCTAAACTTACAGAGAGAATAGAATGTATTTCTTGCTTTTTCCATAGAAAATGCTGTGTTTCATAGAGTAGGCTTTCTTCCTCAAGATTATTTCACCCCACTAGAGCCTCTTGCCAGGAGTCAGTGCCAAGAAAGCTGAATATCAAAGGAGAATTCCATTTCTGTCATTTTTTTTTCCTCTTTCAGTTCTTTTGTTGATATGGTTCCTTTCAGAGTATGGAGTGTGAGAAAACAGCAATTCGAGAAAGACTTCTGAGTGTACTGCCATTCTGGGCAATGACCAAAAGCCTTCTGCTATAGAGGTCACCCTTGGGGATAACTAATCAGACTTTTGCTCTTATAATTACAAAGATTTATGTTGCTTTCCTAAAGCAATTAGTGGTCATGATCTTAAGGGCTAAGTAATTACTGTATTTAGCAATTTTAGTAACATCAGCTTTGGGGTTTTTGTTGTCTTATAATGGTGGTTGATGATTAATTGCAAAAAAGTGACCTAAATTTTTTTTTTTTTTTTTTTTTTTTTGGTACCTGGGATTGAACCCAGGGGCACTTTACTACTGAGCCACATTCCCAGCCCTTTTTAAAATATTTTATTTAGAGACAGGGTCTTGCTGGATTGCTTAGCAACTTGCTTAGTTGCTGGGGCTGGCCTTGAACTCCTGCCTCAGCCTCCCAAGCTGGGATAATAGGCATGTGCCACTATGCCTGGTGACCTAAATGTTTTTTTTTACCCTGATGGTTTTTGTTGAATATTTCTAGGCAGCATTTTATTTAAGACCATTTAAATTAAATAAGTAACTGATTTAGCACTATCAAATTAGGAAAATAACATTTTTTAAAAAATATTTTTTAAGTTGTTGATAGACCTTTCTTTCTTTCTTTATATGTGGTGCTGAGATTTGAACCCAGTGCCTCACATATGCCAGGCAAGTGTACTACCGCTGAGTCCCAGCCCCAGCCCAGAAAAACAAAATTTTTGAAGTGTATCAATCACATACCAGACTCCTGGTTATAAACATTGCATATATTTTCCCATTTAATTCTCATAATAACCCTAAAACAGATAGTTTTATTCTCAAATTAGGAAATTGAGGCCCAGAGAGGCAAAATGACCTGACCAAGGTCACACAGCAAGAACATGACAGGTTTGTACCTTCTACAGAATGCTTTTTTCCTTCTGTTGTGCTGCCTTCCAACCACAGGTGATCTTTTTGAGAACTAAAAACTTTCTTTTTACCCAGAACCATGATAAGCAGCTTACTATTTGAGGGATTCAAAAAACAGGGGAGGAAAAACCAATTCTGAGTCTTTCTGTATATTTTAGTTGCACTTGGTTAAGCATACATAGTTTTGTGGATTCCTTGGGCAAGTCTTCAGTACCCTGTTAGCTTGGTGATTAAAAACAGAACCGCAGTGAGTGTAAAGATGCAAAGGTGGTGTAACTAGGAGTGCTTGTGGTGGGAGTTAGGTTATACCAGTTAAACTTTAGAAAAATGTGGAGCTTCCACAATGAAAGTAAAAGATCAATGACCATGTGTGTTCCAGCTGTGGGAATGTGCAGGCAACGCATGACAGGCATAGTTGTTATGTGTTTTAGTTTGTTGGAGTTCTTTCACACTGTTTTGTTTTGGGTTTTTTTTTTTTTTTTTTTTAAGAAAACAATCTCCTGGCCTTGCGAGGTGGCCACACCTGTAATCCCAGCAGTTCGGGAGGCGGGGAGGCAGGGAGGCAGGAGGATCTCAAGTTCAAAGCCAGCCTCAGCAATTTAGCAAGGTGCTAAGCAACTCAGTGAGACCCTGTCTCTAATAAAATACAAAATAGGGCTGGGGATGTGGCTCAGTGGTCGAGTGCCCCTGAGTTCAATCCCTGGTATGCCCCCCCCCCAAAAAACCCACAATCTCCCAAATAGATAAAGAGGGTGAAGCCCAGTGGTATCAACAGTGACATAAACTGAGAGTGAAATTAAAGCTGGATACAGTGGTGAGTGCCTGTAATTCCAGCTACTTGGGAGGCTGAAGTGGGAGAATTGCTTGAACCCAGGGGTTTGAGGCTATCCTGGGTAGCACAGACTATTTAAAAAGAAAGAAAGAAAGAAAGAAATTAGAGTGAATGTATTTAGGGTGTTCATTCTCATTAGTAACCAAAGAACTGCAGATTAAAATAAGAAGCCCTTTTTATTCTGTCATGTTAAAGTAAAAATATACAAGAGGTTGTGGTGAAGCCCAGTGGTATAGACCTTGTCTAACCTGTGCAAGGCCATGGGTTCAATTCCCAGCTCCTCAAAAAACCAAACCAAACCAAAAACAGAAGTAAAAACATCTAGTGTTGCTAAAGGATGATGTGGTTTCCCTCATATGCTGCTGGAGAATTTTAACAGAGAACTCCTTGGCATAAGTATTCAAGACCTAAAAGGTTTATATCCTTTGACTTAATTCCCCTTTCAAGAATTTATCTCAAGGATATATTCAGGTAGTTTTGCCTGAGAGTATGCATGAACACTTATTTTTTCTATGCTGCGAAACATTGCTGTAACCTGCTCAACAATAGGACAGTGGTGGAATTTTTGTGTATTCACAAATTTGTAGAAGATATTATCTAACCCCTAAATAATTTAGAAGAACAAGAACATGGAGAAATGCTCCTAATGTTAAATGACAAAAGCAAGATATGGAACTGCATTTTCACTGTACTACTAATTATGTGAAAAGAAAAATTATATATTATAGAAAACAGTCTGAAATAAGATATATAACTAAAAGTGTATATATTTTTTGAGTAGTGGAATTATTTTCACTTTATAGTCTATGTTTTTCAGATTCTTTTTTTTTTTTTTTTGAGAGAGAGAGAGAATTTTTTAATATTTATTTTTTTAGTTTTCGGTGGCCGCAACATCTTTATTTTATTTTTATGTGGTGCTGAGGATTGAACCCAGTGCCTCACGCATGCCAGGAGAGCATGCTACCGCTTGAGCCACATCCCCAGCCCTCAAGATTCTTTTTCAGTGTATTTGTATAACCTTTTTTATAAGGGGAAAAAAATCTATTTCAAAAAGCAGCAATAAAAAATAGCAGCAAAAAGCAATTGGAGAAGGGTTGGGGATATGGCTCAGTTGGTAGAGTGCTTGCTTCACATGTACAAGGCCCTGGGTTCAATCCCCAGCACCCAAAAAAAAAAAAAAAAAAAAGCAATTGGCAATAACCTGAGTCAGCCTGAGTCAGTGTTTATATACTGTGAATATACTCAGTTTTTACCTGAACTCTTATGTTTTTTCTTGATCAGATACATTTTTTCCCCTAGTATTTAGGATTGAACCCAGGCCCATCAGCATTTTACCATTCAGCTATACCCCCAGCACATTTAATTTTTTATTTAGAGACAAGGTCTTGCTAAGGTAGTGAGGCTGACCTTAAACTTTCAATCCTCCTGCCTCAGCATTCTGGGACAGGTGTGTACCACTGCATCCAGCATTCAAATATATTCTTAATTGTTTGCTGTTGTTATTAAGCTCATGGAATGTAGGGATTATTCCTGAAAAAAATAACCAAAATAAGGGAGCTCTTTAATTATCCCCCATTCCTGTTTACCACTTAATAGTTTACGTCTTCCTTGGTAGAGCCCCGGTACCCACTGACTTATACTTTAAGGGCTTCTTTTTCATTTCTTTTTTTGGGTTCAGTGATGAAGCTCACTGCCAGAAAGAAGTGGTTACAGTTTATTTGATAAAAGAACTCTGTTTTCCTTGTAGGCCACTGAATTGCTATTTTTTTGTTTAATTTTACTATTAAATGGCTTGAAAATAGCATTTTGGACCTGGTGATTATCATTTGGAAACAAATGTGAGGTGATCCTAAGAATTTAGGGATTCCTGTAGTAATCTGTCAGTTTCTTGAGAACAGGGTTCTTTCCTTTTTTACTTATGCTAGGTATTCCTAGCAATTACAAGTGCTTGGCACACAGTAGATGCATCATAAAGATATTTACTCACTGAATAAATTAATAAATTAGCAATAGGGGAATTCTCCTTTGAGAATTAAACTGCAAGATCAACACTATCAGAGCAGGGGTATACAAAGGCCCTTTAAGGAGACACAATACCTTAGAGTCCAATAAGATGCAACTAAAGCCAGGTGAGGTGGCACACAGCTATAATCCCAGTGTCTCGGAGGCTGAGGCAAGAGGATTATGAATTCAAACCCAGCCTCAGCAACTTATTAAAGCCCTAAGTTACTCAGGAGACCCTGTCTCTAAATAAAATATAAAAAAGGACTGGGGATGTGGCTTAGTAGTTAAGTGCCTCTGGATTCAATCCCCAGTACCAAAAAAAAAAGGGGGGGGTGGAATCTTAACAAATAGATTCACATATGTAAAGAAAGAATGTGTATATATGAAAGGTGAAGAGGTATACATGTAGGTTTGTGGGAGATGCTAGGTCATGGAAACCTAAAATAAGGACACTAATGTAGACCTAAAACTAACAAGTGGCTTTGAAAACTTTTCCTGACCTGCTTTTGGGAAAGAGATTACACAGTTAGTGTATTTAGGGTACAGAGGGAAAAAAATACTCAATTCAGAACCATTATTTGAGAACTTACTTGAAATCTGGTCCTAGGCTAGTCACTGGGGTAAAAAGATGGAGAGATGCTTTGCAGAGTCCTATTGGAACCAGAGAGAAGACATTTAGCTTAGAGGTGAAGGGAAGATCTGAGGAATCCTTTCCAGAGAGGCAGATGCCTGAGCAGTTTTGAAGATTTAATTAGAAGAATTCAAGAAATGTTCCCAAGCAATGGGTATGTGAGAACAGAGGCATAAAGTATGGAGCAGCCTGGTATAGAAAAGAACCATGACCAGCTGTTGAGTGATGCTGGAGTATAAGAAGCAAAGCTGCCTGAAAGAGGTAGGTGGTGGTCATGTCACAAAGGATCTTATTTGCCATGCTAAGAAGCCTCTTTTTTTTTTTTTTGTTTTTAGATATATACGACAGTAGAATGTTTTATTTATATATATATATATATATATATATATATATATATATGTGTGTGTGTGTGTGTGTGTGTGTATATATATATATATATATAAAACTTTTAACAATTAGTATCTCATTGTTATGGTTATACATGATGTGGAGATTCACTGTGGTGTATTCCTATATGAACATAGGAATGTCATGTCCGATTCATTCTATTATCTTTCCTATTCCTATTCCCCTCCTTTCCCTTCATTCCTTTTTGTCTAATCTGCTGAACTTCTTTTCTTCCCTTCCCTCCTTGTTGTGTTAGCATCTGCATATCAAGGAAGCCTCAGTTTTAATTTTTTATGCAAGTGGTCTTTAAATTATCTTGATTATGTACTATAATTTGTAAAAAATACACTGCAGTATATTCTTACTTATACATTATATCAAGTAACACAGAACTAATTTTTTTCATGTATTTGCTTATATATATGTATGTGTGAGTATATGTGTGTGTGTGTGTATATATATATACACACACACACACATATGTATATGTATATATATATGTATTTATATATAAATCAAATGCCAAAAACAAAATTTTATTTATATATACATACATACATACATACTGGGGATTGAACCCATGGGCATTCTACCATTGGGTTATATCCCCATCCCTTTTCATTTTGAGACAGTGTCTCACTAAATTGCTGCAGCTGGCTTTGAACTTGCCATCCTCTGGCCTCAGCTTATCAATAGCTGGGATTATAGGTATGTGCCACCATGCCCAGCCAAACTAAAAATTTTAAAAGGATCAACTAAAAACAAATATGAGGTTGTATTTTTTTTTTTTAGAGAGAATTTTTTAATATTTATTTTTCAGTTTTCGGTGGACACAACATTTTTTTTTTTTTTTATGTGGTACTGAGGATCGAACCCAGCGCCCTGGGCATGCCCAGCCCTTTCTTTTTGTACTCTAGTGATTTGTCTGTTTATTTCTTAGAGGCAAATGCTCTACAGTACTTTAATATTGCTATTAACTATATTAATGTGTATTAATTATACCTGTCAATATCTAGGTCAGTTTTGCTAGTGAATAGGAGAATGATAATGGTGGAGATGGGAGAAAGATGGGAGGTTAGGGCTGGAGATAGAGTATTCATTAGGAAGTTAATGAAATATCTCAGGAGAAAATTGATGAGGTTCTCTGGCTTCAAGGAGTCTCTCACTGAAGAGAATAGTTTTACTCAATACAAACCAGTAAATGTAGTTCTAAATAAATGGGTAGACTTTAGGTGTTTTATAATTAGAGATCAGAGTTATTTATTTATTTTTATGAGATATGCCACTAATTGTAGAACAACATCCTTATTTCCAAAATAAAAACCCTATACCTATTACCAGTTGCTCCCTATTCCCCCAACTCCAGCTCCTGGAAATTACTGCTTTATAACTGCGGTTTTGCTTGTTGTGGGTATTTCATATAAATGAAATCATAACTAACCTTTTGTTTCTGGCTTCTTTTGTTTATGTTTTCAGGGTTCATCTGTGTTGTAGAAGGTATCAGTACTTCATTCCTTTTAACATCTAATTTATCCTGTTGTCTGGATATGCCAAATTTATTTGTTCTTTCACCATTTGGCAGATATTGGGGTGTTGCTACTTTTTGGCTATTATGGATAATGGTACTCTGAACATTTTTGGATAAGTTTTTGTGTGAACATGTTTTTCATCGTCCTGAGCATATACCTAGGAGTGGAATTGCTGGATCATGTAGTAACACTTTGTTTAAATTGTTTTCTATGCTCTGTTTTACATTGAGAGTTTCAATTTTCTCTGTGTCTTCATCAATACTTATTATTTCTATCATTTTTGTTATAGTGGAAAAATTTAAAAGGTTAGAAAATCAGAGAACGCTTCATGGAGGAAGCAGAGATTAGCTTGGGACTAATATATATCAGTTTGCTGACATTAACACAGTGAGAGATAAGGACTAGGGAACCAACAGGAGGGTAGAGGTTTCTTAGTTTATTCATTTGTTCATTTTTTATTACTTGCTCAACAAATATTTTCTGAGGTAGGCACTGTTCTTTATGAGACCTCTGTCTAATTCTCTGACTTGGTCTTCCTAGTCAGTGAAACTTTATGAGAGAGCAGATCATATTTGCTTTCTCTGTTCTCCTGTCTCTTTCCTTGCATGAGTCCATTGAGATCTGGCTTCTGCCCAAACCTTGGATTTTGCCAAGGGACCAAGACCTTTCTGGTTGGACACTTTCATATTTTACCTTTCCTAACATCTATGCTGCACTGGACACCTTTGCCTATTTTCTTGGGACCCTTTCCTCACTTGCCTTAGATATTCCATGCTTTTGTTTTTTCTCCTTTTAGCTGATGCACTGTCCTTTCTAGTTATTTTTCCTTCCCTCCCTTCTCAGTGTGTCCCATCAGTGTTTCCTTCTTCAGGGTTCTGTTTCAGACCTGTCTCGTCCTGCTCTTTTGTGCTCTCTTTACAGTCTCATTCCTGCTCACTACTCCCGGATCTGCAGCTGCTCCTGAGCACCAAATCACCTAGCCACCTGCATGTGACATATCTCTAACTATATGTCTCACAACTACCCTTGTGTTAGCATATAAGAACTGAACTCTTGAATTTTTGCTCCTTTCTCCTCTATTATTCTCTATAAACATAAAGAAAGATCGTCTCTACTTTATTTTGAGGTAGAAATTCCTGAGCCATTTTTTTTTTCAGTTGTAGAAGGACACAGTACTTTTATTTTATTTATTTATTTTTATGTAGTTCTGAGGATCCAACCCAGTGCCTCACATGCTAGACAAGCACTCTACCGCTGAGCAACAGTCAGAGCTTCCTGAGCCATTCTTTATTCCTTTTTCCTTCACATCCAAAAATCACTGTTCATCTTATGTTTCTTGCTCCATTTCACTGCATATGCCATTCCATTCTGCCTGATATTTTCTTTTTTTTGGGTACTACTTTTGAACCCAGGGGCACTTAACCACTGAGCCACATCCCCAGCCCTTTTTTTGTATTTTATTTAGAGACAAGGTCTCATTGAGTTACTTAGGGCCTCACTGAGTTACGGAGGCTGGCTTTGAACTCAGGATTCTCCTTCCTTACCCTCCCGAGCCATAGGGATTACAGGCATGCACCACCACACCTGGCTTTTGCCTGATATTTTCTTTTCTTTTTCTTTCTTTCTTTTTTTATACAATACCTTTATTTTATTTATTTTATGTGGTGCTGAGGATTGAACCCAGTGCCTTGCATGTGCTAGGTAGAGGAGCACTCTACCGCTGAGCCACAACTCCAACCTGCCTGATATTTTCTGATTCAGGTAAACATAAGCTCCTTTCAGATTGCCCTGAAATCTCTGGCCTGAACCCCTTATTAAGCTCTCACATGTTTATACATCTGTCTGTTGTTACACCATATTAAACTGTGTGTGATTTTAGGTTTTATGAGGAGAGGTTCAGAGAGTGCTTGCTCTAGAGTATAGCTCATATTCCTAAGGTGAGTCTTTTCTGGTGTCTCCACTGGTGTGTTGTTCATGTGGTTTCTTCACTCTGGCAGAGTGAGAGTTTTAACATGCTCTTTGTTTTCTATCTCCAGCACTGCTTGTCTTCTAATGATTCTGTGTCTCTCTCAGCTCTGTAGCATTTGCTATCTAATGAACCTCAAGCAGCCTTGCCCAGTGCCTTTATTTGGTCTCAGACTGGTTGGAGACCTTCCCACAGGATTCTGGGACCCCCTCTTTATAGCTCCTTACTCTCTAGTTTATCATCTCTCAAATTCTAGCCAAACACATATCTTTGCCTCTGAGGCTCAGTGATATCCTTCTGTTTAGGTTACGGATTACTCTGCTATAGTTGGGAAATTGTTCTTTAATAGACAATTGGGCAGTTGTGAGGTTCACTTCAAGCTTTCCTTTTCTCAAGATTGTAGCCTTGTAGGGCTGGGATTGTGGCTCAGCGGTAGAGCACTCGCCTAGCACGGGCGGGACCTGGGTTCAATTCTCAGCACCACATTAAAAAAATAAAGGCATTGTGTTGTGTCCATCTACAAAAAAGATTCTCTCTCTCTCTTAAAAAAAAAAAAAAAAGATTGTAGCCTTGTAGTCTCTATTTTCTGTTTTCTTCTGACTAAAACCAGTTGTTTTGTGTATTCTATCAAGCTTTATAGTTGTTTATAGCAGGATGGTGAGTGGTGCCAGTTCTTCCATCATGGCTGGGAGCAGAAATCTACTGTGATTACTTGTTTATGTGTCTGTCTGCTCCATAAAAAACTGTCTTACTCAGAATTATATCCCTAGTATCTAGCAACCTAGGTTAGGTTTGGAGTAACCAACCTAAAGACAATGCTGGAAAGAGCACTACATTGGAATGTGTGTGTTAGGGAGCATCCTTCTTTCCTCTCTCCTTTTAGTCTCAGCCCATTAAGTAGGTGCTTTCTCTCCAGGAGGGAACAACATTTGGAAGGTAACTTTTTTTTTTAAATATTTTTTTTAGTTATAGTTGGACACAACACCTTTATTTTATTTATTTATTTTTATGTGGTGCTGAGGATCTAACCCAGTGCCTTGCACATGCTAGGCGAGCGCTCTACTGCTGAGCCACAACCCCAGCCCTGTAAGTTAACTTTTGCTCTTTTCTTCACCTTTTCTCTGACTCACTCCACAAACAGCAGAGTGATTTTTTTGGTTGATGAGGTTAGAAAAGAATCCTCTTGTGTGGCCAGTTTTCAGGGTCTGCAATGTTCTCACCCTGCAGTGTGCTACCCTGCCCATGGTAGGACAGCCTGCATTTTCCCAACTGAGTAAGTTTAATTCTATATTGGAAAATATTAAGAAAGGCCAAGTGATTACACATCTCTGCCATGTTCTCCAGTCACCCTAACATTTACTAAAAAAAAAGTCAGTTTGGTCTTCATTTTCCCTAACTGCCATGTTTTATATTTTAATTAGTCTCAAACTTTGGGTGGGAAGGGTTAATTATCATCCTTAGCCCCCTCCCCGTCACAGACTGAAGATGGGACAAAGATAGTTCCTGGTTAAGCAAGAAATCTTTTCCTTACTAGCTGCCCTTTTCTTTTGTTTTTATTCCTACTTGTGTCCATGAGCACAGGTAAATGTACCTGGCACACAGAAGGCTCTCATGGGCCCTGACTTCACTTTCCTCCTTTGCCTTACCCTTTGGTAGGACTTCTAAGGGCTGTAGTCCATGTTATAAGCAGTCAGGCCAAGCGGTGTCTTTCCTTTAAGAGAATGATATGTTATGTTTATTTTTTATTTTTAAACTTTTATTAGAGCATTATAGTTATACCTGGTAGTTGGGCTCATCTTGGAAAAATCATGCATGCATGGAATGTGATTTCAATTCCCATTACCCACCCTGCCTGCTGAGAATGATATATTTTGCGCATGTATTGGTCTTATCTTCAGGGGAAAAGCATTTTGGGAAGAATTTTTAGATGGCGTTATATCCCTGCTCTTCTTGTTTCTGCTGGGCACCTAATTTCAGGTGGATGACTAATGGAATGTATCTTACAGCAGTGAGCCTTCAGCAGGAACTTTCCCCTGCCAAACTGTCCTATATTCTTAACTATATTGCAGTACAGGAACATAATAAATTATTAATCCTGAATCTGTCTCCTCAGATTGTAGGATAATGACTTGAGTACATGGCAGCTGGGGGAAGGTAGACTTTTCTGGTAGTTAACACAAACCATATAAACTTTTTGATTCTAAAATTTATCTAGCATTGAACAAATCTGTGGGATCTTGTTATATCACAATTTAATTGACATAAGACCAATCAAAATCCCTAGTTAGCCTCTCTCCAATGAAATTAAATCCTTGTATCTTGCTTAGGTATTCTTTGGTAAAAGACAATCAATCATCTTAAGTCTTTATCTTGGAAAACTATAATTTTGGTGAGTTCTTTTTGTTTTCTAGAAAAAAACTATGCAAACATAAATGTGTTTTCTAACTTGTGTAACAAAGAGGGATGAGAAAATGGCATAATTGGCAGTAAACCTAACTCAATTTAAAAGTTCTTTTAAATTGACCCTTCTGAGAAATTTCTCAAGGGAGGAAATATGATAGCTGAGTAGTTTATAAAACAAAATAACAATTTCAAGGCCAAAGTATAGTTTTGGTTTATTTTGGAGATTATATAAAAATTTTAGTAATTAGAACAGCTTCTAATCCAAGACATTCTATAGAATTTGTCAGGAACATGGTCAAGAACTTTATGAGGTTAATGTTTAGATATCTATTTTCAAGTGAGCAGTATTGATAAGTTTGAGTCCAAATGGTTAGCTCTTGATTTGAGGGCCTGTTCTTGCCACCCCCCACCACACATTCTTTTCTTTTTTTGCTGTTGTTTTGGTGCTAAGGATTGAACTCAGGCTAGGTGGGGTGGCACACACCTGTAATTCCAGTGGCTTGGGAGGCTGAGGCAGGAGGATTGGAGGTTCAAAGCCAGCCTCAGTAATTTAGTGAGGCCCTAAGCAACTCAGCAAGACCCTATCTCTAAATAAAATATAAAAAAAGGACTGGGGATGTGGCTCAGTGAGTAGTTAAGTGCCCTGGGTTCAATCCCCTGTACTGAAAAATAAAAGTAAAAAAAGATTGAACCCAGACCCCTGTGTATGCTAAGCAGAGTTCTACTATGAGCTATGCTCGTATACCCTAGGGCCTGCCTTTTAAATTTTCTTTCTGGGCTGGGGATATGGCTCAAGCTGTAGCGTGCTTGCCTGGCATGCGTGCGGCCCCGGTTCGATCCTCAGCACCACATACAAACAAAGATGTTGTGTCCGCCGAAAACTAAAAAATAAATATTAAAAATTCTCTCTCTCTCTCTCTTAAAAAAAAAAAAAACAAAACAGTAAGGGGGTGTCCAGCGCCTGGAGTGCTGATTTCTTCCTGGCCAGTAGCCAAGTAAAATAGGGCAACACGAAAATAGGAAGTTTATCTACATTGAACTCTTTTGTAGAGACTCTTTTGCTGACAGTCCCAGAATCAGCCAGGGTGAAGATTTCTGGAGAAGCCCAGTGAAGACTTTTCTGTGGAGAAAAGGGGTGGGTATTAGATATACCTGCCAGTTAGCACTTGAAGGTCTTTCCTGCATCAGGGTGCCTCTGTCTTTTTTGGCATCAGGTTTGTTCCTCAGGCCCTCAAGTGAACAGTTCCACTGCTTAGCATTAGGCAAGCACCAGATTATATAAGTACTGAATTTCCCTGGTCAATCACAAAGTAAAACTATAAAATACCCTAAGACAAGAAGGAGGTGTGAATGTACCTGGATGGTGAGTTAAACATTACAGACATTATCTAAGGAAAAACAAAAGCAGAGAGGAATGCTGGCCAGACCTGTCTGAATCTCTACCCACTGAAGAATCTACCCCTAAAGATGGGACCCCAGAGTATCTCACTCCAATTCTCCTTTTTAAACTCTCCCAGCAGATGATAGGATTTTTAGGAAAGCTCTTTCTTCCAACTGGCTTGACATTATGCTTTGATTCTAATCCAACAGCACATTTGAATTCAAAATAAATGTGTGCTCATGAATTCTCTCACTTTTAGGTAATAAAGGGAATGAGTAGTATTAACAGACCTGGAGAACGGGTATTTACATTGATTTGGTTTCACTTTGGTAGATTTAATTTCAGACTCAGGTTTACAGTTTTAAGAGAATTGCCATCTTGCTTGCTAAGAGATGGCTCCTTTTTTTTTTAAAATATATATAGCTCAGTGTTTATGTCCTTAACCAAGGGCAGCCTGAGTCAGCTGGAGGCTTATGGAAATGAGCCTGCTAGAGTGAATGAGTCTTAATCAGAATAAATGAAGCAACCTTGTAGAGAGGAGCTGAAGAGCTACATTCCATTTCAGAAAGTTGAGTAATCTGCATCCTGCTGGGTCAGTCTGGGCATCTGGCCTGAAGCAAAACAGCCCCATGCATGTGCTGAAGCAGCGCCAAGCTTTCCTTCTACCTGTGTGCTCTACTTCATCAGTTATAGCTGCTTGGCTTTCAAAATTGCTCTCAGCTGTGCTCCCCAGAGTGCACTTATAAGCTGCACTCTGACATTTCTCACAGTGCACTTTTCAAATAACGGGGTGAATTTTAATGACTCCTTCTTTGAAGGGTTCCAAGGGAGGGCTTGGCCTCTAAGCTCAGGTAAGCAGACCTCAAGAAGGATTATTTGCTGAGTGTGGTCAAGGCAGAAGCAAAAGTTTTCTGACTTGTCCCCGGAGACTTTTCTCTGACAAGTATACCCTCCTTTTCCCCCCCAAGCTGCTTTGATTGAGCTATTTCGCCTCCACTCTTTCATATTTCATGTGGGGGTTGCTGCCTTGGCAGCATAGCTGCCCTGTTAGTGGGAAGGAATGATAAGAGTGAAAGTTTTCTCTGTATGATATGTTTTTAGATGTGCCTGTGGAGAATGTATGTGTTTGTGAGAGGCACTGAGACATGTTTGGGTGTTGTTATTACCTCCGTCCCTAGAATTAATGTCACTTTTGAATCAGCAGAGAAGTGTTGCCATTTTACAGATGAAGATAAAAGGCCAGTTTCAGTAGTTAAGAGTCTGTACTAAATAATTTGATAGTCAGGAGCTTTGACCAATTCGCCTATTTTTATTTCTGTTAGTAGAATGTGTAAATTACAATCAATTTGAACATGGTATAAGAGAAAGATCTATGTATCCGAATACATGTCATAAAAATGAAGTCTATTGAAAGTAACCTCTCTGCAGTAAATAAGAATACATGGATGTCAATACCAAATTCTCTGAGTGTCAGTGTTACATTAGGGTGATGAATTGGAATACGCTTTTCTAATACTTGTGATTCTTGATTCTTTATAAATGTTGTCTCATATTCAGTGCCTTAAATATGCTACCTGAATTTTAAATATCTTCTCAAGGATACTTAATTCAAATAATGATAACTAATAAATATCCAGGTGTTTCAGGTTAACAAATACTGTACCAGGTTAAATAAAACCCAGGTCCTACCATCAGAGAGCTCACGGTATGGAGGTGGAGGTAGATGTAAATAAGCACAATAAATAAGCATAATAAATTCCAAGATGTGATGGGGCAGCAAAGAGTGGAACCCTGTTCTATAGCAGGCTGGAGAGACATGAGATATTCTCATTCCTTTGAACCTTTTTCCAGATTCAGCTGAAGTGGTTTTAACCTGCAGAGTTCTTTTTACTATTTTATCTCAGAGGGAGGGAAGAGAGGATGTACAGCTCTGTAACGTCTAGAGAGTAAGAGCCCTGAGAAATGTATTTCTGTACAGATACAGATTGGCTTTGATTTAATTTAAATAATCTGGCTCTCAAAAATTCTAAGAATACTAACTACTCACACAGTTTTGCTTTCATTTACACACAGATGAAAAAGCAGCTGTAGCTCTGCTTTTTATTTGCTATAAGCAAAAAGTGGTTTGAGATATTTAAGTTTTTGAAGCTCAGTTGTATTGAGTCCTCACATGTCCCAGTTCAGCCCACTGCAGGGTTTTTTTTTTTTATTATTTAAAAATTTTTGTATGACACTTACATAATGCTCCAAAAAGGGAGATTTTCAATGGATAAATTGACATAAACTTTTCTTCTATTGGCCATATCTGCTGAAATAATACTTCATGCCCAGCTATATTCTTTTCTTATTTTTTTTAAGCTTACTGCTGTTTTATTTAATTTACATATCTTTGCTGCAACCTTCTAAATGACCTTTTCCTGAGAAATAAGAAAATAAGCCAGGAAAAAAAAAAAAAGAGAAAGAGCAGAAAAGAACGTCCTCAAAACAAAACAGTTCTCTGATTCAAGGTTCTTTGTGTGGGTTTCAAAAGGAGGTTGGTGTGATTGTGGTGAATGCAAATAATTTATCAGCCCATAATAACTGTAGTCAGAGATGGCAATCAACTGCAGGTTCTTAACAATAATATCTACAAGTGGGCTATACAGGGAATTGCTAGATTCACGACATCCTATCTAGGTGCTTTTCTTTTTAGAAAAAAAATTGTTTTCTTTTTGGAACCACTTTAATACACAGACCAAAGTTTATCTGTTATCATTTGATACCTGTGCTTTTTGAAATACGACAGTGTTATATAGAGAGGTGTGGGCTCCCTTCACGCTGTGGCTTGGAGGCGTGCTCTTCTTGCTGACAGCATTCTCTAGAGTCTTTTAGTCATAATGTGGTGGGAGAAAAAGCGGAGCAGGATTCTGAGTACATCACATGCAGCAATGTAACCCCCTAGATAGTTTTTTTTTCCTCCAAAAGTACATGTTTTAATCATTTGCCGTCAATCTGCCTTTAAATATTATAAAGCCCATGATGACTGGATAATTTCTGAACAGGTGGCTTTATGGTAGGAGAGCTATTTTCATCTACCCCAGTGATTTGATTGATACTTTTTTTCTTTTTTGCAGTGCTAGGGATCAAACCCAGGGCCTTATGCATGCTAGGCAACTACTTTACCACTCAGCTATGTCCTCAACTCCTTGATTAATACTTGATTATAAAAAATGGCTTTGGGCTAGACCTTGACAGATGATGGGTTAAGAAACTATCCAATTAGTGCAAACTTTTTATTTATTAATAAGTATCATATAGAAGCTAAATTTATTAGAATTGTGATAGGATGGTTTCTTTTTTCACCCAACAGAAGGTGAGTGTGGATCTAGGTGTTAGTAGTGGTGGATGACTATTTGCCTAGATGAACTGGGAGGCTATTCTCCACTGTTGCTTATTCAAAAATTTTCATGGTGAAAACCTCACTCACCTTTAAGTGATCTGAAATAGATAGCTCAGGGAACTGAAACTTGGTTGGTTCTTTCATGAGGAAAGATTAATTTGAAAGGATTTTCTAGTTTAGGATGTAGGCAGGAAAGGCTCTTTCTGAGCTCCTTATGTTACTCAGTTATCTCTTCATCCACTAGGTTTTTCATGTTACTTAATATCTCTTACCATACTGCTTGTTCAGTGCTTTCCCAATTTAATTTCAGAACTCTAATTTATCAGTGAATTGAGAACTTTGCTTTCCTCTTCTGCCTCATCTTTCAACTAAGGAAATTAATTAACATTAAGGATCTGACTCAAATGACTAAAACTCGAGTTATTGCATTCTGGAGCTGACATCTTTTGCCAATTTTATTAGATTTAAAAATTATTTAGGGCTGGAGTTGTGGCTCAGAGTGGTAGAGCCCTTGCCTACCACGTGTGAGACACTGGGTTCGATTCTTTTTTTTTTTTTTAAATTATTGGTTGTTCAAAACATTACAAAGCTCTTGACATATCATATTTCATACATTTGATTCAAGTGGATTATGAACTCCCATTTTTACCCCGAATTACACATCCACTTTTTCTTAGCACTGCAAAAAAAATAATAAATAAAATCAGGTATTGTGTCAATCTACAACTAAAAAAATTTTTTAAAATTATTTAAATTTTTTTTTTTTTTGGTAGTGCTGGGGATTGAACCCAGGGCCTTGTGCATTCAAGGCAAGTGCTCTACCAACTGAGCTATATCCCCAGCCCTACTGGGTAAATTTTTAAGATTAACAAAAACTTTTTACCTACTATGTTCCAGGCATATATGAAGATAAGATACAACCTTAGCTCTTTTTTTTTTTTTTAATTTTTTAGTTTTCGGTGGACACAACATCTTTGTTTGTATGTGGTGCTGAGGATGGAACTCAGGCCGTAAGCATGCCAGCGGCATCCCAGCCCCAACCTCAGCTCTTAAAGAGGGCAAAGTTTGGGCTGGGGATGTGGCTCAAGTGGTAGCGGGCTCACCTGACGTGCGTGCCGCTCGGGTTCCATCCTCAGCACCACATATAAACAAAGATGTTGTGTCCGTCAAAAACTAAAAAATAAATATTAAAATTCTCCCTCTCTCTCTCTTTTTTAAAAAAAAAAAAGAGGGCAAAGTTTATGAGGCAGACAGACAAATATTATCAGGGAGAAAAATGCTATGATAGAGCGAGGCGCAGTGGCAAATGCTTGTGATCCCAGCTAATCAGGAGAATCACAAATTGAGGAGGATCACACATTCGAAGCTCACTGGACAACCTTGTCCCAAAATCAAAAATAAAAAGGGCTGGGGATATAGTTTGGAGTAGAGTGTTTGCATAGCATGCTTGAAGCCCAGCATTCAATCCCCAGTTCCAAAAAACAAACAACAACAACAACAAAACACACACACACACACACACACATATACAATCATGTAGATATATGCAGGGTGCACAGAAGACAGCTTGGGGTGAAGATTGCATCAGGAATGTTTTCCTGGAAAAAATGGTGGCTGAGCTGAAAGAAGTATATAGCAACAGCAAAAACAATGGTAGCTAGTATTTACTTAGCGTTTACTATATTCCAGGCATGTGTTAAGTACTTTGCATAGATTATTTCCTTTAATATCTTTAATGACATGGTGAGTTAGGAACTATTATTATTATTTGTGTTTTATACATGAAGAAACTAAGAAATTTGACTCCAGATGACCCAGTTAGGAAGTGACTAGACTGAGATTCAAATGTAGGTAGTCTTATTTTAGCAGCCAAAGCCTCAACTGCAGATTTTTGGGATGGCTGAGAAAAGTTATGGGACCAGGGTATTGATCTTGATATGGGATTTTCTTCCTTCCTTCCTTTCTTTTTAAAAATATTTTTAGTGTAGATGGACACAATATCTTTATTTTATTTATTTTTTTTTATGTAGTGCTGAGAATTGAACCCAGTACTTTGCACATGCTAGGCAAGCACTATACCACTGAGCCAGAACTCTAGCCCTTGGGATTTTCTTTGAAACAAATTTCAACTCAATTTTCTAAGAGTTCAGATGAACATCCCTTGGGGACAGAACATATTTTCTTATTAAACCTAAATTAAATGAGAACATTTTGATATTTCATTTAACCTGTGAAACATAGTTATTCTGCTTTAAGTAGATAAATTAAAAGGACCCTCTCCACATTGTCTATAAATATCACTTTCTGTTATACACATGTTATGATACTATTTTGTTTTTTTTTTTTCTCTTGGGCAATTTACCACAAAGCCAGTACTTTGGAGGCTTCTTTAGTGATAGTCTTAGAGGAGTGGATTTGCTCTTCTGAACATTATTGACTAGCTAAGCACTACAAGGCCCAGTTTTTCTGATTGAGCCCTTGAAAACTTGTTTTTCATCTGGCAGATCATCTAGAGTTAATGTGAATAATAGCTGAGATGTATGTTGGGTAACTAGTTCCTGAGGAGTTTTATCTTTGATCAGAATGGTCTTGGGGGAAAATGGAAACACTAAAAGAGTCAGAATGTGGATACAAAGCCTAATAATACTTGTATAGCAGTCAGTTCAGTTTCAGCAAATCACCTACACTATAACATTTAACAAACTGTGCTCTTAACAAAGCTAGGCACACAGCAAAGGCGGTGAATGGTAATTATTTTCTTCTAAAAGGACTGCTTTGTGAGGCAGCTGCCACCTTTCAGTATAACCTATATGCAGTTGAGGAAAAAACTCTCCTCTTTTGAAAAAGGAGAGAGGGCAGTGGTTATTACCCCAGCCTTTTCTGAACTTCATAATACTCGATTGTGCTTGTCAAAGGTTTTAGGTACTCCCTCTGCCTTGCTTTCTGAGAATGCTAACCCCTGCAGGAGAGAACTGGTGGGGAGAATAACATGGAGCCATGTTGGGGATTTGCATCCCCAACAGAGCCATTTTTGTTTATCAGTAGGTATACAGGTGACAGACATGCTAACAGTTAAAAAGAAGGTAGAGGTGCCCCCTGAGGGGGTTTGATTTTGAACAATTACTCTTGAGTTTTTTTGGAGATTGATAGGGTGCTTGTTGATCCCGTTGTTTTTTTTTTTGGAGGGATATCCATTTTGTTACTACAGCCATGTTGGCTAATACTCACTGCTTCTGAGAGAATACATACTTTTGATGATAGCTACTGGACTACAGGTATAGAGCCATAGTTCACTGGTTACAGCACCAAATTTAAGGCTTCTGCCTTACTACTTGACAGTAGTTCATAATGATCAAAGGAAATCTTTAAACAAATTCTTGTTCATTTTATAAAATTGTGAGTTTTTTTTTTTCTTTGTATTAGGTTCACCCAGGGGTGCCTTACCACTGAGCCACATCCCCAGCATTTTTTGTTTTTTATTTTTTATTTTGACACAGTGTCTTGCTAAGTTGCTGAGGGCCTTGCACAGTTGCTGGGGCTGGCCTGAATTTACAATCCTCCTGCCTCAGCCACCTAATTCGCCGGGATTACAGGCATGTGCCACCACATGCAGCAAACTGTGAGATTTTTGAGAAAAGAATTTTAGCTTCATTCAGGCATGGTGGCACATGCTTGTCATCTCAGCTACTCGGGGTCTCAGGCCAGAATACTCAAGTTTGAGGCAAGTCTAAGCAACTAAGTGAGATTCCCTCTCAAAATTAAAAAAATGAAAAGAGTCTGGGGAGGTAGCTCATTGGTAGAGCATCCAGGGTTCAATCCTCAATCCCCAGTAACGACCTGCCCCCCAAGGTAGCTTCCATGAATGTTACAGTTAAGTTTAAATTTTGCCTATAAAATATCCCATGTGTTGTTTTTTGCAGAGAAACTCTTAACAAAGAGAAGAATTTATCAATTGCTGTTTAATTAATTAATTAAAAAATTTATTAGTTGTAAATGGACACAACACCTTTATTTATTTTTATGTGATGCTGAGGATTGAACTCAGTGTCTTACACGTGCCAGGCAAGCACTCTGTCACTGAGCCACATCCTCAGCCCTATTTTGTATTTTATTTAGAGACTGGGTCTTACTGAGATTCTGGTGCCTCACCATTGCTGAGGCTGACTTTGAACTCGGTTATCCTCCTGCCTCAGCCTCTGGAGTTCCTGGGATTTCAGGCATGCGCCACCAAACCTGATCAATTGCTGTTTATTATTTCTTTTCTGAAATAATTTTGGTGGTTCATCCTTTCTATTCCCATTTCCACCATCTTGCTCTTCCATTGGGATACAGTATAATGAATTTGATTAAATTCCTGGCAACTTGAACAGTATGGCTCCTAAGATAGTAGGTGTTCTTTCTCGGCTCCCATGTGGCTGGCAGCCATTGCAGTTTCCAAGTTTTATCATGAAGTCAAGCTTGTTACCTGAGATTTGAGAATGCCAGAGGCAACAGCACTATCTCTAAATATTTCCAGAGTTGTTCACAGTTTTTTAAAAGAATTTAATGAATTTCCTCTGGCAATAATTCATATATTCTGCAAACTTTCCCATTCTGCTGCTTGGAATTATGAAACCTGGTCTAGATTTTGTGCCAGATTTATTAGAATTCTGTCTTTTGAGGGTAGTGATGTAAGTCAGTACTGCTAGTTCCAGAACTTGTTTTGGGGATGCTCCAGGTGTTACATACAGGAATCCTGGTTTTAGAAAAAAAAGGGATTGGCTTTGCCCCATTGTTCTCATCCAGATAAGCTTTCTGCATGCTCCTGTCAACTGTGAGTTCCAGAAGTCCTCCAAAGAGTTTTCAGTCTAAGGTTAGGTTCTACCAATTGTAAGCCCTTTTTTGTGAGGATTTAATGTTGCTTTTTCCTGGGCCCTGGGAGCAGAGCCAGGCTATGGGGACGTGGGCAGGGAGAGGAACTGATCTAAAATTGGAATTTATTTTCATCTTACCTTTTATCCAAGTTACTTCTAGAATCCAATATTGACTCTACCAGTGCTCTCTCACTTCCTCCTCTCATGAACTCTGTTTCTCAAGAGTAGCAACAATGAAAATTGAATCTTTGAGAGGCTAAATTATTCTTCAGAGGTTAAATTTCTAGAAAATTATGGTCCTACAGCTGAAACTAGAACCAGTGTCTTTTAACTGTCTAAGATAGTTACTTATCTTTTAATCATCTTAAAGAACTATAATCCAGTGAAAGAATAAAGAACTATTTTTCTTTCCATATTTTATTATTGAACACCTAATGGAGCAACATTAAATAGCATTAAAAAAAACAAACAAACAAACAAAAAAAAACCAAACAATCCCACAGAGCCAGGTGTAGTGGTGCATGCCTATAATCCAGATTACTCAGAGGGCTGAGGCAGGAGGATCAGAAGTTTGAGGCCAGCCTGGGCAATTTAGCAAGACCTTGTTTCAAAATAAAAAATAAAAAGAGCTGGGGATGTAACTCAGTGGTAGAATGATCCTGGGTTCAATTCTTAATACCATAAAATAAAATAAAACGAAGTTAGATGTGGTGGCATATGTCTGTAAACCTAGCAACTCAGGAGGCTGAGGCAAGGGGATCACAAGTTAGAGGCTAGACTCAGCAACTTAGTGGGATCCCTCTCTCAAAATAAAAAATAAAAAGGGCTACCCCTCAGTGGTAAAGGACTCCTGTGTTCAGTCAGTAGTATTTCAAAAACAAACAGAAACAACATGTGAATTGGAAAATCAGAGTATTTCTTCTCTTTATTGGGAACATTGGGATTAATTTTTGTGGCAATGTTATAGGCCTGCTAACCTCCCTCACATTTTTTTTGTACTTCTAGTCACTGTCAGAGATATAAATGCTTCTGATCTTCAGCCTTCTCCCAGGTTTTATTCCTTTGAGATAAGACAAAGGATCCAATTGTCAAATAAGATTTACGTGAATCAGAGATCTTACTCATTACTAAGGATTAATAATAAATTTAAGAATAAAGCAATCAAGAGGTACAGTGAAATATGGAGAGTCTGGGACATTTTGTATGATTCTCCAGGTTCTTCCTTTTCTCATTGGACACGTTCACTGTGGGCCAGGGTAATGGGTGAGGTCTCCAACAAAAGCTTTCAGGACACCTCAAAAGCATGGACAGTGTTTGGATTATGACATGTTTCCCTTTAATACTCAGATTACTGTATAGTTTACCTGATATTCTTAAGGGAACTGTGGAAGCAAAGAAAGACCTTTGCAGGGCAAACCAGTCGTGTAGTCTCCCCCAGTCCCCACCTCCAACTTTTATTTCCTCCTTTCTTAGAATTTTACCAGAGCTGTTAGTAACATGTAGAGAATAGAACATTCTGTTATCTTTGACCTTGAAATCTCTATAAGTCCCCTTGATCACCCTGCCACCCCAAGTCCAGATCTGTTTCCTCCAGATTCCATTGGTAAGACATTCCTCATGATTTATCTCAAAGCTGTTGCCATTTTGTGCCAAGGATGAATAGGCAGCCATTCTGTCATCATTTCCTCATATTTTTTCATCCTCTTTTTCTAGTTATGAAGTGCCTTAACCAGTATGATTTGTGAGTCTGATTTGACATTTTTGTATAACTTTGTGCTTTTTGACTCACTGGCACTTACCATCTTCCCCTCCCAACTTTTAAATTGTGACAAGAATCCATTGAATTAATAAACCCCATTTATTCTCAGACTTGTTTGTTAAGACATCAGATAGAATGTTTTGAGACTGGCTTTCTCTTGGAGAAAGACAGTTTTTTCTTTAGCTTGCAGGCAATAGCTATTCAAGTTCCCCTATCCCATGTTCTTTTGAATTCAGAGGAGGATTGGTGTCCTTATCACTCCTCACTGTTACTTCTTGAATATTAATCCTTTACTTTCAAGTAAAAATTTGACTTTTTGAGGTTTCTACCACTAATCATTACTCATCTACCAGCCATTCACCTCCTTCATCTGTTGTGGCAAACCGGCCTCATTCCTTTCAAAGTTCTGTCATCAGCCTGGATGTTTTCAGTACAACCTGTCCAGTACCTGGCCACTTGGTTTCCTGACAATTCATTTGTTCATTAGTTTAATATTTTGTTCAAGCATATGCACATTTATTTATGTAAGTATTCATTTATAGAGGGTTTTTTGTTTGTTTTTTGAGCTGAGTGTGGAGTCTCTTGCCTATAATCCCAGCAGCTCAGGAAGCTGAGGCATAAGGTTCACAGGTTGGAGGCCAGCCTCAGTAACATAGGGAGACCTTGTCTTAAAAAATTAAAAAAAGACTGGATATGTAGCTCAATGGAAAAGTGCCCCTGGTTCAAACTCTAGTACCAAAAAAGAAAAAAAAAATCATTTTTTAAAAACACAGTGTAAAATGCCAAGCCCTATGCTAAAATTTTTAGATACAGTGATGAAAGGGGGGAGGAACACAAAATCCCCCAAGATATGGTCCTGAAGTTTACACTGTAGTGTGGGGGAAAGACGTTGAGCAAATAGCAGCTTGTCTGAGGAGAAGATAGCTGAGCTGAGACCTCATAGGAGGAGTAAATTGGATGGAGAAGGGAGTTTTCGAGAGAGTTCCAGATAAAGTGAGCTGCATGTGCCCAGTGATGGGGGTTGGACGGAGGTGCGGTGAGGAGAATGGTACATTTAAAGAATGGAAGAGGACTGGTGGGTTGGAACTCAGAGAAGGAGGGAGAGTATGATACAAGGTGGGGTCAGAAAGATAGGCAAAGTCCAGACCATTCAGGATCTTTTTAGGTTATGTTAGGATTTCTTTGTTTGTTTGTGGTGCTGGGGATTGTTAGTAGTAAAGCATTTGCCTGGCATATGTGAGACCCTATGCCGGGCAAATGCTTTACCACTAAGCTATACTTCAGCCCTATGTTAAGAATTTTGATCTTCATTCTAAGAGCTCTAGGAAGCCATTAAAAATTTTGTTTAACTATTTAGACTTCTTTTTCAAAAGATAATACATGTGAATTATTAGAAGTTCAAAAGGTATAAAAAGGTATTTGGTGAATGGAAAAATCTTCCAGCCACCTAGCTTCCCTTCCTAAAGGCAATGATACCAATTTCTGGATTATTCTAAAAGTAGTTTGTGTATATATACACATACACCATACATCATTCTCTCTGTTCCTCTTACAGACTGTAGCACACTCTTCATGCTTTGCCCTTTCTTTTTCATATAATGTATCCTGAATATTGTTACATATCAGAACTCTATACATTGACTTTATTCATCCCTGTAGCTGCATGGATTTTCCATAATTCCCAGTTCTAAATTCATGGGTGTGTAAATTGTTTCTAGTACTTGAATGTTTCAATCTATGTACTGTGAATATTTTTGATACATGTCATTTAGTGCTGATATATCTTTACAATAAATTCCAAATTTAGCTACCTTTGTTTTATAAAGGCTGAATTTCTTTTTTTCAGAGCATTTATATTAGTTTGTAATCCTACCTTTATCATTGTGTCTGCTTCATCTTTCTCTCTCATCTCAGTTACAAGCTCCATCAAAATAATGTCTAGTATGAAACAGATGCTCAGTGATATTTGTTGAATAGATGAATGAATAAGGAGATATGGATAATAGATAAGAAGGGTGTTTGAATTTCAAAAAGATTGGAGAAGATTTGAAGTGGCTATTGTGAAAAATGAAGTAAATGAAGGTATGAACACTCAGGATGGCCAGGAAGCCCAATGCTGATGAGAATGGAGACCCTTTATTTATAGCAGGATCAATCTGTGCAGTTGGGTGATTCCCCGCCCCCCCTGTTTTTTTTTTTTTTTTTTATGTTTGGGTTGTAGATGGACACGGCACCTTTATTTATTTATCTTTATGTGGTGCTGAGGACCGAACCCAGTGCCTCTCCCATGCTAGGTGAGTGCTCTACAACTGAACCACAACCCCAGCCCTCCTCTCCTGTTTTTTCAAAACAAATTCATCCCTGATTGCTGTGGATGGCAGCTGGGGTAAAGAAGCTATCAGTCCTCAAGAGTCTGCTGTAATGGACTGTAGAATCTGAGCTGGATAAGGAGGGAGATGAAGATGTGTCCTTAATATCTCCTCTCCTCCTCTTCCTGAACAATCTCATCTATGCTCATAGTTTTAGCTACCCTATGAGAGGAGAGAGCAAAGTCCTTTTCAGAAATGGAAAGAAGGCCCATATGGCTTGAACACACAGATTTAGGACTGAAGTGCCACAAGAAATAGGTTGGGGAGAGAGGTCTGGCTCACAGACTGTTAAGCCCTCTGCTTTAGGTTCAGGACCACACAGTCAAGGTCTACTCTGTTGAAATGGTTTTCCTTTTCCTTTTTTTTTTTTTTTTTTTACATAACAGGCAGATAAGAGGAATCATGTGTTGTATTGTTACTGATAGGCAGTAGAGGTGCACTCTGGGCTAGAAGTAGGAATCCATATTTGAGAGCACTGCGGTGTATGTAGTAATTGAAGCCATGGCATGAATGAAATTAAATATGAAAAAAAACTATATTTCACCATACCAAATCACTTTTAACTCTTGATGTGTTCTTTCTAAGCCTTGAGCCTTTGCTTGTTTATTTGGATTTTCACTTCCCTATCTCCTTTGTTTTATTTCCTTCTTATCCCGTAAGTGCCAGGCTACTTATCATTTCCTCAGGGAATTTGTGTGCACTTTTATATTTAGCTTTTTACTCTCAAGATTATGTTGTTATAGTTTTTCATCTTGCAATATGGTCTTTATAATGACCATTTTTAACATATATATTGGTGTGTATGTGTGTGTGTGTGTATGTGTGTGTGTGTGTGTGTGTGTGTATATGTATATATATATATATGTTATAATTTACTTAATTTTTCTCCTAGAAAGAGCTGTTATCATAGAATATGCAAAGGTAGAATGGTTGCCTTATTAATGAGTTCAGAATTGTAGAGGGCAATTACAAAGGCTTGAAAATACCTGGAGTTGTTTTAGAAAGGATTTTAGCCCCAGATGGGTTGAACTTAATATCTTTCTAAAAAATCCTCCTCTGTTCCTGAAATTTGATGGTTCTTTTATTCTTTTATGTTTGTAGCCTAAGTGAATGTGAACATCTTGGGTGTTTGTATATAAATATAAATTTCAAGAAGTTGAAGACATTACTCTCAAAAATATAAGGAGCATATGTATCTGAGGCTTATTTAACTCAAGAATGAGGGTATCAGTAGTAAAACTTTTGAGGAAAACAGATTTATGTGATCATGATGAAATAAGTTTATAAGTTAGAAAAGAAGCATTAATAGTTTTGTTAAGACAATAAACCTAAACTTTTTCTATTATATCTCTTAATAGAATCAAAGTCAGCCAGGTGTGGTAGCACATGCCTGAAATCCCAGCACTCCAGAGGTTGAAAGGAAGATTGCAAGTTCAGGGCCAGCCTCAGCAATTTAGCAAGGCTCTAAGCAACTTAGACCCTGTCTCAAAATTAAAAATAAAAAGGGCTGGGGATATAGCTCAGTGGTAAAGTGTCCTGGGTTCAAGCCCCAATCCCTGCTTCCCGCCCAAAAAAAAAAAAAAAAAAAAAAAAAAATCGAAATCATTTATAGCTTATCAGTATTCTATAAGTTAACATCTATATTTAGGTTCTTTTCAGTAGTAAAGAGTAAGTCAAACAAAGGTACTTTTTCTTTTTTTAAATTTTTTTAAATTTACTTACTTAGTTTTTATTTGTTCTAAATAGTTATACATGACAGTAGAATGCCTTTAGACATATCATACATAAATGGAGTATAAATTCTCATTCTGGTTGTACATGATGTAGTTACACAGGTTGTGTAATCATATATGCACATAGAGTAATAAAGTCTAACTCATTCTACTGTCATTCCTACCCCCATACCCACTCCCCTTTCTTCACTCCCTCTGTCTAATCTGAAGTATCTCTGTTCTTCCCTGATCAATCCCCACCCCTCTTATTGTGACTTTGCATCCTCATATCAGAGAAAACATTCAGCCACAAAGCTACATTTTCTTAGACAAGAGTTTATCAAACTTTTTTTTTTTTGGTGCTTAGGATTGAACTCCAGGGGTGCTTTATCAATGAGCTAAACCCCCAGCCCTTTTTAATTTTTTTATTTTGAGATAGGCCTTGATAAATTGCTGAAGATGGCCTCAAGTTTGAATTCTCCTCTCAGCCTCCTGAGCCATTGGGATTATAGGTTTACATCTAGTTCAGTCAGGCATTACCTCATCTGGCTGGCAAACTTTCTATTACAGGGCCAGGTAGTATTTTAGGATTTGTGGGCTTAATAATGGTCTGCTTTACTCTACCACCTAGAGCAAAAGCTGCCCTAGACAACATAAATAAATGAATGTGACTCTGTTCTAATAAAACTTTACTTACAAAAACAGGAGGTAGTCCAAGTTGGCTCCTAGGCATAGTTTATTGAATCTGTAATGATATTCTTTTTTCACTCTTGATGCTGTTAATGACTAGGCTCTCTCTCTTTTTTTATTTCCTGTGATTTGTCTGACAAGGGTTTTATTGATCTTTCAAACAACCAGATTTTAAGTTTCTTCATTTTTTTGTTTGTTTGTTTGCTTTTTATTTCATTGATTACACTTTGTTATTTCTTTTTTCTTATTTGGGGGGTTTAATTTTTTTTTCAAGTTTTTATGATGGAAGCATATGTCTTTTTTTCTATTTAAGTTTAAACTTTATTTTTTTAAATTTAAGTTTAAACTTTTAGTTTTCCTTTTTGAATGCATATGTATATTTACATGAACAAAAATGCTTTATTTTAAAAAGTCTAAGTAAGACCATAATGTATAGATTTTGTGAAACTTTTTTTAACTTAAGGTATTATGGTGATACCTCTGTGGCTGTATATAGAATTTTACCTCATTCTTTTCCATTGCTAAATTGTATTCTATAGTAACCATTTCCATACTGACAGACAATTAGGTTCTTCAGATATTTCATTAGTGTAAATCTTAATATAATGAACATTTTTCCAGGACAGAGGTGCACAGAATATTTTTGTTAAATGTTTAACTTATTGAATAATGTTCAGAAGAAAGAAATGATTTTTGCATGATTTGCCACACTAAATATAATTGATGATCATTTCTTTGTTTTGAATGTTCTTATTTTGTTTATGGGCTTTGGCACCCAGAGCATGAAGTTTAAAGAGATACTTCCTGGGGCTGAGGCTTGTAACTTAGTGGTTAAAGTGCTTGCCTCATATGTGTGAGGCGCTGGGTTCAATCCTCAGCACCACATAAAAATAAATAAAGATACTGTGTGTTCATCTACACCTAAATAAAAATAAATAAATAAAGAGGTACTTACCTGTCAAGGATGCTTAAAGCTACCCTGATGTGACTCTGAGAGTGAACATCTTAAGTTTTGTATCTGGGATTCCTCTCTTGCCCTAGTCTTGTTCTGTTCCTCTATAACCCTGACCATGTGGTTAAAAACACCTGTGTAATACAGACTTTAAAAATTAATTTATAGGGGCTGGGGTTGTGGCTCAGCGGTAGAGTGCTCACCTAGCATTTGCAAGGCCAAGGATTCTATCCTTAGCACCATATAAAAATAAATATAAAATAAAGGTATTGTGTCCAACTACAACTTAGAAAATATTTTTAAAAAATTGACTTATAACAACTTTCCTTTAGAACATTTTTTTTTGGGGGTGGTGGTGTTGGGAATTGAACCCAGGGCCTTGTGCATGTGAGGCTCCCTTTCACGACATAATTTTTTGGTAATCTTTACTACCACTCTGGCTAATGCCATACTGTCAAAGCCACTTGACTTTGATGGCAAACAATTGGTTAGAAAACATATGTACCCGTAATCTAATGAGGTCAAGAATACTTAGTTTGTGTTGCTACCAGTTCTAGCTGGTTCAGCCATGTGTTCTAGTCCCATAGTCTTAATATTGTCCCTGCAGGATACCTTGGAGGTCAAGTGTTAGGACTCTGTCCCCTGGAGTCTCTGAATTTCTTTCTTTTAATACCTACTTATTTATTTTTATGCAGTGCCGAGGATCAAACCCAGTGCCTCATGTGCTAGGCAAGTGCTCTGCCACTGAGCTTTAACCTCAGTCCTAGTTCCATGTATTTCCATGAGAATGGTGCTTTTTAAACTTTTGTCTTTTTTCTGTTTCGTAAACTGAAATTCTGCATAAGACTGTATGAGGCAGGAACTCATTGAGATGGGGAGCCATTGGCCATTGATGAATGTGGAACAGTTCTCCTACAAGCTAAAATCTCCTGAGCCAAAAAACACTGTGTTTCACGTCCTCTCTTCCACTTACTTGACAGTTTTCTCACCCTATTAAAAACCTGTCTTCAAAATATCCTTGAATGTTGGTCAGTTCAGAGCTTTTTATGGAGTAGTAGATTGTTTTTGATTCATCCTAAAATGTTTTCATTCTTTGTTTTTAGATGCTGTTGAAAGCAGGTGCCACCAGGGGAAGACACAATTTGGAGTTGGCCTGAGAACCGGGAGAGAAAATCACTTCTGGCTTCTTAAAGGAACCCCGTCTCTCCATTCATGTTGGGCTGCCTGCTGTCAGGACTCGGCCTGCCATGCTCTTTGGTGGCTAGAAGGAATATGCATTCAGGCTGACTGCAGCAAGCCCCAGAGCTGCCAGCCTTTTAGGACAGACTCTTCTAATTCCATGCTGGTATTTTTAAAAAAATTCCAAGCTGCAGATGATTTGGGTTTTCTATCTGAAGAGGATATACCACATATTCTGGAGGAAGCCTCTTGGAGGAGACTGAGCCCATCCAGAGCTCCATTCAGATCTGCTGTATTTTCCAGTGACCAACAGAGCTTAATCAGGAAGCTTCAGAAAAGAGATATTTCCAGAGAAGTCCTTCCACCTATTGTAGCACAGCATTCTAAAGAGAACGACTCCAGCGAACTAGGTGTTCTGAGTGCCAGTGGCTTGGCAGAGGTAAGCATATTACGAATAAGAAGCAGAGAAACTTCAATCTGCTGTTTCATTTCCACATACAAGTAGTGAGGCTGAGGTGGTGGGCTGTGAGGTGAGCCTCACAGGCTGAGGAACATATGTGTAAAGTTACAAGGTGCCATCTTCATTGGTATTGCCCAGATGTACAAGGATAATGTGACTTTTGAAATGTTCACTTCATGCAAGTCTGACCATTGGTATTTTTTTTTTTTTTTTTGGTAAAAGCAGAAAGCTGCTTATTATTTGATCTAATCTGGTTCTTGGCTGTAGGTAGGTAGTTGTGTGGGTGTTAGTCTCTACAATGCTTCTGTGGTGTTTTCTGCCAGATTGCAAAACAGTTGATTGACGTATTTGTAGTTAGGTTCTCCTCTATCTTCCCCTGTAAAACACATTTCTTATGAGATAAGTTTTTATTCCAGTCTGAATTAACTATGCCTGGTACTGCAGCCTAGGATCTGACCTGCTGGATTGGGAAGCTGAATGTGGCCATTAGCCAAGTTGTCTCTAGGGTGAATTCTTACCAAGCTGCATATTGCCAAGGGACATACCACCAGGAAAGTTTATTCTGCTTATTATATTTCTTCATTGTTGATCTTCCTGGGCAAATGATTAAAAGGAATGACTCACTCAATGCTTAGTCTCCCTTGATTACTGTGACTTATTTTTGTATTTGTTTTGTCCTAGTTGTCTCCATCAAGTTGAAGCCAATGTGGGGAGGCTACTATATACCAGGCGCTGTGTGTGCTAATTGTTGTACTATGTCATTTTGTTTTATTTTCAAAGCAATATTTCCAATTAGGTATTATTAGCCCTGTTTTACTAGTGAGGAAACTGAGGCCCAGTGAGTTTGAACAATTACTGGTGACCATGCAGCTAATCATTAGCATAACTAGAATTGGAATTCAGTTTTATAGTAAGGAAAAAACTCTTTCAGTACAGTAGTAGAGTATATAAGTCTTTGGTTTAATAGCCATAGACATTTTTGGAAACCTACTATCACTGTCAGGTACTTTTCTAAGCACTGGAAGTACAGAAGTAAACCAGACATGGTCCATGCCCTCAGGTCATTTATAGTCTAGTGGAGCCTGAGACTCAAAGCTAGGTATTTATGATAGTGTATAACTATTATGTTAATAGTAATTGTTATTTATGTATATAATACAGTGAGAACACAAAGAGGAAGTGATTCAGTTGAGCAGGCAGGTGGTATGTATATGTAAGTAGGATTTGATAGAGATTACCAGTATTTCTTGAAGGATGTATTGAAGGATTGCACTAGGGGATAAAGTAGTAAAAAGCATTCTGTACAGATCCATAGTCTATGTAAAGGCTCAGCCAGCAATTATTTCTTATGCATTTGCCAAGTGCTGGGTAGTATGCTGAGCTGGGTGCTAAGAATATTATAGTAAATAAAGAATATTTAACTACTGTCCCAGCAGAACTTATACTCTGGCAAGGAAATCAGACATTATTATTATTATTATTTTAACTTTTTTAGTTGTAGTTGGACACAATACCTTTGTTTTATTTATTTATTTTTATGTGGTGCTGAGGATCAAACCCAGTGCCTCACACATGCTAGGCAAGTGCTCTAACATTGAGCTACCACAGTAGCCCCTCAGACATTATGTTTTTAATAGTTAAATAATAATGTATGCTTGATGTGGATTATATGAGCGTTTAGCAGAAATCTAATATACTAAGGTGTGAAATAGCCATTGTGAAGGATAGAAGATGGCATACTAGATAAGGAAAAAGGAAGATTGTTGGGTAGTCTTGAAGATGGAAATCATGCATTTATGATAGTGGCACTGATCTTTACAGTTGTGTGAGTCTCATCAATAACTCTCAGCAACCCTATCAAGAAAAAACTGAGCTTAACTTATTCAGAATAGGAAATTTGCTAGGTGATTTGTACGGAAAGAAATTGGAGCATGGAAATTAAGGTTGTTGTCAAAAGAGTGAATGGGAGAGAGAGAATAAGAAGATATGGAAAGAGGCAAAGATAGGAGGGGACTGATAGAGGTAAAAATAGGGAAGTTTGGCATTTAGATATTTACATGCTGGGAAGAGGATGTAGGGGAACTGGTAACTGTGAGTCCTGGTAGGACAGCTGGTAGGTCAGAATATGGGCTTTTTTTTTTTTGGTACTGGGGATTGAACTCAGGGGCACTTGACAACTGAGTCACATTCCAGCCCTATTTTGTATTTTTTTTAGAGATAGGGTCCCACTGAGTTGCTTAGCACCTCGCTTTTGTTGAGGCTGGCTTTGAACTCATGATCCTCCTGTCTCAGCCTCCTGAGCCACCGGGATTGTAGGCCTGCGCCACCACACCTGGCTTGAGTATGTGCTTTTTTGAATTGAAGATTTTGAGGTGGAGAAGTTCTGCTGATGAAAGGATCTGAGGTACCACTATGGAAGAGGATTGCTGAGATAATCCTCTTCTGAGATAGAGTGGAGTGGAAACAAGGAGCTCAAAGAAGTCCAGAAGCTCAAAGAACATGTTAAATTAGTTATCCATGAGGATATTGAGATGGTCTTTAAAAATGATGATGGTGTTGATGATAGCTGTAACAGCTGATGTTTACTAAGCACTTACTGTGTGCCAGATGCCATTTACATGTGTTAACTCTTTTTTTTTTCTTTGGGTGGTAGTGGGGATTGAACCCAGGGTCATTCTGCTACTGAGCTACATTCCCAGCAGGGTCTTATTATTGAGGCAGAATCTTGCCAATTTGCTAAGCCTGGCCTTGAACTTGTGATCCTCCTGCATCAACCTCCCAAGTAGGTGGGATTATAGAGGTGCACCACCACACCCAGACCCTGATGTTGTGTTTGCTGAAGAATTTTTTTTCTTCTTGTTTACTAGTGGTGAGCAGTGCAGTGTATTAACTCTTAACACAAATAACAAATAATATTGCTATTATTATTATTATTATTCCTATTTTATGAATGAGGAAGCTCAGGAAAAGAAAGGTTAAGGAACATAGCAAAGCAACTCAATTGGCATATGGTGGAACCAAGACTTGAACCTGGGCAATCTGATACTATCCAGAGTCTGTCCTTTTAACCCTTTTACTTCTGAGATAGGGCTTGACATCTGTGTAAGGTAGACAGGGAACAGCACTCTAGAGGCTGCCACTCAGCTGAGCCTATAAGTATCACAGTGCTACGTGCATAGACCCCTTTGGTTAAATGTATGTTCTTGTGAAATTGAAGGATTCTCAGAAGGACATCTTTCTAGCCCAGTAGTCAAGAGCTACTTTTGTTGTTGCCTTGTATAAATTGACTTAAAGACTATTGGTGAGGTTTTTGTGTATTGTTGATATATTGTTTCTTGGTTCTCACTCCTGGTCAAGTAAGAAATTTTGTAAATAAATTGCTTTTGATTTTTGTTTTTTTAAAAAAAGAGATAGGGCTTGAGATGAGGGGAAACTTTAAAAGCCAGATGTCAAAGCCACCTATAAAGTAGGAGGAATGATGAGTAAGTTGGAGATGACAGCTATGCTGAAAGCTGAAGTATAGTGCAGCAAGGTGGCAAAGGAAAAGAGGTTTTTATTGGCAGGTAGAAGAGTAATGGTTTGCAAAGGGCATTGGAAAAGGGAAGGGGGTCAAAGAAAATACTTTTAGCATACCAAAGGATAGCTATAGAATTGAACGAATTAATTTAATTTTAATGAAATTAAAAATGGGTCACTGAAATTGGAGATATGGTAGATTTAGATCTGAGAATCTCTTGGAAGATGGTGAAAACTCAAACTCAGATCTTACAGAATTCAGTTGTGTGCCAGAAGAAAGACCCTGATGTTGTGTTTGCTGGAGGATTTTTTTTTCTTCTTGTTTACCAGTGGTGAGCAGTGCAATGAATTGTTTATTTATTTAGAAGGTACTAGGGATTAAACCTAGGGGTGCTTCACTACTGAGCCACATCCCTAGCCCTTTTTATTTTGAGATAGGGTCTCTCTAAATTGCTTAGGGCCTCCCTAAGTTGCTGAGGCTGATTTTTGAACCTTCAGTCCTCCTGCTTCAGCCTCCCAAGTCACTGAGATTACGGGTGTGTGCCACCATGCCTGGCCTCCCATATTTTTAAATCGATATGTTGTAGTTGTACATAATGGTGGGATTTGTTACATATTTGTACATGCACACAATATAATACTATAATTTAGCCAATATTATTCCCCAGTATTTCCCTTTCTCTCACTTCTTCCCTCCACCTGGTCCCTTAACTCTACTGATCTTCCTTTGATTTTCATGAGATTCACACCCCCCACACACTTTCTTTTCTTGTTTTCCTCCCTAGCTTCCACACATGAGAGACCATACAACCCTTGACTTTCTGAGTTTGGCTTATTCCACTTAACATCATGTCTCAAGTTCCATTCATTTTCCTGCAAATGACATAATTTCATTTTTCTTTATGGCTGAATAAAATTCCATTGTGTACGTATACCACATTGTCTTTATCCATCTGTTGATAAAACGCCTAGGCTGGTTCCATAGTTTGGCTATTGTGAATTGTGCTGTTATAAACATGGGTATGCATGTATTGCTATAGTATGATGACTTTAATTCTTTAGGATAAATGCCAAGGAATATAACTGGGTCATATGGTGGTTCCATTTCTAGTCTTTTGGGAACCTTCATACTGATTTCCATAATGGCCTGTACTAATTTACAATCGTACCAACAGAGTAAAAATGTTCCTCTTTCTCCACATCTTCTCCAGCATTTGTTATTGTTTGTGTTCTTGATGACTGCCATCCTAACTGGAGATGAAATCTCAGGGTAGTTTTGATTTACATTTCCCTAATTGCTAATGATGTTGAACACTTTTATTCATGTATTTGTTGGTCATTTGTATTTTTTCTATTGAGAAGTTTGTTTTAGTTTATTGTTTAGTGATATTAATTTTTTTGTTGTTAAGTTTTTTGAGTTCTTTATATATTCTAGATATTAATCCTCTGTCAGAAAAGTAATTAGCAAATATTTTCTCCCATTCTGTAGGTTCTCTCTTCATAGTCTTGTTTTCTTTGCTGTACAGATGCTTTAAATTTGAGGCCATCCCATTTATTAATGCTTGATGTTATTTCCTAAACTTTAGTCCTATTGAGAAAGTCATTGCCTATGCCTATATATTGTAGAGTTGATGCTATGTTTTCTTCTAAGAATTGCATAGCTTCTGGTCTCATTCCTAGGTCTTTTATCCACTTTGATTTGACTCTTGTGCAGAGTGAGAGATAAGAGTCTAGTCTCATTCTTCTACATACAATAACCAGTTTTCCTAACACCATTTGTTAAAAGGCTGTCTTTTCTCCAATGTATGTTTTTAGTGCCTTTGTGAAGGATCAGATGACTACATCTGTGTAGGTTTGTCTCTGTGTCTTCTGTTGTGTATCTTTGGTCTATGTGTCTGTTTTTCTGCCAGTACCATGTAAATTTTTATTATTATAGCTCTGCAGTAAAATTAAAAAAAAAGTTGTCAGTGGACCTTTATGTATTTTTATATGTGGTGCTGGGAACTGAACCCAGTGCCTCACACATGCTGAGCAAGCACTCTAGCACTGAGCCAGAACCCCAGCCCCTAATTTTTAAAATTCTTTTTAGATATACATGACAGAATGTATTTTGACATATTATACATACATGGAAAACAATTATTCTAATTAGGATCCCATTCTCGTGGTTGAACATGATATGGAGTTATACTGATTATGTATTCATATATGAACATAGGAAAGTATGTCCAATTCATTCTACTGTCTTTGTTATTCCCATCTTCCCTTTCTTCCCTTCATTCCCCTTTTTCTAATCCAGTGAACTTCTATTTTTCCATTGCTCACCCCCTCT
Source organism: Marmota flaviventris (assembly GCF_047511675.1). NCBI lineage: Eukaryota > Metazoa > Chordata > Mammalia > Rodentia > Sciuridae > Marmota > Marmota flaviventris. The sequence goes on along the minus strand of NC_092507.1, from coordinate 26,557,042 downwards.
TATTGTGTGTTAGCATCTGCATATCAGAGAGAACATTTAGGCTTTGTTTTTTTGGGATTGGCTTATTTCACTTAGCATGACAGTTTCCAGTTCCATCATTACCAGCAAATGCTATAATTACATATTTCTTTTTAAAATGTTTTTTATTCTAATTTGTTATATATGACAGCAGAATGCATTATAATTTATATTACACATATAGAGCACATTTTTTTATATTTCTGGTTGTATACAAAGTATATTCACACCATTCATGTCTTCATACATGTACTTAGGGTAATGATGTCCATCTCATTCCACTGTCTTTCCTACCCCATGCCTCCTCCCTTCCCCTCGCACCCTTTTTCCCTATCTAGAATTGTTCTAATCCTCTAATGATCCCCCTCCCAACCCACTATAAATCAGCCTCCTTATAACAGAGAAAAGATTGGGCATTTGGATTTGGGGGATTGGCTAACTTCACTTAGCATTATATTCTCCAACTCCATCTATTTACCTGCAAATACCATGATTTTAATTCTCTTTTATTGCTGAGTAATATTCCATTGTGTATATATACCACATTTTCTTTACCTGTTCATCTACTGAAGGGCATCTAGGTTAGTTCCACAGTTTAGCTATTGTGAATTGTGCTGCAATAAACATTGATGTGGGATGTGTCCCTGTAGTATGCTGTTTTTAAGTCCTTTGGGTATAGATCAAGGAGAGGGATAGCTGGGACAAATGGTGGTACCATTCCCAGTTTTCCAAGGAATCTCCATACTGCTTTCCATATTGGCTGAATTACATACTTCTTTATGGCTGAGTAATATTCCATTGTGTATATATACCACATTTTCTTTATCCATCCATGAAGGGCACCTAGAATGCTTTCATAGCTTAGCTATTGTGAACTGCAATACTATAACATTGTATAATTTGAAGTCAGATATTGTGATACTTCCAGCATTGCTTTTTTGGCTAAGAATTGCTTTGGCTATTCTGGGTCTTTTATATTTTTAAATGAACTTTAGGACTGTTTTTTTTCTAGTTCTGTGAAGAATGTTATTGATATTTTCATGGGGATTGCATTGGATCTGTATATTGATTTTGGTATTAATGGCCATTTCAACAATATTAATTTTGTCTACTCAAAAAACATGGGAGGTCTTTCTATTTTCTTCAGTTTCTTCTTCAGTGTTCTATAGTTTTCATTTTGGAGGTCTTTTACCTCCTTAGTTAGATTTATGCATAGGTTTTTGTTTTTGTTTTTTGAAGCTATTGTGAGTGGGATTGATTTCCTGATTTCTTTCTCAGCAGATTCATTATTGGTGTGTAGGAAAGCTGCTAATTTTTGTATGTTGATTTTGTAACCTGCTACTTTGCTGAATTTGTTTGTTAGCTCTAGCAGTCTTCTGGTGGAGCTTTTTTTTTTTTTTAATGTAGGATCATATCTGCAAATAGTAATAATTTGCCTTTGTTTCCTATTTTTATCGCATTTATTTCCTTCTGTTGCTTACTTTCTCTGGCTAGAAAGTCTAGCACTGTATTGAATAAGAGTGATGAGAGTGAACATCATGTCTTGTTCCAGATTTTCATGTTTTTTTTTTTTTTTGGTACTGGGAATTGAACCCAGGACCACTTAAGTACTGAGCCACAACCCAAACCTCTTTAATTTTTTATTTTGACACAGGGTCTTGCTGTGTTGCCCAGGTTGTCTTTGAACTTGTGATCCTCTTGCCTCAGCCTCCATAGTGGCTAGGATTACAGGCATATGCCACCAAGCCTGGTTTTGTTCCAGATTTTAAAGGAAGTGCTTTCAATTTTTCCCTATTCATTATGATTTTGGCTTTGGATTTGTCATATATAGCCTTTCTGATATTGAGGTAAGTTCCTTCTATCCTTGGTTTCTTTAGTGTTTTTTTTCATGAATGGATGCCAAATTTTGTCAAAGACTTTTTCTGCATCTATTGAGATGACTGAGTGGTTTTTGTCTGTAATTCTGTTTATGTGATGAGTTAACATCTATTGTGTATGTTAAACCATCCTTGCATCCCTGCGCTAAAACCAACTTTGTCATGATATGCAATCTTCTTAATATATTGTTGAATGTGATTTGCTAATATTTTGTAAGGATTTTTGCATCTAAATTCAACAGAGATATTGGTCTGTAGTTTTGTTTTTTTTTTTTTTTTACTTGATGTATCCTAATCTGGTTTGGTATAAGTGTGATACTGGTTTCTTAGTATGAATTTATAAGTCATCTCACCCTTTCTATTTTGTGGATAATTTGAGGAGCATTATTATAGCAGTTCTTCTTTAAAGATCTGGTAGAATTCAGCTCAGAATCCATTTGGTCCTGGGCTTTTCTCTTTTAGAATACTTTTTATTACTGCTTCTAACTCCTTGTTAGATATTGGTTCATTTAGATTTTCTGTGTCCTCTTGATTCAATTTTGTCAGATTGTATGTGCCTATGGATTTTCAATTTATTAGAATAGAAGTTTTCAAAAGTCCCTAATGGTCCTCTGGATTTCTGTGATATCTGTGGCAATTTCTTTTTTCACCTTGAGTATTATTATTGCTGTCCCCAGTTTTATTGGGTTTTATTTCTTTTTCTTTTGGTTACTTTGGCTAAGGGCTTATCAATTGTATTTGTCTTTTCAAAGAACTAACTATTCATTTCATTGATGCTTCATTTTATTTTTTTATTCTTAATTTCATTGATTTTGACTCTGACCTTAATTGTTTCTTCTACTACTTTTGGAATTGATTTGCTCTTGTTTTTCAGGGGCCTGAGATACATCAGTAGGTTGTTTATTTGGGATCTTTCTATTTTCTGTAGGTACTCAAACTATAAACTTTACCATTAAAAATGTCTTCACAGTGTCCCAAAGATTCTGTAATTTTGTATCACTATTTTTGCTTGATTCTAAGAATTTTAAATATGCTTCACTGATTTCTTCTTTTACTCATTCATCATTCAGAAATTTATTGTTCAATTTCCATGTACTTATATAGTTTCTGTAGGGTTTTTAGTGTTGATTTCTATTTTTATGCCATTATGATCTGACAAGATGCAAAGAATTATTTCAATGTTTTTAGTATTTGCTAAGAGTTGCTTTGTGGCTTAAAATATGGTATATTTTGGAGAAGGTTTCATAAGCTGCTGGGAAAAAAAAGTTGTATTTGGCTAGTGTAGGATGAAATATTCTGTAAAATATTATTGGATGTCTACTAAGTCCATTTGATTTATAATGTTTTTCAGGCCCAATGAGTTTTTACTGAGTTTATGGGTGACCTACTGCTGGAGAAAGGTGTGTCGAAATTACCCAGTATTACTGTACTGTATTTGAGTCTGTAACTTGCATAATGTCTGTTTTATGTGATTAGGTGCACCAAAATTTGGGGCATAAATATTTATCATCATTTTATCTTCTTGTTAGGTTGTTTCCTTTACCAGATTGGAGTGATCTTCTTTGTTTCTTATGCTTAATTTTGTCTTGAAGTCTGTTTGTCAAATATGAGAGTAGCTACTCCTGCTTGTTTTCAGGTTCCATTTGCATAGCATATCAGTTTCCATCCTTTTACTTTCAGCCTGTGGCTGTCTTTGCCTGTAAGGTGAGTCTCTTGCACCAACATATAGGTTTGGTCTTGTTTTTTAATCCATATTTTCACCTTTAAGTCTTTTAATGGGAGAGCTGAGACCATTTATATGCAATATTATTGTAGAGAGATGTTTATTCCTGCCATTTTGATTTATGTCTAGTGTTTAATTTGGTCCTGTTTCTCATTTGCTTAGCTACTTTTCAAATGAGATTTGTTTGTTTGTGAACTCTGGGGTTTGTTTTTGATTTCTTCCATGTGAAGTATTTCTATAAGTTTTTTTCTGTAGTGCTGGCTTAGTTGTCATGAATTCTTTCAGCTTCTGCTTATCTTGGAAGGTTTTTATTCATCAATTTTGTAGGATTGCTTTTCTGGATTTAGCTGGCTTAGTTGACAGTTATTTTGTTTCAGGACTTGGAGCACATCGTTCCAAGCCCTCCTGGATTTTAGTGTTTGTGCTAGGAAATCAAGAGTAATTCTGATTGGCTTACTTCTAAATGTGGCATGACGTTTTTCTTTTGAAGTTTTAAAGATTCTATACTTGTTCTGTGATTACAGTAGCTGGGATTACAGTCATGTGCCACCGCTCCCAACTTGACAGCACCTGTTGAGGATTGCAAGCATTACTAAAAAAATGGGGGAAAGTGATGTCTTCAGATCTGTACAAGTTATATTAGACCCTGTATACCATGCTTAGGAGCTTAATTCTTATCCTGAATGCCATGAATAGTTCTGTAAGGTGATAAGATTGCCTCATAATAGTCAACTGGTAGGCATTTCTTCTGGGAGAGAACTTGAGAGTTCAAATTTCTTAATATACTAGTGTGAGGAAGAGAAATATATGCATTGCACATCTTTTCTAATTAGGGATGACTGGCTAGCAGCAATAGTTTCTAGTTTGTACTGTTTTTATGAGGTAGGTCAAGCAACTTGGCATCCAAAGGAGTAAAAATTGTATCATATTGCTCTTTTCTTGCCTGAAATAGTCTGCAGAGATGGAAAGGAATTAGGTTGTCAGAATGCATTTTTTTCATTCTTTTGAATACATACTTACACCATATCCAAGATCAGGTATTGTGGTCCTTTTGCATTTGCAAAATGCATAGAAGTGTCATTTTCTCCCTTTTCTCCACTTAAAGAGGGAGAAACTTGTCCTGCTTGGTTTTAATACTGCATCATTTCAGTGCCATGAATGAATGGTTTGTAGAAGGGACATGGAGGTGTGTTAATTGGGTCCTGGCATGTGTACAGTACAAGTGGTTCAACCCCTGGCAATTAATTGCTGCTAATTCTGCTTTATGACAAAGTAAGGGGTGCTTTTTTAGATTTCAGGAATGAAGGGTCAAGTAGGTAGCCCCACACGTAAGGTTTGGCTGCAGAAAGACTAAGGTGTTGTTTCTACCATGCTCATTTCCTTTCCCAGTACCAATCACAACATTTCAACCTCCAGTGAGCCAGGGGCTAGTGTGGAATAAGTGACCTCACACCTCTCTGTTACATTTTTGCACAGAGAACCCCCATGTTTACTCCTGAGCTTACCTCTTATGAGCAGGTACAGGCATGGGATGTGGGTAGCTGCAGAGAACTTAAATAAGCAAGGACAGCATCCCAAGAAGGTCTGTTTCATGTATTTGTTTTGTTTTGTGGGTTTTTTTTTTTTTTTGCTTTGTTTTTTCAGTGTTTTTTACTTGCTTACTTTTGGTTTTGTTTTTAAATTTCTTCCAGATCCTTTAGGCTTATGAAGTTGTTGCCAAGAGTTCATTTATTCTTCTTGTTATTACTTCCTGACAAATTTGGAATCCCTCAAGGCCTTGTTTTTCTGAGATTCTTATTTTCAGATATCTGTCAGATAAGCTAAAAATCGTTGCCAAAATTTTTGTTAGCCCCAGATCCCCTTCCTGACCTCTGACTTGAATAATTTATGGGGGTTTCTCACCCCTCAGTGACTTAACTCTTTCATTAGAGTATCACTAAGTATCTTCCCTGCATTCTAATTCTGCCTGAGTGGTTTATTATATCAGGAGAAAAACTGGGCAGCCTGTTTCCTTGTTGTGTGTGGACATGACAGAAATGCCTGCAATTGTGGTCTTCTTTTTTCAAAAGTATTAATTTCTGAACCAAAACACCTTTTTCTTGTTTTTTTCTCTCATAACCGACTGCTTTTTCTGTGATAGTCTAAGAGTTCTAGTTCTTTAATCTGCTTACCTACTTTTTACTGTGTGTAATGAGTTTGAAATTATGTTTATTAGTTACTTTATAAGATGATCTATTTATTGTCTTGGTCCATTTGGACTGCTGTAAACCAAGTAACTAAAAAATAACAAAAATTTCTCACATTACTGGATGCTGAGACATTCAAGACAAAGGCCCTAGCAAATTTGTTATCTGGGGAAGAGCCTGTTCTTTATCAGGCTTTTTTTTTTTTTTTTTTGGTACTGGGGATTTAACCCAGGGCCTTGTACATGCAAGGTAAGCACTCTACCAACTGCATTATGGCCCCAGCCCAGAAGCCTGTTCTTAATAGACAATGCCTTGCAGCTGTGCCCTCACCTTGTGGAAGAGGCGAACCACCTCTCTTGGGCTTGTTTTATAAGGCAACAATTACCTCCCAGAGGCCCACCTCCTAATACCATTTTTTTGTGTGTGTGTGTGTGTGTGTGTGTGTGTGTTGGGGAGGTGTTAGGTTTTCAACATATGCATTTTTTGTGGGGACACAAACCTTCAGTCCTGGCACTTATGAAGCAGGAGGTAGTGAGAATTTGTGTGAGTGCATTACACATCCTTGCCAACTATAAGAATTTGAGTCATGGGGAAAAACTCTCAAAAATGGTCAGTTTTATTTAACATCACAGGCTGCCATCCTTCCCTCTTTGCTACTCCATGGATGGTCCTGTTATAGAAAAGCAGGGAGCTGAAACTCCAAACTTTGGTTCTTATGTTCTGATGAAAGAAGATTTAAACTCAGATACCAAAAGTCATGTAAGAGAACTTTATTAGAAGTGATAAAGTAAAAGAAAAGTGAGGCTTAAGCAAAAAGCACTCTCAAGGGAGAGAGTTCTCTTCAAGCAGAGAACTACAAAGGAGACATTGCTGTCCCCAGTTTTATTAGTGTTTAATGTTTACCCAGGAGAACTGGGGACCACTATCTGTGCTCTTTGCCAATCAGATGTTCAACTCCTCCTTCACATCAAGCGGTAGAGTTTTTGACCTTAGTTGGTCCTCTTTGGAACTTTCATGGTGGCCATCCTATTTAGGGGGGCTTCATCCACAAGTCAGTCCCATTTAATGTGGGTGCTGGGGTCAATAGCTGGTCAGAAGTTACCTTAGTGCGCCTGCACTACCAAAGGAATCTTCCTTCTCAGACGTATGAAGACACCTTTAACCATAATTCTTAGCTTTACACCAACCTCAGTGGACCCTGTCAAGAGTTAGTTTCTCTTGATATGTCTTCCTATTAGCTTCTTTGTTTCTGTTTATTTTCTACAAATTAACTACCATCCTTTTCTTTCTCGTCTACTTTGGAAGAGTTTAAAGAAGGACCCTAAAGTAATTTAATGAACTCTTGTGACCTTGCCTGCATTTCACTGCTCATTGCTAGCTAGTACCTAACTGACCTAATTTCTTTCAGTAGACTCTGAGAAGGCATAAGTTTGTGACTAGCTGCTATAAAGATAACCCTACCATATACTTCAGCCTTAACTTTGTTGCTGAGAGTTGGGTTGTTGTGTGTCTTTTAGGTTCCATTGGCTTTACACCTGGAGGAAGATATTGACTCCTCTGGTAGGATTTTTATTAATGACCATGGTAGTTTTTTGTTTTAATACAGTGGTTTATCAAATCAAAGTGTGTTGAAAGCTGATGTGTGTGTGTGTGGGGGGGGTACTAGGGATTTAATGCAGGGGTCTTTACCACTGAGCTACAATTCTCAGCCCTTTTGATTGTATTTTAAGACAGGGCCTTGCTGAGTTGCCTAGGTTGGCCTCAAACTTCTGATCCTCCTCCTTCACCTCCTGAGTAGCTGGGATTATAAGGTGTGCACTAAGCACCACACCTAACTGGGAATTGTTTTTTAATATTAAGTAGACACCAGGATAGCATGTATTTCACCAAGGAGGGACCGTACCTGTACTGTGATGATAATGATCAACCAGATAAACGTGAACATCCTAGCAAGCTTCTACTCAAGATGGATTAGATAGTGAGGGCTTTGTTTTGTCATCTTAAATGAATGTTGGCATTATTGCTGGGGTTGGTTTGCTTGATTTGGAGAGGGTAGCCTCAGAGTAGGGGCAGAGAGGAAATTAGAAGGAAGTGGAGAAAAGAGAAAATAATGCAGATTGAAACTTCCTCGTTCTAAATAAGGCTTCTTTGAAGAACAAACAGTCACCTTAGGCTTAATTGTATGAGTATGGTTTGTTCAGAATTGGGAGTTTTTATGATTCCTATTAAGGAATCTTTTAATTCCTACTAAGAAAAAAATTGCTCAAGGAAATTCCACCCAACCCTATATCATCCTTAAACATTTTCAGTATTACTTCTTAATTTCTGAAGTAAAAAAACTTTGTTTCATGTTTCCTTAAAAACAAATACACAAATAAATGATAAATAAGCCATTCCTTTAAAAATAAAAATCAGTCTTCCTAACTTTAAAATATTTATGCTCTACTTTTGTAACGTCTGGGAATCTATTTTGAAGCAATAATTTCTAAAGAAAGAGCTTTGTACACAATGATGGGATGCTGTTTATTTAATGGTAAAAGTAGAAGGAGTCTGTCTAATGAGAGGAAAATAGATATTGTGTGACCATTAAAAATAATATTTTTAGGTGCACGGATGGCTCTTTTGTTACTCTCTTCTATTTTTCATTCTACCTGAAATGAATGTTTGTTCTTCTGTAGATATCATACATTTAAAAAAAAGCTTTTTAAAAAGTTTAATTATGGATGTGGGGATGTAGCTTAGTAATAGAGCACCTCTGGGTTCAGTCTCTAGTACTGTAAGAAAAAAACAAAGTGTTCAGTTTGGTTAGTTTTGACACATGTATATCTCCATAAAACTGTTACCATAAAAAAGATAATGAACATATCCATTTTTCTTTATGGAAAGAAAAAAGTTGATAAACTGGATTTTCAATTTAATATTTATTTTTTAGCATTTGGCAGACACAACATCTTTGTTTGTATGTGGTGCTGAGGATCGAACCCGGGCCCCACGCATGCCAGGCGAGCGCGCTACCACTTGAGCCACATCCCCAGCCCCATGGATTTTCAATTTAAAACTGAATTTTTTATGGAAAGAAAAACTGGATTTTATCTTTATGTGCTTTTGGTGTTGTGTCTGTGAAAGATTTTTTTTCCCCAAGTGTTCTCCTAAGGATTTTATTGTTTTAGGTTTTATGTTTAAGTCTACAGTTGTTTTATACATGATGGGAGGTATGAATGTAAAATTTTTTGCATGTGAATATATAGTTGTTACAGCACTTTAATTTATTCCATCCTTTCTGTACTGTATTGCCTTTTCACCTTATTGAAAATCAGTTAACAATATGTTTATGGGGATATTTCTTGACTTTCTTTGGTTCCGGTAATCTATTTATCTATATTAATATCAGAATTATACCATTTAGATAACTATAGCTTAGTAATAGGATTTAAATTAGATAATGTAAATCTTACAGCTTTCTTCCTTTGTTGTTGTTGTTTTCCCCCAGTACTAGGAATTGAATCCAGGGATGCTTTACCACTGAGCCACATCCCTGGTCCTCTTTCTTTTTCTATTTTTTCTCTCTCTCTCTTTTGAAAAATATTTTTAGTTATAGATGGACACAATATGTTTATTTGTTTATTTTTATGTGGTGCTGAGGATTGAACCCAGTGCCTGACACGTGCTAGGCAAGTGATCTACCACTGAACTACAACCCCTGTCCCTCAGTTCTTTTTTTTTTTTTTTTTTAAAGAGAGAGTTTTTCAATGTTTATTTTTTAGTTTTCGGCGGACATAACATCTTTGTTTGTATGTGGTGCTAAGGATTGAACCCGGGCCGCACGCATGCCAGGCGAGCGCGCCACCGCTTGAGCCACATCCCCAGCCCCGAGTTCTTTTTATTTTTCATTTTGAGACAGGGTCTAAGTTGTTGAGGATGGCCTCAAACTTGCGATCCTCATGTCTCAGCCTCCCAAGTTGCTGGGATTACAGACATGCACTATGGTGCCCAGCACAATTTTATTATTCTTTATCGATGTTGTTTTGCTTATTTTAGTTTTTTGGCATAGCCATCCAAATGTAAGGAACATATTTCCAATTTCTTTTGGAAAAGCCTTTTGTAATTTTGATTGGGATTGTGTTCAGGATGCAGATCAATTTAAGGAGCTGAGTTAGCCTAGTAATTATTGTTGATTTTGGTGATACATGAGCACAGTTTCTCTTTATATTTATTTAAAAATTTATAATTTCTCTCAATGATGTATTGTATTTTTTTGCTGTAACACTCTTGTCTATCTTTTGTCAGATTTATCCAGATTTGTCATAACTTTAATGCTATTATAATTGGTATTTTTAAAAAATTCAGTTTATGATTGTTGCTAGTATGTAGAAATATAGTTGTGTTTTTTATGTATTGATCTTGTATCCTACCATCTTGCTAAACTTTCCTATTCATCTGGATCATTTTTTTCTTTTTTTAAAAAATAGATTCCATGGAATTCTATTTTTAATCATATCTTTTGTAACATGAGAATTTTAATTCTTCTTTTCCAGTCTGGATGTCTTTTCTTTCTTTTTCTTGCCTTGTCACACTGGCTAACCTCAAGTACAGTGTTGAATGCAAGTGGTGAAAATATACATCCTTGTTATATTGTTGATCTTGTTGGGGAAGCATTCAGTCTTACACAATTAAGTCCATGTTAGCTGTTGTAGGTTTTTGAAGATGTCTCCTCTCAGGTGGCAGTTCCTTTCTGTTCCTAGTTTGATATGAATTTTTATATCGTTGCACTACTGGTTATTTAACATAGGGCCTGCAACATGCTAGGGGAGAGTTCTACCAGTGATCTATATATCTAGCCTTTAATGTGAAATTTTATCTGGAATATATGTTGGAGTTTGTCAAATGCTTTTTTTTTTTAACATCTATTGAGGTGAGCATATGGTTTTTCATTTTTAGGTTGTTAGTATGGTGAACAGTGCAGTTGACTTTCAGTGTTACATCAACCTGCATTCCTGGGATTAATGCTTTTTGTTGTACTTTATTAAAATTTTGTTAGGAATTTTTGCATCTGCAGTCATAAGGGTTGTTGGCCTGTAGTTTTCTTTTCTTGAAATGTCTTTGTTTTTAATATCAAGAGTAATGCTGGTTTCATAGAATGCACTGAAAAGTTTTTCTTCTTTAGTTTTCTAGAAGAGTTTGTATAGAATTAGTATTATTTAGTCTTTAAACATTTACTATAATTTCCTAGTAATGCAATTTGAGCTTGGCATTTTTTGTAGGAAAGTTTTAAATTATAAATTCAATTGTATCATCTGTCTCATTGCTGATATTGGTAATTTATATTCTCCTGTTTGCTTATTCTCTGTCTTCTCTTGTTCTGGTTCTTGTTTTCTCTCTTCTCCTGATCAGACTGGTGAATTTTTTTTTTCAAAGAACCATATTTGATCTAATTATTTTTTCTCTTTTTTTTTCTATTTTACTAATTCTGCTCTAATCTTTATTATTGCATCACTTTGGTTTAATTTGGTTTTCATTTGCTCTTTTTTCCCCCTTAGTTTCTTAAAATGTAATTTGAGGTCACTAATTTGAGACTTCTTCCTTTTCCAATGTAGTTATTTAGTGCTATAAATTTCCCTGTAAGTACCACATTAGCTGCATTCTATTAATTTTGATATTTTGTGTTTATAGTTTCATTCAGTTCAAAATACTTTGTAACTTCCCTTTTGGCTACTCTTTTGACTCTCTGGTCAAAAAAAATTTAGTGTTATATATTTTACAAATATTTGGGGGCGTTTTCTAGATATTGTTTTATCATTTATTGGTAATTTAATTCCACCATAACCAGACAACTTGGAATTATTTTAAGTTTATTGATATTTATTTTATGGCCCAGAATATGGCTTATTCTAGTAAATATTCCATGCACACTTGACAAGAGTATGGATTCTATGTTGTTGAGTAGTGATCTATAAATATCAGTTAGGTCAAATTGGTTAGTGTTGTTAGTCTTATATATACTTACTTATTTCTGTCTCTTGTTTTCATCAGTTATTTATATTGAGAGTCAATAAAATATCACACTATAATTTTGGATATGTCCTTTTTTCTCATTATTCAATCATGTTTGGCTTCATATATTTTGAAGTTTATCATTAGAATGTGTACATGTTTAATTTTATTTATTTATTTTTATGTGGTACTGAGGATCAAACCCAGGGCCTCACACATGCTAGGCGAGTGCTCTACTGCTGAGCCACAATCCCAGCCCCTGAAGATGTGTACATGTTTAACATTGTTATGTTCTCTTGATGAATTGACCTTTTATCATTATTAAATAATCCTCTATATCTTTGGTTATAAGTTTTGCTTTGAAATGTGTTTTGTCTGATATGAATATAGCCAATTGAGCTTTCTTTTTGATTGGTGTTAGCTTATCTTTTTTTTTTAATATATATCTTATAGCTTTTGCTTCTTTATTTTTATTTCTTAAAGAGAGAGTGAGAGAGAGGTAGAGAGAGAGAATTTTAATATTTATTTTTTAGTATTTGGCGGACACAACATCTTTGTTTGTATGTGGTGCTGAGGATCGAACCCGGGCCGCACGCATGCCAGGCGAGCGCGCTACCACTTGAGCCACATCCATTTTAATCCATTTATTTATTTAATTTTTAATATTTATTCTGTAGTTATAGGTGGACACAATACCTTTATTTTATTTTTATGTGGTGCTGAGGATCGAACCCAGTGCCTCACGCATGCTAGGCGAGTGCTCTACTGCTGAGCCACAACCCCTGCCCTATCCTTTTATTTTTAACTTATTTTTGCCTTTATATTTAAAATTATTTTCTTATAGGCTATGTATAGCTGAGTTGATTTTTATCTAACCTGGCAATCTCTGCTGATTAATTGAAGTTAGACCATTTACATTCAATGTGATTAGATTCAAACTTACCAACTAGTATTTTTTCCTACTTGTGTTTTATTTCCTATTTTTTCCCCATGTGTTCTTTGTCTATTTTTTCTATGTCACGCCTTCTTTTGAGTTGGTTAACTTTTTTTTTTTTTAATTTTTATCATTGGTTGTTCAAAACATTACATAGTTCTTGACATATCATATTTCATACATTTGATTCAAATGGGTTATGAACTCCCATTTTTACCCCATATACAGATTGCAGAATCACATCGGTTACACATCCACTGTTTTACATATTGCCATACTAATGTCGGATGTGTTCTGCTGCCTTTCTATCCTCTACTGTCCCCCCTCCCCTCCCCTCCCCTCCCATCTTCTCTCTCTACCCCATCTACTGTAATTCATTTCTCCCTCTTGTTTTTTTTTTTTTCCTTTCCCCTCACTTCCTCTTATATGTAATTTTTGTATAACAATGAGGGTCTCCTTCCATTTCCATGCAATTTCCCTTCTCTCTCCCTTTCCCTCCCACCTCTTGTCCCTGTTTAATGTTAATCTTCTTCTCATGCTCTTCCTCCCTGCTCTGTTCTTAGTTGTTCTCCTTATATCAAAGAAGACATTTGGCATTTGTTTTTTAGGGATTGGCTAGCTTCACTTAGCATAATCTGCTCTAATGCCATCCATTTCCCTGCAAATTCCATGATTTTGTCATTTTTTAGTGCAGAGTAATACTCGATTGTATATAAATGCCACATTTTTTTATCCATTCGTCTATTGAAGGGCATCTAGGTTGGTTCCACAGTCTAGCTATTGTGAATTGTGCTGCTATGAACATCGATGTAGCAGTATCCCTGTAGTATGCTCTTTTTAGGTCTTTAGGGAATAGACCGAGAAGGGGAATAGCTGGGTCAAATGGTGGTTCCATTCCCAGCTTTCCAAGGAATCTCCATACTGCTTTCCAAATTGGCCACATCAATTTGCAGTCCCACCAGCAATGGACAAGTGTACCCTTTTCCCCACATTCTCTCCAGCACTTGTTGTTGTTTGACTTCATAATGGCTGCCAATCTTACTGGAGTGAGATGGTATCTTAGGGTGGTTTTGATTTGCATTTCTCTGACTGCTAGAGATGGTGAGCATTTTTTCATGTACTTGTTGATTAATTGTATGTCCTCCTCTGAGAAGTGTCTGTTCAGGTCCTTGGCCCATTTGTTGATTGGGTTATTTGTTTTCTTATTGTTTAAATTTTTGAGTTCTTTGTATACTCTGGGTATTAGGGCTCTATCTGAAGTGTGAGGAGTAAAAATTTGTTCCCAGGATGTAGGCTCCCTATTTACCTCTCTTATTGTTTCTCTTGCTGAGAAAAAACTTTTTAGTTTGAGTAAGTCCCATTTGTTGATTCTTGTTATTAACTCTTGTGCTATGGGTGTCCTATTAAGGAATTTGGAGCCCGACCCCCCAATACGTAGATCGGAGCCAACTTTTTCTTCTATCAGACGCAGAGTCTCTGACTTGATATCAAGCTCTTTGATCCATTTTGAGTTAATTTTTGTGCATGGCGAGAGAAAGGGATTCAGTTTCATTTTGTTGCATATGGATTTCCAGTTTTCCCAGCACCATTTGTTGAAGATGCTATCCTCCATTGCATGCTTTTAGCACCTTTATCAAATATAAGACAGTTGTAATTTTGTGGATTGGTCTCTGTGTCCTCTATTCTGTACCATTGGTTCACCCGCCTGTTTTGGTACCAGTATCATGCTGTTTTTGTTACTATTGCTCTGTAGTATAGTTTGAAGTCTGGTATCGCTATACCGCCTGATTCACCTTTCCTGCTTAGAATTGTTTTTGCTATTCTGGGTCTTTTATTTTTCCATATGAATTTCATGATTGCTTTATCTCTTTCTACAAGAAATGCCGTTGGGATTTTGATTGGCATTGCATTAAACCTATAGAGAACTTTTGGTAATATTGCCATTTTGATGAAGTTAGTTCTGCCTATCCATGAACAGTATTCACCACATCAATAGACTTAAAGATAAGAACCATATGATCATCTCGATAGATGCAGAAAAAGCATTCGACAAAGTACAGCATCCCTTTATGTTCAAAACACTAGAAAAACTAGGGATAACAGGAACATACCTCAATATTGTAAAAGCTACCTATGCTAAGCCTCAGGCTAGCATCATTCTGAACGGAGAAAAATTGAAGGCATTCCCTCTAAAATCTGGAACAAGACAGGGATGCCCTCTCTCACCACTTCTGTTCAACATAGTTCTCGAAACATTGGCCAGAGCAATTAGACAGACGAAAGAAATTAAAGGCATAAAAATAGGAAAAGAAAAACTTAAATTATCACTATTTGCGGATGACATGATTCTATACCTAGCAGACCCAAAAGGGTCTACAAAGAAACTACTAGAGCTAATAAATGAATTCAGCAAAGTGGCAGGATATAAAATCAACATGCATAAATCAAAGGCATTCCTGTATATCAACGACAAATCTTCTGAAATGGAAATGAGGACAACCACCCCATTCACAATATCCTCAAAAAAAAAAAAAAAAAAAAAATACTTGGGAATCAACCTAACAAAAGAGGTGAAAGACTTATACAATGAAAACTACAGAACCCTAAAGAGAGAAATAGAAGAAGATCTTAGAAGAGTTGGTTACTTTAAATTTCAGTTTACCTCTTGTTGACTTTTTAGTTATAGTAGGCAGACTAATAACCCTCTAGGATCTTAACATATTCACAGGTTCCTAGAATCAAGATGTTAAGTTACTTGGGAAAGAAGAATTAAGGTTGCAGATAGAATTAAGTTTATTATCTGTCCTTAACATGGGAAGATTATCTTGCATTATCTGCATAGGCTTAATGTAAACAAGAGTCCTTTAAAATAAAAGAGTAAGAGGGCTGGGGATGTGGCTCAAGCAGTAGCGCGCTCACCTGACATGCGTGCGGCCCGGACAAAGATGTTGTGTCCGCCGTAAAACTAAAAAAAAAAAAGAAATATTAAAAATTCTCTCTCTCTCTCTTTAAAAAAAAAAAAACTATGATTATTAAAAAAAATGAAAGAGTAAGTTGTTGCTATGGAAGAAAGACACACAGAGGTGTAACAGCTTCCTTTGCAGATGGGGGGACAGGGAACATGAGCCAAGGCCTCTAAAAGCTGGAAAGACAAGAAATGGACTCTTCTGTAATGAATTCTTCCTGTGTTCCAAGAGTGGAACACAGCCCTTTTATCCCCTTGATTTTATTCAAGAGATCTATATTGGATTCATAGCCTACAAAACTGTAAGGTAATAAATCTGTGTTGCTTAAAACTAATAAGTTTGTGGTAATGGTAATTTGTGGTAGCAGTGATAAAAATTTAATACAGTAACAGTTCTTCATGGTGTAGTTTTAGTGATTGCTATAGAGTATAGTCTACATCTTCAGTTTATTGAGAATAAATAAAATACCTTAAAAGTGGCTATTTCACCTTCATTTATAAAAAAATATTTTCACTGTTTAAGTAAACCCCAGTGGCAGGTTTCTTTTTTGCCTTCAGCACTTTTACAACATTGTATCAGTGTCTTGTAGCTTACATTATTTTCCTTGAGAAATCTGCTATAATTTTATCTTTATTCCTCTGTACGTAATGTGTCTTTTTTCTCTGGTTGTTAGATGATTTTCTCTTTATTACTATTTTAAGCAATTTCATTGTATCGTTCCTTGGTAAAGTTTTCTTTATGATTTATATGTTTGGTGTTTGTTGAGCGTCTCTAATCTGGATAAGACATTGGGTTTATAGTTTTCATTAAATTGGGAATTTACTGACCATTTTTCTTCAAATATTTTCCTGCCCTCTGCCTTTTGAGAAAGCTGATAATAAGCATATTTAACAACCAGAATTTGTTTCACATTTTACTGATGTTTCGGTCATTTCTTTTCAGTTATTTCTCTTTGTTTCATGTTGAATGATTGCTATTAAATTCCTACAACTAAAAAGAAATAAATATTTTAAAAAAATAAAATTCTACAAATTTACTGGGTGCAGTGGTGCATGACTGTAATCCCAGCAATTTAGAAAGCTGAGGCAGGAGAAGTTCAAGGCCAGCCTCAGTAATTTAGCAAGACCTTTCAAAGCTTAGCAAGATTCTGTCCCAAAATAAAAAAATAAAAAGGACTGGGGAGGTAACTCAGTGGTAAAGCAACCCTGATTTTAATGCCCAGTACCAAAAAAATTTTAAAAATTCTTCAAATTTACTAATCTTTTCTTATACATTGTCTAAATCTGCCATTAAATCCCCAAAGTATTTTTATTATTTCAGACATTGAAGTGTTGATCTCCAGAAGTTCATTTTGGTCTTTTTTATGCCTTCCATGTCTCTACTTAAGTAGTAGTTCCCCCTTGTCTGTGAGGTATATATTCAGTACTTGCATAAAATTGTAATACTACTGAACCCTATCTATGTAGAGTATGTTTCTTCCGGTGCATATGTATATACAATAAAGTTTAATTTATAGATTAGGTTTTTAAGAGACTGTGGTGGTCAGCTTTCTGTCACTGCAGCAAAACCCTGAGATAATCACTTATTAAGGAGGTAAGATTTTTTTTTTTTTTTTTAACTCAGTTTTCTAGGTTTCAGTCCATGGTCAGTTGTCTCATTGTTCTTGGGCCAGTGGCAGTACATCATGGTGGAAATGCATGGCAGAGGAGGCCTGTTTACCTCATAGCAGCAGGGAAGTAAGGAGAGAAAGAGGATGGGCCAGGGTCCCAATATTCCCTTGAAGGGCTTGCCCCCAGTAACCTCTAATAAATCCTACCTCCTTTTAATTCAATTTGAATTTTTTTTTTTAATACTGGGATTTGAACCCAAGTGCTTTATCCTTGATCCATACCCCTAGCCCTTTTTATTTTTTATTTTGAGGCAGGGTCTTGCTAAGTTGCCCAGGTTGGCCTTGAATTTGTGATCCTCCTTCCTCAATCTCCCAAGTAGGTGGGATCACATGCAAGTGACACTGTACCTGGGTAAGCCCTACCTCTTGGAGGTTCTACCACTTCCCAATAGCACCATGGGTTGGGAACTAAGGGCTCAATACATGGACCTTTGGGGCACATTTCATATCCAAACTATAGCTGACACTTATAGCAATAATAATAAAATAGGAAAATTAATGTTTGAAGTAGAGTAAGTATTACTAGAATATAGGTACTGCAATATTGTGACAGTTGATCTGATAACCAAGATGACTACTGACTAATGGATGGGTAACAAACAATACAGTGTGGATACACAGGGCAATGGGATGATTCATGTCCAGGAAGGACAGAGCTATGTGGTATTGGATTTGATTGTGTTACTCAGAATGGTGCACAATTTAAAATTTATATATTTTTTATTTTTGGAACTTTCCACTTAATGTTTTTAGAGTTTGTTGACTTTGTGTAACTGAAATCACAGAAAGAAAAACTGTGATTTAGGAGGGACTGCTATATGCTCAGTCTTTCTTATAGATTTTTGAAAATATGGAATATAATCATATTAATTAGTTTAATATCCTAACTACCAGGTCTGTCATCTCTGTTATTTCTGGATCTGTTTGTTTCTTCTCTTTCTTCCTTTTCCTTCATTCCTCCCTCCCTTCTTTTGCTGGGTGTCCATCCCAGGACCTCACATATGCTAGGCAAGCACTCCATCACTGAAATACATACACCCCATCCCTGGATCAGTTTTAATTGATTGATATTTTTCTTTATAACAAGATTTATTTTCTTGCTTCTTTGCTTCAGTTTATTTTTGGTTGGTTGTCAGATCTTTTTAATTTTTTTCTGAATATTTTTGTACTACTGTAGGTATTCTTCAGCATTATTCTGGGATGTGGCTAAACTATTTGAAAACAGTTGGATCCTTTGAGTCTTTTTTTTTTATTTTTTTTAACAGTTTATGCACTTTATTACAGTATGAGAACATGAACTTATAATAAGAAGAAATATACAATGATAATAACTACATTAGATGGTATGTTTATAGGGCATTACTTTTAAAAATAAAACTATAATTTATGGATTTTTTTTTTCTCCCACCTTCACCCCATACACAGATTGCAGAATCACATCAGTTACACATCCATTGATTTACATATTGCCATACTAGTGTCTGTTGTGCTCCGCTGCCTTTTCCATCCTCCACCCTCCCCCCTCCCCACCTCTCCCCTCCCCTCCCCTCCTCTCTCTCGAGTCTTTTTTAAGTGTTGTCATGTGAGTTCAGAGCTGTAGTTAGTCTAGGGTGAGTATTTCTACACTATTGAGGCAAGACCTTTGTTTTTTTTGTTTGTTTGTTTTTTTTTTTTTAGAGAGAGAGATTGATTGAGAGAATTTTTAATATTTATTTTTTAGTTATCGGCGGACACAACGTCTTTGTTTGTATGTGGTGTTGAGGATCGAACCCGGGCCGCACGCATGCCAGGCAAGCACGCTACTGCTTGAGCCACATCCCCAGCCCAAGACCTTTGTTAATACTCTGATGCCCAGTGAACTATGAAGTTTTCTATTCTGGCTTTTTGGAATAGGTCCTATTTCTAGTCTGTGTGAATTTGAGTACTTTTCTTATTATCCTTTTGAGTGGTTCTTTCCCTGGCTTTGGGTAGTTTCCTCACATACATGAGATGTTTAATACATGCTTGAAGGGTTCTTCTATAGATCTTGAGAGTTCTTTGAAGCTCTGTCCTCTAGTGGACTCCCAGCTACGTCTCTGCAATGCAGACAGACCACCAGTCTCTGCTGGATTGCTCCTTCCTATGCTGCAGTCTAGAAATTTTCTCCAGATAGTCATCTGGGGCAAGTAAGGCCTCCTCTTAGTTGCTTTTCATTTCTTAGGAATTGCTGTTTTTCATTACCTGATGTCTGGTGTGTTGCCATTGTTTCATATGTTTTGTTTTTTAAAAATACATGAAAATTAAAAAAAAAATTTTTTTAAAATTTGGCTTTTAAAAAGTTATTTAAATTTTTAAAATTGGTTTTTAAAAATTGTTTCGGGAGGATGATAAATCTGCTCTATATTATTTACTCTATCTTTATTGGAAGCAGAAGTCTACTAGGTTTTTTGTACCTCCCCCACTTTTTTTAAAAAAATTTTTATTAGTTATTGATGGACCTTTATTCATTTATTTGTTTATATGTGGTGCTGAGAATCGAACCCAATGCCTCACACATGCTAGGCAAGCGCTCTACCACTGAGCCACAACCCCAGCCCCCCTTTTTTTTTTAATATTTATTTTTTAGTTGTAGTTGGACACAATACCTTTGTTTTATTTATTTATTTTTATGTGATGCTGAGGGTGGAACCCAGGGCCTTACAAGTTCTAGGTGAGCGCTCTACCGCTGAACCATAACCCCAGCCCCCCCCCCCACCTTTTTAATAAAAACATTTTGTCATCCATCTGTGAAACTTACTCTTCACTCTGATATTTACTTCTCCAGTTTGGGCCCAGATGCTCTCTTAAATGTTTGCACAAGACCTCTATCATTGTATTTTCAGTCCAAGAACATGATGCTTGTCATTCAAAATCAGTATTTCCAAATATGTCCTTAATTTTGTCTACTTGCATCTATATTTACTCTTCCAATGTACTTTTGTCCCTTTTACCAATAAATATCAAGCTTAGTCTATACTTACTTTCTTTCTTTGGTCACTTTTATTTAATCCTCAGCCCTGTGAAATTTGGTTTCTACTGAAACTGCTCTTGCTGGTGTCACTGGTAACTATACAATTTCCAGTTGTACTATATTCTTTTCAGTCCTTATTTGATTGTACCTCTCTGTGTTATTTCATACTGGTTGTGGTTTTTCCTTATTTCTTGTTATAGCACACTTTATGGATTCTTTTCTATCTGATCTTAACTTCTTAGTCAACTTTATGGGTCATTTCTACTGTTCACATATTCAACCTTGGTATTCCCAAATATTTTTCAACTTCTGTTGCCTTCACTTGCATGCTTTTTTTTTTTTTTTTGTAGTTCATTCTTTCCCTTTGGGTTCAGCTACTATCCTTAGAAACTTGAAACAAATCTGAGCCTCTATTGGGATTTCACAAAGGTACTTTATTTAAAAAAAAAATTCCCCTTTATTCTTGTTTCTTTGTCATTGTTGTTGTTCTTTTTCTTAGTTATACATGGCAGTAGAATGTATTTTGACATATTATACTGCCGCAGTCTGGCTGGGCACAATCAGGAGCCACTTGTCAAAAGAAACTAACTTTATTTTTAGAACCACACACGCCAAACAAAACAGCCTCTCAGGAAAAACCCTCAGAGCCTCAACTGCCACCACCGGCTTTCCACAAGCCTCTCTCTCCCACACAAGCTTCTCTCCACCTCCCACAATCCTCCTGCTCTTGAAGCCGATTGGCTGGGTCACGTGGGCGGAGCCAAAAAAGTCCCCCAATGAGCAGCTCCGTGGTCTGAAAGGGCAGGGAAACAGCCCAATGAGCATCACAGCAGAGGAGCCAATCAGCTAGATGTTGCTGGGGCCGCTGTGAGCCAATCATCAGCCGGCAGCTGGAAGTTTGCTGGGGCCCCTTCGGCTGTGGCTCTCAACATTATACATACATGGGATATAACTTCCCATTCTGGTGGTTGTATGTGATGTGGAATTACACTGGTTGTGTATTCATATATGAACATAGAAAAGTTATGTCTGATTCATTTTACTGTCTTTCCTATTTCCATTCCCCTCCCTTCCCTTCATTTCCCCTTTCTCTAATCCAGTGAACTTCTATCCTCCCCTCCATTGTTTGTTAGCATCTACATATCAGAGAGAACACTAGGGCTTTGGATTTTGGGGATTGGCTTATTTCACTCACCGTGACCGTCTTCATTTCCATCCATTTACCAGCAAATGCCACAATTACATTCTTCTTTATAGCTGAGTAATAGTCCATTGTGTATGTATATCATATTTTATATTTAAAATATAAATATTTTATATTCCATTCATCTGTTGAAGGTGGCACCTAGGTTGGTTCCACAGCTTGGCTATGGTGAATTGAGCTTATACATATTGATGTGGCTGTGTCAATATAGTATGCTGACTTTAAGTCCTTTGGGATAGACCAAGGAGTGGGATAATTGGGTCAAATGATGCTTCCATTCCAAGTTTTCTGAGGAATCTCCATACTGCTTTCCAGAGTGGTTGCACCAATTTG
The DNA here is from genome assembly GCF_047511675.1 of Marmota flaviventris. NCBI lineage: Eukaryota > Metazoa > Chordata > Mammalia > Rodentia > Sciuridae > Marmota > Marmota flaviventris. Next base: position 26,535,152 of record NC_092507.1, on the reverse strand, counting down.
CAGTCCCACCAGCAAGGTATGAGTGTACCTTTTTCGCCCACATCATCACCAACTTTCATAGTTACTTGTATTCTTGATAACTGCCACTCTGACTGAAGTTAGATGAAATCTCAGTGTAGTTTTAATTGGTATTTCTCTAATTGCTAGAGATGTTGAACATTTTTTTCGTATATTTGTTGACCCATCATATTTCTTCTGTAAAGTGCCTGTTCAGTTCCTTTGCCTATGTATCGATTGGGTTATTTATTTTTTATTTTTATTTTTTTGGTGTTAAGTGTTTTGAGTTCTTTATATATCCTGGAGATATCTGAGGTACAGGTTGCAAGGATTTTTCTTCCATTCTGTAGGCTTTCCCAGAAGTACTTTATATTTAATATATGAAAAATATAACTTGCCTCTTATTTTTTTAAAGTTGCTTTTCTGTAGTCTGTCTTGTATCTGGCACTGCTATAATCAGTCCCTCACTCAGGCTAGAACCAGGAGTGCTATTTTAGACTCTTTTCCCCAAATTCCAGATCTATTTTAGTTTTACAAATATTAGATCTTTAATATTTTAAAATCTGTCCTACAGAGGGTGTTTCCAGTAATGATGGCAGAGTGAAGTGGTCTCCTGAACCTTCCCACAGATAATAATGATAAAATCTGTTTAAAAAAGAAAGTATCTCAAGGACTGGAAGACATCCAAAAGCAGACAGAAGCAAGAGAAAAGTATAATTTTGAAAAATGGCAACTGGAAGTTGTTAGACCAGGATGCAAGAAAAGACCACTGACTCCAATTAAAATCAAATTAAAGCAAGCTTATTATTTCGACCGGTGGGGCTGCCTCTCCCTCCCAAAAACGGCGGGAACAAGACAGCCACCCCATCTTTCCTGCAGCCCAGCTTTATAGCCCAGAAAGTTACACAAAGGGGGGTTACAGATAACAGAACTCTGACAAGCATCACACTAATGGTAGTTTACATTTTTTGCTGGCCCCAACATCAGAATTTATGAGGACCATTAGAGCCTCAGAGAGGGTTGTTGTCTGGCCAGGGAAGGCCAATATTTATGAGGTGTCACTAAGTTTCAGAGAGGGCTGCTATCTGGTCAGAGCCAGGCATGGGTGAGTTCAGGGCACCGGCAGGCATTCCAAGCAGGTTCAGAATTTGCAGTAATTTATAGTAAAGCCGAAATTATCTTTTCATGGCTTTGTGGCAAGATGGCTCCCAATTTTAAGAAAGGATCAGGTTGGGTCTATCAGAAGTGATTAGAATTATGAATTTGCAGCTTTAAATTTTTTTTTTTTTGCCTGAGGGCATTCAACAATCTCCACAGCAGAGAAAAGTGGCACAGGAAAACCCCAGCTTTGCTTCCTTAAGGTGGTCAAGAATAGAGTTCCCAATATAAAAAGTACCTGGAAATTTAGCAGAAGGACCTTATAAATAAAAGCCACAGAGGAGGGTGAACCCATAACTGACTATAAACTAAAATCCCTGGCTGAACCTCTAAACTATACCTGAATGGGGAGACTCAAGAGGCCTGGTGAAAAAGCAGGCAGAGGTCAGAAGGGTAGAGTTCTGTCTTTGAAGGACAGAACCTTCTTTGAAAGACAGAACACCAGGTGAGCTCTGTGAATTTACCGCTTTTTGAACTGAGTGAACTAACCGTGGGACTTTTTCAAGTTAGTCTTAGTTGTTTTTAGTTAGTTTGAACTAACCATGGGAAATTAGGTGGCAGAAATCTAAAGCTTTATGGGCTTGAGGTATCTGTCAGAAGACAGAATCTCAGGCTGAAAAATTAGGGAAGAAAGTTCAGCTAGGACAGGCCCCAAATAATCTCTGGCCAAATTGTTGGCTAGTTAGTTATCAGTAACACAGGCTGACGTGTAGGAACCAGGTTGAAAAAGCAGCTGTAGGGCTGGGGATGTGGTTCAAGCGGTAGCGCGCTTGCCTGGCATGCATGCGGCCCGGGTTCGATCCTCAGCGCCACATACAAACAAAGATGTTGTGCCCCGCCGAAAAAAATTAAAAAATAAATATTAAAATTCTCTCTCTCTCTCTCCCCCCCCCCTTTAAAAAAAAAAGCAGCTGTAAGAATTACACAGAAATAGCAGTTGTTGAACACTGCAGAAGGGACAAAGCTTATAGTTTAAGTTTATGTAAGTTACTTGCCTACTAGGGAAAACCCCCAACAATTCCAAAGAAAATACAATAGAATCCAGAACTACTGCATATTTCAGACAGAATGTCTTGTATTCAGCCAAAAATTATTAGACATGCAAATGATCAGGAGAGAGCAAACATACTCAGGCACAAAAGGCAGTCAATAGAAAAATACCTCCAAGTTGACTCAGATGTTGGAATATGTAGTCAAGTAGCTACTGTAGGGCTGGGGTTGTGGCTCAGTAGTAGAGAGCTTATCTTCACATATGTGAGGCACTGGGTTCGATTCTCAGTACCACGTATAAATATGAACAAAATAAAGATACATCAACAACTAAAATTTTTTTTAAAAGTAGCTACTGTATACATATATTCAGAGAATTAAAGGAAATTGGTTTTAGTGAGTGAACAGATAAGGGATTAAAAAAAAAGAAATATGGGATAATTTTATAAACGGGAAATTGAAAACAAGAGGACTTCAGTAAGAAGGGGTTGGTAATTTTATTGTAAAAAAAAAAAAAAAAAAAACCAAATATAAAACTGAGGCAAAACCAAATATTTCAGGGCACTAGAAATAAAATGAAGCGGGTTGGGGATGTGGCTCAAGCAGTAATGCGCTCGCCTGGCATGCGTGGGGTGCTGGGTTCAATCCTCAACACCACATACAAAATAAAATAAGGATGTTGTGTCCACCAAAAATTAAAAATAAATATTAAAAATTCTCTCTCTCTCTCTTAAAATAAATAAAATGAAGCCCTGGGTGCCATGGTGAATGCCTGTAATCCCTATAATCTCAATGACTGAGGCAGGAGGATTGCAAATTCAAGGCCAGCCTCAGAAATTTAGTGAGACTCTGACTCAGAAATGAAAAAGAAGGACTGGGGTTGGAGCTCACTTGTAGAGTGCCTTTGGGTTGTGTTCCCTACCCTGGGGGAGAGAGGGAAGAAGTGATACTAGTCTTGCAGATCAGATCTTGATCAGGAACTGGTCCTTGTTTCCCTAGTGTTGAAGTTTAAACACTTGAGAAATGCTGAGGCAAGCATGGAAAGCAAGTTTTATTTAAGAAAAGGGGTAACAACAGAATTCTCCAAATAGCAGGGGGCCCAGAGCTGGGTGTCTTCTGAGTGGGACACTCAGAATCCCCTTTTGAATCATTGCCTTCTCTTTCTTCTCCGTGTACTTGCCTGAGGGCAGGAAGGAGCAGGAACACAAGGGCTAACTGTTAGCAACCCTTTGTCTTTTCCTTGATAACCAGCCCTCATCCTCTTGACTCTCATCTTTCATTACCTACACTGACAGTCTGACCTTTACCCCCTGCTCAGTTTGCTGAGGAATGTGACATATTCTGTCCACTCAGGCCTGGTGGGGCTGCAGGCAGATTGCTTTTTGGCAAAGAAGGCTTGTAGGGGGTCAGCACAGTAGGCTCATTTTTTTAAAAAACATTTTTTAGTTGTAGATGGACTCTATCTATCTATCTGTCTATCTGGTGCTGAGGATCGAACCCAGTGCCTCACACTTGCTAGGCAAGCACTCTACCACTGAGCCACGACCCCAGCCCACAGCGGGCTCATTTTATAGAATTATTCTCTTAACTTCGTGTTCCCACCATTCTCATCTATCTGTCCCCTTATGTAAGCAGCAAAAACAAATTAAAAAGTATTTATTATTAAAAAGCTGGTAATGCTTTGAGTGAGTACAGTGGGAGTCAATGGTTATTTTCCTAGGGTTTCTCCCACCTGTCCCTATCTCCATTGTCTCAGCTCTGGTAACAAGAATGGTGGTTTTACCAGTTTTGCCCAACTGTGAAAGTAACAACTTTCTTGCCAGAGGGGGCTGACTTGGTTTGGAGTAGATGGTGTAAAATCACAGCTTTGCCAACTGAAAGTGGCAAACTTGGTTAGAATCAAATGGGTAGAATCCATGGCTTTGCTGGCTAGAAGTTGTAGTGCCTTTTGGGGTGGTGGAGTGGTAGACCTGCCAGAAACATTAGAGAAATTCCTGAAAAAAAGAGCCAGAGATAAACATTCCACATATTTCTTTCTGGATTATTAAGAAACTACCTGTGGGCTGGAGCTGAAGCTCAGTGGTAGAGCACTTGTCTAGCATGCATGAGGCACTGGGTTCAATCCCCAGCACCACACAAAAAAAAATTTAAAAAAAAAACAAAAAAACAACCCAACAACAACAACAATAAACAAAATAAAGGTATTGTGTCCATCTACAACTAAAAATATTTAAAAAAGAAAAGAAACTACCTGCATGTGAAGAGAGATCCAAGAATGTCTAATAAAAAGGAAAACTTAGGGCATACTTGAGAATTGGCTGCAATTTTGAATGCATTCCTCAAGCAACAGTAGATTAACAGAGCACATACTTTATGGGCTTAAGATATATAAGCAACCTCTGCTCAAATTGTTAGCTGACTAGTAGTGAACTATGCAGACGCAGGGATGCTTCCCTAGGCAGCCAGGCTAAAATTAAACAAAACATAACCAAAAAACTGAGTAGAGGGCTGGGGATGTGGCTCAAGCGGTAGCGCGCTCGCCTGGCATGCGTGCGGCCCGGGTTCGATCCTCAGCACAACATACAAACAAAGATGTTGTGTCCGCCAAAAACTAAAAAAAAAAATAAAGTAAATAAATATTAAAAAAAAAAACTGAGTAGAGACATCAAATGCAACAAACTATGGGAAAGTCAGATTCTGACATTTAAGTACAGGCAATTTACTAAAAATAATCAATAGCCCATCAAAAAACACAATATATGATTGAAAATATCCAGTTTTCAACCAGATAGTATGAGACTTGTAAGGAAAGAATCAGAAAAGTGTGACCTATATTCAGGGGGAAAAATTAGTAGAAAAGAATTCTGACTGGGCCTTACCATTAGATCTATTTAGAGAGTTCAAGGTAGCTGTTAAAAAATGTTACCATTTGGGCTAGGGACATAGGTTAGTAGAGTGCTTACCTCATATGCACAAGGCCCTGGGTTCAATCCCCAGCACCACACACATACACAAAACAAACAAACAAAAAAACACCTTACCATCTAGGGATGCAGGGTTCATTGTCTCTGTTCAAGAATTGAAGAACAGGACACAGAGATAACAAGTAAGAAATAGGTTTATCACAAAGGCGACAGAAAAACAGAGGCAGACTTCTCTTAAGAGAAGAGGGCCCCAGAGCTGAAAATCTAGTGGGGGGAGTCTTGTTCTTTTTATGGTCTCTGGAATTTCCTCCTTTCCTCATCTCCTCCCCTGTCCTTGTGCTCCTCACTATTATTGATTGGTTAGTTTTTCTGTTGGATCCCCCTTAGGAGCACTAGTATGGAAGTGTCTGTCTGATTGGGTCCCCCACTTGTGTCCATAAGCCCTTTCGTCAAGCAGGAATTGACCTCATCAGAAACTCCTTTCCTGCTCCTCACTCACTATCTTGACCTGGCTACCCAAGCCCTTCTACATCTCCCTCAAAAACATGTTTTAAAAAATTAAACAATGGTCAGAGTTTTAAAGGAAAATGATATGATAGTTACTTAAATAAGGAAATAGCTCTAACCACTTTTCTTCAACATCATATTAGAAGTCCTAGCTGTTAGCACCAAAAGACTGGCTGGATGCAAACTTCATGGATCATCTCAGCCTTTTATTCAGGAACGGTATTACACCTCCAATAGACCTACTCTCTTGGTGGAAAATGAGCCATTGGCCAAAGGAGGAGTTTGGGTTTATATAGATTATACCGAGAGGTGTTTTTGTGAGCATGTCAGTTTGGGCACTCAGGAATTTGGATTTGGGGTTGGGGATGGGTGGCCATCATCCGGAGACGATTTATCTTGGAAGAGATTAGTGTTTCACAGTTACTGTCATTCTAGGTTTGATGAAATACTTTCTCCCGACTTGTGGCCAGCATCTGAAAAGGATTTATCTTGGGAGAGATGAAAGATATCAATGTATGGCTTTCTTTTTCACTCCCTTTTCCCAGGCAGCACTATCTTGGGTTTTTTAATTTTCCTTATCTAACACTAGCCAATGTGATCATGCAATAAATAGAAATGAAGGAAATACAGATTTGACAGGAAGAAGCAAAACTTCCTTTATTCATAGATAATATGATTTTGTACCTAGAAAATGTCAAGAAATCTACATAAAATTTAGCAAGATTGTAGGATAAGTCAGTATACAAAAATGAATTGTGTTTACTAACAATGGGCAGTTGGGAGTTGGAGTTTAAAAATGTATTAAAGCATCCAAAAAACCTAAAATACATAGGAATAACTCTAACAAAATATATGCAAGAACTATATACTGAAAACTAACTACAAAGCACTGCTGAGAGAAATTTGAGAACTAAATAAACAGAAAGAGAAGTTATCAAAATGGGTCAATTAGTGTTCCCTCCACCTCCCTTCCACTCCCTCTGAAATTTCAGCATGTTACCTATTTTGGGAATAGTGAGTTTGTAAATGTAATTAGCTAAGTATCTTCTGATGAGAGGGTGGGCTCTGAATTCAATGACTGGTGACTTTACAAAAGAAAGGGAGATTTGAACCAGCTGACAAAGGGTAGAAGATTCTGTGAAGATGGGGGCACAGGTTACAGTTGCGTTGTTACAAGCCAAAGTCAAGGAATGCTAAGAGCATTTGGGAAAACATATTTGTAAGAAGCAAAGGAGGGCTGGGGATATGGCTCAAGTGGTAGTGCGCTCACCTGCCATGCGTGCGGCCCGGGTTCGATCCTCAGCACCACATACAATCAAAGATGTTGTGTCCGCCAATAACTAAAAAATAAATATTAAAATTCTCTCTCTCTCTTTAAAAAAAAAAAAAAAGAAGCAAAGGAATACCCCAGAGAGAGGAGTATGGCCCTGCAAATACCTTGATTTTAGACTTCTGGTCTCCAGAACTGTGATAAATTTCTGTTGTTCTAAAGCTACCAAGTTTGTGGTAATTTGTCATGGGAGCTCTAGGGAACTGATACAACTGTGTACTGGATTGGGACCTAGAATAATCAAAACAATTTTGAAAAAGAACAACAAAGTTTGAGGACTTAACTAACTGTAGGACTTGCTATAAAAGCCAAGTATTCAGGGCAGTGGTATTAGCATGAAAATAGACTAAATAGATAGAACAAAGTAGAGGTGCTTAACCAGTGAGCCACATCCCCAACCCTTTTTATTTTTTATTTTGAGACAGGGTCTCACTAAGTTACTTAGGGCTTGCTAGGGTATTCCTGAATTTGCAATCCTGCTAGCCTGGCTGGTGGAAAGGGTAATCTTTTAAATGGTGCTAGAACAATTGGATACTGATAAACAACCAACAACAACAACAAAAAAAAATTGACCCTTACCTATTACAGTACAGCAAGAGTAGTTCAAAATGGATCATAGACCCAAGTTTAGGAGTTAAAACTATAAAATTTGTATAACACAAGAGAAAAATTTTATGATCTTGGTTTGGAAAAAAAATTCCTAGATATGTCACTAAAATCATGAACCATTAAAAAAGGTGGTAAATTTGGGGCTGGGGCTGGGGCTCAGTGGTAGTGCACTTGCCTGGCATGTGAGGCACTGGGTTCGATTCGCAGCATCACATATAAATAATAAAATAAAGGTCATCAACAACTAATATATATATATATATTTTTTTAAAGGTGGTAAATTGGAACTCATCAAAGTTAGAAATTTTTGTGAATTAAAAGATAATGCTGCTGGCACATGCCTGTAACTCCAGCAACTTTGGAGGCTAAGGCAGGGGTCACAAGTTTAAAGCCAGCCTCAGCAATTTAGCAAGGCCCTAAGCAACTTAGCAAGACCCCATCTCCAAAAAAAAAAAAAAAAAAAAGTGATGTGGCTCAGTGGATAAGCACTGCTGGGTTCAATCCCTAGTACCAAAAACCAAAAACAAAACCCCAAAGAACCCCACCAACAATAAAAGATAATGCTAATAAAGTGAAAAAGCAAGTTACAATTTGGGAAAACATATTTGTAAGTTCCATGTATGACAAAGGACCTGTTTGTAGAATATATAAAGAGTTGTTATTATTATAACTCAAAACTAATAACCCATTTTAAAAATGGACAAAATATATGAGCATATAGTCCATTAAAATTATACAGATGTCCAATAAATACATGAAAAATTGATCAGTGTGATTAATCATTGGGAAAATGCAAATCAAGAAATCAAAACCATAATGGAATGCCACTACTAATGGAATGCCTCTAAAATGACTAAAATTAAAAAGGCTTCCAAAGCTGAACATGGTGGTACACTTCTGTAATTCCAGTGATTTGGAAAACTGAGGTAGGAGAATTGCAAGGTTGAAGGATATAATTGGAGTTCTCAAACTGTTGGTGGCTATCTAATGTTACAACAACTTTTAAAAACTATTTAGCAATCTAAAAAAAAAAAAAAAGATAAAGGTACACTTTCCCTATGACTGAACATTCTACTCCTAAGTATTTACCTAAGAGAAATGAAAGGTCAGGTCTATAAAAAGACTTGCTGGGGAATGGCTATGGTACCTCAGTTTATAATAAGCAAAAAACTGGAACCAATCAGATATCCATCTATACACTAATGAATAAAATATGTTCAACATTATTAATATCCATGAAAATACAAATTAAACCATGTTAAGATATCACTTCATGACCACTACAATGACAAGAAATAAAAAGACCAAGAATACTATGTGTTGGTGAAGTTGTGAGCAGCTAGAACTCTAAAGCATTGCTGGTAGAAATGCAGAATGATAAAGCAGCCTTAGATAACAGTTCTCAGGTTCTTAGAATGTTAACCATGCCCTTATGTATATAATCAGCAATTCTACTTCTAAATATTTAACCAAGAGAAATTAAAAGATATGTTTGCAGAAAGATCTGGGTTCAAACATTCATAGCAGCTTTACTTATGATAGCTGAGAACTGAAAACCACTTAATCTCCATTGATAGATGAGTGGAAAACAAAAATTGAAACAATAAAAGAGTGTGCTATTGATATACACAATACCATGGATGAATCTCCAAAACATGTTGAGGGAAAGCAGCCAGAAACAAAAATAGTGTGTATATGGTTCCTTTTATAGAAATGTAAGAAAACCCCAACTAATCTTAGAAAACAAATCAGTGGTTGCCTGAACCTGGACGTAGAGGCAGGAATTTACTGAAAGGGGTATGAATGAACTTTTGGGGCTGATAGAAATGTACTGTTTCTTAATTGTGGTTAAGTGGGTATACACATTTTTGAAAAGATTGACTGACTGTATACATTTGAAATGTGTGCAGTTTAGTTTTGAATTATATTTCCACTGAGTTGATTTTAAAAAGTAACATTCTACCACCCTTGTAGCCACCCATCATTTCTCATTTGGATGACTGCAGTACACTCCTGAGTGTATTTCACTACAATCCTGGCTGTTGCTTTACTTCTCAGACTTATATAGGACAATGTGACCTTTCACTTCCCTGCACACACTCTTTAATTGCTCACCAGGCTGCCTCTTTAACCTGGCCTGTAGCCTTCTTCTGTGGCCCTTACCTATCTTTCTAGCTCATCTTCCATCACCTCCTGCTTCTTACTTTGCTTTTGGCTCTCAGTTCCCAGAACAGACCTTGCTGATTTCATTTCTTGTGCCTATACTCATTCTTTTGTTTAGTAAACAACTTTATCCTTTAAAACCCAGCTTAGGACTCTCCTTATCCAGGATATGTTTTTATTTTGTAAAGATTATCCTTCATGCCTTCCCTCTCCCCAAGAGAGAAGAGGTTAAGTAGCTTCAGATAGTTTCTTTGGTTCATCATAACTTTTTTTTATAATATGTATTTTTTATAACTTTATTTTATTTATTTATATTTTTATATGGTGCTGAGGATTGAACCCAGTGCCTCATGTATGCTAGCAAGTACTCTACCCAGCCCCAGTTCATCATAACTTTTATAGATATATTTACTATTTTAGCTTATTATATTTTTAGTTTTTACTCTGCTGCTTATTGAACACAATAATTAAGTTTTATTTTTATTTTGGATCTATATCGCCTGTTCCATAATAAGTATATTGGAAATATTGATTATAAATGTTAAGAAGACTGAGGTATATACATAGTATTGTTATTATTATTCTTTTATTTTAAATAAAAACTCTTCATAGAGAAGAACTGAAGCTGGGCATGTAATTCCAGTGGCTAGGGGTGCTAAGGCAGGAGGATCGCGAGTTCAAAGCCAGCCTCAGCAAAAGCAAGGCGCTAAGCAACTAAGGCACTAAGTGAGACCCTGTCTCTAAATAAAAATACAAATCAGAGCTGGGGGTGTGGCTCAGTGGTCGAGTGCCTCTGAGTTTAATCTCCAGTACCAAAAAGAAAAAAAAAAAAAAAAAAGAACTGAGTCTGAGTATGGTGACACATGTTTATAATCCTAGCTGATCAGGAGATCAGAGGATTGCAAGTTCCAGCCCAACCTGTGAAATTTAGTGAGACCTTGTATCAAAATAGGAAATTAAAAGGACTGGTGATGTAGCTCAGTGGTAGAGAAACTTCAATTCAATCCCCAGTACCAGGGAGAAAAAAAATTAATAAATCTCTCAGTATTTTTCCTTTCTTTCTCTTTCTCTCCCTCCCCCTCCCCCCTTTTTTTCTCTCTCTTTCTTTTTTTCTTTCTTTCTTTTTTTTATGTGTGTGTGTATGGTTCTGGAGATTGAACTCAGGCTTGTGCATGCTAGGAAAATACTCTACCACTGAGCTATAGCCCCAGATTTTATATCAACATTTTAAACAGTGTTTTTCTTTGGGTAGTATGGTAATTTTCCATTTCTGCAACAGAATACCTGAGATAATCAAAAGTTGAAAAGATTTATTTTTGGCTCAGTTTTAGAGGTCATTTGGTTCTCTTGTTTGGGCCTGTAGTGAGGCAAAGCATTAATGGTGAGGAATATGTGGTAGAGCAAAGCTGCTCACCTCATGGCAGCCAGGAACCAAAGAGAGGGAGAGAGGAAGGGGTCAGGGACACAATATAACCTTCAAAGACATTCTCCCAATGACCTATTTCCTTCAACTAGGCCCTGCCTCCTAAAGTTTCCACCACTTCCCAGTAGTGCCACCAGCTGGGGACCAAATTTTCAACACATGAGCCTTTGGGGGATATTCCAGATCCAAACTATTAACAGGTAGTGAGATTTAATTCTTTTAATATTTTTTACATTTTTGCATTTTCAGGATATCATTTAACATACTATTATTTCATGAGCTATAACCTGAGAAACTAACATTTGCTGACTCAAATTATTTTTTACATTTTTTTAGGTCCAGAAGGCAGTTACAGTTTCCAGTCCCTTAACCACAGACCTGACTACAGAGATTGCTGGTCAGCCAAAGAGTGTATCAGTCCAACCTGAAACATCAGAGGATCCTGGAATTATAGCCAGCACTCAGCAAGTAAAAAGTCCTGGGAAAATCCAAACTGCTATCCCTCTTCCAGTGGCTCCCTCCTATATTCATATAACTCCTACCCCCCAGACTTCCTTCCAGAGCACATCAGCACCATACCCAGGTGAGGACCTATGATCCTGCCCTTGGAAATAGGAAGAAAAGTGAAGCATTCAGTCCAAATATTTCAGTTCTCTCTGCTTTTAATTGATTTGAGTATATATATATATATATATATATATATATATATATATATATATATATATATAACCAGAAATAGAATTACTGGATGACTTGATAATTCTACTTTTAGTGGAATTTTTTTGTTTGTTTGTTTTTGTTTTAGTACTGGGGATTGAACCCACGGTGCTTTACTATTGAGCTACATCCTCAGCCTTTTTACTTTGTATTTTGAGACAGCATCTCACTAAGTTGCTGAGGGCCTCGCTAAGTTGTTGAGGCTGGCCTCAAACTTGTGATCTCCTGTCTCAGCCTCCCAAGGCACTGTCATTATAGGCATGTGCTACCATGCCGACAAAAGCATCTTTATTTTTAAAACAACCCATGGGAAGGATATCTAGTGTTACCTTAACAAGTCTGTGCTTCAGGAGTACTGCTCTAAGGTATTAGGAGGAAATGCTTAATCACTGGTTAATGGTTAATCCTGAAAAAGTCAAGAGGGTAAAGCAAAGCCAGTAAAAATACATTTTTGCCAATTTTTAATTTCCTAGGGTCTTCTTTGGTGGTAATGTAATGTGAAATTTAACGGTTTCAATCCTGTAATTTTCAGTTTAATTGTAAAGGGTTTGGGTTGTACTGCCTTGACCAGCCATTTTTTTGTTCATTGTACTCTCTGTGAGTATAATGATTTTCCTTTTTTCTTTTCTTTTTTAAAAAGTTACTTTAGAGAGCTCTTATTCCATCTCCTGGGGCCATCCAGAGGCTGCAGCTTCCATAAAGGATGGTTTCATTTTTCTCTAAGTGCAATGTTCCCAAGCAGAGGCAGATAAATCTCAAGTTTTATATATCTAGGAAGCCCTTCTCACCTCCCAGTCTTGAAATATGAGTTGACCAGCCTGTTGTTTTCTTTAAGCTGTCCTAGTGTTGAAGTGTCATACCAAATGAACAGTTACTGTCAGAGAAGAAATAAGATTTATATAATCAGTAGTTCTCAATGGTCTGCAAGCATTTTTGGTTGTTACAACTGGTGGGTGGGTGGGTGGTACTATTTTTTAAAATTTCTTTTTTGCGTGCACTTTTTTTTTTTTTTTTTTTTTTAGAGAGAGAGAGAGAGAGAATTTTAATATTTATTTTTTAGTTATCAGCAGACACAACATCTTTGTTTGTATGTGGTGCTGAGGATCGAACCCGGGCCGTATGCATGCCAGGCGAGCGCACTACCGCTTGAGCCACATCCCCAGCCCCTGCGTGCACTTTTATTCAGTTTTTTTTTTTTTTTAATTTTTTGTTGTTGTATAGATTGAATACTTTCATTTATTTATTTATTTATTTTTATGTTGTGCTACTGAGGATTGACCCAGTGCCTCACAGGTGCTAGGCAAGTGCTCCACCACTGAGTTACAGCTCCAACCCCCTGGGTGGTACAATTGACATGTAGTAGATAGGGGCCATTGTTACTGGGAACCATCATAAACAGTGTTTAGGAAATCCTTCTATCCCCAGCAAAGGATTTTCTGGTTCGGAATACCAATAATGCCAAAGTTGGAAAACCTTGACATAAGAGAAATGGCTGATGAATGGTATAAGAACAGTTTTAGCTATTTACAGTCTTGGGTGTTCCACAGTGCTAAAGCAATTCAAGAAATAGATCAGTTGAACTGAAACGGTCTGGGAAGATTTGTTGGCGACAGTTTAAAGCTAGAAACAAAATGCTGTATTTAGAATACAGAAAGGCAAACATCCCAATTAAAAATAGCTTTTGTAAAGTCCCCTGGAGTAGACCATGGCTTCTGTGGAGCACAAAAAGAAAAAATAGTGTAACTTAGAGGCACAGTTGGATAGGAAAGGTAAGTCTGTGAGATCAGATCATGATGGCCCTATAGGGCCAAGATAGAAGTTTGGCTTTAACATGGTGTGGGAGCAGGGTTCTTAAATAAGAGAGTAACATGGTGGGTGAGTATTTTAGGAAAATAGAATGGATTCAAGTGGGGAGAGAGCTATGAGAAGGGAGACCAGTAATAACTAGAATGGAGAGAAAGTAAGACAGGCCTTGTGACTAACATTCATCTTTCTTATTTATGTATATTATTAAAAAGTTATTTATCAACATAAAAGCAATCCTTGAAACAGAATTTGAACTCTGTGGAAAGTATTGTATAAAGAGGACTTAGGGACAGGCCATAATTAAAATACAGTGCGGAAAAAGAAGCAGGAGGAAAGTAGGATACAGTATGATGATAACCAAGAACTTTAAGAGGGAGACAGCAGGAGTAGGTGCCTCCAAGGTGATGGTAGAGATTGGGTTACAGCTGTTAGATTTACTCAGCAGCCACTTGTTGATGATCTTGAGATCCTTTTCAATGGAAAGGTAGAGACAAAATCAAACTTCAGGTGGTAAGAGAGTAGAAAGATATTAGGAAATGAAGGCCATAACTGAGTATTATTCAGGAAAGGTGTTTGATCACAAAGGAAGGAGAAAAATGGCACAGTCTGGATATATTTCTTATCTCTGGTATTTTTATTTTATTTCTAGTTATAAAGGAACTTGTGGTATCTGCTGGGAAGAGTGTCCAGATGACCCTGCCTAAGAATGAAGTTCAATTAAATGCATATGTTCTCCAAGAACCCCAGAAAGGTAAAAATCCCTTTATACTTGGGTTACATTTCTGATTACAATGATATCCACATACCTCAACTCACTCTTTCCATAATAGCCCTGTGAAGTTAGGATATTACATGTGGGAGAACAAATATTCATGAAATACAAGAGACAGTAGGGTTTGAGATATCAAGCCTGGGTTCAAGTCTCAGGTTAGCCAGTTTTTAGCTGAATGATTTTAAGCAAATTACTTAACTTTTCTGAGTGTCTGTTTCTCTCTCTCTCTCTCTCTCTCTCTCTCTCTCTCTCTCTCTCTCTTCCCTCTCTCTCTTCTCTCTCATATAAAATGAATAATTCCTACTTCATAAGGTTACTGTAAGGGCAAAATGAGATAGTATATAAATCACCTAGTTCAGTGCCTAGCATATAGCTGATGCTCATTAGCATAGATCTTACATGCTAGATTGTATTATTCCTATTTATTTGCTCATTTATTTTTGGCGTTTAGGATTGAACCAAGGAGTGCTTTACCATCAAACTACATCCCCATGTCCTTTTTATTTTTTATTTTGAGATAGTCTTGCTAAGTTGCTAAGAATCTGCTAAAGTACCAAGGCTGGCCTTGAACTTTGATCCTCTAGCTTCAGCCTCCTGAAGTCACTGAAATCAGAGCATGTTCCCCCATGCTCTGCTATTATACCCATTTAAAGGGGAAGAAACTGTGACTCAAATTAACCTGTTTATTTTGGCCAAAAAAACTAGTAAATAGAAGGTGTAGAACTTGGAGAGAAGTTAGTCAAGACTACTGTTAATATAGGTTTGAACCTTAAAAAAAAAAAAAAAAAAAACTTAATTCATGATTTACAAAATTCAAAGTTATAAAATATATATATATATTTTTTTAAAATTTTGGATTGGGGATTGAAGGGACACTTTACTACTGAACATATCCACAATCCTCTTTTCTTTCTTCTTCTTCTTCTTCTTCTTTTTTTAATCTTCTTTTATTTCTTATTTTGAGACATGGCCTTGCTAAGTTTCTGAGGGCCTTGCTAAGTTGGGTTCAAGGCCTGTGATCCTTCTGCTTCAGCCTCCTAAAACTCTGGAATTGCAGGGCCATGCCTGGTTAGATTTATAAAATATTTAAATGCATTGGTGATTAATTCACTAGTTAAGGAAACTTTTGTAATGTAAAACATCCTTTCACCTTTGAAATATATTTCCCACACCAAAGTTTGACTTATAAACACAAACATTTTCACTTAAGACCACCTATGACATGAGTGAAGCATTGGAAAATTAATGTGTTGGATTTATGTTGCTTTCATTAGAAGGTTAGTCAAGTAAACTACTCTTCTCTATTCAGATGAGTCCTCCCATTTTATGTACTTGTTTCTAATACAATATTCTTAATTTCTGGTTCTAAAACCAAATACTGTATTTATGAAAAATTACTTTTCCAGAACTTAAATCCTTCTTCTGACCAAAAGTTCTGCTCTCAAACTGAGGTTTTATTACCAACTCATTCTACCTTCAGAGAAACTTTTTCCTTTCTTTCTTGGGTGGTAAGTTACAGTGAGTAGATTTGGTGGTCTTTGAAGATGGAGTTAAGAGCTATCTTGAACAGTGTATGCTGGTGATTGAACCCAGGGTTTTGTGCATGATAGGCAAATGCTTTACCCTGAGTTACATCTACAGCCGTGCTTTATTTTTTTTCTAATCTCTATTTGCATATACATTTCTTTGAATTACTGTTATCTTGTAGATCAATGTTGCAAAACAGGTCATTGGAAAGGAAACAGATTCTTTAGTTTTCCTCTGCCCAGTTCTTCAGCTTTAATTAAATCCATGAGATGAATGGTCTCAAGCTTTACAAGATTGGGGCACTGAGGCAAGGCAAATTCTGCCTGTTCTTTATCTTTCTCTTGCCCTGTGGCAGCTCATTAGGATCCCTGTAGGGTTCAAAGGCTGGTTCAAAACTACTGCCCTATATCATTACAGTCAACAATATAACAGACCTATATTCAATTGTTCCTATCCTTGGGCAAATTTCTGCCTGTAAGGCATAAATTCTTCCCCTCAACTTTTCTGCCCTAGGAATATCATCCTTGTTTTTTTTTTTTTTTTAAAGAGAATTTTTTAATATTTATTTTTTAGTTTTCGGTGGACACAACATCTTTATTTTATTTTTATGTGGTGCTGAGGATTGAACCCAGTACCCTGTGCATGCCAGGCGAGCATGTTACCGCTTGAGCCACCTCTCTCCAGCCCTATCATCCCTTTTTGACATTGGTGTTAGTAGCTTTTTTTTTTTTTTGTACTGGAATTGAACCCAATGGCACTTTGCTGTTGAGCTACACTCCTAGGTTTTTTGTTTTTTTTTTAATTTTGAGACAGGGTCTTGCTGAGTTATTGAAGCTATCCTTGAACTTGCAATCCTCCTGCCTCAGCCTCCTAAGTCTCTAGGACTAAGGTGTGTACCACCATGCTTAAGTGCTACCTTTAGTTATTTAAAAATGATCACTTCCTAAGCTAATGTGAGTTTCCTTTCTGTATGGAAAAGCATTTACAACTAGAGTTGGAAGAAATGTGTCACAGCATGAGTGCTGCTTCTGCTGCTCCTTTCTGTTCCTCCTGAGCAGACTTTTTTTTTTTTAATGGTGGTGCTGGAGTTCGAACCTGGGACTTGTGCATGCAAGGCAAGCACTCTACCAAATGAGCTATCCCCAACCCCAACTTTTTTGGGTGTGTGATGCTGGGGATTGAACCCATGGCCTTGTGCATGTGAGGCAAGCACTCTACCAACTGAGCTATATCCGCATGCAGCCGCAGTCCCTGACCTGCCTTTTTGTATGTACATTTGTGAGAGCAGCTGGGATTGACAACTCTCCAAAACAATACTAGTTTGCTGGCAGAAGGAAGATCATGAATCCTAGGATTATAAAATAACATCTGGTCTTCAGATGAAGTATATCTTGGGATGAGGGCACAAGTTGTGCTGATTTTTTTTGTTTGTTTGTTTAATTTTTTTAATATTTATTTTTTAGTTCTCGGCGGACACAACATCTTTGTATGTGGTGCTGAGGATCGAACCCGGGCCGCACGCATGCCAGGCGAGCGCACTACCGCTTGAGCCACATCCCCAGCCCAGTTGTGCTGATTTTAACATTTGAACTCTCAGGAAGAGCCCTCGGGTCCAACAAGCCACTCAGGGCACCTGAGTCGAACGCCTTTTATGTAACTCTGAAAGAAAAAGATATGAATTTGGGGCAGTGGGGTAGCACTGGGGTTGTGGCTCAGGGGTGGAGCACTCGCCTAGCACGTCCGAGGCCCTGGGTTTGATCCTCAGCACCCCATAAAAGTAAATAAAAGGATTGTGTCCACTTCAACTAAAAAATAAAAAATTAAAAAAAATAATTTGGAGTCGGGGTTGTAGTTCAGTGGTTGAGCGCTTGCCTCACATGTGTAAGGCACTGGGTTCAATTTGCAGCACCACATAAATAAATGAATAAATAAAGTATTGTGTCCATCTACAAGTAAAAATAAATAAATAAATAAAAAGATAAGAATTTAAGGATTCTTTTTTTTTTTTTCTCTTTTTGGGTAGTCAACTTAAACTAAACCTTCCTACCAAATCCTACCCTTCCCTAGCCAGAAATGCATTTTATCCCCTGCCTCCCAAATTGAGACCACTTTTACTGGGCGGGATTCCATTTAGATAACAGGATTCTACCCTTGTGCTACCAAGTGATATAGTCTGAGCTGCAAATGAGGACCATTTAATGCTTCATTTGATCTTAATTAATTTCAGTGGGGCCTGTTTTAAATGGGCCATGCCCTACCGTTTTCTGCAGTGTGTTATTTAGCTCAGCAGGAATGAAGTAGCTCCTTTAACTCACTAGGGTGTGATGACCTCAGTGAGAGGAGCATTGTTAGCACTCTGTAAAAAGCTATTTTTGAACCATGTTATTTAGAAGTCATTGCTGTTCTTTGTTGCAAAAGAAGTTTTGCAAGAAAATGGCCTTTGTTCCCAATGAGTTCACCTGTAGCATTGGTAGGGCATGTGTTTTCAGTGAGGTGCCATCCCCCAGCAGTCTGCATTTTTAAGGGAGGATTGACCTGAGGGTGGGATGGGGCAGAAATGAGTATAGTTAGCAGAGAGTGTGGAAGAAGAAACCTTAACTGGAGCTGAGTCAGTGGAATCCACCCTTTCTTTCAGCAGATGGTTTAGTTTCCCTGAAGACTTTGGGGTACAGACTTAACAATGAAGGCCTTGTCAAGATTTAAAAGAGATTCATTATTGGCAGCCTTTAGAAAAGATTTGTTATTGGCATGCTCTTTATGTGTAGGTGTGTGTTTTCATGATTTTCATAACTGCCCTTCTATAGGAGAAACCTACACCTACGACTGGCAGCTGATTACTCATCCTAAAGACTACAGTGGAGAAATGGAAGGGAAACATTCCCAGATCATGAAACTATCCAAGGTGAATTTGCTTCTTTTCATTTGCAGGACTAAGTCAGAGTAGATGACTTACATTCTAAAATAGGTAATATAGAATTTTCTGTCCACACTGAAGTTGGGAATAATCTTCCAGAAGTGACTCCTTCAAAAGTCTGACTGGCTAACATCCAGTGTTTGTTAGTGTATGATTTTCAAAGTTTCATTTATGGTGAGAAAATTGAACCAGTATGGCAGTGATAGCTGAATATATCCACTAAACAGCTTTGAAGGGCAACATAAGGATTTTGGAATTTGGGACATAAGATAGGTAATTTGTGGCCACATGACTGTGTACATTGGTTCAGTTCCTTTCATATAGTTATTAAGAGCCATAAAAATGTTTATATTCTTTAGCCCTTACTGATTCATTCATTAAATGGAAGGTTACTCCTTGTACACTAGTTATGTGAGAGCCATTTGAGATTAACCAGTGAATTAATCTTAATTTTAATGTTCAGGGGAATGGAGTTTAGGAGGTACTTAGGAAGCAGGGAAGGCTAACAGGTGATCACTAGGTCAGCGAGAGTAGATTTCTTAAGAGAAAATTTGCCTACGTGGGTCTGAAAAGTGACTGACTTCCTGGGTAAAGGGTGGAGGGAACATAATCAAGCAAAAGAAGCAGCATATCCACAGGGCTAAGAATGAGAGAGAAAATGTGGGGAGCAGTGCATAGTTGAGCCTGAGTGGACAGTCAGGTGTGAGAAGAGCGGTAGCATAGTCAGTTGGAGAAATGCAGGGGCCAGGTGCAGCAGAGCCTCATGGCGGATTAAAGACTTTCAATCTCACCTAAAGGAAATAGGGAGCTTTTGAAAACGTTTGAGCAGAAGAAAGACATGTTCAGATTTTCAGTTTAGAGAGATCATCATGTCCACAGATTAAAGGAGATGAATGACGAATGTATTGAAAAATTAAGGGGGAAATGATACTATTCTGAGTATGAAAACTAAATAAATGATATTAATGAGAAACCACCAACTGAGCTCATACCATATGCCAGACTTGGTGCTAATTGGTTTACTGTTATTTTTTTTAATTGTCATAATATCCCCAATATGTAGGTGTTAATATTTATTTTACAAATAACAAAACTAAAATTTGAAAAAAGGAAGTGGTTTGGCCAAAGTTCACAGAGATATTAATTAAATAATAGGTTTGCACCAGAGCTATAATCCCATGCTTTAATAATTAATATGATGAGTAGTTAAAAACCAAGGTGATGGTTTGATCCCCAGTACCACAAACAAACAAACAAAAGAACTAAGGTGTGGCAGTGTAGA
Organism: Marmota flaviventris; assembly: GCF_047511675.1. NCBI lineage: Eukaryota > Metazoa > Chordata > Mammalia > Rodentia > Sciuridae > Marmota > Marmota flaviventris. The sequence continues at coordinate 26,515,033 of NC_092507.1, read as the reverse complement.
TGGAGACAAGTGAGTGGAGGTCAGCTTTAGAAAATGTGATGATCTGATGATCAAGGCATTGTGTGAGAGTGTTGGATGATTGTAGCTTTTTTGGCTTAGGCACTTGGATGGATGTTCACTGAAATAAGGAACACAGAAAGGATAACAGATTTGGGGGAAATTTTCAGATGATTAATTCACTTTCAGGTGGAGTGAATTTGAGGTACCTGTGAGACATTTGAGTGGAGTTGTCCCCATAGCAGCTGGGGGAAAGAAACTATATACTAGGGGACATCTGGGCTAGAAAGATAAATTTGCATATCCACCTCAAATAGATAATTGAAACCAGAGTCATAGATAAGATCAGCTAGGGAGAATGTTTGGATTAAAGAAATAAGTAGGCTGAGGTTGGAATCCTGGGGTGTGCTCTCATTTAAGGGATGGCAGGTAAACTGGAGGAAATATGAGGTAGGTGGAGAAGGGAAAATTTAGGAGGAAAGCATTACAAGGGAGAGAGTGGTCAAAAATGTTACCGATACCCAATTAGTGTTTATCCAAATGAGATAATTCTAAAGAAAGGACACCCCCATTTTTCTTTAAGATGTTCATTACAGCATTAGTCATAACAGTAAGAGTTTAAAAGCACCCCAAGTATCCAACAGTGTGAAGTGTTTATGACACATTTATTATTATTCTATAGTCATTAAAGTGAATATTAAAAAGACTATATCCTAATGGGAAAAGGGTTCATGCTAAATGAAAAGAACAATAAAAAGTTTGATACTTTGGTTTTAGCTAGACCTTGAATACCTCTGAAATTTGAGCTCTTCAAATGTGGGAATCTTAATTTACCTCCAAACCCCAAGCCTAGACAGTGACTGGTATATGATTGATTCTCAATAAATGTTTGCTGAATGAATTGGATAAAGCTAGTTTTTATGTGGGCAAAGATTGGAAGGAAATAGAGAAATATGATGAGTTAATTGTTAGGGTAATGAGATGGTAGGTGATTTTATTGCCCCCTTTTATATTATGTTCATATAGTTAATAGAAGTCAGGAGGGAAAACTGCTTAGATATTTGGGAACTATTTGGGATTTTTACAAGATGTTTTTCTTTGAAGAGATGATTATTTTAATTTCATAACTCTGTGCTGTAGGATGGTTGGGCCCTTAATGTTCTTCTGAAAAGAAAATGGGAGTATAGAGAGATTGAAATCCCTTATGTTATTCTAGAGGCAGCTAGTAATAAGATATTCACATTAAAAGCTATGTTTCTTTTTAGTGTAACTCATTGTTTAATTTCTTTAGCTAGTTTACTTTTTCCATTTTGAAAATAGGGCAAGGAGAGTGCAGGATTCAGCCTGAAGAAACTCAGATACTTATGTTGTCTTAAATACAATTGCTGCTCTTGGTGGTTGTCTGAAAGATCTTATCTCACTTTTGCAGCTGACTCCAGGCCTGTATGAATTCAAAGTGATCGTAGATGGTCAAAATGCCCACGGGGAAGGCTATGTGAACGTTACAGTAAAGCCAGGTTTGTGTTTCAAGCCACAGCTCTGTCCCATTTCTCTCTCTCAAAGACTCCTGAGGAGGAGAAAATTTGACTTTTGGGTTTATAATACCATCCTTTTTTTCATGAAATATTTATTGGACATTTCCTAGGTCAGTGTAGTAAAAGGTTATGGCAGCAAAGTATATATGTGTTCCAAGTGTTCTAATTGGAACACTGGACTGGGCAGGGAAACATTAGTCACAGCATCCACAGTGCAATGTGGCCTAAGCAATAACCTACCTACCAAAGAACTACTTCTCTCAGTGGGCTATGCTGAAAGAGGAAGCCAGGAGCCCAGGAGAAGCATGCAGAAGAACCCGTCAAGTGACCAGCTCTTTCTTATCTTTCCAGAGATGTGGGTCTCTGTACACAGTTTCTCATTTAGACCTGCTGGTCTCTTTCACTTTAGAAACCAAATCCATCATGTCATTCTTTTAAATCGAGCCATTGTTGGCAGATTGTAGTACAATAGCAAGGTATAAGGGATCTTGTTTTGCATTTTCAGAGAAATTTGGGAGAAGTTGGAAAGTAGCACATGTACTAGCACAAATTAGTACTGTTTCCTGTCTTTTTTGGTAGTAGATTTTCTTTTCATTTCTTGAGTTTTGTAGCCAATGTAATCTTTTCACCTTCTTTAAAATATGGTCAGTAGGCCTGGAATGTAGCTCAGTAGTAGGGCCCTTATCTAGCATGAGCAAGTCCCTGGTTGTGTCCTCAACATGGGGATCAACATGTAGACTGTTTGATCATTTCCCAAAGAAAAGGCCACTGGGTTTGTAGGTCACAATCATTCAGGTGGACCAGAGTGGTTTGTGACCTTCCCTTACACAGCCATAGTCACCCCCTACACCATCAGCTCTCATTATCTTTTCAGAATAGTCTGTGCCAAGGGATGGTTTGTTTGCCAGTGTTTTTATTACACAAAGCTTGTTTTTTTGTGCACCTCTCAGGTTGTCCTGAAAGTAGCCACTGACTGCTATAGTACTTTTCATGAGCTGGATACACAAGAGCATTAAGAGAATGCACAGGGCACAGTCTTAGGAGTGGTCAGGTTTTTTTTTTTTTTTAAAGAGAGAGAATGATTTTCTTTTTAATATTTATTTTTAGTTTTTCGGCGGACACAACATCTTTGTTTGTATGTGGTGCTGAGGATCGAACCCGGGCCACATGCATGCCAGGCGAGCGCGCTACCTCTTGAGCCACATCCCCAGCCCAGGAGTGGTCAGGTTTGAAAGAAGCCCATACATTCCCAGGTTTCTTATGTTAAAATGGAAACCTGGTCTGGCTGGGGTTGTGGCTCAGTGGCAGAGCACTCGCCTAGCATGTGTGAGGCACTGGGTTGAGCCTCAGCATCACATAAAAATAAATAAATAAAAATAAAGGTATTATATCCAACCACAACTAAAAAAAAATTAAAAAAAAAAAAAAAGATAAAATGGAAACCTGGTCTTGTGACTTTACCATCTGGTGATGCTTCAGCTGTCAATTATGTAATGGAAACTGATTTGTAATCCACTCAGCTATGACCTGCCCTTCTTAAATTTATAAAGTTCCCCTCCCAGTCTCTTCTGGGTCACTTTCTTTCAGAACCCCGTAAGAATCGGCCTCCTGTTGCTATCGTGTCACCCCAGTTCCAGGAGATCTCTTTGCCAACCACATCTACAGTCATTGATGGCAGCCGTGAGTACTTGTCTAAATGTGACAGAGTGCACTCACAGCGTACTCCTGTAGAAATCTCTGGTAGAAAGTTCAGGGCCCACTGCATTCTGCTTGGAGCAGTCTTCTTGACTGTGTTATGGGTCTGAAGCAGCTGACTGAGAAGTAGGTGACAGGACAGGCCCTAGTTAAAATTCCCACATGACTTGTTTAAAGTGATATTCCTGCTCTGAGATGGCAAGAAAGTGGTATTATGCATGTATTTAGAATTATTTTAGTTGGAACTGTCTGTTTTTCAGATTTACTTTGATGGAATTTCCTTTCCGGGTTTTGGAAACAATGTTTCTTGCTCTCATGCTAGATAAGTAACTGAGAGGCATGACCCTGAGGTCTGACTCTGCCATCAGTGCCTAACCAGATTGTCCTCTCTTCCCAGGGAGACTCAGAATGCCCTCCACAACCTGCCTGGGCTCACTACCATTTTACTCTTCAGAGTAGCGTCACCTGATGGGTGACAGGAGAGGATTTTTGAATCTTAGTTCTTTTTTTTTTTTTTAAAGAGAGAGAGAGAGAATTTTTTTTAAAATATTTATTTCTTAGTTTTTGGCGGACACAACATCTTTGTTTGTATGTGGTGCTGAGGATCGAACCTGGGCCACACGCATGCCAGGCGAGCGTGCTACCACTTGAGCCACATCTCCAGCCCTGAATCTTAGTTCTTGATCCTTGCAGTGTGTGTGCAGAGGTGTCAGTCCCATCTTCTCAGTGGTATTCGCTTGGTTTCTTTTGAGACCCATTAAGGCCCCATTACCCTGTCTTGGCACCAACGATTGTTTTTGGCAGATGCATTCAGTGCTTGGCAGAGGACCCTCTAGCAAGGTTAAGCATTTCTTGTCATTGGTTTGGCAAGAGGAGTAGAAGGATAGAAGCCAAGGGGAAAGAGAACAGGAAGAAGTGCTTATCATAGAAAGTATTCACATAGCACTGTTATTGTATAGTTTTAAATAGGTCAAAATAATACATAAAGGTACTCAGTGAGAAGAATCATACCATCCATGTCTCCCAACTATTCAGTTTCCTCCAGACAACCAATGGTATTGTTTTATGTATCCTTCCAGAAATTTTTTATGTACATATAAGAAAATATGTATATAGTGTTATCTCCTTGTTTACACACAACACATCATGTGTGAACATTGATAGCACATTAGGTGTGCTGTTACATATGTATTATGCTTGTTTCTCTGTGAGGGAATTTTTCTCAATCAGAGCGTGAAAGGCTTATTCATTCTTTTAGCAGTTAGAGTGTTTCATTATATGTATGTATATGATTTCATTGTGTGACTATATTCTTGTTTTTGATCTCTATTGTTGACCATTTAGACGACTTTCATTCTTTCGCTGTTACAACAACATATCATAAATAATCTTGTCAACATGCTCCTTAATGTATATGTTATGTAGGATAAATTCCTAGACAGATATATTCCTAGAATATTATTTCGTTGTATGATTACAAACTTTTATTAATCTCTAGCAATGACCATTTAGATTACTTTGATTCTTTTGCTATTACAAACAACGTTATAATAAATAATCTTATCAACATGATGTTTAACCCATGTGTAGTGTGTCTGTAGAATAAATTCCTAGAAGAATTGCAGGAACAAAGATAAATATTGCCAAAGTACTAGTTGTAGGATAACTAATTGTATCAATTTATGCTTCCACCATGACTAATGAAAGGACCTTTTTCCATACCTTTACCTATATAATGTGTCATGAAGCTTTTTTTAAAAATAATTTGATAAGTTTAAAAGTGATATCTCAAGTGTAATTTTAATTTACACTTCTCTTTTTTTTAGTGAAGTTCAGTATGTTTTCACGTGTTTAAGAATTGCTGATTTTCATCTGGGCATGGAGGCACATACCTATATTCCTGGTGACTTGGGAGTCTGAGGCAGAAGGATCACAAGTTTGAGGCCAGGCTGTCTCAAAATAAAAAATAAAAGGGGTTGGAGGTGTAGCTCAGTGGTAGAGTACCCCTGATTCGATTCTCACTACTGGGTCTCAGGGGGAAATTTTTGATTTTCTTTTTCATACGGTAGTATTTTAGTCAGAGGTGTCCTATGTTTCTTGGGAAACAATGCAGTAGAATATTCATAGAGAGGCAGAATGACCCAATATTTCTGGGGAAGAAACACTCTAGAGAGATAAGTCTATAATTTCATGAGGTTTTCCTAGCTTGAAATCTCTGAGGTAGTTGTCCTGGTTTATATAAACTGGTAAGTCCTGGGACCCAGCATTTTCATGTTGTAAACGATGTTCTTTGTGGTCCAGAAAGCACTGATGATGATAAAATCGTCCAGTATCATTGGGAGGAACTTAAGGGGCCTCTGAGAGAAGAGAAGATTTCTGAAGATACAGCCATATTAAAACTAAGCAAACTGGTCCCTGGGAACTACACCTTCAGGTAAGTCAGGGTTCAGTGTCAGATTGGCCAGAGGCTACCCTTTTCCTTCCTGTATCTGGCATTTTGGTTTTACTTCCTTGAATGTCTTCTCAAACTGTTGAAGGTTCTGCTCATGAGGAGAGACTATGACTCTCTTCTTTCCCTCCATGCCTCACCAGCACCTGCCATAATGTGACAACTTATTCTTGGGCATCTGTCTTCCTGTCGGTCTGATATTTATCAAGTTTTAGACTCTGCTGGGGTCACAGAGATGATTGTCCTAGCACAACATTTACCATACCATATCTTTACCATCAATTTGCAAATTTGGACTTAGTAGCATTCTCTAACTGGAAGGTAGCTTCCTGAACAATAAGATTTGGGCCTTCTTGTTAGCTTAAAATGAAAAGTTGATTTGGTTTTTATTAGATTTGTAAAAAAGCAAATTTCCCATTTATAGAATTTAGCCTGGTCTGGGTTAATCCTTTATTTAAATAGTGACAATAATAGCTAATGTTTTTGAACATTTACTGTATGCCAAGTACTGTTCTGAGCTCTTTGCTTATAGTATCTCATTTATTCCTTTTAACTGGCTTCATGGTTACTCTCATTAACACATTTGGAAGTTTTGGCACAAAGAGGTTAAATAATTTGACCAAGGTCACACAGCAGTCTGATTCTAGAGTCTGGGCTTTTAGCCACAGTGGTAGACCAAGTTTGTTGGGTGTGTGGGACACTGAGAGCAACTTTTTTTTTTCCTAGCCCTTTATGTCTTTTTAATCTATGAGATGATGGGTTTGGATTTGATTAGCATTAAGGCTCAATCTGGTTGTGGTTCGCTTGCCTTCTCTCTCCCAGTCGTTTCTTTCCCTGGCCCTATATTCAGCTTGCTCTTCGACCACAGGGTCTATGCAGGCAGACCAGGGACGGTTTAGGGTGAAAAGCAGAGCAATGGGCAGCAGCCATTTTGCCTGTGACCCCTTTCTGTTGTCACACGGAGATGGGTAGGTATGCTAACAACATCACACCTGTGAAAACAACAGGGAAACTGGGAAAAGAGGCCAAACACTGGACTTCCCTTTTCCAGTGCTTGCTGATTTGTACATGTGTGCATGTCCCGTGTTTTTGTGCTTTTTTCCTTAAGGCTGTACTATCAGAAATCCCCTTCAGACCACAGGTAAAAGTGAGATTGTGGGATAAAAACCCCAGAGATGTCTGACTCTTTCTGAGGCTGGTGAGAATTAAACAAATCGCATGTCTTTCCTATGCTTTTCCTCTTTCTATCAGCAAAATGGAAGGATCCCAAACCTCTTTGCTTGCTTATACTCACATTTTGAGGTGGCATGAGAAGCTCTAGGCTGTTCAGCTGGAAGGCATCATTTAGGTAAAAGCCTGCTCTTATAAAAGAACATTTTTTTCCTTGCAAATCCCGTTTCTCACTGGCACAAACTGTGGGCCTGTTGCGTGGGAGAATTCATTTCCATCTCAGAGCCAGCCCTCCCTTACCAGAGCCAGCCCTCCTGGTCTGTCCCAAAGACTCTGTGCCCAGGATGGCCATTCTTATGATATGCACACAGCTAAAACAGGATGATGGGGACAATCTGCTGCAGACAGAGTGTGCTCTATATAGTGTGGTATCTTTGAACTAGGGACCAGGGATTATCTCTTTTTAAGACTAGGTTTCTGAGCTTTGGAATCAGAGAACTGGGCTTGCATCTTGGCTCATCATGAAGCCCTGGGCAAATTGCTTCTCTTCTCTAAGCCTCCTGTGGAGTGCACTGATGAAACCTACTCTATATGGTTATCGTGTGAATTGTATTACAGTGCATATAAGGTCTTAGCACACAGATTGTCATAGGCAGCAGAGCAAACTGGTTGCTGGAGACATACTTCCTGTCAGATCCTGAGTCCACTGCTGTCCAACTGCATGACCTTGAGTAAGTTACTTTTCCTCTTTTCGCCTTGGGCTCCTTGTGTATGTAAGGAATAATACAAGGATAATACTTTCTAGAGCTTTTAGATGAATCCAATGAGATATAAAAGTTTGGAACAGTGCCTGTCACATAGTAAAATCCTCAGTCACTGTTAGCTTCTAGTGTTACTCTACTTTTCCAGTAGGAAAAATCAGAAGAGGTAATCCTGCCACCTTGGGGTTTCATAGTCTTGATTTTCAGTTCTCTAGTTTTTTTCCTCCTCCCTAATACTCATCCTTTATTGCACTCCTCTCTCTTCCCTGATAGCTTGACCGTAGTAGACTCTGATGGAGCTACCAGCTCCACCACTGCAAGTCTGACAGTGAACAAAGCTGTGGATTATCCCCCTGTGGCCAACGCGGGCCCCAACCAAGTGATCACCCTGCCTCAAAATTCCATCACTCTCTTTGGGAACCAGAGCACTGATGATCATGGCATCAGCAGCTATGAGTGGTCACTCAGCCCAAGCAGCAAGGGGAAAGTGGTAGAGATGCAGGTAGGAGGGAATGCTTTCTGTCTTCTCTTGTCCAGGGGATAAAGAACTGCTGAATTGGGTCACCATTCAAGGTTTATTTCTTTTCCATTTCAATTACCAAAATCAGATTTGTACATTTATATTTAAAAAAGAAAACCCAAAACAAATCCAGAAAGTTTTATAGGCCTTTTGTTGACAGGTTAGCAATAATCTTTAACTTAAACCTTTAGTATCAGGCAGGGGATAAAAAGACTGATGAGAAACGTAGTTGTTCTGGGTGACCCCAGAGAGTCAGACTACTTAGAGGCCACAAGGGTTCAAATCTTGGTGTGCTCTGTTCCCAGTTGGAGTAGATTATCTGACTCAAGGGTGTCTTATCTGGAGATACCTAAAAAGAGATTAGATCTGTCACCAGGCAAGTCACATAAGTAAATAAAGAATACTGTGTGGGGCTCTGGTGAGCCAGAGAACTTAAGTCTCTGAATGCAGGGGTCCTCTGCTCTTTGGGTCCAGCTGGCTGTTGCCATGTGGAAGTATGGTTCCAGTATTGCTGGATAGTCCAGCTTTTCAGGAGCAGACAGAAACTAATTTCTCATAAATGTCAAAAATTCCAACTTTTAAGAAACTCCAGACCAAACAAAATGTCTGCAAGTGGACCCAGCCCACAGGCTGCTTATTTTGCCCATTGTTCTTCCCACAGGAAGCTCCTGTGTTGGAAGTTTGCCCTGGATTATTTCTAATGATATTTAAGATGCTATTTCTAGCCAGGCACAGTGTCATGCTAATCCCAGCTATGTGGGAGACTGAGGCAGGAGAATCACAAGTTTGAGGCCAGCCATGGCAACTTAGGGAAGCCCTCAGGAACTTAGCAAGACTTCTTCTCAAAATAAACAAGAAAAAGGACTAGGGATGTAGCACAATGGTAAAGCATACTTGGGTTCAATCCCAAATACTGGCGGGGAGAAAAACTCTGTGTTTTTAGATTAGAGGCCTGACTTAAAGCCCACATTTACTTGGCTTTAAGTTCATGTAGTGTGTTAAGTTTTGCTGCTGTTGCAGAATGTGTGCAATCTCTTTTCAGCAGGATATCACATGATGTCTGATTCAACAGTTACTAATTACACTGAACTGGGAGATATCAGCCCATTACCAACTTAGGTTTAGAAAACTGGGTAAATCATTTCTATCAGAGTAAGAATTATTGTGGGATGTTGTGATTCTAGGAGCCCACTTTTCTACTCCTGAATTTCTGTGTGTAGGGTGTTAGAACACCAACTCTGCAACTCTCTGCAATGCAAGAAGGAGACTATACCTACCAACTCACGGTGACTGACACAATAGGACAGCAAGCTACTGCTCAAGTGACTGTTATTGTGCAGCCTGGTAAGTTCCATCCTTGGGGTTCAGACTCTTCTGATGGTTGGTCCCTTTGACCTTGGGGGAGAGGAAGGTTTGGATTCTGAGCCTGCATGAGGGTAGACGCAGAAAGCACCAACCCATGGAGCCTCAAAAGCAACTTCTTTCATCCATTTCCCTCACATTTTCTTCATGGCTAGAAATGAGGGTACTTCCCAGCCTCAGCTTGTGCCCTTACCTTGGCTAGTTACTGTGCTTTTATGTGGACCTAGGAAGCAGAGGTGACACCATCCCAAATCCTACCATGTTTCATAAGGATCAGCTTAAAACTCACTTCTCAGGAGAGCCCCCTCTTGTCACTCAAACCTTATAGCATTAGATTTCAGATTTAGCATGGCTTTATAACTGTGTTGTGTTCTGCCATGTTTCTTTCAGAATTGTTGATATATTTCAGTCTTATACTCTTCCTTTTTAGCTCCCTGGTGGTATCCATCTCTCCCACGTATCTGACATTTTTGTGGGCTAAGAGGCAGAGTTCCCATGTCTACCAGAACATGTCTCATTAGGTCCTCTTCTATCCCACCTGGACTAGCTGCTTTTGACCTCCATTTTTCTCTATCTCTAGAAAACAACAAGCCCCCTCAGGCAGATGCGGGCCCAGATAAAGAATTGACCCTGCCTGTGGACAGCACAACCCTGGATGGCAGCAAGAGCTCAGATGATCAGAGAATTATCTCCTATTTCTGGGAAAAAACACAGTGAGTGTTGACACAGAATCCTGATCTATGCAAACAAAGGCTCTAGGCCATGGAAGAGCAAAGTTTTATGTGCTTTTAAGAGTTAACTTTTTTTTTTTTTTGGTGGTCCTAGGGATTGAACCCAGGGCCTTGTACATGTGAGGCAAGCACTCTATCAGCTGACCTATATCCCCAGCCCTAAGAGTTGACTTATTTTTGTTGGCTCATTCAGGAGGGTCACTGAGAAAGAAATGTTTATAATTCCAAACGTCATCTCTTAAGAAAATAATGCTACAAATAGTTTTTATAAGGAAAAAAGAATGCTTACCATTAGTCAGTCCCCAGGTGGTACCGTATGGTCATGGTGCTTTTGTAGGTACAATCCATTTGCTGAAATGCAGTTTAATTACATTTGAGAGGCAGACTAAAAGGGGTAATGGAGCAGAAAATACCATTGTTCAAAATTAACTGGGTAAGGCTGATGGGGGATGGGGCAAGAAGTTACCCAGAGAATTAAAGATCATCAATCAAATGAAGGCATTTCTCTGTTGCTTTCTTGGAAGACACCATATACCAGTTAATTTAACTAGAGGCAAAGGCCATAGCCAAAATAATACTAATTAAGCTGAAATTACCTAATTGAACTATTCTTGGTTTTCATAGTTTGTTTTAGCTTCTTTAAACTGTAACAAATGGAGCATAGATTTTATGCAGGATCCCACAGGAAGCAAAAGAATTAAAAGAGTTAAAAACATTCTTAATTTTCCAAGACAGAAACCATAGGACAGACTTCTTTTTAAAATTTATACAACAGACACACACTTACACTTATTATTATTATTATTATTATTTTTTAGGGCTTCTTTGTTTTTTTTATTGGTTGTTCAAAACATTACAAAGCTCTTGACATATCATATTTCATACATTAGATGCAAGTTGGTTATGAACTCCCAATTTTACCCCAAATACAGATTGCAGAATCACATCGGTTACACATCCACATTTTTACATAATGTCCTATTAGTAACTGTTGTATTCTGCTACCTTTCCTATCCTCTACTATCCCCCCTCCCCTCCCCTCCCATCTTCTCTCTCTACCCCATCTACTGTAATTCATTTCTCTCCTTGTTTATTTTCCCATTCCCCTCACAACCTCTTATATGTATACTTTCAGGGATCATTTCTATAGTATATTATTATTATTATTATTTTTAAAGCTAGGTATTGGAGATGGTTGGAAAGGGGCTTTAGTTTCACCATAGAATCTACTTGACTTGTGATTGCTGAGTTGAATGCTAGAAATTATTTCACTCAGCTCTTATTTCTGATTTTGGATAACCCAGTCTTCCTCAGCTTGCCATGTTTTCTCTTTAATTATTTATTGAAGATAGGCCTGATGAACCTTTGAGCTGAATTTTAGTAGTATTTGTTGCAGAGAATACTTAGTAGAGTTTCATGGAGGAGAATCTGTTTCAGGAAAGGCTATGAGGGTCAGAGGTAATAAGTTTAAAAAGCAAAATGAACCAAAGCTGACTCTGAAGTCTGCAGGTTTCTCTGGTTTGTCCTTAATTTGAAGGAAGCTTGGGGGTGTTCAGGGCTCCAGCTCTGTGCAGCCCTGGGCCTGGATGTTGGCACACAGGTCACTCCCCTGCTGCAGGCTGCTCACTGAGCAGGATGCGAGAAGGCAGGATGCAGTTGTGCTGGTCCTCTGTAGCCCTGTCCTGGAGGTGGAGGAAGCTTTGCTGATAGAACCTCTATGAAGAAGTTTCTTTGTCCTGAGAGGTCCCCTGCAGCCTGGGCTGTTTCCTTTCCTTGACTTTTCCTCAGGAGGGTCTTGGGCATGTGGTTAATAAATGCATTTTGCTTATTTGCTGGCAAGAGATGAACCAATTCATGGGCCAGAAATACTTTTTAGAAACCTTATTCTTAAAGCATTTTGATCACAGACCTGCTTAGAGAACTTCATTCCTTTTATAAACTGGAGCAGTAAAGAGTTTGAATGCTCTAGAAACTCAGAAAGGATAAAACTAGAAGTGTTTGAAAGCTGGTGAGTAGAATTTTCTGACCAGCAGGTAGCCTGTATTTTGGGGACAAATGACACTTTGTCCAAATGGAATATTTTTAAACATGTCCTGTCAAGGTCTGGGAAATAATTGTTTGTGTCTCAGCTGAGGCATTAATGGTCCCCTCCTGCTGTGTCAGGGACAGGAGAGCGGCAGACAGATCCAACTCCACCCACAAATATTCTTTTTTTCCAGAGGACCTGATGGGGTGCAGCTGGAGAATGCTAACAGCAGCGTTGCCACTGTGAGTGGGCTGCAAGTGGGGACCTACGTGTTCACCTTGACTGTCAAAGATGAGAGGAACCTACAAAGCCAGAGCTCTGTGAACGTCATTGTCAAAGAAGGTATCTATCTCTCTGCCTCAGGTTTGTACAGTACCCTCTTTGGGTCAGATGGCTGAGAAATCTGCCATGTCTTGTTTGGCTGCAGACATTGATTAGTGATAAGAGGTGGGGAATAAATTGGGGTGAGGGTAGTAGCTACCATTTGCTTTTCTAAAGCAGCCTTTAATTGAGAGTGGGTGAAATATGAATTTTAACTTCCTTTCCTCCCTTCCTCCCATGCTGCCCTCCTTCCCTTTTTTGTCCAATTGAATAGGACAAGAATTAGGGTTCAGCATTTTGATTTCGCTGCTAAGACCTGGGGTTTCCATGATTCTCTGGCAAACTACAGTGACACCTGCTGTCAGGCCTTAGAATGACTGTGCTGTACTGCAGCGTCCTGCGCCTGTCCTTTGAGCCCACAAGCTGAGGCCAATGTGAGGCAGGAGTTGGTTGAGCTGCCCTGAATTGGCAGGCACAGTGACCAAGAGGGACTCTCAGCTGATGGTAGAAAAACCCACCATCCATGGAGGGGTGGTCCTAGTGTGGTCTGTTGTGCTGAGTTCCTACTGAGTTACACCCAAGTTACACCCAAGCTGCTTGGTGGCCCAGGAACAGAGAGGTCACTGTCTTTTCTCTGCTGTAAAGTACCAAGGAAGGAATGAGAAAGATATTCAGAGAATAACATTTTAAGATATTTTAAAGAAGAATTTGTGATGTCAGCTGAATGAAACCTAGCCTAAGGCTTTAAGCCTCATTGGGCCTTTGTTTCCAATTATCATATAACTCCAAGATGGGGAAGTGGCTTCTTCTCAGGAAAGTTGCTATGAGACCACAGGAAGAAAGTACACTTGTTCCCTGCTCTGGGTAGGAATGGAGCTTCTGCAGCTCTGGTGGCTTTAAATTTGCATTACTGGTTGCTGACACAGACAGGCATTAAGACGACTCCCTGCTTAAGATGCTCATTTAATTTCCCCATAAGTACCATGAAGCAGCATTCCTTCTTTTCCAGAAGGTCTCATTAATTCAATGACTTATCTTTGGTTAGAAATGAACAAACCACCCATAGCCAAGATATTGGGGAATGTGGTGATTACCTTACCCATGAACACAGCAGAGCTGGATGGCTCCAAGTCCTCAGATGACAAGGGAATAGTCAGCTACCTCTGGACTCGAGATGAAGGGAGCCCAGCAGCTGGGGTAAGTGTGCCAGGAACTGAGGAGCTGCAAAGTTTAAGTAGCAGCTGGTAAGGAGAAACCAACACTCCAGGGTCTGTTTTAACAGGCTCGTGGTATCAAACCTGGATTGTTCTCCGAAATCCAGGGAGGTTAAGTGACTTATTCTGAGTTTCTCTGCAACTAGTGTGGCACAGAATGATTTCTGTCCCTTGATCCTAGTAGCTGTGGGTGGCAGTGCTGTGATGGATCAGGAACTGACACAGGTGGAAACAGTCCCGCCTAGATAGAGCCTCGTTATGGCAAAAGCAGCAGCTGACTCCAAGAAAGGAGTGGTGTTTTGTTCTGCAACATAGCTGTGTTGTTCAACCCCACAGGAGGTGTTAAATCACTCTGACCATCATCCTGTCCTCTTTCTTTCCAACCTGGTTGAGGGAACCTACACATTCCACCTGAAAGTGACTGATGCAAAGGGTGAGAGTGACACAGACAGGACAACTGTGGAGGTGAAGCCTGGTGAGTTCACTTAGTGATAACTGAGTGGAATTGCCAGATGTCTTGAGATGCCTTTCCGTCTAGCATGGCATGCCCAGTTTGAAAAACAGTCTAGAGCCAGGTGCCGTGGTACATGCCTGTAATCCTAGCGGCTCGGGAGACTGAAGCAGGAGGATCCCAAGTCCAACACCATCCTTAGCAAATCAGCGAGGCCCTAAGCAACTCAGAGAGACCTGGTCTCTAAATAAATTAAATATAAAAAAGGGCCAAGGATGTGGCTCAGTGGTAAAGCACCCCTGGCTTCAATTCCTGGTACCAAAAAAAAAAAAAAAAAAAAAAAGGGAAAGCAGTCTAGAAATCCCATGCTGAAAAATCCTTAGAAACTTCTTACTCCGACAGTACCCCTCCTACCTATGCAGGAATGTAGACCTCCCCTTGCTTATCTCAGATGGAGAAACCAAAACTCAGACAGGGCAAGGCTTGCTCAGTGTCACACAGCAGTTGTGCCAGAGCCAGGCTTTTGTGCCCTGGCCCAGCACTTTGTCCTCTGTGGCTGAGGAGATAGGGCTCAGGTGCACTGGGAACCTGAGCACAGGAGTAGCTCAAGTCATGATGTTGCATCAGCACCAGATGCAGAAAACTATTTTTACAAGTTGAGCCTCAGACTTTATCTGACAGCTCAGGGAAGATAATGTGACTTGTGTCCTGTATACTTTTGAGATTTCCAGAAATAAAATTTCCTTCTTAAATAAAACCACATTTTTGTTTTGTTTTGAGACTAATTTGGTGGAACTGAGTGTGGAGGTGGGGCAGAGCTTTGTAAGTCCCGGGGCTTTTGATGAGCAGGTATTAACTTTAAGCCTACTCTTGCCTAGGTCAAGCTCATGCATGGATGTCTCAGATGGGAAGGGATCTTGGGAAGTCTTCCAGGCCTTGTCCTGCCTCTGGGAAGGACAACAGCCAAGACACCATAGAGTTTCTTCTGTGTTCCAAGTCAGATCAGAACAGGCAAATGGTGCATCTAAGTGTTTGTGAATAAGGTATTCTGAACAATTCACTTTAACTTGTAAATGTGGAATAGTCTTTAGGACATGTTCAGAAGTAAAGTGTGGTAGTCTTTCAGTTCTGGACTTGTAAAAAGACAGTGTAGCTGTGGGGTTGCTCTAAGGAAATCCTTCCTTCTCAGCTACCTGGATTTTCTTTTATTTTTCATGTATTTAAACCTATAGAGATGGATGCATTCACATTATTGAAAATAACCAATGAGACTGAGATGAACATTTTTCCTCCTGTTGTCACAGACAAAGTACAGCAAGTCACTGAAAGTAAGATGGGGTCAGGAGAGACGGCAGGCTCCCCGCTTGGCCTGGAGAGCTCAGCAGTGCCATAGGGACACTGCAGTGTACTTTCCTCCCCTGTCCCTTCACTAAGCCTTTGCCTCCCTGCTTAGCCTTGCCCCCAGCACACATGTGGCCATTCTCAGGTTGGTATAAAGCTTTCCACGCCAGCCCCAGATTGCCTTGTGAGGAATTTGCTGTCATCCCTTACCACTGACTAAATGCTGTCACTACTTCCCCTCCTGTGACTAAGCAAATGCACAGTGGCAGGTCTGTGTTAACTCTCCTACTTCCAAAGCCATGACCAATCCACATGCTTTCCAGATCCCAGGAAAAACAACCTGGTGGAGATCATCTTGGATGTCAACGTCAGTCAGCTAACTGAGAGGCTGAAGGGGATGTTCATCCGCCAGATTGGGGTCCTCCTGGGGGTGCTGGATTCCGACATCATTGTGCAAAAGATTCAGCCGTACACGGAGCAGAGGTAGCTGGGCAATGATTGGGGGGAGAAAAGGAAAGATCAGGGGGTAGATGGAGAAGGGTGGGCTCTCTAATCAGGAACCACTCATGGTGTCCATCTCATTAATGAGCTGTCTTCTGGCACAGGTCGCATGCTCTGTACTACATAGCAGCCAGTTGCTAGGGCACAATAAGGTCTGAGGGGGGCCCTTTACTTTGCAGGCTACAATCTGGGAAAGGAGGTAACCAAGTAAATATCTCATCTTAATATGGGGCAGATTTGACACAATATGAGCTATCAGGGAACTCAGAGGCAAGGGCAGTCCATTCTGGAGAATTCCAGGAGAGCCCAAAGATTTTCCAGAAGTAGAACATGCTTTGACCAGCACAGGAAAACTAGAAGGAAGTTCAGAAGAGAGGAGCACCATGAACCGTGACCTTGAGGTGGGAAAGTGCTGGGTTTCTTCTGGAAGAAGTCATTTGGTTCAGAGTGTAGTGGGCCCCAGGATATGGTCAAAGAAGGGCTGCCTGTGGAGCCTGAGAAGGAGTTGAGTGTGATAGTTTGGGTGGGAGAACCCAAGTAGTTTGTTTTATATGTGTGGGGTTTTGTTTGCTGTTAAAGCAAGGATATAACATATTTAGATTTTTTAAAAAGTCAGATCAGTAGGGTGGAGGTTAAACTACAATGAAAAGAGACAGAGCCTGGGAGGCTAATCAGAGGCCTTCTGGACTAGCCCAGTGAAAAGGTGGTGACCCTGAATTCAGTGGTGGAAGCAGAGACAAATGAAAAGACAATAGAGGCAAACTAGCAGGCCTTGGGGGTCCTAGGAGATGGAGGATCTGTGGGATGCTTTTGGCTTGGAGGTCTGGATGGATGGTTCAGGCCATTAACTGAGGTTAGGGAGGAAGGAGGAACCCACTTTGACTATTGAATTTGGGGTGTCTTATGGGCTACATGGGGAGATGTTCCATATGGTCCTAAGTATAGGCAGGAAGTCAGGGTGGAAGGAGAGCCGGGGTCACCAGTGTCTAGGCAGAAGTCAAACCATGAGGATGGATGAGTCACACCGGGGCGTGGCAAGAGGGCAAGGACAGAATTCTAGAGAACACTGGTATTTAAGGAAGAGGCAGAGGAAGTCGAGGCAGCAGAGGAACTCAAAAGAATAGCCAGGGAGGTAGGAGGAAGCCAGGTGACAGTGATCTGCTGGAAGTTGAGGTACAGTCTGGCATTGGGGGCTACTGTAGCTTCGGAGGCTGGTGGTGCAGTGATAATGTGGAACAGCTGGGGGTGGGTGTGCTCCCCACATCGCCAGTGACAGTAGAGGGAGGTGTCCCAGTCTGAGGTAGAGCTTCTAAATAGGAAACCTCTGCAGAAGCTGATGCTGGAAGTCCTATGGGGGACGGGATGAAAATAGACCTTTTCAAGACAGTAATTCCTGGAACTTCTATATCTATTGAGGGCAAAGTGCTGAGGAAAAGGGGGTGATGGACGTGAGTGGAGGGGACTGGTGTGGTAGATCCGGAGGAAGTGGAGGAAGGGGAGGTACTGTAGTGGGAAATTGGAGTGTTGATGCCAAGTCTCATGTTTTGTCTGTGGCAGGGGCAGGGCCATCTGCCTAGTGGAGGGGAGAGTGAGGTGGGAGGCAGGGGAACGGGGAAAGTCTGGAGCAGCTCTGCAGAGGGTGCCAGCTTTGAGCAGCACTGGGGTCTCGGTCCGAGTTAGAGATGTGAGGGGAGAGCAGTGCTTCCCACTTCTGGCTGAGCACAAGAATGACCTGGAACTTTATGAAGGTACATTGCCCAAGCCTCATTCCTGGAGAGGAGCATTCGCTGGAGTGGGACTTGGACTCCTAAGGTTTAAAAGCGTCCCAGGATCTGATGTGCAGTCAGGGTAGACTACATAAACTAGAGGCAGTTTGATTAGGACTCACTCTTTCACTCCTTCCTTCGTTATTATTATTCCTTCTTCTTTCTTCTTCTTTTTTCCTCCTTCTCCTCTTCTTGGTATGCTCAGCCACCTAGGAGTAGCAATAAGGCAAAATCCAAGTTGGTGGGAATTTGGTGTGTAGAAGCAGTGAGGAAAGGTTTTAGCCACAGTGCTAGGAACAGCATTGTTGGTGAGTGTGCTTGGACTTGCCATCACTGCATATGGGGCACAGGGAAGAGAGAGGCATCTGGATTTCTCTGGGTTCCTGGCTTGGACTAGGTTGACTGAGTTGAGAATTCAGGAGGAGCATGTGCTTGGGGAGTGGGGTGTTATAGCCCCTGCGCACCAGTGTGAGCCCTGATGTGCACAGGCCACTTCACCTCTCGGAACCTCTTTATCACCTGTGAAAATGCTAGTACCTGTTTTATAAGATTGATATTGAAGATTGAATAACATGATATTTACATAAATCCCTAACATAGCATTCAATGAATGGTTTTTACCATGAGTTTATTTCGAGACATGCTGGGTTCAAGGTTCCCGAGAGATCTGGAGTAGATATTCTTACAAGCATTTGCAGGTATAGAGTGGTCACTATTGGTCCTGTGGGGAACGGAGATAAAGATGTGAGGATTATTAGCATTCCAGCAGAAATCGAAGCTGTAAGTATAGAGTAGGTAACTGGGAGAAAATAATGGGAAATGGACTATATATATCTTTTAAGGTGTGTTTTCTTGATTTTGGAATCTGCAAGACTTCATTGTTATTCTCACTGTGTAGCAAGCTTTTAGTTGATGATGGTTCTTCCCAAAATTTATGTTATTTCATGCATACAAAATGATGAGTGTCTGCACTGACACCTTGGGAAAAATATAAAGGCTATTTATACTGGTCCAGGGCCTATGGGATACCTGGGTCCTCCTAGCCAACCTACATGCTGAGGGGGTCAGTATCTTGGGTTTAACCCAGTGTGACCCACTGATTATGGAAGGTTTGATTTATGGAGTTCAAGAAGCATACTATCAAAAATTAAGGCTAAGGCTGGGGTTGTGACTCAGTGGCAGAGAGGTTGCCTAGCATGTGTGAGGCACTGGGTTCGATCCTCAGCATCACATTAAAAATAAATAAATAAACAAACTAATTAATTAATTAATTAAAGATAATGTGTCTATGTACAACTAA
The DNA here is from genome assembly GCF_047511675.1 of Marmota flaviventris. Taxonomy (NCBI): domain Eukaryota; kingdom Metazoa; phylum Chordata; class Mammalia; order Rodentia; family Sciuridae; genus Marmota; species Marmota flaviventris. Next base: position 26,495,893 of record NC_092507.1, on the reverse strand, counting down.
AAAATTTTTTTAAAAAACAAAGGCTAAGACACAGAGAACAGAATTTGTGTTACCCATATACGGGTTCAGACATGGTTCATCTTGAATAGAAATTGACACTCAGAAAGCAAAGAGATTCTGGGCATGGAGTAACAGTGTTGTACCAGCCACACCATCTTATTTTTGCTGTTATAGTAACAGTCGTTTTGGCTTTTGGGGCCTGTGGATAATCTTTGATACTTTCCAACAGTTTACATTTTATAAAGCACCGTGGTTGGTTTAATCAGTAACCAAGCCACAAACCCAGCAGCACCACTGTCAGGTGTGAAAGGCTGCCGACAGGTATATTGCGATGACCAAACCCCCAATCTTCTCTTCCTCATGTTACCTGTTTGAAATGGGTGATCCTGTTAGTTGGGGCATTGTTAAAGTATAGGCTTTGGAGTTCAGACATGACAGGGTGAGGATCTGGCTCTGTCATAATTAACTGTGTGACCTTGGGCAAGTTACTCAACCCCTCTGAGCCCCATAGTTGTCCTCTTGAGAAATGAAGATGGCACTGATAACACCTTTCTGTGACAGAATGCATGTGATCCTCAGCAGTGTTGGGCACAGCAGAAGGTGCTTAGTAATTAGTGCTAGCTCCTGCTGCCTGGTGGATCCCTCATGTTCATCATACTGTCACATGTCTCCGCAGCACCAAGATGGTATTTTTTGTTCAGAATGAGCCTCCGCACCAGATCTTCAAAGGCCACGAGGTGGCAGCAATGCTCAAGAGTGAACTGCGAAAGCAAAAAGCAGACTTCCTGATATTCGGAGCCCTGGAGATCAACACTGTCAGTGAGTAATCCCGGGACCGGACGGGATGAGAGCCTGCCCCTCCGCAGCTTTCCTCCTCCCGGCTGTGCTCATCTCCTTTCTGTGGGAACTTTCAGTTGTTTTCCTTCACCACCATTATGGCAAGGAGTCCCCATTCACCTAGGGGTCCTTACCTTGTGCCCCATGCCCATGTGCCTAAGGTGGTGTGCAGGGAGGCTGCAAGCTTGAGTGAAAAAATTACATCTTTATTTTCACTATCCTCAGGTTGAAATTCATGCTCTCCCTCAGTTGCACAGGTGGGCACTGTTAGCAGCACCTGTGTCTGAAGGCAGCAGAAATCACAAATCATCTCCTATCACATTACATGACAGAGTACCATTTTTACTCATCACTACTTCAACATTACAATAGTAATTAGACCCACTAATACATCTTATTACTTAATGTTTAATAAAGGCACTTTATTTTGAAAATTTGTGTTCTTAAGTATTTCAAAACCATATTCACTATAACTATTTCCTTTGTAATACTATATATATTGTCCTATTGGTTTTATTGTTCTGAGAAGGGGGTGTATGGGACACAAAAGATGAACAGTCTCTTACAGAACAAGGAAGACCAACTGGAGCTGTCTCTGGGGGCCTTGGTGACCCCTGTCTCGTGCAGCGTGCCCCAGCCATGCTGGGAAAGCTCCTGGGTCTGGGCTGCAGGAAATGGCACCACACGGCACTGAGCAGGCCTTGCCTGAGTGTCTTCACAGCCTGCATACTGGGTGTTGGTTGTCCCCTGGGCTCTGAATGTCAACGTTTTCCCTCTCCTGCCACCTTCAGCATGTCAACTGAACTGTTCTGAGCATGGCCACTGTGATTCATTCACCAAAAAATGTATCTGTGACCCTTTTTGGATGGAGAATTTCATCAAGGTGCAGCTGAGAGATGGAGACAGCAATTGTGGTGAGTCTATGTAGCCCAGATTGGTTGCTTTGGCTGTAGTGTGGATCTGCACCAAGGGGACAGGTGTTTCTGAGAAGAAGAGCAGGCGAGGAAAGAACTCTTGTGTTTTCTGTTTGTAGGGGGCTTTTCCCTTTTTCTTCACACTTGCTCAACTTTAGTGGAAAATCTGGGCATAGTGTATATGCCTATAATCCTAGCATCTTGGGAGGTTAAGGCAGGAGGATAGCAAGGTTGAGGCCAGACTGGGAAACTTAGTGAGATCCTGTCTCAGAATAAAAAATAAAAAGAGCTGGAGATGTAGCTTAGTGGTAGGGTGCCTCTAGGTTCAACCCTCAGTATTAGGGGGGAAAAATAAAACTGGAGTACTCACGGAAGAAGAATGAGGCTTACGTCGGACCAGCTGCACACGGCAGCCCATGTCCTTTTGGAGCACATGCATGCTGTCGCCTGATGGAAGCCTGCAGTTCGTCATGTAGAGCTCTGTGCCTGCACACTACTGCAGGACCTCAGGGCACTCATGGAGCAGGGCCTGGGATGCAGGGGCCTTTCAGAAGCATGCAGCTGTCCTGGATTCCAGGGTCTTGCCTTTCCATGTGTACAGTTGGAAGCCCACGGGGGACAACTCATTTCTGCCTTCCAGGCTGTCTCTTCCCAGCCCTCACTATTTTGATTTTCTTGGCAGAGTGGAGTGTGTTGTACGTTATCATTGCTACCTTTGTTATTGTTGTTGCCTTGGGGATCCTGTCTTGGACCACAATCTGTTGTTGTAAGAGGTAGGATGGATTCTCCTTTGAAACTCATTTGGGGGGCTTGTCATTTGGTACCTTCCACATGGAAGAACCACAGTCATGGTTGGAGGGGTTTGGGTCACTCAAGGTCTGTGCAGAAAGTTCCTCACACTCAAACCCTACTGAGGGCAGGTGCACTTGCCTTTGGTCAGGTGGGGAGACTGCCACTGTGGAGGTCTGCAACCTCAGAACCCTGGGGTAGGGGAGAGTGGAGCAGATCCCACCCAAGTGCATGTCCTTGGATGCTCCACACCCGGCCTTACACTAGAACACAGGAGTTTTTACTCTGTGTCCTCCCTAGTTGAGAATTATATGTATTTCTGATTTCACACAATTGTAGACTTGGATTTTCGATGATGAGTGGTCTAGGTTTCTTCGTTTTATATAGCCTTACAACATTTCATAGTTACATTTATTATATGTTTTTCATTATTAGTATGATTTTTGTGTTTACTGTGTTATGACATTTGGTAGGTAATATCTTTTTTATAACCATAGCAGCCTTTTCTTGTTTTATGAATAAGGAAACTTAGGTTCAGAAAATCATGTCACCTGACTGAGAAGCAGTGTGACAGGGCTGGGATTTATCCCACAATGTTACCTCATGTAGGACTTAGAAAGTTAAAAGAATTTAAAAAATCCCACAGCCTGAGACAACCACCATGAGCCAGCTCAGTTAACCAGGAGACATGCTGCTCCCTCCGCCCACACTGCTAGTCAGGTTCCTTTTCTGTGCGTTTTCACCAGTGGTCCTTGTTGATCTGTGGAGTGACGAGGCCACACAGCTCCCTTGCCTTCCCAAGGCTGTGAGGAACATTTTATGAGGAACAAATTACAGTTACCACCTTCCCTGGCTGCAAAGTGAGGAGAGCCACCCCCACGGGGACACCCTGCATGCATTGGCCCTTGTCCTGAGCCTCAAGAGAACCTCTTTCCTGAGCAGATGGGAATTGTGTGTTTTAGGCAAAAAGGAAAACCCAAGAGGAAAAGCAGGTACAGGATCCTGGATGCCACTGATCAGGAGAGCCTGGAGCTGAAGCCGACCTCCCGAGCAGGTAGGGCCTGGAAGCTGGTGCCGTCATCGCTAGCTCATTGCTCCACAGCTATGTGCTGCACAAGCATATTGTTCCCTTGCCTGCTGAAGGTCCCCTGGGTGGCAGAAGCCACATGCAGGATAGGCTGTTTCCTGGGCTGACATCTCAGTGCTCCTTTTGCTCTGCAGAGATGCCAGGCCTCCTGGTTCCTTTGCCTCCCATGTGGTGAGGGTTAGGGTCCTTGGCCCCTTAAGCCTGTCCTTTGTGGACAGACAGCAGATCAGAACAAGTGTATGCTGGCTTACTTCCTTCTCAGTCACCTCCTTCCGCCTTCCTCTCTCCATCATCTGTGGGTCCACAGCTGCCATCTTTGTCTTAGGGTCAGTGGGCAGGCAGCTGCCCTGCTGGCTGTAGGTGTTTCAAACACTGTCACATGCTTCCCACAGAAGGAAGGATTTCCTACTGCACCAGAATGAGTGGTGGCACTGGGGGATTTAGGTGGGTTGTGGGCCTCCCTTCTTTGCCAGGCCTGGTTACTTGGTGGGGTCCCCTTCATCATGTATGCCACAGAACAGGTGCCATTGGCTTATGGGAGCTGTGCTCCATATAAATTATTCCAAACCCTCTGCAAGTGGAACCGTTTTTATAGAAAGCGTTTTTTAAACACCCCTCCTGCTTCAGGCTTTGTGTTAGAGGAGGCTGCAGGGGGTAGTCCTGACAGGCTCTGCCCTCAGAGAATTTCGGCCTGGTTGGGGAGACGCATCTGCAAAGAGAAAGTGTTCTTGGGCAGGCAGCCTGGGCCCTGAGCCTGAGCAGCTCTGTCTGAGCACTGGGTGGCGGGGCCTGCTGTAATCCCAGCACACACCAGGGAGCAGACGACTGCGGAAAACCACAGTGCCCACCCCTGCAGTGGCATTACTCTTAAGACTGTTTTTCTCCCTCTTGGAGTCTTTTCATGACTTACTATTTCCAGCACAAAAAGCTACAGGGCGAGAGGTTCACCAGGGCCCTTCTCTTGTGGGCAGCCTCTGGCCAGGGAAGCAGGAGACCCACCAAAGGGTCTGAGCAGCCAGAAGGGCTAGCTTGGGCTCTGGCTCTGTGGAGGACCAGGTCCAGCAAGGGCACAGCCGCTGCAGGATGCCGTTTGGGATTCAGCGACACATTGTATGGTGTGGAGCTGCAGAAGTTCAGCTTGAAGAGGAGGAGTGTGGGCATGTGGCACAGAGAAGGGAGTGTGTGGCATTGAGCCCGAACAGAGGCACGTCAGGTGTCGGCTGTGAAAGCAGGGCAGCTGCGTGGAGCCTCTGAGGGTTACAGGGAGCACAGAGATGCCCGTCCTCAGGAGACCAGGTCTGCAGTCAGCAATTCTGGTTTTGTTATTCTATTGATTTTTATCAGACTTGTATTAAAGTATAGTAGATTGAACCATATAAAATTACTGGTATTTGACTTTTTTGACCTACCAAATGATAGTTTGTGTTTCAACCTATTTTGGTCAGAAAATCATAAGGTATAGCAGTGCTCTTGGTCTCCACAGGTGAATGATCTCATGTAATTAGCTCCCCAGGTCCCCCCTTTGTGCTTCTGTCCTGTCAGTGCTCTTCTCCCAGTTCACACTGGTGTCTTGGAGTAGTTTATATGAAAGGAATCATCATGTGTTTGGCACCTTTCACTCACCATCAAATTGATGAAATTTATCCATCTAATTCATTCACATTGCTATCTAATTTCTATTGTGTGACCCACATGCTCCTCATGGTCCCTGGTTTGTGTTCTAATGAAATGGCTGCTTGAGACTTCAAAAGTCCCCACTCCTGCCATGTGCCTGCTATCTCACCTCCAGTGCCCACCCAGTGAAGCCAGAGTCAACCCAGAACCACAGAGCCAGCACTGACACGGAGCGAGGCTGCATCCTCACACTGTGTTGGGGACTCTGTGTCCACACTGAGCCAGAAGATGGCTGGAGGCTCATTCTCCAGGGTCTGTGTTCTCTGGCTTTCCTGTCTTCCACCTCATTCCACTACCCTATTCAGAAAGGGATGTGATAAAACACCCCAGATCTAGAAAGAAAGAAGAGTACTGGGTGGCACTAACAGAGCTCAGGGACACTGGGGGTGAGGACCCAGCAACAGAGCCCAGGTTTGATCCCCAGTCTGTGCTTTCTGTGACTTCCCTTAGTGGACTGTCTCAGCCAACTGAGACAGGGAGGATGTGTCCTTGTATCTGCCTGGCCTAGAGAGGGGGCCTTGGCTCTCCCTGTTCCTTGGCCCCTGTTTGGGCTGGGTTGAGGGTGCAGGGTGTGGCTCAGGCCTGGGCAGGGCTGTCTCCTGACCCCGGGGTTCCTCATCTTCCTTGCAGGTGTCAAACACAAAGGCCCCATGCTGAGCAGCAGCCTGATGCACTCTGAATCGGAACTGGACAGCGATGATGCCATTTTCACGTGGCCAGACCGGGAGAAGGGCAAGCTCCTACATGGTCAGAATGGCTCTGTACCCAACGGGCAGACACCGCTGAAGGCTAGGAGCCCACGGGAGGAGATCTTATAGCTATCTGGTCTGTCTCCTCAGAGTAGGGGTTGGTAGTGCCAGGGCCCAAGCACTGCCAGGTGGTTCCCTATCACCCAGGTCCGCGGGCAGCTGATCTCCCAGTATATGCTGGTCACTCCACCCCAACCCCCCACCCCAAAACTACTGGTACTTGAATCACAGACACTGTCCAGGAACCCATGAGCGAAGCTGTGAATGAAGAGATTTCCTCTTTGAACCTGTCTGGTAGGCCCCCAGAACATCCTCACCTCAGGGGCTCCTTTATTGCAAGTCCCTCTTCCCCACCCAAGGGCAAGTATGGCCTGCTTCAGCATCCTCTCCAGCTGCCCTGTGGTAGTGCTACTGGACCCAGGGTGCTACACAGAACCAAGAGCCAATAGCCTCCTGGCTCCAGGGGCTCAATGGAGGGTATGTTCTTTCTTCTCTTCTCTGGGGCATAGTGGGCCCCCTGGCAAGGCCAAGAGGATGTGGCATCCCTGCCCCACCACAGATACTAGAACACTAGTGAGAAACAACGCCTGGCCCTCGGCACTGGAGCCTGCTCCCTTCTCTGATCAGCACTATCAGGAGAGGACTGGCTGTCTGGGGGTGATGAGGGGCCCTGGCTTTGGGGGCTTTTGTGACACAGGCCGTGTCCCCCTTTCTTCCTCTGACTGGCAGCTGCTGCTTCCAGGCTCAGGCCACCACTCTGTGTACCTAGAGGAGATAGCCACAGACTGGAATGTTGTGGCATGAGAGTGCATGTGTGTGACTGTCCACTGTGGTCTCCCAGTCCCTCCATCTGTGTCTTTTCTCTGTGTCTGCTGCACATGTGTGTTGAGTGAACGCGTGCGTATCTTCTCACCGGGCTCTTGGCTGCTCAGAAGGAAACTTTGACTCAGTCTCTCAGCTCCGTGGAATCCCACTGATTTCTGTCACTGTTCCTCAGACCTACTAGCCGGGAATTGAGGAATGGGAGCTTTGGGGGAATGACTTCTAAAAAGAGATAATTTCTACTACTGCACTACTACTGTGTGTTGTAAGATGATTAAACATATATTTAATTGTGTGCCTACATCTCTGACCTGTGTCACAGGGCTAACCACGATTGCAGGCTGCAAGGTCTTGCCCCTGGCAGGCAGTTTTGGACCTGCCATCAGCACATGTGACCCATGGTGCTGGGTCCTGCCTGCAATGGTGGGTGGGAATGCAGCACTCCTACCCTTTGGCTAAGGGAGGTGAGTTTTTTGTTCTTCCTTCTCATACCTTTTATTAACATTTAAATAATTCATGTCCCTCTATGTCTAAGCTAGGGGACAGAGTGTCCTAAGATCCAGAGTAAGACCTTAAGAAATTTTGGCCACTGCTATTCTCTTTTGTGTTGACCAGACTTAAGTGTGTGTACTCCTCATAGTTCACAGAGCCCTTTGCTGGATATGTGAGGGAGGGGAAGGGCTGGGCTAAGAAAGGGAGATGAGAGCAAAGGCCATTGAACCGTGCTTTGCCCAAGCTCTGTATAAAAACCAGCTGCAGGGGGGCAGCAGTGTCTCTGATCTTACAGGTCCAGAAGTTGAGCCATAGTGAGAAGTGGTTCAGTCCACACAAGCAGTGACTAAACTCGGGCTCAGCAGAGCCCCCTGCTCACACTGCTCAGGGCTTCTTCAGAAATAGTCCCTGGGTTAGGTCTGGGATGGAGCATGAGAATTTGCCTAATGATGTCCTAGAAGATGCTGAGCCCCCCTGGTGCAGGGCCCCAATCCAAGGACCTCTAGGTGAGAAATGCATGGTCAGCCTCTTTCTCTCGCGCGTGCGCACACACGCACACAGAGCTGTAGCCTTTCCATTCCTGAAAGATGGTGGAGGGAGTAAGTACAGAGACCTCTATCTTGCCAAGTGGGGCCAATCTGCTCAGCTGGGAATGGTAGGGCTGGATGATGCAGCGCTCCAGTCTAAATAGCCACAGCAGGTGGGCTCAGGGCCCAGTGGGCCATAGGGGGAGGAGCCTCACAGAAAACATTGAGCCTCTTCAGAGTAGAAACTATTCAATATTTGCAGTTTGGGCAACAGAACCAATGGAGCTGAGTGAGGCTCGCTGAGGCAGGTGAAGTGTAGGAAGGTAAAGATCTGGTGAGGCTGGGGCACTGTGAGCAGCCTCAAGGCTCTACAGGGTGCTCTGGCTTTCTTTCCCCTGGCCTGTCTGGTAAGCAGCGGGAGCTGCAGAGATCCTCACACACACTGAGAGAAGATGCCTGCAGTCAGGCCACCAGTCTCCAAGATAGACTGAGGGAACAGCCTTGACACCTTTGTGGATTTGTGTTGACTGGTTGGAGGGCCCCTATATATTTCTCTGGTCAAACTTGGCCACTGCTGTAATCTTCCACTCCTTAACTCCCCATCTGATGATGGTGGCTACCTAATGTCTATTAGTATTAGGCTGTGGCCATCCACTGTTGTGCCTCCTCTCCTACTTGGAGAGTACCCATAAGGCTCCCTTGGTCACAAGGAATGAAACTGAGGTTACCTCTCATGGGAACAAGGGAACTTTTATCCAGTTCTTCTGACTGCCAATACCCAGTACCTGTCTTGGCAAGTTATTGTGATGCCCTATTCCACCTTCCTGGCTGTGTTTTATTTACCCCAATTCTAATAAATCAACACATTCCTGTGCATTGACATTGGTGGTTCTCATGGACTTATTAGATCTTAACAGAATCACTTAGGAAACTTTTTAAAAGCACTCAATCCTAGAACCTAAACCCAGATTTTTAAGTATTTAACTGATTTTTATTAATTCCTTAGGTAATTTGTGCAGGTATACCACGTCCATTTGAAGGGGAAAAAAAAAGCTCTTAGCAGCTCAGCTTCAAAAGACTTGCAAACCAGTTGGAAGGAAGGTTAACAGGCACCCAGTATCCCCTGATCAGCCCAGGAAAAGGCCCTTGAGATTGGGTGTGGCAGAGGTTGCTATTCATCAAACCCCAGAGCTTGTCATGTCCCCCACAACTGCTGACATGAGGTGATAGATCTTGTAGCCCAGAAAACCAATCTCACTTTAAATGCCCATTTCTGTGATCTTGCTTAAACAGCTAGGTCAAAACCAACGCAAAAGGTGGTTAGTTCAAGCTTTGTGCTATAAATGGCTGCAGCACTTCAGGATTCTTCAACTGAAGTATAGCTGCACTGAGAAGTTATTTTTGCCATATGCAATAGTCACCCACACCCAAATCTTTGAGAACCTAGTGTCCTTAATGAATATTTTAAAAGATTCCCCTCAAATACTGAGCCTCCCTCCCCAAGGATATGGACAGTTACCATATACCGGGAGGGGCTGGTAAGACATGAGAAGAGACGTGTGCTATTGCTGAATGGAGGACAATTGGTCAAGTCACTGGTATCACTGAGACCCTATCAAGGCAGCCAAAGGTTCTGCCAGGATGGACAGGAGTGGGCTGGTGGATTGTGCCTCTCCCTGGTACTGCTGCTTCCCAAAGACCTCAATCAGGTTAATCTCTAAGCAGTTGCTGGGCAATTGGTCAATCTCAACTCTAAGGTACCTGGAGGTCAAGACTTGCCCCTTGTTAAGCTTACTGGCAGGGCAGCACAGAGGTAACAGGCTAAAATACCCAGATGCCACATGAGGAGTATGACCTCTGAGTCCCAAACAGCAACTAACATGGACTATCCAAACCAAGAAATTAAAATAAGGCAATATAATTAGGGAAATCCTAGCAATGTGAAACAGGAACATGAACCAAGTAGAAACATTAAGTGTGAAAACACAGTGAATGGGTTGGAGGTGGCTCAGTGATAGAGCGCTTGCCTAGCACATGAGGCACTGGGTTCCAACCTCAGCACCATATCAAAATAAAAAAATAAAGATATTGTACAACTAAAAAAAAAAAAAAAAAAACAGCGAATGGGATAAAGAACAGATGAGAGTCAAAAACAGTGAGCTAGAGCATAATCTGGTGAAAATATGGGGTCACATGGTCTCACACATATATGACAGTTTTAACTCAGTAATAAACACAAGTCTAAGGCATTTCTATGGAGAAGTGGCGGAGTCCAAGAGTGGGGCACTGAAAGGGTAAGGGGAACTAACAAATGCAAAAGAAAGAAACACATGTCAAGTCAGAAAGACAAGCCTACCAGAAGAGGAGCTTCTTTTGGCTAAATCTAAAACAATATGAGTTATCAAAATAAATAATCAAAGCTCCAGATTATAACTTTAAAAAAATATTTTTAGTTGTAAATGGATACAATACCTTTATTTTTATGCTGACGTTCGATCAGTGACTACCGCTGATCCACAACCCCAGTTCCCTGATTATAATTTTAAAAAAAACTTTTTTAGTTGTAGATGGACACAATTTATTTTTTATGTGGTGCTGAGGATCAAACCCAGTACCCCACATACGCTAGGCAAGTGCCCTACCACTGAGCCACAAACCCAGGCCCACCAGATTATAACTTAATGAGTAAAATAAGAATCCATTATGTATATATGTACATATATGCCTACATGCATGTAATTTGTGTGTGTGTGTGTGTGTGTGTAAGTATTTTTGTTTCTCCAGTACTGGGAACTGAACCCAGGGATACTCTAGTACTTGATCTACATCTCCAGCACTTTTTTATTTTGAAACAGAGTCTTGCTAAGCTGTCCATGCTAGCCTGGAAGTTGTAATCTTCCTTTCTCAGCTTCCTGAGTCCCTGGGATTACAAGTTTGCCATTTAACCTAGTTTCAGTGTAATTTTTTTTTTTAAAAAGATCTAAATTCTAGAGCAAAAATGATGGGGAAAACACCCTATCAGGTAAATATTAATAGAAACTGCAAAAGCAATGAAAAAAAAAAAAATAAGAGTCAATGGGGGGTGGGGTGTGGGTGATTATCTACAGAAAAGAAAAAAAGAACAAGAAAAGGTAAAGAGGATGGATATTATTATCTCCAACACAGTCTGAAAACAAAACAAAATTGCAGGTAGGAAAAGGGAGAATGGACAACTTCATTTTTTAAAAAAAGGAAATGAGAAAACACCTGTAACAGACTAATAGTATCATCCTGTCTGAACCTGGACACAGTCAAAGCATGCTGACACAGAAAAATTCAGAAGTGAAATCATTTTGGGAAACAGAAGATTAACCATGAAGGAAGCAATCACTTGATTCACTTTTTTAAAGAATGAACAACATGAGGGAAAAAAACAAAACAAGAAAAACAGTGAGAAGGCCAGAAAAACATGATGAAATAGTTTACACTGACAAAATCAAATGCTGGCACTTTCAAGACATAAAAACTTGAGCAGACCAATAAACATTGTGTAAATAAAAAGGCAAAGACTTTCTTTGGGGGAATTAGAAAAAATTAAAAGGTTTACGGTTTTCCAACACTTAAGAAGTTTTATGTAAGTTCTTTCACCAAATGAAAAAAAACTAAAACCTGCCCAGATCTTTAACAGTGATTCCAAAACCAATTAAGAATTCAAGAGAAAAAAAAAAAATTACTCCTGACTGTGGGTGCAAAAGCACAATTATTAACTATCTAAACCTAACAGTATATATTTTTTAAAAAAATCAAGGAGGGTTTATTAAAGGAATTCAAGAACGACTTCAACATTAGCATATTAATTCACATGCTTTAACAACAATAGAGGAGAAAAAGAACATTATTATAGATGCTCTCCCAAAGCATTTGATAAATTCATCACTTATTAAAAAAGAAAGACCCATAGCAAACCAGGAATAGGAGGGAATATCCCTAACTTGATAAAGGTTATGTATCAATTAGTGTGTATACATGTAGAGATACATATAAAATATGTCATGATCAATTATAATTAGGACTTAATCAAGGAACACAGGCTTAATATTAGAAAAATCCACTAACATAATTCACTGAATTAAAAACTACGATCTTATAAAGAAATAAGTGTTTGATAATGTTCACATTTTATCTGATGAGGGGTAGGGTGGAGATGTAGAAAGCAATCAGACTTAACTTGATAATAATGAAAATTGCTTTCCAGGTGGATATATAAGTCTATATTTACTTTTGCCCTGTGTAAGGTTTTGTAATTTCTCTTTACTACAAACACATTGACATTATGCATTATTCTATTTTAGGCCAGTTTTTACGGTATAAAATGACAGCTCAAAAAACTCCGGTAGAGCGCTCGCCTAGCACATGCAAGGCCCACATAAAAATAAATAAAATAAAGGTACTGTGTTCAACTACAACTAAAAAATAAAAATTTAAAAGCAGCAGCAGCAGCAGCAACAACAACAAACTCCAGCAAACTCTCCATTATGGAGTTTTGAGCATCTCTTCATGAACTGTTAACCCTTTTAGACTTCATATATAAACTATCATTATCCTTTGTTCGTTCAATATTCTTGGATTCAGTATATTTTTTGTATATGCTAGATATAAATCCACTGGTTGCTTTCAACATGGCAAGATCCTAAGTCTTTACCCTTTACTGAATAAGAATCTTTAATTTTGACATAATAAAATTAATCTTATTTTCCATATGTGGTTTGTGCTTTGGGGAATTTATTGTTTGTTGATGCATCTAGATCACAATAATATTCTATATTTCCTAATATTTTTTAAATTTACATTCCACTTTTAAGTCTTTAATTCATCCCACACTTTCGCATATGATGCCAGAAAGGGATTTTGTTTTATTTTCCTCCATGTAAATGCTAGCTTTCCAACACCATCTACTAAAACTCAGGGAATTCTTGTGTATTATTAAAACTATGTATTACTGTAACTAAGGTACTTTTATAACTTTTACCTTTTGTTTCTACTGTGAATAGTTTCAATTATATTACCTAATAAGGTTACTGCTCTTATAGAAAAATGCTTGAAACACTTATGAATCTATTTTCTATTTAATGAAGGTAACTTGAACTGAACTTGAATAGCTTGTGGATTCTCCTCTTTTTTTTTTTTTTGTCATAAACATCTAAAAAATGCTGATTTTAAAATAATGAGTTTTATTCCTCACCTTTCAATATTGATAATCTTTTTTCATTTATTTTTTTCTTACACTTATCAGAACTTCCCATTCTGTGAAGCAGTCATGGGACAGCGAGCATAGTGGATATATTAGGACACTGGTTTGGCTACTTTTGAGACCAAATAACAATGGCTTAAGTAAAATGAAAAGTTTCTTACGTGAAGGCCTGACCTCACAGTCAGTTCAGGAGAGAAGTGGCTCTGTCCATGAGGTGAATGTGCTTCTGGTACACATCCCTTTCCTTTGTGGAAAAAAACTGGTCTGTTACAGCTATAGTCATATTCTAGCCTACGGAAAAGGGGAAATGCAAAACGACTACATGCATCTTCCTTTAAAGATGTGGCCTGGTAGTTGTAAATTCACTTCTGCTTCCATTCCACTGGTCAAAACTAAGTCCAGCAGTCAATGTTTATCATAAATTTCTTCCTTTTTTGCAATATAATGAAGTACATCAATGGATTTTTGAGATGCTGATCAATACTGATGTGCATACAAGCACATGAGTAAGTACTTTTATTACAATATTTATTACAATATTTAATTATGCTTAATATTTGATTTAAAATATGTAGAACTGATCATATAGAGTATTAAGTTTGCAGAATCCACAGTACTGAACTTAATGAAAGACTGCAATATGGGAACTAACATTTAATTGAAGTCTTAGATTTTTTTTTATTTTAACATACAAATTGCATTACATACTGATATTTTAAAGCCTACCATGAACCAAGCAAAACCAAAGGAGTTGTTATTATTTACCCTATAAATGAGAAAACTGAGGCAGCACAAATTGTATACAATTTACCTAACATTGTATACAACCAGCAAGTGGAAAAACTAGATTCCAAAAGCCTGTGATTGTTCCACTACGTAACAATGCCTCACAATTAAAATTTTCTTCAATGATGGTAGTAACACAGTGAGTAAGACATGAATAATATAGAGGAATTGGAGGTATTATTATTTCTCAATGCTTTTTCTAAAATTTTTGTATATGCTAGATATAAATCCACTGGTTGCTTTCAACATTGCAAGATCCTAAGTCTTTATCCTTTACTGAATAAGAATCTTTAATTTTGACATAATAAAATTAATCTTATTTTATTCAACTCAGCATTGTAAGGGAACTTTTTATTCACTAAAATAAAACTAAAAATCTGAATTTAATTGAAAACTGTGATTCCTTTATAAAAATTCATTTACTTTAGACTTTTTTGGGGGAAAACTCCCATTTTACAAAACTGGAATGTCACAAGACAGATAGAAATGGTCTACATGCAATTTGGAGGCATAATTGTAGTTACAAGAATACCATTAGTTTTTCATTCTCATATTAAGTGTTTTTATGTTTACTTAGGAATGGATAAATTCCTAATTCTAATCTCGCAATTTCAAAATCACTGAAGTTGACTGATGAAAGTTTTGTATTCATCTAAAAAAAAGAGAAAAAAAAAGGCAGAAGTGAAATATATGCATACCTCATATTTGTAGATGTTGGGGTTTTGAATACAGCCAATAAATAAACTAAAAAATGGAAACAAGTCTTTTGATGGAAAAACGTGCAACATTATTTGTGAACTAAATAAAACTCAAATAATTTCTTTTCTGAAAATTGCTCTTTTTCTTGGTGGTTTTACTATCTGTTGGGTCACAACAATATGGTCAAATACAAAAATGTACTTAAAGTTGCTTGAAGACAAAGAAAAAGAATTCATCCGCCAAATACAAATATACTGTTTTATTCTAAGGGAATATTTCTGTGGTTTCTGCAAAGGGAAAACCCAAAAGTGGTTAAAAGGCAAAAGAACAGAAAGGTTGCTTGAGATGTTTCTTTTTTTGTTTGATAGTTTTTTTTTCTCTCCTGAGGGGAAAATGTAATTTTATACAATTTTAATAAAATAAGCAAACAATTGGACATATCAACAGCTATGCTTATGAGCAATGACCAATGATTAATCATATTTTCTTTACGAATTAGTTTAGGGTTCTGAGTGACTCTGTACTAACATGCAGTTGAAATCCTGATACAGTCATTTATCTGGGTATTATTGGTTGTTTTCAGTTAAAAGATACAGATTTTTTCTGATACAGATTTTTTCCTTTTGGGTATTACAATTTATCTACTATGTGCTAACAGTATTTGTTTTTCATACAACTACAGAGACAGGGAAAATGTTAGTGTTTATACAAACCATAAAATTCGTATAGTGGGACTATTACACCTGATGTTTCTGGATGGTTTTATTGGCAGACTTATCAGACAATCCAATTGTTTTCCTCAAGTCGAACAAGGTCTAGAAGTAGGAAGTTTTCCAGTCAGAAATGACACACACAGATGTAATTAATCATACAGAATCAGGGCAGATTTACTTCTTTCACACAGTTCTTAGTAACAAAAGTGAGATTTGTTACAGGCAGGGGGATAGAACCATCAAGTACACAATGTCAAAAGGCCCACTTTTAATTCTGTTATAGTTAAATGACTTTCATTTATT
Organism: Marmota flaviventris; assembly: GCF_047511675.1. Lineage (NCBI taxonomy): Eukaryota > Metazoa > Chordata > Mammalia > Rodentia > Sciuridae > Marmota > Marmota flaviventris. Next base: position 26,480,271 of record NC_092507.1, on the reverse strand, counting down.
AAAAAAAATACACCTGCCATCCCCACCTAAAATATGGGACATACTGAAAAGGATTTCAAGATTAAACTTTCTAAGAAGATTTTTTTTACTTCTCTCAGTTTTATCATAAGGTCAAATAAACCTTGGCTAAAGATGTTCTATTGACTGGCCAACATCATAAAAGCTTTGATTTCAAAATTTTGTAGCAAAGAACTGAGAATTGTGATGAGGGACGTAGACTGATATGGCCACACACGCCTATGACTTGCAATCCTCATAGAACTACTAAAACAGCTAGAGTTTGGAATAATGCTATAAGAAGACAGTCAATGTCTGAATCCTAACCCCAGAATTCCTATTTTCAAGTTTCCTAGGGCAACAAGGTCATCTTTTAAATGTTTTACACAAGAACCTACCGAGACCTTTTCTACCATAATTCGGATAGCTAAGTAATACTGTGTCTCTGGAACTGCCCATGGGTTTGCCAGACAAAGTTCAGGAGAGAGACTATACTTTTTGAAATGAGAAGGGCCTCCAAAAACTGATGCAAAAGACAAAAAAAGAGGAATCATTTGGGAAATAGGAAGGTAAAACAATGGAAGAAAAGCTGCCACTGGGGGAAAAACAAAAACAAATGGAGAGCCCCATTTCTGTGTACCACAGCTCAAGCTATGAGACATCAGCAATAAAGGCCTGCACCCAGAGAAGTGGGCATTTTAGTGGGTTCTTTACAAACATTTCAAGACACTTGGGGTCTAATGGGCTCCACAGATCTTCTGTGTGCATAATTAGTTTGTGGAATATCATCCCCTTTACCTTCATTTACCCACCTTGAGACCCACAGATGAGAAAGCTAAACCCAGAAGGCGAAAGGGACACATCACTATTAATAGGAGTGAAGGTCATTTTCCCTGATATGAGGGGCCCCTGGTAAAAGCATCAGAGGCTTCTATCCTTCACATAATTGGCTTGGCAGTGAAAATCAAAATCAAGACCACTTCACTAACTTGGAAAAAAAGTTGTGTATTTTTATTGGGTCTTCAGGTCTGGGTCCCCCAGTCCCATCTGATGTCACTCTCAGCTTTGTATTGAATTCTCCCCTGACTTTACAAGGTCTTGCCCAAGTAGCCAAGGTCTCACTCCAAAGCTACCTCTCTAAGGTCTAAGGTTACTATGGTAGAGTTTTATACAACAGTTTTCCTTAAAAATATTCCACAATTTTGTTATTCCCAAACAAAATAAGATTATGCACCACTCAGAGAAACTGGTTAGTCATTCTGAAGATGTCTAAGAACTATATCACTGCCAAAGAACATTTCTCAGTTCAAATTCTTTCCTTCAGTTTTCATTTGTACATCCACACTGTGGATCATCTGTTTCCCATGTCCATCATTGAGTCAAGAGGACTTGGGCTTAAACATTGCTTTCCAACAGCTGGATGCGTTCACAGTTTGGTGCATACCAATGTGTATGAAAATAGGAACCTCACTTCCATCTTAATCTGACAGTTCAACATCAGAGTCTTCAGATTTGGCTTTGGCAAGTTCTTCATGTACCTCCCTCACCATGAGAATACGTGTTAACATGGTGTCCAGGGTACCAGGGTCTATTGGGAATGTGGAGTACCACATAGGACTATTCGGAACACAGGAACGCTCAGGCTGAAGGTAAAACACATCATTCCTCTGCTTCACACTTTCAGAACTATTCACAGAGGGGGAGAAAAAACAAAGAAAATTAAAGATTAGAGTTCAAGAAATATGAACTATTCTTTAATATAATGGCTCTCAACTTTTCCCCACTGTGACTCATATCATAAATAACTATCCAGAGGAATGAAAAGGTTTATAAGCATATTCCTGCCAGAAGTAATCTGTAACTTCACGTCTTTTCTTGAACACTCAAGAAGTCTCACCAATTGGATGTTGAGTACATAAGACAAATGTAAATCACAAACTTGAGTCCTTAAGATATTGTTAGAAGCAACACAAGTCAACTCATATGTAACATTACAGCTGAGAATCACACATCCTAGGTGCCCAGTATCCTAAAATGAAACCCAAGGATACTTAATATCATAAGTCAAACAACAATTATTGTTTCTTTGAGAAAAAGTGCCTTAGTATGGTTTATAATCATAAGGTTTCTCTAAAACAAAGGGCCAAAAAAAATCTCAATCCCTTAAATATCATCTTTGTATTTATAGGTTTAGTAAAAGAAGCTCTCCTTAGAATTTCTTTCCTACATTAATAATAAATTACTATAGATTAGGTACCCCACAAAGATTGGGCAACACTTGTTAAGATCAAGTAACAGCAGTGATTCTTTTCAAGATTTTTTTTGGGGAAAAACATCAAAATAAGGTGGTTTATTTTTTGGTTCAAAATTATAACTATAAACTCTAGAATGGGGGGGGGGGGACTGAGAGGTTAAATCTCCCCGCTTAAGGTTATAGGCCAGCTACGTTTCTGATGTTCAAGCATCTGAAATCCACACTGTCATCGGAGTTCTGAAGTGCGCTGTATGTAGTGCAGAGGAAGATCACTTACCATTTTGACAGGTAAAACTCATAAAGTCGGACTGGGCATCTTAGTGGGTTATCAGTATTCTCTGCCATCTCTACACCCACTGGGACCTCATCATCTTCATTTCGTTTCCTCTTGCCAACAGTTAGTTTATCTTGAGACAGAAAATAATAATCAAAAGATTACATTAGAAAAGTCTATTTTTCAAGACTCAACACATCCAATGAGCTATGCTTCACAGTCAGAACTTTGCTATTCCTTCCCTTTCACTCGTTCATTCAACAAGATTTATTCAGCTCCCATGGAAGTGCCAGGCATTATCTGAAGGGCAGGGTTTATAGCATTAAAACAAACAAAGTGCCTGTCTTGGGACAGTTAGGGTTCTCCAATTCGCCAAAGTGGAGGCACTATGGGAAAAAAAGCATAGTGCTGGAAGATAAGTCTCTATTCTGAGCCTGGCTTATTAAAAAACTTGACTATGCGGGGCTGGAGTTGTAGCTCAGTGGTAGAGTACTGGCCTCATATGTGGAAGGCAATGGGTTCGATCCTCAGCACCACGTAAAAATAAATAAAATAAAGGTATTGTGTCCATCTACAACTAAAAATATTAAAAAAAAACAAAACAAAACTTGACTATGTGCAGGGCTCCTAACCATAGCAAGACAGGCAGAAAAAAGGGGTTCCATGTGCTCTTCTATTATAGTAATAAACCTAGATAGAGACTGTCATTACTTTATCTGAAAATATTTCTACTGTGGGGCACTTGTTCAAATTGCTTTTATTCTAGTATTGTGAAAAATGGCACTGTTCATAGGAAAAGAAATTCTCGGTTATCATTGGATAAGAAAAGAACAAATCTTTTCTCACCAATATGATTCTCCAGAGGCCAAAGGTTACTACAAAGATACCAGGATGAAGTCATGCAAAGTAAGCTGTTTCTTTCCCACTTTTCCTTTCAATTTTCAAGAGAACAGTAGGTAGAACTGAGAACCCAATAAAAAAGGTTTTCTTCTTCTAAAGCTGCTCTTAACCACTTGGTTTGGGACTTTACTCAGCTTCTTGTACTATTACTTCAAGAAAAATCAACCATTTTCTACTTACAGGTTGCCTACATATACTTCAGTATTTAGAAAACAAGTTGTATTTATTATCAACCTTGTCAAATACCTACTCAGAAAGTGAAAATATTACCTCTCCTCTCCTCCAACTAGTATCAATTAAAAACACAAAGCAGGTTACATATAAACAAAACTAAGGAAACAGGATGTTCACATTAGGAGAAAGAGATAGTATAGTGAAGGAGCCAATGAAAAAAGTCCATACAAAATTGTATGCCACAATTATTTATAAATTTCAGTTTCAGAAATTTTAAATTTTTACATTCAAAACATACATTTCACTCTTAAAGTTTTATTCTGGTCAAAACTAATAAATTTAATTTCTAGTTCTATAATATAATATTTAATATTTTTTAAATATTAAAATAACTTATTTAACAGGGTGTTTGTCAACAAAAGATCATAAACTGTCTAATAAAACTGCCCCTGCTAGCCAGGCACAGTGGCACACACCTGTAATCCCAGAGGCTCTGGAGACTAAAGCAGGAGGATTGAGAGTTCAAAGCCAGCCTAATCAAAAGGGAAGTACTAAGCAACTCAGTCAAACCCTGTCTCTAAATAAAATACTTAATAGGGTTGGGGAGGCGGTTCAGTGGTGGAGTGCCCCTGAGTTCAATTCCCAATACCCACTCCTGACCCCCAAAACACAACCCTGTGCCTGCTGACTTTAGTCTATTGTGGATAAAAGCAGTGTGTATAGGCCAACTTTTAAAATCCTGTCAGAATTTCAGTGTTAACTAAAAAAAGGCACTGTGGTCAAAAAAAGATTTAGAAACAACAAGTTAAAAATTAAGGAGTCTTTTAACTAGGCGTCTTTTAACTAGCAAAAATTTACTTATTTGATACCTGTACATCAGTGATTCTCTATTCTAGTTGTATATGTAAATTCCCTGAGAAATTTTTAAATGTAGATTACTTGGGCTCTACTCAATTAAACCAGTATTTCTAATTTAAAAGCCAATAAAAATATACTGAAGCAAGTGATTCCTTATACTTTAAAGTAAGTCTTTAAGTTTCCCTCATGACAGAGAAAAACACTGAAATGTTAAAAAGAAAGCTACATTACACTCTCCTGTGTGTGTAACTTACCATCACCCCCCTGCGATAACTGTTTTAGTAATATGAGACTTCAAACAGAAGCCTCAGACACCACCACACACCTGGCTCTGACTCTTGCTTCTGTAAAGGTGGGAAGAACCTCAGATATGTCATCTTGGTACTGTACTTCAGAGTCCTGGTCCGCCTCATCACATGGGCAAAGGAAAGCTTCAAGTGCTCAGTAACATTCTTTAGTTGAAAGTATTTGGTATTAAAAAAAAGGAGGGTGTTTAAGAGGACGATTGGTGAGTAAGCGCCCAGCTGTTTGCACTCCCACAAATGCTCTTCTTCGATGCGAGAGAACATGTAACCTAGACAGAGGGGGAAGAAACAGTACTGAGCACCTGCTACATAGCACTACATAAACTCTCAAATTCTAGGACAGGAAGGTATGAAGGGAAAGACAGACTGCTCCTCTTTCCCCGTCTTCTTTATGTAGAAAAAAAGAAGACACACCATAAAGAAAAGGGAAGAGGGGCCAGGGGAATATTCAGTGGTAGAGTGCTTGCCTAGCATGGGCGAGGCCCTGGGTTCAACCCCCAGAACTACCAAAGCGGTGGGGGGCAGGGGGGATTCCATCAAAGTAGACACTGAGCACTCCCCAGAAAATTATTCTAGCCTATTATTTTATCAGAGGGTAGGGCAATCTTCCCTGTGAAGGTTCAGAGACTATAAATATTTTAGGTTTGTGGGCCAGATAAACTTTCAACATTTTTGCATCTTTGTCATTGTAAAAATTAAGAAGCCACAGATAATATATAAAACAAAAAGATGTGACTTCATGCCAGGTAAAATGTATTCATAGTCAAATCTGAATTTCATACAATTTTGATTATATAAAAATATTAATTCCTTAAACTTTTCTCCAACCATTAAAAAACATAAAAACATAATATTTATATTTGTAGCTCATTAACTACAAAAACAGGAATAATCCAGATTTGGCCCCTTGGTAAGTTTTACCAACTCCTGTTGAGATCACTAAACTTATTGCCAGCTGGCTCAGTCTTATTTAGACAATATTTGAAGGCAGATGACCTCCTCTCTGCCACCCCTCTCAATTTTATATTAAGAGTGGTTACATCCTAATGACTTAGCTAGTATTCGTCTTGAAAGGTAGAGGTCTTAAATAAGACTTTTTTATATACCCATATGGCCCCTTAAATTCAGGTTTTTCTTAATGTTCTCAATCCTCTTTGTTGCTATTTCTGCACTCTATTCTTGGGAGATTTTCCACAAAAATAACTACATTACTTCCAAATTCCTAGCCCCCTCTCTGAATGCATCAAATCACCATGTTGCTCTGAATGTCTCAATGGTGCTCAGCAGTCCAACCAACAGGGACATGTATTTCTGAGAATACCCAATGCTCTCTATTCTGTCAAGGCGCCTGAGATGAAGAGTGAATTATGAACTTCTCTGATAACATAAAGACAATTCAAGGAGGAGACTGTAACTCTCTTAACCCAGTTCTGTGTAGACACAAATGACTGAAAAGATCCAATGTTAACAGGCAGAACATGTGTGAACTATGGATCAAATGTGTGGCTTCACTGATACTATCACATAAAAAAAGAATTTTTAAAAAAGTAAATGAAATCTCAGTTTAGTTTTCATTTTGAGCAATAGTACCCATACATGCATTGAGAGAAAGTTACAATTTTACTAAAATATTCCAAGAATAAATTAAAGACTTTCTTCTCAAAAGCTCCAATATTTTATGTCAGGATATATAAAACAATTTTACAAAAAGGTAATCACAAAATTTAAGCTATTTTAAAAAGTATATCATGAAAACAAGGAAAATAAAAAAAATCATCCTACCATTAGGAAGAATTGTAGGTTCCCATATTTTCAAGAGTTTGGTGAGTTCAATCATAAATCTTGAATAGGGTTCAGTAAAAATGTTATCTATTCTACCATTTTCAAACAGGTACTAAAAGAAAAAAGACATACACATATTGATAAAGAAAAAACACAAGATTAAAAATATTATTTTAAGGAAAATAGTTTTCCCTTAATTTTTATTCTTACAATAATGTAAATGATGTTTTTAATGATTCATTCTGAAATGCCAGAAATTCAAGTTAAAGGTCTCTTTCATGCTCAGCACTGAGGTAAAGTTTTTGCTTTCTTTTTAAAATATAAAATTATTATAAATAATAAACCTTTAGTCAGTTCATGACACTGATAAAACAAAAACTGGTTCTAATGCATACTTCCCAAATCATGTTTTTTTTATCTGCACACATGCTCTCAAAAATTTCTTATTTTTCACTCTAACTACAAGATTGTTTCCTAAAATAATACAGTTAGCTAATATCAGGTGACCCAAAGAAACCCAAGTAAAAAAACCATTTAGCGCCTTCTAGCCACAGCTCTCAGCTCTTTGTTCCACAACCAAGCCCTCAAAAAAGTTCAAGTTTAATTACAGGACATTAAACTATGCTAGTTGTAACCATCAACAGCTATATCACAGGATATAAAATAGGGGACAGCTTGAAGAAAATACTGTTTAAAAATGAATTTTCAGATAAAATTAACTTTTAAGTCAAATAAAATTACAGAACAATACAAGGCAGCACCTTTAGCAAGTAATTATAATGCTATGTTATATAATTATAAATAGTATATACATATATCATATAACTATGGTATTTTGAATTTATTCATGGTTAAACATGGTTTCAAATCTGCATTTCTATCTATGTATGATCTGGAGAAGTTGTTGATAGACCTTTATTTATTTTTATGTGGTGCTGAGGATCGACCCTAATGCTTCACACATGCTAGGCAAGCGCTCTACCACTATGCCACAACCCCAGCCCTTCAATGTGCATTTTTATGAAGCCACTACAAAGGAAATTATTATCTTACTGCCAGATATTATATTTTTATTTATTTATATTTTGGTGGTTGGGGGATGGTGGTAACCAGGGATTGAACCCAGGTAACTCAACCTCTGAGACATATCCCCAGTCCTTTTTTGTATTTTATTTAGAGACAGGGTCTCACTGAGTTGCTTAGCACCGCCATGTTGCTGAGGATTGTAATCCTCCTGCCTCAGCCTCCGGAACCACTGGGATTAAAGGCATGTGCCACTATGCCTGACCACATTATAGTTTTGTTGTTGGACAATATTTGGTTTTCCCTTTTAATAAAGTCAATTTCCCAACTTAAAATATTTTATCATCATTTTGGAAAAAGTTTAAAATACAGAAAAAGTGGAAGAGAAGACTAAGCTCAGTTTACAAAGCCAACTACTAATACGCAGGGATATTTTAATCTTTAAAAAATTCCATTACAAATAGAGTTAAGGTTTATATACTTATACAAATACATCAGTACATATAATTTTTTTTTTCTGTACCCAGGGGTTGAACCCAGAGCTTTGTGCATGCAAGGCAATCACATTTCCAGATCTTGTAATTTTTTGATACAGAGTCTCATTAAGTCATTTAGGCTGGCCTGGAAAGCTTGCAATTCTCCCGCCTCAGCCTCCTGAGTTACCAGAATTATAGGCGTGTGGCACTGCACCCAAGTTTAAAACACACACACACACACAAAAAAAAAACAAAAACCAAAAAACCCCCACCTCACCCCACTTAGATCAGGAATGAGAAAAAAAAAAAAAAGTTCTTGCTACTTAACATTGTCCTGGAAGTCCTATGTAGAGCAACCACGTGTGAGATAGGAAAGGAAGAAATAAATATCTCTATTTGCAGATGACAAGAACCTATCTATAAGGAATCCCAGGAATCCACACACACACACACAAAAAAAAACTAATAATTAGGGCTTATAAGTGAATTCAGCAAAGTTGCAGGAACAAGCAAGACATTCCCTCACCCCCAAAAAAAAAAAAAAATCGATTTTATTTCTATAAATTAACAATGAACAATACAATTAAAGGAAATTAAGAAAATAGGCCTATTTAAAGTAACAACAAAAAGAGAATAAAATACTTTAAAAATGTAAGGAGGTAAAAGACTTATACATAACAAAAAGGTGCTGAAAGTAAAAATTAAAGACCTAAGTAAATGAAAAGATCCTGTCTTCATGGATTACAAGACTTAATATTGTTAAGACAGCCATGTTCTCCAAAGCAATGGACAGATTCAATGCTACTGTATCAAAATTCCAGTGGCCTCTGTTTTTTTGTAGAAAAGGAAAAATCAATCCTAAAATTTATATGGAATTTCAATAGACCTTTGAACAGACAAAAGAATATTGAGGAATCTCACCTTCTGGTTTTAAAACTTAATACAAAGCACAGTATTCAACAGTGTGTACTGCCATAAAAACAATCATATCAACCAATGGATTAGAATTGAGGTTCCAAAATAAACATAGACATGTAGAGAGGCAGGCAGGCACACACACACACACACACGCACACGCACTTGGCCAAATGATTTCCTACAGTAGGGGTTTCAAGACAATTCAATGTATAGAGTAGCCTTATTAGAGAAATGAGCTAGGAGACATGGATATCTACATATAAAGGACAGTAGATCCTACCTCACATCAGATATAAAAGTTAACTCAAAATGGACCAATGATGTACATATAAGATCTAAAACTGTACAACTCTTAGAATATAAATGTTCATGACTTTAATTTGGCACAGTGACAACAAAACAGCAAACCTTTCACCCCCGCCTCCCCAAAAAGAAATTCAACTTAATCAAAATTTAAAAATTTTGATTCAGGGAACACTATCAAGACAATGAAAATAAAACCCAGAAAACAGGATAAAATGTTTTCAAATCACTATCTGCAAGAGTTTAATACCCAGAATATATAAATGATTCCTATTACTCATTAATAAAATTTTTTAAATAGACATGTTTCCAAAGATATAAAAATGTCCATTAATACATGAAAACATGCTTAATATCATTAGGGAAATGCAATTCAAAACCATGATAAGATATCACTTATCCACCAGAAAGGTTATTTTAAAAAGGGGTTGCAGTGGGGATGTACTGCAGTGATAAAACAATTGCCTAGGACAAACTGTGTAAAGCCCTAGGACTGAACTTCAGCATGAGGTGGATGGGGGTGTATGGTTATTAGCAAGTATTAACAAGGATGCAGAAATATTAGAGTCCTCATACACTGTTGCTAGGAGTATAAAATGGGCAGCCACTATAGAAAAGTTAATCATAGATACCATATGACCCAGCAATCCTACTCCTGGCCATATACAAAACAGATGTCAAGTAAAAACTTGCAAATGAATGATCATGATCACCAAAGAAGTTAACAACTCAAATGTCCATAAATGGATAAACAAAATGTGGCACATCCATGCAATGGTGTACTATTCAGCATAAAGAGGAATTATGTTACAATATAAATAAACCTTGAAAATATTATGGTAAGGGAAAGCCAGACATAAAAGGCCACATTACACGAACATAGATATAAAACACCCAAAAGAAGCAAATATACAGAGACAGAAAACAGACTCTGATGCTAAATGGGTATGGAGTTTCCATTTCAGATGATAAAAAAGTTATGAAACTAGATAGAAGTGATTATTGCACCCACTAAATTGCACAATTTAAAGTGGTAAACTTTAATGATACATATATTTTCCCATAATTTATAAACAAATAAATGCCATATATATATAATTTTTGCAAGTTACTTTTTAACATGTATGTCTCTTAGAATTCCCTGTGTCAGGACATATAGAAGCAAGTAATTTCTTTTTAACTATTGTACAGTATTCCACAATACGGACATATTAAAGTTGATTGAACTATAACTCTTGATTAATACTTGGGGGGTTTCTAACTTGTTACTGTTTAAAAAATATTACAATAAAAATTACAGAATATGTCTACATATGCATGTGTATTCCTCTGGAGACATATACTGATCGATAGATTTGCTAGGACAGAGTCTACATGCATTTAACATTTTAAATGCCACTGTTAACCTGCTTTCTGAAAAGACCAACAACAGTGTAGGTAAGTTATTTAACCTTCATATGCCTCAAGTTCATCAATGGAAAATGTGGTGAAACTTGCTATACTTCAAGGGATCATTCAAATAATAATAATTACATGAGTTTATATATGAGTTATACAATGAGTTTACCTTAATGCACAATTTATTAGTAATGATCATTAGGTGTTACCTGGTACATGTTGTCTATTAAGCCTTCTCCCCACTGTTCTTTCCTATCTTTGACAGTTTTCTCTATATTATTGTATGTTTTATTATTGTATATTTTATAAAGGTGTTTTTTCATATCTATTGGCTAATAATTCTTGGTTATATATGGTAATACCATGAGCTAAGAAAGTACTCTCAATTTGTATGAAAATGTGGAAAACAGACCCAAAACAGATGGTTAACAGAAATATTAACTGAAAAATCATTTGGTAATATATAGCAAAAACATAAAAAGTTTATATCTTTGCCCCAGAAATTCAACTTTCAAGAATTTACCCTAAAGAAATAATTAAGCCAGGTATAAACATATATACAAAATGAAATTCAACAAAGCATCACATAACAGGAAAAAAATCTCATCAATTAAACATTATCAATGTATGTATCACAAACCTGATAAAAACCTGATTATGATATACCATTAATTTAAAAAATAGGTCATAGAAACATGGAAGAATAATTTTGTTGTTTAAACATTTTTCTTCATTGTCATCTTTTCCATCTAATGTTAAAAGTGATGGCCAAAGACTTGATTCTAAGTTGCATTCAGTTTCTTTTTATATATTTTCTGTCTTCAAATTTTCTTGGAATTACCATTATTATTATTATTATTATTACCACTATTGTTATTATTATTATTACTACCATGGACTTAACATAGGGTGCTTTACCACTGAGCCACATCCCAAGCCCTTGTAAATTTTTATTATTTATTTATTTATTTTGTACCAGTGATTGAACCCAGGGGTACTTAACCACATCCCCCAGTCCTTTTTTATATTTTATTTAGAGACAGGGTCTCACCAAGTTGCTTAGGGTCTTACTAAGTTGCCTTGCAAATCAATGTGATTACAGGCGAGCGCCATTGTGCCCAGATATTTTTTTTTAATTTTTGAGTCAGAGTATAACTAAATTGCTTATGGACTCTCTAAATTGCTGAGGCTGGCTTTGCTTTTTTTTAAGTTTTGATGGCCCTTTAATTAATTCATTAATTTCCAGTGCTGAGAATTGAACCCAGTGCCTTTCACATGCTAGGCAATCACTCAAACCCCAGTCCCTGAAGCTGGCTTTAAACTTGCACTCCTCCTGCCTCAGCCTCCCTCATTGGTGGGATTACAGGCATGTACAACCATGCCTAACTACCATAATTATTTTTAGAAAAAAGAGAGCAATCTGAGATATCAACATAAGTAACCTTTTAAAACTTTTAAAACATTGTTAAGCTTATTTTTTTTGAAAAAATTGATTTTAAATATTTTATGAAATTGATTTAAAAATATTTACTGCCTCTGATCATTTATTTGTTAAAGTATGGGCATTTTAATAGTATTGCTATATAAAGTCATTTATTAACATAAATAGAATGAATACTCAAGAAAAAAAAATCTTTCACAGGTTTATAATTGGCTTCACAAAATATATCTTATAGACAGCAAAATACCTGACATAATGTACTCAAGTATACTGATTGAAATCCCTGCAATAAACATATTTTGAATACAATTAAACCATTAGAATATTAATAATGAAAAGAACTAAAAATGAAAGAAACTAAAAATTCTCTGCTTCATTTAAATTTTTTTTTCTTTTTTTAGAGTTTAGAGACTAAATCAAAATAGAATGGGAACTTTTAAACAAACATGCCACTTCAATTCTGTGGGAAAATAAATGCTATCTGCATAACCAGGCTACCCATCAGAAACAAGGTCCATCAGAAATATCCTTATATCACATAAAAGAATGAATTTTAGATGGTTTAAAGATATTAATCTCTTAAAAAAAACAATTATTTGAGAAGTTAACATTTTCTATTTTAAGTAAAAAGACCATACTAAGAAACAGAGGAACCCCAGGAAACATAAAAGAAAATAAATACATATCAGCTACTTAAAAAGGAATACTTTTTTTTTAAAAAAAAAATGTTTTTAGTTGTTGATAGACCTTTTTTTAAAAATTTACTTATATGAGGTGCTGACAATCGAACCCAGTGTTTCACATATGCCAGCCAAGTGCATTACCGCTGAGCCACAGCCCCAGTACCAAAAAGGAATACTTTTGAATGATAAAATAGAACACAAAAATTAAAGACAAAAGTATATTTAGAGGGTTGGGACTGAGCATTTGCCTGGCATGTATGAGGCACTGGGTTCGATTCTCAGCACTGCATATAAGTAAATAAATAAAATAAAGTTTCTATCAACAACTAAAAATATATTAAAAAATATATTTCAAACAGTTATTTTACAGTTAATATCCTCAATTTACAACATAGCCTACAAATACAAAGGAAAAATCCAAAATGACTACCCCCAAAAGACATACTGCTTTACAAAAATTAGAAAAATGCACACTAAAACTACAAGATGACATTTTTCATTTTACTCATTAGAATAATAAAAATTTAAAAAAGAGGAATACTAAAGATTCATGAATTGCACACTTATACACATTGGTATGATTTTTAATCGTTATAAATAATCTGAAAATATATTAATAGTGGTAAATTAAATGCTTTATATGCATATATGCTTTGACCTAGAAATAAATACATCAGTTCAAAAGATATGTAAACAAAATATTTACTGAAGTGTTGCTTTGACAAGTAAAGATGTAGAGAAAAGGGAATCTTTGTACACTGCTGGCTGGTAGAAATGTAAGCTGGTACAGCCATTAGGGAAAAATGTTTGGAGAGTCTTTGAAAAACTAACAATAGAAATACTAAAGGATCCAGCAATTTTGCTTCCAGGAATTTAGTCAAAAAAGCTAACATCAGTTTACCAATGAGATGTTTACACTTCCTGTGTACACTGCATCACTACACACAACAGTGAAATTATGGAGTGACAGATGGCATGGATAAAAAAAAATGTGGTACCTATATACACAATGGAATACTATTCAGTCTTTTAAAAGAAGGAAATTCTATTATTTATGATAGACAACAGAGATAGAATTGGAGAATATTATGCTGAGATATGCCAGGCAGAGAAAGACAAATGCCAAATGTTCTTACATATATGTCGCATCTACAACAACTCAAAACTGAACTAAGTTGCAGGTAGGAGCAAGAAGTTCTGGTATGCTATTCACAGTATGATGACGGTAGATAATAATTAACTGTGTACTTCAAAAAGCTAGAAAAAAGGGCTGGGGATGTGGCTCGAGAGGTAGCGCGCTCGCCTGGCATGCGTGCGGCCTGGGTTCAATCCTCAGCACCACATACAAACAAAGATGTTGTCTCCGCCGAAAACTAAAAAATAAATATTAAAATTCTCTCTCTCAAAAAAAATAAATAAATAAAGCTAGAAGAAAAGATTTTGAAAGTTTTAATGGTTTGAATGTAATAGATCTTTTTGAGGAGATAAATATATTTAACCTCAATTAAACATTACATAATGTATATTACACCTGTATAAAAACATAGTACCCTGTTAATAGGCACAGTTTTTGAAGTTTTTTCTTTTTCCTTTTTGGTATTTGGGATTGGACCAGGGCACTTCACCATTGAGTTACATCTTGAGTCCTTTTTAAAAATTTGGAGACAGGGTCTCACTAAGTTGCTGAGGGTCTTGCTAAATTGCTGAGGTTGGCCTCAAACTTGAGATCTTCCTGACTCAGCCTCCTAAATTGCTGGGATTACAGGTAACTACCATACCTACTGAATATGTACAATTTTTGTGTCAGCTAAAAAATAAATTCAGGGATGAAGCTATTGCTCAGTGGTAGTGTGCTTGCTTAATACACATGAGGCCCTGTGTCAATTCCTAGCACTGCAGAAAGAAAAAACAAAAACAAAAAATAGAAAAATAAATTTAAAAGAACAAATATTTTTAAAAGGAACATACTACTTCATAAAGATAATTTACTTAACCACGCTGGTGGGCATTGTGGTTATGTCTTTTTTGGGGGGCGATGATGTGTGAACTTGAGAATATGAGTTTTGAAGAGACTTGCAAAAACTGACTTACAAGCAAAAAATTTAAAAATATTTCCAGAAAATGTTCAAACTATTTTCTAAAAAGCCTGTATTAATTGCTTCCAACTACACAGGACCTCCATATCACAGCACAAGTGCTGTTATCTTTTGATCTTTATTGATGTGATAAACAATGAAGTATCTATTACATTTAATTTGCATTTTAAAAATTTACACCAAACTACATGATCAATACACACAAAACACATAGTCGTCTATGCTTCTTTAGGAAATTGCCCTTTTTGTTCATTTACCTATGAATGCACTTTCCCCAATATCTGTTATCCTACTGTTTTAATTTAGCTTATAAAAGGCCACTACATGAATAAGACTTTTAAATCAGAGAGTGCTTCATTAATAAAGAACATAAGAGCAATATTAGATAACCAGTATATATTATAATTCTTTGGCTTAATTCACAGTTCTTTTAGAATTACTAAAAATTCAATTAATTTCATAACAGCCACTTAATATGATACCTGCTGAATTCCAAGGCACAAGTATAAGATACTGTCTGGATCATACTTTTCACCATTTGGTCTCCGCACCTCTTGGATAAACTGGCATAAGCCCAAACTCAATTCAGCAAAAGTGCAGGACAGAATATCTTCCTTCAGCTTTCCAGAGCGGACTGTGGAAAGGTAGAAAACATCTGAAACATTAACTTACAACAAACTCAGTAATATTACTTGATTCACTGAAATAAACCCTGAGTACTATGGTGCTTAGGCATTGTGGTATAGACTATGGATTAAAAACAGATCCTGATCTCAACACTTTCAGTTAGGGAAATAAAGACAATGTAGTACATATACTGCTAATATAAAGATTTTGTTTGCACAGGATTCTGTGAAAGCAAAAGAGAAACATCTAATAGGGAAGAGTCAGATTAGATTCTGGAGGAAGTAACACAGGCAACACCTTAAAAAGTGAAGAGTTTAAAAGGTGAATAGGTAAAAATTCCAATGTGAGGATACAAAAAGATATCCCAACATATATTCTATAGAACTCTAGTTCTATGTGAACTTCCTCTGAAGAATTCCCAGTGCCTACTGGCACATTAAAGACTAAAAATATTTATAAAAAAGAATGCTGCTGAACTTTCTTTAACTCCGATTTGACTATAGAATATCACAAATACAGTAAAACATCTTCATGCCTTTAGAAATGATAGAACACAGTATTCTTATATCTGCTGGGCCAAAAAGGTGCAAAGATTCAGGGAATTTAGGTGTATAGAAGAAAAGCAATAAGGGCAAGTTAGGGCAGATCACGATGAGTCTCATGTATTGTATTAAGATGTTTGAAGAAAACCATTTTGGGTAGGGAAGTTACCAATTTGATTTGTATAAGTTCTATTGCAACAGGTTGATCCATGTTGTGAGGTTAGTACTAAAAAACACCCTTTCTAGTTCTTGCTCTTCTGCATTTAGCCAAGACTATACATTTTCAAAGATACACTTGGGTCTCTCCTGTGTGGTGTTTTTTTTGTTTTTGTTTTTTTGGTACTGGGTACTGAACTCAGGGGCACTTGACCACTAAGTCACATCCCCAGGCCTATTTTGTATTTTATTTAGAAACAGGGTCTCGCTGAGTTGCTTAGTGCCTTGCCATTGCTAAGGCTGGCTTTGAACTTGAGATTCTCCTGCCTCAGCCTTCTAGGCTACTGGAATTACAGGCATGCACCACGACGCCTGGCTCCTGTGTTGGTTTTGCACAGGCAAGCAGAGGTTCATAAGGGCAAGGACTAAGCTTGATCTTTTTACCCCAGATCATAGCAATGAAGCTTGGTACATAATAAACATTCAACGAGTATTTTACAGGTGATTCAGTAGTAGAAATGGGTAGGCATGTCCTATGGCTACTGCATTTAGGTCTTGTAGTCTAAAACAATATTACCTCTCCACTCTCACTATCACCCTTTCTTTCTTTCTTGAGACGAGGTTTCCCCTTGTTGCGCAGGTTGGTCTCGAATTTGTGAGCTCAAGTGATCCTCCCACCTCAGCCTCCCGAGTAGCTGGGGCTACTGCTGTGCCTGGCTTCCTTTCTTTTATGAGACAAAGAGTGCCGTGGTTCAAACTGGGTGGTCATCGGCCTAATAAATCCCCATAACAGGATAATATTTACAAAACCTTGGAGCATAAAGATTACACTTATCTGTAGGAATTCCAATGATGTCAGTCATAGCTAAGAGTAACAACTAACAGCTCCAACAAGGAAGGCTGAGATTTACCCAAGACCAACAGGACAGACCACTAGCGGGTGAAGCCAAGAGCATATGCAATCAAACAGGTGTAAGAGAGAAGATATATTTGGAAAGTGACCTCCCCCCCCAAAAAAAAAACTAGTTAAAATGATTACACTTATACATTTATACCCCACCTCATTTCATAAAGATTATATAGGTAGAAAACACAATAAAAAGAAAAATATAAATTGAAAATAAAATTCAGAGAGGCTAAGATGTAGCTCAGTAGTAGAGTACTTGTCTAGCATGTGTGAGCCCCTGGGTTTAATCTCTAGTATCTAAAAAAAAAGGACATCAAAACTAGTAAAAAATGCAGGCTAGGATTGTGGCTCAGTAACAAAGCTCTTGCCTTGCATCTGTGAGGCACTGGATTTGAGCCTCAGGACCACATAAAAATAAATAAACAAAATAAAGATATTAAAAAAAAACTAGTAAAAAATGAAAATTATTTGGCTCTTAAAATTATAATACTGCTTTATTTGAACAATTTTTAAACTATTTTATTTGATTCCAAGTTTCCTGGCAGCCGAAGTGAAACAAATATTGTCAGTTATAAATGGATATAATTTTAGGAACAATTCTTATCAAAGCAAGGCTTTTTTTATTTCCAGATATTTTTCATAAAAATATGAAAAAAAAAAAATCACACTGCGTTACATATGGGTTACTATATAGACAAGAGGATAAAGAAAACTTTTTGATGCACTTGTCTGGTGTTAGAAAAAAAATTCCTCATATTTGTGTAATAAATTCTACACCAGAAGACACAATCTTACCTTTACACCTTTATAATAACCTTTAAAATTGAGGTTTTCCATCTTAAGAATCAAAAATTAAAAACTTTAGACATTCAACTTACAAATTTATATCAACAAATTATGAATAATTTAAAACGAATGCAGAGGAAAGAAACAAGTTTTACCTCTACAGCCGGACTCTGAGGACTCTTGAGAGAGGACCTGGTCTTGAGCACTTCCTAAGTGGTCAGAACATGGGCTGGATGAGGCATGTTCACCTCCTTGGAGAGAAAAAGAAAATTGAAAGGGTTAATTAAGTAAAGCCAAACTCAGTTTTATAGTTTCTGATAAAAGAACTATCCCTTTTGAGTTAATTTATGGCTTTGCTTATTTATATTTCCCTTGCCTAAATCAAGACACAAATTCATGCTGTTAACGTTTACCTCCACACTTTAGATCCCCCTGCTCTTCCTTGGCATTTTTCCACTGAACCCAATTCTTCCAGGCATTCACCCCATACATATATTTCAGGGTCATTCCAGACACTGAACACCCTTGAAAGGCTCCTTGAATAAGACTCCTGGGCTCCATAGCCACTATAGACTTCTTCCGTCCCTGTAAGAATTCCAAAAATTTACAGAATATAAAAATGCAGTTTTGGATCTTTAAGAATCAGAGTTCTCAAAGCCAGAAAGGGCATAAACCTATAGGATATGAAATTTAGTTTTATATCATTAAGATTTAGAGTTCTAAATGGGCATGGTGACACATGCCTGTAATCCTAGCAGTTTGGGAGCCTGAGGCAGGAGAATGCAAGTTCAAAGCCAGCCTTGAAATTTAGCATGTGTCAAAATAAAAAATAAAAAAGGGATGGAGATGTGCTCAGTGATTATTAAGCACTCCTGGGTTAATCTCTGGTCCCCTCCCTCCAAAAAAGATTCAGAATTCTTAGAGCTGAATAGAGCTTTACAGATTATTTAAACCAACTCATATTAAAAGGAAAAAAAATGCATAAATATAGAAAATCACCTTGTACTAATTACCAACATTTGAGTACTTAGCGTGTTCCAAACACTGGCTCCACCCAATGAGAGAGAGATATCACTATTATTACCAGTTGGGCCTAGTTTAATAGAACATATTTTTAGTAATTTAAAAAAAAGGCCTTTAAAAATTCTCTAACCACACTGGAACTGAATTAGAACCCTCTGATGGAAATATGCTAAGAAAATTCTCCAAAATCATAAATTAATAGTATACTTATAAATATTCCATGGGTCAAAGAAGAAATTACAAATGGACATGCAGCTCAATGGTAGTAGTGCACTTGCCTCACATGCACAAGGGCGGTGGGTTCAATCCCTAATACCACAAGGGGGACAAAAAAAAAAAAAAGTAAAGAAGGAATTTTAAATGCAATTAGAAAACATTGTGAACATAAATGAAAACAAAATGTCATCAAAATTTCTGTGATGGAGTTAAGACTTCAAATGCTTTTATGAAAAAATGATATAAAAATTATAATATATATTCTAAGCTTTATTTTTTTTAGTTGTAGATGGTCATAATGCCTTTATATTATTTATTTAATTATTTATTTATTTTTATGTGGTGCTGAGGATCAAACCCAGTTCCTCACATGTGTCAGGCAAGCACTCTACAATTGAGCCACAACCCCAGCCCCTAAGCTTCGATCTTAATATAACCAGAAAAGAGGACCAGAGTATAACCCAAACTAAGAAGGAAATGTTTAAAATAAGAGCAAAAATCAGTAGGGAATAAAAAGAGACAGAAAAATTAATGAAATGAAACTGATGATCTGAATAGCTATAGAAACTAAATTTACAATTTAAAACCTTCTCCACAAGAAACACCAGATCCAGAAGGGTTCACAGTTGAATTTCACTAGTTAAAGAAATTATACAAATTGTATTTCACATAACAAGAGAGAATTTGATATCACCAACACCCTGATACCAAAACCAAAATCATTACAAGAAAACCATGTGAATAATTCTTGAACAGAGACACTTAAAACCTTAATGAAATATTAGCAAACTGAATTCTGTAATATATAAAAAAACAAATAAATATATTATTTTTAAAAAGTAGGGTTTATTCTAGGAATGCAAGTTTAATCATTTGGATTTTTTTTTTTAAAGTAATATATTTTGTCATTTAACAGACTCAAAAAAGGAAAACCGGATACTATCTCAAAAGAAGTAAGAAATCCACCAAACAAAACTCAACAGCCAACCCTGGTAAGAATCTGCAGCAGATCAGGAAAAGGGAATGTCCTCAACCTGGTGGAGGGATACCTACAGGAAACAACACACTAAACGTTGCAAGACTAAATCCTTTTGCCTGAAGATTAGAAACAATGCAAAAAAGGTCATCTTAGTAATAATAACCAGGAGAGGTCTTAGCTAAGTTTGATACAGCAAGAAAAGAGGAAAATACATTCAGATTAGGAAGGAAAGAGTAAAACTAAAACTCTTTTTTTTTGCCACAAATAACATGATTGTCTAGGTAGAAAATCCTATGGAATTTAATGGCGCAAAGCTAAAGAACATAGACTAAACACACAAAAATCATTTGTATTCTTATATACTAATAAGGAATACAGAAATGAAATTTTAAAATACTACCACTTATAACAATTAAAACTAACTTACTATTTATTTATTTAGCAGTGCTGGGACTGAACCCAAGGGTGTCCTATCCCTAAACTATATTCCTGTCCCTTTTTTATTTTGAGACAGAGAGTGTTGCTAAGTTGCCTGGGCTGGCTTGCAAATAGTGATCCTCTTGCCTCAGCTTCCCAAGCTACTGGGGTTACCGACATGTGTTACTGTGCCCAGCACAGAAACAAATTTAACAGACTATAAAAAGAATGAAAGGTAAAAAACACTGCTGAGAAAGCCAGGCACAGTGGTGCATATCTATAATCCCAGCTACTTGGGAGGGCTGAGGCAGGAAGATCACATCTGCAAGGCCAGCCTCAACAACTTGGTGAGACAAAAAAGGACCGGGGATGTGGTTCAGTGGTAGAACATCCCTGATTTTAATTCCCAGTATTGCATACAAAACAAAAAGAAACAAACATAAGAGAATATCTTAGGTAACATGAGTTGGGTAAAGGCACAAAATGGCAAATATGCACATGAAAAGATGTTCAAAATCATCAAACACACAATCAGAATATACTCTACTACAAAGTCACTGGACTGGTAAAATTCAAACTCCACAATACCAAGTGTTTGCAAAGTCATGGAGCTTACAGACTCTCACACACTTTAAAAAAAAATTTTTTTTTTTTTTAGTTGTAGATGGACAAATATCTTTTATTTACTTTTATTTGGTGCTAAGGATCGAACCCAGTGCCTTATACATGCTACCACTGAACTACAATGTCAGCCCTTGTATGTTGGTAATTGGAATATGAAATAGTAAATTCACTTTTTTGTTTTCTTTCTTTTTTTTGTTGTTGTTGTTGTTGCAGTACTAGGGAAAGAACCCAGGGGTACTGTACCCCTAAGCTATATTCCTATCACCAATACCCCTTACTCCTGACCTTTATTTTAGGAGGAGGGTCTCACTAAATTGCTAAGGCTGGTGTCAAATTTACAATCCTTCTGCCTCAGCCCCCTGAGACACTAGGATTATTGGAATGTACCACTATGTTTGGCAGTAGATCTATTTTCAAAAACAATGTGGCAGCTTTCCTATAAAGTTAGAAATATACTTAGTGTAAAACATAGCAATCCCATTTTCTAAATATTTTTCTTCTGAGAAATGAAAATATATGTTAACACCAAGGCTTATTCTAAAATATTCTTAAAAATATTATTCAAAATATTCCAGACTTACAATCCTAGCTATTTAGAAGACTGAGGCAAAGACTGCAAGTTTGAGGCCAGTCCTGGGCAACAAAATGAGACACTGTCTCAAAATAAAAAAATAAAAAGGTGCTGAGGAAGTAGCTCAGTGTAGTGCTTGTCTAGCACAATGTGTTTAATCTCAGTACCAAAATAAAAAAGAACAATAACAACAAAAGGCCCCAAAATGGAAACAACACAAATTTCTATTACCTATTAAACAGTTGCACAAATTTTAGTATGTCCTTATTAAATGCTACTCAAAACTATAAAGAACAAACCACTGAGACATGAAACATGTATGAATCTCAAAAACACTATGCTAAGTGAAAGAACCTAGACATAGCAGAATATACTTATGAGACTATTTTTATGAAATTTTAGAAAAGGTAGACATTTATATCAACTGACACAGCACACTGGCGGTGTCAGCATGTGGAGATGAGGCTGACGGCAAAAAGTTGTGAAAAACTTTCTGATTCTTTCAGGAAAAAAGAATTTTTCATAATTGTGGTAGACTGAACATACTACATACATGTGTCAAAATCCATCACATTATATATCTTTAGAATTTATTAAATCCAATTTTCATAAGTCAACAGAGCCAATTAAAAAAATAAGGTTAGTATTCATTTAACTTTGTTAGGGGAAAGCCCTTTTAGCACAAAAGATTGCACATATGACCTTCATCATTACACTTTACTATATAAAATAGTGATCTCAAGTATTAGAACATAAAAAAGTAGCTAAATTTAGAGTTCTTAAATGAGAAATATACATTAAAAAGGATTATGAAAACTTTTAAATATAATAAAACAAACCCTCAATTATAGAAAAGAAAAAGGAAGGAAGAGGGGGAGGGAAGGATGGAGGGAGGGTTGGTCTGTACTGAAAAAAAATGTAACAGAATGCCAGGTACAGTGTAATCCCAGCGACCTGGGAGGCTAAAGCAGAAAAGGATTGCAAGTTCAAGACGAGTTTCAGCAATTTAGTGAGGCCCTAAACAACTTAGCAAGACCCTGTCTCAAAAAAAAAACAAACAGCACTAAAACAAAACGAAAAACCAGCTAGGAATAGATCAGTGGTAAAGCATGCCTGGATTCAATTAATTAAAATGAAACGTGGAAAAAAAAAATAACGATACTGAACTTCAAGACATAAAAACAAAAGCACAAAAACATAAGGTTGTAAAATAATGCACACAACTGCCCCATTCTGGCTATTACAGAGTTTTATAAACAACAGGAACTAATAAATACTGGTAGAATAAAGGAAAGAAAACTCTAGAAAAATTAAGTTGCTGCTTACTCTTCGTCTGGGCTGGGGGAAACCATCTCTGTGTCGTCTTCTTGTTCGGGAACGTGCCTGGATCCCCTGTCCTTTGTTAAGTGGGTCAAAGGATTCTATGATAATCAGCAGAAAGCATGATATATGTTAATTAACTTCCAGATTTAAATAAAGATTTAGACTGGGGAAATACTAAGTAATCATCACTATAGTCATTATTTTGTCATAATAATTTACTTATATACTTAAGAGAAACGAGGGATATAGCACTTAAATGAAAACTTTACTAACAAGAAAATTTCATACAGAACAGTTACTGTGAAAAAGGTAAGATAATAATGTTCAAAAACCAATGTTCAAACCAGTGACTTGGGAGGCAAAGGCGGGAGGATAGCAAGTTAAAAGCCAGCCTCAGCAACTCAGTGAGCCCCTGTCTCAAAATAAAAATACAAACAACTGGGGATGTGGCTCGATGGTTAAGAGTCCCTGGATTCAATCCCTGTTACCAAAACCCAAAAACAACAATAATAAAAAACACAAAATAATTTAACCACTTTTGAGAACAAAATTGCACAAACCAAAGCTAGAAAAGACAGGAACCACTTGTACCCTAGATTACCTCTAGTACATTTTAACTGATTTATAATGTCAATCTGGAGTTTTACCAATCTTCTAAAATAAAGGACTTTAAGTGAATAGGTTATATTGCACAAACCTGATGGAAAATCTGCTTCCAGATCCTGTTCGGTTTCCCCTTTTGAGAACTGTTTCAGTTCTGAATCGGCTTCTTGCACAGCATTTGTCTTTAAGGCATAATGATTCAATTCTTCTTCCCAGCTATGGGGAGTAGATACTGCCTCTGATTCAAGATCACCACTATATGTACTTCCTTGGTCTGAAATATTAAGAATATTTCAGAAAATAAGACAGTCTCAAAAATAAGAAACCCTCAAAATAAGATAGTCTCTTTACATGCTGAGAAACCTTCCTAAACTTCTGAACACCAAATCTGAAATACAACCAATGAATAATTATCTAGGTACACTTAAGAACAAAGCAATTTGTTCACCTGTCTCACAGAACTGAATTCATATTCTTGGTAAGCACATTAAAGCTTAACTCCATCCTTAAAACAAATATTTGGGGCAGTTTTTATTATTCTCACTAAGGATTAGCATATACCACGGACACTTGATGCCCCTTAAAATAATTAAAATCACAAATATTACATGGAATTCTTTTCAGGCTTTAATTACTAACAAAGGATAGGATTTCAAAGAACCAAAGTATATTTACAACTACAAACCTTTTTCAAATATTTTAGTGTCTAGAAAGAGTTCCTGTTCAGAAGTCTGAGATCCTAAAAGAAAAGCAAAGCATATAATAAAATGATTTATAAGTAAACAAAAAACAAACTGCATCTCAAATGAGATGACTATTATATACATGCACAATACCACGGAGTTCTAAGTAAACACACTTTAGAACATAAAAACTCATTAAAATAATTAAACACTAGTGGCAAAAGCAATTAAATCATCATCACTATTAATACTGGCTATACTTCTAGGAAGCAGTATAAAAAGTCATGGAGAGAGGAATTTTCACTTTTGATTTTATACTTTTCTGCTATATAAAATCCTTCTTTAAACCATACCCCCCAAATTTATTCAAAGATTAACAAATCTGCTTTAAGTTGTTTCCCCAAATATAATAATCCTTACTATCAAACTGAAAAAATAAATAAATAAACTTATAAATAAATGTTACATTAGCTGACCATGGTGGTGCACACTTGCAATTCTCAGTTATTCAGGAAAGCTAACATGGGAGGATGGCATGTTCAAGGACAGCCTTAGCAACCTGGCAAGCCCCTGTGTCAATATAAAAACTACAAAGAACCAGGTGGAGCACCCCTGGTTTTCAATACCCAGAAAAAAAAAAATAATAAGTTACATGAGCATTCAGTATACAGAACTAAACAGAACATAGTACAATCAACTCTAAAGTATGTGGAAAGTACAAAGCTAGAAGAGTCCAGTGGTGTTTTTGTTTTTGTTTTTTTTTCCTTCCAGGTTACACAGAAACATTGGGATTTTCCCTAAAATCAAAGAGAAATTATAACCCCAGATCCCCTTAGCTGAAATTCATCTCTCCTATACTGTGTTTCTAAACCATTTCATTTCATACATATTACAGTGATTATCATTATGTCTCTTGAAAATTAGTTTTCAAGCTTTTTTTTTTATCTGACTCAACTATAGACAAAGGCAAAAGTCATAGCATCTGCCCAGAGCAAAAACTTGACAAAGCTTCAATATTGATGTGAAAGGAGAAGTCAATTTAAAATGAGGTATATAATCAAAAATTGTCTGAATTTCCAAACTAAATATATTACCAGAGATTAGAAGATCAAGCACAGGGACATTTGGGACATTAAATTCCATATGTGTGCATCAGAATTTTGAGATTTTAACATTAAAGAGCAAAACAACAGAAGGAACACTGGAAAAACAATAAATAAGTTTCCATCAATCTCTCAAAATATATGTGACTCAGAAACTTACTGGCAATACAACAGAAAAGTTGACAGCAGTTTTTTCAAATCCTTCAGGGTTCAGAAAATCACCTAGCATTTACTATGCAAAATCAAAATCTACCACTGAATAAAAGAAAATCTTTCAAGAAAAGAGTAAGCTTATTGACTCATCAGTAATTTTGGAAAGGTCTTTGTGAAAACTCAGCTACATATTTCAAATATTATAAATGACAATTTCTCCACCTCTTTCTATATCCAAAAACCAAGGATGTGCTAATTAAGACTAGAAATCTTTCTGAAATATTATTATATTTGGTTAATATGTACTCTGGCATCAGACAGATCTGGATACAAGTTCAGGTTCCACATTTGTTGACTACACAATCAGAGCAAATCTAATATTCTATTTTTCAGGTAAGAAATCTAAAGTAAATGATACCCTCCTCACAGGGCTGTTGTAAAGATTAAAATGAAATAGACAGGAGCTGGGGGTATAGCTCAGTGGAAGAGCGCTATATCTCGCACATGTGAGGCACTGGGTTTGATCCTCAGCACCACACAAAAATAAATAAAATAAATAAAGTAAAGCTATTGTATCCATTTTTTAAAAATCTTTAAAAAAATGAAATGACAATGCACATAACACAATGCTAAAGGAATGGGAAATATGGATGAATGTTACTATCATCCTTGTTCCAACCTATTAAAATAAGATTTATATATAGGCCATTTTGAGCCCAAAGGTTTTACATCTTAAGGTTCTGTTTACCCTTTATCAGCATGCTGGTTATTATATATCAGGAAGTCTTATATACAGATCATAGCTTTGAATATACAGATAAAATCAGAAAATGATCATAATTTAAGTTTAAAAATTACCTGAATTATGAGAAATTTTGTAGATTTTTTCTTTCTTTCTTTACTTTTCTTTGAAAATTTTTAGGGGGCTTAGGGGGAACCAAGTAAATCCAAGGGCACTTAATCATTGAGTCACACTGCCAGCCCTTTTTATTTTTTATTTAGAGACAGGTTCTTGCTAAGTTGCTTAGGGCCTCACTAAGTTGCTGAGGCTGGCTTTGAACTTGTGGTCCTCAGCCTCCCAAGCCACTGGGATTACAGGTGTGTGCCACCATGCCTGACTTCTTTCTTTACTTTTAAAGATTGTACCAACCTCCTTGGGATAGAGTCTTTTCCTTCTCTTCATCTTCTGCAATCATTTCTGCCATCTCAAGGAGATCAGCTTCAAATGGATGTGTAGGAAGTTTTTCCTTAATGTCTTCAATATTTTCGGGGACTTTATCTTCATTGTCCATTGAGGATGGAATAAGCATGGGGACAGGCATCTGAAAGACCATGGACAGACTGAAAAGTTTCTTATACAATAGATTTGTACTCAAAACCATTATTTACAAGATTATTTAAATATTAAAAACAATAAAGTCAAGATATTGTCACTGTTGATGATCATGTAGTCTTGACTGTTCATTTTTATAAGACTAGAACCATTAAAATAAAAGCTTAGTAAGTGCTTTTCTGAACATTCAACAAAATATGTCTGAATCCTTCAAAATAGTAATTCTATAACTCAGTTTCATTTTTGTTTTGGCATACACTCCTTGCTAACATTTTCGCACAACTATTTCCCTTAAGGATTCAGTACAGGAAAAATAAATGTTCATATTAAAAAAAAAAAAAATAGCTGGGCTGGGGTTGTGGCTCAGCGGTAGAGTGCTCACCTAGCTCATGTGAGGTCCTGGGTTTGATCCTCAGCACCACATAAAAATAAATATACAAAATAAAAGTATTGTGTACAAATAAAAAATAAATATTTTTTTTAAATAGCTTTCTTTAAAAAAAAAAAAAAAAAAAACCTGAGAAATAAAAAAAATCACAGTATTCTTTTTACTCTGGCTAGAATCCCAAGATTCTAATGCATGCAGTTCCTGATCTTTTTCTGTTTGAGTGATCTTACATCATAACACTCTCCAAGAAGGCAGGGTATAAATAAAAGCAGTCCGCTACATACTCCAGATCCAACCAGAATCAGTTACACTTTACCAGTGAGTGAAAATTTTCTTTAGAGAGCTGTAAAATTTAAACTGAGGAAAAACACATGTTAAATTCGCCTTATCTCTACATGATTACTCACTGGAACAGGAATTCCGAAGGGGACTGGTGCATACTGAGTATAAAGATGAAGAGGTATCGGCACAAACACTGGCACAGGAACTGGCACCACAATAATCTGGGGCTGACTTGGAGTGTCTTCTAATGGAGGAAAAAATTGACAAAGGAAAAAGAAAGGAGAAATATTTTAATAAAATATCTTCTAAAAAAGGTTATGGAGATTTGTGTTTCAAAATGTTATCTCTAAGAAGATATGCTGGAGAAAAGACGTAAATACCTTCAATAAATAGTGCTGGAAAGACAAAATCCATATGCAGAAGAATGAACCTAGACTCCATATCTCTCATCACTTAAAAAAAAAAAAAAAAATCAACTCAAAATGGACTGAAGAATTAAATCCAACATGTGCAACTATGATTAGAAGAAACCAGAAAATACTTTAGGACACTACTTTGAGCAACATAAATAAAATGACAAATGGAAATAATTAGAAGAGTTAAGAGACAAGCTACAGACTAGCAACAAACATCTGACAAGGGATTAATGTCCAGAATGTATAAGAAATTCGAATAACAGCAAAAAAAACCCCACAAATAATCTGATTTTAAACTGGGCAAATGATCTGAACAGATATTTCTTCAAAGAATAAATAAAAATAAGGGACAAATGCTAAGGTCTGAATGTGTGTGCCCACAAGACTCCACTGTAATTAGGCTTGGCCCCCAGGTGGTACTGTTGGGAGATGGGGAAACCTTTAAGAGATAGAGTCTATTGGGAGGTCCTTAGATCATTGAAATGGACTGTGAGATGCTAGTCTCCTTGTGCTCATGGTTCAAGATGCAATTATTTGCTTGCTCCCATACATTCTCCTCCAATGCTGTCCATGCCATCAAGTAATGAGTGGGATACCCTGAGTTGATGCCAACTGGCCTTTGAACATTTAAAATTCTAAGATGAAGAAATCTATTTTCTTTTTTTTTTAATATTTTTAGTTGTCAATGGACCTTTATTTATTTTTTTTAATATGGTGCTGAGAATTGAACCCAGTGCCTCACACATGCTAGGCAAGCACTCTACCACTGAGCCACAACCCCAGCCCCCAAATCTATTTTCTTTATAAGGTTAGTTGCCTTCATTTTATTTACGAAAACAAGTATGAAGAAATTCTCAACATCACTAATGATCAGGGAAACATAAATCAAAATCACAATGAGGGGCTGGGGTTGTGGCTCAGTGGCAAAGTGCTTGCCTAGCATGGGTGAGGCACTGTGTTCAATCCCCAGCACCACATAAAAACAAATAAAGGTATTGTGTCCATCTACAACAAAAAAGAAAGAACGAGTTAAAAAAAAAAAATCACAGTGAGATATCATCTCAGAATGACTTATCAAAAAACAAAAAATAACAAATGCTAGCAATGATGTATATAAAGGGGAATTCTCCTATACTATTCATGGGAATATAAATTAATACACCTTTTATGGAAACAGTATGAAGAAACCACTGGGTGTTGTGGTGCATGCCTGTAAACCCAGAGACTTGGAAGTTTGAGGCAGGGAAACACTAGTTTGAGGACGGCCTTTGCAACTTAGTGAGATCCTGTCTCAAAATAAAAAATAGGGGCTTGAGTTGTAGCTCAGTAGTAGAGTGCTTGCCTAGCACATGTGAGGCACTGGGTTCAATCCTTGGCACCACATAAAAATAAATAAACAAAAAGGTATTGTGTCCATCTATAACTTAAAAAAATAAAAAATATAAGTAAGTAAATAAATAAAATTGGGGATGTGGTTAAGCTCCCCTGTGTTCATTTCAGGTGGGGGTGGGGGAAACATGATGAAAACATAAGGCATTTGCCTTCTCAAGTAGCCACTTGGGAAGCTAAGTACATTCTGGACATTAATCCCTTGTCAGATGAATAGTTTACAAATGTTTGTTGCTAGTCTATAGCTTGTCTCTTAACTCTTCTAATTGTTTCCATTTGTCATTTTATTTATGTTGTCTCTGCTCTTTGGACCATATTCAAAAAAATCTTTGCTCAGACTAGTGTCCTAAAGCATTTTCTGGATCCTTCTAATAGTTTCATAGCTGCATATGTTGGATTTAATTCTTCAGTCCATCTTGAGTTTTTTTTGTTTTTTTTATTAATGTGATGATTCTAACTCTCACTTTGGCCTGGAAGTTCAGGGCCAGCCAGGGCAACTTGGCAAAAACCAGTCTCTGAAAAACAACTGCAAAAACTAGAAATAAAACTATCATTTAGAAAGAATACAGGATTCATTCTATTATTTAACAAAAAATATCTATAGAGAACTTTCTAAGTTCCAGAAAATGTTCTAAATAATTGTAAACTCATTGATGTAGGAGAATAAGTGACAAAAAGAGAAATGCTAATAATCTGACTAGGGTTACAGGTGAGAAAGTTGTAAGGCATCAATTTTAGCATCAATTTTTAGACAAAAAATGCAGGAGACAAAAAATATTTTATTTGATTAGATAGGAAGTCAGTATTAACACAATAAAAAGAAATCACTAAATTAGCCATAGTTATTTTGTGCGGTCCATGGACTAGTAGCACTGACTTTACCTGGAAGTTTATAAAAGGTGTAAATTTTTAAAATCCACTGAATGGAATCTACTTAGTGAGATTCTCAGGCAGAGCATATTAATGTTTGAGAAGCACTGGCCTATAGGACTACCTTACTGATTTAGGAATCTAAGTTTCCTTTCTAGTTTAAAAATTCTGGGACTTTTGGATGGTAGCGTAAGAAAACTATGCAGACCCATTCCCTAGTGAAACAAACAAAGTAGATGAAAACTACTAAAACTCTAGGAAACTGCTGAAAGGGCATAATAGCAAATGAAGAAACATTTCTTCAAGAAAAACTATTAAAATGCAGTAAGAATTGTGAATCTATGATATATTCCAGCCCCTACCTGCTCTATCACCTAAGTTCAACTCAGTTCAACTTGACATAAGCTCCATTCTCAGTCACTACAGCAAGGAAGAGCAAACTTCTCTCCCCAATAAAGGATTACCAAACTCACCAGTATCAGGTAAGGATTACTAAACTCATCAGCATTTCTCACTCCCTCCAACTCAGGGCTGAAGAAACTAAATTGCTGGTGTGTGTGGCCACACTTTAGCCAACTTTCATTTACAGGATGAAGGATCTAAAATAGGAACAGGAGGCTAAAAACACTGGGGTCCTGATCACCCTCACCCTAGCTCACTTATAGAGCTGAAGTTACATGCCAGGAGAGGCCAACTAATAGATTTCATAGAAGAGGCCCAGAGATTTTTTCCTATGGAGAGAGGCAGTTTATAAGGAAAGGAAACTCTTCTTCAAAAAGAAGCTTTTCTGGGCTGGGATTGTGGGTCAGTGGTAGAGTGCTCGCTTAGCATGCACGAGGCACTGGGTTCTATCCTCATCACCACATAAATATAAAGAATGAAGAGATACAAAATAAAGAGATTGTGTCCACCTAAAACTTAAAAATAATTTTTTTTTTTTTAAAAAGAAGCTTTTCTGAAGTTCTCCCCAAGGCAACTGACTTTATTTAAAACAGTGTGACGGGCTGGGGGTATAGAGAGTTAGAAGGAAAGAGGAAAGGAAGGGTGGGAGAACAAACAAGAGTTGTGGTAGATGAAACTTGAATAGCCCCCCCCCTTTTTTTTTTGGTACCACGGATTGAACTCAGGGGCATTCAACCACTAAGGCACATCCCCAGCCCAATTTTGTATATTATTTAGAGACAGGGTCTCACTGAATTGCTTAATGACTTGCCATTGCTGAGGCTGGCTTTGAACTTGCAATCCTCTGGCCTTAGCCTCCCAAGCTTCAGGGATCACAGGCATGCGCCACCAAGCCCAGCATTAAATAGCCCCTCTTTAGAGCCTGCCTATATTACTCTAAAGCTTATTCTTATTCCTCAATACAACCATCAATAAGGAAATTAAACAAAGTGTTCACAGAATGCTATTATCAATCAACTTTCTTCCCTTCGACCTAACTTGTTAAGGCCCAGGGAAAATAACTTTACTCATAGAGATGTTGTAAGAATTAAAATGGCAATATATATAAGCAACCCAAGACATTACACTGGAAAAAAATATGTACTTAAGGTAAACAGATCCCACATACCTTTCCCATAAAAAAATAAAGTCCAAGGAACATACCTGTCTGGCATTCTTTATTTTGGGTATGTGGTTTGCAGGAAGTGGCTTTAGTCTGTGTGATAGGTTTGCACAATAAAGCTTTATTCTTCAAAAGTCTTGGAGGCTGGCAAGGTGGCAGTTTCAGGGCATCTGTTTGTGTACTTGCCTAGTAAAAATTAAATCAGAAAGCAAAGAAGTGTTCAAAATATTATCATTAATTACAAGAAATATTATAATTTTAAAAGAAATACCAGGGGAGCAATATTGGCCAAATTATATTGTTATATTGTGTGTATGTACAAATATAACAACAGATCCCATCATTATGTACAACTACAGTGTACCAATAAAAAAATGTGGCAAGAGAAAAACAAAAGCAATTATTATATGGGAATTATGCAGAAGACAGAGCAGTATTTCTGAATCATTAATAGTAATCAATGAGTAATAAGTATATACTGACTCAATGTATTTAGTTACCGCTTCTGTACACCAAGTAAAATGCTAATCCTATTTTATACATTGTTGATCAGTAAAAATACTAACTGGGTTTGAAATTAGACCTGTTATATCTTAAACAAGTTAGAATTACAGAATCATTGTTAGAGGACTTAAGTAGGAACAACAGAATCAAGTATGATCATAAAACTACTTGAATAAAGATGATATGAATTATTCCAGAAACCAGTAAACACTTTAGAAATGTCACTGTTCCAGACATGAGTTTTGTTCACTATTATTTTCTTCTTCTTTTAAGGGATATAGTAGAAAATATTAATTAGTTTAAAAACATGTATGGTTATTTACAGTATAATCTTCATGGGATAGGGTGGAGAATAAGCTACGTTTTAAAAATATTTTATTGACAATCTAAGTATGTTACACATCATCTGAAAGTCTAAAAAATAAAATGCTTAAATTCTTTTTTTTTAATATATATATATATTTTTTAGTTATAGTTGGACATAATACCTTTATTTCATTTATTTATTTTTATGTGGTGCTGAGGATCAAACTCAGGGCCTCCTGTGTGCAAGGCGAACGCTCTACCACTGAGCCACAACCCCAGCCCTAAAATGCCTAAATTCTGTAAAATTTAACTCTTGTACAATTAAAAAAAAAAAATTTCATCAACAGCATAATTGTAGCGAGCATTCAAAGAAATTATACAAAAGACCCAGTTAAATAGCCAGGAAATCCTATTCCTAAACAAAGATTAAAAGAAATGAAATTTATTTATTAAATGAGGGTAAATTAGATTGTATTGTTCTGTATTGCATAAGAACAGAAAATAAATACAGTGACAATACCAACAAAAATTTTTTGAAAACTTACATCTCCAATGATTTTTGCGGTTACCGTTGGAACTGCACCTTGATATAAATGAAAACATAAATTTAGGATCTCTCACAATTAAATATTAGTTTTAAAAGCTGATTATCTGTCTATAAGCACCAAGTCTCAAACTAAGAGCATGTTTATCTTCATTCAATTCAGTGGAAGAAACTAGCAGTTCTAAAGTAAGCATAGGATGAGAGACATGGAAATACTTTTCAGTGGCCTACTCATAGTGAGCCATTATTCCTAATATGAATGTGTCAAACATACGAAAATGATCACATAAGAGAAAGGTAGAGAATCACTGTATTTAACTCAAAAAGGCAACATAAATCCTTTCAAATCCAGCCATACCTTGTAAGACACTGTTAGAATTCACTGTGGGTTGAGCAGCAGGAGCACTTGCCAATGACACCACGTTAGCTATAACTGGAGTTGAATCTTTTCTGAGAGATGGGGGCCCTGCAGAAGCAGCTTGAACCATGGAAATACTTGCTGGTTAAAATAAAAATAGAGAAACCTCATGTAATTTATATGTTCTCACACAGAAACCAGCATCTCAAAGAGGTTAAGCAGTGCTTTCTTTTACGTTTGAATAATTTCTGTTGGAGCAGCGTCTCTTCAGGATTAACAGGGTTTGGGATTTCTAGTTTTTAAATAATGAAACCTGAAAGTGTTCCATATTGCTTTATAAAAAAGCACCAAATACTCACACTTAAAAACCAACAATAAAAATCCCAAAAGCACTGAAAATCACAGGGTAGATTTAATGGACATTTAACATTTGAAGGATTTCTTCAGTTTACATAATAGCCTTTTATACTTCTTCTTACTTATAAAGGTACTATACAAATTAAACTATCTTTCAGGATGGAATTAGTTTTGTGTTTTTAAACCACAAAGTTTCTGAGATTAAATGGCTTAAATAGTAGTTTGTGGTATATTTAAAAGGCATGTGATTTAGGCTTTATGTCTTTTGTTATAAATAGTCTCAAATCTTTTTTTAAGGAATCAAAGTGTATTTACAAAAAACTTAACTGTCATCCTTTCCCATAAACGTAAATACTTGTAGAGTTTGATTAATCTGATATACTGAGAAATGCTTTTTTAATTAAAAAAAAAAAGAAAAAAACCTCATTTGCCTGGCTTTAATTTGAAATGTTTAACAAAATAGGATGTAAATGTTTTTTATAAAGCAACATTTATTTGACTACAATGAAATTTGTAGAAGAAACGTAGTTCTTGGCACTGACCAAAGACTCCACTTATTACCTGAATTGTTTTGTGAAGGTGGGTCACATACACTTTGCTGATTGCAGAACATCAAGATACAAAGCAGGTTACAAAAATGTTTTATTTCCCCTCGCCATTTTAAGGACTCACTGAGTTTACCCTGTCGTTTACAACCATCACATTTGGCCATCTGAAACCAAAATAAAAGATAATAATGAAGAAACAAACTATCTGAGGTCTGACAGAATAAAAACATCACACATATAATAAGTGAGGATATTAACTTAGAATATAAATCATGAAACTAAAGACTGTTCTAAAATGGTAAATATTTACTTATTTCATTAATGATTTTAATTTTTAATTAAAAAGCCATATTGTAAAGAGCCTCCCCCCAAAGTAGCAGTTATAAAAACAAAGTGGGCATGATGGTGCTTGCCTGTAATTACAGCAGCTTGACAGGCTGAGGTAGGAGGATCCCGAATTCAAAACCAGCTTCAGCAACTCAGCGGGACCCTAAACAACTCAGTGAGACCCTGTCTCTAAATAAAATACTAAAAAGGGCTAGGGATGTGGCTCAGTGGTTAAGTGCGCATGGGTTCAATTCCCAGTATCAAAAAAAATAAATAAATAAAAAACAAAGAGAAGTTTAAATTTAAATAAGGAATATCTTCCTCAGACTTCAAAATGAAAATTTATTTTATTTAAGTAATAAAAATTAGGTCTGGGGTTGTGACTCAGTGCTTGAGTGCTTTCCTGGCACATGTGAGGCACGGGGTTCAATCCTCAGCACCACATAAAAATAAATAAATAAAAGTATTGTGTCCCTCTACAACTAAAAAATATTTATAAATAAATAATAAAATTATAATTTTAAATAGGTTTATGTCTTATGACTGATGTGACTTCTACAAAAATTAAAAATGAAAAGGGATAAAATTCAATGACATTAAAGTCTTCCCAAATCTTAAAGAGTTTTAAATCATTAAGTTATTCTTCATTCTACATAAAATTTGAAAAGAGAATGATTCAAGCTAAAACTCCAAAAACCTGGTAATGTGAATTATAGATTACCTGATAGAATAAAACTGTATATTTGGACATGCATTCTTCACAACAAAAATCTTCCACCTTTCCTCCCAAATTATTCTGTACTAATTTGGGAGATGTCTGTAAACAATAACTGCACATTTTACAATGACTTCCCCAGCGTTTTCCCAAGTCATGTTTGTAAAGCAGTTTGCAACCTAAAAATTAGGAAAGATAAAATTAACATTCTGGAGAAATATTAATTATCTACATCTTTAAATTAATTTCCCTAGAACAAAGTTCTCTCACTTGGGTCCTGACCTATTAGCACATCAAGAGATCAATTAAGAGGATAAAAACTAGCATTTTTTTTTTTTTTAAGTGAAAGAAGATAGAGGACAGGATTGAAAACATTACATGGCATCCCATATATGAAGTTTTATTTCATGAAATTATTTTTATTTGGGTATGTGAAAATACACTAGGTCACAATGTAAGATGTAATTCTTTTGTGCTGTGACCAAAAGATTTGAAAGCCATGGGTCTAAAAATGATAATCCTGTGAAATTTTAGGGTCAAACAAAAGAGTCATCTAAAAAATGAAAAAAATCTACTTTGTAGTAATTTGCATATTCAGACCACTTATATTCAAAAACAGTGGCTGTTTAAAACAATTAAAGTATAAACTAGGATGCTACTAAAATTTAAGGATTTCTATTTAGAAATTAGTATAAGAACTACAATATATTTTAGTTCCTCACCAATCTAATAATGTAAAATGTTTTCAAATCACCATCTTCTGCACTATATAAGATTTCTGACTTTGTTGTATTTCCCCTATAATATGAAAGACTAGATTTAAAAAGAGTGAACTATGTGTCAACCAATCAAAAAGGCTTTGGAAATAAAGAGAAGATAAAACAGCCAAATTTACATAGTAATACCTTAAATCACCAACTACTTTTAAAACAACCAACATGTGCAGTAGGTAAGATTATCTTCTGCCTTTACCTTCACTACAGAATGACTTGTCAGCACCTGAGAATCGCACAGTCTCCTTCACAATTTTCTCAATTTTACAATATTCACACATTGCCATAACATTATTTATTTTCTTATATTCGTCAGAACAATTCTTGCCACAGAACTGAAACATTTTACCCTGCAAAGAAATAATTATTAAGTACTAATTAAGCATTTGGTTTCCTCTATGGAAATCCTTATTCCTCTTACTTTCAAAACAACTGGTATAAGACTGAGAGATGAAAAACTTTAAATAATTTTACAGACAGACCCATCTATACTCAAACCCTTGACATGAACCTATACTTTACCTTATAGTCAAGAAGCTCTGGTTTTGTGGCAAAAAGACGATTACAGTGTTGACACCTGAGTTTCACAACACTCCGGGCAAACCCAACATGCTGGGATTGGGCAGCAAGACGCTGGAGACCAGCAGCAGCAGAGCTACTGATGGAGGTGGGAGAAACAGCAGAGGTGTTACTGCCTCCTGCTGACACTGTTGAACCTGTGGGGATGCTTACAATTACTTGGCCCTGAGACAAGGGCACTACTGAAGAATTCATTCCAGTTGGTTTGTTGAACAAATTCTGAAAATAAATAAATAAATAAATAAAGATCAACTTAAACCATTTATTCACAAAAGCAAGAACTGTGAACCTACGTGTGCCAAGCAGTTTTAGGCATGTAAGACCCATCAGTGAATGGCAAAATACTCTGCCTCGGAACAGCTTATAAATTGAATGGAGAAAATTCACTTATTTCCAAAAATAAAATAATTTAACTAATAATGTTAAAAAAATAATACTCTCTCAATACATAATATGGTGATAATGATGCCACTTAATTTTATAGAAAGTGGTTTAATAACATGCCTCAAATATAGAAATGAATTACAAATCTAAGTTTATAGGACTGAGACAGAAATTAGGGAATCCAGACACTAGCAAAACAATAAGTTTATATTACTTCAGTAGGTGACTCACTGACTGATGAAGAAGAAGATTCCTGAAGCCATACCTGGAAAGCTACCACACAACTGTAGCTGCAGAAGTTGCGTATACTTCCATCTGACATGGCTAGGTGATACTGAGGGATTGCTGAGGTTTTACAACTGTTACACTGAACTTGTACACCTTAGCAAATCAAAATAAAAACTGAGTAAATTATACAAATCTATGAGAAATTAAATAAGTGCTATACAATAAACAGAAATTTAAGGGCCAGGTTAAGTTACAGGAACTGACTAAACTCATGTCACATCAAGACAGAAACTAATGTCTAACAGTAAAATCTTTTTATATCACAGTCTACACTGAAACTACAATATAAATGAATGCTGGAATAAATAAGTTGTGGACAAACCTGAAATATCTTAAATTTGCCTTAAAAAAATCAACAAAACACTGTACTAAAAGCAAAGTAAGTATAATTTTCAACTATTACATTCTATAGTTTATGAAAGCAGTATTACCTGCAGAAGTAACCATTTTAACTCTGTAAGCAGATAAGCAATTAACAGAACAGAAAAGCTCTGTCTTCCCCAAGCTATTGGTATTTTCAATCATTTCTGCTGAGGATCTCAATGATTTGCAAAGCGCACATGGTGTAATTTTGGCTGATTTCTATTAAGAGAATAAAACAACATTCTTTTTACCAAATTCCTAGTAAAAGCACAATTCTTTGAACTGTTTATACTTAATACTGTTGAAATACTTTAAGTCAGTGGTTTTTAAGCTTCCACTATTACAATCC
Organism: Marmota flaviventris; assembly: GCF_047511675.1. Classification (NCBI taxonomy): domain Eukaryota; kingdom Metazoa; phylum Chordata; class Mammalia; order Rodentia; family Sciuridae; genus Marmota; species Marmota flaviventris. The sequence continues at coordinate 26,442,039 of NC_092507.1, read as the reverse complement.
TCAGTAAGAAGTTTTACAAAACAAGTCACGCATACTTCTGAGATTTTGCATTTGTGTATTATGTATCTATGTATGTACATAAAACTAAAGTTTCATAGAGCAATATATATCAAAATATATGATGTACTCTGATATTTTCCATTCTATTCTATTTCACTGGAAAACAATACTAGTTATATCCTAGCAATTAATTTCCGTATCTATTAATCGGCTGTTTTTAAAAACAATAAATAATCACATACCAATGAGCTCATGCTCCTATGCTATACTATCCTAAAAATTTGAAGAACTTCCCCCCAAAGGTGTCATACGTAGCAAAAAAGTGTAAATTTAAGAAAACTAATGAACTTATTAAAAGTTCGAATATTCTACCACCAAAATAACAATGTACATCATAAGCAGTAAAACGGGAGATTTTGCACATCACAAGTGTCCAAATATAAACAACGAACAGTCTGTCATCTTATGATCTCAATTAGGAATTCAACAGCAAATAATGTTAAATGCTATTAACATGTCACACTCTCCGAACAACATAAGCAGGACCAAGCAGGAGATTTTAAGACCTCTCTTCCCTCTTAAAGAATACATTTCCTGGGGGGAAAGGAAGAACAGCAGAATAAAACAGACATTATTATTGCTGTGTGTGTATATACGTGACTGCATGACCAATGTGATTCTGCAACCTGTACACTCAGAAAAATGAGAAATTATACCCCATTTGATTCAAATGTATGATATGTCAAGATCATTGTACTGTCATGTGTAACTAATTAAAAAAAAAAAAACGTATCCTGGGGCTGGGTTGTAGCTCAGTAGTAAAGTTTGCCTGGCACATGTGGGGCACTGGGTTCGATCCTCAGCACAACAAAAAGTAAGCAAGCAAATAAATAAATAAATAAATAAATAAATAGATGGATGGATGGATAAGTGTATGTATCTATATACAACTAAAAATTAAATAAGAATACATTTCTGGGTGCAGTGACAAAACGAATGTCTGTAATCCCAGAAGCTCAGGAGGCTGAGGGAGGAGGATTTCAAAGCCAGTCTCAGCAATTTAGCAAGACCCTAAGCAACTCAGTGAGACCATGTCTCTAAATAAAAGCTGGGGATGTGGCTCTGTGGTTAAGCACCCCTGGATTTAATCCCTGGTATCAAAAAAAAAAAAAAAAAAAAAAGAAGGAGGAATGCATTTTTGAGCATTGATATTAAAATAGAAACATGAAAAGAAAGGTATGCCTGAATTCTGCAATGTCTTCTAAATCTTAAAACCTTCCTTTCCCCATTTACGACTACAAACTTAAATAAGGCTTATGTCAAGAGTTATTTTCTGTGAAGCTTTTGTCGACACATCTTGTCCTACTGAATATCGATGACTATGTTTTCTTTATAACCCACCCTACCCCATAACATATCCACATATCCCATATGTATTTACTCATGTACATGTCAGGAGACATGCTGTCCCTCAAAATAAGAATTGCATTTTCAATAATGTACTCAAGAATTACAGTTAAGAAAGAAAGTAACAAAAATAGCCATCAACAATGTGACAGGCTCTATACTAGGTTCTCATTATTCTTTCTTTATATAATCCCAACGACATCTCTGTGACACAGGTGGTATCATAGCCATATGGTACATACCACAGCCATTAAAACACAGTAAAAGTGGGATTCAGGTAGTTTAACTGCTTTCCACAAAGTAAAATTGTATATGAACACAAGGCATGGGAATAAAATCTAGATCTGCTTTAATACTAAATTCCAATTTTTCCCTACCACAGTATATACACTAAAATATGTGAGAAGCTGAATAGGTATTGACTGAATTAAAATTAATTAGTAAGGCCTGGATGTAGATTAGCGGTAGAACACTTTCCTAGCTATATGTGAGGCCGTAAGTTCAATCCCCAGCACTACAAAAATATAAAATAAACATCTTTTTATTTTTTAAGTCATGAATAAATGAAAAGTTAAGGTATTTCATCCTATTTTTTCCTTCTCTTGTGGAATATGAACCATCTTTCAGGGAACTGAGCCCAATAATAGTATCTGATACAATATCAAGAAAATAAAAAGCCTTTTTAATAAGGAAAAGAGAAAGTAGTAATGAAGCTAAGCCCTTTCAATGTGCTGTACATTAACAAGAAATAAACTGAAAATTGTCTTTTACAAGTAAAATTGCAAAATCACAGTAGTTTTTATAGGAAATTCCCAGACACTATTAAATTCACCAATTTTTGTGGGTTGTGTAACAACAACAAAAAATCATTATCTTAAAAAAAAATTAGTAAATGACCTGTTGATGTAGCACAGTGGTAAAGTATTTATCTGTTATGCTTGAGGCCCTCTGTTCAATACCCAGTACCACAAAAATAAAGATTAACTGAATATTTAATTAAAAATAAAAATCAATTAACTATTCTTTTAGTTTACTTTTTGTTTGTTTGTTTATTTTTTTAAAGCTGAAGTACCAGGTATTAAACCCAGAGGCATCCCTAGCACTTTTTATGTTTTATCTGACACAGGGTCTTGCTAAATTGCTTAGGGCCTCACTAAATTGATGAGGCTTTGAACTTGCAATCCTCCTGCCTCAGCCTCCAAGGCTGCTGAGATTACAAGCGTAAGCCACTGTACTCAGCTAGGTTTACCAATTTTTATTTATTTTTTCTTTTTTTGAGTACTGGGGATTGAACTCAGGGGCACTCAACCACTGAGCCACATCCCCAGCATATTTTGTATTTTCTTTAGAGACAGGGTCTCACTTGAGTTCCTTAGTGCCTCACTGTTACTGAGGCTGGCTCTGAACTTGAGATCCTCCTGTCTCACCCAACTGAGCCATTGAGATTCCAAGCATGAGCCACCCGGGCCCAGCTTAGGTTTACCAATTTTAAAATTAGTATTTGATCAAAAAATATTACTAACAAAATGTAAATCTAATACACACAAAACTGCATCAAAGACATCTGTCATGTAGAGTTTATGCAGTTTATCTGCAAACCTTATCAATTCACAAAATACATATATCCATTTATTCTTTCCTATTTCATGAAGTAAAAATCCCTTTAGCAATTAAGACTTTGAATTTCTGTTGCAATTTTAATTATATGGCTCCAATTTCAAAAAATGTAACTTGACCCTTTCTTGTCAAATTAAAAAGTATACATGCAAATCAAAATGTATTTCAAAGATTATGATCCTACACACCAAAAGGACAGGACTGAATAGCTCTGGAAGATAAACTGTATTTCTTCTTCATGCTTTTCTGCATTTAAACAATATTGTTCAAAAATATGAATAACATCTGAAATAAAAACCCATACTCTAAAAACACCTACACCAAATGCATGAACAAAAATTCTTATTACAGGATTTTTTAACACACATTCATTCAACAAAACCATAAAATTTTAAAAAAAACTTTTAATATTTTCAGTAATTCATAAATAATTTCTACCAAAAATTTGTATTCCCTTGAAATGAACAAAGACATCAGGATTAAATATGGAAAAGTACCTGTTTGTATGCTGTGATACATGCTGAACTACAAAACTTCTTAGACTGTCCTTCTATCTGAAGCATGTGGCACTGTCCAGAGCCACTGTAACAGTAACCCCCACAGTTCTCACAACAGTTCATAGTGAGGTTGTTAGCAGATCTAAACTTAGAGAAACACGCATCACTGCAAAGTTTGTGTACCACATTCTGATAATTCACTTCATGTCGAATCTAGGAATTGAAAAACATACAAACAAAACAAGTAGAGACCATCAAAAGTTGTTCTTTAAGCAAGCATTAAACTCATTCCCCCAATAAATTTAAAAGGTAACTTACAACTGCATTCTTTTGACACATGCTGCATTTAGTTGAAATGCTATTTGTATTAATGGTAACAATAGGTTTTTTTTTCAGTTCATATGTTGACAAACATGACTGACTGCAAAAATCTTTACTGGTGGTGGTATTTTCAAACTGTGCACTGATCACATCCTTTGGATTTAAAATATCTCTAGAAATGATAACAAAGACAAAATAAGCCACAATATAATTCTTACTTTTTTCTTTTTGTGAATTAAAGTAAACAAATAAAACAGAGGCAATTATAGTGAAGGGAAAAGGCACTGGAATTTATATTTTGAATAAACTTATAAATTGTTCTGATCCTTACATTCTTTTCAATAAAACAGAATAACCATGTGCTTCACAGAATTGTTGTTGAGTATTAGTATAATGTTTCAAAGATTAAAAAGAAATACACTGAATGATTAGCATTCACTATTTCTAGAAGTAGGATTATAGATTTTTATTTTCTTCTTCAGAATCATCTGTATTTTCAAAATATTCTTTAAAAATAATATTGCATTTGAAATTCTTCAAAACAATTTTTTTTTTAAGCAAATAAAAGGGGCTGAAGCTATGGCTCAGTGGTAGAGTGCTCGCCTGGCACACATGAGGCACCGTGGGTGCGATCCTCAGCACCACATAAAAATAAAATAAAGGTATTATGTCTACCTACGACTGAAAAAATAAATTTAAAAAAAAGCAAATAAACATTTTAAATTACACAATATGTATTCCAACATGGATTTAAAAAATCTAGTATTTCCTCAACAACAATCTGATTCGTAAGCATCAATAGCAAAAAGCAATAGACTATAAACCCTAATGAATAAGGAAGGCTCCCTATCACTCCAACCCTAATTCTACCACCAAAGTCTTCCTACAATAATTTACCAGTTTAACTGTAAAACATTTAATAATTCTTACTCAAGTTGGTGAAATTTTGTAAACAGTCTCTCTCATGAGCATACACCTAAAAAATAAACTATTATACCCAGTTCTGCATCTTTAGCAGACTACACTAGCAGGACACTTTTTTAGGAAAATAATTATTATTTCTGTTTTAATGAAAGAGCACAGTAAACAAAAAGGAAAATTACCATAAGAAATAGTTAACCCTGTACTATTCTACATAACTCCATATTTTGTGTCTTTCTTCCATACTTAGTAGATTAGTAGAGTTTTCGTTTCTTTTTTTTTTTTTTTTTTACCTTTAATTATATTTTAGTGTGTTTCACAGAGGAGTATTTTACTGAACTGATATATTGAGCCAGAAATTAGCTAAGCCCAGAGTGAAGACATGGTCCATACATGTGCTAGGTCACAGTTATTGTGACAAACTATCTATTTATTTATTTACTCATTTATTTAATTAATTCATTTATTTAGCTACCAGGGACTGAACCAAGGGATGTTTAACAACAGAGCCACGTACCCACCCCTTTTTATTTTGAGACAAGATCTCACTAGATTGCCTAGAGCCTGGCTAAATTGCTGAGGCTGGCTTTGAACTTGCAATCCTCCTGCCACAGTCTCTCAGACTGCTGGGATTACAGACATGCACTACTGAGCCCAGCAAAGACATCAAATTTATAAAAGACTGTTACTGATGCATTCTTAAAATTTGTAATATTATGATTAATTTTGAAATAGGTATAATGTACAACAGAAATATAAATGAAGAAATAATTATTTTAGATTGGACCAAATTTGATATTAAAGGCCTCCCAAAAGAAGGTGACATATTAGCTGAGAAACTTAGCTCTTAAACAGAAACTTTTTCTAGAAGGTTAAAGAGATGAAGGTTAAGTGCAACATGCATCAAGTATATAGAAGAAGTACCTAAAAATAGATGTCTCCCTGGTTCAATAGACTTAGAACATAATTTAACTATGTTTTATGTAGTAGATGATATCACACACCAGAATGAGAAGCAGCAATCTCATTCTAGTTGGTGAAAATTCAGAAACGGTACAGACAACCCAAAAATGGTAACTTCTTTGAATATCATTATATCAAGAATCTGATCTAACAGAATTATCCTCTAAATTACTTTTTTAATACAGGATTTAAATAGCATTTTAAAATAAATAGTTTATTTCTTCTTACTAAAAGAAACCTAAAAATCATATGATGATTGACCAAAATATATTGAGAATTTAGGTAAATTCAAGAGGCTAAGAGAGATACTTAACAAAAAAATAAGAAGCAAGCAACAAACAAGTAGAGTGCTGTGTTGCACGCCTGTAATCCCAGTAGCTCAGGTGGCTCAGACAGGATGATCTCGAATTCAAAGCCAACCTCAGCAATGGCAAGGTGCTAAGCAACTCAGTGAGACCCTGTTTCTAAATAAAATACAAAATATGGCTGGGGATGTGGCTCAGCGGGTGAGTGCCCCTGCAAAAATTCAATCCCTAGTCCCCCAAAACAAACAAAACTACTACTGTGATGAACAGCTAATAAGTTTTTTAAAATATATACATATTTTTAGTTGTATTTTTAAATATATACGTATTTTGTTTGTATGTGGTGCTGAGGATCAAACCCAGCGGCCTCATACATGCGAGGCAAGCACTCTACCCCTGAGTCAACACCAGCCCCATGAGTTTCTTTTAACCTAAGTGCTGCTGATCTAAAAAAAATAGCAGTAGCTTTTAGGAGGACAAAAATCTTTTCTATTTCTTAATACTTAAAAGTGAAATTCTGGGCTGGGGTTGTGGCTCGGCAGTACAGCGCTCGCCTCGCACGTGCCAGATCCTGGGCTCGATCCTCAGCACCACATAAAGATAAATAAGTAAAATAAAGGTATTGTGTGTGTCCAACTACAACTAAAAAATAAATATTGAAAAAAAAAGTGAAATTCTTCCTACTGTAATTACTTTACAAATTAAACCTGTTTGACAATATGGGAAAAAATGCATATGCCAAAACTAAAGCTCCATGACACTACATGAATCTTTTAGCTTCTTTGAATTTAAATTTCCTCATATTTAAGGTACAACCAATTGGGCAATTATATAATCACATAAACCACACTATATCAAACTGTAGTAATGAATGTGTAATAAGGGGGGGAGAGAAAGAAAGGAAAAGTGGTGAATAGAGATGAAAGAGTAGTCAAAAAGTAAAATGGAGTGCAAGGAAAAATAAGATTGATCAGTGGTTGAGGTCATAATAAGAGAAAAAGGTAGAAGAAAGGGGAAAAGTGAGTTAATACAGAAAATAAAAAAAAAAAAAAATAGCCAAGGAGATACGCAGGTAAGCAGTACACAAAAGAACAGAAAGTGGGGCAGAGATAAAGAGTAAGGGATTAAAAAAAAAAAGGCTAAAAGAATAAATGAATGAGGAAGTAGAAGAGTTAAGAGTCAGTAATAACAGGCTTAAAAAATGGAGAATCTCTGCATATGAATAAAACCAAACATGACAGGTGAAACACAATCTCAAAGAGAAACTGAATCTGTTAAGATCAATGTTAAGATATAAACAAGATGACTAAGTAGGTAAAAATTAACCATCTCCAAACAAAGCTATGAAAAACAACAGAGGCCAAAGTGACATGATGAATTTACATGAATATAACATAGATAGAAGCAAGACTATTACATATATTGTATAAATAAAATATAAATATATAAGAAAATGGGCACACATTTTTAAATATTGAGTTTTCTATGGTCACTTTGAAAATAACTGATGTCTTTAAAAGAGGTATCTATTATAAAAGGGGAACTATCACTGAAATTTTAAACTCCTGACCTCTATAAGAAAAAGATGTCGAACAGGAAGTTATCACATCAAATTATTACATGGCAAAATAGGAAGCAGGGAAAAAAAATCTATAAAAATTATAATTTTCAATTTGACTGAATCTTAGGATCTGATACTACAGTGGAATACAGAAATTACAGACATACACTTAAATACTCATTTTTAAAATCATCTCTTATATCACAAACAAAAGTATAAAGAGGTCTGTTCTTGTTAAACTTGCCAAAGTTATTATATAGAAATCATTTAATAGTTATGTCACATAAGCTATAGCTATAAGAATAGCTTTTCCCTTCCAAAAGTTAGGATCATTAAATAATTCAATAAATATTTATTAAGCATCTAATATGCTGGCTATCTAGCAGTGGACACAACAGGCAAGTTCCTACCTTTGGGGCTCATGTTTTTTTCCTTTATATTAGAACACCAATATAAAGGAACACACAAAAACACCAATCTTATTATTTAATCAAATTTCATTTTTAAATAAAAATTGATATACTCCCAGGAAATAAAAATTTGATGCAACTGAAACATGAAAAAGAATGCATTTCAGGTTTTTCTTTTTCTTTTTTTGTAGTTATAGAAGGAAAGAATACCTTTATTGTATTTGTTTATGTTTATGTGGTGCTAAGGATTGAACCCAGTGCCTCATGCATGCTAGGCAAGTGCTCTACCACTAAGCTACAGCCCCAGCCCCGTGTTTCATGTTTTAATGTCCCTTTAATGTCTGAAATGCTGAGACCAAAAATATTTCAGATTTCAAGACTTTTCAGATTTTGAAATATTTGCATAGAATTTACTGGTCAAGCATCTCTAATCCAAAAATCTGAACTATTCCAAAATCCAAAACTTTTTCAGTACCATGTCAGTGGTCAAAAAGTTTTGGATTTTTGGATCATATCAGACTCATTTCTGGATTAGGGATGCTCGACCTGTATTACCTTAAAAGAGATAATTCCAGAACAAAAAGTTGCAGAGTTTGTTTTTGTTGTTAATCTATACCTGGATATCTGAATTATAGTATATATTTAAACAGCTATTTTACTGCCCAAATATAAACAAAATTGTTTCAGGTTGTTTAAAAGAAATGAAGCATAAAAGGATGTACATATAACTAGATTCTGGCAAAAATCTAATAACCATATTAAAATTTAAGCCTCTTATCTAACTAAAGCACAAAAGGTCTATCTTTTCCCCTTTCTAGACACAGAACAGATGCCATCATGTATCTATAAACACTAATAAAGTATTAATAAATTATGGTTTAAACAGAAGCCAATGTTTCAAGACAAAAAAAAAAGTACTACTCCTCTTTTTGTAACATAATCATTAAAAATGTTTCTAACAATCACCTCACAAACTATATTAGGGCGGCCTTAGTATTTCTCAAATATACCAATTTGACCTTGCTAAGGTCATGGGGTCATATTTCTTTTTTGTTTTTAAACACTGCAATGGACTTTCTGGGATAGTTCAGAGGTACTAAGAAGATAAAAATATATACACTGGAAGCCATTTAAAGTTAAGGAAAAAAAACAGTAAATAAATTCCAATTATATAATAGAATATGAAATATAACTTTTAATATTTTTGTACTATTATCTACAGCTACAAGATAAAATGTTGTGGTACAACAATACTCTTAAATGCATATTTTTTGTTATATAAAGTATCTCAGCTGACAAGTATGAAAGGCTGATTTCTTAAAACATAAAAGTCACATTATTTAAAGCTAAAAGAAAGCTGAGCACCTAGCACCCAGAAAGACTTATAGCAGCAACATGTTGGCACTAAAATGTGTGGTACTTCTAATAAAACACAGAAACATTGAAAATTAAACATAACATACAGGCTAAGACCAAAGTATGCTAAAAGACAAGAAAGAAGATAATTTAGAATTCTGCTATACTTTGAGCAACTTGAACAAGTTTTCTTGGTGAGAGGAGGCGGTGGGCGTGCAGGTGGAACTGTGTATCCAGTGAGGCACAGTGTGGAGCAGAAAAGCTGAGTAGATCCTTTCCTCTGATAAGCAGTTTGCCCTTTCTGGAGGATTTTTTTACAACCAGAACAGGAAACTCGAACAGCTGTGGCTGGAACTGAAGGAAGCATTTTATTCATGCCAGATGATGCCAGTGAAGGCTGAAAGCCAGTAGTCAACTGTGGAGCTTCAGAAAAAAATTGAAAGAAAAAAAATGTTTTACTTTTTACCAAGCATTTCAAGTATCCATTCTTTCTTACTTTTCTAGAATAAGTCTTAAAACCCAACAATAATGATACAAGAAATAATTTAAAGGCATTCTAAATGAGCAGAGAGAACTGTCTTATTAATAATACAAGTAGAAACTTCCTCTCATTCATGTTGGTCAGAATAAATATAATTCATTTATTCAGTTTTGTTTCTTACCAAGAGGACTGCCACTGACTGAAAACACAGCACTAATTTTCAGTTCCCCCTCTTGAGTTTTTTGCTGTTGGCCATGACTATACTCCTTTAAAAAGGAAAAAAAAAAAAAAATAAACATTGAGAAAACAATAAATGCCTAAAGAAATCCAGACATTCAAGACATTTTAATGTTGCTATATCAGTGGAAAATATTTATATTAACATTAATAAGAAATAATAAAATACAAAACAGTAAGCAAACTAATAAGGTTTTGTATATACTGGGAGAATAAACGGGAAAAATGAAAGTTAGCTACCTAATGAGCCTGTGGTACTAGATATTTATAAATTAATTTTGAAACTGTTTAGTATTACAGTATTTTAAGTTATAGTTATTATAAAAGTAATACACATTCTCTATAGAAAATTTAGAAAAGTAGAAATAAGAAAAAAATCTAATCATATTTCCATCACCCCAAAAGAACCCACTGTTGTTCTTTCGGTATATTTCTTTCCAGTCTTTTCCCCTCCACTATTCAAAGGTTTTCTTTCTTTACACAGTTGTGATTATTCTAAATAAACTATTCTTAAAAACTGATGATTTATTCACATGAATTTCAATCATTTGAATTTTTACATATTATTGCACATTACTCCAAATGACTCCTAATGGTTAAATACCAATGTTTCCAAGACTGAAGTCCAAGAAACCCTGTGGTTAAGGCAGTCTGAGAATTCTAAAGTAACATTTTTTAAATTGTTATTTAAATGATTTTTATATGCATATCAACATTTTAAGTCATGAATAACCATCACTTAAATGAAGTCTAATACAACTGAGTACTGTTGTTTGCTTTTATAATTATATTGTTGCATCATGATACCATTAAGTGTCAGACTGAACTTTTAAGATATTGTTTATCACATTGAAGTTCAAATTACTGCAAAGATCCCTTATTATTGGAATTCTGGGGTATCTCAGACATACTCCCTGTGTGTGTGTGTGTGTGTGTGTGTGTGTGTGGTAAGGAGGGTGTCAGTACGTTATTAAAGTTTGAGAAATATCAAAACATACTACTTAACAGACATAAGATTACACAGGGACATGACACAAGTACAGTGGGTACACATGCCTCAGGCACAAAATTAAAGGCACCAAAATGTTCAGCAATTTAGATAGTATTTTAATGTAGTATTTTGAAAAACCAAAATTTATGCAAAAATCTTTGATGAACAAAATAGCAAATTTTTAAATAAAGACATCAACTTTTTTCCTTTTGCCTCAGGCTCCAATATGGCCCTGCATGGTACTGAGATTATATAACCCAATGTTGGTTCATTTAATGAATGTTTCCACACATTTAATACAATCAATAATTCAATGATTAGTATCTTTTGTGAATACCCATAACTTGATTCTAAAAATGGAATTACTAGATAAAAAGGTACATAATAAAGGCTTTTGATACTCAGTGACAGATTGTTTCCCCAACAAAACTATTCTTTTTTTTTTTTTTTTTTTTGATACTGGTGATTGAACCCAGGGGTACTTTACCACTGAGCTACATCCCCAGTCCTTTTTATTTTTGAGACAGGGTCTCACCAAATTGCTTGGGGCCTCGCTGAGTTACTGAGGCTGGTCTTGAACTTGCGATTCTCCTGTCTCAGCCTCCCGAGTCACTGGGATTACAGACATGCGCCACCATGCCCAGCTCTAAGCTGATCTTAATTATATTTATTCCAGCTATTAATTTTTTTAAAAAGCCAATTCAAAGAGTATTTTCCCATTGTTTCAATTTGCAATTATTTTTAGTGTTCATTTACAAGGTACATTATAATTTACAGAATTAACCTTCTGTAGCATCTTATCAATATTCCCTCAATATGTACTTTGAATTAAAATTTTATGTTTGAGGTTTCCATTTTTATGCCAAAAATCTAACAATCTTTACCTTTGTGATTTCTTCTATCTCTTACAAAGTTTTACTTCCATAATAAAATAATAAGAAAGTGGTTTCATTGTTTATTATACAGTCCTTTAATCCAGGGGTCAGCAAACTTTATCTGCAAAGGGCCAGATAGTAAATATTTTTGACTTTGCAGGCCATACGGTCTCTGTCACAACTACTCAACTCTGCCTTGGTACAGCAAAAACACCCACAGATAAAATGGAAAAAAATGACCGTGGCGACATTCCAATAAAACTTTATTATAAAAGCAGTGGGTTAGGGTAAAAAAAACACACACAAACAAGGTGGATTGGATTTGGCTAGACACTGATAATTTGCCAACCCTAGCTTTGTTTCTTTCCCTAAATACCTAGTGAATTCCTTCCCACTTGCTATTAATAATAATATATTAAGTTCATGACAATAATGTCTACCTTGGGACTATCTATGCTGTATCATTATCAGCCTAACTAATCTTACACCATACTATTCTAATCAAACAAAATTGTAGGATAAACCATTTAACATGATTTTGCCACTCTCAACCTCCCGAACTATTTTTTAGAATACGTAAGTACATAGCTCAGTGGTAGAGTGCATGCGTAGCATGCATGAGGACCTGGGTTTAAACCCCACCCGAGTATAATTTTAAAAAGGTAAAAAGATAGAACACATATGCAACATGTTTATATAAGCACAACTATTATTCTTCAAAACCTGGGGCCTAACCATTTACATTTCCCTCAGAATTACATCAAACACGCATCTTAAGAATAACTAACATAATATCTCTTACATTTCTTTAAAAAGTGGTGTCTCCATTCAAGTTGTCTTTCATATGACATAAGTACATATTAGATGCTGCTGGGAATACCTATCTTTCTTGTTGTATCATCTAACTTTGGAAAAGTGATATATAGAAATATTACTAACTTTTATATAACTATAATTCAACTAGGTACTCCACTAAACTTTCAAAAGTTCTATTAATTCTCTAACAAAGATCCTTACCAGCAAATGATGATCATTTTATCTCCTTTTTTCCATTACTTTTTCTTCTAATTTCCTTAACATCTACTGGGCCAAAAATCCAGTAAGAGTTAAATAATACTGTTGACATCAATAAGCTGTAGTCTTTTAACAGAGTATCTATTATAAGAAATGTATAATGAATTACATGAGATGTCTTTTGGCATCTAAGAAAGTGACTATAACAAATACTCTTACTTATGCTGCTGATGAAATGTATATATTAAATTTTTTCATATACTGACATCCTGACATTCCTATATTACATAGTATGTTAAAACAAATTTTCAGTGGGAAAATCTCAGAAAACTACAAAAATAATCAGTGCTCATTAGCTCACATCAGTGGTCTCCAGCAAGCTCTCTGTGATGGCAATTCCAAACTTCTGATGCATTCTTCAACCAACTAGCCTATCTTACTTATACTTATATTACTAATAGTAAAATAAGTATATTTGTTAAGTTCTCTGTTTGAATACACCATTTATATTACTAATAGTAAAATAAGTATATTTGTTAAGTTCTCTATTTGAATACACCATATCTTCAAGGCAGAATATCTGGTTTATCTGTATTCCTCCACAATGAGTACTTTTAAGAAATGAATGAGTGAGTAGAAAATAATTGTTAAATGTATTTGAGAACTGATTGATGACCCAAAAGCTTTTAAAGGAAAAAAACACAGGTGTCTGACCACAATCATTTACCAATACCCTTACTTTGTTTACCACAGAAAGATCCATATTAATATCCCAGGACAGTATTTTAGACATAAAGAACACAGTTTCTGCAGCCAAATTAAATTGTTAAGGCTAAAACAAAGTCCTAAGATTTGAATGACTGTATTAAACGTTCCAAGACTATGTGAATCACTATCATGAAAATCAGTTAAATTTGCTTTCCCATCTTAATTTATTTATTTCAATGAGAGATTATAGATTAGTTCTCCCTAATCAGGCAAAATAGCACATTCCTGTACTCACAGCAACTCAGGGGACTGAGGCAGGAAGATTCTGAGTATGTGACGCCAAGCCTTAGCAACTTGCAACTTAGTGAGACTGTGTCTTAAAATTAAAAATAAAAATAAATGGAAAAAAAATTAAAAATAAAAAAAAACCTGTGGCTGTAGCTCAGTGATAAGAGCATCTCTGAGTTAAATCCCTAATACCAAGAAAGGAAGAGGGTTGGAGAAAGCTCTCCATCTATTTTTATGAGAAAGAAGAAAAGAATCATGATTTTCACATAGGTGTCTCGTTTTCAGAACCAATGGAAAAAAGGAAAAGAAAATGTGAGGTCTCTGGCCCTCCTTAAAATTTCTATTTTAAAACCTTCTCTTGGCATTTTAAGAAATGAAGCAACTTTTACTTACAGGAAGATTGGTAAACTATCAAAAACAAGACCTTGATTATGACCCCACTCTGGCTCTTTCCTGGACATAAGACCTTCAGTAAATAACAATCTCTAGAAATGGAACTACCCCATTCAAAAGTGGTAAATATCCTTTACTCTGGCCATCTTCCAGAGTGTTGTTGAGTGGATGAAATACCATAGTACATATAAAAGCATCTGTACTTATTTAAAAAAAAACTATAGAAAATACTATAGTAACATGAAATGGGATTAGAATGAAGAAATGAAACTGGAAAATCAAATGAAGTTATGCCAATAACAGAACCAGGAGGAAGTGACTAACAAACCCAGAAATTTATAACTGAAGAAATAACCAAGAGCAAACGGGTAGAAGTTAAACATATATACACACATTTCAGTAACTTTGCAATTTATATATAAGTGAAGAAATTAAAACCAAAAGGAGAATTAAGAAGTGAACTGAGAGTAAAAACTATAAAATTAAGCACAAAGAAAACCAAGGGAAGTTTTGAAAATGTGTCATGAGCTCAAACTATGATTTTATTAAATCATGAGAAAAGTTATTAGTAAATGATAGTCAAAAGTAAAGGTTGACCAACTGTAAAGTCTATCAGTATTTATAAGAAGGTTAAAGTAATATTTTTGAGACTATGAAAATAACACATAGGAATTCCCTTTTTTAGTCTATGGGAAATTAATAAGATTAATAAAGCATTATGCAGTACTGAAAAGCAAATAATATAGATTTCTAAGGGTCATGGGGGAGAAATACCTAAAAGAACAGGACAATGAAGAGGGAGAAGGAGGGGGTCAGGAAGGGAAGAGAGAGAAAGAAGGAGAGGGAAAGACAAGGAAGAGCAAAGAACATGAGTCCCCTGGGGGATTCCAAAAGAATTATCAGAGGTCTGGTTCAACAGGATTAGTGTGGCTGACAATACAGATGACTGCTCAAGGAAAACCTACCTTTATCTACTCACATCCTGGGACTGCTTTATTACGGGGTTCAGGGTAAAGAATGCTTTTGGATCTTATGCCTCGGACCTACTCATATTATTGCTTCATTCTTAAGAATCCAACCATGTGATGAGCCTTTGGGATAATTCTTCCCCATAATCAGGATAAAACTTAGAGTTCAACATTTTATAGCACATTTTATAATTTTGAGTAAGTGTGTAAAAAATAGGCATTTCTATCCATCCATCCTATTTATATGCTCCAGCCACGAATGCCCTCTACCCCCACTATATTTGGTCTTTCCTAAAACTGTTTTTTGTCCCAAAGAAATGTCACTGGGTCATGTACAAGAGAAACAGATGTCTTTGGTGTCCTGCCAAAACTATGAATTCTTATGACTTTCCCATGTCCACACTGTGGAGCATGTAAGATTTGAGATCTACCCATAGTTGAGATCTACAGCCATAGTTGTTATCTTCTGAGACATATACTATCACATGAGCTTTCCCTGGGTGTCAGGACATTTATCTCTAATCCAAAAATCTACAAACATGTTCACTCTACTTTCTATTCAATATTTCATATTCTTTTTACTGTCTTCTTCTAGAACCACACTCATATCAATCCAACTCCTATAGCTTTATTGTCACTACCCTAATGCATATATACCTCCTCTTGGGCACCATGAAATTCTGGCTTCATTGGGCATCAATCTGACAAATACAAATCACCTACCTCCATAATCACCTATTCTTCCATGGATTTACTCTAGAACAGTGGTTCTCAATAGAACATGATTTTGTTCCCCAGGGGACATTTGGCAATATCTGGAGACATTTCTAGTTGTTACAAATATAGAGAGAAGTAGAAGCCAAGGATGCTGGTAAACATTCTGCAATGCACAGGGCAGCCCCTACTAATAGAGAATCTGGCCCAAAATGCCAATGGTGCTGAGATTTGAGAAATTCTGCTCAAGGAGACCTGAATAAAAAAATTATCTGCCACAGAAGTCCTACATTCTTAAGTCCTCTAATAAAACAGAAAGATAGGAAAAGATATGCCAGTCATGGTGGCACATGCCTGTAATCCCAGCAACTCAGGAAGCTTAGGCAGGAGGACACCAAGTTTAAAACCACTTAGCAAGGTTCTGAGCTAGTTAGTGAGACCTTGTCTCAAAAAAATAAAAATGGGTTGGGGATGTGACTCAGTGGTTAGGTGCCCCTGGGTTCAATCCACAGAACCAAAAAATAAAAACTAAAACTTTCCCCAGATCAAATATAATTTCAGAAAAATAGCTAAGTCATGCTATGTTCACTTCTTATCCTCTGAATTCATGTCATCTGTACAAAATAGACATCTTCAAATAATTGTTACTACTGTATATTCATCCCTTAGACCCCTTCCTATATTTAAAAATGATGATGGCATCTGATATAACTTACTTCTACCATTCCAACTGCTGAAAGTCATGAACTGGATATCTTAGTTGACTTCAGAACTTCACAGTTACAGGACACCTATGACTTTTACCTCCACAGCAACTTAAAATAGCAAAGCTCCATGCTTACCCTCAGTACTCAAAATCTCAAACTTGGAAACATGTATCACTCACCAAAGCTTCCTTTACTTTCTACCCATTACTCCAATAAACTGGTTCTTTGCTCAATTAACCCTTCCAAAGATACTCTGCCCATTAACCCCAACCTGAAAGACAATAAATCCATATCTAACCTGTACTTCATTAGCAGTAACTGCAAAGAATTACTATTCTGTATGCAATCACACCACAAACCCATAATCTACCATAAGCCTTCATCAATATCTACTCTATCAATCTCAAATCCTTAAAGACTCACTGTTTCCCTAATCCTGCACTGAAATGCTTTACAAAAATCACAGTGGTATTAACAAACAAAGATAATTAAAAGCCTTAATTACTACTTGGGAAATTTTTCATTTAACTCTTGTTAATGCCTTGCAAGACAATTTGAATCACCTCAACCTCCTTTAACAGTCTCCTTTCACCTTGTCAACAAACAACTTCACTTCTTAAACACTTCCTCTCTCAAATGAATAATTCAATGTGTGGAACAAAAAGAAGGGGGGAAAACAAAAAGGTGAAATGTTTACTTGAGCATTTTCAGGTTCATCTTTAATTTTGTCTAGTAGTCCCTGCTGTGGTGCCATTGCTTTGTCATACTCATCATCCAAAGGTTCTTCTTTAATTCTAATATTTGATGCAAAGGAATTCCCCAGTTCCGAACCAATGGATTCTTTATTGGCAAATGGGTAGCTGGAATCCTAAAACACAATATAAAGGATTAATAAATATTCAAATTTAAAAATTATTCCTCTTTAGGTTTAACACCCAAAGAAAAGCTTATTGGAAATGAAGAACTGTGGACATTCATCAGGCTCCCTATACCTAAAAGTAAATGTGCTATAGGTCTAAATATCAAATATAAATAAAGAACCTAAGAGCTGAGGCTTCTTAGAATGTCTCCAAATATGTCCTTACCCAAATAATAAAGCAAATAAAAAAAAAAAAATCAGTGTTCTACCTGACACATATAGTTAGAGTAGAAAGTGACATACAGAAAAGTTTGACACTTGCCACAGTTAACAGCAATCTACATACACACTGAAAACTTACCCTAAAGTTTGTTTCTGGGGTTTGTGGTAAATGGGTATGTAATGTTTCTTCAACTTGATTAGCTATTGAAAGAAAAACAAACAAACAAATACATGTATATGAATAACAAATCTTATTAAAAATGACCCCAAAAGCTATCATTTGATAATCGCCTCTCTTTTCTAACAGATATGCTCAATAGAGTGAACTGGGTCCCCAAAGAACACCCAAAAGGAAGTTTCACTCAAAATTATTTACAACCTAGCCTCACCTACCTTTTAGCATTACTTCATACCTTTTCCTTGCTGCAACATAAACTGGCTACTTTATTCACTGTGCTCTGAAAATAATACTTGTGTTTGTTCTGCACTCATTTCTGCTAATTCTACTCCAAAGTCTCCTCTGTCTATCCTAATATTTATAATTTTCCAGATTCTGCTTAGTTCAAAATTCACCTCTCCTCTATAAAACACTCCCTATTCACTAAGTTAAAAATTATCTCTCTCCTAAGAATCCTTAAAACAGAGTGTTTCAGCTATTTGAAACAAATCTTATATTGCCTTATGATAGACTCTTCTAATATTGCCTTTAATTATAAATTAAATCTTATGCTATTCAACTAGTCAGCTATTTGATGTTTTTTCCCTTCTACTACTCCTAGACATTATGTTCCTTCAGAAAAAGGACTCCCACAATTTTCATTATCCTCTACAGGGATACTGAAATTATATACTGAATTACATAAATCAGTAACACCATATATCCTTACAGAACCTTGTACATAATAGTTGTCCTTATAAACAATATAACTTTGTTCTTTCTACTATATATTAACTAGCATTGTCAACAGAAATATAATGATTGGCATAATGCACTTGCTTTCCTTTGCGTCAGTTTAACATTGTGGAAGGATTACATTTTTCACTGCACATGCTCCAAAAATACAAAGATGAATACGATAAAATGCAGCTCTCAAAAAACTCCTACACTAGTAGGTAAAGCAAAAACAACAATAACAACAAAAAGAGAACTATAATATTGTTTGATAAGTACTATAAATGGGGCTGAAACAAAATGCTGTGAAAATACAGGTAAGAAAACAATTCATTCTTGATATAGAGCAGTTAGGAATAACTATAGAGTAGAAAAGGTTTATAAGTTAGGCACCATTCAAATAAAAGGCACTTTTATAGGCACATGTACAAGATAGAAAATGACATGCAGGCAAATGGAACAGCAAGAAAGGTATAGAAGAAAATATATAGTATATTCAAGAATGGAACTGGAGCTAACATTTGTTACACTGGGCAAAGAGACTCAAAAGGAGCCTCGAGAAACTTCTCCAACATAAAATTGATTTTTTTTTTTTTTTAATCTTTCTATACTAATTGGTGGGACAGCAGTTTGAATGAGTGCTTACAGCACAAAGAAGTTAAATCCAACTTCAGGTTCCAATGCTCAATCAAAGAAAATGAACAGGTGATTCAAGTATCTTGTCTTCTCATCAAAATATTGCAAGCAAAGGGAAGGAGAAATGAGATTTAGAGCTATTTTTCAATCATTTATATCATTACCAAAAGTTACTGGGATAAATTCAGTCACTCTGCAAAGAACAAGGATAAAAGAAAAATGACAAGCTTACAATGAATTTAACTGTTCATATTTACTTAACATCGAAAGTAATAAAAGCTATATTATTATCAATACTTTGTTACTGTGTTCATGGTGCTATTCCAACAATTATTACCTGCTTTATCAAAAAAACTGCTTTTCAACCTTGAATCCAAATCTTTATGGGGTTTATCCAATCGTTTTTCACGTTCATGATAAGTTAGGTCTCTATTTTTCTCCTTTCCAGAAAATGTCTCTTTGCTGTTTTCTCTTATTAGACTAAAATCTTTCCGTATTGATTTAAAGACAGAAACCTGATCAAACTGTTTAGGAAAGTCTTTTTTTAATTTATTCTGAATTTGTATTTCATTTTCATTGTCTGATTCATGCTGTGTGACTCTTCTCTCTACTTCCAAGCTATCATCAGTATGGATTGAAGAAACAAGATTGTCCTTTGAACTAAAATCCTGTTCATCCTCATTGTCACTACCAACGACTGGAATTCCTGCAAGATCCCCAGAGTTCAAAAAATAATCATCTTCATCCAGCAATGAATTTTCAGATCCCGTTTGATTCGGCATTCCATAAGACATGCTGTCAAGGGTAGGAGTTAAGTTGTGGTCTATATCTTCAGACATTTCTGTATCCATGATACCACCACCTTAAAAAGTAAAATACTGTTTAGACAAATGATAGTGCTAAAAATGACCACAATTATAAGGTCTGTCTGGTATTTAGCCAAACATATATATATATATATATATATATTTTTTTTTTTTTTCTTTTCAAACAAAATAGATAATATAACCATAGTATTCATTTAACACTGGATATAGGTGTGACGGACATGATTACCCTCATCCAACAGTTAAAAGAAATAGAGAACCAAAACTTGAAAAACTACTTTGATTAGAAAGGAAGACCACGTGACATAAAGAAAAGAGGACCAACTACAGAATCAGACTTATCTGGGTTGTAATCATAGTATAATCCTGAAAAATCTATGATCCTAAAAAGTTAACTCAGAGTCTATAGATAAAACAGCATAATACTCACCTTGGAGATTAATTTACGGTGAGAATTAGTGATAAATAAAGGACTTACTGACATAGTGACTGAAACAGAGAAAGGAATATGAAGTGCTAACTTTAATTTTACAATTCTGGATTCAGCTACCCAGAATACTCACTATTATAGAACCCAGATTTCTGGTCCAAAGAGTTCAACTTACTTTCTTTTTTTTTTGGTGTGTGTGGGGGGGGGGGCGGGGGGGGGTACTGGGGATTGAACTCACGGCTTTCTGCATGTGAGGCAAGCACTCTACCAACTGAGCTATGTCCCCAGCCCTTCCATTTTCTCTGTGTTAACACTAATTCAGACTTAACACAGTTAATATTTACAAAAGAAAATATTTAAACATGAAAATAAAATTTAACCATCCTAAGAGTAAAAAAATAGTTTACTCTTTATAACTATATGCTAAAATCTCTCCCATTCCAAATTTTTTTGAAAAAAAGAAGACCCCCAACCCTATACTGTCCTCAATTATCTTTCCTACATGAATTTATAGAAAAAAGTCTACATTAGTTCATTTCTACTTCACCTCCCAATCATCAGTCCTTTGAGCTTGATATAATCAGCTCCCAACTTTCCGCTGAAATTATTCTCACTAACAATATTAGAGTCAAGTCCAACTGATTATTTTCAAACCTTAAGTGGTATGTCCCTACTGAATAAAATTCCTTTGGTTTCTTTGACAATGAATTTCTTCTCACCTTTCTAACTGGCCTATTAACTTGTTTTATATTCCTTTTCCTGTTCATGTCTTCAATATTAGGTTTTCTCCAGAATTCCAGTTTCTTATTCCATACACTAAAATTAAAATATTTTATTCACCTGCATAGCCTTTTGCTACTGACTTTCTAATTAGATATCTATATTCAATTAGCTCCTTTGTATGTAAGTCCCTAAGGAATTCCAACTTAAAAACTGTAAATTCAAACTCATCATGTACCTAATCCAAGCTAACACTTCTTGTATTTCCCTCACTTGATTAATGACTTTGCTAAACCAGCAACTGTTCAAGATATGAGAATTGTTCCAATCTCCCTCTCCCCTGGCAACTTCTGTCAACTCTATTAGTTAATCTCTCTCAGACATTCAGCATCTAGTTCTAGTACTTCAAATTTCTTCCTGTACTACTGCAGTATCTTTGACAGTGCACTAATTCAGTCCACATAAACATTTAGGAAATAATTATATTCTTACAAACCCTGGGGCCAGAACACATTTAATTGGTCCACAAATAGGCAAACTAGAACTAATAAAAACAGTGAAACGAAGAATGAAAATATTACAACATTGGCATCCCTGTTTTTATCTGTTCCTGAAACCCAGATACAACTTCAGGTGATAGGACCATTCCTCAACAATTCCTTGGACTCGATGATTCAATATATTCCCCTTTTTACTTTAGGTATTTGTAATAAAGTCCAAATGATAGATTTATTTATTTTTTTATTTGTTCTTTATTTTTTATTTGTTCTTTTTAGTTACATGACAGTAAAATCTACTTTGATATATTTGTACAAACATGGAATATATCTTATTCTAATTAGGATCCCAGTTGTGTGGATGTACTCAAATGAGAAGTTTTCCTCAAGTTATCCTCTCATAGAGACACCAGAATTATCTAAAACATTAATCATTCCATATTATTCTCTCCCCTGAGATCCTTCAATAGTTCCCCTGGCTTAAGGAACTGACTAACTCATTCAGCACATAATCTATGGTAAACACTGTGCTAGGTACCAAGGATAAAAAGATGGTAATGATTTCTGTTCCTCAGAGCTAGAAAAACAGTAAAATGGAAAACTTGAAAACAGTGTGATAATAGGTAAATAAAACTTTCAAGTTCATAATGCTATCAGAAGAGATAAAAGCATTCTATTAAAAAAGCATTTTTGGTTTAATATATCAGAAGAATGATTGCTAATAAATGAAGAGAAAATAATGGGCCAAAAAAAATCACTTTTCTACTTTCTAAAATAATAATAAATTCAGAGAACAAATGGCAAAACAGACGCTAAAATCTTAAAAGGACATGTGTACTAAAGAACTTATATGATGAGTCATGATCATGACTATAACTTACTTTCTCACAGTATCCCATATAGAAGAAGCAAGGCAGGAGAGAACAGCAGAAACAATACTATAGATATTATTATTTTAATTTTTCCATTTATTTGAAAATTCTCATAATAAGAGAAGATTAGGAAGAAAATACAAATAACCAGAGTGGCCACACACACACATACACACACACATATCTACCAAACTGTAAGCACCTAAAGGTCAGTGTTAAACCTTTTCTCTACAACGGTTTATCCTTACTAGCAGGCCACATGGCATATGCTCTGTAACAATTTCATGAATGAAATGCATTTTAGAAGATCCGCAGTTTAAGTTCTACTATAGATGAGATATCAATACTAAAAAGCAATACTGCAAGCAATTCTCCTTACCTCTACATTTAAATTCAGGATATGGTATCAGGAAATAGATAGTCACCTGGAAAAAAACACATGCCTAACTCACACCAAAATAACTTCCATATGTACCTAGTTTAGATGTTAAAATTTTTTTTTAAAGAAAACATGAAAGAATTATTTTTAAGTCATAAAACTGAGCAAGTTTTTGTAATGATAAAATGAAATTAAAATACCAGTTTATTGAAAAAAAATAAAAGATCAAATGTGACTACAAAAATTCCTATAGAAGAAAAAAATCAAATTTAAAAGACAGAAGGATAAACTGGCTAAAAAGATTTCAGTGCAGTATATCATAAAGGGTAATCTCTAAGAGAAAAAGAAGAGACTCAGAGTCCAATAAAGAAACATGTAACCAAATACACAAATAAAAGCAAAGAATCTGAACAAACATTTCAAAGAAGGGAAATACCAAGGGTCAATAAAAGAAATGCATATTAATAATGCAATGAGCTACCATGTTCACATAGCAGGTATCCATTGTTCTGTCTTCCCCCTCCCCACCCCCGCCCCCACACACAAATTTATTGTTCTGTGTGTAAAGAGTAGCATCTTGTGTTGGTCATTTGGACTTAAGTTTCTTGTGAAAGTCCCATGTACATGTAAAATTATT
This sequence comes from Marmota flaviventris, assembly GCF_047511675.1. NCBI lineage: Eukaryota > Metazoa > Chordata > Mammalia > Rodentia > Sciuridae > Marmota > Marmota flaviventris. Next base: position 26,418,334 of record NC_092507.1, on the reverse strand, counting down.
AAAACTTGGTTTTTTTATTGTTTTTTGTTGTTGTTAATCAGCCTTATGTTAATCTGGTTCCTGGATCTAGCCAAAAAGCCCACATAAGGTTTAAGGGGGAAGAAAGGAGAAAGTAGAATCTCTTCCTCTCTCATACTCTATATGATGCTTGGCATATTTCTGGAAAAACAAGTACATTTTGCTAGAATTGAATGACCAAAAGTGCTCAAAATGGACAGAGAAAGAAGAGACCTATGAGAAATTTGTAGATAACAGAAAAACTGCAAAGTATTTAAATGAGAAGAGAAGTCATTTAAAATTCCTGAAGACATGTTTTATTAGGATCTTGTGTTTTACATATGGATTCTGTGTACCAGAAGAGTGTTGAATATTATAAGGAAGTGGAAAATGAAAGATGGAATACTGGTTAGGAAGCTATTGCAATAATCCAAGGAAAAACTGGTGAGTAGGGCCAAGTTGGTAATGGCATAAAGATCTCAGGTTTGGATACACTTTAAAGGTAGATACATTTCCTGGTATAAGATGCTGGGAATAAAAGAAGTCAAGGATAACATAACAAGGTTCCATTTCTTCAAACAGGAACACTAGAGTATCAAATCAAAAAGAATAACATGAATACTTTGGTTGTAGGACTGTTCATTTTGATATCTTTATTAAATCTTCAAATGGAAATATAAGAAAGCCGTTGGAGAACAGTGAAAGTCTGTAATTCTAGCAGCTCAGAAATCTGAGGCAGGAAGACTGAAAATTGAAGGCCAGCCTGGCCAACTTTTTAATTAAATTTAATTAAAACTTAAGTGGGTACTGGGGATAAAATTGAGAGGTAAAGCTCCCCTGAGTTCAATCCCCGGTGACAAAAAAAAATAATTAAAAAAAATGAAATACAGCATTTGGATATATTAGTCTGTAGTTAAAGATGAGACTTCTGCCAAGTAATGAGGAAAAACAATTAGGAATGCAATGTAGAGATAGTACTTAAAATTCACCTGACTAGATAAGATCACCTAGTTAGTTTACTTACTAGAAATGGGAAACAGCCAAGAGTCATGAGACATTTCAACATTCAGAAATCTAATAGGAATAAAGGTTCATAAAAAGACACCAAAAGAACAGCCAGGGTTGGAAATGTAGTGGTAAAGTGTCTGCTCTGCAAGCACCAAGCCCTGAGCTCAATCCCCAATAGGGGATGGGATTTAAGAATGGGAGAGACTAGCCAGAAGGTAGGAAGAAAAAAAGGGAATTACTAGCTATAATAAATGCTAACATGACTAATAAAATGAAAACTAAAAATGTATTACTAATATTTGCAAAGTTTAAATGAACTTTTATCTTAACAAGAACTGTATCAGTGGGAAAATAAGTGAACAAGCCTCTGAGGGCAGATTATTATCTTCAGAAAGACTGAGAGGAGATAACTTGACAACACATTAAGTACAGATGACTCTTCAAAGAAATTTTGCTCTGAATTAAAGAAAATAAGCTGAAACTAAACTAAAATCTGGAATAAATAGGTTTTTTAACTTATATTTTTTGTTTTCTTTTGTGAGAAAAAATTTAAATGAAGAAAAATTACATCTTTGTAATTTTAACATCTTGGGAATGATTCATTAAACAAGGAGTAATTAATGTATTCAGGAGAAGAGTCTTCGGGCAACAAATAAAGTTGATGATCGGTAAAATATAGGTTTATTGGTAAATCTGGGGGAAAATTTGTAACGTTATTTTAACCAACTTAAGTAGAATATTTGTTTGCTAATAAGCAAATTTCATGATGCCAGAAAAGGTAATTTTTATTACTCCTTGTTCTTATGCTTAATCCTTGCATTAATGGTTTACTAACATTTCTATACTATATCTAAAAATCACTTCATTGTAAGATACTACCAACAAAGGGATCCAATTACCAATTACATTTCATTTATAAAGCACTTAATTCCTCCTGTTTTGTTTGAAGTGTAATTATCACAAAGTAACATCAATTACAATTCCAACTTCAGAAACCATGCTTCTCCATCAGTTTTCTGAGGCTGCAAGCTGGGGTTGTAGTTCAGTGGTTGAGCGCTTGCCTCACATGGTTCGATTCTCAGCACCACATAAAAAAATAAATACAACAAAGATATCATGTCCATTTACAACTAAAAAAAAATGTTTAAGAAAATTTCTGGGGTTGCTACTTTTCTCTGCTATATAAAGAAACAAAGAATGGTGGAAATGAGGATCCCTAAAACTACTAGGAATGCAAAAACAAACAATAAACATAAAAATGAAGTAATCAGTAAGTTCTAAGTAAAAGTTTAAATCAGCATTTTGACACAGAAATATCTGAGATAATTTGATTTTTACTGCTACTTATATAACAATTCCCTAAATAAAAATCTCTTTAAACTGTAAGATCACAAATGTAGTTCAACAGCTTATAATATTTATATAAAGCCAGAAATCATTAAACATAAAGCATAAAATGCCTAAAATGCTTATTTTTATTTAAGACATACAGAAGCACATTTGCAAATCATGTGGTGATCAGTCAAAACTTTGATAATGGGATTTCTTGCATAAATAATAACAAATCATCTTTATAACTGCAATTGAGTTTCTTTAAATTAGAATCATAGAGTCACTCACACATTCATATGTTTACTGATTCACCTAGTGTTTCGAAAGCATTCAAATTATTCACAGAAACAACAGCTCACTTTTCAAAGGACGATTTTAGTTGGGTAAAAAAGGACATAGTTGAAATATTTAATTGTATGACAAATATTAATAAACAAATTTGGGAACAAACAAAACTGACTCTTAGTAAGCATGATGAATTTTGTTTGGGAAACTACTAAATGGTTGAAAAAAAAAGACTTTTATTTATCAATAGGCCAGTGACCAAGAGAAAATTTTTCACGAAAATAGGACAAGATATTGAATATGTTTCAATCTGCTTTCAAACTGCACGTATCAACATATTAGTGGACCACAGCCAGAATTTTCTTTTAAATGAACGACCAGAAAGCACAAGCTTACCATATAGAATTATAATAAGCAAAGCTACAAGAAACATTTGTGAACACATGTACACATGTGCACAAGCATATATAGTCTCAATGTAAAATATATTCCTAACAGGTTTCAAAAAAAAAAAAAATTTAAAGCTGACATCAGTGGAATATTTAGATCAATTCTGATTTTATAGCATAATAAATAAAAGATGATTAACAGATGTTGACACTTGAAATATTTCTGATATGAGTTTGATCTTACCAATTAAAGTCTACTTGTACAAAGTAGATAAGCTAAAAATTATAAAGTACATTATAAAAATATAAAATAACCATGTGTTTTTCAAAGGACAGATGCAGACAACAGATTTTACTTTTTTGAATGATCACTGATATTTATAATGATAAAGAAGATCAGAGGTATCTATAAAATGATCCAAACATTCAGCATGTACCTAAAAATTGTTAATGGCCTATTAAAGCTGAAGCATATCACTACAATAAAATATCACATATTTGGGCTGGGGATGTGGCTCAAGCAGTAGCGCGCTCGCCTGGCAGGCGCAGGGTGCTGGGTTCGATCCCCAGCACCGCATAAAAATAAAATAAACATGTTGTGTCCACCGAAAACTAAAAAATAAATAAATATTTTTTAAAAATTCTCTCTAAAAAAAATTTTTAAAAAATCACATATTTTATGGAGTAAAATTTTTTTTTCTTCTGAGGTTTTCTTGTTTTGTTTTTTGCAGAAATAGGAATTGAGCCCAGGGTCTCTTACTGCCCCAAAACATTTTTAGGCTACCAGGGATTGAACCCAGGGATGCTTAACCACTAAGCTACATTTGCAGTCCTTTTTAAATATTTTCTCTAGAGACAGGGTCTCACTGATTTGCTAGGTGCCTCACTAAGTTGCTTAAGCTGGCTTTGTACTCTCAATCCTCTTGCCTCAGCCTCCTGAGCCACTGGGATTGCAAGCGCACACCACCATACCTGGCTCCAAAACTTTTATATATATTTTAATATCCCAATATTTTGAAAAGCATATTACTTTCATAAGCAGAATAAAATACTTAAACAAAAATAAACAAAAGCAAAAGTTTATTTATGTCAATAGTTGCAGAAACATAATACCACAGAGGTAAGAGGAGACAGCTACAACTGTGCTCTAATTTTTGGAGCTATTCTTCCTCCTAATTCAAAAATTTCTGTAACATAGTTAGGAATTTTTATTTTTATCTTCTTTCCTTTCCTGGCACCCACGATTTACCTGGTATCTCTCTGTTTAGATAAGCAAAGATCGGTCCAAGTCCTGAATCTAATGTCTAATCTAAAAAAGCTATGTTTAAATACTTTTTTTAGAGCCTTTAAACAGCAGAGACAGAGTAACCTGTACTTTTTTCCCCCTAGATGACACCAGTAAGTTTATGACAACATAATTCTATTACTCTCATGAAACCATTAAACACAAGACACACCACTTCTACTAGCTCACGCTATCTGCAACAGTAAAATTTTTTAATTTAAAAAAAATTCTCTTTGAATAACTTTTATCTATTGTAAGGGCTGGTGAACTTCAGTCCCTGACTAAGGGCTTTTTTTTTTTTTTTTTTTTTTTTTAATGATCTCTAAGTAAGGAATTCTTTTACATTTTCAAAGGTTCATGAAAATCCATGAGGCTCTGGGTTCAATACCTAGCACGACTCACTAAATAAACAGATGAAGAAACAAATATTTAAAGAGCAAGAAGAGGAGGGGGGAAAGGAAGAAGAAGAGGAGAGAAACCATATTCGGGCCACAGTCAAGAAATACAGTTTATCCTTTGGTTCCAAAACTACTTAGGGACAATTCTTATAGAACTGTACCTGAATTAAATTCAAAAGAACAGAGATTGTAAATGAGACACAAGCTACAAAATAGTAACTGTGAAACACTCCACTTCCAGCCAAGGTACAGATACTATTTGCAGAATAATTCTCCTGCTATAAATAACTAAAAACAAGGCAAAATGTATGTAACATCTCTTTTCAGAGTATAAATAAGGAACATAAGACAGAAAGGGCTGAGAAAATGGAAGCAAATTAAGTGAGCCCTATGTTCACCTTGGCATTTAGCCAGGGAACTTAGAAAACCCTGGTACAGAGAGGGAAAACTCAAGAACACTCCAGGCTCAATAATCTGAAAACACAAGATATAGAGTTTGAGAAAGCGGGAGCAGCAGCTGGTATTTGCTGAACAAATTACCAGGGAAGAGACAAATACTCAGAAAAGACAGACATTAAGCTACACTAAAATTAGGTAAAATTCTGTAAGGATGAATACAGAACAACTATCAGAGAGATATAAGATGAAAAATAACTGGTGTTCCCACAAGGATGTGGATACTTTTAAATTCAGATTAACCTTGAGTGATGAGATTTTGTCACTAAATACACTGATAAATCTAGATAACGGATTATTGTCTGCTTAAAAAAAAAAAACGATTATCAACTAAGACAATCTACAGTATATAGTACTAAATGAAGAAGGCCAATCTGAAAATGCATAAGGGTAGAGAAAGTAAAAAGACTGGTTCGATCCTCAGCACCAAATAAATAAATAAATATATAAATAAATAAAAAGGTATTATGTCCAACACTAGTCGTTTACAAAGGTTAGAGGGAAGAGAAAGATGAACAGATAGAACATAGATAATTTCTAAAACAGTGAAACTATTCTGTATATTATCACCATGATACATTTGCCATAGAATGATGAACACCAAGAGGGAACCCTAATGTAAATTATGAATTGTGGGTGACAATAATGTGTCATTGTAAACTTGTCAATTGTAATAAAAACTTAACTACAGTTTGGGATATCCATGGTTGGGAAAGTCTCTACGGTAAGGGAGGTAGGAAAGGTACAGCAATTCCTTATAATTTCAACTCAATTTTGCTATAAGCCTAAACACTATTCTAAAAAATAAAGACAGGGAGAGGAGGAGGGGGGAAAGAAAGCTTGTCAAACACCCAGGATAATCAACAGGGATCTCTAAAATGTTGCACACTAAAAACAGGGCTAAACTAACTTAACTTCTACAATGAAATCAATTCTAGAGCTGTTCTCAGAAGTTTAAAAAACCAAGTTCCCAAAAGATCAAACTAATTCAAAGCAAATTAACTGCATCACCCCCCCACATACACACACACACACCCCAACACCCATGTTAAAAAAAAAAAAAAAAACACGTCAACAATCACTCTTTAGAAAAAGAAAATAAAGGAAAACAAGAACTCGATGAGGAGAAAAGTAGAAACTATTTATTTGTTTAGCTACTGGGGATTTAACCCAGGGGCACTCTACCACTGAGCAACATCCCAGCCCTTTTTGTTTCTTATTTTGAAACAGGGTCTCACTAAGTTGCTGAGGCTGGCCTCGAACTTGAAAACTGCCCCTCAGTATCAAAAAAAAAAAAAAAAGATGAGTTATGATTTTAGAATTCACTGGCTTAGGAAGGATTAACTGGCTCTCTTTCAAGGTAAAACTGTCCTTCAATTCATCCATGAGCAAGAAATCCAGACAAAATATTTAAAAGCCCATGCAAGTACACACACACACACACACACACAGTAGGCAAAATATGGGAAAGATTGTATACTGAGAAATACAAAACATTGATTTGACATTTAAGGCCTTAACAGAGAAATATATCGTGATCATGGATAGGAAGGCTATATAAGTTTTGTAATTTGTCCCAAATTAATCTATAGACTTAATGTAATTCCAATCAAATTCCTTGTGTCTTCTTTGTAGAAATTTATACTCTGCCTCTAAAATGTGTATGCAATGCAAAGAATGCCAACAGCTGTTGAGAGCCACAGCCCAAGGGGCCACAGCCTAAGAGGCCCAGCAAACTTCCAGCTGCCAGTTGATGATTGGCTCACAGAGGCCCCAGCAAACTTCTAGCTGCCAACTGATTGGCTCCTCTGCGGTGATGCTCATTGGGCTGTTTCCCCGCCCTTTCAGACCACTGAGCTGCTCATTGGGGGACTTTTTTTGGCTCTGCCCACGTGACCCAGCCAATCAGCCTCAAGAGCAGGAGGACTAGGGGAGGTTGAGAGGTTTGTGGGAAGCCTGTGGTGGCAGTTGGGCTCTGAAGGTTTTTCCTGAGGAACTGTTTTGTTTGGCATGTGTGGTTCTAAAAATAAAGTTTGTTTCTTTTGACAAGTGGCTCCTGAATTGTGCCCAGCCAGACTGCCGACATTTGGTGGCCCATACTGGACGAACCCGAGACCTTGGCGTTATCAGCACCAAGCTCTGCAAACAGCCAAAGGGAAAAGAAAAAAAAAAAAAAACAGAGTTGACTGGGCACAGTGGCATACTAATCCCAGTGGCTTGGGAGACTAAGGCAGGAGGATCACGAGTTCAAAGCCAGCCTCAGTAATTTAGTGGGGCCCTAAGCAACTCAGTGAGACTTCTGTCTCTAAATACAAAAAAAAAAAAAGTGGCTGGGGATGTGGCTCAGTGGTTGAGTGTCCCTGGGTTCATTTCTCAGAATCACCAAAAAAAAAAAAAAAACAGAGTTGGATGACATACACTAACTTTGTAAGTATGAAATTATTTCAAAATGAAAACTTAAGTTTTATTATCAGTAAATTATACCACAACAAAATGTATTTAATTTTTTAAAAAATTTTTCACTTACAACTAAGAAACTTATAAGGATAGTCCAATATGTACAAAATAGTTACTTTAAAGCTGCAAAACACTGCTGAGAGAAACTAAAGAGGATCTAAATAAACGGAAAGACATTATCATGTTTCATTAGCTGGAAGACTTACAATTATTTAGATCAATTCCCTCCAAAATTGTTGCCTGACACAGCACTTCTTCCTTTTTTTTTTTTTTTTTTAAGAAACTGACAAGCTCATACTAAATGTTATAATACAGAAATGCAAAAGATCTAGCATAGCAAAACAACTTTGAAAATAATGACTTAGAAGATCTAATATGAAGTTAAATTAACCAAGATAATATGGGTTACCTAAGGAAAACCATAGAGATTCATGGAAAAGAGTCCAGAAATGGACTCAAATGTATTAGGCCAACTAATATGCAACAAAAGTATGTAGATAAAGCAATTTGAAAAAACAAAAATCCGGGTTGGGGATATAGCTCAGTTGGTAGAGTGCTTGCCTCACAGGCACAAGGCTCTGGAGGGTTCAATCCCCAGCACCACCAAAAAAAAAAAAAAGTTCAGTTACAAATTTTGGGCTGGGAATGTGGCTCAAGTGGTAGTGCGCTCGCCTGGCATGTATGTGGCCCAGGTTCGATCCTCAGCACCACATACAAACAAAGATGTTGTGTCCACCGAAAACTAAAAAATAAATATTAAAATTCTCTCTCTCTCTTAAAAAAAAAATCAATCAATCAATAAAGGTAAAAAAAAATCCCTTTAATAAATGGAACCATAACTGGATATTCAAATGCAAAATATTTATTTTGACTCTTGCATTATACTACATACTAAAACTAACTCAAAATGGATTACTGATCCAAATATAAAATTTAAGGTTTCTAGGGAAAAAAGTTAAAAAATCTTCATGATTTTAGGACATATTTATTAACACACAAAGGGCACACACTATAAAATTTTAATAACATATGGCTTCATCGATACTAAATACTTGTGCTTTACAAAGGATACTATTAAGATAATGAAAAGGCAAATCTCAGATGAGACGGATGTAGATGGAGAAAGATACAGAAATATACCCATCTATTTCTAGCTATAATCAATCTATATTGACAGACATCCAAAGTATATAAATAAACTTTACATCTAAGAAACAAAAAGATGAACAACAAATTTCAAAATGGACAAAAATTTGAACACAGGCTTCATAAACTAGCATTTAGGAAAGGCCAATAAACAAAATGAAAAGATGTTCAACAGTCCTATTTATCAAGGAAGTGCAATTTACAACAATGAGATGTCACTATCCAGCCCCACCCAATCCCACTAAAATAGCTGTAATTCAAAAGACAGAGACAACCTAACCAAATGGATAAATTCCATGAAAACTTATCAAAACAGATACAAGATTAAACATTAAATGTGACTAACATTACCTCAATTCAAAGTGAATGCATAATTTAAAAAAACCTTCACCTCAAGAAATCTCCAGGCCCAGTTGGTTTCACTGGTGAATTCTTTTTAAAAAATTAATGAAGCTATAATCCCAATATTAACAAAAATTTTGACAGGAAAATCCTTAAGAAAATATTAGCAAAATCAGGGATAGAAATATGGCTGAGTGGTAGAGAATCTGCCTAGCATGAGCAAAGCCCTGGTTCAATATACATAACCCAAGAAAAAGAAAACATTAGCAAATGGAAGCCAACAACATGGGAATAGTAATATTCTTCAGCAATTTCTCAGGATAAAATGACAATATTTTTTAATGTAATAAAGCTTAAGCCTACTGGACAGAAACCAACAAAAATTAACCCCAAATGACAAAAAGCAATAACTACTTTAAGTGAAATCAGGAAATCAGTCAAAAGTAACTATTACCTTGATTATTACTTCAGGAAATCCTACAAGTTTTAGCAAAACCAATGAAATTATATGTGAGCAACCACTGGGGGTAAAAAAAAAAAATCTATTCAATAATATGGTTTTTGTCTAGATCATTACAGACTCAAGTTTATTTTAAAAGCAACAAGATTTAACAGGGGCGGGCTGGGATTGTGGCTCAGTGGTAGAGTGCTTGCCTCACATGTGTGAGGCACTGGGTTCAATCCTCAGCACCACATAAAAATAAATAAATAGATAAATAAATAAAAATATTGAGTCCATCTACAATTAAGGAAATATTTTTTTAAAAAGATTTAACAGGAGAATTGTATAAAATTTTTAGGCTATTCCAGCAGTAGGAAACTGGAAATTAGAAAAATACTCCATTTTCAAAGGTAACAAAATACTTTGGTATAAATGACATAAGGAGAGGGCTGGAGTTCTAGCTCAGTGGCAGAGCGCTTGCCTAGTACGTGTGAGGCATTGGGTCCCATTCTCAGCACTACATAAAAATAATAAATGAATAAATAAAAGATATTTTGCAAAATGACATAAGTATAAAGTATTTATTACTTGAAAACAATCAAAATTTTAATGAATGACATAAAACAAGATCTGTATAATAAGATGTGGCCCATAATACAATATGAAATAAAAATTCTGTTTATTTCCCAAAGTAATAGATAAATGTATGCTTTTGTAAATTAGAATTCCAACTTTGTTCGCGCCACCCCCCACCAGTGCTAAGGATCAAACCAGGGCCTCATCCATGCTGAGCAAGCATTTTACCACTCAGAGCTATATCCCAAATCCCTCCAATAATATTTTTGTATTGTTTAAAATTATGTTAAAATTTAGTGCCTTAATAAAAAGCTTAAAAAATAAAACAAAACAAATGAACAAAAAAATCCTGAGTTCTATGATATGGACCTGGAATCCCAGCTACTTACTTGGCTGAAGAAGGAGGATCATTTGAGTCCAGAGGTTCAAGCCTAACCAAAATAGCAAGATAAGTCTTTAAAAAAAAAAAAGGCAAAAAAATCAAACACACACTGACTTGACTCAGCAGACAGATGTCTATACCAAATATTCAATTAAAATATAGTAATAAAAAACTTTTTAGGGCATACTCGCCCACATCTCTATTCCCAGCAACTCAGGACACTGAGGCAAGAGGATCACAAGTTCAAGTCAGTCTGGGTAACACAGAGAGACCCTGTCTCAAAATGAAATTTCAGAAGGACTGGCAGGTACCTCAGTGGTAGAGTACTTGACCAGTATGTGTGAGGCCCTGGGTTCAATGCCCAGTTTTGGGGAAGAAAGGGACTACTTAAAACAAATATCCAACAAAATAAATATGGTACTGACATAGCAATAAATATATTAATAGAACATAACAGAAATCCCAAATATAGATCCCAACATAAATAAAACATTAATATATCTCAGAGGTATCAATTCAGTTCAATGTTAAAAAGATGGAACTATTTAGATGAGGAGAATTATGTGTTAGAACAACAGGCTACCCATCTAAAAAAAAACTAAACCCCTATCATACCCAACATCCAAATGAAATGAGGCTTAAAAGCTAAAATATGAATTAAAGAGGTGTTATAATATCTTTTCTAGAATTATAAATTTTTACTAAAAAAAAATGTTAAAGCAGAAAGACAAAGCAATAACAAGTTCATGGAGAGGAAGACTCAATATCATCAAACATGACATTCCTATTAAATTCCAAGTTAAGTTTTCATTATGTGGTTTTGTTAAGAAGTTAACAAGAGCTGGGCATGGTGCTGCTTGACTTGGGAGGCTGTGGAGGGAGGATCCCCAAGTTCAAGGCCAGCTTCAGCAACTTACCAAGGACCCTTTAAGCACCTTAGTGAGACCCTGTCTCAAAATAAAAAGAGCTATGGTTAAGTGCTCCTAGGTTAAAATCCCCAATATCCCCCAAAAAAAAAAAAAAAAAGCTAGCAAGATATTTCTAACATGAATAGTCAAGAACAGGCAATATCCTGAGGAACAATTTTCAGGGATATGTCCTATCAGATTACCAAGATTTATTATATAGCTAAATCAATTAAAACAACATGGTACTGGCACATGAATAAATAATCAGTCCCCTGGAACATTAACTGAGAAAGCATGGGGGTGGGGGGAGCCTCACAAATATTCAGCCTTATCACTAAGAAAAGGAGGCAGTATTTAATAAATGGTGATAAGATAATTCATTAACCTTCTGATACAAGATAAAATTAGTTCCCCAAGCAGTTATTTATAAAAAATTAATCTAGGGTGATTCAACAGCTACATGCAACAGGTAAAACCAACAAGCATTGGTTAAAAAAAAAAAAAAATATATATATATATATATATATATATATAAATATAAAAAACTATTCATGTTTCTGATCTCAGACCAGGCAAGATTTTCTAAAATAAAATGATGGGAAAAAATGTAAACCAAAGGAAAAGACTAATACATTTATCTTCACTCAATTATATTAAATTTAATCAAGTTCTGCATATGCAAAGACTCTACAAAGACAAGACACAAATTGAGCATTATCTGCACCATCTGTAACTAGTAAGTTAACTTTTCAGAATATTTAGAAATCTCCTACAATTCAATAAGGAAAAGACCCAATTGCAAGTGAGCAATATATTTAACTGAGCAGTCATTTCACAAGAGAAATAAATTCTGGCCAATAAACAATTTTAAATGTTCAACTAAATATTTAATTATTACTAATAATAATTATTAATCAGGGAAATGCAAATTTAACACAAAACTAATTCCATGTTGTATTTTCCATACTGACAAAGTTTGAAGGTCTGATAAATTGAGTGTTGGCCAGATCTGACCACAACTAACCAGGAATAAAAGTGCAAGTGGATGAAACTACTTAGGAATAAAGTTTTGCATTACTAGAAATGTGGGAATTTACACACCTTATATTTATGCAATCACCTTCTCAAATAAGCTCTACAACTCTGGGAGGTAAATTATGTGTACACAAAATTCAAGAACCACCTGTTCTTTGGGGATTCCTTATTAGGAAACATTTATTTTCACATCTTTCAAATGCCTTAAAAAAAAAATCAAAAGAAGTACATTTCCTGATACAAAAGTTACACTAAATTCATATTTTAGTGTCCATAAAGCTTTGATGAAAATGAATTAATTTAATTCATTCATGCACTGTTTATGACTATGTTTGTACTACAGAGGCATAGCTAATTGCTCTAACAGAGACTATATGACCTATGAAGTCTAAATGTTTATTATCTGATCCTTCATAGAAAAAGTTTGCCAGTCCCTGCCCTAGATTTACAGATTCGAAATTTTTTTTAGAGAGAGACCCACCATAAGAAATACATCTTACACTGAATTTCATACAAGGTACTTTTTTGTTATCAGGAAAAATACATATAAATGTTCACAGAAGAAACGATTATAATAGAAAAACTGGAAGCTTCAAGAAATCTACAGACAAAATAATATAATTTAAAATTGTAATATATTTTTTAAGTATAAGGCTTAAAATATAAAATTCCTAAAAGAAAACAGAGGAAAAGCTTCCAGATACTGGATTTGGCAACAATTTCTTGGATATAGCACCAAAAGCACAAGCAACTAAAGCAAAAATAAGACAAATGCGCAACATTTTTTAAAAATATTTTTTTTAGTTGAAGATTGACACAATAACCTTTATTGTATTTATTTTTTATGTGGTAATGAGCATTAAACTCAATGCCTCACACATGCAAGGCAAGTGCTCTACCAATGGGCTACATTTAACTTGAAAACTTTATATCAAAGGAAACAATCAATAAAGTGAGAAAATAGCCAACAGAATAAGAAAAGATATCTGCAAATCATATATCTGATAAAGGGAAATATTTATACAGAACTCTTACAACTCATCAAAAACAAAACCAATCTGATTTTAAAATAGCCAATAACTTTAAGAGACATTTCTTCAAAGATGATCAACAAGCATATGAAAAGATGCTCAACATTACCAATCACTAAAGAAATGCAAATCAAAACTACAATGAGACACCATTTCATACTCATTAAGATAGACACTATCAAAAACAAAATAACAAGTATTGATGACCGTACAAAAATTAAAACCCTTCTGCAACACTGGTAGGAATGTGAATTCTTCTAACCAGTGTAGAAAAATGTGAGGTAGTTTCTTAAAAAATTAAAAATGAATTATATGTGATCCAGTAATCCCACTTCTGAGTTTGAAAAACAAAAACAAACAGCCCCCAAAAAAAAAACCATGAAGTCAACATCCCAAAGAGATATCTGCATACCCATTTTTTGCTGCAATGTTATTCACTACAGCAAAGAAGTAGAAACATCTCAAATGCCCATCAAAGAATAGATGAATAAATAAAACGTGATATGTGCATATCACATAATATTATTCAGCCTTAAAAAATAAGAAATTCTGACAAATATTTCAACAAAGATAAAACTTAAGAACATTATCCTAAGTTAATATTTCAACAAGAAAAGACAAATATTGTATGATTCTACTTATAGGAAGTAGCTAAAGAAGTGAAACTCTTAATAACAAAAAGAAAATTGTAGTTGTCAGGAGCTGGGAAGAGGGAGTAATAGGGATTTATTGTTCACTGAACACAGAGTTTCAGTGAACAATAATAAGATGCAAGTGTTCATCTTGAACAATGTGAATACAGTTAACCACTACTGAATTTCATGCTCATGATGGTTTGGGGTGATAAATTTTGTTATGTTTTTAACATAATTTTAAATAAACAGATAAATAAATGTGACATTTTTACATAATGAATTATCATATGTCAGTGACAAATGAATAAACTACAAACATCAATACAGCCAAATCTCAGGAATATAAAATGGAAAAAAAGCAAGGGTAACATATACACTATGATTCAAAACAATCCAAAGCTCAAAAGCAAGTAAAATGAAGATATTATATAATATGGTGAAACAATTTTGAAAAGTAAGGAAATAAAGTTTAGAATAGTGATTACTTTCTGAAGATCTGGCTATTTATATGGGACTGGAGAACTGGCGTCAAAAGTATGAAAATATACTTTTTTTTTTAAAGCCTCATTTTTTTATCTTTATTTTGTTTATTTATTTTTATGTGGTGCTGAGGATCGAACCCAGGGTCTCATACACGAGAGGCGAGTGCTCTACCGCTGAGCCATAACCCCAGCCCAAAAATATACTTTTTTAAAGTTAGGTAGCGAAGCCGATGATTTCGTTTAAATCTCTCATTATATTTTTGTGCTTATTTAATAATTTATAAAAATAGATTTCTAAAAATTCTAAGAAATTCTAGGACACCATATAATCAAGAGATAAGAAAAACTTCCTCAACCAAGACTACAAATCCAGATGTTATTTTTCAAATTGCTGAAATTTTTAAATATTAAAATACTTACTTAACAAAAGATAACAAAAAAGACAGTTAAACAAGAGAAATCAGGACACCAGCCTCCATTTTCAAGAGTCTTAAGTTATGCATTTCAAAAGTTAAAAACACTGAAGGTATACAGTGATTGTCTATCTTTTTAAGCGTATACCCAAATTCTTTAAAATATTTACTTTAATATGCTATGACTCACCTTAACAATTATTATAATATGAAACGAGATTGCAACCTGGCATGAAAAAAAAGTAGAAAAACAAGCAAAAGATATTCAACAAATATTTATGGCTAGACAATAGAGACAAGTTCAAATGTTAAACATATTGATTCAATAAGACTGAAGAACATGCAAATTAATGTTAACTCAGATGTCGTACATCTACTGGACTGCCAAATACTACAAAGAGGTATAATATATACTAATGAGTGGGACAAAGTATTCTTATATACTGCTGGCTAAAATGTTAGGTTTAAAGATTAAAAGCAGTCCACCAATACCTATTAAAATTAGGCATTTCCTTTATCCCATAATCTCCACTCTTCAGAATCTATGCACAAATACAAAAATCGCAAATAAATAAGGACATATATTAAAGGATTCTAAATGCATCATTTTTTTCATGGCAAAAGAGAAAAAAAAACACTAAAACAATGTAAATGCCTTAAAAACAAAAGCAGAAAAAGACTTATTGTGGACTTAAATTAAAATATTATATAATTTAAGACTTACAGCTATTCCAATTGTGATGGAAAGGTATCATGAAGTACTTTTGGAAGAGAAAAGTAAAACTGAGTATGTATATGATTCCACTTTTTAAAATTGTTTTTAATTCTAATTTGTTATATATGACAGAAGAATGCATATTACACATATTGAGCACATTTTTTCATATCTCTGGTTGTATACAAAGTATATTTACACCACTGTG
Organism: Marmota flaviventris; assembly: GCF_047511675.1. Classification (NCBI taxonomy): domain Eukaryota; kingdom Metazoa; phylum Chordata; class Mammalia; order Rodentia; family Sciuridae; genus Marmota; species Marmota flaviventris. Next base: position 26,402,412 of record NC_092507.1, on the reverse strand, counting down.
TCTTTATACATGTACTAAGGATAATGATGTCCATCTCATTCCACCATCTTTTCTGCTCCATGTTTCCTCCCTCCCCCACCCCAAGCCCTTTGCTCTATCTAGAGTTCGACTAATACTCCTTTGCTCCCCTTCCCAACTATACTATAAATCAGCCTCCTTATAACAGAGAAAACATTTGGCATTTGGTTTTTTGGGATTAACTAACTTCACTTAGCATTATATTCTCCAACTCTATCCATTTGCCTGCAAATGCCATAATTTTATTCTCTTTTAATGCTGAGTAATATTCCATTGTGTATATATACCACAGTTTCTTCATCAATTCATCTACTGAAGGGCATCTAGGTTAGTTCTAAAGTTTAGCTATTGTGAATTGTGCTGCAATAAACATTGATTAGCTGTGTCCCTGTAGTATGCTGTTTTTAAGTCCTTTGGTTATAAACCGAGGAATAGGATAGCTGGGTCAAAAGGTGGTTCCATTCCCAGTATTTCCAAGGAATTTCCATAATGCTCTCCATATAAGCTGCACTATTTTGCAGTCCCACCAGCAGTTTATGAGGGTGTCTTTTCCCCACATCCTCGCCAACACTTATTGTTGTCTGTATTCTCAATAGCTGCCATTCTGACAGGAGTGAGATGAAATCTTAGAGAAGTTTTGATTTGCATTTCTCTGAATGCTAGAGATGCTGAACATTTTTTCATGTATTTGTTGATTGATTGTATATCACCTTCTGAGAAGTGCCTTGGCCCATTTATTGATTCGGTTATTTGGGTTTTTTTGGTATTTAGATTTTTGAGTTCTTTATATATCCTAGAGATTAATGCTCTATCTGATGTGCAAGGCATAAAAATTTGATCCCAAGATATAGGCTCTCTATTCACCTCACTGATTGTGCTTTTGCTGAAAAGAAGCGTTTTAGCTTGAATCAATCCCATTTATTAATATGATCCCACTTTTACTAAACAAAATATTACTCAAAACTCTTATGTATGTTTATCTATGTATGTTTATGGCTAATAATTTTATGAGCATTGATAAGAACATGGAAGGCTACCTACAAAGTTGTTGAAGTGAATTGTGAAAAGGGATAGGGTTGATGACATGGAAAGAACAAACCAGCAGAAATGCCAAAAAAAAAAAAAAAATCATACATGAACAGATTCATGCAATTTGTGAGTATGTATTACAGGAAGTGACTAATGCTGTGGAAATTCATTTACAGATATACAGTATGATTTTTTTTTTTTTGGGGGGGGGGCGGTAGGCAATGCTTGGGATTAAATCCAGGGCTTTGTGCATGCGAGGCAAGCACTGTACCAACTGAGCTATATCCCCAGCCCCCTAGCATAAATTTTTTAAAACCTACTTTATGGTTTAGAATGCAATATTCAATTGCAGAATTCCATGCTGTGACAGCACATTGTAATTTCATAAAAAATGGCCACGTTACGTCACACCCCATGTGCTTTCCAAAATGTGACCTAGACCACCTCCTATAAAGATGAAGACTCTGCAACTTCTTCTGAACCTGGGCAAGCCTATGACTTGCCTGTAGCCAATGGAATGTGGTAGAAGTGATATTTTGAGACTTCAGAAGTTCCACTAAAAAAGATGATCCAACTTCTGCCTTACTCACTGAATTACTAATTTGTGTGGGACCCCCAAGCCACCATTAAAAAAAGTCAGACTATGTATGAGGAAAGCAAGCTCAGACTATTTTCCGGTGCTCAAGTCATTGTTCCATACTTTGAGTCCTCCTAGCCCATGCACCAGACATAAGTCAATAAACTTCCAGACTATACTTCCAGGTTATTCCAGGCTACTGTAGTCACCCCCAGCCTCCAAATCATCTGTCAAGACCCAAGCATTGTTTTGGGATGGGGAGTGATCCCTTTCTAAATACCTGAGCCACCTAGTCTTTGAGCATAATAAAATGGTTAATATTTTACATCAAATTTCAGGTGGTTTAAACTGCATGTAGTAATTAGAATGAAAATTCAAGATATGTTCTATCTTACACAATTTAGAAAATCCTGGAAAACTATGTCAACTGACTTTAAGACCAACACTTAAGATTAAAATGTCAAATTTCTAAAACACACATTACATAGTTAAATAATTAACTTTCACAAAATAACTGGAAGAAAACCAGTAAAGTCATCTCTCAGTATCCATGAAGGATTTGTTCCAGGACCCCTCATAGATTAAAAAAAATCTACAGGTACCGGGTATGGTGGCACACACCTGTAATCCCAGTGGCTGGGTTCAAAGCCAGTCTCAATGGTGAGGTGCTAAGCAACTCAGTGAGACCCTGTCTCTAAATAAAATATAAAATGGCTGGGGATGTGGCTCAGTGGTCAAGTGCCCCTGAGTTCAATCCCTGGTACCAAAAAACAAACAAACAACAAAACTCTCAAGGTGTTCAGGTGTTCAAGTTCCTTATATGACAAAATGGCATAGTATTTGCAAGTAAACTAGGCAAATCCTCTTGTATACTTTAAGTTGTCCAGATTACTTATCATATCTAAGATGATGTAAATAGTTGTTATGCCTATTGTTTAGGGGAAATGACAAGGAAAAACACTACAAGTTCAGTACACATGCAATTTTTTCCCAAATATTTTTTATCTGAGCTTTACTGAATCCAAAGATACAGAACCCATGAATACGGAGGACCAAGTGTATTTTCTAAATAATTCAACATAAATAAGTTTTAAATATACACACTATTAAGTTAATAAATAATCAATAGACATTAGACTACTTCATCCATATGTTTCTGTGTACATGTGTTCTAAATGGTCACATTCTATTTCTTCATCTTCCATTGGAGAAACAGGTCAGAATCGTCTTACATTCAAAACCTTTACAATATGCTTTTATCACCCTCTAATCTTACTGACCAACCTGAACTAAATTCCACATACAACTTATGTCTTCAGTTTCCCTGACACTACTCAATATTATTGATAACAATACTGAAACATAGCTGTAATTTGTTCACAAAAATACAGAAATAAAATAAAAATTAGTTTAGTCCATCTTTACACTGGTTACTGGTCAATATGCTCAATTCAAGAAGAACCTTTGTTTTTATTTAATGAATTAAAAATTGTAGAGAACTGTGAGGTGTTTTTCAGTTAAGGCTCTATCAATTCTCAAGTTACATCCCTAAAGAAACTTTAGGTTTCTTTTCAACATTTTTATAAGGATAATAGTCTTTCATAATGTTGGAAGAATTCAAATACTCAACAATAAACTATGTAAACAAAAATATGTATACAGTTCTGGTTAAAAGGGAAAAACTTCAATTATCGGTTCTTTTTATTGTTTTCTTACATTTTACTTTTTTTAAATTGTATCAATTTTCTTAAATTGAACCATACTGATAAGGCAGATATAATTCAGACCCCCATAAGCAACAACAAAATCCTCAATCATAGTTAATATCCTTAATATGCTTCAAAAGCTACTTTACAAATACCTTTATTTCTATCAAATAATTGTTATTCTCAAAAAACTGTGACTCCAATGAATTACAGGGCAATTCAGAAATAGATAATGAAAAATTTAAAAGGAGGGGCTTTAGAGTTATGTAAACTTGCATTCAAATCCTGACTCCAATTAAAAGCTAAATGGTATCTCTAAACCTTAGTTTTTTTCCTTAGTAAATGAAGACAGCCATATTATCTTCATCCAAATGGTTACTAAGACAGATAATGCCCACTAATAACAATTCTCCTTCTCTTCCTTACTAAGAGATCCTCAATTTTATTTTTGGCACAGACTCAGCTACAGGACTATAATTTCCAGCTTTCTTTGAAGCTAGATTGGGCAATGAAATGTACACCCAATCACAGAGGTAGAATTTCCATTTAAAAAAAAGTCCTAATTGCGTTAAGAAGTGTGCTTTTGGGCTGGGGATGTGGCTCAAGCGGTAGCGCGCTCGCCTGGCATGCGTGCGGCCCGGGTTCGATCCTCAGCACCACATACAAACAAAGATGTTGTGTCCGCCGAAAACTAAAAAATAAATATTAAAAAATAAAAAATTAAAAAAAAAAAAGAAGTGTTTTTTTTTTTTTTTTTTTTTTGCCTTCCTCCCCAGGGAACATCATGCATCTTAGAACACCAAGATATCTCGAAAATGGAAGCCATGCACTAAGGTTGTGATACAGAAAGCTGAAGGCCCCTGGATTCCTGAAAACTACAAACCCATATTATAATCGAGGCTTCTTGATTATAAGAAATAAATTTCTATCATGTTTCTATTATATAGTTAAGCTTAATATCCGAAAATAATAAATATCATTTTAAAGAATAATACATGTAAGGTTTTTCCACAAACTAGTACACACTGCAAGTAATCAAAATAGATTTTTTTCATCCAAACAACATCTTCCACAACAAATCAATAATGCTTTTACTTTTCCTTTGAAGTTGTCAAGTTTATTATATTCAATAAACTTGCTCTATCTTTAGAAAATTAAACATTGCTAAGCTGGGCACACCTGTAATCCCAGCAACTAGGGAGGCTGAGGCAGGAGGGCAAAAAGTTGCCTCAGCAACTCAGTGAGACTATCTCAAAAAATAAAAAGGATGTAGCTCAGTGATTGAAAAACAATCTCCAGTACTGAAAAACAAACAAAATTAACTATTGCTGGATGACCAGTTGGTTATCGCAGAGTCATTTAATGAAAAGTCTTTAAGAAAACAGCTACGTGAATACGTTAAATAATCTCTTTATACTATCTGAACTTCTTTCACACTTCGCATAAACTATTAACAGATGGGGGAACATGAATGATTCACAGTTATCAGTCACTTTCTCTATTACCAATCTTACAAAAAACCCACAGCACACATTCTCCTGAAAAATGAACAAGATGGGCAACCACACCTTCTCTTCATACCCATAAAATGTTGAGCCTTGGACTGGGGTTGTGGCTCAGTGGTAGAATGCTTGCCTAGCATGTGCGAGGCCCTGAGTTTGATCCTCAGCACCACATAAAAATAAATAAATAAAATAAAGGTATTGTGTCCAACTAAAACTAAAAAATAAGTATTTTTTTAAAAATGTTTTAGCCTTTTTTCTTTTAAATCCCATTCATTAAACAAACTGTATCTCTGGAAAGTCAATTTAGAATATGATAAATCTCTTTTCTTTCTAGACATCTATCCCAAGACAAAGTGTAAGACCTTGAAACCATCTTTGGTATCCTGAATATTATTAGATAGTATGCCCTTACCAATCCTGGATAAGGTTTCTAAATCTTCATGGAGAGAGGCTTAAGTGTTCCCTTAAAACGAGTCCCTTCTCTGCTTCCAATATCCTTTTTAAAAAAAAACATATATATATATTTTTTTTATTTATTTATTTTAGATAGATGGATACAACACAATGCCTTTATTTTTATGTGGTGCTGAGAATCGAACCCATGTCCCGCTCATACTAGGCAAGCACTTTACCGCTGAGCCACAATCCCAGCCCCTTCCAATATCCTTTTAATGGCAAACTACCAGAAACGGAGAGAAAAAGGGAAACACTGTACTATTTATATCTGATATTTGGTATAAAACTGACTGCTTGTACATCTTCAGTTTTGTTTTGTTCTGTTGCAGTGCTAGGAATCAAACCCAGGGCCAAGAACTCTTATCACTAAGCTACATCCTTAGCCCTTCTCTAGGTTAACAATGAGAGACTGGGGTAAAAAAGCCCTATTAGGGCTGGGGATGTGGCTCAAGCGGTAGCGTGCTCGCCTGGCATGCGTGTGGCCCGGGTTCGATCCTCAGCACCACATACAAACAAAGATGTTGTGTCCGCAGAAAAAACTAAAAAAAAAATATTAAAATTCTCTCTCTCTCTCTCTCTCTCTCAAACAAAAACAAAAACAAAAAAGAAAGAAAAAGCCCTATTAGCCAGGTGCAGTAGCACACACCTGTAATCCCAGCAGCTTGGAAGGATGAGGCAAGAGGACTGCTAATTCAAAGCTAGCCTCAGCAACTTAAGGAGTCTCTAAACACCCTAGAAAGACCTTGTCTCTTTTTTTGTTTGTTGGCTGTTGTTGTTGTTGTTTTTTAAAGGCTGGGAATGTGGATCAGTGGATAAGCACACCTCAGTTCAATCCCTGGTACCAAAAATTAAATAAACTTAAATGTTAGGTATACAACTCTAGTTATAGCCACTTGATTATAGCTTTAAAAAAAAAAAAACTTTTTTGTAATGGAAAATGGACAGAATGCCTTTATTTGTTTGTTTTTATGTGGTGCTCAGGATTGAATGAAGTGCCTCACACAGCTAGGCAAGTACTCTGCCACTGAGCTATAGCCCCAGTCCCTGATTACAGCTCTTAAGAGAAATTCCTGTTGCCACTTTTTAAGATTGTTCTTATTGCAAAAACTAAAAAATAGAGCATCAGATTAAAACCTTCATCGGAAATTTTGGTTCATTTCCATTACCAATATACAAACTTAAGCATAGACATGTCTAGAGCATGTATGCAAGAATTTTTTGGTAAGTACTGGGGCTGCAGCTCAGCGGTAAAGCACTTGCCTAGCGTTCAATCCTCAGACCCACATAAAATTAATTAATTAATTAATTAAATGTATCGTGTTCATTTACAACAAAAAATATTTTCAAAAAATTATTTGGAGAAGGCTGGGGATGTGGCTCATGGTAGAGTACTTGCCTAGCAAGCATAAGATTCTAGGTTCGAATGCCAATCCAACAAAACAAAACAAAACAAAAAATTAATGAAAAGAAGAAATAGTGGCAGAGGAATGTGTCCTAAAAGCTCTGCTTTAACATTGACTGTTTTCCTGATATATAATTGGTTCAAAGATGACCATCAGAATCAGGGTGGTCCAATCAATAATGTTTCTTCTAGGAACTTGAAATTAAAAACGAATTAAACAGAAAGACTAAAAGTCATTGGCATATAACTGTTTTCTGACAGGATAGGCTGATATCTTTTGCTGAGTACACTGGAGGAAATTTGTTTTTTTACCTCCACTCTAAATTCTATAGAATACCAAATTTACATCAAAGTGTTTCTTCTAGATAAACTAGCTAATCTACTTTGTTGCCAGCAACAATAATTAAATCCACTGAAGATAAGAATTAGTTAACTATCGATATCAAATAACAAAAAATTAAGACTAACTTAAAAAAATGTAAACATTCAAAATATTAGCAAATTCCAAAAAGAAACAAGGTACTCATAGATTCTTCTGGTAGATGAAAACTTAAAAAAAAAAAAAGGAAAGGAAAGGTACATTCCGCTGAAGAATTCTAATTGACAAAAGTTACACTCCATAAACAAACACAAACACATCCTTTAATGATTTATCAATTCTATTCTTAGAATTTATCCTACAGAAACACCTTAACAAATATACAAAGACATGTAGAGGAAAACTTACCCAGTATTGTTTATAATAATGAAAAACTGAAAATAATTTACATATGTATAAAAGAGGAAGCTGGTTGAATTACAATATAGCCAAAGAATAAAATATTAAGTGGCCATTTAAAAGAATGCAAAAGGATTATATCCATTGACACACAAAGATTTCTATGCAGTTGAAAGAAAAAGGCAAGAATGGCATTCATACGATTCCTGCACATATAAAAAAATTCCCATATACTATATGTGTGTGTATGCCCGCACGTGTGTGTGTGTGTATATATACATATATATTCATAGAAAAAAGTCTGGAAAGATATATATTAAACTCTTAAAGCCAGTTATCTTTAGCGAATGGTAATGACAAAGGTTTTTACTTTCTACTTTATTGATTTCTATACTATAAGTTGAATGTATTACTTTTATAATCATACAAAGAATTCTTTAAAATACTATAGCACAAAGATTCTAAAGAGAACATTGAAAGATGCTGTAAAAAAAGTAGAAACCTTTAAAATAATAAATATACTTTTCTATATAATTCACACTAGCACATAGTGTTATTATACTTCAACACATAAATAACTTGAGAGTAAAATATTTCTTGGAAAATAAAATGCAAGACTCTTATTATTCAAATTAATCTGCTAAAAGTACTGAAAGGATGTGATGAGATCTAGATTAAATATAACTGGTTCATCACATAAATTAGCACTAACCACTCTAATGCTAAATGCTTTGTCTAGACTTTCATCTGTCTAAAGATTTTTTTTTTCAAATGGTACTTACAGTTCTCTACAATTTCATCAAAAACTGCACCACTTTTCTGTTCAAACTGAAAAAGCAAAAAAGGAAAGAGAAAAGTAACGTTATTCTCATAATCTTTTTTTTTTTTTTTTTTTTTTTGGTGCTGGGGATTGAACCCAGGGCCAGCTCAGCTATTATCCCCAGCCCTCACATTTCATTCATACTTCTTTGTATCCTTCCCTATTCCCCAAGGAGCTCTAATTTTCAAGCCAAATTATGCAAATGAGCAACATAAACAAAAACATTTCCAAATGGAGTAAAATAAAATTTAGGATGAACAAAAACAGTTCTTCAAACCAAACCCAAGAAATACATTACATTCCCTATCTTATTAATCACTCTTAAAATAAATCACACAAGAGGATGATCATATATATCTATAATAATAATAATAAGCATAGTTAACACTTAAGAACTTACTAACTCTTAAGGAGAACTACGTAAAAACTTATCAAAACTAAACAGGGGCTGGGGTTGTCGTTCAGTGGTAGAGCGCTTGCCTCGCCAACATGAGGCACTGGGTTCGATACTCAGTACTACATAAAAATAACAACTAAAGGTAGTTGTGTCCACCTATAACTAAAAAATATATATTAAAAAAACCTTAACAGAACAATTGGCAATGACAATTTCTGTTCTTAGGCTAAAGGCAGAAATTTGTTGTTCTTAAAATGAAAGTGAATCATATTACAGGGAAGTAGAGTCAAGTCTGAGGAAATTCTAGACCTTAAAAACAGACACAGAGGGAAAAGAAATTATAACATAGGTAATTCTACCAAGGAATTAAAGAAAGTAGTATGCTCCACCCTGAGTCTTTAAAGGACTCCTTACTTAAAGAAATCTTAGCATTCCAGACTCCTGAACACAAGAACATCACTTCTTGATAAACCTTGCCCAGAGTTGGCCACTCCATTCAAGACAGAAACAGAATTACTGAACTACCTACATAACTGCAAAGAAAATATAGTAGGTATAGATAAACAGTACCTGATATTAATAATATGAGCACAAAATAAATAAACAATATTCCATGTTTCTAAAATAAATTAATTCCCGTGGAAGAGAAGGTTCAAAGTAAACAAACAGAAAACCACTCAAGAAGAAAACAGGTAATTTACAATAAAGAAACGTCTAAGAAATATGTTAAGTTAAATCTGAGAAAGAGGTTACACACAAAAAATAATAACATTAATTGCATGAGGTCATGAGAAAAAAAATATTTGGAAACAAGAAAATGACTGCCAAAATAAAAACTTTTGGGGTAAAATAATGGAAAAATTATTGATCAATTAAAAAAATACTGGGGCTGGGGATGTGGCTCAAGCGGTAGCGCGCTCGCCTGGCATGCGTGCGGCCCGGGTTCGATCCTCAGCACCACATACCAACAAAGATGTTATGTCCGCCGAGAACTAAAATAAATAAATAAATAAATAAATAAATAAATAAAATAAAATAAAAAAATACAAAAAACTAGAAACAATAATTTGAGTGATATGAAGATTAAACTATAGGTCTTACAGCAATCTCCAAGGTCCCCAAGGGGCTGATGTTGTAGCTCAGTGGTAGAGCACTTGCCTAGCATGTGTGAAACATTGGATTCAATCTTTTAACAACACATAAAAATAAATAAAATAAAGGTATTATGTCCATCAACACCTCTTAAATATATACACGCATGCACACACACGTATATATGGCACCCCAAAAGAAGGGAATAATGAAGAAGTAGAAGACACAAAACAAAACTTCTGTGAACTAAAAATATGAATATCTAAGATTCAATGAGCCCATCTGATACCAAAGATGTAATGGGAGAAGGAGGAAAAGATACATCCTGATCAAACTTCAGAATTCCAAAAGTAAGAGGAGTTTTTTTTTTAAATGCATAAACTAGCATGGGGGGAGGGGAGCACACACCATATTTTTTAAAAATGTTAACATGCTTTTTATAAAATATTGCCCAGAGGCAATTTACCTTATGTTCAACCAGTGAAATGACAATCTTGCACAATGCTATAAGGAAAAGAAATGGCACTGATAATAATACCAAGAGGAAGTATGTCTATAATTTATGAGTGATTTAAGGGATTTTGTGTGGGGCATAATCTTTTCCTCTGATGAGCTATTAAACCTAACTCCTAAGATCAGACTGTATCTCTTATCTAAGCCAGAACACAAACAATGAATAACTTCCATATTGTTCTAAAAAAGAAAAAAAATGTAATTTAGACCCTCTACAATTTCACATGGAAAATATTAAAATGAAAATGGGGAAAATAATTAAAATTACTCTGGATATAAGAAATAGCAACTGATCAATGCTCAGGAAATAAACCTAGACAGAAAGAATATCAGGTGTTGCCAGATATGATGGAACACACCTGCAAGCCCAGTGACTCAGCAGGCTAAGGCAGGAGATCATAAGTTTGAGGCCAGCTTCAGCAACCTAGTGAGCACTTCAGAAACTTAGTAAGACCCTGTCTCAAAAATAAAAAATAAAAAGGACTGGGAATGTAGCTCAGTGGAAAAGCACCCTATGGGTTCAATTCTCAGTATGAAAAAAAAAGGGGGAGGGAGGAAAGAATCAGGTGTTAAAACTTCAGAAAACTCTCTTTCAAAATGTCAAAGATTTCAGAATTAAAGTTCCTCCTCTACAGGCTCAAAATCAGACTCTTTGTTTTCCTGCCTCTCCTTCCCTCCTTATCTCTCAAAACAAAAGCAAAGACTAAAACATTGCCTCTTTTTTAAAAAATATTTTTTAGTTGTCAATTTATTTATTTATTTGCTTACGTATGTGAGGTGCTGAGAATCAAACCCAGTGCCTTGCACATGGTAGGCAGGCACTCTACCACTGAGTCACTACTCCAGCCCCAAAACATTGCCTCTTTCTTGATCACGAAACAATTTATAGGCCTGTTTACAAATAGACAAAATTATCTCCAGTCTCTTTTGCTGGAAATGGGTATACATTTGAAAACCCCAGGGAAAGAAACAGATTAGTGGCTGCCCAAGACTAGGGCAAGAGCATGAGGGAGAATCAGGAAACAATTTACTAATGGATATGTACAACTGTGAATACAGCAGTTCCCCCTTATCAGCAGAGGATACTTTTGAAGACCCTCAGTGGATGCCTAAAAATATGGATGGCGCTGAACCCTATATTAGTATACTTTTTCCTATATTTACATACCTATGATAAAGTTTAATTTATAATTAGGCACAGCAAGAGATCAACAACTATTAATAAAACACAACAACTGTAACTATAATAAATTATATGAATGTGGTCTCTTCTCATTTTATCTTATTGTACTATACACCCACCTTCTTGTGATAAAGAAAGATATACAATGTCCACTTGATGAGATGAAATGAGATAGATGAATGACGTAGGCACTATGACATGCCTACTCTGTCAGAGTTGGTTGAAAATAAACACTGATATCTGATAATCCAGACTGCTACCAAGTGACTAATGGGAAGGTAGTATTTACAGCATGGATACACTGGACAAAGGGATGATTCAAGTTCCAGGCAGGATGGAACAGGATGGACAATGATTTTATCACACAACTCAGAATGGGGCACAATTTAAAATTTATGGGGCTGGGGACGTGGCTCAACTGGTAGCGCGCTCGCCTGGCATGAGTGCGGCCCGGGTTCGATCCTCAGCACCACATACAAACAAAGATGTGTCTGCCGAAAACTAAAAAATAAATATTAAAAAAAAATTCTCTCTCTCTCTCTCTCTATCTATCTTTAAAAAAAGAAAATATGCCAGACTCACAAAGTCAAGGGTCTTATAGTTTCTATCTCATCAAAAATAGAAAGAAGAAAAAAAAATCTCATGAAAATAGATGGGACAACAATATAACAGAGGAAAGGGATCAAGGGAAGGGGGGAAAAAAGGGGAAAGGTACTGAGAATGAAATTGAACAGATTATGTTATGTGCATCTACAAATATATCATAATGAATTCTCGAGAACTGAACAATAAATATTAAAAAATTCTCTCTCTCTAAAAAAAAAAAAAATTATAAAATTTATGAGCCCAGTCAAGGATGCATGCCTGTAATCCCAGCAAATCCAGAAGCAGAGGATTACAAATTCAAGACTAGCCTGAGGAATTTAACAAGACCCTGTCTTACAATAAAAAGTAACAAGATCTGTGAATGTAATTCAGTGAATGCTCCTGAACTCAATCCCCATACTGCAAAAAAAAAAGTTTGTGTGTGGCGGGGAGCCGAAGGCATGATGGCATACCCTATAATCCCAGCAGCTCAGGAGGCTGAGACAGGAGGATCGCAAGTTCAAAGTCAGCCTTAGCAACTTAGCGAGGCATTAAGCAACTGTGTGAGACCCTGTCTCTAACTAAAATACAAAATAGGGATGTGGCTCAGTGGCTAGGTGCCCAGTTCAGTACCAGATGGGGAGAGGCAGGGGATAAGGAGCCTATGGAAACAAAAAAGAAAACTTATATACTGTTTATTTCTGGAATGTCCAATTTACCACAGTTGATTGTGGGTAACTAAAACTGCAGAATGGGAAAAAGAACAAAGTGAAACTTTGCCTGAGGGAAGACAACTTTATACTAAAAATTACTGCACTGTATATAAAATGACTGATTTTCACAGTATGTTGAATTACAAATGAAAATACTGTACAAATATATTGAGAAGTACACAACAATGAAGTTTAGGTATTAAAAACCTGAAAGACACTACCGAAACAATATTAAATACAGAAATGTTATATGCACATATACTAGTAATTTTAAAAGAGTGACTCTGAGGCAGGTATGATGGTACATGCAACTCTAGAAGGAAGATCACAAGTTCAAGCAAGATCATGTCTCAAAATTTAAAAATAAAAAAAAAATTAGTTTAAGATGGACACAATTTCCTTCCTTTCTTCCTTCTTCCCTCCCTCCCTCCCTTCCTTCCTTTCGTAGTGCTGATGATCAAACCCAGTGTCTTACAGGTGCAAGGCAAGTGCTCCACCACCAAGATACAAGCCCAGCCCTCAAAATAAAAATTAAAAAGGGCTGAGAATGTGGTTTAATGGTGAAGCACCCATGGGTTCAATCCTCAATACTAATAGTAAAACTCTTAAATTATATATAAACACATATGTGTACACATGTGTATGTGTGTTAAACAAATAATACATTTTTAATCCCTCAGGATTAAAAATGTACTATATAGTCACCTCATTTCAAAGAAAATCGCACATGTGATGGTACAGCATCAATTAAAGGACAGTCTAGTTTTGGATGGATTTTTAAATTTTGCTTTTAATTCAAATCTCCTGATGACCAATCAATTAACAATATACAAGCAAATAACACAAACATAACTCTCAAATATTGGGCAACATCCCAGAATATCTTCTTGGCCTGTATCTCACCAAGTGGGTAACAACAAACAACAAACAAACTCCCCTGTAGGGGGGAGAACCCTCTCCCCTGGGTGTCTAGGGGAGCTCCCCCCTACAGGTGGTGGCCCACACCTGTAATCTCAGAAGCTCAGGAAGCTAAGGCGGTGGATCACAAGTTAAAGGCCAACCTCAGCAACATAGCAAAGCCTTAAGCAACTTAGCAAGACCATGTCTTAAAAAATAAAAAGGGCTGCAAATGTGACTCAATAACTAAACACCCTTGGTTCAAACCCTATTACAAACAAAACAAAACAAAAAAACATGTAACACTCAGCTTCATAATGATACGATTGTTTTACTAAACTTAGGTTTGAGTGCTTCTTGATCATTCTGTATTTTAGATGCTTCCCCCCGCCCCCATGCTGGGGACTGAATCCAAGGCCTCACGCATGCTAAGCATACACTCTACCATGATGTAAACCCCAATCCTGTACAACTTATATATTTATAAATAAGAAATTAGATATAAGCGGTTCATAATTTAGCTTGAAAATCGAAGTCATACTACTCATCCTTCAAGTTTAAATAAAAAGATTTGATTGTACCTAAAGTTGAAGCTGGTTTTCTTGCTATAATAACTATTCTGTAGAGAGAACAGTTTTCTCAAAACTACAAAACCAAAAAAGAAAACAGAAATGTGGACCCTGATTCAATACAACAAATATCACTGAATTTTTAATCAGCAATAAAGTTTCATAGTTTCTGCTCATTAACTTCAAAACATGTAACTATTGCATGTTTGAGATTATTTTATATACATCATTAAGAGCAATCATTGCACATTAGTTAAGACCTTAGGCCAATCTTAAATTGCTTGATTTTAAATTTCAACTCTGGCCACTTAACAGCTATTTAACTAAAAGTTCATAAAATCTGGATATAAATACCTACTTCATAGGGCTGTTAGGATTAAATTTTAAAAAGTACAAAAAGGACTTAGCATGGTACTTATCAAATTGTAAATACATCCATGCGCAGTGGCAAACACCTGTAATCCCAGCAGCTCGGGAGGCTGAGACAGGAGAATATATATATGTATGTATAGATATATGTATTTGTGTGTGTGTGTGTGTATATATATTTGTGTGTCAGTGTGTGTGTGTATATATATATATGAATCACTCTTGTTACACTAATAAAAGACATATTTCCCTGCTTTAAAAATATTAAGAGTTCACTAAACATTTTGTTTATAAAAATGTACCCACTTTTAAAAATAAAAACATTCAACAAATGACAAGCAGTTCCCCATATTTCAAACTAAGCAATGGGGGGGCATAACACATTTTTACTTTCAAAACTTACACCAAAGACTGGAGGAGGATGTAATCTTTATATAGTGTGAATTGATAAACATATCACCTACACACACACCCCAGCCATCCCTCCAAAAAAGATCACGATTAGAAATATATTGGATTCTGGATCAACAATTCTTATTTTTAAAAAGTTAATTTTCTCTTCTACCCCTGACACAAACACTATGACACTTCATGGTGTTAAACTTAAGATCTAAAGGATGAGCAGAAATTAAAACAGGTGAACAGGTGGGAGGGGGTCAAGAAAGAACAGCAAATATAAAAATTGACAGCAGAACAAACTGAGAATTCAAAAGTAGAAAGCTTAGCAGGATGAAAATTGAGGGAATAAAGCAAGTAAAGCAATATAAAGCTGATGACAAAGTCATGCATCAAACACTTAAGTACATTCTTCCCAGACAGGTGGTCAGGCATCCCAGTTTTATACTACCATCTTCATTTTATCTGTCTGTCTGTCTGTCTGTCTATCTATCTATCTATCTATCTATCTATTTTATCTATTTGTCTATTTGTTATTACTACTGGGGATTGATCCAAGGGCACTTAAACACTGAGATACTCCCCAGTCTATTTTATTTTTTTATTTTGAGGCAGGGTCTCACTAAGTTGATTACGGTATCACTGGGATGCTGAAGCTGGCCTCAAACTTGTGATCCTCTACCTTAGACTCCTGAATGGCTGAGATTACAGGCATTGCCTACTAATTATTAATGTGCTCCCCTTCAACTCTCAATAAAATGTCTGTTTTGCTCACCCTAAGTATCAGTTGTATTTAGGTACTGGACTTTATCTAAGAAAAACCAATAAAGGAGAGAAGCAGCAAAATGGAAGATTTGAAAATGACTATTATGAACCAACGTCCTTTCTCCTATACAAAGTTCTAATCATACCAATCTTATATTATTTCCACTCTTCTGGAAAGACCTAATAAAATCTCACTGCTCTTTGAAAGTACTGCTGTTCAGTGAGAACTTTTCTGACCCTTTTATAAAAATCATTTCTCCTATGAGTCCTTGATTTATATTTCACTTAAGAGTCACTTGTGATAGTTAATTTATGCATGTATCAGTATCACTTTCTAGATAAATCTTTTTTTATCCTAGGATATCCACAGGCCCTAGCACACTGTATTTTGCATAATCTCTCTATATCTTTTAAAATAAATGACTGCCACAGCTTTGCATTTCTCAATATCTAAAATGCAAAACTCTAATTAAAAAAAGTTCTGTGATCAGAGCACAGGGAGAAACACACCTGTAATTTTGGTGATTTAGGGGGCTGCGGAGACAGGAAGATCCCAAGTTTGAAGCCTCAACAACTCAGTGAGACCCTGTCACAAAATTAAGGACAACTGGGTAGATGTAGCTCTCTGGGCTCAAACCCCAATACTGCGCCATGAAAGAGAGGAAAGAAAAAAGAAAGAAATTTCTATGATCAAGTAAATATGAAAACCAGAGATCTATGTTTTGGTGAGTAACAATGCATGTTGATTCATTAAATACTAAGACTTCTAAAATTAAAGAAACCTGCATTATTTTTTATCCAGCATTTTCCAAAAACATTTGGTTGTACCACACACTTTTGATGTCAGCATTTAAAGGTCTATAAGTTGTGTGCACTAGGTTTTTCATCATTGTGACCAAAAACCCAATGTGAACAACTTACAGGAAAAGTTTATTTGGGCTCACAGTTCAGAAGTTTAGTCCAGGGTTGGCGGTCTCCACTGCTTAGGGCCCAAGATGGGGCCAGGGGTGTGGCAGAACATAATGGTAGAATGGCTTGGCGAAGAACTTCTCAGGGCCAGGAACAAGGCAGGGAGGGGAAAGGGAGTGAGCCCTCAGGGACCCACCTTCTCAGCCACGCCCCACCTGCCTTCAGTTACCAAACTAAGATGGTTACTGTTATCATCTTATCATTTCACCTCTGGATATCCCTGCATTTACACAAGAGCTTCTGGAGGACTCCTCAAATCCAAACCATAACATAAACTCCTACACATTTTAATACCAAAAAAAAAAATCATTCTCAATATTTAATAACAATATAAAGTAATATGAGATTTTTAGTTCATTTTTGGAATTGGGGATATAGCTCAGTGGTAGAGCACTTGCCTGGCAAGATCAAGCTCTGGGTTCTACCACCAGCACCACAAAAACAATAATAAATAAATATAAAAGATAAAATGGTTTAGTTAATTTTTGTTAAATAATCATTCCATTTAACTATTTCTGGATATCACTAATATTGTAAAAGCAGGGCTTTTCCCACTTGAGAAGTTTAATAAGTACATAGAACATAAAATATTTAACATGTCAAAGAATATTTACCTCAAATAATCAGCCAAATCTAACAAAAATATTAAATGAAAACAGTAAATACTTTGGTTCCTACGACTCTTATTCTTCTAAACCTCTCTCCCTGCCACTTATCAATCTTTCCTAAAATATATAGATGTTATCAGAGTTGTTCTCAACTGAAAATTAATCCACTGAATTGGCAAGCAACGTTAAATATTTACCTTACCATCTAGTTATTATTAAAGTGGTACCATAATCATTAATTTACCTTGTTAAAAGTACTAGTCGATGCAAAAAATAAAAAGTAGTAATAATGAAAAGGAAACATTTATCAATATTTGCAGGTAACAATTCTCTGCTCAAAAAGTACAAGGTGGTAGACCGAAAAGTTATTAGGAATAAGAACACATTAGGGTGATTCTTTACAAAATACAACACTCAAAAAAGCATTTCTATGAAGAAGCAATAATTAGTTAAAATACAATGAAAAATGTAATTCATAAAAATAGCTAATAGCATTTAAAAACTTCAGGATGGGTAGGTCTATCAAGTACAAAGCCCTGGGCTAGATCGCCAGCATTGTGAAAAAATTTTTTTTAAAGTTCTGGAAATAAGCTTAAGAAATGTATAAAATTATAATGAAAATACTACAAAATTTTTCTCTGAGGGTAAATAGGTGATTCAACAAGTTCACAAAGGGAATATGAAGAGGTCAATCTCCTCACAAAATAAGAGTGCATGAGAGTGACTAAGAAACTAGACAAACTCTTATCACAGACATCTTAAAGAATAAAGGTAAAAAAATATTCAAGGGCTAGGGAATGTAGCTCAGTGGTAGAGCACTTACCAAGCATGTGCAAGGCCCTGTGTTCAGTCCCCAGTACTCCAAAAAAAAAAAGTATATAATTAAGAATTAAAATATGATCAGTAGGAATATTAATTATTAGTCATTATATGAAATAGTATATTAGTTCCTTTAAAAAAAAATTAAATATCCAACTACCATATGACTCAGCAATTCTGCCCGTAGGTATACATCCGAAGGATATAAAAATCAGTATGCAGAATAGATACATGTACTCATGTTCATTGCAGCACTACTCATAATCGCCTAGATACAGACTCAACCCAAGTAGTCATCAATGGATGGATGGATAAAGAAAATGTGATGTCTTCTCTGGGCCTCTCTCTCTCTCTTCTTCCCCTCTTTCACACACAACATTTTTTTAATGGAAATTATTATTTTTTTAAATACCTTTGTTTTATTTATTTATTTTTACATGGTGCTGAGGATCGAACCCAGGGCTTCTCACATGGTAGGCAAGCAGTCTGCCACTGAGCCACAACCCTAGCCCCACACACAACATTTTTCAACCTTTAAACAGAAGGAACTGTGGCTCGGCGGCCTAGCACATGCGAAGCCCTGGGTTCGATCTTTAGCACCACATAAAAATAAATTAATTAATTAAGGGTATTGTGTTCAACTACAACTAAAAAATAAAATTTTAAAAATTTTAAAGCAGGAGGATCACAAACTCAGGGACGGCCTGGAAAACCCTGTCTCAAAATAAAAAATACAAAGTGCTGTGGGCGAAACTCAGTGATAAGAGTGTCTCTGGGTTGGGGGGGTAGGGGGAGTCCTGTCATTTTCAATTACATGGAGGGACCTGGAGGGCATTAGATTAAAATGAGATATATGTAGAAGGGTTTTAAAAAAAAAAATCATACTCATAAAACAGATAGTAAAACAAAGACTGGGAGGTGAGAGAATTGAGGAAATGTTGGCAAAAGGACACCAAATTTCAATTAGGAGAAAATACACTGCAGTGAACCTAAGTAACAGCCATGTTGTATACTTGCAAATTGCTAAGTAGATAATAAGTGTTCTCACTACAAAAACATGGAATGTGAGGTAATGCCTATATGAATAGTTTGGACTTAAGTCATTTTCCACATATATACATAAATGAAAACGTATTGCTCACCATACATGTCATTTTTACATGTCAATTAAACTTTAAAAAAACCTTAACTAAGGAAAATGAAAAGAACATCTACAAGTCTCCACAATCTATTTATTTATTTATTTATTTATTTATTTATTTATTTTAGTTGTAGTTGGACCTTTATAATTTTTATGTGGTACTGAGAATCAAACCCAGGGCCTCGCATGTGCTCGGAAAGCACTCCACTGCTGAGCCACAACCCTAGCCCTCCACAGTCAATCGACTATTACCATCCTTCCTTCCCTTTTTGTTCTTAAAGATGTGCTATCTATGTTCCTCCCATACTAAGACCAATTCCTCCACTTGTGCAGCCAAGTTAAATCACACGCCCTCTTACTTTCTTAGGGACACTGTTCTGAAGTCTCTATTTTCTCTCCTACACCATCCATTTTCCCCTTTCTAATGATTCTTTCCCATACCATACACACATGATATATTATTTCTTCCATCTTAAAAAACAGTTCTCATGTCTCCCAATTCCCCTAGAGCTACTGCCCACTTTTTTTCTCCCCTTGATAGCAAGAGAGTTAGTTAGTTGTCCACACGTGCTGCCTCTCAGAGTTCTGCCACACATGCTTACCTACTTCAGTAAGTATTTCCACTGAAACTGTTCTTGTCAATGTCATGAAGGACATCTCTATGCTGCTAAACCCAAAGATCAATTCTCTCTCTTAACACAAAACAAGGCAAAAAAATTAGACTATAACAAGCAACCATTTAGAGTGGAAAAACTGGGACCACTATTACACACCAAAATAAATATCACAGGTAAGATAAGCTGGGGGAAAAACATCCTAGAAAATAAGAAAATCTTTAAACCAAAAACAAAAATCTTCATTAAAATTTTTTTTAAAAGCTGGACCAGAGTTTTTAATATTGCTTTAAAAGATTTAAAAGCAAACTAGAGTTTTTTAATAGTATGTCAATAGTCAATATCTTATTTACAAAGCAGTCTTAAGACTCAGTTAAAGACTCCAATTCCAAATAATAATAATAATGATAAAGAACACAAGTACTAAACATTCATTCTCCTCAAAAAAATCAAACTTAAAATCAGATACCACTTTCTCTGAGACTAACAAAGATATAAGTAAGTACACAAAGAGAAATATTTCCCAACTACATTTTTAACGATACTTCTCGGAAATTTCTCTTTATATAGAAATCTACCTCACTTCATTTACTGAATATATAGATTTTACTGTCTTGTATTGATGGATGTTTAAGTTGCTTCCTGCTTTTTTTTTTTTTAACAAATATAATATTGTAATTGTCATCTCTGAACCTACAATTTGGCTTATACATGTTAGTTTATCTGTAGAAAGAATTCCTAGAAGTAGAATCACTAGATTACGGGACATAGACATTAAACTTTTTGACATGTTATCAAATTGCCCAACAAAAAAACATTCCACCAATATTCACCCCTACCAGGGTGCACTTTGCTGTTTTACTCATTTTTATTTTTGTTTCTCCAGTTTTGGGTAAGACTCTTTCAGTAAAGCTACTGACCATCATTCACGTTTCTAACCATTATCTAATTACAGAATTTTGTAGATGGCCACCATTACAACAGCAATAAACACTCAGCAGGAACCTCATACTATGTCACTTTTTTCAAACACATGACTTAATTATATTTAATCTCACCCAAAATTTCATAACATAGTTACTTGTTAACACCTCTATTATATAGGCAAAGAAATATAAGTACTGAGAGATTGAGAGGATGGCATATATAAACAGCTCCAAAAGAGTCTCCTAAGAAAAAAGTTCAAATTTCTTAGTAAATATTAGACTCCAGAACCTGCTCCTGCCTTCCCTTACAGCTCCAACTTTTCCTAACTTCATGTTCCTATTACATTTTCATTCCTAAAACAAACACTCTAGCTATTATGAATGAACTGTAGCTCACCCAATCTTTCAGAGGTAGTTTCACTACATCTGGACTGTTGTGTGGTTCTTAACTTTTCCAGTCTTCATTCAAGAGTAAACACTACTCAGCTAAAGTTACAATTCTTCTATGATGCCTTAATCTTGCACACACCCAACTTTCTGAACAAAGTTTAACTCACAACTTTTCCTAGCTATACTGGGGCAGATGTGTCCAATGACAACAATTCTAAAAAACATTACTTAAAAGGTAGATGGAAATGTTATATAGAAAATCAAGTACTCATGCATTTCTGAAGCTGGATTATGAAATATCCCATTCTTTTTATAGTCCAATCTACTGACAAATAACAGGGGTTATACAGATTTTTTTTATTTTTATTTTTTTAGTTGTCAATGAATCTTTATTTTATTTATTTATATGTGGTGCTGAGAATTAAACCCAGTACCTTACACATGCTAGGCAAGTGCTCTATCACCACTGAGCCACAACCCTAGCCCAAACAGTGATTTTTAATTCCATTTTGGAGACTATCTTTAAAAAAAAGAAAAAAATCATTACACTTTTTGTACAATGACCTTTAAAATTATACAAAAATTGAACAATCTAGTTGGTTTCTTTCAACAAACTCTAAAAGTTATCAATACTGTATAAAGGATTAGAAATTCTATATTTCTTAAAGCCAGACACCAATAAAGCAATCCTCCAGCAGATACTAACTGGGTATCATATAATGCAGTTCGATTCTGATACTATCTACCTGTAGTTAACATCAGGCCCCACAGGCTGAAAGTCTAGTCCTATAAAACTGCTCCTTACTTTGGATGCCAATCACAAGCCCTAAGTTGTGACCTATGATTCTGACTAACCAGCTATAATTCAGGTTCCCACAACCTCTTCCTCAACGTCAATTTACTAGTAACCAACAGTTCATGGAACTCAGAGCAACACTTACTTATGTTTATTGGCTTAAAATAAAAGAAAAACATAAACACCTACTTAGAAAAGATGCCTAACTCAAGGTATTGCAAGGCAGGAGTTTTCAAACCTTCTCTAGGCATGTTACCTTCCCAAAATTTCCACGTGTTCAGCAATCAGGACACTCTATGAACTCCATCCTTTGTGGGTTTTTATAGACAATGTATTATGATTGATTAACACTGGCCACTGATGATTGACTCAACCTTCAGCCCTCTAATCATGCCTTATCTTTTTGGTGAACAATTGCCACCCTGAAAACTGTCTAACAACCACCAGCAACTGGTCATCCCCACTTCTACTTCTAGAGATCGAAGGATTTCAGAAGCTATGTGCCAGGAACATGGGACACATACCAATAAATGTTTATTCTATGAATAGACAATGTCACACTAGCCTAGAGAGATTTTTGACTGTTCTGTATTGCTGTAAGTCTAGCACCTGCAACACTGCATAACATAAAACAGAAGTGCAAACAGCTAAATCCTTTTTATTAGTTACCAAGTATTTCAAAAATTGTGTAGATTGTGTGATGATTGTTATTATCAAGTACTTCCAAAGTTGCTTAGATTGAATGTGTCAACATCCTCAAGTGTACCATAAATTGTGCAAGAATCTTCAAGATTACACAGAAGATTCAAATAATTTTTTATTCTTTCAACAGACCACTCCAGAACCAATGTCCAATCTCCCTCCTTCACCAACAGTAATGCTCGTTTCTTCCTTTTATTACCCCAATTCAAACATCCCTTACTTATTCTTTCCTAATTATTTTCTCAAGTTAGAAAATGCAACAATTTTGTTATGAAAACTAAATTGTTTTTTATGCAAGCAGCCATACAGCAGGACCATAAAAATGTCCACACAAGTTGAACACATGCAAAGTAATCTCAATGGTCAAAGGGAAAAATTTAAATGGTTACATGATCTTCTGAATTTTTGTCAAAACTTCAAAACTCTGCCAGTTTAAATGTATAGGGAAACGAAAAACTGATATAGAATACATTATTATATAGCTGGCAACTTAAAATAGAAGAAACACTAGCCAGGCCACAGTGGCATATGCCTATAATCCCAGCAGCTCACGAGGATGAGGCAAGAGGATCACAAATTCAAAGCCAGCCTCAGCAATTTAGTGAGGCCCTGAGCAACTTGGTGAGACCCTGTCTCTAAATAAAATATAATAAAGGATTGGGGATGTGGCTCAGTAGTTAAGCACCTCTGGGTTCAATCCCCAGTGCCAAAATGAATAAATACATACATACCCACACACAAGAAACAATAAGAATCAAAAGTGGCTGTTTGTTACTGTTGTTTTGTTTGCTTTAGTGGTGCTGGGTGTGCAAGCAAGCAAGTGCTCAACCACAGAGCAATAGCACCATCCAAAGTGTTTTCTTTGAGCCACAACACTTGCCTAGCATTATGAGAAGCCCTGGGATTCATCCCCAGCACCAGAAACACCACACACACACACACACACACACACACACACACACACACATACCACCAAGCACTTTTTCACTTTTTCCATGCTTTGCCAAGTTGTCATAATCCTTTCTAAGTTTTTTGTTTGTTTGTTTGCTGCCAAATTCTTACCCTTTACCCTTTCAATCTTGTGAACATCTCCAAGAGTTCCTTTACCCTGAAATTGTTACCAGTATACTTCTACTAGGACATCTTCATCCTTGCTGTCATTTATGTTGAATATGCCTTTACTGTAAGTTACTGTAAATTCTCTTTATGGCCACTTAGCAATTTCAAGTTTTCTTCATTACACAAGTTAGTGAGGATGGCTTCAAAAAAAAGACTATTTTAGCAACCTGTTTTATCAAACAGGTAAAGATACTAACCACTCAACTTACATCAGTCCTTGCAATCTTGGTACACATTTCACAGCAGCATCTATATCTTCTCTAACATCTTCATTTCACCAGAAAGCTTATTATTAATCCATACACATTCTGAAACAATGAAACAAGCCTTTACTGACATAAAAAGTTCTTTAATCTGCTTTTAATTATAGTTTTCTATCAATGTGGCTAACTTCAATATATTTTGGCCTGAATGCTGGAAAAACTGACATGGAGTCTGTTACTAAGATATTTAAATGATGTTCAAGCTATTTGTTTTTTATATTTATTGAACTTTTTCAAGCTATTCACACACTAGCTACATGTAGGCTTAGTGCTTGTCCTCTCTTCGGGTACCTTTCATCATCTTAAACTTTTAATATACAGTTTATCAGCTCCTGTTATCACTTTTCCTTCCTTTTCCACATTTTCATCTTTGTTGGCCATTTCAACCCAACTATACCCTTTGCTATCTGTATATAAACTTTGTGTACACACAATAATCAATCCCAAGAGACTTTGAAATAAGGGATATGATTGGTCAACAATTATGACAGAAATTTGTTAATTACATAGTAATTTGATGACTAAAAAGCTAGCATCCAAATTTACACTTCACAATTATAATTAATTTACTATATAATAAATGACATCTAAACTCTATTGTTATGGCACTGGTGTTTGAACTGTGGCATCTGAAATTCCAAGCACATTGGAACTGTAAGAATTAAGTGTACAAAGAAAAACTTCAGTTATATGAGGAAAATATTTGCTGTCAAATATGCAGCAGAGGGGCTGGAGATCAAAGGGAGAACATTTGTCTAGCCTATGCAAGGCCCTAGGTTTGATCCTTGGCACCACCAAATAAATAAATAAATAAAGGAATAGTCTCAACAAAACTGCCATTTTCTATACTATTACATTCTAGTCATTGCTTTGCCACTAATTCACTAACAAACCTTAGTAATATGAACATAAGACAATTGACTCCTCTGGCATTCAAATTCTTTATAGTCTATATATATTAATGAAGTTAGTCTACATAAAACCAGAAGTTCTCTCCAAACTCTCACAATTCGCTATCAAGCTAGTCACTATGAACTCAAATTAGTACAATGGTAACTGAGGACCTGATAATTAGGTCTTAGCTGGGCATGGTGACATGGTGACATGGTCTTAGCTGTCCCAGCAAGCTGTTGAGATGGGAGGATCACCAAATTTGAGGCCAGCCTCAGCAACTTAGTAAGACCCTGTCTCAAAATGAAAAAATAAAAAAGGGCTGGGGATGTTAGCCCAGTTGTAAAGTGCCCTGGGTTCAATCTCCAGTACCAAAAAAAAAAAAAGTGCATAATGTTCTCTCTCAAGATGGCACTTTTCTTAGTCAATAATGACTTTTTTGGGGGTGGTACTGAGAATTGAACCCAGGGCCTCGTGCATGCAAGACAAGCACTCTACCAACTAAGTTATTTCCCCAGCCATCAATAATGACTTTCTAACATATTAACTTTTCTTTTAAAATTGAATGAAATCCATCTTCTTTTCATATATATTCCAAAAGTTTATATAAGAATTTATATAAACTTTAACACAATTATTATTTTCAGTGAAATTATCTGATATGAACTAAAAATTAAACAGCTTTGTTTCTCCCTCAATACAAGAATGGCTGTCTACTTATTGTAGGTATGTTTATCAATTGTAATTCACATTTCATGTGCAGGCAGCATACTTTTTTAGTAGTGTTTTTTAAAAATTCTATGTTCAATCAACACCAAAGTTCCAAATAGAAGCACAGGAGGTTAAGTTGGATTTTAGAAATTCATAATTCAATAATATGAACCAAATGACCTAATTTCAAATCAAAGAACATATTGACAAGCCAGCTATTAGAAATATTCTATTATATATTAATAGAATGTATATCATTTGAATGCTATATTTACATTATATATTTTAATGGGAAAAATTGTTTAAGAAGTTCTAATAACCTAATAAACATAAACTAGTCAAAAATCTTTCACCATGGGACTGGGGTTGTGGCTCAGTGGTAGAGTGCTCACCTAGCACATGTGAGGTAAGGAGTTTGATCCTCAGCACCACATAAAAATAATAAAATAAAATAAAGGTACAGTGTTCATCTACCACTTAAAAACAAAAGATAGTTTTTATCTATCACCAAACAAAGAGTATAACTTCTCAGTCACGGTTGAGAAAATAGCTTTTTTAAAAAATATTCAATTATGAAAAGTTATCATCTTAAAGTGATTTACTAACTTCACAGCAGCCAAAGAGAATCAAGCTACACAGATTTGGAAAGGAAAATCTTTAATAGTTGGAAACTGTGTCATTTTTAATCTGCATGTGTAGAATGCTATATCTATCTTTGAAATAAAATGAGGAAAATGTGTCCCCCAAAATTCTGTGCAAGTTGGGAAGTTTTTAAACTATGTTTTTTCACCAAGTTTTCTAGATAAAAAACAATGCACAAAAGTGTTTAATAGCTTGGAAAATCAAGAACATTTGTGATAAAATCTATGCTACTCCTCAAGAAAAATATTTTCCGGGCTTTAAAAAAAATCTACTGCACACATGAACATATAAATCATAAAACATAAATAAAAGAACACATTAGGGTTTCTTCAATTATTTAAAACAAAACCAAAAACCACGTGGACTACTTGACTTCCAATCAAGTGATCCCTGACTTCAAATAAAGAGGAAGTTACCACAACTCCCAAAATGTAAAAATGAATCCAAAGAAAACTCTAAAATAATATTTAGACAAAAAATTGAAGAGACAACTGATGTTTAGATTTTTCAAAGCATCTGTTTGATGAAGACAGAGACAAAGAAAGATCACTGTACCTGCAAAGATAGCTGCAGACAAGTATGGAGATTCCTCAGAAAACTGGGAATGGAACCAACATTTGACCCAAATATCCCACTCCTTGGTTTATACCCAAAGGACTTAAAATCAGCATACTACAGTGATGCAGCCACGTCAATGTTTATAGCAGCTCAACTCACAATAGCTAAACTATGGAACCAACCTAGGTGTCCCTCAAAAGATGAATGGATGAAGAAAATGTGGTGTATACACTCAGTAGAATATTACTCAGCTTTAAAGAAGAGTGAAATTATGGCATTTGCCAGTAAATGGATTGAGCTGGAGAATATCATGCTAAGAGAAATAAGCCAATCAATCCCACAAAACCAAAGGCCAAATGTTTCTCTAATATGCGGATGCTAATTCACAATAAGGCGGGGAACACTAGAAAGGAATAGCATCACCTTAGATTAGGTAGAGGGAAGTGATGGGAGGGGAAGGGATGTGGGGATAGGAAAGATAGTAGAATGAAACAGACATTATTACTTTTTGTGTGTATGTGTGTGTGTGTGACTACATGACCAATATCATTCTGCAACATGTACACTCAGAAAAATGAAAATATATCCCTTCTATGTATATCAAAGTGCATAAATGCATTCTACTGTCATATAAAACTAATTAAAACAAATTTAAAAAAAATTTTTTTAAAGATATCTGCAGACATATAAGAAACTTTTGGGAAAACACAGAACCCATGAAGCAGTGATTTTCAGACCCATAAAGAGTTTCATGACCTTTCAGAAACTCGAAATTATTTTCACTGTAATAGTAAGACATTATTTATATTTTTTTCACTGTGTTGACATTTATACGATTGGTACAATGTGGGTACAACTACTGAACTCATAGGCCGTGAGTAGCATTAAACTGTACTGATAGTCACTGTATTCAACACAGCTATAAACATTAAAGTAAACAATCATAAGGGAAAGAATTGGTTGCAATTTTGTTCCTTTATATTTTCATCCTTATGACAAGGCGATTTATTCAAAGTTGAATCTCAAGCTTAATGAATAATTTGTGATAAAGCCAAGAAAAGTATGTATCTCGGTCAATAAATTCATAAAAAGAACAGAAAAAAGCAAATACCAATAAAAATTGAGCAAATCCCTACTTGTGAATGTTAATGGATGTTATGCAAGTATATACAAGAAAACAGCACTTAAATATTTTTATATTTCTTGGGCTGGGGATGTGGCTCAAGCAGTAGCGCGCTCGCCTGGCATGCGTGCGGCCCAGGTTCGATCCTCAGCACCACATACAAACAAAGATGTTGTGTCCTCCAAAAACTAAAAAAAAATAAATAAATAAAAAATAAATATTTAATAAATAAATAAATATTTTTATATTTCTTAAGTGAGAAAAACATTACAGAACCAAAAAGATCCAGGAAAAAATACATACATAAATTTTATTTTGGTACTGGGAATGAAACCCATGGTACTCTACTACTGAGCTATATCTTCATCCTTTTTTATTTATTTTGAATCAGCATATTTCTAAGTTGCCAAGGCTGGCCTCAAACTTAAATACTGTCTCAGCCTCCTGAATAGCTGGGATTACAGGTGAGTGTAACCATACCTAGCAAGGACTTTTATTTAAAGAATAACTCAAAAGCAAGAGTAGTCAGTTCAACTTTAACTTTAAAATACTCATTCCTTTAGTGATATCCCATTAACATTTTTCATCATTACCACAATCTAAGTTGTTGTGTTTTTCCAAAGTCACAATTAATATGTATGTATGTGTGTATATATAAATATATATTATATATAATACTATTATATATAATTACAACTTTGTACAATACTTAATATATCAAACACGATAATATAGGCAGAGGTAGGCACAGCTGGCAAACACCTGTAACCCCCACTACTCAGGTAGCCGAGGCAGAAGGATTGCAAGTTCAAGGTCAGTTTTGGCAAGGTAGCAAAACCCTATTCAAAATCAAATAAAAATCAAAGCTGTGCTGTTGTAGGTCAATAGTAGAACGATTGATGAACCATTCACCAGGTTCTGGGTTCAATTCCCAGTACCTCAAAAAAAAAAATAATAATAAAACAGATTTTTAACTGTTAAGAATTTTGTACTGGGCTGGGGATGTGGCTCAAGCGGTAGCGCGCTCGATCCTCAGCACCACATACAAACAAAGATGTTGTGTCCGCCAAGAACTAAAAAATAAATATTAAAATTCTCTCTCTCTCTCTCTCTCTCTCCCCCTCCCTCCCTCTCTCCCTCTCACTCTGTCTTAAAAAAAAAAAAAAAAGAATTTTGTACTTGGTCCTTCTGTTCTCTACCTATATCATCTTTTTTGGTTGCTTGGTTGGTTGGTTTTGTTTGCAATAGTGAGGACTGAATCCAGAGACACACTACCATTAAGCTATAGCCCCATCCCTTTTTAAATTTCTTTGAGACAGGGTTCCACTAAAATGCCCAGGCTGGCCTCAAACTTGTAATTCTCTTGCCTCAGCCTCCTGAGTAGTCAAAATATAGGTATGCACCACCACGCCCTGCAAAAAGAATAATTTTTAACTACGTTTTCATATTTCTTACTTCTCACACTTAATTACTAGTGTGGTGTTTTATCTATAAAGTTACCAAAAAAGAAAATATATATTTTCTTTTATATCTAAGAAATATAAAAACTCAGCATTTCTGGATCATTCATCTTAGATAAGAGTTGTCTTTTTGAATAAACAATTCACTGAATGTAGACATGATACTTCCATCTAAAGTTAATGTAACGAATCATCTATATGGCTTAGTTATCAGTATATTTCACACTAGTAAGTACACTGCTTTCCTAGCTATAGAAACTAGATATTCTCAATTACATGTTTCTCAAAACTCTAATTTATGAAAAGCCTAAACATGCTGTTTTGGAAACACATTTAAAAGACTAGGAACTCCCTTGTTTTGCAGCATTGGCGATCAAAGCCAAGACCTCACCCCAGCTCACTACTATTCATTTAAAAGAAGAAAAAAACCTACAGGGATTCGAAACATACTTTAAACCAAGAATATTCATTAATTATATGTGTATACAGGAATTGGTAACATCTATTATACTTTTGCAATATTCAAAATTGTAAATAATTATATATCACTTTGCTACACATAAAATAAAAATTTAAGCCCTGGTATCATATGATATATATATTTAAGATACACAGTATACTTCAATCCAATGGGGGGGGGGGGGCCAGTGATACCAGGGATTGAAACCAGAAGTGTGCTACCACTGAACTACATCCCAAGACTTTTTTTTATTTTGAGATAAGGTGCCAAGGCCTTGAACTTATAATCCTCTGCCTCAGCCTCCCAAGTAGTTCAGATTACTGGACAATGCCACTATAACACAAATATTGAAAAAAAGAAATAGCGGTTGGCCAAGCCAGTCTCCCGTCAGCCTAGGTTCTCTGTGCTCTGTCGGTGGCAATGACGGTGAAAACCGAGGCTGCTAGAGGCACCCTCACTTACTCCAGAATGAGGGGAATGGTAGCGATTCTCATCGCTTTCATGAAACAGAGGAGGATGGGCCTGAACGACTTTATTCAGAAGATTGCCAATAACTCCTATGCGTGCAAACACCCTGAAGTTCAGTCCATTTTGAAAAT
Organism: Marmota flaviventris; assembly: GCF_047511675.1. Lineage (NCBI taxonomy): Eukaryota > Metazoa > Chordata > Mammalia > Rodentia > Sciuridae > Marmota > Marmota flaviventris. The sequence goes on along the minus strand of NC_092507.1, from coordinate 26,371,911 downwards.
CTCCCAACCTCAGGAGCCCGAGCTTATGAATGCCAACCCTTCTCCTCCACCAAGTCCTTCTCAGCAAATCAACCTTGGCCCATCATCCAATCCTCATGCTAAACCATCTGACTTTCACTTCTTGAAAGTAATTGGGAAGGGCAGTTTTGGAAAGGTTCTTCTAGCAAGACACAAGGCAGAAGAAGCATTTTATGCAGTCAAAGTTTTGCAGAAAAAAGCAATCCTGAAAAAGGAGGAGGAGAAGCATATTATGTCGGAGCGGAATGTTCTACTGAAGAATGTGAAACACCCTTTCCTGGTGGGCCTTCACTTCTCTTTCCAGACTGCCGACAAACTGTACTTTGTCCTAGACTACATTAATGGAGGAGAGCTGTTCTACCATCTCCAGAGGGAGCGCTGCTTCCTAGAACCACAGGCTCGCTTCTATGCTGCTGAAATAGCCAGTGCCTTGGGTTACCTGCACTCTCTGAACATCGTTTATAGAGACTTAAAACCAGAGAATATTTTGCTAGATTCACAGGGACACATTGTCCTTACTGACTTTGGACTCTGCAAGGAAAACATTGAACACAATGGCACGATGTCCACCTTCTGTGGCACACCTGAGTATCTTGCACCCGAAGTACTTCATAAGCAGCCTTATGACAGGACGGTGAATTGGTGGTGCCTGGGGGCTGTTTTATACGAGATGCTGTATGGCCTGCCTCCTTTTTACAGCCGAAACACAGCCGAGATGTACGATAACATTCTGAACAAGCCCCTCCAGTTGAAACCAAATATCACAAATTCTGCAAGACATCTCCTGGAGGGCCTCCTGCAGAAGGACAGGACAAAGAGGCTCGGTGCCAAGGACGACTTTATGGAGATTAAGAATCACATCTTCTTCTCTCTGATTAACTGGGATGATCTCATTAATAAGAAGATAACGCCCCCTTTTAACCCAAATGTGAGTGGGCCCAGTGACCTGCGGCATTTCGATCCTGAGTTTACCGAAGAGCCTGTCCCCAACTCCATCAGCAGGTCCCCTGACAGCATCCTCATCACAGCCAGCGTGAAGGAAGCTGCTGAGGCATTCCTGGGCTTTTCATATGCACCTCCCATGGACTCTTTCCTCTGAACAGTCTTAGGGGTGGTTTTGAAGGATTTCATGTGTGTTTTAAATGTTTTAGTTAGCCTTTGGGCAGAGCTGCCAGCTGACAGGACATCTTAAAAGAGAATTTGCACATCTCTGGAAGCTTGGCAATCCTGTTGCACACTGTTTGCTGGAAGCTTTTCAAAGAGCACACCCTCCTCTCAGTGAGCTCGTGAGGTTTTCATTTTTATCCTTCCTTCCAACGTGGTGCTATCTCTGAAATGAGCATTAGCGTCCCGCCCTAGACAGATGCAACGATCTCGTTAGGAGGAAGATGCTGATCTAAGAAGGATCTTCTGTGGGTCTGTCTGGGCTGTGATAAGGAATATTCTGAAATGTGCCTTTTCTGCTGAGATCGTGTTAGCTCCAAAGCTTTTCCTATCGCAGAGTGTTTCAGTTCTTTATTTTTCCTTGTGGATATACTATGTGAACAATGGTATGAGTGTGGTATGCCTGATCACAGATGGATTTTGTTATAAGCATCAATGTGACACTTGCAGGACACTACAATGTGGGACATTGTTTGTTTCTTCCATATTTGGAAGATAAATTTTATGTGTAGACTGTTTTTTTGTAAGATATTGTTAATAACTAAAATTTATTGAAATGGTCTTGCAATGACTTGCATCCAGATGCTTATAAGAAAGCATTGCTGCTACAAATATTTCTATTTTTAGAAAGGGTTTTTATGGACCAATGCCCCAATTGAAGCCGTTTGGTGTTTTCATTGTTTAAAATGTCACCTGTAAAATGGGCATTATTTATGTGGTTTTTTTTTTTTTTTTTTTTTTTTGGCATTCCTGATAATTGTATGTATTGTATAAAGAAAGTCTGTACATTGGGTTATAACACTAGTATATTTAAACTTACAGGCTTATTTGTAATGTAAACCACCATTTTAATGTACTGTAATTAACATGGTTATAACATGTACAATCCCTCCTTCCTACCACACAACTTTTTTTGTGTGCAATGAACAAATTTTGGTTTGCAATAAAACCTTGAAAGATATTTGCAAAAACAAAAACAAAAACAAAAAAAGAAATAGCAATAGTAATAATAGAAAAAAGAGTTAATTTTCACCAGAACACTCACATTCTTTACAAATATCCTAACCTCTAAAACTATCACTGTAAACAAAAATGACAAACAAAAGCTTACCTTCAAAAATTCTTGTATTTCCACATTATTTATAAACATAAAAAATTACTGGAAGTACCTTTGCCAGATAAATATCAAAACAATTTGCTAATACATATTATACTATAGAATTCTATAGTATAGACTTTAAAAATAATAAGGTAAAAAGTTCTGGAGATGAATAATGGTAATGATGGTACAACAGTGTAAATGTACTAAATACTACTGAACTATATACTAAAAAACAGCATTGGGGGTGCTGGGGCTGGGGCTGGGGCTCAGTGGCAGAGCGCTTGCCTCTCACACGTGGGGCACTGGGCTCAATCCTCAGCACCACATAAAAATAAACAAAGATATTGTGTCCATGTGTAATTAGAAAAATATTTTTTTAAAAAAAACAGCAATGGGCAGATTTCCTGCTATATATTTTACAAGAGTAAGGTATCAAAGGATAACACTTATAGTTATACCAAGCTTATAATCAAACTGTTGAAACCTAAAGATTTAAAAAAGAAAAGACTTAGTATACTAACAGAAAAATAATATATTACTTAATATTACTATGGATATTTCATCAGAAGCCTTAGATGCCAAAAGAAAGTAGAAAAACATATTTAAAGTGCTTCAAGAAAAGAAGTGTCAACTAATAAATCTACATGCAATGAAAATAACCTTTAGGAATAAGTATAGATATGATGTATAGATATTCTCTGATGAAGTTAACCTGCAAGTATTTTTAATTTTTTTATGGACACAATATCTTTATTTATTTATTTTTATGTGGTGCTGAGGATCAAACCCAGTGCCTCACATGTGCAAGACAAGCGCTTTACCACTGAGCTACAACCCCAGCCCCATAAATTGCAAGTATTTGTTGTCAGCAGATTATGCTCTAAAAGAACAGCTAAGTAAGACATTAATAAAAAAGTAAAATGATGTCAGAAGAAAATTTAGGTCACAAGAATGAAGAAAAGCAACAGAAGTGGTAACTATTTAAATAAATATAACTATAAATATAGACTATTCTTGAGTTCTTTATCTAATAACAATTGAATATAAAAATAACATATAATGGTTTTTCAATATTTGTGTATGTAATATGACATTAAAGGGAAGAGTAAAACAACCCTCCAAATTCACTAAATTTTATTTGAAGACATATAATATTACTTCTGAGAAGTAAGTTGCAAAATGTTACACACTATTTGACATTCTTAAAAACAAAAAATATAATAACAGAATACTACAATGGTTTACTAGTGGTTTAAGATGGAATGGAACATATGAGTATGAATGTTAGCATGATGGAGCTTTTTCAGGTGATTAAACAGGTGATTTTTAAAAATATATTTATTTTTAGTTGTAGTTGGTCACAATATCTTTATTTTATTTACTAATTTTTATGTGGTGCTGAGGATCAAACCCAGGACCTCGCACAAGCTAGGTGCGCGCTCTACTGCTGAACCTCAACCCCAGCCCGACGGTGTTTACGATGACATTCAGAAGAATCTATATACCTGTATTTAAAATTCATATAGGGGCTATAGTATTTTTATTAGAATGTGCTTATTAGCATGTGCAAGGCCCTGGTTTCAATCCCTAGCACCAAATTATTATTTATAATTCATATAACTATACAGCAAATATAAAAAAATTTAATATGCTTTAATTTAAATAATATAGGTTGGGAGTATAGCTCAGTGGGAAAGCACCTGCCTAGCATATGTGAAGCCCTAGGTTCGATCCCAAGTACTAGGTTAATAATTAATTTAATGAATGAGCCAGGCATGATGGTATACATCTATAATCTTAGCAACCCAGGAGGCTGAGGAGGGTGCACTGCAAGTTCAAAGCCAGATGAACAATTTAGTAACACCCTGTCTCAAAATCATTTAAAAAACCCTACTGGGGGGGGTCTGGGGTTGTGGCTCAGCGGTAGAGCGCTCACTTGGCACATGCAAGGCCCTGGGTTCGATCCTCAGCACCACAGAAAAATAAATAAAATAAAGGTATTGTGTCCAACTACAACTAAAAAATAAATATTAAAAAAAAAAAAAACCCTGCTGAGGTTATATCAGTGGCAAGTGGCAGAGCCCTTGTCTAGCATGTGTGAGGCCCTGGGTTCAACTCCAAAAAAAAGAGAAAGACTGATTAAAAAAAAAAAGATAAATTTATGCATAATTATAAATAAATGTATGAGCAGGTATACTCTATGCATTTTGCAATCTTTCTAACCATTTACAATAATGCTGACTTTATAATAAAAATAAAGTAGAATAGAATATTCAAAGTATCTACAAAGTACTTAAGTTTATTTAGAAGATGCCACTCAAATACAGTTCTCTCATAGAATTACATGGAAAATGAGTAAATCCGAACAATATGTTGTTTTGAGATCTCAAATGATAAAGCGGTATATAGCCGGCATCTGCCCTCCAACAACCCAAAATATACTAACAAACCAACCAACCATAAGGGGCTTTTTTTTTTTCTTCTTAAGTTGTCAAAGGATCTTTATTTATTTACTTGTTGTTTATATGTGGGCTGAAGATGGAACCCAGTGCTACAACCCCAACCCAATTATAAGGCTTTAGAAGAATCAAATGAACCAATATAACCTACAAAGTATGTGTAACTCCCCATGAGAACACATACAATCAGGGACTGGAGTTGTAGCTCAGCGGTAGAGTGCTTGCCTAGCATGTGAGAGGCACTGGGTTCAATTCTCAGTGCCACAGATAAATAAATAAATAAATATACGTCTATCAACAACTAAATAATACTTTTAAAAAAGAACACATATAATCATTATACAGATATAAGTGATCATTACAAAGCCAACTATTAGACTAAATTATTCCAGCTAATAAAATTTTTATTGCACAATTTCCTAAGGTAAACTATTTACAAGATAAACCTAAGACAATACCTAGCATAATTTTAAAAATAAATGTTTGTTGAATGAGTAATGCAAATATAAAGTTATTACAATTTAAGGAAAATGGAATCCTTCTGTATATCAATGAAAAAAGCTAAATTTAGAAAGAATAAAGCTTACTAAAATACCAATTTTCATATAGATCTCCAAGCTTGTAAGATATATAACCAGACAAGCAAGATGGTGCATACCTGTAATCCCAGTGGTTCTGGAAGCTGAGGCAGGAAGATCGCGAGTTCAAAGCCAGCCTAAGCAAAAGCAAGGTGCTAAGTAATTCAGTGAGACTCTATCTCTAAATAAAAAAACAAAATAGGGCTAGGGATGTGGTTCAGTGGTCAAGTGCCCCTGAGTTCAATCCCCAATACAAAAAAAAGAGAGAGAGAGAGAGAGAGGGAGTGGGAGTGGGTAGGTAGGTAACCAAAGACATTGATGACATAAAATATATACAATGAGGTCACCTTGTTTCTTTCAGTTCTCTGATTCAGTGAGTGTGGAATCCATTATTTTGTCAGAAAGTTACATCTATACTTGAGAATCTATTTGAAACCCATCCACCATTTCTTCAAATTCACTTATGACTCTAACACACCATTATCTTCTGTTTCTGTCATTATTCCTTTCTCAAACAAGGATGCCTGCTCTAATCCTTCAATCTACTATGACATTAATTTGGTTTTAATGTTTTGCATGAATATTCCAAGAGCAACTATCTTTATCATTCATTCTTACCACAAAAATTCATTATGAGTCTACATCTTTAAGCAGAATACCAAGCAGACAAGTCCAGGCAACCAGGATAAAGATTAGCTTAATCACCAATTTTGAGATATAGAACCTAAAACTCTGAAAATTCTCCATAATTGGACTCTTGAGAAAGTAAGATGGGACAGGTAGTTTGTATATACAATATATTTGTATATGCCACTGTATTGCATTACATACAGAAGCTGCTCTATTCCTGCCTTAAAATTTAATACCACATGCAATTGTAGACACACAGAAAGAGAGCATTTAACAAATGAATACATTCAGTTTCTTTAAGCAATCCATACCTATCTGGTGTCAGTCACATTTTTACCAAGTTGTGAAGATTTTCCCACTGTATTCACACCCTGAGGATTTCTAAACTGTGTTAACACTAAGTAAATATATATCTATCATGTTTTTAATGACCCAAATGTACAGTGTTTTGTAACCTACTTTATGATGTGCATTTTTATACTCAAATTCAGTTAGTCTCTATAACTCTCATTACATACTATGAAAGAATTCCAAAGATGAATAGATTCTAAAGATAATTTAATGCTACCACAGATCTCTCATCTTAGAGATAAGGAAAAATAAATTACCCAAGGATAAATGTGGTTAACATGCCTGCTTCAATCAGGCAGATATTTATTGAATAGTTGCCTGCTACATATTAGGCACAAACTGTTCCAGTCATTATGTTAAAACATCAGAAAATGAAACAAAACCCCTATACTTTTTTGATAGGCTAGCAGGGAATACGGATATTAAAGAATTACAAAGTTGCATGAATGTTAGCATGGAAAAAAAAACAAAATGCTATGTTATTGAATAAGCAAAGACTTAACCTAGGGGCTGGGGATGTGGCTCAAGCGGTAGGGCGCTCACCTGGCATGCATGCGGCCCAGCCCGGGTTCGAATCTCAGCACCACATACAAACAAAGATATTGTGTCTGCCGAAAACTAAAAAACAATAAAATATTTTTTAAAAAAAAAAAAGACTTAACCTAGTTGGAAATTAAAGACATCTCTTAGACCAGAAGGATGTAAAAATATTTGCTATAGTAAAAGTTAGTTAACAAAGGATGTAAACAAAAACTGAAAGAAGTCCACAACAATTAGACAAAATGGGGTATAGGCATAAGAAATGCAAGATAAAACTAATAATCATCATCAAGATAATCAGAACCACATAGGCCCAGTCTTGAATAGGTTTTGGAATTTATCATAAGATTGGTGGCTACATTTTCTGAAAATTTGAAAAAAAAAACTCGAACGGAACTACATAACTGATAAATCCAACTCAAAATAATCTCCATCAAGATGTAATTATTAGATTTAAAAGAAAATGAAAAAAATCCTCTATGTATACTGATGAAGAGACCAATTTTTTATAAGGTCAAAACAATTGCCTGAAGCTTCCACAACAATGATTTGGGGGGTGGGGGGGAGAAGGAGCAACAAAATATTCATGAAACTCAAGTAAGAAAAGGACTTTATGCCTAGACCAAGTGACCCTCTAGAATAGTAGTTTATGTTTAGTTCTCTGTAGATATAGTGTTCTGTTTCTTACTCTTTTTTCCCTAAAATAACTGTTTGGAATTCAATTTTTATTTATTTTCTCCTCATGCAAAATCAATTTTCCTGAACTTTTATAGGGGAAGAATTATTTAGGTTAGATGTCCCAGCTCCATAACTCTAAAGTTATGTTGTTTTCATAAAATTGTAAATTTTATGAGTTATTTTCATAAAATTGCAAATTTAAGGGCTGGCTGAACCAAACCTGCATCTTCTTCTCCTCTCCCTTCCCTTTGCCCAAAGTTCTTAAATTTTTCCCGTGCCCCCCTCCCCCATTATGGATCAGCAACCATTTATCAGATAAAACAAAATTCGGCTTTTGGTTTTGGGGGCTTGGCTTAATTCAGTTAGCATGATATTCTCCAACTCCACCCATTTACCTGCAAATGCCATAATTTTATTCTCTTTTAATGCTGAGTAAAATTCCGTTGTGTATATACCACAGTTTCTTTATCCATTATCTATTAAAGGACATCTAGATTGCTTCCACAGTTTTGATATTGTGTATTAAGCTACTATAAACATTGTTGTGGCTGCCTTACTACAGAATGCTGATTTTAAGTCCTTTGGGTATAGACTGTGGAGTGGGATAGCTGGGTCAAAATGTGGTTCCATTCTCAGTTTTCCAAGGAATCTTCATACTGCTTTTCAAAGTGGTTGCACCAATTTGCAATCCCACCAGCAATGTATGAGTGTGCCTTTTCCCCCACAGATTCACCAACATTTGTTATTGTTTTTACTCTTGATAACTGCCATTCTGACTGGCAGGATATGAAATCTTAGTTTTGATTTGCATTTCTCTAATTACTAGATATGTTGAATATTTTTTCATACATTTGTTGACTGATTGTATATCCTCTTCTATGAAGTGTCTGTTCAGCTCCTTAGCCCATTTATTGATGGGGTTGTTTGGTTGGTGTTAAGTTTTTTGAGTTCTTTATGTGTCATAGAGATTAGTGCTCTATCTGTTGGGTGTGTGTAAAAATTTGCTCCCTATATGTAGGCTCTCTCTTCACTTCACTGATTGTTTCTTTTGCTGAGAAAAGCTTTTTAATTTGAATCCATCCCATTTACTGATTCTTGATTTTATTTCTTGTGCTTTAGGAGTCTTGTTAAGAAAGTCTGGGCCTAATCTGACGTGATGAAGATTTGGGCCTACTTTTCCTCTATTAGGCAAAGGGTCTATGGTCTAATTTCTAGGTCCTTGATCCACTCTGAGTTGCTGTGAGAGATAGGGATTTAGTTTCATTTTGCAGCATATGGATTTCCATTTCTCCCAGCATTTGTTGAAAAGACTCTTTTCTCCAATGTATGTTTTTGGCTCCTTTGTCTAGTACGACATACTGTATTTATGTGGGTTTGTTTCTGTCTCTTCTATTCTGTACCACTGGTCTACATGTCCATTTTGGTGCCAATACCATGCCATTTTTGTTATTATAACTTTGTAGTATAGATTCAGGTCTAGTATTGTGATGCCTCCAGCTTCACTCTTCTTGCTAAGGATTGCTTTAGCTATTCTGGGTCTCTTATTTTTCTAAATTAATTTCACGATTGCTTTTTCTATAAGCATTGACATTGGGATTTTAATTGGAATCGCATTGAATCTGTATAGTGCTTTGGATAGCATGGCCATCTTGACAATATTAATTTTGCCTATCCAAGAGCATGGGAGATCTTTCCACCTTCTAAGGTCTTCTTCAATTTCTTTCTTTAGTGCTCTGTAGTTTTCATTCTAGAAGTCTTTCACCTCTTTTGTTGATTGCCACATATTTTTTTGGAGGTAGTTTTCCTAATTTCTCCTTCAGAGGATTCATCACTGATGTACAGAAATGCATTTGATTTAAGGATATTGATTTTATATCCTGCTACTTTGCTGAATTCATTAATTAATTCTAGAAGTTTTCTGATGAAGTTTTTGGATACTCTTATAATCTTGCTTTCAGCAAATAATGATAGTTTGAGTTCTTTTCCTATTCCTATCCCTTTAATTTCTTTTGTCTATCTAATTGCTCTGGTTAGAGTTTCAAGGACTATGATGAACAGAAGTAGTGAAAGAGGGCATCCCTGTCTTGTTCCAGTTTTTAGAAGGACTGCTTTCAATTTTTCTCCATTTAGAATGATGCTGGCCTTGGGTTCAGCATATATAGCTTTAACAATGTTGAGGTATGTTCCTACTATCCCTAGTTTTTCTAGTGTTTTGAACATGAAGGTATGCTGTATTTTGCCAAATGCATTCTCTGCATCAATTGATATAACCATGATTCTTGTTTTTAAGTCTATTGATGAGATGAATGATATTTATTGATATTTTTATGTTGAATCAAACTTGCATCCCTGGAACAAACCCCAGTTGATCATGGTGCACTATTTTTTAAATGTTTTTTATGCAATTTGCCAGGATTTTTATTGAGAATTTTTGCATCAATGTTCATCAGGGATACTGGCCTAAAATTTTCTTTCCTTAATGTGTCTCTACCTGATTTTGGTATCAGGATAATACTAGTTTCATAGAATTGAGTTTGGAAGGGTTCCCTCCTTTTCTATTTCATGGAATAATTTGAGGAGTATTAGTATTTCTTCTTCTTTATAGGTCTTGTAGAACTTAGCTGTCAATCTGTTGGGTCCCAGGTTTTTCTTTGTTAGTAGGCTTTTGATGGCACCTTCTATTTCCTTGCTTGAAATTGATCTGTTTAAATTGTGTATGTCTTCTTGACGCAGTGTGGGTTGATCATATGCCTCTAGAAATTTGTCAAAGTCTTTGAGGTTTCCTATTTTATTGGCATATAAATTTGCACAATAGTTTCTAAATGTCTTCTGTATTTCAATAGTGTCTGTCATGATATTTCCTTTTTCATCATGGATTTTTAGTAATTTGAGTTTTCTCTCTCCTTTTCATTAGGCTCGCTAAGGGTTTGTCAATTTTATTTATTTTTCAAAGAACCAGCCTTTGTTTTGTCAATTTTTTGAATTGTTTCTTTCATTTCAATTTCATTGATTTCTGTCCTGATTTTAATTATATCCTGTCTTCTACTACTTTTGGTGTTGGTTTATTCCTCTTTTTCTAAGGCTTTAAGCTATGTCAGGTCATTTGTTGATTTTTATTTTTCTTCTTTAAATGAATGAATTCCATGCAATGAACTTTCCTCTTAGCACTGCCCTCATAGTGTCCCATAGGTTTTAGAAAGTTGTATCAGAGTTCTCATTTACCTCCAAGAGTTTTTTATGTTCTCCCTGATGTCTTCTATTATCCATGCATCATTCAATAGCGTATTGTTTTGTCTCCAGGTGTTGGAGTAGCTTCTATTTTTTATTTTATCACTGAGTTCTAATTTCATTCCATTATGGTCAGACAGAATGCAGGGTAATAGCTCTATTTTTTTGTATTTGCTAAGACTTGCTTTGTGGTATAACATATAGTCTATTTTGGAGAAGGATCCATGTGCTGCTGAGAAGAAAGTGTATTCGCTCGTTGCATGATGCAACTTTCTATATATGTCTGTTAAGTCTAACTTATTAATTGTATTATTTAGTTCTATAGTTTCTTTGTTTAGTTTTTGTTTGGCAGATCTATCCAGTGGTGAGAAACGTGTGCTACAGTCACGCAGTATTACTGTGTTGTAGTCTATTTGGTTCTTGTAGTTGAAAAGGGTTTGTTTGATTTACATAGATGCACCATTGTTTGGGGCATACATATTTTTGATTGTTATGTCTTATTGATGCATGAATCCCTTAAGCAATATGAAATGTCCTTCTTATTCATCTTCACTAGCTTTGGTTTGAAGTCCACTTTATCTGATATAAGGATGGAAACCTCAGCTTATTTACATGGTCAATGTGAGTGGATGTCTCTTCCTGTGAGATGAGTCTCTTGAAGGCAGCATATTGTTGGGACATTTTTTTGTTTTTTAATGGTTTATCAATCTATGTCTTTATTTATTTTTTTTTAGCCTTTATTTTATTTTTTATGTGGTGCTGAGGATCGAACCCAGTGCCTTACACGTATGAGGCAGGCGCTCCACCACAGAGGTACAACCTCAGTCCCTCAATCTATGTCTTTTAATTGATGAGTTTAGGCCATTCACGTTCGGGTTATTATTGAAATATGACTTGTATTCCCAGACATTTGGGTTTTTAACTTGACTTGGTTTCTCCTTTGATTGGCCTTTCCTTTAGTGTAGTTCCTCACTTTGCTGATTTTCATTGTTGTTTTTCATTTTCTCTTCCTGGAATATTTTGCTGAGAATGTTCTGTAGTGCATTCTTGTGTAGGCTTTCTTGCTGTAAATTCTTTTTTAACTTTTGTTTATCATTAAAGGTTTTTATTTCGTGATCAAATCTGAAGCTTAATTTTTTTTCTTTTTTTTTATTGGTTGTTCAAAACATTACAAAGCTCTTGACATATCATATTTCATACATTGATTCAAGTGGGTTATGAACTCCCATTTTTACCCCGTATACAGATTGTAGAATCACACCAATTACACATCCACGTTTTTACATATTGCCATACTAGTGACTGTTGTATTCTGCTATCTTTCCTATCCTCTACAATCCCCCCTCCCCTCCCCTCCCCTCTTCTCTGTCTACCCCATCTACTGTAATTCATTTCTCTCCCTTGATTTTTTTTCCCTTTCCCCTCACATCCTCTTATATGTAATTTTGTATAACAATGAGGGTCTCCTTCCATTTCCATGCAATTTCCCTTCTCTCTCCCTTTCCCTCCCACCTCTCGTCCCTGTTTAATGTTAATCTTTTTCTCAAGCTCTTCCTCCCTGCTGTTTTTAGTTGCTCTCCTTATATCAAAGAAGACATTTGGCATTTGTTTTTTAGAGATTGGCTAGCTTCACTTAGCATAATCTGCTCTAATGCCATCCATTTCCCTGCAAATTCCATGATTTTGTCATTTTTTCTGAAGCTTAATTTTGCTCATATAAGATTCTTGGTGGGCTGGGGATGTGGCTCAAGCGGTAACACGCTCACCAGGCATGCGCGGGGCGCTGGGTTCAATCCTCAGCACCACATAAAATTAAAAAATAAAGATGTTGTGTCCACTGGGGGGAAAAAAAAAAAAGATTCTTGGTTGGCATCCATTTTCTGTCAGAGACTGGTATATGCTGTTCCAGGATCTCCTGGCTTTGAGGGGGGTCTGGGTTGAAAAATCTACTGAGATACAAACTGGTCTCCCCCTATATGTTATCTGATTCTTTTCTCTTGCAGCCTTTAAAATTCTATCCTTATTCTGTACACTGCCTTGGTATAGATCTGTTGTAATTTTGTACATTTGGTATCCTGTAAGCCTCTTATATTTGATTTTCCAATTTGTTCTTCATGTTTGGGAAATTTTCTGATATTATTTCATTGAAGAGATTGAGACTGTGCATTCCTTTGGTTTGAATCTCTGTGCCTTCCTCTACCCCATTAAATGTTAGATTTGGTCTGTTGATGCTATTCCATAATTCTTGGATGTTCTGTTCATGGTTTCTTACCATCATCACTGTGTGGTCAACTTTATTTTCAAGGTTGTATATTTTGTCTTCATTAGTTAAGGATCTATCTTCAACATGATCTAATCTGTTAGAGATGCTTTCTATTGTTTTTTATTTTGTTTGTTTCCTCCATTTCAAGGATTTCTGGGTTTTGTTGTTGTTGTTGTTGTTATTTTTTGAATCTTTCTTGAAGTGATCTTTTGCTACCTGTATTTGCTGCCTTATCTTTTTGTTGGTATGATCAATGGTTGTCTGTATTTGCTCTATTATCTCTTTGTTGAAGTTATTAATTTTTGCCTGCATTTGCTCACTTAGGTAATTCAGTCATTAATTCGTAGATCATTTTAATTATGTACATTCTGAACTCCTTCTCTGACATTTCATCAACTCTGCTGTCCATGGATTCCAATATTGTAGTATCTTGGTTTGTTTGGGTCACTTTCCTCCCTTGTTTTTTCATGTTTTCTATGTGTATCCCTTTCACGCAGTGCGTGTCTGAAGTATTACAGTTTCTACCCTACAACAGTATAGTGTCCCTGCAGATTACCTGTACAACACCTTGGTGTTGGACTTCTAGTCCCTGGCTAGTGTCCCACAATAAATGCTACTGCAACTAAAGATGGTGTTGGCAATAGTGGAGGTAACTCAAGATGTCCCAAGCGGAGGTAATATCAAGGTGTCCCAAGATGGCTGCAACCACTTGCAGAGATGGGGCTGAAAGTGTGGGTTGCCTGTTCGGAGATGCAGCTGCCTCCAGGCCCTATCTGTTGTCCCACGGTGGAGGCTACTGCATGGGGAGAGCTATAGTGATGGTTTCAGTGTCCCAAGATGGAGGTGGGCTAGACCTGGGATCTAGCGTGTGGCGGGGCAGTCCTGAGCCTAACCTTGGCCTAGGCTCCAACAGGGATGAGGTGTGGGCTGCAAGTGGGTCTGCAGGTTGGCAGGGCAGTCCTGGTCCTAACCTTGGCCTTGGCTCCTATGGAGGTCAGCCAGGGCAGTCCTAGGCCTGAGCCTGGACTCTGGCGTGAGTCTGATGGTGGTGGGGCAGTCCTGGGCCTAACCTTGGCCTTGGCTCCTGTGGAGGTCAGCCGGGGCAGTCCTAGGCCTGGGTCTTCCAGTTGGCAGGTTAACTCCAGTTTTAACGGGAAAAAAAAATTTTTTTGAATAACCTAAGAATCAAAGAATGTTCCTATTATTATTATATCCACTCCATAAACTATTAAGCAGCTATTAAAATTATGGTTTCACACACACACAGCATTACACAACAGTTAGAGGAAGCCTATTCTTGTCGTTGCAAATACAAGGAATAGACATGGCAGGAAATGTTTTAACAACTAGATCTGTGAGGGAAGCCCTAGTTTGTAGCATATGCAGATTTCAGTGTTGTAAATACCCTCACCATGACCAATATTGAACAACCAGTGTGGTGTCACTGAATGCGGAGTTGGGAAGAGATGTAACAACATAACATTTCACTTCCACCATTTCAGATTCAGAAGGAACCTCGAGACCACAGACAATTGCAAAATTTAGTTAACAAGGAGCAGGTGATGAGCTTTGAATATTTATCATCTTTGTTTTCAATATATGTGATTTATATAATATATTCATTTGTTGTAAAAAAAAATTATGGTTTCAATAAGAACATGCTTAGGATGCAAATTAAGATTAAAAATGGGGCTGGGGATGTGGCTCAAGCGGTAGCGCGCTCGCCTGGCATGCGTGCAGCCCGGGTTCGATCCTCAGCACCACATACAAACAAAGATGTTGTGTCCGCCGAAAACTAAAAAAATAAATATTAAAATTCTCTTAAAAAAAAAAAAAAAAAAGATTAAAAATGTAGAAGACAGGAATGGGGTTGTGGCATTTGCCTAGCATGTATGAGGCACTGGGTTCAATCTGCAGTACCAAAATACATAAAAATAGAATAAAATATACATATGCATAAAAATGTCCTGAAAAGAAATACACTAGGCATCAGCAGACATTATGACTAAATAAAATGTTATGATCTTTAAAAGGCAAGTAGTAAGAAAACTGACAAATCAATCAATTAACTGTATTATTTGAATTTATGTAAGACCATGATACAAGAAGCAGCTATACAGAACAGAACAATTTGGAAAGTCTTTCAGGTACACAATAAAAAAATGTTGACCAGGAGAATTCAACCAGGAGCAATTTTGCCCCTTCAAAGGATATTTAGTAATGTTCAGAGATATTTTTAGTTGCCACTATCTGGGGGACAGTGTTACTAACATCTTAGTTGACAAAGGGCAAGTACACTGTTACATATGCCAGAATACATAGAATAATCCCCCACAACAATTACCTCATCCAAAATGTCAATAGTGCTAAAGTTAAAAACCTTGATCAAGACTACTGTAATTGTGAGGTAATCACCAGGAATTTTTAGATCAGTACAGTGATCTAAAGTAAGGAAATAATAGCTTCCTTACTTTCTCCATTACAATGTGTATTCTTTTCCCAGTTTTTCTATTTCAATTTATGATGCTACCAACTATCTAATTTTTCAGGGCTGGGGATGTAGTTCAGAGATAAAGTCGTAGCCTAGCAAGTGTGAAGTCCTGGATTCAATCCCCAGCAATAAAACAAAAAATTAAAAAGTATATCCCTTGACACTTGACAGCTCTGGGCTGGGGGTGTAGCTGGGGGAGGAGCAAGGGCAATATGCAACTTTCCAGGCTAAAAACCTAGATATCTGAAAGCCTCGACATCAGCAGTTTTCTTTATTTTTCTACAATGATGAAGTTCTAATAATTATACCTCCAAAATACATACCAACTAATTATCATCTCCATCCTACTCAAATGATTACTTTCACACCAGAATTATTTCAATAGCCTAACTGATCCTGTTTACCACACTGCTCTATGACGGTTATCTACACAGGAACCAACAGGATCTTCTGAGAAATATCTGCTATTATTTCTTCCTACTCCAATCATTAACATATTATCCTATCTGAAATTATTCACTATCTGAAAATATTTTATCTATTGTTTATTTTGTATCTTGACCATACCACTAACACAATCTTTTATCTTTCTGTTCATTGCTCTTCATCCATCCAGCATTGGAACCAAGCCTGACCTGCGTCCTAAATATCCACTGAATGAACAAATTTCTTCTTTACTAATGTTTTATTTGTTCTGCTGGAGCCAAAAAGTAACAACACATCTCTGCAAGAAAATAATGGCATCTCCTAAAGTTAACTGGTCTTCTCAATCTTAGACAGCTAATAAATAAATTACAGGTCTTGGGGGGGGGGGGAGGTGGGGGGTGGTAAGTTCTTTCCCCCAGGTCTCCACCTGTTTCCAAGTTTCCAAGAAAAGATGCCCTATGCTTCCCAGGAAACAAGATGAAGGCTCAGCAAGTAGATGTTGCCTATTTCTCCTAGATCACCCCTATGTAAGAGCTAGTTACATTTGTTCTGTAATTGCCTATTATACTACATCTTTAAAAAAATGGGTGTGTGTTTGTTTTGTTTTTTTTTTTAACATACCCTGATCAGTGTGGTGATGTATGCCTATAATCCATCAACTCTGGAGGCTGAGGCAGGAGAATCCCAAGTGGAGATTAGTTTCAGCAATTTAATAGGACTGTCTAAAGATAAAAAGGTCTGGGGATGTAGCTCAGTGATAAAGCACCCCTGGATTCAATTCCCAGTACCAAAAACAAACAAAAAACACAAGTCTGGTCTCAGCTGTGCTGAGCAGAATTAGGCAAAGATTCTATTCCCAAACTAGTTATGGGACACAAGCAGGACCTCTACTGAGGCTAGCAAGATAGAAGCAAAGACAATCTGAAAGAAACTTCTGATAAGAGCACTGTGAAACTAAGCAGCTTCTTGCTACAGGGAGAAACACTGACCAGCACCTATCTTAGGCAACTGGAATAGTAGTAAGGAAGCCAAATTGTTACGATATAGATGAATAGATTTTACTTTTGAAGATAAATCTGTCTCCAAGTATGTAACAGTGCATGAGGAAACAGTAGAGAAAGGAGAAGGAAAAGAAGAATTGTAAAAGTAAGGAAAGTTATACAAAAGAAATCAGTACCTGCTGGGAGCCATTAGCCAAGTAGGTATGACAATTTCCTTGCCAGTGTACCCCATGTTGCAGTGACATTGAATGTAGGTGACCTTGCTCAAGGACCAGGGCGGATTAGGGTGTTCCGGGTTTAAGATAATCGTGTTTAGGGCGTTCCCAGTTTAGGTTCCAGGTTTAAGGTTTAAGATTATTCCTGCTGGGAATAGGGCGTATCCTGTTGCCTGAGTTCCCCTTGAGTTCTCACGGGATTCAGACAGTATATTTTGGGAGACAGAAGCCCAGTGGAGGTGGATTTGGGCAGAGAACGTGGATTTCCCCAGAACGTGTTTGTAGGCGGCTGGTGTGAGTTCGGGAATAAAGAGTTGCTGTTTGAATCTACAAGCTGTGTGGTGGCTCGTGATTGTGTGCCCAGCCAGACTGCGGCAAGTACCAGAACTAGAGTGGTGGCAATATAAGTCAAAAAGGGTTTTAAAACCCTACCTGATATAGTTTCAACAAGACTTACAATTACTTACTAAATAATAAGGGGAAGTTTAGAAGCAATTATGATTCAAAGGTATCTAACTTGGGTAACTAGAGGTCAATAACTAAAGAATACATAAAGGGGGCTAGGGTTGTGGCTCAGTGGTAAAATGCTCGCCTACCACATGTGAGGCACTGGGTTCGATCTTCAGCACCACATAAAAATAAATAAAATAAAGATATTTTTTAAAAGAATATATAAAGAAAAACAGGTTGAAGAGAGACCACTATTTGGCAAAACAATTAATTGACATGGACATAGGAAATAAGGGTTCAGTTTTAAGCACAGTGAATTTGTAATATTTTGTGAAAGAGTTAAAAGTCAAGTCAAAGCATAATTTATAAATTAGTTTTGAGTTTTAGAGATAAACAGAAATGTGGTTCCAATAGTTAAGCATTACTGGGCCCCTGGGTTCAGTCACGGATACAAAATAAAAGGTGGGAGCATAGGGGAAATAGCTCAGTTGGTAGAGTGCTTGCCTAGCATATACCTGGCCCTGGGTTCAATCCCAGTACCATCAAAAAATAAAAATCCCAGTACCATCAAAAAATTAAAATTAAGTAATGAATCCACTGAAAAAGAAATCAGGAAAACAATTCCATTCACAATAGTCTCAAAAAAAATTAAATACCTAGGAATAAATCTAACCAGGGAGGTGAAAGATCCCTACGTGAAAATTATAGACCACTGAAGAAAGAAAACACTAGACCTCCCATATTCATGCATAGGTAGAATTAATATTGTTAAAATGGCCTTACTACCAAAAACGATCTATAGATTCAATGCAATCCCCATCAAAATATCAATGATATTCTTCACAGAACAAAAAAGTCCTAAAATTCATGTAGAAGAAAAAAACACCCAGAATAGCAAAAAAAGCAATGCTGGAAGGATCACAATACCCGATTCAATTATATTACAGAGCTATAGTTACAAAAATAGTATGATACTGGCATAACATTAAAAAAAAAATACACAAACCAATGCAACAGAAGACATAGAGAGATTCCCACACAGATAAAGTCATATGACAAGGGCATCAAAAACAAACATTGGATAAAAGATAGCCTTTTTAACAAATGATTCTGGGGAAACTGAATATCTCATATAAAAGAATGATAGAAGATATAAATATAAAAGATAGCTCACCCTGCAAAAAAGTCAACTCAAATTGGATCAAAGACCTAGGAATTAGACCAGAAACTTTGGCAACTGCCAAAAGAAAATGTAGGGGTTATACTCCAACATATAGGCATAGGCCAAAAGGATACCTAAAACTCATGAAATAAAAACCAAGAATTAATAAATGAGATAGCAGCAAATTAAAAAGCTTCTGCAAAGCAAAGGAAATAAGAGTGTGAAGAAAGAGCATATAGAATGGAAGTAAACCTTTGCTAGATACTCTTCTGACAGAAGATTAATATCAAGAATATATAGAGTGGCTGGGGTTGTAGCTCAGTGGTAGAGTGCTTGCCTAGCATGTGTGAGGCACTGGGTTTGATTCTCAGCACCATATATAAATAAATAAAAATAGTTCTATCAACAACTTAAAAATATTTTTAAACAAGAATATATAAAGGGGGCTGGGGATGTGGATCAAGCGGTAGCGCGCTCTCCTGGCATGCGTGCGACCCGGGTTCGATCCTCAGCACCACATACAAACAAAGATGTTGTGTCCGCCGAAAAATAAAAAAAATAAAATATTAAAAATTCTCTCTCTCTCTCTCCCTCCCTCTCTCACTATATCTTTAAAAAAAAGAATATATAAAGAACTCAAAAAACTTAACACTAAAAACATAAATAATAAATAAATAAATAATAGGCAAATAAACGAAACAGTAATTTCTCAAAAGAAAAAATACAAATGGCCAATAAGTATATTAAAAATGTTCAAAATTTTCAGCAATTGGGTAAATGCAAATCAAAACTACAGAGGGGCTGGTGTTATGGCTCAGTGGTAGAGTGTTCGCCTAGCATGTGTGAGGTCCTGGGTTTGATCCTCAGGACCACATAAAAATAAATAATAAAGGTATTGTGTCCAAGTACAACTTAAAATAAAAAAACTACAGAGGGATCGGGCACAGGGGCGCACACCTGTAATCCCAGCAGCTCAGGAGAGGTTCACAGGTTTGAAGCCAGCCAGAGCAATTTAGTGAGGTTTTAAGGAACTTAATGAGACCCTGTCTCAAAAAAAAAAATTAAAAGGGGTGGG
Source organism: Marmota flaviventris (assembly GCF_047511675.1). Taxonomy (NCBI): domain Eukaryota; kingdom Metazoa; phylum Chordata; class Mammalia; order Rodentia; family Sciuridae; genus Marmota; species Marmota flaviventris. The sequence goes on along the minus strand of NC_092507.1, from coordinate 26,352,080 downwards.
GATGTGGCTCAGTTGTTCAGAGCCTCTGGGTTTAATCCCTGGTACAAAAAAAAAAAAAAAAAACACTACACCGAAGGGGAAAAGATTTTAATTAAAATTTTTAAAAATGTAAACTAGGGCTGAGTTGTAGCTCAGTGGTTGAGCATGTGCCTTGCATGTGTGAGGCACTAGGCTCAATACTTTGCACCACATCAAAATAATAAATTAAGTAAGGGTATTGTGTCCGTCTTAAAAAAAAAAAAAAATGAAAACTATTCTGAGGGGCTGAGAATGTGGCTCAGTGGTAGAGCACTTGTCTATCATCTGCAAGGCACTGGGTTCAAGGCCCTAGGTTCAATCCCCAGAATCAAAAGACAACAATAAAAAAAAAAACTACACCAAGTCCAGGCATGGTGGCATATTCCTATGATACCAATAGGTTGGAAGGCTGAAACAGGAGGATCCCAAATTCAAGTTTAAGGCTAATCTCATCAACTTAACAAGACCCTGTCTCAAAAATAAAATAAAATGGTCTGGGGCTATAGCTCCATAGTAAAGCACCCCTGGATTTAATTCCTAGTACCACAAAATAAAACAAAACAATCTATACTGAGATTTCATCTAACTCCAGTTAAAATGGCAATCATAATAAATGTGGAGAAAGGGAACACTTTTACACTGTTGGTAGGACTGTAAATTAGTACAAAAACCATGGCAGTCAGTATGGACATTCCTTGAAAGACTAAGAATGGAACCACTATATGACCCAGCTATATCACACCCTGGTATTTATCCAAAAGAATTAACATCAGCACAATTCACAATAGTCAAGTTATAGAATCAGTCTAGGCATCAAACAACAGAAGAATTTATAATGAAAACGTGAAATATATACACAATGGGGTTGAAGTATAAAGATTAAAAGTGTCACTTGAAGGAAAATGGATGAAACTGGAGAACATCATGTTAATTGAAAATATGGGGCTGGGGATGTGGCTCAAGCGGTAGCGTGCTTGCCTGGCATGCGTGCGGCCCGGGTTCGATCCTCAGCACCACATACAAACAAAGATGTGTCTGCCGAAAACTAAAAAATAAATATTAAAAAAAAATTCTCTCTCTCTCTCTCTCTATCTATCTATCTTTAAAAAAAGAAAATATGCCAGACTCACAAAGTCAAGCGTCTTATAGTTTCTGTCTCATCAAAAATAGAAAGAGGAAAAAAAAAATCCCATGAAAATAGATGGGACAACAATATAACAGAGGAAAGGGATCAAGGGAAGGGGGGGGAAAAGGGGGAAAGGTACTGAGAATGAAATTGAACAGATTATGTTATGTGCATCTACAAATATATCATAATGAATTCAATATATACAATAAACGGCATCAATAAAAATGTACTTAAAAAAAAACAAAAAGCTTGCCTGATTTCAGACTTTGTTTGCTAAACACCAATTCTTATTGAAAGGTACCAGAGATTCTCAAAGAATTGGCTAATTTCAAGTATGAGAGTAACGAATGGGATGAGCCTGGGTACATCTTTTTGAAAGGAAGGAATCTTTCAAGAACTACTGAAATTTAAGTTAAAAGGGTACAGGTGCTTAAGTATTTTATGCTTGTTGATGGCAATGTAAGTAAAATTGCTTACATTTTTTTTTTGTACCATGGCTTAAAGGTTGAAGTCAGGGGCACTTAACCATTGAGCCACATCTCCAGCCCTTTCTTTTTTTTCCCCTGCAGAAACAGGAAATATATGGAATTTCAAGGCACAAAACAATCTTGAAAAAAACTCTCCCTTCCCAATTTCAAACCTACTTCAGAGCCACAATAATCAAAATGGTTAAGTACTGGCATAAGAATAGACATACAGACCAACAGAAATAAGATTCCATTAAATAAAACCCCCTAAATTTGGATATTGAAGTGCTAACCTTCAATGTGATGGTACTTGGAGATGAGGCCTTTAGGAGATAATCATGAGATCAAGAGGGTGATGCTCTCATGACAAAATTAATATTAATGCCCTTATTTAAAAAAAAAAAGAAAAAAAAAAAAAAGCTGAACATGGTGGTATGTAGCTGTATTCCTGGCTACTCAGGAACTGAGGCAAGAAGATGGCTAATTCAAGGTCAGTCTGGGCAACATAGCAAAACCTTATCAGAAAGGAAGAAAGGGAGGGAACCAGCCAAGTGTACTGGCACACATATGTAATACCAACAACTCATGAAGCTGAGGAAGGAAGATCTCAAATTTGAGGCCAGCCTCCATAATTTAGTGAGATCCTGTCTCAAAACAAAAAATATAAAGGTCTGGGAATGTAGCTCAGGAGTAGAGTGCCTCTGGGTTCAATCTCCAGTACCATAAAAGATAAAGGAAGGAAGGGAGGAGGGAGGGAGGGAAGGATCTCCAGAGAGTTTACACTCTATCCTCTCTAAGAAGTCTGTAAGCACAAGCAAGACAGTGGCCATCTAATAAGGCAAGAGAAGAGGCCCCAGAAGAAACCACCTAACTTATAGACATCTTAATCCTGAATTTCCCAGCCTCCAGAACTGTGGAAGTATAAATTTCTGTTGTTTAAGTCACCCAGTCTATGGTATTTTGTTATGGTAGCCCAAGATGACTAACACAATGGTCAAATGACTTTCAAAAGGATGCCAAGATCATTCAATAGGGAAAGAAGAGACTTCAATAAAAGGTCAAGGTCTGGGGAAACTGGATATCAACAGACAAAAGAATAAAACTGAATACTTAACTCAAAATGAACTGAAGACCTAAATTAAAGAGTTAAATTCTATGGTAGGGTAAATATAGATAATAACATATATTTTCTAACAGCTAGAAGAAAGGAGTTTTAATATTATCACCACAAAGAAATGATAAACAATTGATGATAAACATTAGACAAATATACTCATATTAAAATATCACATGGTTCCCCATAAATATGTATAATATTTGTTAATTTAAAAAGGAAAAAAATAAGTTCTAAGATACTTAGAAGAAAACTTGCACAACCTTGAATTTGGCAATAGTTCCTTAAATATAATACCAAAAGCCTAATTAGGCTACAAAAGAAATACAGATAAACTGGACTTCATTAAAATTACAAAGTTGAGAAGAGAACCTACGGGAGAAACTCTTTGCTAGCTATTCTTCTGACAAAGAATTGATATCTAGACTATATAAGGAACTCAAAAACCTTACCAGACCAAAAAATCAAATGACCCAATTAATAATGAGCTAATGAATTAAACAGACAATTCCCAAAAGAAGAAATACAAATGGCCAATAAATATATGAAAAAAGGTTCAACATTATTAGCAATAATAATGCAAACCAAAACTACACCGAGATTTCACCTTACACCAGTAAGAATGGCATTCATCAAGAATACTACTAATAATAAACGCTGGAGTATTACTCTGCATTAAAAAATTACAAAATCATAGAATTTACAGGGAAATGGATGGCATTAGAGCAGATTATGCTAAGTGAAGCTAGCCAATCCCTAAAAAACAAATGCCAAATGTCTTCTTTGATATAAGGAGAGTAACTAAGAACAGAGTAGGGTCGAAGAGCATGAGAAGAAGATTAACATTAAACAGGGATGAGAGGTGGGAGGGAAAGGGAGAGAGAAGGGAAATTGCATGGAAATGGAAGGAGACCCTCAGAGTTATACAAAAGTACATACAAGAGGAAGTGAGGGGAAAGGGAAAAATAATACAAGGGGGACAAATGAATGTCAGTAGAGGGGGCAGAGAGAGAAGAGGGGAGGGGAGGGGAGGGGAGGGGGGATAGTAGAGGATAGGAAAGGCAGCAGAACACAACAGACACTAGTATGGCAATATGTAAATCAATGGATGTGTAACTGATGTGATTCTGCAATCTGTATATGGGGTAAAAATGGGAGCTCATAACCCACTTGAATCAAAGTGTGAAATATGATATATCAAGAACTATGTAATGTTTTGAACAGCCAACAATAAAAAAATAAACGCTGGAGAGGATGTAAAGAAAAAGGAACACTTTTACACTATTGGTGGGATTGTAAATCGGTATAACCACTATGGAAATCAACAATAGAGGTTCTTCAACAGATTAGACAAGAAACTACCATATGATCCAGCTATACCACTCCTTGGTATTTATCCTGAAGAATTAAGGTCATCAATCAGGTGCAGTGGTATATGACTGTAATCTCAGAAGCTGAGAGTCTGAGACAAAAGAATCACAAGTTCAAGACCAGCCTCAGCAATTTAGCAAGGTTCTAAGTAATTTAGTGAGACCTTGTCTCAATGGTCAGTTGGGTTGTTTCTACTTTCTGGTTGTTGTGAATAATGCTGCTATAAACATTGGTGTATGATACTTTATACCAGTGATTCAAGCAGCATTATTTACAGTAACAAAATAATAAATGTTGGTGAGGTCATAGGGCAATAGGATCAACTTTATGCATTACTAGTGGTAACAGAAGATGGTACAGAACCTATAGAAGGGCTGGGGATGTGGCTCAAGCTGTAGCGCGCTCGCCTGGCATGTGCGCAGCACTGGGTTCGATCCTCAGCACCACATATAAATAAAGATGTTGTGTCCGCTGAAAAACTAAAAAAATATTTTAAAAAAAATTTTAAAAAAAAAAAGAACCTATAGAAAATAGTTACACAGTTCCTCACCAAGATAAAGAAAGAATTCCCATATTACCCAGCAAATCCAGGATCAAAATCAAAGTCTTGAACAATAGCCAAAAGGTGGAAACAACCCAAATGACCATTGATGGATAAATGGATAAGCAAATGTGGTATACACACACAATGGAATGTATTTTCAGCCATGAAAAGGAAAATTCTGACACATGCTACAAATGGATGAAAATACAATGCTAAGTGAAGAAAGTCAGACACCAAGGACAAATGTATGATTCCACTTCCATGAAATATCAAGAATAGGCAACTTCATAGAAACAAAAAGTAGATTCAAGTTTACCAGGAAGAGTGAGGGACTATGGTGAGTTATTGCTTAATGTGTCATGTTTCTATCTAGGGTGAAACAGATAATGGTGATGGTTGTACAACACTGTGAATATACTTAATTAGCCAATGAATTATACAATTAAAATAGTTAAATGGTCAGTTTTGTGTATTTTTTTTACCCTGTATATAATTACAGGGTACATAATGATGTTAGGATAAGGCTGGGGTTGTGGCTCAGAGGTAGTGCACTCATCTGGCATGTCTGAGGCACTGGGTTCGATCCTCAGCACCACATAAAAATAAATAAATTAAGGTATTTTGTCCATCTACAACTAAGAAAAATATTTTTAAAAATGATGTTAGGATATGTGCACACAGTGTGAAATGACTGAATCAAGCTACCTAACATAACAATCACCATAATACCTACCTTAACTCCAACTTTCAACTCTTCAACCAACATCTCCCTATTTTCCCTGCTCTCCAGGCTCTGATAACGAACTACCTTTCTATTGGGCTTCTGTGAGTTCAATTGTATTAGATTCCACATATAAATGAGAACAATTGGTTGTCTTTCTGAATCTGCTTTGTTTCACCTATGTTTTAACATATTTTAACATTTAAATCTTGACTCTAACTGCTTAAATATAAAATTACAGGGCTGGGCATGTGTGGTACAATGTTTGTCTTCATGTATGCATGAGGCCCAGGCACCCCAGCACCACAAAATAAATAATGAGTTTTTGAAAGGACCCTGGTACCAACCTTAAAGACTTCTATAAACTAGTTAAATTCTCATCCCCTAAAGATATGTCTACCTAAAAACTTTAAACATGATTTTAGTTGGAAACTAATTAAAGTAAGGATCCTGAAGCAGGATCATTCTGGATTAGGGTAGGAGACACAGAGAAAAGGAACTCATTTGAAAACAAACTAAAGAAATGACACCACAAATTAAGGAATATCAGAGGCTACCAGTGGCTAAAACAAAGATTCTTTCCTAGGGCCTTCATAGAATAGGCTTGCAAACACAATAACTTCATACTTCTTTCAAAGCTGAGATGATACATTTTTTTTATATTTTTAAACCACCAAATTTATGGTAATTTGTTATGGCAAATATAGGAAAATACTACAGATTTTAGTACATAAAAGAGTGTTAGGTCATGGCATTTGCAAGTAAATGGATGGCATTGGAGAAGATAATGCTAAGCAAAGTTAGCCAATCCCAAAAAAACAAATGTCGAATGTATTCTCAGATATAAGGAGGCTGACTCATAGTTGGGGAGGGAGGGGGAACATGGGAAGATTAGATGAATTTTAGATAGGGAAGAGGGGTGAAAAGGAAAAGATGGGGGCAGAGGATTAGCAAGGGCGGTAGAATGTGATGGACATCATTATCCAAAGTACACGTATAAAGACTCGAATTGGGTGTCAACATACTTTATATATAAACCAATATGAAAAATTATGGTGTATATATATATATATATGTAATAAGAATTACAATGCAGGAGCGGGATTGTGGCTCAGAAGTACAGCACTCCCCTAGCATGGGCGGGACCCGGGTTTGATCCTCAGCACCACATAAAAATAAAGGCATTGTGTTGTGTCCATCTACACCTAAAAATAAATAAATATTTTTAAAAAAGAACTATAATGCAAAAAAAAAAAAGTACATGTATAAAAGGCATGAATTGGCGTGAACATACTCTATATACAAAGATATGAAAAACTGTACTCTACATGTGTAATAAGAACTATAATGCATTCCGCTATCGTGTATTAAAAAAAAATAAAATCAATAAAACTAAACAAACTAAAGTGTGTTAGGGGCTGGGGACTATAGCTCAGTGGCAGAGCACTTGCCTATCATGTGTGAGACATTGAGTTTGATCTTTAGGACCACATAAAAAAATAAAATAAAAACATCCTGCCCATTTAAAAAATTTTTTTAAAGTAGAGTGTTACCGGGTTGGGATTGTGGCTCAGCAGTAGAGCGCTTGCCTAGCACGTGCAAGGGGCTGGGTTCGATCCTCAGCCCCACATAAAAACAAATAAATAAAATAAAGTATTCTAACTAAAAAAAATTTTTTTAAAAAAAGTAGAGTGTTAGAACAGAAAAACCTGTTTCAAATTATGAATGTGGCTTTGAAACTGGGAAATGGATGGAATAATTTTGAGAAGCATGATTTTTTTTATAAAGTACAGAACTACCTTGAAGAGATGATTGGTAGAAATATGGATGTTAAAAGCAATTCTGGTAAAGTATCAGAAGGATGGAAGGAGCCAGTAAGAAAAGCTTCCATAATCCTAGAAAATACAAACATTATGAACAGAATGTTCTTTATAAACACTATGGTTCATATCAACATTTTATGTAAGGACATTTCTGTTGCGGTCTCAGGAAATAAAGAGTAATGGCAGAAAACTTGGCTGAACTGGGTTTTACTATTGAGTAGAAAGCAAAACCTGTTAAGTAATGAACTTGGATATTTACCCTTAAAGAAGTCCAAGTAAAGTGTTGAAGATGCAGCTTGGTTTCTCCTTGCTGCTTATAGTAAAATAGAGAAATGCAAGAAACTGTTACTCAAAAGAAACAACTCTTGATTTCATGTGCAAGGCTCCCAGATTATCCAAATTGAAAAGGATGCTAAAATTAGGCAATTCACTATCAGAAAAGCATGTTCTAGAGAGAGTCAATGGTCTGGCTAGATAACCATTTGCAGAAGATATTAGCTATGTGACTCATGGATCCAATCAACCATCTCCATAGAAGGCAGAAAAAAGGATGGTGTTATGTAGGAAAGATCTGTGAAGACTCCAGTTTTCTTTGTTGTGGTTGTTTTATTGGTCTAATCAATTATACACAATAGAAAGCTCTTTGACTCATTGTACACTAATGGAGCACAATTTTTCACTTCTCTGGTTGTACGTGAAGTAGTCACACCATTAGTGCAATCATACATGTACCTAGGGTAATGATGTCCATCTCATTCCACCATCTTTCCTTCACCCTTGCTCCCTCTCCCCTTCCCCTTTGCCTCAAAGTTCCTCCATTCAATCCATGCCCCCCCATTATGGATTAGCATCCACGTATCAGAGAAAACATTCGGCCCCTGTTTTTTTAGAATTGGCTTATTTCACTTCATATGATATTCTCCCAACTCCATCCATTTACCTGCAAATGCCATAATTTTATTCTCTTTTAATGCTGAGTAATATTCCATTGTGTATATTTACCACAGTTTCTTTATCCATTCATCTATTGAAGGACATGTAGGTTGGTTCCACAGTTTGCAATTGTGGATTGTGCTGCTATAAACAATGTAGTAGCTGTGTTACTGTAGTATGTTGTTTTTAAGTCTTTGGTGTATAGACTGAGAAGTAGGATAGCTGGGTCAAACAGTGGTTTCATTCCAAGTTTTCTAAGGAATCCCCACACTGTTTTCCAGATTGGTTGCACCAATTTGCAGTCCCACCAGCAATGTGTAAGTATGCCTTTTCCCCCACATCCTTGCCAACACTTATTTTTGCTTGTATTAATAACTGCCATTCCAACTGAACTGAGATGAAATCTTAAGAGTAGTTTTGATTTGCATTTCTCTAATTATTAGAGATGTCGAACATTTTTCATATATTTGGTCAACTGTATATCTTCTTCTGAGAAGTGTCTGTTCAGCTCCTTAGCCCATTTACAGATTGAATTGTTTGTTTTGTAATGGTGTGGAACTCTAAGATACATAAAGAGGAATATCCTCCAGGCAAAAATAATGCTAGCGGCAGAATCTGCACTAGCCAAAAGCCCCTGCCGAGGAGCACTTGGGAGAGGAAGCAGCCAGGGGTCTAGCGGGCTGCAGGACCGGGGACCAAAGCCCTCGTACATTCCCGCCCTCCACAGTGGGGCCTCCAAGTGATGCTGGAGGTACCTGGGGACCCCTGGTTTGTGGAGACCACTTTTCCAACCTTTTAATCACTCTCTTTCAATCCACACTTTCTGCCCTGCACATGATGTGTGCTGCACCTTGCCAGACCTCCAGAAGGTAAACCGCAGGGCATGAAGTATACTAGAAATTCTCCTGCGCAAGGCTGCGAGACCCAAGGTTCATTCTTTTCCTCAAGAGCAGGTCACACACTACAGCCTGGCGTCCACCACCTACTTAGCTGTATGATCCAGACTAGTTACTTCCCTTTCCTAAGCTTTGGTTTCCTCACCTGTGATTGAGACAGACAAAATGCCTCACTCACCCAGTCCCATGTTCTATGAAACAGTGGACCAGAAAAGGGATGCCATGAAAAATATTGTTATAAAATAAAAGAGCTAAAAGACATAGCAATAAACAAACAAAAAACCAATGTTAGCATGTACTGAAAGAAACAGATGCGACAAAATTGGGGGGTGGCGCCTGACATCTAGGATTCTGTAAGAGCAAATAGAACTACTCAGTGATAACCATGTACTTCCCTTAACAACAACAACAACAAATTACAAGGCTGGCGCTATAGCTAGGTGGTACAATGCTTGCCTACCAGGCAAGAGTCCCTGGGTTTGATCTTCACACATACAAAAAAAGAATGAAGGGGCTGCGTTGTGGCTGAGTGGTAGAGTACTTGCCTAGCATATGTGAAGCACTGGGTTCGATTCTCAGCACCACATATAAATAAGTAAATAAAATAAAGGTCCATCAACAACTAATAAAAATATTAAAAATGAAAATATTAGAAGAAAAAAAGAACTTTTTAAGGCAGAACACAAAGAAGCAGATGCCAGAGAAATAAGCTCAACCCAGGTGTTGACAGAACCTCCAAAGACCAGAAGACACAGGACCAAGTCACAAAGGATTATTTCCAGGCCTTTAAATGCAGAGAAATTTGTCCTCCTGGGTCTTAAACTTATTTATGATCCAAGTCCCCTATTTTTCCCATTTTCTTTCTTTTAAATGCCTATCTTACCAACGTATTTTGGAAGCAGGAAATTTGTTCTCCAGTTTCACAAGTCCACAGGTGGAGAGGAATTTTACCCCAAATGGACTATACTCAGAATCCAAACTCCACACTCATACTTTAGATAATTTAGATGATGGAATTTTGAACTTTTTGAGCTGATGAGTTTATGCTGTGATGGGTTGAGACTTTTAGGCATATTAGAATGAAGTGAATGTACTTTGTTTGTATTTGGGACACACAAAGTTTAGGAGGTTAAAGGCCAAACCAAGTGGGTCAAACTGGGGTCCCCAAAAGATATCACCCAGAACCAAAAAAGGTGAGCAGAATGGGTATTCCAAAATGTAATTAAGGTAAGGATCATGATATGAGACCACTAAATACAAGTGTCTTTAAGAGAGAGAAGAGAGTAGGGTGTTAGAGTGCACACCTGTAGTCCCAGTGACTTGGGAGGCTGAGGCAGGAGGATCTCACATTGGAGGACAGCCTTGGCAACTTGGCAATACCCTTTCTCAAAATAAGAAATAAGAAAGGCTGGGGATGCAGCTCAATTGTAAAGCAATCCTGGGTTCAATCCCCAGTACAACAACAACAAAAAAAGACAGGGATATGGAAAGACAGAGGCAGGGACTAGAGTTAATAGTGCCACAAACCAAGAAATACAAATCATGGTACTAGAAGCTCAAAAAATCAAGGGAAGGCCAGGGCACAGTAGCACATGACTGTAATCCCAGAAGCCTGGGAGGCTGAGGCAGGAGGATCGCAAGTTCAAAGTCAGCCTCAGCAATTTAGCAAGGCCCTGAGCAAACTTAGCAAGATCCTTTCTCAAAATTAAAAAAAAAAAAGGCGTGACTGGGGTTGTGGCTCAGAGGTAGAGTGCTCGCCTAGCATGCAAGAGGCACTGGGTTAGATCCTCAGCACCACGTAAATGTAAAATAAAGATATTGTGTCCACCTAAAACTTAAGAATATTAAAAAAAAAAAAAAAAGGCGGGGGTGGAGGGATGTAGCTCAGTGGTCAAGCACCTCTGGGTTTAATCCCTGGTACCCACCCTCCCCCCCAAAAAAAGATAAGAAAGGATCCTTCTCTTAAGTCAACAGAAAGTATGGCCTTGATAACTCTTAAATTAAAAGCCCAATTAGGGGCTTTTAGCTACCGAACTGTGAAAGAATAATTTTCTCTTGTTTTAAGCCATTAGGCTTGTAATAATTTTTTAAGGAAGCCTTAGAAAATTAATATAAACTGCTAAGGATTAAAATTTGATTTTTTTTTTTTTTTTTTTTTTTGTGAACCCAGGGCCTGGGGTGCGACTCAGTGGCAGAGTGTTTACCTATCATGTGTAATGCCCTAGGTTCAATCCCCTGCACCTTAAGGGAAAAATTCCCCATGAAAATAATGACCACAATAAATTATATATTAAAATTCATGAGTTCATAATGATACTCCCCTCTCAAACCTTACCTCTAAGAGATGCTAGAGCATCGATTTCTTCTTCTGAAAACTGATAAAGGAGAAAAATACATTTCCCCAGATTTTCCTGGACAACTGATGATGGAAATCTTTATGGCAAAATTTCAGTTAATAAATATAGAAGAAATGATAGGAAATCACTCTTCTAATGAAATAATTTATCTAAGCAAATTTATCAGTGGCTGATAAATCCATTAGGTTAAAATTTAAGAAAAAACTGTTGTGCGCCCATGGTCAGAACCTAAACCAAATTATCAATTTTAATATCACTAGATGAGGGATAACCACCCTTCTACATGATGTAATAAAAATTCTAATGGGATGACAACACATCCTAAATTTGTAACTGGTTTATGATTATTGTTCCAATGTAGTTATTTATAGTCCCCTTTGTTCTTAAAATTGTCTGGAAATAAATTATACAATCTCTATAAAATTTTCTTGCCTAAGATACTGAATCTAAATCTCATCAAGCTCTACCAATTCATTCTTGATTTTGGCCACAAACCATAATCACTTGGGAAATTTTTTTAAATATTGGTGTCTAGATTTCATTCCATGAGTTCTGATTAATTGGTTTGAGATGTGGTCTGGGCATTGAGATAATTAAAAGTTCCTCAAATAATTCTAAAGTTTCAGTAAAAGTTGAAAACCAATGCTCTAAACTTAACTACTAATTTGTGGGAAATATGAGGAGTAAAAGGACATGTTAAAACTGTAACAAGGGGGGCTGGGGATGTGGCTCAAGCGGTAGCGCGCTCGCCTGGCATGCGTGCAGCCCGGGTTTGATCCTCAGCACCACATACAAACAAAGATGTTGTGTCCGCCGAAAACTAAAAAATAAACATTAAAAAATTCTCTCTCTCTTAAAAAAAAAAAAAAAACTGTAACAAGGATTCACTCAATCAGCCAAACCAGAATGTGGGAAATTCTCCTGGACAAATGACCTAGTTTTTTTCCACAAATAAATAGCATGAGAAAAAAGTACTGGCAGTATATAGTACTGAGGAGGATGGCTAAGGTTAAGAAAAACTTAACAGACATATAAACTAAATAAAATGTATAAATCTTATTTGGACACTTATTTAAAACAAACTAAGTACATATTGGCTGCACCAAATTGCAATCCCACTAGCACTGTATGAGTGTACCTTTTTCCCCACATCCTCGCCAACACTTACTGTTGTTTGTATTCATAATAGCTGACATTCTGACTGGAGTGAGATGAAATCTTAAGAATTAGTTTTGATTTGCATTTCTCTGATTGCTAGAGATGATGAACATTTTTTCATATATTTGTTGACTGATTGCATATCATCTTCTGAGAATTGTCTGTTCAGGTCCTTGGCCCATTTATTGACTGGGTTAATTGGGAATGAAACTACCATTTGACTCAGCTATCCCTCTCCTCAGTCTATACCCAAAGAACTTAAAAACAGCATACCACAGGGACACAGCCATATCAACATTTATAGCAGCACAATTCACAATAGCTAAACTGTGGAACCAACCTAGGTGCCCTTCAATAGATGAATGGATTAAAAATGTGGCATATATATATATACAATATATTCACAGTGGGGTAGGGAGTGGGAACATGGGAGGAATAGATAAACTCTAGATAGGGTAGAGGGGTGGGAGGGGAAGGGAGGGAGTATGGGGTTAGAAATGATGGTAGAATGTGATGGACATTATTATGCAAAGTACATATATAAAGTCAGGAATTGGTGTGAATATACTTTGTATACAACCAAAGATATGAAAAATTGTGCTCTATATGTGTAATAAGAATTGTAATGCATTCCACTGGCATATACAAATTTTAAAATTAAAAAAAAAACAAGTACAAAAGGACATTTAAGGGCTAGGATTGTGGTTCAGTGGCACATTGCTTGCCTCACACCTGTGAGACACTGGGTTCGATCCTCAGCAACACATTAAAAAAATAAACAAAATAAAGATATCATATCCATGTATAACTAAAGAAGTATTTTTTAAAAAGGACATTTAAAGAATCAGAGAAATCTAATCAAAAACTCTTTATTGGGGTGGGGATGTGGCTCAAGCAGTAGCGTGCTTGCCTGGCATGCGTGCGGCCCGGGTTTGATCCTCAGCACCACATACAAAGATGTTGTGTCCGCCAAAAAATAAAAAAATATTTTTAAAAAAACTCTTTTTTTTTTTTTTTTAAATATTTATTTTGTTTTTTAGTTATCGGCCGACACAACATCTTTTGTCTTGTATGTGGTGCTGAGGATCGAACCCGGGCCGCACGCATGCCAGGCGAGCACGCTACCGCTTGAGCCACATCCCTAGCCCTAAAAAAAAAAAACTCTTTATTTTGTTAGCTAAAAGAGTATTGTGACTGTATTTGTTAAAAGTTCTTACCTGAACTGGGTGCAGTGGTACATTCTTGTAATCCCAGAAACTCTGGGAGGCTAAGGCAGGAGGACTGCACATTCAAGACCAACCTCAGCAATTCAGTGAGGCCTTAGGACTTTAGCAAGACCTTGTCTCAAAATAAAAACAAAAAACAGGGATGGGGATGTGGCTCAGTGGTGAAGTGACCCTGGAGTTCAATTCTCAGTACCCCGCAAAAAAAGTTCTTACCTGCTAGACACGGGGCTGGGGTTGTAGCTCAGTGGTAGAGCACTTGCCTAGCATGTTTGACGCACTGGATTCAATCCTCAGCACCACATTAAAAATAATAAATAAAATAAAGGTACTGTGTCCATTTATAACTAAAAAAAATTTTTTAAAAAGAAATACACACAGGATTATTTATAGGTTAAATAAGGAGATGCCTGATAGTTCCTTGAAAGTATTTCAAGCAAAAAGAGGGAAAAGGGGAGGGGGAAGAAATGAGAAGTTAGAAAACACAGCAATGGTAAAATGCTGAAAACTGCATAGCTGTTAAAACAGGTTAATAGGAACATGGGGGTTTACTTGTATTTGATATAGAATTATGAAACTTAAGAAATTTTTTTAATATTTTGCTTAAAAATGTAATAACATGCATGTCAGAATATATATAAAACCGGGCTGGGGATGTGGCTCAAGCGGTAGTGCGCTCGCCTGCTATGCGTGCGGCCCGGGTTCGATCCTCAGCACCACATACAAACAAAGATGTTGTGTCCACCGAAAACTAAAAAATATTAAAAAAAAAAAAAAAAAAAAAAAAAAAAAAAAAAAAATATATATATATATATATATATATATATATATAAATAAAAAACCGGGCACAGTGGTGCACACCCATAATTCCAGCAGCTCAGGAGGCTAAGGGAAAATTTAAAGTTCAAAGCCAGTCTCAGCAACTTAGCAAGGAATTAAGAAATTTAGCAAGACCCTGTTTCAAAAGAAAAAAAGGCTGGGGATGTGGCTCAGTGGGTAAGCACCCCTGGGTTCAATCTCCAGTTTAAAAAAAAAAAACAAAGAAGAAAGAAAGAAAAAAATACACTTTAATTTTAAGACATGGGAAATGTGAAAAAAAGAGAGCGCATATGATCCTTGACCTCCAAAATCCTACATTGGTAGGGAGAGTACATCCTAGATAGGCAAAAAAAAAAAAAAGTACTATCTTTGGTCAAAAGCAGATAATTCAAGTGTGGTATAATCCCAGCAATTTGGGAGGCTAAGGTAAGAGGATAAGAGGATCATGTCTTCAAAATATTTAGTGTATATTTTCTAAAAAAGAAATATTGAGTTGCAAAGACTCTTTTTTTTTTTTTTTTTTTTTTTTTTGGTGCTGGGGATCAAACCCAGAGCCTTGAGCATGCAAGGCAAGCACTCTAACAATGCAAAGACTTTTGATCTCAAGAAATTATTTCTTGGGGAAATAATTATTTCTTAGGGTCTTGCTAAAGGCAAGGTGAGGAGGTATAGAGGGTGAATAATGGGTACCAAAACACAGAAGTTAGTAAACTATAGTGTTCTATGGCACAGCACAATAGAATTGATACTTCCTGAGAGATGATTTACAGCAATACAATTTAAATGTCATTCAAATTATTCTAACATCAATAAATTCCACACTAAAAATTCCATGCTTTTTTCTCAAATGAAAATGTAAATATCAATTATGAATATACTGAATTCACAAGTTTTAATTTCATGTATATCCAAAATAAGATTTTATTATTTTAATTGTACTTAATTTATATACTTAATTTAATACAATTTAACTGTATTTATGAGGTAGTGTGATATTTCAATACATGTATACAACATGTACTGATCAAATTAGGTAATTAACATTTTCATCTCATTACTTTCTGGGAATGAATAACAAAAATGTGGTATGTGTAAACAATGGAATATTAATTATTCAGCTATAGAAAATAATGATATCCTAACATTTGCAGCAAAATGGATGGAATGGGGGGGGGCAATACGTCCAACAAAAAAGTTGGACACAAAGAAAATATTTTGTGTTCTCATATGTTGATACTAAAAAGAAAATCTATCTGAATTAGTGATTACTTGAGGCTTAGAAAGGCAAGGTGAGGAGGTATAGAGGGTGAATAATGGGTACCAAAACATAGAAGTTAGTAAACTCTAGTGTTCTATGGCACAGCACAAGAGTCTGTTATATATTTTATGAATAACTAGAAGAAAGGAAGTCAAAGGCACCGAACAACTTTCAAGCAATCCTTGATTCTGGTTTAGCCCGTTACATTATGATCTCATACAATTCTCAATCTCAGTTTCCTCATTTATAAAGTGGGACAATAACAGTGAAAATCTCACGAAATTAATGAGGACTGAAAAATATACTATATATAAAATATTTAGTATAATGACTAGCAATTAAAGGTTTATAAATACCAAATATTATTATTATTTACAGATGTCTCTGCTTGATACAAAACAGTAAACACTGTGAAAACAACTCAGGATCATTGTCCACCAGAATGGCCTCTTTAAATGGTCTCTATACAAAAAGCCAATGCACCTCCCCATCCCCACAAATGGGGACTGAACCAGGGCCTCTGCACACGAGGCAAGCATACTGAGCTACCTCCCAAGACATTTTTACTTTATCTTGAGACAGGGTCTACACTGCCTAGACTGGCCTCAAATTTAAGATCCTCTTGCCTCAGACTCCCAAGTAGCTGTTTTATAGGCATGCACCACTATGGCTATGACGCATTCTTAAAGCAGATTATTTATTCTATATACATTTCAACTGCAATTATTTTAATATGTACTTCTGTGTTCTTATGTTCTTAAGTAAAACATTTTACAAAAAAAAATTTTTTAATTAAAAACAAAAAATTCATGACAGAATTAAGAGTAATCAATCTTTTGTAATTATTGTTATAAAATATTAAAATAACGGAAGTCTAAAACTATACTCTCCATAATCCCATTAACTAATGAAATCAAAGCTTTCATTTGTTCACGTTATTTCCTATTCCTTATCTTTAAATTTTTTTTTAATTTTTTATTTTTAGAGAAAGAGAGAGGGAGAGAGAATTTTTAATATTTATTTATTTTTTAGTTTTCGGCAGACACAACATCTTTGTTTGTATGTGGTGCTGAGGATCGAACCCGGGCCACACACATGCCAGGCTAGCGCCCTATGGCTTGAACCACATCCTCAGCCCCCTATTCCTTATCTTTATGCATGTCCAATTTTTACATATTACAGGAACATTTTATAGCCTACATTTTCATTTAACATAATATCACAAGAATACTTTACAAAATTTTCACCCTTATACTCTTTCCTTTATCATCTCTACCCCTTGAAGATAACCAATGATAACAGCTTCACAAACATCATTCACAACTTTCTCTTAAGTCCATACATGTACTAGTATACATAGACACATACATGGTAAGGGGGAAAAAGTTTAATGTTTTTACAAAAATTTGAAGCATATTACTTATAGATATGCCATCTATTTTTTTAGCCACATCATTTATACCTTGAATTAATATAAAGGGAAATTTAAGTATTCAAAGAGACCTACTGGACTAACTAATAATATATACATTAATAAGAAAACTTTGAAAAATATAGGGATTTTTGCAACAAAATATGGCCACCAGATTTAGACCTAACATACTATTTCATCCATGCATAAATAATGACTATATACAAGCCTAAACATATCTCAAAACCTATTTTAGAAAACAAAATCATTACTATATTTAAAAAATTCATAATACTGCAAAAATACCCTGACTTCAGTATACGTGAATGTAATATTGGCCTTCACATATAGACAGTAGAATATAAACAACCCGGTTATCTCTGTAACAGAGTCGATTGATGGATATTAGTGCTGATCCACTCACATACTCACCTTCTTCATTTTCACAAACTGAGAGATTGGCATTCAGGTATAATCTGATTACAATCAAATCGATCTGGCCTAATTAATATCTATTGTTAAGAAAGGCCCACAAACAGGAAAAGAAAACACCATACAGGTCCACAAAAAATTTAAGGTTAAACCAACAGTTACTCTCCCATCTAAACAATCTTAGAACGATTAGAAGATCCCTTAATCTGGACCCACAGGAGAGAAAATGGTGTGAAATATTTACTGAAGACCCCAAAAGTACAAAGCAGAGAATGGGGTACCCAAACTATACAGCCTCTTCTGTAATAGGTAAACTTTTCTTACTAAAAGTCAATAAAAGCCTTGGAGTTCCTATAACATAGTGATCATAAGTACTGGAGACACAAAAAAATAGTAAAAAGGGCTCTATCCTGAAGCAGTTCACAATTTAGCAGAACCTCCAAGAATGTATTATCCCAAATGAACAAAAGTAACATAGTCTAGGGCCCAGCATAGACTCATCAATGAGCATAGATACTCAACAATTTTCTTGCAATTTATGATTATAAACATCAAAGGCAACAAGCATCATAACATAGTACCATTTCAGATTAAATAACCTAACGGTATTATCCAGGTCTATGTAGTTAGTTTGCTTTAACTGCCTCAACGCAGTCAAATTATTTAAAAACAACTTACACTGCATAGTCCCACTAATCTGTTTGGCGTATACCCATGTAATTCACGTGGAGTCTCACTCACACTCACACACACACACACACACACAAAAAAAATAGGGGGAAAAGCACTTGTACCATGTAAAAATACCTGCTGAACATTCTAACTAAATACCAACAACATAATGGACTATGGATGATATTGAAGATATGAATTTCTAACACCCAAAATGAAAGCCGTAAAATGATGGGTAAACGCTATACAAGTGCTGCACACCTTACAGTGTTTGTTATTAAAAAATAACGCTTGGGGGGGGGGGAGGCTGGGGTCGTGGCTCAGTGGTAGAGCACTTGCCTGAGACCTGTGAGGCACAGGGTTGGATTCTCAGCACCGCATATAAATAAATAAAGATCCACTGACAACTAAAAAATTTAAAAAAAATGCTTCAACTGCAACCAGTGTGACACCTTTAAATGTAACCTAAGAGAAAGAACATATTTAAAATCTAGTCCAGTTACCAATGTACATAGATGTTTTCTAGAACATTCTAGAACATCCTAAATGATGAATGACAAAAAATTAGTTGCAACAGGATGCAGGATCTCCCTGAATAAACATTACACACTTAAACTCATCCTATATATTTTAATTGGTAGACCATACTGCCATATGCATTGAGGATCCAGCTGAAAATTCATCACAGCTTGCAGAACAATTTAAAATTTCAAAATACATGCATTCCATACCCAATATTTATATTAAATGAACTACTCAGTCACACCATTCAGTTTAACTTGCTTTATGACTAATTACTGATTGAGAAGAATGTAACATTTTGAAAACCTAATATGATCAACATTAAATTTTAATTGCTCAAAATACAATGACATGTATTAAAATAAGACTACTGGTGAGTGGATAGATAAGACAGATGGAATAAATATGTGATAAAATAAATGTTTAGTTAAATGATGATAGCAGAATCCAGGTGATTGGGCTTTATGGATGCATCCTGAATTGGATTGTATTTTCAATTTTGCTGGAAAGATATATATTTTTCCTAATGTCTTGCTGGAAAAACTATTTGACACTTATTTGGTTATTTATTATTTAAACTTTTAAGGTAAGAAACACAGATTTAAAACACTCCTAAGTGGCATCCTGGGATGGAACCTGGGTTCAAACCTGGGTTCAAATCCCAGTTCAAAACTCTTAACTAGCAGGGCATGGTGGCACACCCCTATATTCCCAGACCCTCAGGAGGCTGAGGCAGGGCAAACACGAGTTCAAAGCCAGCCTCAGCAAAAGCAAGGCGCTAAGCAACTCAGAGAGACCCTATCTCTAAACAAAATACAAAATAGGGCTGGGGATATGGCTCAGTGGTCCAGGGCCCATGAGTTCCATCCCTGGTAAACACCTCCTCCCCTCCCCCCAAACAAAAAAAAAAAAAAAAAGGAAAGGACATTTTAAATAAAGATTAAGTAGCATTTTTCTTTTTTTTTAAGCCAACCAGGTTGGCTTAACACTAATTGATGATTTTCAGACCATTCCCAAAAGGAAGATTCCTGATGGGAAACTTACGGCTTAACATGTTGGGGGGTGGGAAGTAATTTAAAAGAAATATCTGAAAAATATTACTCAATTGATAGTATTGTTCTCCATCTGAAGAAAACCACTCAGAATCAAATAAGAAAAGTTTCAAGGCAAACTTTAAAAGGCATTCAACAACTCCTATGTAGAATTAGCTTCACCTATGCAGGCTGGTTGGGGACATCCTTGATATGACTAAACTTGTCATACTCTTCCATGTTCCTAATTTCAGGGAAATGAAGATAGATGAGGACACAACATGTGCAAGTGCCAAAATCTTTCTCCTAAATCAGAATAGGCAAGGATCCCACTTCTTCACAGGTAAGAGTGCCACCTCCACTTTGGTCTTGATAACGGTTAAGAGGGGGAGGGGAAAGGAGGCAGAAAACGAATTCGCGATGGTGTTCCTGAAAACCCTCCTGGTTGTTGCTCACGAGACCCCCTCCACGACTTATTCCCGCCACCACTACCCCCACCTGACCTCTCCCCAGTGAAACTTCCATGGACTCTCATTCACTGAAGATGTGGTCGACGTTCTGACCCCTTCCCTCCCTGGGCCCCCAAAACACACTCACCCGCCCCCCTTGCTGGGGGCGGGGGGCGACGCAAACAACCGCCCCCGCCCCTCCCCCCAGCAACCAATCTTTGTCCCACCTGCAGAAGGAGCGCTCGCCGACGCGCTCCAGCCCCGAGGTGATCGCGGACCTGCCCGCGACCTCCCCGCGCCGCGGGCGTCGGCGCCCCCTACTCCAGCGCCAGCTTGGCCCTCCGCCCGCCGCGGCCCCGGCCCGGCCGCGCCCCGCCCCCCGCCGCCCGACTTCTGCCTCACCTCACCTACCCTCTTTCGGGGGCCGGACTCCACCTCTCTTTCCGCCATGTTGGGCCCCGCTCGGAACCGCTGCGGCTCCCGGCGCGGCGGCGGCACCGCTCGGCCCCCCGGCCCCCGCCCACACTGCAGACACGGCCGCCGCGCGGCGGCTTCCCGGACCCGGCCGGGCCTGGCGCGCGAGTGAGGAGGGGGCGGATGCCGCGCGCGAAGCCACAGATCCCGGGGTCCCACGGGTGTGCGCGTGGGCGGGAGGGCCTGCCCGGGTCAGGGGGGGCCGGGACTCGGGGGGTTAATGGCCTCCAAGGGGCCCCGTGAGTAGGATTATTTTCTCTCAGAGAAATTCCTCCGCCTGCGGTTTCTTAAAGGGATCACCAAACCAGCCCCTTGCGCGCGCCCCTGATGCGCAGGCGCACCATAAGCCCCTCCTCCCTTTCCCACCAAGCCCCCGGTCCTGAGCGTGCGCGGTGAGTGGCCCAGGGTAGGCCAAATCCTGCAAGTCTCTTTGCTGCCAGCAGCTGCTCCCACCACTCAACTATGGCCGCTCCCTTAAAGGGACCATGACGTAGTGATGAAGAAAGAATGAAAGAAATCAGTGAAAGGACAATCTGGAGGACTGGGTGAAATGTCATTGAGGGGTCCATATCACCATCTTACACCTGACTACAGAGCTGCTGTTGAAAAGACAAAATGTTGATGAGCTGAAGTTCTCAGTGGACCTCAAAGCTTGAAGAATCCCAACCAGTAAGGGTACAAGACAGTCATCTCAAGAAAAATTGGCTTCCCTACCTGTTGACAGCCTGATTGAAGCACAAGGCAAGGAATATCAAGGACCAACTTCAATAGCCTAACCTCAAAATCAAATCCTTTAGTGATTTTGAAGACTAACAAACAACTGGAGATAATTTCCTCAATTACTATTATGTAGTGTCTACCACTACAATATCAAAATGGGAACGGAACCATCTATTCCAGGCTCTCAATGGTAACACTGAAATATGATCATGGGAAGAATTACCCCAAGATACATAGTGGCTCATGTGGAACTAGAATCAAAATATGAGTCACAGTCCTTTAGGATTTTCAAGGAACCAACCTGTCTTCAAAGCAAGAGAGATCATTTAAAAGGAAAGTATCATAATAATTCAAGAATATTTTAGTTATTCTGGGAATAAGTGTGATGATTTGCAGCTGTTGTTCATCCCCATTCATCTCCATTTGAGATAAGAATTTGGGGTAGAAACAAGAAAGATACCAAGTCTCAAAGGAAGCACCCATGAACCATTGAAATGCAAAAAGCGCCCATGAACCTTTGCAATTCCTGAGCAACTGAGCCAGCACTCTTGACCCTTGTCCTCCATTTCAGAAAGTGACGTGAGAGGACAATGCACAAGTGCAAGGAAAATAGCCGGAAATTGCCTAAATCCACGGTGACTCCACCTCTAGGCCAGCCCATATCAACTTTTCCTCCATAAATATTAATACCCCACACCATGGGTTGCTGCTTCTCATTTGAAATAACCCACCTTCTCCTTTGGATGTGCCTGTGCTTTTCTAAATAAATTTCTGTGTATGCCTCTGACTGCTGTGTGCTCAAATTCTTTTCCATCAGGTGTGCCAAGAACCCTGCTCGTCCTGAGTTGAGCTCCCCCTTCTCTCCAGCCTCTGACCCTTGAGAGACATCTCTTCTCCCATGGCACATTGAAGGAACTTGAGAATCTCACTTAAAGGATGAGCATCTTACTATTGTCTAAGCAGGAAAACAGGGAGTAGATTTGGGTCTATCTTGCCCTGAACCTAAGCTGGATCCTATATGAGGATGGCCGAGGACAACAAGGGCTTGATTCATCCTTCTGTTCCTTCTAGTCCACTGAGTCTTTGGTGGAGAAAAATTTCCCTAATGGCATTCTTAATAATAGCTTAGGGACAATGGGGAAATACTGTAAGAAATGCAAAGTTGCCTCTTCAAGTCGTTCCCCAAGACAAGACACATTAAAATGGAAATGAGCAACTCCTGAATTCACGGGGTATTGAGATGTGACATCCATATGTCACTTTGACTTTTGTGCATCACTTGGGAGGTGTTTTGAACCCAAAAAGTTTGCTAATCTATCATGTTTTGCTGAAAACTCTAGAAATGTCCATTCTGGTCCTTTCTTAGGTTTGTTCACTTTTAATTTCACTCCTGGGTAGGAGAAAGAAGGTGGAAGGGAAATAAATAAATACAGACAGATTGATATTCATTTCAGCCAGAATTTTTTAAAAATGTTAGACCCTTTAGTTCTGTGTCCTGAACAAGAAGGAAATAAAAAGAGAAGCCAAGAAAAGATAATTTCAGGTGACTATAGGTACATAAAAGATCTAGTGGCTTTCACCTGTTTTATAAACAATGGAATATTTGTTTGTAATAAAATCTAGCTGCTTAAAGTAGAGCTGCCCAATTTAAATTGGAAGTGGGTGCCCACAAGACTGACTGTTCCTAAGCCTTAGACTCGTCTTCTGCTGCTTCTTTCAGTTCCATCCTCTCATTAGAAAAATGTTGGGTTTCTCAGAATACAGTTTAGAGCCATTAATTTAGGCCAGTTCCACTTTCTTTTTTTTTTTTTCCCCATGGGCTGGGCATCAAACCCAGGGTCTTACACATACTTAGCCAGCACTCTACCATTGAGCTACAACCCCAGACCAATTGGGCATTTTAAAGATGAAACATGGGACCAGAGAAGTTGTGACTTGTTGGAAATCACACAAAGAATTAGTAACAGCATCAGGACTGGAACAGACACCTAGACCCTCAGCCTAAGGTTCTCTCCTACATCAGGCTGTTTCTAGAGGTATTAGAAATGTGTTGGGGGGGCTGGGGATGTGGCTCAAGTGGTAGCGCGCTTGCCTGGCATGCCTGCGGCCCGGGTTTGATCCTCAGCACCACATACAAACAAAGATGTTGTGTCCGCCGAAAACTAAAAAATAAATATTAAAAATTCTCTCTCTCTCTCTCTCTCTCTCTCTCTCTCTCTCTCTCTCTCTCGACTCTCTCTCTAAAAAAAAAAAAAAAAAGCCTTATTAAAAAAAAAAAAAGAAATGTGTTGGGTCTTGAATAATAGGCAGGGTTTGTGCATTCCAGATAAGAATCAAACATACCAGGAGTGTTTGATGCAATCATTCATGTGGAGGGAGGAAAAAAGAGGAAAAACAATATTTAGTGAGCACTATGAATTTAATCATAATTTTACAGAGGGATCCATAGAGATTAAGGGATTGGTCCAAGGTTGTTAAGCAGAAAGATTGAGACAGAATTCAAAGACTTGTTCTTCTTGGATTTTAAATATCATTAACAAAAGATTGCAAACTAGTGACCTTGTAATCAAATCTGTCCCACAAATATATATTTGACATATATTGTATATAGCTACATGACCTTGGTCAAGTTACTTGTTTGCAATTTGGTTTCCTCATCTGAAAATGAGTTATTGGGATGATTAAATAAGTTAACATCTGTTAATCTCTTAGAACACTTTTGGTTCCTAGCACGATATGAGTGTTACAACTTTTATCTTTTTTAAAAATTGTTTAATTATATGCCAGCATTTAAAATGAGGTAATTCGCTTGTGAGTCCAGGTTTGTTTTTTTTTTTTTTTTACTTCTCTAATAAATAAACTAGAATACAATGGGGGTAAAAATTTGCAAGTACCAAACTGATTCATTTTAATTCTCTTAAGTCAAATTCCATTATAGACTCTTTTCTGAAGTATGGCTCTAGAATTTATTTTCATACTCAGAAGAGAATACAATAGGCTTAATGTAGTGAAAAAGAATTTGCTAAATTTCCTTGGTTCCATTTAACCTGTGAAGTTCAGCAAATAGTAAGAGTCTGAGAGTTCTCCCACATTCCAGAGGACATACTTCTTCCATCTAGGACAGCCCAGCCATGAGGCTTTGACATCCAGAAATAAAAGCCTTATTCTTTTCATTAAATAATAGAAGGAAGAAAAAAGAAGCAAGAAGTAAGAGCGGTATCAACTGAGTGACAAGTGTCCCTGTCTTCCCAGCTCTTCAAAGCAGAAAGGACTCTTGTCTGCTTCTGTTTGGGATTCTAACTAGAAATGGCTTGCAGACCACACCCACAGCAGCAATCAGCCAGCTACATCTGAGTGAAAGTGATGCCCCAAAGTAATTGGGTAAAGAGAAAAGGGATCTATTTGGCTCCTCTCAATGTCTTTTAGCCAAGGATAAATCCAGGTTTTACAGGTCTCAAAGTTTATGTGATAGGGACAGAAAGAGTTTGTTTTGTTTTGTTTTTAAGAAAAAGAACACAAAAATACACTTACAAATTAAATACAGAGGGGCTGGGGATGTGGCTCAAGCGGTAGCGCGCTCGCCTGGCATGCGTGCGGCCCGGGTTCGATCCTCAGCACCACATACAAAGATGTTGTGTCCGCCAAAAAAACACCTTAAAAATTCTCTCTCTCTCTCTCTCTCTCTCTCTCTCTCTCTCTCTCTCAAAAAAAAAAAAAAAATTAAATACAGAATCGTAAGCCTTAGCTTAGCAACCCTTAGCTCTTGTGTAATATAGACTGGGTTCCCCCATAGCCTGTGGAAGAATAAATAAAAGGATAGCCAAGAATACTTCTGACAGGTATGAAAGTGGCTCTGTAGATGACACTGGTCTGGAAACAAAAAGTAGTAACAGTCAGACCTCAGGAAGACCTGTACTGTTGCCTCCACATTCTAAGCAAGCAAGCTCAGATAGGCCAGGCTACAAGATCCTCCACTCTGACCAACAGGTTGCAGACCATCCTGAGAAGAAAGGGAATGGTACAGGAATATCAAATGGATCCCAGGTCTCATGCTTCTTCATCCATATACACAGATACCACACACGCACAGAGGTAAAGGGCAGCTTTCAATAAAGACTGGGTGTTTCTTTCCAAAGGAGGGTATTACATAAAATAATTCTAACCGTCAAGTTCAAATATATTTTAAAGCAAATTGGATATATTAGGTAAACTCAAATAATGTTAAGAAGAAAGTAAAGCAGAATGCTGGTATGAAGCTTACTTTAGGTATGGTAATCATATCTAATAATCAGAGAATATTGTTCTGAGGAGGTGACCTTTGAGCTGAATCTTAAAAAATGTCGAAGAACCAGCTATGCAGAATCAGGCAAGCCTGTAAGCCCAGCTACTTGGGAGGCTGAGATAGGAGGATAGCAAATTCAAGGCCAGCCTCAGCAACTTAGATCCCGTCTCAAAATTTAAAAATTACAAGCTTACATCACCCCACATGGCCATCATAAGTATTTTTAAATTTTACCTTGTGAAAAGCCATTGGAGACCTCAAAAAAAATTTACATGCCCTCTGGATACCATATGCAGAATGAGTTACAAGGGAGCAAAGGTAGACATAAGTTAAGAGGTTTTCTGGGACACTCCAGGTGAGAGATGACAATGGCTTACCCTAGAGCATCAGAGGAAGACATAATGAAAAATAGTTGAATTTAGGATATATCTTTTGGAGGTTTAGCCAATTGGATACAGGGAGAAAGAGAAAAAGATGACTTAAGAATAATTGATTCTTAGCTCTTTAGCCTTAACAACTAGGTTAGTGATGTTGCCAGTTATTTGAAAAGGGAAGAATAGTGGCTGGGGACGAGGCTCAAGTGGTAGCATGCTTGCGTAGCATGCGGGAGGCGCTGGGTTCAATACTCAGCACAACATAAAAATAAAACACATATATTGTGTCCACCTAAAACTAAAAAATAAATATTAAAAAAAAAAGAAAAGAAAGAGTAGATTTGAAGGAGCAGGCAGAGAAAGAAGCAAAATCATATCTTGGACATGTTAAGTTTGAGATGCTTCTCTGACGAGCAAGTGGAAATGTCAAATGGGCAGTTGGACATTCGAGTCTGAAGTTCAGGAGAGATAACAGTGCTAGAGATAGAAATAGGGGAGTCATCAGTATAAGCCAAAAGACTGGATAGGATTACTCAGGGAGTATAAAATGAACGAAGCCCTGAGGCACTTCAACATTTATAACTCAGAAAGAGAAAGAGAATAAGTAGCAGGAAGACCAGAAGAGTGTGTCGTCTCAGAAGACAAGAAAAAGTGTTTCAAGAGAGGGGATCAATTCCAATTTGTCAGATGTCATCGAGAAGACAAAGAAGATGAACTTCAAGAATTGACAAGAAGATTCAAAGGTCTTTGGTGTTGTAGACCAGAGACATTTCAGTGTGTTGGTATGGACAAACCAGGATTGGAATGACCTGAAGACAGAACAGGAGATAAAGAAATAGAGACAGTGAGTATGAACAATTCTTTCAGGAAGAAAGTTTGTTTAAAATGGGAATCATGGGGCTGGGGTTGTGATTCAGTGGTAGAGTGCTCGCCTAGCATGCATGGGGCACTGGGTTCCATCATCAGCACCATATAAAAATAAAGATATTATGTCCACCTAAAACTAAAAAATAAATTTAAAAAATATTTTTAAAAAGATAAAATGGGAATCATTAAAGCACATTAAAAATGGTAAAGCATCTGTCTCCAAATATATTATAAATTTTAAGTAGATGACATGTCCTCAAAGAGTTCTTTCTCCAAACTGGCACAAACTGTATAGAGGAATCTGTAACAGTAGGAAAACAAAAACAAAAACTAGAAAGTATATGACAAGACTGGGTTGAAAAGAGGAAATCCTACATCTTGGTGTCAAGCCAACTTTAGAAGCCATCTAGCATTTAATCTCTGGAAAATGCATTCTTTAGAGTTGTCATAATTATTAGTTTCTTTCTACTGAAGAAAGTAAATATCATTATACTTCTATGAACCTTGTTTGTCAGGTCCTACTGGATGAGATAAAATTTCATTGCTAACTAGAATATTTTAAAGATGAGCACATTGAATGTTGATGAGTTAGATATCTTAGAATGTCAAGACACAGCCTAGCAAGTGACAGTAATTTTTGTAAGCCAACTGAATAATCATAAGATGTTTTAATTTCCAAAAATAATGACAATAATAACAGCAACATTGCTTTCAGTAGCATAGAAATTATTTTTCAACAGTAAAGTCTTTAACAGTTTTATATTTAAAAATTACCCTCCCTAGGACTGGGGGTGTGGCTCAGTGGCAGAGCTCTTGCCTAGCAAGTTTGAGGCTCTGGGTTCGATCCTCAGCACCACATAAAAATAAATAAATAAATAAGCAAACAAACAAATAAATAAATAAAATGTGTTGTGTTTATCTACAACAATAAAAAAACTTAAAAAAAATTACCCTCCCTAAAAAAATATATGTTTGTTTGCTTATGTATTTTTTAAAATCTGGAAAGATGCACAGATGAAAATTAATAGTAGATTTGGGGCCATATGAAAGAAGATGGAGGAATAATCTGCATTCTATACCTTTTTAATTTTTGAACAATGTAAATGCATTATTTATTTATTTGTTTACTTTCATTTTTTGCAGTGCTAGAATGGAATCCAGGGCCTCCCACATGCTAGGAAAGTACTACCACTGATCCACACCCCAAAACCCTCAGCCCATATTACCTTTTGTGAGTGTGTTAGTGGGTGGTTCTGGGGATTGAATCCAGGAGTTCTCCACCCCTGAGCTATATCTTTGGATCTCCAGCCCTTTAAAAAAAATTAGTTTTAGATGGACACAATATATTTATTTTTAATTTTTACGTGGTGCTGAGGCTAGAACCTAGTGCCTACATGCTAGGAGAGCACTCTACCACCGAGCCACAACCCCAGGACCCCCCCATCCCCGTAACCCTTTTTATTTCGCATTTTGATACAGGGTCTTACAAAGATGTCCAGTTTGGACTAAAACTTGTGATTCTCCTGCCTTAGCCTTCCAAGTAGCTGGAATTACCATTGTAATTCCATGTAAGTCACAGTGCCCAGTTGCTATATTGCTTTTTAAAAATTAACTGAAGTTAACTATTATTTCTCCCAAATTTCTGATTAAAATATTAGAGAACTGAAATAAAATGTAAAATAATGGTATAATAAACAAAATATCTAATAAAAGGCGGAAGTGGATAGACATTTAGGCTGACTGATGTCAGGTTTAGACAAGGTCATTTGGGATATAGTGACAATGGGTAGAAAACAGAAAGGAGGTGAAATACCCCAGAACATAGGCAAAAATGAAAATTTTTTTAAAATTAGGAATTAGTAGGGAGCCTAAGTGAGGAGAATGCACTATGCCCACTGTAAAGGAGGTAGCCACTACTCATTCCAAGAAATTCTTGCCATGAGGGAATGCCAACTAAGTCTTGCAAGATCTTTAAATTGCTAGCATAGAAACTGGAGTTTATTTGTTTCATTTTGTCTTGAGATGGGGATCTCACTGTTGTCCAAGCCAGTTTCAAACTCCTGGGCTCAAACAATCCTCCTGCCTCAGCCTTCCAAGCAGGCATTCGCTGCCATGCCTGGTTGGAATTTCCTTGAAATTTCTCAATTTCTTTCAAAGTTTTAATTGTGGTAAAATACACATAAGACTTACCATCTTAAGAATTTTCAAGTGCACATTTCAGTAATGATAAGGATATTACTTTGCTGAACTTCTAATCTCCAGAAGTTTTTCATCTTGCAAAACAGAACCTCTACATCCACTAAGTAATAACTCCTCTTTTCCCCTCTCCCCAGCCCCTGGCAACCATTATTTGACTTTCTGTTTCTATGAATTTGATTACTCTAGATACTTCATATAAAGAAAGTCATATAATATTTGTCCTTTTAAATTTTTTTTTTAGTTGTAGACATACACAATACCTTTATTTTTAAAAAAAGTACTTTCAGTTGTATATGGACATGATATCTTTATTTTTTATTTTTTAATGTGGTGCTGAGAATTGAACCCAGAATCTTACACATGCTAGGCAAGTGCTCTACCACTGAGCTGCAATCCCAGCCCTCTTTATTTTATTTATTTGTTGTTTTTTGTTTGTTTTGGGTGCTGGGGATTAAACCCAGGGCCTTGTGCATGGGAGGCAAGCACTCTACCAACTGAGCTACATTCCCAGCCCTATTTGTTTTTATGTGGTGCTGAGGATCAAACCCAGTGCCTCACACATGCAAGGCAAACACTCTACAAATTGAGCTACAACCCCAGCTCAATATTCATCCTTTTTGACTAGTTTATTTGACTTTGCATGTGTCGTGTGTCAGACTTTCCTTCCTTCCTTATTTTATTTTTTATTTTTGGTAGTACTGGACATTGAACCCAGGGTCATTGAGCTGCATTACATCCCCAGCCCTTTTTATTTTTTTGTTTTGAGACAGAATCTTGCAAAGTTGCTAGGGCCTTGCTAAGCTGCTGAGACTAGCCTTGAAGTTGTGATTCTCTTGCTTCAGCCTCCCGAGTCACCAGGATTACAGGTGTATGCCACCATGCCCAATAAAGAATATCTTTCCTTTTTAATGCTGAATAATATTTCAAAACCATATTTTGTTTATCTATTTCTGGTCAATAGATACTTGGGATGCCCTACCACTTGACTATTGTGGAATCATGCTCTGCTATGAACATGCATATGCAAATATTTCTTTGTAATCCTGTTTTCAATTCTTTTGACTAAATATCCAGAACCAAATTTTTTAAAGATAGCTTTGGTTTTTTTTTTTTTTGCCCACTTAAAGTATACAATTCAATTATTTTTATACATTCACAGATATATACAACCATCACCATGGTCACTTTTAGAACAACATATCTCACTTCAAAGCTGTACTCATTCAGCTGGATGCAGTGACACACACCTGCAATCCCAGGTTTTTGAGAGGCTGAGGCAGGAGGATTGCCCAGGGGCCATCCTGGGCTTGTAGCTAAGCTCTGTCTCTTAACATAAAAACAAAAATCTGGAAGGATACCCTTTAACTGCTGCTGTCCTATCTCCTCTATCTCCCTAAGCAACAACTAATCTACTCTCTGTCCCTATTGATGTCCTATTCTGGACATTGCATGTGAATGGATGTGAGTGGAATTGCATAATACATGGTTTGGTGAATGCTTTCTTTCATATGGCATACTGTTTTCATGGTCCAGACATGTTGTAACATGTATCACTATTTCATTCCTTGTTACAGATGAGTTAGAGTCTTACTGTATAGATGTGTTTTTGAGTGATATCATTTAAGTCTAATGGTTTTAAATATCCCACATAAGCCAGGAAGAAATATCTGCAAAAACCCCAGTCTGCAACTTTCTGTTAGGTGACATTAAACTAATGTCACCTAACAAGGTGACATTAAACTAATGTCACCTAACAGAATTATAAAGTAGAATAACAAAAGAGCAATTAGAGAAGGCATGCAGGCAAACACTGGGAGAAGAAAACATTAAAAAACCAAGAGAGACACAGACCTGGACAGACCAATATAGTCCATTCTGTTAGTAGGCTCCAGGGCAGCCTGGAGACAAAGCATGCTCTTTTCTCTTAGGTGTGGGCTGCCTGTCCTCTTCAGCTTTAATCAGTAAAATCTTGTGCATTGTTAGTTGTGACCAAACCTAGAATGAGTACTTCCTAGTGTGAGACAAACAACTAAATTGTATACGATTTGTAAAAACCCTAGCAGAGTTAAAGAGTTTGTGGACATACTAGCTTCTGTCCATGTGTCCTGGAAACACTCAAGGGCCCAGAGAGCTAAGTATTCTATTTTATTCATCCTACCTCTCACCAGATGACAACATCCAAGCCTTACAAAAGTGTAATGAATGACTCAATGTTGTGTCAACATGACCAGGCTATAGTGCCCAGATATTTTCTCAAACATAATTCTGGATGTCTTTGTGATGGTAATTTTTTTGGACGAGATTAATGTTTAAATTAGTGCATTTTGAGTAAAGCAAACTGCTCCTTATAATGTGGATGGGCCTTATCTAATCACTTCAAGGTCTTAAAGACTGGCTTCCAGGGCTGGGTTTGTGGCTCAGTGGTAGAGCACTTGCCTAGCATGAGTGAGGCACTGGATTAAATTCTCAGCACCACACATAAATAAATAAAATAAAGGTCAATTGAGAACAACAACAACAAAAAGACTGGCTTACTCTCCAGTTCCCAGTCCAGTAAGAAGGCTTTCTGCCAGCTGGCCCTCAGACTTAGATCACAACACTGGCACCGACCTGGATCTCTAGCCCGCCAACCCACCCTGTAGATTTTGAACTTGCCACCCTCCATAATCATGTGAACCTATTTCTTGAGAGCTTGTTTGGAGGTTCTAGCAGGAAAATGCAACTACTCCTATACTCTTGATGGAAGAACAGTCCTCCTCTATGGGGGAAGGTCCTCTTGGACCCAGCACTCAGCTTTGGGAGGGATGCACATGGGACAGAGAAGAAGGAAGGAGACACCCACCTCAGTCAGCCAGATCAGCCAAATTAACCCTGGTGATCAATGGGGTGACAGATGTCACAGCCAGATTGCCCCCACATCCCTTGTGAACATATTCCTACCAAGAGCAGATGAGATCAGGCAAGCTCAGGGTGGTATGACCATCCATGTGAACCTATTTCTTAAAATAAGTCTTTCTTTGTAAATGCATATCTTATTGGTTCTGTTTCTCTGGAGAATCCTAGTACAGCTAATGAGTGTTTACTTTTTCAAAGGAAGGAATGGGCACTAACATTTTTATTATGCATTTATTATTGCCTTGTAGTTATACATAGTAGTCAGTTTCATTGTGATGTATTCATACTGGGCAATTTCATTCCCCAGTATTTTCCTCCCTTCCCCTGAGTCCCTTCCTTTCTTGTTCTTCCTTTTATTTATTTACTTTTTAAAAATGGGGGCTAGGATTGTGGCTCTTTGGTAGCGTGCTCGTGAGAGGCACTGGGTTCAATCCTCAGCACCATATAAAATAAACAAAATAAAGGTATTGTGTCCAACTACAACTAAATATATATGTATAATTGGTATATTATAATTATACATAAAATTTTAATTGGTATATTATAATTAAACATAAAATGGGATTCATTGTGATAGATTCATACACACAAAGCAAAATTAATCAATTTCATTCCACTGTTCCTCCCCTTTCCAACTCCTCCTCTCTCCTCCTCAGTCCCCTTCATCTACTCTACTGTTCTTTTTTCTATTTTCATGATATCCCCTTTTAAAAAAATCCTTATCTCTCTCTACCTTCTCCATGTAAGAGAAAATATTCAACCCTTGATTTTCTGCACCTGACTTATTTCACTTAGCATGATGTTCTCCAATACTATCTATTTACCAGCAAATGACATAATTTTTTTCTTCTTTATTTGCAGCACAGTTCATAATAGCCAAATGACAGAGCCAGCCTAGATGTCCATCAACAGATGAATGGATATAGAATATGTAATATATATGCATATGACACATATATAACATATATGTGTGTGTGTTCTACCCAGCCATAAAGAAGAATGAAATGATGGCATTAACATAATTAACATAAGTGTCAAGCATTTTACTTTCTTATTACCAATAACTTAACATATTTTTTTCTTTTTACAAAGGCAACATATATCCCTCAAAGAAAATTTAAAAAACAGATAAGCATAGAAAACTAAAAGTCAATATATTTCATTGCCCAAAGTAGATAACCACTGGCAAAATCTTTTTTTTTTTTTTGTGGCTTTTTTATTCTTTTAATATTTTTTTAGTTGTCAATGGACCTTCATTTTATTTATTTATATGCAGTGCTGAGAATCAAATCCAGGGCCTCACACATGCTAGGTAAGTGCTCTACCACTGAGCTACAATCCTAGTCCTCTTTGTGGCTCTTTATATCTTTCATATTTACTTCATTCTTTTGTTCCATTGAATATAGATAAACATATTACCATGTCAATGAAGATTAATGTACATTTTTGATGGCTTTATATATTCCATTGCATGGGTACACTATATATTTTAACTTTTTATTGACATTTAGGTGTTTTCCAATACTTTGCATTATAAGCAACATTATAGTAAATGTCCTCATATAAAATACCTTTGCAAATATATTTCCTTAAAATAGAAGGAATTCCTAGAAGTAGAAATGCTGAGTCAAAGGTTATGGCTTTTGACCCGTGAAGCCAGACTGCCTTCCAAAAAGATATTAATTTACACGTTCACCAGCAGTGTCTGCCTTCTGCATGTTTCCATCACTATGGACTGTATTTTTTGTAATTAAAATATACTTTTTATACATAGAAAATTGTACAAATTACAAAGACATGGTTCAATGGATCTTTTTTTTTTTTTAATATTTTTTATTATTTAGTTTTCAGTGGACACAACATCTTTGTTTGTATGTGGTGCTGAGGCTTGAACCCGGGCTGCACGCATGCCAGGCAAGCGCACTACCACTTGAGCCACATCCCCAGCCCCGGTTCAATGGATCTTAAAACTTGTGGTGAAATACACATTACATAAAATTTACCATTTTATGCATTCATGTTGTTGTGCAACCATCACCATCATTCATCTCCAATACTGTTTTCAACTTGCAAAATTGAAGCTCTGTACTCAGTAAATGATAAATCCCCTCTGCTCAATAAATTTTTAAAACAAAAACAGCTCCCAGTTTAATAAATAAAATATTATCAGCCCCCCAAATATCCCTTAAGGATCTCCTTTCAATAAATATCCCCACACACAAGAGGGTAACTTCTAATTCAAACTTTTTCTAGTTTTGCCAGTTTGGGAGAGTAATTGTATCTTGCTATCATCTTAATTTCTTTGAATTATTTTAGAAGGCCCAACTATATAAAACATAGTTATTGACCATTTGCATTTCTTCCTCAGGAATTGTTATTTGGTTATCTTATTTAATTCTCACACATACACACATGCACACACACAAAAAAAAACAATAAGGGAAAATTAATGAAACCAAGTGTTGCTTCTTTGAAGCGATTGATAGCACTGAGGGACTGGGGCTGTTGCTCAGTGGTAGATTGCATACTTAGCATGCACAAGGCCTTAGATTCAATCTCAACACCAAAAACAAAACAAAATAAAATTGACAAATCTGGAGCTAGATTCATTAAGAAAAAAAAAGAACACTCAAATAACTAAAATCAAAAGAGAGACACTACCACCAGTTTTATGGAAAGAAAAGGGATTATCAGAGAACACTATAAATAATTACATGCCAATGAATTGGATAATCTAAATGAAGTGCACAAGTTCCCAGAAACACACAGCCTACCAAGACTGAATCATAAACAAATAGAAAATGTGAGCAGACATGTTACTGCTAAGAAAATTGAATCAATAATCAAACATCTTCCAACAAAGAAAGCTCAGGACTGATATCTTCACTGGAGAGTTACACCAAATATTTAGAGAAGAATTAACACCAATCCTACTCAAATGCTTCCAGAAAATTGAAGAGGAGGAATACTTCCTAACTTATTCTATAAGGTCAGCATTGCCCTGATACTAAAGCTAGAAAAGGCACTAGGAGGAAAACAAAACAAAACAAAACTACAGACCATACTTTATGAACATTGTTGCAAATTTCTCAACAAAAATACTAGCAGACCAAATTCAGCAGCATATTAAAAGGATTATACATCATGACTAAGTGAAATTCATTCCTTGAAGGCAAAGCTAGTTTAATATGTGAGGGCTGATTTATAACTCAGTGGTAGAGCACTTGCTTAGCATGTATGAGGCACTGGGTTCAAATCTCAGCAACACATTTAAATAAATAAGTAAATGAAGGCCCATTGTCAAACAAAAAAATTTTTTAAATGTATGTATGTATGTATGTGTGTGTGTGTGTGTGTGTGTATATATATATATATATATATATATATATATATATGAGAAAGTTAATCACTTTAAAATACCACATAAGTGGAATAAAGGAGGAACATGATCATCTCAATTGATACGTAAAATCATTTGACAAATTTCAACATTTTTATGATTAACAACACTTAACAAACAAGGAATGCGAGAAAATTGCCTCTACATAATAATGGCCATATATGAAAATCTACACTCAGTATCATACTCAGTATGAAAGACTGGCAACTATTACTTATTTATTATTTATTTATTTTGAGAGCAGAGGATAGAACAGGGAATGTAACTCTGTGGTAAAGCACCCCTGGGTTAAGTCCCCAGTACCCAAGAACCAAGGCTTGCATGACAGACAAGTGCTCTACCACTGAATTAAACTCCAGCCCATGCTTTTCATTTGATATCAGAAGAAAGACAAGGATGCCTGCTTTTGCCACTTAAATACATCATTGTAATGGACTCCTAGCCAGAGCAATTGAGCAAGAAAAAGGCATTTAAAATATCATTTAAAATTATTTATTACTTTTTTAGTTGTAGATGGACACTACACCTTTATTTTGTTTGTTTATTTTTATGTGGTGCTGGGGATCAAACTCAGTGCCAAACGCATGCTAGGCAAGCACTCTACCACTGAGCTACAACCTGGCCCCCCCATTGCTTGTATTCTTGATAATTGCCATTCTAACTGGAGTGAGATGAAATCTTAGACTAGCTTTGATTTGCATTTCTGTAATTGCTAGAGATGTTGAACATTTTTTCATAAATTTGTTGATGGAGTGTATTGTTATGCTCAAATTCCGGGACCCCCAAAAGACCACCAGAGACCAAGATTGATGTAAACATCAAAGAGGTGTTTATTGCGAGCTAGCTCGGTCCTCCGCGCGCACACACCAAAACTGGTGACGCTGAGAGGCCCCGAGCCCAGGGTTTGTAGCAGCTTTATACACTCTTTAGAGAAGGCAGGGACCCCCACATATGTCATAGCATCTCTTAGCAAATCATCACACACCGCGGGAAAATCAAATAACAACTCTAAAACATGATTAGTACATTCACTGGCGGGAACAAGTTGGGTAAGGGTGATTGGTTACTACAAAAGGGGTATTCATTTGAACTGATTGGTTTAAGCCAAAAGGGGTGTACGTGCTGAACTACATGGTTTCCCAATACGTTATTGACCACCATAAACTACTGGGAGGCTCATCTGGCATCCCAGGTATTTCCCTGTCTCATGGTGATTGGTGGCTGCTAGGGGGTTGCTATGGATCCCCACCTAGCCTGACTGAGTCAGGGACACCTGGCGCAGCAGATCTCTCCTGTTATTTGTAGAAAAACAACTTAGCAGGGTGGGAATGTGCCTAGGAGTGCTCTGTGGGTCTTTCCAAGGACAAAGGTGATGTCCCTTCCTTGGACAGGCTTTGCTCTGAGGTAGAGGCTGGTTTTTCAGTATTTCTTCTTCTGTGAAGCATCTGTTCAGTTACTTAGCCCATTTATTCATTGGTTGTTTTTTGTTTTTGTGTGAGTGTGGTTTTCTTTTTTATGTTAAGTTTTTTGAATTCTTTATATATCCTGGAGATTAATGCTCTATCTGAGGTGCATGTGGTAAAGATTTTCTCCCATTCTGTAGATTCTCTCATATTATTGGTTTGTTTCCTTTGCTGAGAAGAAGCTTTTAGTTTGAATCCATCCATTTATTGATTCTTTTTTATATATAATTTTTTTATTTGTAGATGGACATATACCTTTATTTTATTTGTTTATTATTTGTATGTGGTGCCGGGGATCGAACCCAGTGCCTCATGCATGCAAGGCAAGGGCTCTACCACTGAACCACAACCCTGGCCTTTATTGATTCTTAATTCTACTTCTTGTGTTTAGGAGCCTTGTTCAGGAAGTCAGATCCTAGGCTGAGTGGTGAAAATTTGGGCCTACTTTTTCTCCTATCAGGTGCAGAGTCTCTGTTCTAGTGCTTAAGTCTTTGATCCTCTTTTGAGTTGAGTTTTGCGCAGGATAAGAGATAGAGGTCTGATCTCATTTTGTCACATGTGAATTTCCAATTTTCCCAGAACAATTCATTAAATAGGCCATCTTTTCTCCAGTGAAAGTTTTTGGTGGCTTTATCTAGCATGAGATAACTGTATTTATGTGAGTTTGTCTGTGTCTTCTATTCTGTACCATTGGTCTGTTTTGGTGTCAATAGCATGCCATTTTTGTTACTATAGCTCTGTAATATAATTTAAGGTCTAGTAGTGTGATGCCTCCTGCTTCACTCTTCTAAACCCAAGGCCAACATCATTTTAAATGGAGAAAAATTGAAAGCATTCCCTCTAAAAACCAGAGCAAGACAAAGATGCCCTTTTTCACCACTTCTATTCAACATCATCCTTTTTTTTTTTTTTTTAAGTTCCAGATTTTTATTTTACTCATGGAAATTTTCAGTACTTTGAAACAATGTATTTATCTGAAAATTTATGTTTTCAGGGTCCTCCCCACCATCAACATCATTATACTTCGGTCAATAATTCCACTGATATAAATAACAGAGAACTGCTCTTTCCAAGGTCTCTGTGTGTAACTGTGGTATGAGTCTTTGCTGTTATTCTACAGGTAATTCATGCACTGCCAGCTATGAAGGTGGTACTTCCTGCTTGTAATCCCAGCAATTTAGAGGCTGAGGCAGGGGGATATGTAAATTTGAGGCCAGATCTGTCTCCAGATAAAATAGGCTGAGGAATGTGGGAGGGTTTGAGGAGATGGTGGCTGAGGCTGGCTTAGCCTATACAGTCACTGGGATTACAAGCTTGTGTCACTGTGCACAGCTCTACACACTTTTTTTTTTTTTTTAATCAACATCATCCTTGAAACTCTAGCCAGAAGAATGAAACAGGAGAAAGAAATTAAAGGGATATGAATAGGAAAAGAAGAACTGAGATTATCACTATTTGCCAATGACATGATTCTATATTTAGAAGAAAAATTCCAAAAAAATTCCACCAGAAAACTTTTAGAACTAAAAAATGAATTCAGCAAAGTAACAGTATATAAAATCAACACCCATAAATCAAATACATTCCTATCTATCAGTGATGAATCTACTGCAAGAGAAATTAGGAAAACTACCCCATTCACAATAGCCTAAAAAATAAAATAAAATAAAATGCTTGGAAATCAATGTAGCAAGAGAGGTAAAAGATCTCTACAATGAAAACTATAAAATACTAAAGAAAGAAATTGAAGAAGACTTTAGAAGATGGAAAGATCTCCCATGCTCCTGGAGAATTATCAAAATGGCTGTACTACCAAAAGCATTATACAGATATAATGCAGTTCCCACTGAAACCCCAATGACATTCTTCATAGAACTAGAAAAAGCAATCACAAAATTCATTTGGAAAAATAAGAAACCCAGAATAGCCAAAGCAATCTTTAGCAAGAAGACATAACTGCATATTAAAGTATGGTTAAAAAAATAAATTTTACTGTTCACATTATGTATACTTTACCACAATAACAAAAGTACAGAGAATTAAACAAATTTCCCATTTTATGGATGAAAAAATTAAGGCATATGAAGTTTCAAGTGATTTTACACAGCTAAAAATTCGAAGTGATATTAAAATAGAAGGCTTTTAACACCAATATTTATGTACCTTCTGATATATCAGTGTCTAAGTAAAATTAGATAGAGCAAAATGTATAAGCCTAAAGTGTACAATTTAAAGAGTTTCAATAAATTTATATACTTATGGAATCACCACCCTAGTCAAGATAAAACACATTTTCATGAACATGGAGAACATCTTCATGTTCTCGTCCTCTCAATCCCCATTGCCTATACACAACTGTTGTTCTGATTTCTAACACCCATACATAATTTTTAACTGTTCCTTAACTTCATATAAATGGAATCTTCTAGAATGTACTTTTTAGTGTCTGACTCTTGACTTTTTGGCTCAACATATATTTTTAAAAATATTTATTTTTTAGTTGTAGTTGGACACAATACCTTTATTTCACTTATTTATTTTTATGTGGTGCTGAGGATTGAACCCAGGTCTCTCTCATGCAAGGTGATCGCTCTACCGCTGAGCCACAACCCCAGCCCTCAACATATTTTTGATATTCATTTAGGTTGCTACTTGGATCAGTAATTCATTCTCTTATTGCTGAATAATCTTCCACTTATAAATATGCCACAATTTGTTGATAGATATTTGGGTAGTTTTTAGTTGTGGGCTATTATGAATAAAGTGACTGTGAACATTTTACACAAGTCTTTGTAAGGATATTTTCTTTTTTGTAATTTTGAGATTTTTTTTTTCATTTGAAAGTAATTTTAAATGCTATTAAATTTATAAATACACTAATTTAAATGCCCAATTCTATTTATCTAACACACACATTACAAATATACAATATCTCTTCTCTCCACATATCAGTGCCCATTCATGACATGATTTGGAAATGGGAATAGATTTCCCTTAAAGCCAAATCATTAGTTGTTTCTTTACAACTTTAGCAAAATTTATGACAAAAAAAAAAATAAACAATGATCTTCTTAACATGTTAACTAACAAGGAAACACTGCATTTTAAAAAAATTTCTGTACTAAGATGTAGAAAAACTCAACTATGCAAATATTGAAATTTTAAAGATTATTTAATTTGGGGGCTGGGTTGTGGCTCAGTGATAAAGTAGTTGCCTAGCATGTGCAAGGCCCTGGGTTCGATCCTCAGCACCACATAAAAATAAATAAATTAATTAATTAATTAAATAAAGGTATTGTGGATAACTACAACTAAAAATAAATATTTTTAAAAATTATTTAATTTTTTATTCCTTGTACCACTACCACAGTTTTCAGGGTAATATATCTGATGTAATAAAAAGAAAAAAACTACAGTAGATGAAAGACCTCAGGAAAGTGCATCTATGTATTTGATACCACAATGCATTAATCAATAGCTATACTTTTTTGCAAACCACGTCTATAATCCTGAACAAGAAGGGCTTTTATATTTAGGCTTCAGTAACTTTTTGTTTGTTCATTTTTCTTTTCTTTCCATCTTTTGCAAGTCTGTAGCTCCAGCTCCTAGAAGAATATCTGCTGGTTTATAGTAGGTGCTCAATAAATAATAATAATAATAATTATTTTTTAAAGAGAGAGAGAGATGGGGCTGGGGATGTGGCTCAAGCGGTAGCAGGATCGCCTGGCTTGCGTGCGGCCCGGGTTCGATCCTCAGCGCCACATACAAACAAAGATGTTGTGTCTGCTGAAACTGAACTGAACTCTCTCTCTCTCTCTCTCTCTCTCTCTCTCTAGAGACAGAGAATTTTTTTTTTAATATATATTTTTCAGTTCTCGGCAGACACAACATCTTTGTTTGTATGTGGCGCTGAGGATCGAACCCGGGCCTCATGCATGCCAGGCCAGCGCGCTACCGCCTGAGCCACAAGCCCAGCCCCAACAAATAATTATTGAAGGGCTGGGGTTGTGGCTCAATGGTAGAGCACTGGCCTCGCACATGTGAGGCCCTGGGTTCGATTCCCATACCACATAAAAATAAATAAATAAAATAGAGGTATTGTGTCCATCTACAACTAAAAAAATAAATATTTTTAAAAAATAATAATTATTGAATGAATAACAAATGTTCATTATTATCACTATAATTCCAAATATTCTTCATCTTAGTTTCTTATTGGTACTTAATCACCCATGATTTGGGAGATTACATCTTTTAGTTTCTCCTATATATTTACTGATCTATAAACATGTACATATTTCTTCAAGAAACTATTGGAGTTTGGATGTGAGGAGTCTTCCAAAAGCTCATGTGTGAGACAATGTAAGAATGTTCAGAACTGAAATGATTAGATTGTGAGAGCTGTAACCTAATAGGTGAATTAATCTACTTGAATGGATTAACTGGGTGGTGAATGTAGGCAGATAGGGTGTGGCTGGAGGAAGTAGGTCGGTCGGGGCATGCTTTTGGGGTTTATACTTTGTCCCTGGCACCTGTTTCTCTGTCTCTGCTTCCTGGTTGTCAGAAGGGAACAGCTTTCCTCTGTCACGCCCTTCTACCCTGATGTTCTGCTTCACTCCAATCCTAGAGCTCTGGAGCAGGTTGACTGGACTGAATCTCTGAAACTGTGGTCCAAACAAAACCTTCCCTCCCCTACACTGTCCTTGTCAGGTCTTTTGGTCACAGCAATGAAAAGCTGACTAAAGCAGAGACCCTGCTATCTCTATGTAATTTGAGGAACAACTCCTTTTCTCCTGTAAAGACTACCTATCAACTTTAAATAGGTCGGATGCACAGATCTTAAGGTATTGAGGAAAACAACTCTGCTGGTGATGTGGAAGATGAGAGTTGAGACCAGTAAAGTGGAAGCTGCTACTGAAAGGGAGTAAGGACATAACAAAGGTAGCAAGAGGACGATGAGGAAATGAATTCTCAACCTTCTTCAAAACACAAGGTCACAGTTAGGCTCAGTGGCACATACTTGTAATCCCAGCTACTCAGGAACTGAATCAATGTTTTGTGCTGTGATCAAAATACCCAACAACAAATTGGAAGAGGATAAGCTGATTTGGGGCCCATGGTTTCAGTCCATGGGCCCAAGATGAGTCAGAACATCATGGTGGAGGAAAGCTCTTCAGTTCATGCCAGCCAGGAAACAGAAAGCTGCAATAATTTTTTTCTGACTATGGGTCATAATTTCTTCTGTTATAGATTTTTTTAAATATTTTTTTTTAGTTGTAGATGGACATAATACCTTTATTTTATTTATTTAGGTGGTGCTAAGGATCAAACCCAGTACCTCATGCACACAAGGCAAGTGCTCTACCACTGAGCTACAACCCCAGCCCTGTGACAGATATTTAGAGTTCCTCTAATACATTTGGGACAGTTTTCTCAAGGTAATCTGCAGCTTTCCCAACATCTTCTCACTTTTCATCCTAAGAACTGTAGCCCTTTTCTGCTATTTTAAAAGCTTCTGGTACCACATCTACCACTTCTATCACCAAATCCATAACCACCCTATAGGACCCAGCCAGAGTTCTTCCACCCAAACTGCCATCCTTCATAGGTCTATAATTTGATTTCCATTGCCCTCTATAAATTTCCAAAATCATTATAGTTTCAATCACCACCAGAGTTACTACTGCCAAAATTCCCTCCTTCATTTAACCACCATATCTTCCTCCTCCACCACCACCATATCTACCACCTTGGTTTCCATATCCATTACCACCAAAGCCTCCTATAGCCTCCTTGGCTACCATAACCAGGACCACCACCTTAGTTGCCACCATCAACCCCTCCATAACTAACTCTGCTGCCACCACCTTCACCACTATAGCCTCCTTTTCCATCAGAGTTTCCATCATGGCCAAAATCACCTCTACCACCTCCAAAGTTTCCTCCATGATCCATAAAGTTGCCAGATCCCCCTCCACAACCTCTTTGT
The DNA here is from genome assembly GCF_047511675.1 of Marmota flaviventris. Classification (NCBI taxonomy): domain Eukaryota; kingdom Metazoa; phylum Chordata; class Mammalia; order Rodentia; family Sciuridae; genus Marmota; species Marmota flaviventris. The sequence goes on along the minus strand of NC_092507.1, from coordinate 26,309,069 downwards.
GATCCAGCAGACTTGCATCTCTTGTTTAGAAAAGGCCTTTTTCGCTTCACTATTATGTCCACTAATAGTGTGGTATTTCTGAACAACAATTTGATCAACTGTATCATTGATCATCATAAGTGGCAAAAGCAGGCAGATCCACGACCTGAAGCATTGGAGGTGGTGAAGTCATAATAGCACTTCAAGTCTGCAATTAAAAAAAAAGGGGGGGGGGCCTCTGATAAAACTACATTGCAAAAAATGGGAAAGAAACAGAATGGCAAGATTAAAAAAGTTGAAGAGGCAGAGCCTGAAGAATTTTTGGTGGAAAAGGTACCAGACTGATGTACAGTGAATGGAAAGATGGAATGTTTCCTGAAGTGAAAGAGATTTACAGATGCTGCCAATATGAGGGAACCTGAAGAAAATTTAGATTACTCAGAGTTAACTGAAGTATTTCTTTTCTTTTTTTTTTTTTTTTGAGAGAGAGAGAGAAGAGAGAGAAAGAGAATTTTTTTTTTAAAGAAAGAGAGAGAGACAGAGAGAGAATTTTAATATTTATTTTTTAGTTTTCGGCGGACACAACATCTTTGTTTGTATGTGGTGCTGAGGATCGAACCCGGGCCGCACGCACGCCAGGCGAGCGCGCTACCGCTTGAGCCACATCCCCAGCCCCAAGAAAGAGAATTTTTTAATATTTATTTTTCAGTTTTTCGGTGAACACAACATTTTATTTTCTGTGGTGCTGAGGATCGAACCCAGTGCCCCGGGCATGCCAGGCGAGCGCGTTACCGTTTGAGCCACATCCCCAGCCCTGAAGTATTTCTTAATCCTTAAAAAGCTGATAGAGGATACCTACCTCTCTCTGATTCACGATCACTGTGGTGTGAGCTGCTTCTCGCTTCCCTGCTCTCCTGCCATGATGTTCAGCCTCATGTCAAACCCTGGCCTCCTATGGACTAAGACCTCCGAAACTTTCTGCAGGCAGCTAGCAGCTGGACTGCATAGCCCAGGACTCTTCTGAACAGAGGTGACAAGTAGGCACCAGAGGACCCTCCAAGAAGGACTCTCGGTGTTACCTGGTGCAGTATCTGTGTGTTTTACTAAACACGATCCAATGTATCACAAGTCTTGTGGATTTTGTCTCCTGAATATCATTGGAAATCCATTCCTTGATCCTGCTGCACCGTCACCGTCCTGGCCACACATCAATGACTTTTCTATATCATAGAAGAAGCATATAAGCAGGGGCCTGACATCCACTTTTGGGTCCCCATCTCTCACATTTTTTTTTTTTTAATAAATAAAGGTATTAAATGAAAAAAAAAGAAAGAAAGAGAAAATGATGGTACCAAAAGAAAATCTTTATTTGACAGTTAATCTGATGATAGCAAATCAAAGAAGGAAAGAGATGCCAGTGACAAACCAGAGGTCTTGATCCTGAACAAATAATTGGTGCCACAGACAGTAGTGGAGAATTGATGTTTCTCATGGCATGGAAAGATTCAAATGAGGAAGATGTGGAGCTGGCAAAAGAAGCAAATATGAAGTGTCCTCAAATTGTAATTGCTTCTTATATAGAGAAGAGAGACTAACTTGGCATTCTTTTTTTAAAAAAATATTTTATTAGTTGTTGATAGACCTTTATTTTATTTATTTATATGTGGTGCTGAGAATTGAACCCAGTGCCTCACTCATGCCAGGCAAGTGCACTACAGCTGAGCCCTAGCCCTAGCCCCTAACTTGGCATTCTTTTTTTTTTTTTAAGAGAGGGAGAGACAATTTTAATATTTATTTTTTAGTTTTCGGCAGACACAACATCTTTGTTTGTATGTGGTACTGAGGATTGAACCCGGGCCTCAAGCATGCCAGGTGATCGCGCTACCGCTTGAACCACATCCCCAGCTCTAACCTGGCATTCTTATCCAGAAAATGAAGCTCAATAATTGTTTGCACTATTTTTTTTTAAAGAGAGAGAGAGGAGGGAGGGAGGGAGAGAGAGAGAGAAAAATTTTTTTTAATATTTATTTTTTAGTTTTCGGCAGACACAACATCTTTGTTTGTATGTGGTGCTGAGGATCGAACCCGGGCACGCATGCCAGGCGAGTGCACTACTGCTTGAGCCACATCCCCAGACCCTTGTTTGCACTATTTTTATATATATAATGTATCATATAATATATGTATAATATATATAAACTCTGGGTCTTGGTTTTGATTTACTAGTGTGAAAAAATAACTATATTCTCAAGTTTGACATGTTGGTTTTGAAAGTAGTATTGGGGGAATTGTTGGGTTTTATTTTTTGTTTTGCATCATAGCACTAGTTACTTTAAACAAATGTAGTTGCTTCCTTAAAAAAAAAAAAAAAAACAAACAGCTGAGTGTGGGGGTGGCACTGTAATCCCAGTAACTCAGAAGGCTAAAGCAGAAGGATCACAAGTTCAAAGCCAGTCTCAACAACTTAGTGAGACTCTAAGCAATAGCAAGACCCTGTCTCAAAATAAATTAATTAATTAATTAAAAAGGCTGGGGATGTGGCTCAGTGCTAAAGCCCCTTGAATTTAATCCCCTGCACTTAAAAAAATTATAGAAGCAAATCCTCTTTTTTCCCCCATGTCAGATCAGGCGAGGTGGGCAGCGACCAAGGGAGGCAGATTTAAAAGGGCCGCTGAAGGAGGCTTTATTGAGATATCACTCCCGGGAGGGGACAGGAGAGGGTCTGAAGAGAAACCGCGTGGAAACTCAACCGGACTTGACTTTTATGGGGCTTACAGCAGGAAGGGAAGGGCTTGGGACAGGAAAAGGCGTTTTTAGGGTCCCTTGCCCCTTTAGAGTTGGTCAGGGGAGTTGGATGAACTCCAGGATTGGCCAGGGGGTCCTGCTGATTGACAGGCATTTCTGCAGGCATCTGATTGATGTTCCTTTCCCGTGCCGGCTGCTTTGTTCTAAGTCGTCACCACCGACCTAACACCCCGTATTCCCTGTCCTCCACAAATTCTGTGGTCCCAATCTTGCCATACTTTTCAAAGTAATCTCTTGAACTGTAGATTCTTCTGTATCTTTTTTAATACCACTAACAAAATTTTTCTTCACTGTTAGATGGGCACCAGGCTTTATAGAATCCTCTCTAGAAAAAGGTCTCTTTGTTTCTACTCCACCTCCATCAACTTTGTGTGGTCGAGCACATTTTGCTACATCTACCTCTTCAACAGAGGAGTAGGTCACAGAACCAATGTCCCTAGAATGTGTTTTATTGTTGTTGTTTATTTTTTGTTTGGGGGGGGGGTTGGAGGTTTCTCTCACTACAACAAAATCTGAGTGTACACCATCTCTCAAAATGTGCTCCCCTCTTTCCTTTAATCTTTTTTTGTAAACTGTTTTTTAAAAAAATTTTTTAGTTGTAGATGAACACAATACCTTTCATTTTAATTATTTATTTTTATATGGTGCTGAGGATGAAACCCAGGGTCTCGCATGTGCTAGGCGAGAGAGCTCTACCACTGAGCTACAACTCCAGCCCTCTTCATTCTTTTTGTGGCACTGGGGATTGAACCCAGAGTGCTCTACTACAAGTTATATCAGTATTTAAATCTCTCAAAATGACCCAGGCTGGAGCTGGGTTGTAGCTCAGTGGTAGAACACCAGCCTAAAACATGTGAGGCATTGGGTTCAATTCTCAACATCACATATTAATTAATTAATTAATTAATTAAAGGTCTCATTGACAACTAAAAAAAACTAAAAAATTGCCCAGGCTAGCCTCTAACTTTAGCCTTGAACTGACAATCTATTGTCTTGTGTCAACCTCCTAGTAGCTGGGGCTAAAGGTGTGTACTACGGTGCTCATCCTCTTAAAATGTTCTCTTAAATGGCCATCTGTAATTTCAAAGCTCAGATCACCAGTGAACAGCTTCCCTTAACTGCTCCATTTCCTTTGGACCACGCCCCCGCTCTTCCCTGCCCTAGGGGCACCTAACAGTAGAAGTCTGACACTAGCTCATATTGAGACCAGAATGGCCTCTTCCAACTAGAGTTCAGCATGAGGCAGTCAGCAAGAGGACTGTATAATCTCTTCTCATGTGACTTGCTTCAGCCAATGGAATACTAGCGAATTTGATGCAAGATGTCTTGAAAAATTACCTAAGCGTTTTCTCATCTTCTCCTTAAACCTTGCCACTACCATGAGAACCAACCCAGTACAACCTGCTGGAAGAGGAGAGATCCTGGGGAGTGCAGCCAAGTCATCCCAGCTGAGGCCATTCTAAACCAGCCAACCCCCAGTCCACCCAGCTGCCATTTATGAATAAGTCAGTAAGACTAGACTAGACTAGACCAGCTTAGACTCAATCAACAGAACTGTCAGATGAGTCATAGTTATGACAAATGAAAGGGACTCCTTTACTGAGTTTTGAGAAGGCTCATCAGATAGTATTATTGTGGCAATAAATAATTCATAAACTTTTATCATTTTTTATTGTTACATGACAATATAACAAATTATCAGAAATTCAGTAAATTTTTAAAAATACCAAAAATATATCATCTCATAGTTTTATGGGTTAGAAGTCTAGTAATAATTTATCAGGGTCTTCTGCTCAGGGTATTACCAGACTGAAATCAAGGTATCAACCAGAGCTGACTTCTTGTGAGGCTTGGGGTCCTCTTCCAAGTTCACAGGTTGTTGGTAAAATTCCTTTTTTATAGTTGTAGGACTAAGTTCCTCAGCTCTTAGCAGCCACCCACCATGCCCTGCCACAACCCTCTCTGTATCATGGCAGTTTGCTTCTTCAAGGCCAACAGGTGAGCCACTCTGGTACTTACAATCCCTCTGGCTTCTTCTATCTCTTATATCTAGGTCCTTTTTAAAAGAGCCAAACAATTAGGTCAGACTCACCTAGGATAATCCTTCTTTTGATTAAGATAAAGTCAACTAATTAGGGATCTATCACATCTCCAAAGTCTTCCTTCTTTTCCCATATGAGATGACCTAATCACAAGAGTCTATCTCATCATCAGTACAGGTCCTATTTATACTTAAGTGGAGGGAATTTTATAGAATGTGTCCCCCAAGGAATGGAAATCTTGAAGCCATTTTAGAACTCTGCTTACTATAATGTCCTAACTCAAGGTATGCAAATAATTTTTAAAGATAAATAAATATACTATCTGAAGGTAAGCATGATTTGTACATAAAACATAATTTAATTAGGCTTATCAAATTGGCCAAAGGAAGAAGAAAAGACTTGATTTTGGGAGGTGGCTGATAGAGAAGGGGGTCATTCTTTGGAAGGTACAATCTTTCTTTTTTTGGTCAATTTGTACCAATTTTTCAATCTTGTAAGTGAAATATTTGAGGGCTAGGAATGTAATCAGTGATAGAGTGCTTGCCTGGTATGTATAAGATCCTGGGTTTGATTCCCCAGCACCATTATAAAAAAAAATTAAATTAAATTTTTGAAAAAGTAAAGTTTTAAACAGGAAAACTTCTTTAGAGCAAAGTAAAGACTAAATATTAAAGTACTTTGAAAGAGGGAAATGACACACATGCATAATTATTGGAAGAGACATAAAAATACTACCTCTTCATTTCTCTCACTTGGCATGGGCATCCATATGCAAAACAAAACGTGTGTTCATTCAAGTATAAGACATAATTCAAATGTGTTCATGTGATATTTTCTTGCCTAAAATCTGTAACACCAAGTGGTGAGTCTTTGCCTAAAATCATAGTATTAAAATATTCCTTTTTATAGCTGTTTTGTTTTGTACACAAGTGAAAAAGTCATACTAGGAGGAAAAAATAAGTCACTGACTAGAAAAATGGAAAATTTTTTTTCAAGAGCCATTATGGCAAACAGTTGTTAAGTAAATAGCCATGAAGTAAGTTAAGTCTGTATTTCTGCCTCCTTAACTCCAGCTTCAAACTTCTTACTGTTGATTTACTATACCAATACATCCCATGTCCAATCAATAGGACAATTGAGCTTCCATTTACTAAGCAGTCATGTGTGTCTGCTGAAGCTTTAGATGCACCATCTAATTTAAACCTTTTTACTGGATACTGAGCATGAAATTGAGGTTTAGAAAGGTGAAGTAAGGGCTGGGATTGTGGCTCAGTGTGGTGGAGTGCTCTCCTAGCACAGGCGGGACCCAGGTTCAAAACTCAGCACCACATAAAAATAAAGGCATTATGTTGTGTCCATTTACACCTAGGAAATAAATATTTTTTTTAAAAAAAGAGTTTTTTTTTTTTTTTTTTTTTAAAGAAAGAAAGGTGAAGTAAACTTGCCCAAGGTCACATACCTAGGAATTAACAAAGTTGGGATTTGAACTCACCTATTCAAATCCAAAGCCATCCTCTTAGTGTCTTCTGGCCAGTTTAAAACTAGGTTGATACAGGGAAAAAAAATACTGTTCCTAGAGTCCAGGACCAGCCTTCATTTAAATCTAGCCTCTGCCACTTGATAGCTGTTTAGTTTTGTTCAAGTTTCTAAATATCTCTGAGGCTATTTTGTCACCTATAAAAGAGGGATTGTAATTCCTAATTCATATGGTTGCTTTGTTTGTTTATGAATTAAAGAGTCTATGAAAATATATTTAGCAAAATTTAGTAAATTATAAGTGCACCCTCCATCAATGATAGGAGAATTGGGGCCTAAAACTCATAACCTCTCATTCCCCTTACCACCATTACATGTAAACCTACTTCTGTTTTTTTCCCCAGGGTTATGACACAGTTGGCCAATCTATCTGAAATTAAATCATCTTTCATTTCTTTTTCTTCTCTTCCTTTGAGCCCCATCACCTACACCTTCAAAATCATATCAGTTATCAAAACCAATTCATTCTGCCTTTGCAAGATCTCTCATATCTATCTCCTGCAGTCCAGTTCACTGCATCTGCTGTAGCTAAAACCCTCATCAACTATCATCACAACTATTTCTTCCCTTAATTATTTGAATAATAATTTTTAATAATAACACATATACCTGATGTGAAATTTTTGGTTTTGGGTTTTGGTGTTGGGGCTCAAACCCAGGGTCATGAATACTCTAAGCACAAGCACTACCACTCAGCACTCAGCAGCTATACCCTCAATGTCTGTCTGTCTGTCTGTCTGTCTGTCTGTCTCTCTCTCTCTCTCTCTCTCTCTACCTAGAGGTTAAACCCAGGGGTGCTTAACCACTGACCACAAATCCAGCCTTTTAAAATTTATTTTATTTTTGGTATCAGGGATTGAACTCAGGGGCACTCAACCATTGAGCAACATCCCCAGCCTATTTTGTATTTTATTTAGAGACAGGGTCTCACTGAGTTGCTTTTATTTAGAGACTGGATCTCACTGTGTAGCTTAGTGCCTTGTCATTGCTGAGGCTGGCTCTGAACTATAGATTTTCCTATCTCAGCCTCCGGAACTGCTGTTATTACAGGTGTGGGCCACGGCACCCAGCCCTTTTTATTTTTTGAGACAGGACTCACTAACTTGCTGAGGCTGGTGTTAAACTTGTGATCCTCCTGCCTCAGCCTCCTTAGTTACTGGGATTACAGGCATGTGCCACTCCGGCCAGCACCCCCAGCCTCTTGACATGAAATTTTTACAGTTACAAAAGGTTACACAATGAAAAGTAAATCTCTTTCCATTGTTGTCTCTACTACAGTGGAAGCCACTATTACAAGTCTCTGGTATATCTTACCCAATGCTACACATCTATCATATACATATGCACACACATTTTTATTAAATGATAGCATAAAATGTATGTTGTTTTCAACCCTATATTTTTCACTAAAAAATGTTTTGTTAATTGGAGATGATTCTGTATTAGAATCCACAAAACTAATTATTATTTTATTGTGCTGCTGGGAATCAAACCCAGGGCCTTGTGCATGTGAGCAAGCACTCTACCAGCTGAGCTATATCCCCAGCTGTGATTATTCTTTTCATTGACTTTATAGTGTGCCTTTATATGCATACCATAATATACTTAACCATCCTCTAAGAATTTTAGAGGGCCTCTTTTTTTTTTGCAGTCAATATTCTTTTATGTCTCAGTATGTTTTTTTGCTACTATAACAGAGTACTGTACACTGGATAATTTATAAACAACAGAAGTTTATAAACTTACCATGCTGGGGGCTTGGAAGTTCAAGAGCTTGACACTAGCATCCAGTGAGAGCCTTCATGCCACCTCATAACAGAAGGGCAAGCAAGCATGTGTGAGACAGAAGACGATCCAACTCATCCCTTTTTATCAGGAAACTGTTACCAAAATAAGTAATCTACTCTCAACATAACATTAATCCATTCATAAGGGCAGAACCCTAATAACCTACCACATTTCAAGGGTCCCGTCTCTCAACATTTTTACAAGAGCAATTTAAAAATGTTTTAAGTATTTTTAGTTGTAGATGGACACAATACCTTTTTTTTTAATATTTATTTTTTTATTATCGGCAGACACAACATCTTTGTATGTGGTGCTGAGGATCGAACCCGGGCCACACGCATGCCAGGCGAGCGCACTACCACTTGAGCCACATCCCCAAGCCCCGACACAATACCTTTATTTTTAAAATTTACTTATCTTTACCTGGTGCTCACACGTGCTAGGCAAGCATCCTACCACTGAGCCACAACTCCCGACCCAAGAGCAATTAAATTTCAATATGAGTTTAGAGTAGACATTGAAGCCATAGGGAAAAAACTATATATTTTATATATCATACACATATATTACATACATATTATATATCACACATATATATTGCATATATACAGGTAATTTTCAACAAATGTGCATGTTCTTTCTTTTCTTTTCTCCCTCTCTCCCTTTTTTTTTTTTCCAAAAGGGTTTTGCTCTGTGGCCTAGGCTGGTTTCAAACTCCTGGGGTTCAAGCAATCCTCTGCCCTTAGCCTCCCAAGTTGCTGGGACTACAGGTGTGTGCCACCACCCCTATTTATGTGATATAAATTTCTGAGTGAAATTTCTTAGGATATACATATATATTATAAATATTGATAGATATATTTTGTAAAGGTCTGTACATCCTTTAGCTATGTATGAAAGTGACTATTTCTCTGCATTTTCATCAACAAAATATATTACCAGTCCTTTTCTTTTTTCTATCTTTCTTTCTTCTTCTTCTTTTTTTTTTTTTTTTTTAACTTTCAGCTTTTCTGTATACCACTTTGAGAATTATAAAAAAAGGTTCTGGTCATGTGGCACCTGGCAACTAAATCAGTGGTTATCAACCTCATTGATATCAGAATCCCTTTGCAATATAAAGTATAATATATACATACATACATATATATATAGATATACATATATATATGCATATATATATACATATATATATGCATATATATATACATATATATATATATATATATATATATGCCGGGCTTCTGTTCTCGCGACTAAAAGGCTCAAGGGTCACTCCAGTTGAACTGGGCTGACTGGGCTGTGCAAAATAACCACACAAGAGACACAAATACCTTTTTGTTTGGGGTCACTGTGATGGCTCCTCTGACCTTAAGGGTCTGCAGGAAGAGAGAGAGCAAGAGCATGTGCTGACCCCTTTTATTGAGAAGCTATTCAAATGAGGCAAGGGGTCAGGTTTCAGGGGGCTGAGTCTAGCTTCATGATGTCCGCTGTCAGCAGGTTGACTGACACCTGGGTAGGTCATACCCAAGGGCACAGTAAAAGAAGGGGACACACAAAAGGCACTTCCAAGGAAGATTCTATCCTAAACAGGGCAAGGGGTTATATTACAAAGGAACAGGTGAGCATAGCTTCACTGATGGGGCTGCAGCAGGACACACCCATGCACAAGACACCGACCCTCGAATCCAAGAAGGGTGGGGAAAGTTCTGCCACATTTCTTCTACTGAGCGCCTCAGCACCCAGCCGGGGAGTGTAACTCAGTCACTTGCAAGGTTGGTCTCCCCCATATATATATTGACAATATATCCACTGACAATAAAAATATATACACACACACACACACACACTTATATTTGAAACTAAATCTGAAAAAGGTTAAAATATTTTCTGGAGCCAGGGGTGTAGCTCCGTGGTAAAGCATGCTTGAGCCCCTGGGTTAAGTCACTAGAACCAGAACCAAGAAATAAATAAAGTAAAAACTATATATATGTGTGTATATATAATTTTTAAAAACACACATACACACACAAGCACATGCATACTTCACATAAAATTGTACCAGTAATCAGGTACAGTTTTACAAGTGAACACCTGTAATCCTACTTACTCAAGAGGCTGAGGCAGAAGGATGGTATATATGAGGCCAGCCGGAGCAACTTAGAGTCTGTCTTAAAATAAAATAAAAAGAGGTGGGAATGTAGGTACGTGGTACAATGTTTGCCTTGCATGTGTAAGGTCCTGAGTTCAATTTTCAGTATAGAAAAAAATTATAGCAATTCTTGTGGTTTGAATGTGAGGTGTCCCCCAAAAGCTTATGTGTGAGAAGGTTCAGAGGGGAAATGATTGGGTTGTGAAAGCCTTAACCCAATCAGTGAATCAATCACATGATGGGATTAATTGAGTGGTAACTGAAGGCAGGTGGGCTGTGGCTGGAGGAGGTGGAGAATTGGGGCCGTGGCTTTAGTATATATATTTGTATGGGGCAAGTATAGTCTCTCTCTCAGCTTTCTGATCATCATGTGAGCTGCCTCCCTCTGCCACTCTTCCACCATTAAGTCCTGCTTCACCGTGAGCCCTGAGGAATGGAGCCAGCTGTCTATGGACTGAGATCTCTGAACCCCGAGAGCCCTTGAATAAACTTTTCCTCCTCTACAATTGTTCTGGGTAGGTCTTCTAGTCACAATAGCGAAAAAGCTGGCTAAAACAGCAATAAACCTATCTCATGTACTGTAACTATACTTAAATAACTATGTTTAAATAACTATATTTTTCAATGCAAAACAATTAGTGAAAAATGCCATCTTTTCCATTTTTATGAAACCCTTTCATATCTGGTTTAATATAAACAGCTCAAACTGGGTGTGGTGATACTTACATGTAATTCCAGTGACTTGAGAGGCTGAGGCTCTGAGGATTGCAAATCTGAGGCCAGTCTGGGCAAAGTAGCAAGAGCCCGTCTCAAAAGAAAAAATAAAAAGGGTTATAGAGGCTGGGGTTGTGGCTCAGTGGTAGGTAGAGCACTTGCCTGGCATGTGTGAGGGCCTGGGTTTGATCCCCAGCACTGCATATAAATAAATAAATAAAATAAAGATCCATTGACAATAAAAAAAAAATTCTTAAAGGGAGGGGGGAGTGGAGCCAGGCACAGTGGTGCATGCCTGTAATCCCAGCAGCTTGGGTGGCTGAAGCCAGAGAATCAGGAGTTCAAAACCCAGCCTCAGCAAAAAGCAAGGCACTAAGCAACTCAGTAAAACCCTGTCTCCAAATAAAAAATACAAAATAAGGCTGGGGATGTAGCTCAGTGGTCAAGTGCCCCCAAGTGCCTCTGAGTTCAATCCCCAGTACCCCCACACAAAAAAGGGGGGGATTGTAGATGTAGCTCAGTGGTAGAACATTCTTGAGTTCGATCCTCAGATGACAAGACAAAAAAAAAAAAAAAAAAAGCAAGCAAGCAGCTAGATTCTTCTATCATTTGCATTCAATTTATTGCAATATGCTGTTTTGGTTGAAGGCTATGAAGAAAACCTGGCCTCACACAGGTAGGTTATTAGAAAAGAGGAATATTTCAAAAGCCTTTTGACATTATATCAATCATCAACAAATCATAATTTCTTTTTTTTTTTTTTTGAGGTGTTAGGGATTAAACCCAGGACCTCATGCATGCTAGGCAAGTGCTCTGCCACTGAACTATACCCACAAGCCCCCAAAAGGTTAATTTCAATATAGAATATGAAGCCCATATTGATGATTTTTTTGTATTCTATTGTATTAAAATTCATTGCATTATCTTGTGCCTTGAATGGCTATTTTACCCATAAATAATTTTGTAGCATCATGCGTTGGTCATTTAGAAAATATTGGTTTAGGACAGGGGATGTAGCTCAGTGGTAGAATACAGCACTTGCCTATTATAATGTGGAAGATCCTAGGCTCAGTCCCCAGCACCACACACACACACACACACACACAGAGTTGGTTCACTAAATTATGCCAATCTCCCAGATGTTGACATTTTTCATTATAAAATATTTTTAAAACACATTCGTTGATGTTACCACCAATCTCATCATAAAATTCTTCAGTACTGCAAAGTTGTCAAGCTCATGATGGCAAAAACAAGTTTTCCAAAATTCTTAATTTCACATGAAAGCTTAGATTTTACTGGCAAAAAATACCATCAGTTGTTTTGTTAAAGAAATTGTCTCATGTCATTTAGCTTTGAGAAAATGTTTACCAAATATCCAAGTCTACATAGCCATGGTTTGTCTGTCAGTCATTCTTTCCAGAACAAATGATGTTCCATGAAAAAGCTGCTAGCTTTACTTCCAGAACTAGATCCAACTCCACAAGGGCATTTCCTTGAAGTAATCATCATGTTTGGCCAAGCAATAGAAGTGTTCTATGTCTATATCCCATTTAGTCACACAGAATATTAAAAAGTCATGCATTTTCAGATTGAGATTTAATAAAATTAATAATTTTTACTGCTGCATCAGGAACATTTGTTTTACTGTGACTGTGTAGTGGAAAAGAGCACAATGAGTACAGGATCAGGTTGGGCTGTTGTGCTAAGGTCAGCAGATTAACCCACCATTGATTTGCACCATCAATGCAAAAGTCAACACAGTTAAAAAGGCAAAAAAATGAATGTAAAATGGAACGGCTGCTAAGAAAAATGGTATGATGATGCCTCAGGAAAATTAAAAATAGGCACTCACGCAGTGGAGTGTGCCTATAATCCCAGCTACTTGGGAAGTTGAAGCAAGAGGATTGCTTGAGTCTAGGAGTCTGAGGTCAGCGTAGGCAACACAGTGAGACCTCATTTCCAAAAGAAAGAAATAGAGGGGGGAAGAAACAAGAAATAAAAATAGAAGTACCATATGATGCAACAATCCTACTTCTGGGCATATATTCAAATGAATTGAAAGCAGGAGGAAGATCTCAGAGAAATATGTGTGGTCTGGGGGAATAGCTCAGTGGTAAACTACTTTCCTAGTATGTGTGATGCCCTAGGTTCAATCCCCTACACCATAAAAAAGAAAAAGAAAAAGAAAAAAAATTGCACACCCACGCTCATAGTAATGTTATTCACAATAGCCCAGCAACCCAAATGTCCATCAATAGACAAACAAACAAAGAAAATGTAATATATGCCTACAATGCAATATTATTCAGCTTTAAAAAGGAAGGAAATTCTGACACATTAAAATACAGACAAAACTTGGGGACATTATGCTACGTGAAATAAGCCACTCATGAAAACACTATATGATTCCACTTAAATGTGGTATATAAAACAATAAAGTTTATAGAAAGAGAAAGTGGAATTTTTGTTGACAAGGGCTTAGAGAGGGGGGAAATGGGGAGTTCCTTAATGGGCATTGACTTTCAGTTTTTCAAGATGGAAAAAATTTGCCAGGTGTGGTGGCCCACACCTGTAATCCCAGCAGCTCCAGAGGCTGAGACAAATAATTTCTCCAAGATAATTTCTTCTTTACTGTTGCTTTCAAATTTTCCTTCCCCAAGTCTTTTGCCTCATTTCTAATACATTCAAAAGCAATGTGCTTGCTTTCTTACGCTTAGCACATTTGAAAGCATGCGATAAATAATTGTTTAATGAATAATTTAGAAGAATGAATTCTAGCCTTTCTGGCTCCCAACCTCTGACAAGAGTGCTAACAAGCTATAAAAATTACAAAAATATGGGGAGTTGTAGAAAGGAGGATAACAGCTCTTCTTCGCTGTTTATTCACTAAACTAGTAATTCCCAAACTTTGTATGCTTTAGAAAGTCTCATTTAAAATGGGGGTCCATGGACTGTGATCCCCAGAAGTCAGATCAGTAGTATGAAAAGAGATTCAGTTCAGGAAATTGGTTTGGGGGGTTTGTTGTTGTTATTGTTGATCAAATTCAGGGTCTTTCACATAGTAGACAAGTGCTTTAACCACAGAGCTACATCTTCAGCCCTGTGAAGGCCACATTTTTATTAAGGGCCCCCTGGTGACTGTGACTGTAGGTTGCTTCTTGAGAATCACTGCCAAAGGGACTGAGTTTAGCTACATATAGAATTTATTTTTCCTTTGCAACCACTCCCTGTGTTTCTAATTTTCATTCAGGATCTGTCTAGGGGTGGTTTCAGAGAAAGTCTGGCCCCCGGAAAGTGTGGCAATCCTTAATTTTATAATTGCTAGAGTGGAAACAATATAGATTTGGGAAATCAGACAGATATGGATTCTAATTGTTACACCTAAGTCTCAATTCATTTGTAAAACAGAGATAATAGTGTCATTCATACTTATTGTGAGGATTAACTACACTATTTATGTGAAAGTATTGTGCATCGTGCTTAGTGCTGGCCAGTAAAAATTCATTTTTACCTTGTTTTTCCCTCTGAATGATATCAGAGATACAGACATTTCCTCTAAGAACTCTAAGATATTTGAAATTTTCCTATTTAGACTTTTACCTCTTAGGGTTTCAGTCTTCAATCCCTGTTAAAATGTAAATAGCCCTGATATTAGTAGCAACATGCTCTCCTGTTATTTATAGCTTAGTCAAGTGTGGTTCGTTAATTGTTTTGAGAGGGTAAAGGCAGAAGGAAGTCTTGTGGGTGCCTTGATGGGAAAGGAAGGAGGGGAGAGGCTGAGGGAGAGAAAGTTGTGTTAGTCAGCTTTGTGACAATGTGACCAAAATACCTAACAAGCACAACTTGGAGGGGTCCAGCACTTGCCTAGCATGCTGGAGGCCCTGGATTTAATCCCCAGCACCACAAAAAGCAAACAAACAATAAAAAATCTTAGAGGAAGGAAATTTTATTTCGGATCCCGATTTCAGAGACTCATGGTTGGTTGACTTCCTTGCTCTGTCCCAAGGTGAGGCAGAACATCATGGGGAAAGGGTGTCATGAAGGGAAACTGCTTATCTCATGGTTATAGGCAAGCAAAGAGCGAAGGGTGCAGGAGCCACAGGAAAGTTGAACCCTTCCAGGGCTCCTCCCCAGTGACCCACCTCCTCCAGCCATGCCCCAGCTGCCCACAGATACCTCCTAGTCAGTCCATTTAAACTGGAATGAGTCATTAGGTTACAGTTCTCATAATCTAATCATTTCACCTCTGCACATTCCTGTAGTAACACAGGAGTTTTTTTGGGGGGACACCTCATATTCAAACCATAAGGGCAAAGAGGAAAATTCAAAGGCACTTGAGAAGAAACTTTCCCCAATATTTATGGTCATATGGAGCCAGGAGCCTACTGTGGACAGAGATTTTTAGACTATGTTCCTATTTGCCATGAAAGAAACTTCAAGGAGTTTCTAACACAAATGAATTTTACCTCATCTGTTGGGGGGAAGGATGTTCTTAGTGTGTAAATATGCTGAATGGTTTTTTTTTTGTTTGTTTGTTTGTTTGTTTGTTTTAGTTGTAGATCAACAAATACCTTTATTTTGTTTGTTTATTTTTATGTGGTGCTGAGGATCAAACCCAGAGTCCTGCACAGGCTAGGCAAGTGCTCTACCCAATATGCTGAAATTTTTAATAAAAATTTTTCTAAGAGAAAGTCTTTCTCTGGGAAAATATCTTGATAATCCTCTTGTAGCAGCAGATAAAACCCTAAGGGCATAAATATGAATGGATAAACCAACCATTTCAAGCAAGTTAAGGAATATGGCTTTGCTCCTGAGAAGGAGGGGAAAGAAAAGAGGGATACGACAAAGAAAGATGTCAATGGAATGAAGTTGGGAACTCTGGAATGATAGGGGCTGGTATAAATTCCTTAGCAGTGGGGATTTAGATGACATGAGAAAGGAATGTCTGGTGTTCACATTGAAATGTTGGTAATAATGTAAGGGAGGTAGCAGTTAATAGCCACTAAAGTTTTGGTTTTCTGGGTTTTCTATCTGTCTCTCACTCTTAAAATGCTTGCAATTCAGTTTTGGCAGACTACTGGTTAGTTCCCCAAGATCCAGCCTCTTCTTTAATAGTTATAAAAATTTTAGATGAGCAGAGTTCCCTAGAAAAGACCATATTTGCCAGGCTCTCTTGCAGTTAGTTGTGGCCTTGTGACTAGGTTTGAGCCAATGGAAAATGAGCAGAATGAATGAACTTCATTGTGTCTTTAGAAGGAAAGAGTATACCCTCTCCTTCCTACTGATGTGGATGTGATTTTTGACGGTAGGCTCTAGAGTACCATATAAGCCATGTAACAGTAGCTGTGGAAGTTATTTGTTAAGGAAGACAGAACTACAAGATAAAACTTGTGAAGTAAATTTCTCTACCATGCATGGACTCTGTCGTCTATACCTTTTTGAGAAAAAGAACAATTTCTCTTCCTCCCTCTCCTCCTCCCCCATCCTCCTCCTTTTAAAATTTGAAATAGGGTTGCGGCTCAGTGGTAGAATATTTGCCTAGCATTTATGAGGCACCATATATATATATATATATATATATATATATATATATATATAATGAAATAAAGGTCTATTGACAACTAAAAATTTTTTTAAAAAACTTGAGATGGGGTCTCACCATATTGCCCACAGAGCATTGATCAAAAACTCCTGGGTTCCAGTGATCCTCGCTCCTCAGCCTCTGGAGTAGCTGGGACTATAGGTATGTGCCACCATGCCTGGCTATATTTTAATCTGTTGTTTTTGTTGTTTCTTTTTATTATGGCAATCAAACTCATGTTTTAAATTAATATAACAGAAAACACATTGCTTTTTCTCTTGGGCAGAACTTTAAACACATTTATTCTTTCATTATAAAAATAACCTAGGGCTGGGGTTGTGGCTCAGTGATAGAACACTTGCCTAGCATGTGTGAGGCACTGAGTTTGATTCTCAGCACTGCATATAAATAAATAAATAAATAAATAATAAAGGTCCATTGACAACTAAAAAATAAAAAAATTAATTGGTCATGGTGATGCATCCCTGAAATCCCAGTAATTTGAAAGGCTGAAGTATGCAAGTTCAAAGCCAGCCCCAGCAACTTAGCAAGACCCTATCTCAAAACAAAAAGGGATGGCGATGTGGCTCAGTGAATCCCTGGGTACCAAATAAATAAATACATGATTAAATAAATAAAAATACCTTGGAGTTATGATTAGTACTGTTGGTATGATGTGATGAGAACAGTCTTTTGTTTCTGTGGTCTTCCTCCCAAAAGTCCATAACTCCAGGCTGATCATGAGAAAAACATCAGATACATCCTAATTGAGATATATCCTGCAAAGACTTATCCAATACTCCTCAATACTATCAAAGCCATCAAAAAGAAGAAAATCTGAGGAACTAAGAACCTAAGAAGATATGACAACCAAATGTAATATGATATCTTAGAACAGAAAAAGGACCTTCTGAAAAACTAAGGAAGTCTGAATAAAGTATGTAGTTTCCTTAGTAATAAATCAATATTGTCTCATTAATTGTAACAAAAGAAGTTAATAATAGGAGGAACTGGCTTCTTAGCTTTCTTTCTTGCTAAGGAATATTTTACATACCCCAAGAAAATGAAAAAAATATCCTAGTATTTTCTAGTTTCTTTGTATGTTAACATCTATACCAACTTGCCAGGCATTGCATTTGTTACTGAAGATTCAAGGATGAGCAGGACAGAGGGCCCATTTCTTGCTCTCCTGGAGCTTACATTGTAGTAGGATATATTATTAGCCTATTTTCTGTTGCTAAAACAAAATACCTTAGACTGGATACTTTATAAAGAAAAGAGGGTTATTTCAGTCACAGTTCTGGAGATTCAAGGGTATGGTGCAAGCATTTGCCTAACTCTGGTGATGATCTTTGGCTATATCACAATAGCAGGAGCAAGTATGGAAGAGACCACATGGTGAGACAGGAAGACAGATTCAGAGGCCAGATTTGCTCTCTTTACAATAACCCACTCTCACAGGAACTAAATGGGCTCTCAGGAGTAACTACACTGATCCCTTCTGAGGATCACTCCCCAATGACCTAAGGAAGTTCCCACTAGGCCCCACCCCTTAAGGGTTCCACCATTTCCCAACACTGACACCTAGGGGACCAAGCTTCCAGGACATGAAATTTTGGGGGACATTCTCAGACCTCATCTATACCACTATATGGGGTAACATATAAAAACTAATATACCAATGAATAAAATGATAAAGTAGATAAATGCCATAAAGGAAACCAAAACATTATTAACTGCCTTATATAGTTACAATCTGTTTCTTCCTCCCAAGAAAGTATTCTCCTCTTTCCAATGTAGTTGGCGCGGATGTGAGGGCGATCTGGCTGCGACATCTGTCACCCCATTGATCGCCAGGGTTGATTCGGCTGATCTGGCTGGCTAGGCGGGTGTCCCCTTCCTCCCTCACCGCTCCATGTGCGTCCCTCCCGAAGCTGCGCGCTCGGTCGAAGAGGACGACCTTCCCCGATAGAGGAGGACCGTTCTTCGGTCAAGGGTATACGAGTAGCTGCGCTCCCCTGCTAGAACCTCCAAACAAGCTCTCAAGGTCCAATGTAGTTGGCGCTTAGCCTTAGGAAAGCGGAAAAAAAAAAAAAAAAAAGCGAGGTGGGGGTGGGGTGGAGGGAGAAGGTAATAAAAGGGTCCAGCAGCTTTTGGTACACTTAACATCCCTTTCTCTCCCTTTTACGTGGCCTGTGTATTATGTCCATTGTTGTATTTCTTAGTGGAGGTTCCTTTTTTTCTACTTTTTAGTTGTAGGTGTACACAGTATATTTTATTTTTATGTGTTGCTGAGGATCGAACCCAGTGCCTCATGCATGCTAGACAAGTGCTCTGCCTCCGAGCCACAACCCCAGCTCTCCATGTAATCTTTTGACCACGTCTTTGCTATTGTCCCCTTAACATTCCATTTAGGAGCTTGAGGACTTTGGTACTAAGCCAAGTTACAAAGCATTAAAGCAAAGATGAGGGTGAAGTAAGGCCTGGATTGGCTCAAAAGGGATATCTGTTGTACTTTCAAGTACAATTGCAGTAATGTGGTTAGAACAAGAGCTGTATTTCAAGGTATTGAAACTCATGTTTCTTTATTCTGTGTGTGTGCTGGGGGACAGGGTCGGCTACTGGGGACTGAATCAGGGGCCCTCTACCACTGAGCTACATCCCTCAATCCTTTTATATTTTGAGACAGGGTCTCACTCAGTTACTGAGGTTGGTTTTGAACTTGTGATCCTACTGCCTCAGCCTCCTGGGATTGTTAGATGTGAGCACTTCTTAATACAAAGCTTCTTAGGAGTTTTTTTTTTTTTTTTTTAAGTTTGTTTCTATTTCCTGAAATACATTTTTTTTTTTTTTGTCTTTGTTATTTTCCCCCCTTTTAGGAAAAAAACAAAACAAAACTGATTTCAGACATCTGGAATTAGGCAATTCCTTGAGAATTTTGAGAAGAGAAACACTGTGCAAGGCAATTTTCTTATGGAGTTGGATAAAACACTCCAATAAAAGAGGTTGGAGGTGCACATGTTTTAGAATTAAGAGGTTTTGAGCTTTTTTTTTTGGAATCAAGGGTTCTAGTCTTGGGAGGCTGAGGTAATCAGAAACAACAACTTTTTTTTTTTTTTTTTTTTTTTTTAATTTTTAAACCCTAGGGAAACGGTGCTGTTGGCCAAGGAGGTCCCCCCCCTGCGTAGGGCTGGGGCAAGTTCCGCGAGGAAGGGAAGGGCGGAGGGCTGGGGAGGGCGAGGGGGGACCGGAGGAGCCAGGGAGCTTGGTGGCGCGGTGGATTTAGTCCAGTTTTATGAATATGCTGCTCGGAGTTTCACTCCATGGACCCTTAGAGGCATCCCTTGCGTGCCCGTCTGCATCTTCTTCTACCAAATAACCCGACCAACTGTGAAAAACAGGAGCAGGCGGTCGGACTCTGCCGGGATCGCCCGCGGTTCAGCGGCATCGGGTCCTGGCTCCCGGGGAGGGGGGGGGGGTCTGGAGCGCAGCAGGCACGTGGCTCGGGTCTGAACACCGCAGGCTGCGGAGGCTCGTGGGGGAGGGATGGAAGGTGGACGATCGCGGGATTTGGCGGACTCGAACATTGCGAGGAAGAGCTCTCCACTTACCCCTTTGGCTTACCTCCCCTTCTCTGGTCTTTCGCCCTCCGTCCAATCAGGCTTGTTTTTGTTTAGAATCCACCCCCCTCGGGCAGCCCCAGCCCCAGCTGTCAGCCATCCACCAGGCCTGATGCATCCTGAGGTCTGGTTGGGGTGGTTCACAAAGAAGCCCCAGGGGAGGAGGAGGATGCACTTAACAGGGTCTGAGAGGGTGTGCGAGAGGGCTGGGAAGAGATGCAGGGGCCTGGGGTGCTCTTCGTCCATTATGGTGGGCTAGCAGAGAGGCCTTAAATGAGCCAGGATAACACTGCAGACCTCCTTCAGCGGACACAGCCATTGCTATAGCCAGCCTCACAGTACTTCACATTTTCCTCATGTACTGACCGCATGTGAATTTGACAGATTAGGGAAACAGGTTCCAGACTTGTCTTTTCATTTCTTATTGGTATAAACTCCCGGAGGGGGAAGGGAACTCATTTACCGAGCACGTCAAGTTGAGATGACCTGGGGACCCATACTTCCCCCACTATCCAATTGACCGCCCCTCCCCCCCCCAACAGTGCTATGAAGGAATTACTATCATCCCTGTTTACAGGTGAGGAAACTGAAACTACTAGTAAGGTAATTCATGAGAGCAACATGACTATTATGCATCTGTTCCAGGAAGGTGGGATTCAAATCCAGGCCTACAGACATTCTAAAGTGCATACTTTTTTTTTTTTTTTAGCAGACTTTATTTAATATTTTTGAAACATTCATTAAGTATATGAATCCACAGGCTGAATTTAAGGGTGAAGGACATGGTCCCTGCCTTCAAAGAATTCACAGCCTTGTGGAGGAAACACACCAGGGTGGGGACAATTGAAACCCAATAGAGAGTGATTAAATACAATGAGGAACCAAGAGCCTGGCATTTGCGAGCCCCAAAGAGCAAATGATGGATCTTGCCCGATGAAGTATGGAAGGTGGACATTAATCAACCAATGTCCACTTTATTTGTGGTCACATAGAGTACAGAGAGACAGAAGAGTGACAACTTGAATTTTGGGTGGGCACTCAAATTGGTATGTATTATCTCATTTAACCCTCAGAGCCTCCATCCTGCGCTTCTAGGCATGCTGCCTCCTGTGTTGTAGGCCCCTGAGTGGCTTTGTTCATGGAGCCTTAGGCATGTTCCACCAAGATGCCAAATGCCTTGAGCGGTGAAACTAAACCTGGAGATAAAGCCCTACTCTGGTCCTGAGAGGAGGCAGGTGAGGCAAAGGCTGACACACTGCAGTCCTAGTGAAACGGAGGGCATGGCCGGCACCCAGCCTGGCCCTCATTGTAGTGTCTCCAATGCCAGAGGCTTATCCTCTTTGTGCTCTGAAGGATTTTGAGAGTCAATCTTGCTGTCCCTAATGCCCCCTGCTTTGCATAAAATGCCTGCCCCAAACCAACAGACCTTGATGATCTTGCCTGCTTTGCCCTTCCCTTCCAGATTGTTCCCTCATGTTCTTTCAGAGGAAATATCACACAAGCTGTGCTTCCATTGTGTTCTTCCATGCTCAAGCCAGTGAGGTTATTTTTAAATCTGACCCTGTCTAACCAGCATCACCACAGAAGTAGCCCCAGTTAGGGTCTCCAGAACGTGAATGTCACAATGACAATAATAACCAGCTCTCGGGCTGGGGATGTGGCTCAAGCGGTAGTACCCTTGCCTGGCATGCGTGCGGCCTGGGTTCGATCCTCAGCACCACATACAAACAAAGATGTTGTGTCTGCCGAAAACTAAAAAATAAAATATTAAAATTCTCAAAAAAAAAAAAAATAACCAGCTCTCATTGAGGATGTAGAAGCCAAGTCCTGTTAAGTTAGGTTACTTAATCTTCAAGCCACCAGAAGAGGTATAATTATCCTTATTGTTTTATAAATGAGAGAAAAGGAGCTCAGAGAGGTTCATAAACTTGTCCAGGGACCAGCGGCCTGAGACAGGACTGGGATGGGAACCTGAATAGGTTTCATTCATAGTCAACCTGTGCTGACTCAGTGTCTGAGAATGAAATAGGAAATATCAACACATATTTTGATGAGACATTTACAGTTCACTTTCTGAATCTGTAGCTGCTGAGACTTGGCAAACACTCAACACCCTTAAAGGGAGTTTAACTGATACTAGCAAAAATATAAAACAGGTAAGTCTATCCTTGGCCATGCTAGGGGTTTGATTAAGGAGAAAACTTAGGTTTTGCCCTTTCATAATATATGATTAAAAAAACAATTTTATGCTGGGCACGGTGGCACATGCCTATAATCCCAGTGGCTTGGGAGGCTGAGACTGGAGGATCGTGAGTTCAAAGCCAGCCTCAGTAATGGCGAGGTGTTAAGCAACTCAGTGAGACCCTGTATCTAAATAAAATACAAAATATGGCTGAGGATGTGCCTCTGAGTTCAATCCCTAGTACCAAAAACAAAACAAAACAAACCCACCAATTTTATGTTGAAATAATTTATTTTAGATTAATGTAATGACTAAAGGCAACATTGTACTGTTAGATTTATAAATCTTCAATAACACATTCATGTAAATAATTTTTACATTTCTCCATTTAATTAGTTAGATACATTATTTAGTTTACCTCAAATTGACCAGTGTAAACTGGATGCAGTGACACATGACTATAATACCAGCTACGCCAGAGGCAGAGGCAGGAGGATTGCAAGTTCAAGTCCAGCCTCAGTAAGATCCTAAGCAAGATCCTAAGCAACTTAGTGAGACCCTGTCTCAGACAAAAAAGGGGGGGATGATGGGGATGTAGCTCAGTGGTAAAGCGCCCCTTAGTTCAATCCCCAGTACCAACAAAACAAAACAAAAATAGAGCAAGCACCAGGCACAGAGGCACATGCTGTAATCTCAGCTACTCCAGAGGCTGAGGCAGGAGGATTGAAATTTTGAGGCCAGTCTCAGCAATTTAGTGAGATCCTCAGCAACTTAGCAAGACACTGTCTCAAAATTAAAAAGAACTGGGGATATGGCTTAATGGTAAACCACCCCTAGATTCAATTCTGAGTACCAAATAAATGAGACATTCATAACTTGGGATTCTTACTTTTTTGCTTGGTTATGAATTCTTGTATTTTATGTTTTTTAAAAAAATCTACTTAGGGCTGGGATTGTGGCTCAGTGGTATATGCTTACCTAACACGTGTGAAGTACTGGGTTTGATCCTCAGCACCACATATAAATAAATAAAATAAAAGGTATTGTGTCCACCTACAACTAAAAAAAATTTTTTTTTAAATTTATATTTATAACATGTTTCTATTTAGTGACTTAAAAGATTTTGTTTCTAAGAGAAACATTTTGGGCTGCTATTTGTATGCACTTTTCAAGTAACATTAGTGAGCCCAGGTAATCTTTACTTCTCTCTAAATGAAGATGCCCAACTGTAATTAGTTGTCTCTATTAGCAGGATAACTTAATGTTTAAAGGTCTGCATAAGGACTCCTACAGGTGTAAATCCTAGTTCCACCACTTAGTAATTGTGTGTCTCTGGCTAACTTAAATTCTCATTACTTCAGTTTCCTTATCATAAAAAAGGAGGAGGAACGTGAAAAAAAAAAGTCAACATTTATGGGGTTGTGAAAATTAAATGAGCTAATGCACATAAGATCCATTTTAGAAAATCTAGAAATTTTAGAAAATTTGAAACCCAGAAATCACACAGCCCTCAGTAACCCAATGTATAGCAGCTAATCCCAATGGTGCTTTTATACAAATTAGAAAAGATGACTTGTCCTCAAAGTTGTCTTAAGGACATCAGGTGTAAACCAGGATTGTCCTGTGCAAAACAGGATATTTGGTCATCTTGCTTATGGAGGACAACATGGGATGTTTTCAATTTGAAGTGATTACTGATCATGCTGAGATGACAAATTTATTTTAAAAAATTCTTTCTGTATTCAGAATTTTGACTACATTCCAGCACCAAGCAGGCACATGGAGGATATTTGTTCAATAATAATGAATTGGGAGCTGGGGTTGTGGCTCAGTGGTAGAGCGCTTGCCTAGCATGTGTGAGGCACTGGGTTCAATCCCTAACACCACATTAAAAAAAAAAAAAAAACTTAATAAACAAAATAAAGGTATTGTGTCCATCTACAGCTACAAAATAAAAAAAAAATGAATAGGTGGGGGAAGACTGAGAGAGAGAATGACTTTGCTAAATTATTTTCCAAAAGCTATGTCAGTATTGGCTAATTTCAATTTTTGTTAATTTAAATAAAAAATTATTCCTTTTAATTTACACTTTTGTAATGATCAGTGAGGATGAATATTGTCCGTGTTTGTTCATGTATTTTGGTTATTGGGATCTTGATTTTTTTTTTAAATACTAGGGATTGAACCCAAGGGCACTTAACTACTGAACCACACCCACCAGCCTTTTATGTTTTGAGATAAAGTTTTGCTGAATTGCTGAATGTGTGCCACCATGCCCAGCAATGATTTTTGTAATAAAATAAACAAATTCTTTATATATTAAGGATATCAACTACTAATTATAATTTTCTTTGCAAATATATCTTCAGTTTGTTTCATCTGTGTTATTGTTTTGGTCCCCCTGCCCCACCCATGTAGAGATTTCTAATCATGCAAAAAAATTTATTTCTATTTTGCTTTGTAATTTATTCTCTCATATTAAATCTAAGAAATTCCTATACCTGACAGATCTGATATTCACTTCTATTTTTCTTTTTGTGGTGCTGGGGAATGAACGCAGGGCCTTGTACATACGAGGCAAGCACTCTACCGACTGAGCTGTATCCCCAGCCCTTCACTTCTATTTTCTTCTTGTTCTTTTTGTCTGAATTTCTTTTGAAACTAGGCATATGTCTTTAATCCATCTGGATTTGATTGTATATGTATATAAATATCTATATGTAAATATGCTTGTATTTATGTATAATATATATTTTGTAAACTTGTTATTCTAATACCTTTTGTTAAATATTTGTTTCCTTTCTCATTGATTTCTGATGTGCTCTTATGGTAAAAATACATATATATTGGCTGTGTCTCTGAGCTATCTTCCTCCATTTGGTTCTTTATACTCCAGCTTTTTTTGACCCTTAAAAATCAATCTAAGTCGTAAGTTTAGGGGAATTTCAAGAGTGGCAAATGCCTTCAATATGAAATTAACTGTGTGGAAAAATCATGAAGGACCTTTACAAAGCACTGTTAAGAGGTGATAGAAATCAGGTCACTCATCATGGTCACTTCAGGTGAAGACCAAGGAAGTCCTCTCTTTGCCCCTCATCCCCATAAGGAAATGTACAGATAGATAAAGAAGTAGTTAAATAAATGACTACAAACACAGCATGTTATCCCTAAATAAAAGCAAGCAATAACGGAGTAAGACCCTGCTGTTAACCCAGTGTTCCTATTATTGAGAGAGGTGATCTAGATACTGATCTAGATGCTGGAAAAATTGGCCCTGCATTGAAATCAACCCTTCAGGAAGGCTATTTGCTTGGAGACTCAATAACAATGGAGTAATGGAGGGTGTGCAGCTAGCTGCTTTCCAAGAAGATGGAGGAAGTGGCATGGCCACTGAGACACCTAGTGGTGAAGATTTTCTCCACACCATTAGAGTTTGCCAGTTGGGCCCAACCAGGAACCACTTTCTTTTGGGGTAGAGGGCTGAATTTGGGGAGCTTAGATGCCTTCCTTTCAGCTCCCTTTTTCTTTCTTTTTTTTTTTTTAATGAGATCACTCTTATCCTAATGAAATTTCTAATTTTTGGAATTTCATTTAGAGCATTTTTCTTCTTCTTTTTTTTTTTTTTTTTGAGAGTGAGAGAGAGAATTTTAATATTTTATTTTTATTTTTTAGTTTTTGCAGACACACATCTTTGTATGTGGTGCTGAGGATCGAACCCGGGCCGCACGCATGCCAGATGGGCACACTACCACTTGAGCCACATCCCCAGCCCCTCAGCTCCCTTTTTTCTGTCCCCAGACAAAATAATGTCAAGTCTCTGTTGTGTGAATGAAACTACAGAGTCAAGGGCTGAGAGATCTGGAAAATGAATAGTCTCAGAAAAATGGAAGAAGAGAGAACACATGCTCACCAACACCAGGGTTTCTCAAGCCCTGGGGTATAGTTGAAGATGTAAATTTAGTCAATTCAATTAATATCCATTAGGGAGCAGCAATGTGTTTCATCAAGCGTATTATCTCCATCCCCTATCCTTCTAGGTCTCATAAAAACTCAAACCAGAAGATAATTATAACTTTCATTTATTGTAATTATAGTGTTTGAATTGTAAGTTCACCCACATTCAGAGTACCACAAGGTGAAGATTGTTCTACATGCCATTCAAGCATGATAATTCACCACCCATTTGAACTACAGAGTTGTGTTTAATATCTGAAATTAATCATTTAAATCTGGGGACATCCTTCAATGGTTGAAAAACAGAAAGATTAATGAGTTCACTCATTCATTCATTCAAACACACGTGGAGTATCTCAGCACTGGGCGCTGGGGATTTGATAGTTAAAAGAGAACCTGTCATGGCCCTCAGCATCTGTTTCAAGTAAACAATTTAGTAAGTCTCCACAGCAAAGTGCGATGAGTGCTATGAGAATCTAAGTACAGGATGTTAATCAAATGAAGCAACTTGATCCTTGGGTTCACAGAAGGTCTCCAGACAAGGTCAAGCATAAGTAAGTCCTGAAAGATGGATAAGAGCTAACCAAAGACCAGGAATACAGTGGCCAGGGAGAGATTATTTCAGGTGAGTGCATGATAAATTAAAAGAACTAAAAGGCAGGCAGTGTGAGTAGGCAAAGAATACAAGAGGGGAAGAGAAGGTTCCAGAGGTGGTCAGGGTATGAAAAGACATCACAGAAGACTGTATTTTCTGTTAAGGACTTTTTTCTTTAAGTGGTGGGATCTCATTATGTTGCCTAGGCTGGCCTCAAACTCTTGACTTCAAGCTACCCTCCTGCCTCTAAGTAGCTAAGACCCAGAGAGTGCCACTGTGTCCAGTTAGTGAGGAGTTTGGAAGAGTGGAAGCATCAGATTCACTGTTTGAAATGATAATTTTGGTTCCTGCCTGGAGAATAGAAGGAGGACAGCAATTGCAAAGACCAGTTTTTGCAGGAGCCTAGCTAAGAAATTGTCACCAAGTTATCCTGGATTACAGTGTAGGTGGTTTTTTTCATCTGTAAAATGGGGGAAACAGTATCATCTCAGAGTTATAATGAGAATTCAATATTAAGTAATTACTATAGTGTCTGGCATAAAGTAAATGATCAATTAGTTTAGGCTATTGTTATGATACTGGCTATTTGATTTAAGGCTGTTCTTTCCTTCCTTCCTTCTGACCTTCCTTCCTTCCCTCCTTTTCAGTACTGGAGATGGAACCAGGGTATTGTATATGCTAGGCAAGCACTCTACCACTGAGTTGTATCCTCAACCCCCAGATGTTTCTTGTCATATTAAAGAATTATCCTTTCAACATACTCAAACTTTCAACAATAGGGATGGAGCGAGTATGATATTTTATTCTAGAAATATAGCCAATACTTGAATCTTTTATAATTAACATGTACATAATGTAGTACTTGTGTGTGTGTATGTATGTATATATGTATGTCTATATCTATCTATCTATCTATCTATCTATCTATCTATCTATCTATCTATCTATCTCTGAGGCCAGTCGCAGTGGCTCAGGCTTATAATCCCAGTGCCTCAGGAGGCAGGAGGATTGTTGAGTCCAAAGCCAGCCTTGTCACTTACCAAGGCTCTAAGCCTTTTTTTTTTTGGTGGTGATAGGATACTGGGGATTGAACTCAGGGGCATTCAACCACTGAGCCACATCCCCAACCCCTTTTTGTAATTTATTTAGAGACAAGGTCTCACTGAGTTGTTTAACTCCTTGCTTTTTCTGGGGCTGGATTTGAATTCCTGATCATCCTGCCTAAGCTTCCTGAGCCTCTGGGATTACAGGCATGCACCTGGCTTGGCCCTAAGCAATTTAGCAAGAACCCTGTCTCAAAAATAAAAAATAAAAAAGGGCTGGCGATGGGACTCAGTGGTTAAGTGCCCCTGGGTTCAATCCCTGGTACCAACCAAAAAACAGAAAACATTAATAACTGAACCCAGCCATCAACATGCAGAATAAAAGAGCAAGAACTATAGCAGAGTGGAAATTTATAAGAGAGCTGGAAATTTAAAGAGCTCTGCATTCAAACCCCAGCTTCTTTCATTGTCTGTGTAATACTGTGAAAATTATTTAGTTTCTGTAAGCCCCGGTTTCCTAATCTATAAAATAGGATTACCTAAGGTTGGGGATGTAAATTAGTGGCAGAACTGAATAGTACCTAGTTCACAGGATTGTTGTTAAGGGTTAAGATAATGTTAAGTGATGTAGTGCCTGATAAAAAGTAAGTGGTCCCTAACTGGCAGCAATTCCCATTACGTGGACTGAAGAAAATCAGCACATATTTATATCCAGATGTGGTTGACATAATCTGATTTTTTTTTTCATTACTGGGGACTGCCCCAAGGGGTCTACCTACCATTGAACTATACACCCTCAACCTGACTTTTTTTTTTTTTTTTCAATAGACAGCGGTTCACTAAGTTGTTAAGGCTGGCCTCAAATTTGTGGTCCTTTTGCCACAGCCTCCCAAGTAGCTATATAATCAGAACATTTTAAATTTAAATTTTATTTATCTATGTATTCATTTGGTATGAGTGATTAAACCCAGGAGCACTTTACCACTGAGCTACATCCCTAGCCTTTTTTTTTTTTGAGACAGGGTCTCTCTAAATTATGAGAATCTCACTAAGTTGCTGAGGCTGGTCTCAACTTGTGATCCTCCTGTCTCAGCACCCCGAGTCACTGGAATTACAGGCACACCATTATGCCCAGCTATGTGAACATTTTTGAAAAAAACTGTTAAGAAAAATTTCGTGGTTTTATTGCATCTGGAAGTATTGAAACGTCTTAACAACTCAATATCTGGGTGGTAAGACAGCTGCTTTCTCCGTCACTTCTTTGCATCACTAGACCAACTTGTCAGTAGATTAAATTGAAAAAAAAGGAGAAAAAGAAAAAGAACAACCTTTTGCATATGATGATACAACACAACTTCTGTCAGATGCAACTAGTCTAGCATTCAATTATCACCCAACACCTTGGTGGCAGAAGTGCTCTCTGCCTACTCACACAGTGGCCTGCTGATTTGTCTATGATATTTGGAGTAACTGGAGGAATGTGATAATGTCTGGAAGAGGAGGGAGAAGGAAATATAGCATTAGTGCCTGTACAGGAGGAGATCACCTGACTAGTGCAGGACAAGCCTAAAACATCATTGGTGCAAACCAAAGTATCACTGATGTTCTTTCATAAGAATATCTGGTAGAGGGGCTGGGGTTGTGGCTCAGTGGTAGAGCATTTGCCTAGCACAAGTGAGGCACTGGTTTCAATCCTTAGCACCACCTAAAAATAAAATAAAGGTATTGTGTTCATCTACACCTAAAATAAATAAATAAATAAATATATATATATATATATATATATATATATATATATATTTTAAAGAATAACTGGTAGGAAAAAAACCTCATGATAGAATCTTCATTGGCCTTGAGCTGGCCCACACCCATGCTCAAGATGCAGGTATCTGGGGTGGGCTGATGGGCCTACACGAGGATGCTGTGATGGATTTTCTGGAATGGAAGACTAGACAACTTCTCTACAGTGGCAGCTTTCACCTTGAACTGCTAACTTCTTTGTGTATGTGTGTGTGTGGTGCTGGGGATTGAACCCAGGGCTTGTGCAAGTGAGGCAAGCACTCTACCAACTGAGCTATGTCTCCAGCCCGAACTGCTAACTTCTAATGTAAGGCAGGAGGGGGTCAATATAATTTGCACCTATTATCAAATAATTGATAGGAATATTGAATGAACCTAGATCTAACTTGCTTCCAAATTGGCTTGTTTCCCATTCTGGCATGTCACCAGGCCTCAGTGACACGTGAGACACTGGCATGATCTAATCTGAATATATATATAATTATTAGTAGTATTGAATGACCCTAGAGAGCTCCATGTGGCCCTAAGCCACCAGAACGGAGGCACCCCAACACCCTTAATCTCCTCAGCTGAAGAATTTGGCCTTAACAATGACAAGCTGCTTTGGGAGCTTTCCCTTCCCAAACTGTGTAGTAACTTTTGATTGCACTACATCAATTATGGGAGCAGCTCCAGTCTTGTTTAATCTGAAATTTAATAAATAAATAAATATATTGATATTTTATATATATATAAAATTTGTGGTGCTGGGGATTGAACCCAGGGCCTTGTGCGGGAAGGAAGGCAAGCACTCTACCAATTAAGCTATGTTCCCTAGCCCCTTAAATATATGTACTTTTAGTTGTTGATGGACCTTCATTTTACTTATGTATTTATGTACCATGCTGAGAATCAAACTCAGCAAAATAATATTTTAAAAGAATTATTCTCCTATTCTAAATTCTCAAAAACAATTAAAAGCTCAACGAATATTGAATTCTATCAAATGCAAAAAAAAAAAAAAATTAATGCTAGGGATCAAACCCAGGGCCTCATGTATGTTCAGCAATTACTCTACCACTAAAGCTGTAAATGCAGCTACTTCTAATATCTTAATAATTTTTGTAATATTAAGATATCCTAGAATTCTTAAAAGACCCCTGTTTACTTGTGATGCGTCATTCTTTTACTTTAGTGTTAAATTCAAGGATAACTTTCTTTTACAAATACTACAAATTTCCTAGAATATACTAACTATACTTTTATTAATGAACTCCTTTTGTCATCTGGGCAGTAACACTCAGCTGTCTTTAAAGGTCTGTCACTTATTTGTTAATAACAATAACTAGTCTTTACTGAGCACTTAGAAAGTACTAAACACTTCTGTGGGTGTGAAACAAATGGTGAAAATATGAATCAGTCACTCTTATTATACTAATGAAATTACTTATTTTAATCAAGTCATGTTCGTGTCCTGATTTATTTGTTGTATCAATGATCATTGTGATACTTGAAAAAGAAAAGAAAGTACTAAACACTTTATATAATCTTTAGGACTTCCCCAAAGCGGGTGTACTCTTAGGAAGCATGTCAGAAAAAAGGTGAAGGGTCCTGGAGGCTGAGGCAGGAAGATTGAAAGTTTGAGGTCAACCTGGATAACCTAGCGAGACCGTGTCTCCAAAAAAATTAAATAAATAAATGAATAAATAAATAAAAAGGGCTGGGGATGTAAGTGGTAGAGCACTTGCCTAGCAAGAGTGAAGCCCTGGGTTCAGTCCCCTGTACAGCAGGAAACAGAAAGTGAAGGATCTTGGGACATCACCCAGGAGACAGAACCAGAGCTTGTTCTTCACTGTTATGCTTTCATTCATTAATTCAACAATTATTAAGTTTTTCTGTTCTAGTGTGAAGTATCATTGGTACAGTCTTTAAGAACCCAGACAGGAGTCAAATGGGGGCCAAACAGGGCTGGGGATGTGGCTCAAGCGGTAGCGTGCTCGCCTGGCATGCACGAGGTGCTGGGTTCGATCCTCAGCACCACATACAAATAAAATAAAGATGTTGTGTCCACTGAAAACTGAAAAATAAATATTTAAAAACAAAACAAAAAAACAAATGGGGGCCAAACAATAGACAAGTGCAGAAACACAGAGAGACGCTGTCTCACAAAAGAAATGTAGTTGGGTGCAGTGCTACTTGGGAGGCTGGAGGAGGAGGATCATCAAGTTTGAGGCCAGCCTGGGAAACTTAGTGAAAATCTGGTGACAAGAGGGCTGGAGATGTAGCTTAGTGGTATATCACTTATCTAGAATATGGAAGGCCCTGGGTTTAATCTTTAGTACCACAGTAAATAAGCAATTAGATAAAAATTTTTAAAAAGATACATACAAATTGTTAAGAAATTTTTCATGTACATCATATACCAGATGGTGTAAAAGAGAGGGAAGGCCTAGTTGAGATGTGATGATTGGCAGCAAAGACTTCTTTGAGCGATCAAGCCAAGATAGAAGGAAGAAGGGAAAGTAACTGAAAAAAGGAGTCCGGGCTACACCTCAAGCTGAGTAAACAGCAAGTACAAACAACCTAAGGCCAAAAGCCTTCAGATAGAACTGGGGATGGGAGTGGCTCCACTGCAGAGAGTTTGTAGGAGAGGCCCTGGGTTCTGTTCCATAGCACACTGCACATCAAAGCATGCAGATGAAGACACTTGATAAATCTTAACTTCAAAACAGACAGAGGCTTTGTGAGCTTGGATGGGAGGGAACTACAGTTAAGACTGGGGAAGAAGGCAGAGATCAGATCAAGTCAGGCCTTGTAGATTGGGTTTGGATTCTTATCCTAAGAACAATAGAAGCACAGAAGGCCTTAAGTAGGGGAATCAAATGACATTTGATTTTTTGTATGTGTGTGTGTGTGTTTTTACTGGAGACAATAAATGGTTGCAATAGTTTAGATAAGAGACAGGTGGGAAAGATTGGGATGTAATGGTAAATGTGAAGAGAAGTAAATGGATACAAGAAATACTTTGGAGATTGAACAGATTTTTGGATTTTATGAAATTGTTTTGAATAACTGAGTGATGGTATTTTTTATTCCAGAGGAGTTTTGGGAGAGCAATAGGTTAGGTTAATACAATCAAGAGCTCTAGGTTGGACATACTAAATCTGATATGCCAACTGAGTGGAGATATCTAATAGGTAATTGAATGTCTGAGTTGGAAACTCAGAGGAGACACCTACTCTGGAAATATAAATTTGGATATTTTCAACATTTAGATGGTGTTTGAGTCTGTAAAGAGGTTATCTAGGCAAGGAGAAAGCATTGTTAAAGAAGGTCCAGAACTGAGCTCTGAAATACCTCAACATTTAGAGGTCCTACCAGGGAGGAGAAGAAATGATCAGTAAGGTAGGAAAAAAATTTAAGAAGTGCAGTGCCACAGAAGGCAAGTGGAGAAGTGTTTTATGACAGAGTGCCATTGTTGTTGAATGTTGCCAAAGGGTAAAAGGAGACCAATGTAGAGAAGTGTTTATTGGGGGTGCACACCTGTAATTCCAGTGACTCTGGAGGCCGAGACAGGAGGATCACAAGTTCAAGGCCAACCTCAGCAATTTAGCAAGACTCTTGGAAAGTTAGTGAGACCTTGTCTCAAAACTTAAAAAAACGAAGGAGAAAAAAAAAAAAAACCACTTCAACAACAACACTACAAAATGGGATGTAGTTCAGTGGTAAAGTACCCCAGGGTTCGCTTCTCAGTACAAAAAAAAAAAAAAAAAAAAAAAAAAAAAATATATATATATATATATATATATATATATATATATGAATGATTTGGCAAACGGGGACTGTTCATATCATTGATAACATTTTAGGCAGAATGGTGTAAAGTGATTAGGATGCATTAAAGAGGAAATGGAAGTAATGAATTAGAGACCATGCATATATACAACTTGTTTTAGAAGTCTTATTGCAAAGAGGAGCTAAGAAGTGGGAGGATAGGATAAAGGGAAGGATTTTTTTTTTTTTTGTAGTGCCTGAGATGGATATCAGGATCTGACACTTGCTAGGCAAGTGCTCTACCATTATGCTGCATCCTCAGCCCTATTTATTTTTAGGATGGTAATGATCCAACAGAAGTAACCATAATACCATAAAGAAAAAACCTTGAGAAGGCTAGAGTGGGTGGAATCCATAGCACAAGGGGACAAAAAACGTATCTTTCACAGTATCAGGAAGAAAAATAGAGAAATTAAGGCAAATGCAAGCAGGTTTGTGACTTTCCATTTAGA
The DNA here is from genome assembly GCF_047511675.1 of Marmota flaviventris. Taxonomy (NCBI): domain Eukaryota; kingdom Metazoa; phylum Chordata; class Mammalia; order Rodentia; family Sciuridae; genus Marmota; species Marmota flaviventris. Next base: position 26,275,013 of record NC_092507.1, on the reverse strand, counting down.
TGGGAATATTCCTCTCTAATGACTACTATTTTCGGAAGGAAATATGAGGAGAGGTTGTTATGAAGGAATAAGAGAAGAAAGTGTAGGGTTTTGAAGAGAAAGCAAGGGGAAAAAACATCTTTGGAAGTGGAAAAGTGAATTTATTAGAGAAATGCAGTAAGATTGTCAGGTAAAATCTCATGCCCTTCTGAGGTTTATGGGCAAGAATATAATGTGAAAGCTTCAGGTCTCATTAAAGATGGTGAATTGTTGGATTCAACTAGGATTCAGGTTATACCAGGTTTTATTTTATTTATTTATTTATTTTTTTGTACAGGGGATTGAACCCAGGGATGTTTAACCACTGAGCTACATCCCCAGCCCTTTTTATTTTTTATTTTGAGATAGGGTCTCACTAAGTTGCTGAGGCTGGCTTTGAACTTGGGATCCTTTTGCCTCAGCCTGGGATTATAGACATGTGCCACCATGTTCACCATAGGTTTCATCAGTTTAATAGATAAAGAAAATAAGAATTTTATGTGTTTTTAGGCAATTATAACATGTAAAGGTAAGACATTTAATGGTTTGGAGGTTTTTAATTTATTGTTTTTGCTTTTTTTGCAGTATTAGGTGTCCAGTCAGGGGTGCTTTACTACTGAGCTTCATCCCTAATCCTTTTAAAAATTTTTATTATATTTTTGGTCTTGGGATTATAGCTTTACCACTGAGCTACATCCCCAGTCCTTTTTTTTTTTTTTTTTTTTTTTTGTGATTGTGTTGCTAACTTGCTCAGGCTTCACTAAATTGCTGAGGATGGCTTTGAACTTGTGATTCTCCTGCCTCAGTCTCTCAAGTTGCTGGGATTACAGAAGTGCCCTGCCCCACCCCACTCCCCAGCGGTTTGGAGGATTTGATGAGCTCCAAATGTCATGAGGTTACTACTGTGAGTCAGAAGTAAAAAAGAAGTAGTAATAAGTGAGAGGGATGCTTGAACTATAGATTATAGATATGGTGTAGTTATTGGGAATAATAAAACTAGGAGGATGTGCAGAGGATGGGGGAGTAGAAAACTAAAACGGGATAGAAGAAAAAATTGCTCGCGGTGAGAAGATAAAGAATTGACAGAGTGCTTGGTGGGTCATCCACATGGATACTGGGTGATGAGCAGAAACAGAAAGGAAGACAAGGAGCTAACACTGAGGAAATATCTCCCAAAAGGTCAATATGTGGTAGTAACTAGGAGCAGTATCGAAAGCTATGGCTAGCCAAGAGTTGTGGCTCGCGCCTGTAATCCCAGCTGCTGGGGAAGCTGAGGCAGGAGGATCACCAAGTTCCAGGTCGGCCTGGGCAGTTGAGCAAGACTCTGTTGACCCTGTTTCAAAATAAAATTTAAAAAGGCTGTGTGTGTGTGTGTGTGTGTGTGTTTCAATTGTAGTGTGCAAGGCCCTGGGTTCAATCTCCACCACACACACACACACACACACACACACACACTGCTTCTTTTTTTTTTTTGAACAAAGCTTACACACCCACTCCAGCCTAATGCAAACTTTTTATACAGTATTCCTATGAGTTTTCCAAGTAAAAATCAGTAATAGTTGAGTATGAAACCGGTAAATTTTCTCTAATGCTCAGCACGAGATAAGGGTAGATAGTGTGTACTGAACTTAACTTTCAAACAAAGGACATATGTCTTTTTGGGCAAGAATAGCTGACCACTCCTAAAGGTAAACAAGGAAGAAAGGAGACCTCTAATGCCTGTCTCCCAAAGAGCTGCTAAGGCCCTGGTTATTTGCTTTCACAGAAAAATTGACCTGGGATAGCCATTCAAATTTCTCACAGCAAATCACAGTGGCCTAGAGCCAACTCCTTCTACGCTCATTGGCCAGCTGGAAACTTCACCCCCCTCCATGCCTCCCGCCTCTCACCCCGGAGCCAATGGGAAAGATTTATGGTTCGTAACGTAGTGTCATCAAGTACCGTACAGGCAATTGGCTATTGCCGCAGTCGATCGAGGCGTAGGCGGGGCTGTGGCAAGCTGGCCTATATAAGAGGAGGACAAAGGCGGCGCGCCGCCTGTGTCATCCGCCATTTTGTGCGAAGCAAGGTGGCCTCCACGTTCCCCGAGCGTCTTCTTCGTTTCTGCCTCGACCGCCCCTTGATCACAGACATGTCTCGGGATCGGTTCCGGAGTCGCGGCGGTGGCGGTGGCGGTTTCCACCGTCGCGGAGGAGGCGGTGGCCGTGGCGGTCTCCACGATTTCCGCTCTCCGCCGCCCGGCATGGGCCTCAATCAGAACCGCGGCCCCATGGGCCCAGGCCCAGGCGGCCCTAAGCCCCCGATTCCGCCGCCGCCTCCGCACCAGCAGCAGCAGCAGCAGCCGCCGCCGCAGCAGCAGCCGCCGCCACAGCAGCCGCCGCCGCATCAGCAGCCGCCGCCGCACCAGCCACCGCACCAGCAGCCGCCACCGCCGCCGCAGGATTCGTCCAAGCCCGTGGTTCCTCAGGGGCCCGGCCCCGCTACCGGAGTAGGCAGCGCGCCTCCGGCCTCCGGCTCTGCCCCGCCCGCTACTCCCCCGACCACTGGGGCCCCGCCGGGACCGGGTCCCACCCCGACCCCGCCGCCCGCCGTCACCTCCGCCCCACCAGGAGCGCCTCCGCCCGCGCCGCCGAGCAGCGGCGTCCCGACCACTCCCCCCCAGGCCGGCGGCCCGCCGCCTCCACCTGCGGGCGGCCCGGGCCCCGGGCCTAAGCAGGGCCCGGGACCCGGAGGTCCCAAAGGCGGCAAGCTGCCTGGAGGGCCGAAGCCCGGCGGCGGCCCGGGCCTGAGTGCTCCCGGGGGCCACCCCAAGCCGCCGCACCGAGGAGGCGGGGAGCCCCGTGGGGGCCGCCAGCACCACCCTCCCTACCACCAGCAGCACCACCAGGGTCCCCCGCCCGGCGGGCCCGGCGGCCGCAGCGAGGAGAAGATCTCCGACTCGGAGGTGAGTCTCCAGCAGCGACCCGTCGGTTCCCCTAAGATGGCGGCGCCCCCCACCCCCCGTCGCCGCGCGAGCCTCCATTTTGTCGGCGGCCGGAAGGGCGCCTGCGCGCGGGGGCGGGGCGGCCCGGCGGGCGCGCGGCGTCGAGGTCTCTGTTCCGCGGGGAGATTGGCTGCCCGCGCGTCTGGTGCAGGTGATGAGCCTTGGATCCAGTGTAGGGCACGTCGGGAGGTGTAGGGTTGTAGAGAATCGGGCTACTGTCACGGTTTTAGTCTCCTACGATTTAGATAAAAACCGTGTTTGTCTCCTACGATTTAGATAAAAAACTGTCGGCATGACATATACGTATCAGTGTATATGTACGTGTTTGTAGACGGCTTCCGTTTTCAGGAGCATTCTGGATTGTTAGATACCCTTTTTAATGATAGGGCAGTGATTATGCCGGAAATCGCACAGATATATATGTACGACATGATTGCGTCTCTAGCGGACCAGAAAACCCTCGAAGAAAACATGCAGTTCAGAAAATGCAAGAATTTGTCATGGGTTTTCAATTTGCAGAGGTCACTGGTGTCTGAAAATTGATTTCCTTTTTTTCATTAGGGGTTTAAAGCTAACTTGTCTCTCTTGAGGAGGCCTGGAGAGAAAACCTACACACAGCGTTGTCGATTGTTTGTTGGGAATCTCCCCGCTGATATCACAGAGGATGAATTCAAAAGACTATTTGCAAAATACGGAGAACCAGGAGAAGTTTTTATCAATAAAGGCAAAGGATTCGGATTTATTAAACTTGTGAGTATAATTTATTATATGTAGAAGATGGGTTTTCTTTGCTTTTGTTTTTTGCAGAACGCAAAACCAGATAGAATAAATTGTTCTTTCAAAAAAATATTCTGTAGAGAGAGTAATTGTTGGTACCTAAGAGAAGAAAGGTGGTCGGGTGGGTAAGGTATTTAAGTACTACCCCTAGTGGTGTCCGGGAGGGCTACCTGAGGGTAACATTTGAACTGAGTTGGAAGAAGTAGAAATTTGGTTTATAACAGTTTGAAAATGAGCATTAGCCAGTTATGAAGCCATTAACGTGAATGTTTTAATATTTGCAGGAATCTAGAGCCTTGGCTGAAATTGCCAAAGCTGAACTTGATGATACACCCATGAGAGGTAGACAGCTTCGGGTTCGCTTTGCCACACATGCTGCTGCCCTCTCTGTTCGTAATCTTTCACCTTATGTTTCCAATGAACTGTTGGAAGAAGCCTTTAGCCAGTTTGGTCCTATTGAAAGGGCTGTTGTAATTGTGGATGATCGTGGTAGATCTACAGGGAAAGGCATTGTTGAATTTGCTTCTAAACCAGCAGCAAGAAAAGCGTTTGAAAGATGCAGTGAAGGTGTTTTCCTACTGACAACGTAAGTTGTCTCTGGTTTACTCTAGTCATTTCTTATTTGTTACAACTTACAAGGATGTTCTATTAAAAGTCTGGAACAAAGTTGAGATGAACCATTTTTGTTATTAGAACTCCTCGTCCAGTCATTGTGGAACCACTTGAACAATTAGATGATGAAGATGGTCTTCCTGAGAAACTTGCACAGAAGAATCCAATGTATCAAAAGTAAGTTGAAAAGGAAACTTGCTCTAGTAATTTTTTCCAGTTTTGCTTAAAAGATATGAAATTTGCGGGTGGGGTACTGGGGATTTGAACCCAGGGGTGCTTTTATCTCTGAGTTGTCTTCCCAGCCCTATTTTTTGTTTTGAGGCTGGGGTCTTGCTAAGTTATTTAGGGCCTTGCTAGGTTGCTGAGGCTGGCTTTTAAGTTTGGAAAGTTAGGTTTCAAAGCTGTCATTTAAATGACTGTTTTTAATGTAGGTACTTTCACATGCAATCCTGTCATGTGCTTACAGTTGCATGAAATGCGTTTTCATGGATGGAAAATACAAGCCTGGGTAAGGAATTTGGCTAGAGGAAAACATTAGGAAATGTGGAAGGCAGAATTTGTCTTCCAAATTTTGTTATTGTGTCCCTTTTTGTTTTTATTTTACATCTTAGTTTCTTACTCTTTATTAAATTGTTATAACTGACTGTTATGAGTAGGAAGAACAGAATGAGAGAATAAGGGATGCAGGAAATAGAAGGATGAGGAAGTAGTTTTTTTTTTTTTAATTTTTTAGTTGTTAATAGACCTTTATATATTTATATGTCGTGCTGGGAATTGAACCCAGTGCTTCACACATGCCAGGCAAGTGCGCTACCTCTGAGCCCCAGCCCCAACCCCAACCCCGGGGATGTAGTTTTTAATCTTCGTTTTTAGCAAGTGATAGGCTAGGGAAAAGATCAAAGTTTTTTTTTTTTTTTTTCAGTGCTGGGGACCAAACCCAGTGTACATGTTGGGCAGATGCTCTACTACCAGCTGAGCTACTTCCCTAGTCAAAGATTTTTTTTTTTTTTTTGGAAGTGGAACAAGTAATATTGTCTTTACAAATCCACAAAATGGTTCATGTTTAAATATTGTGTTATCAGGGAGAGAGAAACGCCACCTCGCTTTGCTCAGCATGGCACGTTTGAGTATGAATATTCTCAGAGGTGGAAGTCCTTGGATGAAATGGAAAAACAGCAAAGGGAACAAGTTGAAAAAAACATGAAGGATGCAAAAGACAAGTTGGAAAGTGAAATGGAAGATGCCTATCATGAACATCAGGCAAATCTTTTGCGCCAAGGTAAAGGCCTTCCGAATTTTATTGGTAGGATCAGTTTATTGAGTTACCAGGATCTTATTAATGTGATACCAAAATAATACTTTCTAATGTTCAGATCTGATGAGACGCCAGGAAGAATTAAGACGAATGGAAGAACTTCACAATCAAGAAATGCAGAAACGTAAAGAAATGCAATTGAGGTAAAATACTGTTGATTCTTTGTTTTTGTACTCATAGTCTGACATTTAGGAAACAGTGTACTCAATTTTTCAGGTGATACGTATCAGTGCTCAAAATCAAATGTAAGGATATCAAGTTTTCTGTGTGTGTATATATTTTTTTTTGCGCCACAATGTCTAATGTTGTGCCTCTAAGCTCTGAGCCTCACTCTCTAGACCTTTGTGGGGAGTTTGTTTTGTTTGCTTATTTTTTTTTTTAATATTTATTTTTTAGTTGGACACAATACCTTTATTTATTTTTATGTGGTGCTGAGGATTGAACCCAGGGCCTCTCATGTGCTAGGCGGATGCTCTACTACTAAGCCACAACCTCAGCCCATGTTTGCTTATTTTTTTGAATGGATTTTTTTTTTTTAAGGATTAGATGGATGCAGAATACCTTTATTTTTATGCAGTGCTGAGGAGCGAACCCAGTGCCTCACACATGCTGGGCAGGCACTCTGACACTGAGCCACAACCCCAACCCTTTATGTATGTATGTATGTATGTATGTATCTATCTATCTATTTTACTGTGTTCTTACACCATCTAAGGCTCTTAGACATATTACTACCAGCTTTTTTTCAAATTAGATTTTAAAAGATGAGGTTGATACTTTGGCTTACGCTTGATTATGTTTTCAGGCAAGAGGAGGAACGACGTAGAAGGGAGGAAGAGATGATGATTCGCCAACGTGAGATGGAAGAACAAATGAGACGCCAAAGAGAAGAAAGTTATAGCCGGATGGGCTACATGGATCCAGTAAGTTAGGGTTTGTTGGCATTCTAGGGAGTTGTTTATAGAACTTGTAGGTACCTAAGGTGAAATTTGACTCAGTTGAATAAAAAAAAAAAAATCACACAGTATAGTCATTTTCTACCTTAAAATGTTGGCCATGGGCAGTGGCACATGTCTATAATCCCAGTGGCTTGGGAGACTGAGGCAGGAGGATCATGAGTTCAAAGCCAGCCATAACAGTGAGGCTGTAAGGCACTCAGTGAGATCCTATCCTGTCTCTAAATAAAATACAAAACAGGGCTGGGGAATGTGGCTCAGTGGTCAAGTGCCCCAGAGTTCATTCCCCGGTAAAGCCAGGCCCCCCCAAGTAGTTTTTTATATATATATATATATATATATATATTTTTTTTTTTTTTTTGATTTGGCCGATCTAGTGATTACTTTTTCTTTCTTTTTTTTTTTTTTTTAAACAACTGTACTATGTTTGATTGCCATGGTTCTTGTTTTTCCTGTTCTTTGTATGGGCCCGAAGATGATTGAACTGGAAGGTTTTGTTTTATCAGTTCTTAGGAAATAGCTAGTTTTTAGTTTTTTTTTTTAATATTTTAGTTGAAAGAAAAATGCCTTCTGAACCTTACAGTTCTTAAGTCTTAAACATTCTTAATGTGCTTATTGCATAGGTGAATTAAATTTTTTTTTTTTTTTCTGTTAGAGAGAAAGAGACATGAGAATGGGTGGTGGAGGAGCAATGAACATGGGAGGTAAGCATGAAAATTTAAGTCAACTTTATTACCAGAGAGCAGTGTTGTGGTGGAATCCTAATTACTCTTTCTGTTTCCTAGATCCCTATGGTTCAGGAGGCCAGAAATTTCCACCTCTAGGTGGTGGTGGTGGCATAGGTTATGAAGCTAATCCTGGAGTTCCACCAGCAACTATGAGTGGTTCCATGATGGGAAGCGACATGGTAATGTATCCTGTGGGACGTAGTACAAAGGAAATTCTCATTTTCATGACATAATGTGTGTGTTTTTTTTGTTGTTGTTTTGTTTTAAGTAGGTGACTGGACCTCTTTTAGTTCTCCCTATCATGTATATATATAATTTTGAGGAATACTTTGGCAACACAGAAGAACTCTTGTGTGGTAACCTAAACACGGTTGCCAATGAGGAGTCAATGCTGTTAGTAGTATGTGGAGTTATCTTTGGCAATAAGTACATGTAGGTGTTTTCCACTTTTTTGCTTGTGCACTTTTGAACCCCAGTGCATGGCAAATCCAAATTCTGTGTTAGGTAATGTATGATTATTCTATACACTCAATTGAGGGTAATCACATGGCAAACTGTCATTCTTTAAGCTGGTATTTGCCATAAATGGGAATCAGCCTTGTAGTTTGTAGCTTTAGGCATGTTTTAGTGATATGTAGAACTTTGACCTATATTTGGTGTGGCTTCTATCCCATGAAAGAGAATTGTTTAGTGTTTTGACTCGTCGTTTCCCACCTGTTGGGTCTGTTTGTAGGTACACCTTCTAAAATAAACTGACATCTCTATTTTGATACAGGGTAGCAAAAGTCAACAATAAATTTAAGCATACTAATTGTGTGCATTTGATCTCAACCTTCTTGATGCTATTATGTTAGCTATATGGATAGTCTGTCAGATGCTTTAGAACAGTCAAGTAAATTGATGAGTGGCTGTATTAGGGCTTTACAAATCCTCAGTTCTGAATTTTGGTGGGCTTAGAAAAGAGTACATTTTCATAGCTGATTGAATCAGATTTAGTTTTCCTATGGGCTTTTGGCAGAGATGCGCTGCAGTATGTGGCTCACATAATTTTTATCAATAGAAACTTTAGAATTTAATATGAGACTTTATCTACTTAAAATATATCTAAGGCTTTTTGACAAAGTTACAACTCTAAATTGATGGTTGTGTTAAATATACCATTAGTTTTATCCAGCTGAATTTTAAAAACTGGGTAATGTTTTGGTATTTAAGCTTCATAAAAAACAGTTTAGGTACGTATTAAATTTGTAGACTCAAATTTGATATGATGTTCCCACAGTTCAGGTTCTATGTGGCCAAGTACTAGAATTTTTAGCTGTTCTAATAACAATCTTAAACCCCCCAAATCTTCATCTCTTTGAGATAAAGTATAATATGTAAAAACCATACACAATTTTTAAAAAATTTTTCAAGAGGATTTCCCAAGTAGTTTTACAGTATTGGGGGAGAAGGTGAAATTATATATATAGGCACAGAGCAGCTAAATCGTAATAAATAATTTTAGGACTTTTCTTTGGAATAAAACTGAGTAAGTGGGCTATTTTAAATGGAATTTAAGACAGAATAGACTGCTATGCTTACCTACCTATAGAGTCTTGCTGTCTGGGTACATAACATTTCAAGTCGAGAAGTACCTAAAACCTACTCACTGCTTTATTGCAGTCACTATAGCTTGGTGTTAAACTGTTTGTGGAGCCTTTTAAAATTTCTAAAGCATGGATTCATAGCAAGGTTTCAGTGTACTTTTTAAAGACCTCAGGGAAAAGTTGGGCTGTTAGTGGGCTGTATGTTTGCAACAATGCAGAATAGTACTGTGAAAGTGAACATAATTGTCTCTGGTTTTATAGTGATGGCTCTGAAGGTGGTGTACCTGTGAGAATATGGCAACACAAGTTTTTGATCAAGTTACTGTGCCGGTTAAGTGACTAAATCTATTAGTTTTTTTATGCCTTTTCTTTTTGTAGTCTGGTAGCATTTTATTAAAACTTTCAACCTTTTAAGATTTCTGCAACTTAGCAGATGTGTCTTAAGATCTTGAAAAGCACAAGGTTTCTTAAGCAGCACATGCCACTGACTGGTGAGTAGGTCTTGTCACTTCATTGAGTGAATTGACTCTGTCTGGATGGGCTTGTTAGGCTTACTTGGAGAGTAAATTTTCTGTTCATACCCTGAAAGTGAGAGTTTGCAAGTTTTCATTGGATTAATCTGATGTGAAATTTCTTAGAACGCATTTTGGAATGGATTTTCACATCTGCACTAATTCTTAAATTTTTTAGCACTACAGGGAAGATCTGTTCTTTGAAACAGGTGTATGAGAATGGCTCAAGTGGGAACATACCACAAGGCATGTATTATCGTAAACTAATTTTCAAATTACCCTTTTTTCCTTTCTATGTTCCCGGTACCTGTGGATCGACTCATTGGTGATTGTATCGACGAACGTTGACTACGGAACCTTCTAAAATATTTACTTAACACACATGGACATCAACTACATATAATGAACTGTTGATTACTGTTCCAATAGCGTACTGAGCGCTTTGGGCAGGGAGGTGCGGGGCCTGTGGGTGGACAGGGTCCTAGAGGAATGGGCCCTGGAACTCCAGCAGGATATGGTAGAGGGAGAGAAGAGTATGAAGGCCCAAACAAAAAACCCCGATTTTAGATGTGATATCTAGGCTTTCATTCCAGTTTGTTTTTGTCTTTTCTTGTTTAGATACCACTTTTAAATTCTTGCATTTTAGTAAGAAAGCTACCTTTTTATGGATGTTAGCAGTTTATTGACCTAATATTTGTAAATGGTCTGTTTGGGCAGGTAAAATTATGTAATGCAGTGTTTGAAACAGGAGAAAAGTTTTTTCTTTTTACTTTTTCTTTTCTCTCTTTTTTTCTTTTTTTTTTTTTAACTGTATAATGTCCCTCAAGTTAATGGCAGTGTACCTTGTGCCACCGAATTTCCAAAGTGTACCGATTTTTTTTTACTGTGCTTCAAATAAATAGAAAAATAGTTATAATACTGATCTTCAACTTTGCCATTCATGCTTCTATGCACATTAGGCTAGGTATTCCACTTTGAAAGCATGAGAGTGTTGAGGCCTTTGAATGGCAGGCATATGCCATTTCTGGGAAATGTATGTGGAGGCTAAGTATTGCTTTCTACAAGTAATTGCCCCCTTGTTTTAAAAAGAAGAAATGCAGATTTGAAGTAGTTCACGATTGTTTGGCATTATAGGAAGCAAGCTGGTGCTAAGTATTTTTAAATGGTTATGTAAGCAAAGCTGAACTGTAAATCTTCATTCAGGAATATGTATTAAGATTATGGAATGGGTATAAGACTTGGTAGGGGGAGAAAGTGGGTTTGGTTAATGGATCTTTTATGGCCCTATGATCTATCCTTGGAAGTTTTTGAAAAAAGTGGAAAGATCATTTTGTCGCATTTCCCCTATTCTTGTTTTTAAAAGAACAACAAATCCCAAGCCCTACAAATGGCTTGTATTGAACTTTTACATTTGAATTAAAGATTGTTAAACATAAGCCTTTTCATGTATTACTTCAAGTGATTTATAAAGCTGGGGCTTAGTTTGAAGAATTCAACTTGAAAAAGTAAAGTAAGGTTTAGTTAACTGTAAAATGGGTTTAGTTCTATTTACATTCGTAGTCTTTTTAACTTTTACACCTTGTGCTACTTCTGTTGGGAAAAATCTGTAGACTATAAAGATCTTGGTTTTCTTCTTAAGAGCTAGTGGTGACTTTTAATAACAAATAGGGTTGCAGATAACCATTCTTAAAAATTTGTTCACCTGTTTTTAGATAGTTGCTTTTTGATGTAGCACTAAATCTCAGTGACTTGCTCATGCTACACAGTACAAATACCCCTTCCTTCCACCATAAAGCTTTGGAATGTTTCGATGGTGTTGTCAGTTAATTGTCAACTTCATTGAATTTCCTTCCATTAGAAAAAGACTTTTTGATTCAATATTAAAGTAGATTGTTTACTGTTGTCTGTCAGTACAGTGGGAGCTTGATTTCCCAGTGCAAATATGTTAGAGGAACAATTTCTAACAGTAGGTAAAGTAATTGAATGGTTTAGCTTTGTTCTTAGCTATGTTTCCATTCAACTCTACATTATAGAACTTTGGAATATCTTCATCCTTTTCACCTCTGTTCTTGGGGCTAATTGGCAAAAGAAAAATTCTAAATCAAACCTTTTGTTACCATGCTGAAGTTTAGTATTGTTCCTTGAGTACAAAAGGAGACCTATTGTTGAAACAACTGAGTATTTTCTGCATAGGAAAACAGGGTAATTATCTAAGTAAAACACTGAAGTGTAAAAAGCATGTCACCAAATTCTGGTTGCAGGGCTGACAGGTACATGGTGTGTTAATTAAGGGAGAGAATCTCCTTAGAAAATGTGCTAATTTTATTCACTGAACACATTTGGAAATGGATAGTTCTTTTACCAAGGAGGAAGTTTTGTCCCAAGTCATTAATGGGTGATGCACACATGGGATTTTGTGTATGGAAACAAGGGTGTTGGTTTGAAAGTAGTCCATTACAATTTGAATTGTATAGTAGGGGACTCTATAATGATAAGAAAGTTAGGGGTGTTCATGGGACACCCACGAGGGTGAACTTGAATGTATGTGGGTGGGGGCTGGAGGGGAAATGGGAAAATCTGCCTATAAAATTAATGTTTCAGTTTATTTTTCAGATTACATGCCTTTCTTTATAAGGGATGCTGGCACAGACCCCTAAAATAAGCTTTTGGTAGTACTATACCTTTGAAGAGTGGTGAAGGATGCTAATGAATAATCTCCTGAAAGTTGTGGCTTTTGATAGCCTACTAAGGGCTGTAGAATTGCTAAATGTTGTTTAGCAAATAATGTTGCTGAGTTTCAACTGAACATTTGACTTTTATCATGGAAACTGCAGTGTACCAAGGGTTGTAAAGCTACTCAAATGGACTTTCAATAAGTCTTGCAATGTAAATGATAGTTTTTTAGCCTAATGTGAACTTAAATCATCTTAATGAGTAGTTTTCTAAAAGTCAATGATGAAACTTGGGGTGGGAAATGGAAGGTAATAATTTTGGAAGTATTAGCCATTTTTCTCATTTAAAGAAACATCCTGCCCCTATTTTCCTCCTCTTCCCTTTCTCTCATAATTTTTAAGAGGAACATTTTGTTTTTGAACCTTATGTCTCCAAATCTTTAAAAACTGCATTCTCTTTGAAGATGCTAGTGTATTTCATAGGTGTCTATATAAACTTAACCCATTGGCTCACATTACTTAGTGAAAAACAATCCTTTTTGCCTAGAACATTAAACTCCTAAGAATATAAACCCCACCACTCTTTTTAGATGTGTTATATCACTGATAAAAACAAATAACAATTTGGGAAATTGTAATGTTACGCCTGTGCAATTTTTATAAGTGGCATATTATGGCAGAAAAAAATTTTAGATACTTGGCTTGGGCAAGCCACTAAGTTGTGGCGGAATGTTTTGTGGTGTTCTTGGACTGCAATTATGCACTATTAAAGTAGTGGCCTGCTACATAACTGCATTTAGCCAGCATTTCTGCAGTGCGTAACTGTGAGGAACGTAGTACCGCAAATGGCAATGGACATTAGGACCCGGATGTAGTATTCCTGCTTGCTCCAAGATTCTCATTGCCGACTGCATACAGGTAGGTAACAAGCAATATAATCTAACTTGGTGACTTGCTATGTACTTTTATTCCGTGGGCATTCTGACATCACACTTCTGACAATGAAATTACAGTGCAGCACCTAACACTTGTATGATAAAGCTAGCTTATAGCAAAACTGCGTGGGTCTGGGGTTAGAGCTGTAATTTGTTAGGCAGAAATCAGTGCTGTTGCAGTTCTCAGATAAAAAGTGCAAACTTGATTCTTGGTATATCTGACTCAGTTGTGTGGTTTTCTATAGTTGCATTGTAAATGAAGAGAACATGGAACACATCAGTGGTGTGGGGAAGAGGGAACCAAAACCATACTTGGGAAGGGAAGTAGGGTGCTTTTAGCACCTTGACATGGACCATATAGCATGGATCCATATGGCATGTGATAATTAGTCTCTGTTGTAGCAAACTGACCTGCTCAAAGGTCAGCAATATAAGTAATTTCATTATGTAATCTTGGTAATTATTCTGCAAGTTGAGTGAACTCAGACTAAACTGCAGGGTTTTTTTGTAATGGGTTTCATGGGAACACCTTTGTTACTAACTTGGGCTTAGATGGGAATCTAATGTGAATAGTTCAAGTTATGTGACTTGTTTAAATACGGTTATACTCTAAACCTGGGGGAAGGTGGTGTGAAATATTGACTTGCTTATAGTTGAATACATGTTGGGAATCATTCCCAATCATAAAACTTCGTCGTTTTCTGTAGAGTGACTGCATTTGTTCAGAGTAGCTTTTTGAACTTGGTTCCCTTAGCTTTAGGGATGTGATGTTACAGTCCAAAATGTTTAGGTACAAGAAAACATAAGTCTTCAAAAAGCACCTTCTTTGTTGCTTAGCTTTGCATCGACTGTTGTTCCAGACCTCAATCCAACTTAACTCTGGTCTCTGGTTTTTAGCTAGTATGCATGAGAAACAGCTTTTAATGCTTTCTGCTCTGTAACTGGAAAGTTTGGTTTACTTTGCATAATTGCCGGTGAAAACTCTTCACAACTATGAGAATTTTCTTTCATTTGTCTCAAGAAAAATGGCTTGCTCTTTGGCAAGTAAGTCACAGGGTGGGGACAGATTTGTACTCTACAGATTTGTAGTTCATTCAAGCAAACAACTTCTGATTTTCCTGATAGATAAAAGAGCAACTGGTGACTAGTTTAGTTTCTTCGTATTAATACAATGCAGATCAAACAATTTTCAGTGTTAGTGACATGAGTACCACTAAAACTGCATAGAACCCTCATGGGGGATTTCCTGTGTCATAATCCATTAAATCGGTGGCCCAACGCTTGCTGCCGTGGTTTAGTGACTGGGTGTTCAGAACTAAAAGCTCAGGTTTATTTCTTAGCAGTCAGTAACAATGTTCAGAGAACTACTTGGTATAATATATGGGTTTAAGGAACATCATTGGGGTGGGGGTTAATTTTGCTTTGTTCTGCTTACTTCAAGATTAATCGGCTTTTGCACTTCAGAAAAGAAACCATTGACTTAAATCTATTCTTACTAGTTTTAATTTGTATGAAGCTATGAATTGTGAATCTCAGTACAGTGACTTTTTGAAAAAGCACTCAATCAAAAAGCTGGGAATTAAGTGGGTTTCAGTAATAACGCTCTATACTGAGGTGCTTGCATTGTATTTCATAATCTTTTTTTCTTGTAACAAACCAAAATTTCTTTTTAATGAGAACACTCTTGAGTTCAGAGGTGTGATGCCAGAATGCATTTTCGTACTGTTAGGCCCTTGGAACAGATACCGGTGCTTTCTGAAAGATCAAAGAAATGCAATGGGTACTCTTCACACAAGGTTGCAAACCTACAAAGAACGCATAATAGTCTTCATTTTCCTAATAAAAGGGATGCGTGTGACTAGTTTTGGACTTTTAACATTAATGGGGGTTGCATGTCTCTTATTGTTAATCATTGTCAGCTGCAGTGACATGATCTACAGTCCTGCATTATTTACTGCCTTTCCCTTAATGATTCTGGACAGGTTTTAGAGAGCTGGGGTGTTTGTTCTGGGCCTTTACTTGGTTTTGGCTTTAGCTGATAATGTTTCAGTGCTGTCAGCTAGTGCAGTTCTCAAATGGCTGCCTATTAGGGAAAGAATTAGAGGATTTGACTGCTCCTAATCATCTGTCATTGCTGCTAGATAATGATTGGCAATTTTTAAGACTCAACTGTGGAAATCTCACAGTTGCTGGTAAACCATCAACCATAAAATGTTGCTTTTGAACACCAGTGCTGAAAAGTTTTTTTTTTTTTTTTTTTTTTTAAGGTGAAAGGGGGGCTGGACGTAGAATAGGACAGGAATAATCAGGAGAATGGGGAAGAATGCAAAACGATATAGTATCCCTTATGGATGGTACATGTGCAACAGGGAATTACATTTCATATACCTGTGGCAGTAATGATACAGGGAGGAAGAAAAACCTGGAACTTGAATTAGGCTGAGCTTTCTGTTTTGTGCACTGTGGCCCTGCCAGGCATATAGTGTGAAGGTGAATGTCTTCTCCCTCAGAAAACCTTGGGTTCCTTGCTGCCCCAGTAAGGCATAGCTTCCTTGCTCTAACTTAAAACTCAGTGAGGACTTGGAGGGGAAAGAAGAGGCAAATACATAGGATTGCAGGGTAACAACTGCAGTGTTGTGTACTGTGGGAAGTGGGTAAGGCACTCTTGGAGGACTCCTGCTGAAGGTGGTTAGCCCACCTGAGAATGAAAGGCATACTTGAATGGGGAGCAGGGTATGTGCTTTCATATGAAAAGAGAGCTGATAAATAAAATACTGGGTGAGGTGAACGTTGTCACATACCTTCACATAAGGGATAGTATATTTTGGGTTGCAGTCAAACTTCATTGTGCTCAGACTGGTGAAAATAGGAGTTAGACTTTTGCATTTTAAAAGAAGATACAGTTTTCATTCTAATTCTGGTGTCTACTTAGTACTTACACAAAAAATAATTTTAGATTTTTTTCCCCATGAAGTTTCTTCCTATTTTTTTAATGCTGTAACTTACCCCAATCTTTGTCTCTGGAATTTTACTCTTTAAATTTTGAAGTTAACTAGCATTTTCAAGCCTTTATTTTATACCCTTGTCTTTTATATTAACTTTTTCTTATTATTCTTTAGGTAAGAATGGTTGATGTTGGCTGATATTGGAATGTTCATTCACTTGAAGTAAGTGTCCTTTGGAACCTTAACCTCTAGTGGATTTTGGGGCTTGATTTATCTTCATTGGTTAAAATAACCAATGAAATATGGGAGAGGGTGAGACTTGTTTTGTTTGTATTGTCTATTTTGAACATTGTGTGACAACTGGGGGTGTATCTCAGTAGTGCAGTTCTTCCCTAACATGTGAGAGGTCAGGGGTTTGATCAGGTCAGGTGGGATATGATAAAGTAGAATATTTATTATAAAAGTAGGAAAATTTTAAAAATAACATGCTGGGCTGGGGTTGTGGCTCAGTTGGTAGATTGCTTGCCTAGCATGAGTGAGGCACTGGGTTCGATTCTCAGCACCATGTATAATAAATAAAGGTCAATTAACAAGTAAAAAATTTAAAAAAAAGATACATGCTTATATAATACCAAATGATTACCAAAAGAGCTTGAATTGATGGGTAAATGTTTTTCATAAAATCTCCATAAACTTTATGCAGTAGATGGAAGAATTAGTAGGAAGAGGGAAAATTCCATGATTACCTGAGAAGAAAGTGTAAGAAAATAATTTTGGTATGGGGCAGGTTTTTGATATTTGATGAATAGTTAAAATTGCTTGGACCTTATGCCAAAAGATGCATCTCTTGTCTGTGTCTGAATAAAGTTTACATGATACACCTGGGTGCAGTGATACACACTTGTAATCCGAACTTTTTTGGAAGCTTGAGACAGGAGGATGGTAGGTTCGAGGCCAGCCTGAGCAACATCGAAAGACCCTGTCTCAAAAAATGACTGGGAAATCTATGTAGCTCAGTAGTATAGCATTTGCTTAGCATGTGCAAGGTGTCATGAGTACAATCCCTGGCATCCCTCGCCCACACACACAAAAATAAAATGTATGAACTACTTAGAAATTAATATGGCAAATGTTATTTTTAGAAGTTAATGTGGCAAATGTTATTTTGAATCCGTATTAATTGTAGGTGGATCAGATATTTGTTCTCCAGACATTGACAGCATGGGCCAACCAAGAAGGAAAACCACAAGTCGTTTGACAAAGTGTGTAGGTAAGTTGAATGATTCTTACTATCTTGGGTGCTACCAAAAAAACAACTCATGTTTGTGATTAATACTACATTCCTTGATTTAAATGTTAGGAAACTCAACAGTTGGTATTGGTGTTTATTTAAAAATAAATGAGAACTTCATAAATCAGAATTTGTCTTGAATTAATCAGATCTTTTAATTGCAGGATCAAGAGAGCTGTGTCCACAAAACCAATGAGGAAGCATATAAGGAGGAATGATGAACAACTTATTTGCCATTAATAAAGTCATTTTTGAAAAATTGGATTGTGTTTTTATTTTACATAGCATTATTTTTTTGCTTGGAGGAGGTACCAGGGATTGAACTCAGGGGGACCTGGACCACTGAGCCATATCCCTAACCCTATTTTGTATTTTATTAGAGGCAGGGTCTCACTGAGTTTAGCACCTTGCTGTCTCCGCCTCTAGATTCACTGGGATTACAAGTGTGCCCCAACGTGACTGGTTTAAGTAGGAATTGTGTAGGATTTTCCTGTCACTGAGCTCTAACTCCAGCCCCTGGAACCACTTTTTAAAATCTTTTTATTTTGGTACCAGGAATTGAATCCAGGGGTGCTTAACCTCAGCACATCCCCCATCCCTTTTTGATACAGCTGGATTGCCAAGGCTGACTTTGTACTCATGATCCTCCTGCCTCAGCCTCCCAGCCAGCCCTCTGGGATTACAGGCATGCCCCCACCATGTCCAACTATAGAGCCACTTTTGATTTCATGATTACTAGCCTAATTTTATGGCCCCTTATAGTCCGAAACCTGATTTGGCCATCAATATTTTAAATCCCCTTCATTCTGTAATTTTTATTCCTAAAATGTACTTTTATTAGCAATGCCCCTTTTTGATTGGTTTCAGGCATAAGAGCATTGTGAATGCAGAAGTATGCACAGTATATACAGAAGAAATACTGGATTGTTGTTGGGTGCTATTGCTTAATAAGTTAATAACCATCTGCCAGGTATTTTCATGTGGTTTGAGATGCAATTTCTCTGAAATGAATCTGAATTTGATACGCAGTGTGATGTGGGCAGTTTCTCAGAACGTAGTTAAGGGAAAAGATTAAAGCCTGCTTGATGAATAAAATAGGAATCCCAGTCATCTGCCCACTTATAATTTCATTATATTTAATAATTCTATTCAGGATAATGTCTCTTTAGCATCATTGCCAGAATTCCTATCTTCATCCCAGTGGCGGTGAAGACAAAGATAAAACCAAACTACAGCTTCTGTGATAGCTATCACAGTAAACTGTATAAACTGATGCATCAATGAATATAACTCAACAAGTAATGCTCAATCAAGAGGTCAATTTACTTTGGGAGGAAATGGACATTGATAGATTCCTCCACTTTGAACTGCTTGTAGAACTTGCCTGGACTATGTATCACTTGTATACATTGTGAACTATTGTTTGGTGCAGCAGATTGTGGTAGTGCTGGCATATCTTTGCTGATGGTGTCACCGTGATTTTTCCAAAGGAGCCGTCAATTGGCTTGGCATTTCTGTATCCTCCCTTCTGCTAGTGATAGTCTAAAATTTGGGGGCTAACAGAGGTGAGGCGAAGAACCTCACCCCCCCACTGGCACCAAGGCCAAATTTGGGGGCCAACAGAGGTGAGGCAAAGAACCTCACCCCCCCACTGGTGCATAGGCCTATCCACAAGTATGGCTGTATGCTGGACCGGTAGTCAGTGACTGGTATGATCCAATTGCAGTGGTAACAACCTAAGACAGGAGGCTGATGCCTAGAGGTCAGTTCATCCCATGACGGGTAAGAACCATATGTTGAATTGGACAACCTACCAGGCACGGTCCCTAAGCCACATTGCTTGTTGTTTAATTAATCAGAAGCGGGGAGATGCTGAGAGCCATAGCTAAGTAGGTACGACACATGGCAATTTCCTTGTCAGCCTACCCCATGTTGCTTAGAGGAAGGACTCTCCATTGTGGAAATAGGCTTGCCTTGGACCCAGGTCATTTGCAGTGACATTGCATGACCAGGGCGGATCCGGGTTTAGGGCGGTTCCAGGTTTAAGGCGATTCCTGCTGGGAATAGGGCGTATCCTGCTGCCTCAGGCGCCCGCTCCTTGAGTTCCCGTTGAGTTCTCGCGGGATTGAGAGAGTATTTGGGATGTAGAGTGCTGGTGGAATTCCCCCAGAACATGCGTGTAGAATGCCGGTGAGAAGTCGGGAATAAAGACTTGCTGTTTGAATCTACAAGGCTGTGAGTGGCTCGATTATTTTGCCCACTTATTATAGGCTAAGCTGTTCATGGGCTATTTAACACCACTGGTAGTATTTATCAGATGAGGCTAATTGGTAGTTCTGTTTCAAAGGCACGGGAGTTCAGAAGTCTGTTCCAGCTGTGAGACTAGTACCCGGATTTTCCTGCTCATAGTTCATGCTCTTCTGCATGGCATCTTTTTCAAATAGCTGGAGGTCAGCTACCCCAAATCAGCTTCTCAATGTTTTGGTTTTGTGATCTGGAACCCTGTGGATTTGTCAGGGAAAAAGCAGTGTGCCTTCTGCGGTGTGTTGTAGCTGTAAAATAAAGGTGCCACCCTTCATTACAGGGTTATTAACAGAACAATGGATTTAAAGCATTTATCTGCCCGAGGCTGAAAGTACATTATTAAAAGTAGTCAAAAGTTCACGGGCAACTGACATTATACCATGTAATGGGAAGATGACTGCCAGGTTTTTTACTTATTTATTTTAGTTTTACACCTTTGTTTTTATTTAGTTTTTATGTGGTGTTGAGGTTCAAACCCAGGGCCTCGCATGCGCTAGGTGAGCGTTCTACCATTGAGCCACAACCCCAGCCCTGACTGCCAGGTTTTTGTTTTGTTTCCTTTGTCCTGGTGCTGTGGATTGAACCAAGGGACACTACCACTGTGGTACATCCCCAGCTCTTAAAGTTTGACCCGAGGTCTAAATGTGAGAATATCTCAGCCTCTCAAATCACTGGAACTACAGGCATGCATTACCATGTTCATCTGATGGATCAGTTTTGATAGCAAAATTTTTCCATTTTAAAAATTCAGGCCATGTAGTCCATAGGGAAACTTTAGTTACAAAATTAATAACCAAAAGGAATGGGGGCCTCAGTAAAGGCCATGTGTAGTTAACCTCAAATAATTGGATTCAGCACAAGAATCCATGCCCAGGAGGGCTTTTTTAGTTGGCGTAATACCTAACTCAGGTGTAGTTTTTTTGTACAGAACAGGGAATTTAAACCAAGGATGTTCTACTACTGAGCTATATCCAATACTTTTGATTGAGAGTGAAAAAGATTTGAGAATGAAAAAGACTGAAGAAAAAACGTATTTGTGGGTTGAAAGAACATTAATAATAATATTTTCCATGCTAATCGACTGCTAAGAGCCAAGTATATGATGCATGGCATTTTTAGTCTAAAGGTGACGCCAGCTAGCCATTGAGATGATATGATTATGTTAAGATTTGCATTCATATGGATATTGGACTCCTGCTGTTCACCTAGGCCGGCTACGGGACTCCTGGAGAGTTCCCATTGGTTGGGGAAGTACAGTAGGAGGGAGTTCCGGGGGAGGAGCTCTCTCTGCGGGTCCGGGAGGAGGCCGCGTGGGTGGAAAAAATCTTCCCGGGCGCGTACCGGACATTGGCGGCAGTTTCAAAAAATAAACTTTGTTCCTGCTTGAGTGGCTCGTGATTTTGTGCCCAGCCAGACTGCGGCAATCGACAGCCAAGCATATTTCTTAGAATTCATCTGTGATTCTCATGGAATTTTAAGGGACCCTTAATAGCCCTTATTTGAAGACGTCCTGAATTCAAAGACTACAAAACTTAGAAGAAAATAGGAGAATTTATCACCTGGAGTTCGGCAGAGGATTTTTATGTGATACCAAGGGCATGAACAAAATAGAGAAAAAATGGATGTTACCAAAATTAAAAAGAACACTATCCAAAGAAAGTGGGGCTGGAGATGTAGCACAGCAGTAGAGGTCTTGCCTAACATGCCTTAGGCCCTGGGTTCAATCCCCAGCATCACAAAATGAAGGGACACCATCTTGCCCTGATCACTTAAAGATCAAAAATGGGAAGGGAGAGAAGATGGCCAAAGGATATGGATTTCAGTGAAAATAAGTTTTAATAAGGAGATTCATTGTATAATAATATTGACTAATAATAGATGTATTCTTGAAAATTGGTTGGTGGTTTTGTTTTGGGTTTTTTTTTGTTTTGTTTTGTTTTTTATACTGGGTTTGGTCCTGGGGCAGTCTACTGCTGAGCTACATTCCCAGCCCTTTTTAAAAATCTTGTCTAAGTTGCTTAGGGCCTTTCTAAATTGTGGAGGCTAGCCTTGAATTTAAGAGACAGTGGGGTGCAGTGGTGCAGGCCTATAATCACTGAAGTTCAGGAGGCTGAGGCAGGAGGATCTCAAGTTTGAGGCCAGCCTCCACAACTTAACAGGACCTTGTCTCCAAAAGGGTTGAGGATGTAGCTTTTTGGTATAGCACCCCTGGGTTCAATCCCCAGCACTGTCAAAGAAAAGAAAAATAGGGCTGGAGCTGTAGCCAAGTGGCAGAGCACTTGCCTATCATGAGTGAGGCACTGCAATCCTTAGCACCACATTAAAAATAAACAAAATAGTGGCTGGGATTGTGGCTCAGTGGTAGAGCGCTTGCTTCACACGTATGAGGCATGGGGTTTGATCCTCAGCATCACATAAAAATAAATAAGTAAAATGAAGTGTATTGTGTCCATCTACAACTAATATATATTAAAAAAATAAAGGCATGCTGTTCACCTAAAATTACAAAAATATATTTTTTAAAAAGTGTTCTCAACAAGAAGGGTATATGAGGTAATAGCATCTGCTAGTTTAAGGTAGCCATTCCACAACAATACATATATCCAAAAAAAGTACATGATAAATATGTGCACTTTTTTTTGTCAATTACAAACAGTTTTATAATGCAAAAACTCACAAAATGGGAGAAAATATTTGCAAATCATTTCTGGTGGGGCAATTCTACCTAGAATATGTGAAAAAGGACTCAACCAGATACATCATCAGGAAAGTTATACAAATGGCTAACAAACACAGGAGTGGATGCTCAGCATCCTTAGGGAAATGCAAAGCAAAAGCACAAGACACCATCTCACACCCGCTAGAAATTTCAGGATCAAAAAGTGAATTTTTAAAAATTTTTTAAAAATGAAATAAATGTTGGCAAAGACATGGAGCTTGGCCCCTCGTATAGTGCTGATGGGAATGTAAAATGGTGCAGCCACTCTAGAAATCAGTCTAGCAATTCTGGAAATAATTAAACCGAGTCACCAGACGACCCAGTGGTTCCATACCCAAGAGAAATGAAAATATACTCAGCACAGTAGCCCACATCTGTCATTTCAGCAACTTGGGATGCTGAGGCAGGAGGATCAGAAGTTCAAGGCTGGATGGGGCAATTTAGCAAGACCATGTCTCAAAACACAAAAATTAAAGGATGGGGGTGGGGGTTGTAGCTCAGTGGTACAAAGCCACTGGGTTCAATCCACGGTACCAAAATAAAAAATTTAAGAAAATTTGTATATGAGTATACAACATTATTCATAATAGTCAAAAGACTGAAACAATCCCAAATGTCCATCAACTAATCAATGAATTAACAAAATATGATATATACATACAATTGGATAGTCAATGCCTGTGATCCTAGCTACCTGTGGGAAAGACGGGAGGACCATTTGAGCCCATGACTTCAAAACCAGGCTGGGCAACACAACACAATGAGACCTTTTTTTTTTTTTTTTTTTTTTTCCTGAACTGGGGATTGAACCCAAGGGTACTCTACCATTGAGCTACATCCCCAGTTCTTTTTATTTTTTGGTTTGAGACAGGACTTCACTAAATTGCTGAGGCTGGCCCTGAACTTGCTATCTTCCTGCCTCTGTCTCCTAAGTCTCTGAGATTACTGGTGTGCACTACTGCTCCCAGCTGCCTTGTTCTTGCTATCTGCTTGAAGAACAGTCACTGAGAGCACCTGGATTATTAAAATTGCCTCCTAACTGGGTATATTCCATGGTCCACTCTGGGGGTTTTCAGCATATCTCTCTGTTGCTTTGGTTAGCCATTGCTTCATAAAAAAATGCCCCTGAACTCAGTGGATTTGGACACCTAATTATAATTTCGAGTGTTGGGCTGGGCTTGGATTCACTAGGGCTGGAATCTTCCAGAGACTATTGATTAGGCTGGACGTGTGTGGAAAGTGGTTATTTCATTCATATGTCCAGTGACTCTGATGAGGTGATTAGAACATTTATTTCTTTGTTCTCACAAAGTGAAAAGATGTATCCTCAATTCCTAAAAGGAAAAGGGGCCAGTAATTGTTTTTGAGGACGGTGAGGAAGGAGGACTTTGGAGAATGTTCCACTCTGAGCTTGTGGTATGGAGATGGAGATGTCACCTAAATGGCAGATTTTTATGTATTGATTTTGAAATGGGGTCTTGTTATTTGCCCAGGCTGGTCTTGATTTATTGGGCTCCTGTGATCCCTCCTGACTCAGCCTCCTGAGTAGCTGGGACTACGTGTGTGCATCACTGTCCTCTAAACAACAGATTCTGCAGTCGTAGTTGCAATGGATTGGAAAGCCAACTTGTACCAGGAAGAAAAGGGGAAAAAGGGAAGCCAGCCTGTGTCAGGAAAGGGCTTTGGGAACAGATGAGGTGGCACATGTAGAATCCCAGTTTCTGGGAAGGCTGAGGCTGGTGGGATGAGAGTCTAAGGCCAGCCCTTGCAATTTATGAAGACTGTTTTAAAAAATAAAGGAAGCCGGGCGTGATGGCGCACACCTGTAATCCCAGGAGCTAGGGAGGCTGAGATAGGAGAATTGCAAGTTCAAAGCCAGCTTCAGCCACTTAGGAGGCACTAAGCAACTCAGTGAGACCCTGTCTCTAAATACGATACAAAATAGAGCTGGGGATGTGGCTCAGTGGCTGAGTGCCCGTGAGTTCAATCTCCAGTATAATAATAATAATAATAATAATAATAATAATAATAATAATAATAATAATAGAAGCTTTGGGCTGAGCAATAGAAAAATAGCTGTGTGCACCTGTAATCCCAGTAATTTGGGAGGCTGATGCAGGAGGATTAAAAGTTAGAGGCCAGCCTCTGCAATTTAGAGAGACCCTGTTTCAAAATAAAAATGGCTGGGGATGTAGCTCTGTGGTAAAACATCCGTGGGTTCTATCCCCAGTGCTGCAAAAACAAACAAAACTGCAACAATAAAGAAAACCTGTGTGACTTTTCCCTTGGTAGTAATAGATTTATTGTTATTTTTTTTTTCTTTGAGTACTGGGGATCAAATCCAGGGTCTTGTGAATGGGAGGCAAATACTGTGCCCTGCTCAGTTCAAGAGTAATTCTTGTATCTGAGAATTTGTCAATATTATACTTGATATCTTAGAGAGACTGGCTCTCCCTTTATTTAATAGTTTGGAACCAAGAATTTCTTTTCATGGAATATTAATACATAAGAAATATTTTTGGTGGTGTATTTAACAAAATCAATCAATGGTAGTACCACAAGGACTGGCAAATTTAGGAATGAACCCGAGAATGCACACGCACACTGTTCATCCTGCTGTGTGTGTGTGTGTGTGTGTGTTTTAATTTCATTTGTTCTTTTTAGTTATACATGACAGTGGAGTGCATTTTGACATATAATACATGCAGGACAGCTTCCGTTCTGGCGGTTGTACGGGATGTGGAGTCACGCTGGTCGTGTGTTCATGTGTGCACACGGGGAAGTTCTGTCCGAGTCATTCTATTGTCTTTCATCCTGGGTTTTTTCCCTGCTCTTTTCTGTTTCAAACTTTAAATTATAAATGATTTAAAATTTCTAGGTTTATGCTGAAATAATAAGGGTATTTTTTCCATTAGATGGTCAAATCATTTTTTTTTTTTCTGTTTTGGGTAAAGACAAATGAAAGAGATAATGTGGTTTTCTCTTATATGGGATCAGATAATAAACAGTTTTACTTCCCTTTATTTTACAAATTTAGGTTCTCGGGTATCTGCTTGTATTAGGACCTTGTAACCCTTTTGTCCTTTTTCCCGTTCTTACTTTTTTAGGAGATATTTGATATTTTACATGAAGGTTGTTTCTTATACTTTCCTTTGTGGTAGGCATATTCTGACATCTGTCCCTTTCTCTCAGTCAGTTGCTCTTCTGTGTTGTGGATTATGCTTCTTAAATGTCTTTAATTCTATCCCCTCGAGGGCCCCTTGTAGTCTTAATCCACTGATGCAGGCTACTCCACTGGGCTTTGGCAATAGCCCTTCTCCCAGTCTCCCCACCTTTGTTCTTTCTGTCTCTGCTTCTCTGTGCTGAGGAGTGAACCCAGGGCCTCAGACATGCTAAGCACAGGCTCCACCACTGAGTTACACCCCTAGCTCTCCTTTTTTTTTTTTTTTAAATAAACAACAAAAAAATTGTGTATAGCTGGTCCCTTTATTTATCTTCATGATCTTATGACTTCATGATGGTGAAAAAGTGATATGGGTTCAGTAGAAACTGTGTTTTGAAGGCTGCTCTTTTCCTGGCTAGTAATGCTCACTGTGTTCTGTCTTGTGCTGATCAGCGGCAGTGAGTGACAGTTCCCATCCAGCCACAGGATCGTGAGGGTGAAGCACTGAATCTCTATGCTATGATGTTACTAAGCTATGATATGACGGGAGTATTAGATCAATTTTTGATGAATTTTCAATGTATAACCAGTTTTAATGGGATGTAACCCCATGTTAACATCACCTGTATATTTATGATGTACAACATAATGTTTTGAAATATTTGTACATTTCGGAATGGCCAAATCAAGATGATTAACATATTTGTTTCTGAACATCCTTGTCATTGATTTGTGTTAAAAAACACTTGAAATCTATACTTTTAGGAACTTTCAAGTATATAATACATTGGGTGGCCGGTGGCTGTAATCCCAGTGATTCAGGAAGCTGAGGCAGAAGGATTGCAAGTTGGAGGCCAGGCTGGGCAATTTAGCAAAGGATTGGGGATGTAGTTCTATGGCAAAGTGCCCTGGGTTCAATCCCCAGTACCAAAAAAAAAAAAAAAAAAAAAAAAATCAACACAGTAGAATACATCTCTTGACCTTTTCCTTCCGGATTGTTTGTTTTGGTGGTGCTGGGTATTGAGCCCATGGCAAGTACTCTATCACTGAGCCACACCCCCAGCCCCTTGACCTTTTCCTTCAAACTAAAATTTTTGATCCTTTGATTAATATCCTCCCAACTCTGCCTCCCACACTTGCCCCTGGTGACCACCATTCGGCCATTGGGCTCTCTACTGAGTTTCACTTCTTTAGATGGCACACAAATGAGACTCTGCAGTGTGCAGATTAGCAGTGCTTTCTCCGGCTGGCTTATTTCACTTAACATGATGTACTCCAGGTTCATCTGTGCGGTTGTAAACGACAGAACTTCCCTCTTTTTTTGGTGGGGGGAGGTTCTAGGATCCACTCCAGGGACTTGTACATGCTAGGCAAGTGCTCTCTCCGTGAGCTACATTCCCAATCTTAGGATTTCCTTCTTTTAAAGGACAAATGGGCTGAGTGTGGGAGTGCACAGATGTAACACCAATTTTCAAGATACCCCACCCACTGTCTTTTTTTCTTATTAACACATATTAATTGTACAAATTGATGGGTTTCACTGCGACATTTCAGTACTTCATGTCTATCCTTCCTAATGGAGTTATTTCTAATTCCTACCTGTTCAAAGGTGTGCGGAGCACTGAGCTACAAACCCAGCCCTTTTATTTATTTATTTATTTAGGTACTGGTGATTGAACCTGTGGACGCTTAACCACTGAGCCACCTCCGTGGCCCTTCTTATTTTTTATTTTGAGTTGCTAAGACTGGGCTCAAACTTGTGATCCTTCTGCTTCAGCCTCCTGAGTCACTGGGATTTCAGCGTGCACCCCCGAGCCTGGCTTAACCAATCGTTTTCTGTTGGACTTATTTTTTGAGCTCTGTTTCCCACAGACCTTTGGGTCACAGATTGCATGAATAACTGGACTTTGTTTCCCCCATGGGATGCCTGGTATAGAATAAACTTCAAGTAACCTTATAATGAAAGAACCCCCTACTTCACTGAGGAGATGAAACCTGAGGGAATGTGGATTGATTATTCAGTTTTGAAACTGGGAGATGGCAGAGCTGACACTCAGATTCAGGATTTCTTTATTTTTGAGGCAGGGTCTTTGCCCAGGGTGGCCTCGAATCCCTAGGCTCAAGTGATTCTTCTGTCTCAGCCTCTAGGGTAACTGGGACTATAAGCACTTGGCTAGATTCAATTTTTTAATTCCAAATTTAGTATCCTATCCACTATACTATGCTTAATGTACTAAGGACATCTTACATTTTAAAAGGACATTTATTTAAGAACTGGTGATTGAACCTGTAGGCGCTTAACCATTGGGGCTGGGGTTTAGGCTCAATGGTAGAGCACTTGTCTAGCATGTGTGAGGCACTGGGTATATATTATATAAATAAATAAAATAAAGGTCCATTGAACTAAAAAAAAAAACTTTTAAAAAAGGACATTTATTATGGCCTATGCATGCAGAATAAACTGTCCCTGCCTTTGGACATGGCATTTAATATTAGGGTGTTCTTACAGTTGTGAGACAAAAGCAAATATGTCTTCAACAGGGCATGCCAAAGATTGAGAATAACTTGATCTTATATTTTGTTGCCTTCAAGAAATATCCTTTTATTCTTTATTTTTGTGGTACCAGAGACTGAATCCAGGGGCACTTAACCACTGAGCCAGATCCCAGCCCTTTTTTTTGTTTTGTTTTATTTAGAGAAAGGGTCCTACTAAGTTGCTTAGGCCTCCCTAAGTTGCTGAAGCGGGTCTGGAACTTGCCATCCTCCTGCCTCTGTTTCCTGAGTTGCTGGGATTATAGGCATGAGCCACCACACCCGGCAAGAAACAGGCTTTCTTTAAGCCATACTCAGAGTGGTCTTTTGCTTTCACCCCATCTGGTGAATGCACATTTTCTACATATGTTTTCTGGCAGCATTGTATTTCTCTTGACTTAATAATTTTCCTTTCCCACAGGGTTCATTCTGACTTTGATTTAAAAAAAAATAAATCCAACTTGTGTTTACATTCTCAGTTGAAACACCAAGACATTGAGATATGTGGATTTATTTCTTCTTTCAGTAGCAGATACATCTCTGTTCTTTTCTCTGCCTATATTCTATGCTATGTAGTCTTATGACATTTATTAGTAAATATTACATAATAATGATATTTAAGGGCTAGAGAGGTCCTTTAGGGGTAAAGGCCTTGCCTAGCATATACAAGGTCCTGGGTTCTATCCCCAGTACCGTGGGGGAAAAAATTACATGGCGACCACTCAGGGTAATAATGTAAGAATTGTTACATTGAAATCAAATAGTTGAAAGAACTTTGTAAATGTATATTCTATATGTTACAAACTTATTTCACTTATAGTGTTTTATTTAATCCTTATACAATAATCCTGGGTGGTCGCTCTGATAAAATCTATTGTACAGAGATGGGTGTGGTGGCACATGCCTATAATCCCAGAAATTTAGGAAGCCGAGGCAGGAGGATTGCAAGTGGAAGGTCTACTTGGGCAACTCAGCAAGACCCTGTCTCAAAATAAAAAATAAAAAGGGCGGGGGTGTAGTTCAGTGGTAAAGTATCCCTGGGTTCAATCCCCAGTACTGGGGGAAAATGGAGATCTGTGTGAGGAGATTAATGGGGGAGCATGCCCAGAAATAACACCTGTAAGAGTCAGCACATCTGAACAGAGGGGGACACTGGACTGTGATGTGATTACAACAGACATCTCTCATTCAGGGAGAGCTCTGGAGTTGGGATGGCCCTTTGGAGTGGTTCCGAATAAAGATAAAGGGGATGAGTCTTCTTATTTTCCACATCAACAAGCCCCTGGACGTGGGCTGTCTAGGTGGGGAGCGGGAAGGGCCGGCATGAAGGGCAGAGGCAGCCACCTTCAGCTGAGGACATTCCCAGGGAGGACTGTGGTTGTGAGCCTTCGGGACAACTGGGGAAGAGCGTCGTAGTTCTGAAGGGGGGATCTGGAGGCGCACCAGACTCAAAGCAGATCTGTCAACATGCAGCTCAGGTGAGGTGACAGGCTTGAAATACATACTTGGGACTCAGTGTACGGGTAATATTGAGATTGCTCAGGGCGTATTCCTACAGTAAGAAGAGAAGAAGTCTGAGAATGGAGCTCTCAGCACGCTAGGATTTCAGGGCGAATGTAAGAAGACTTCACGAAAGAGATTAAGAAACAGGATGCAGAAAACAGAGACTCCAGGATGGGGGAGGAGATCATCTATAGAACAACAATTTGGAGACTGAGAAGAGTATTGCAAATCGCTGGCTGAAACTTGGGTCTGACGACTTGCTCTTTCTGGTACCAGAGGGTGGAACAGGGCTTCTGGTCCCACCATGCTAATGATCCTGCTTTTTGCTGTGCTTGTATACATAAAATCGTCTTTTGCTCTCACCCAGAGTTTGATTTTTAGCACATGTGGAATTGTGTTAAGCTGACCAGGTTGCATGCTTAGTTGTCTTCCTCAGAGTCTTATTGCTCTTCTCCATTCTCTATGAGATTAGAGTTCTTCTATGACAATATTTAAAGTTCACTGTGCCAAGGGTGGTGGTGCACGCCTGTGATCCCAGAGATTCAAGAGGCTGAGGCAGGAGGATTACAAATTTGAGGCCAGCCTTAGCAATTTAGTAAGACCCTGTCTCAAAATAAGAAATAAAAAGGGCTGGGGATGTGGTTTAGTGGTACAGCACCCCTTGATTCAATCACTGGAACCAAAAAAAAAAGTTCATTGCTTATAGACAGCAGACAGTTGAGTCTTGCTTTTGTATCAAGTCTGGCAATCTCTATTTCTCAA
This sequence comes from Marmota flaviventris, assembly GCF_047511675.1. NCBI lineage: Eukaryota > Metazoa > Chordata > Mammalia > Rodentia > Sciuridae > Marmota > Marmota flaviventris. The sequence goes on along the minus strand of NC_092507.1, from coordinate 26,244,700 downwards.
CTGCAGTGTTGAGTAATTAACACGATTAGATTTAAGTCTTTTCTTCTGTGCTTGGCTCCTTCCCTCTTTCCCCCCATCTTTTGTTGTTGTGGTGGTGCTGCTGCTGGGGATTGAACCCAGGGCCTTGTGCATGCGAGGCAAGCGCTCTACCAACTGAGCTAGATCCCAGCCCTCCCCATGTCTTTTGGATTAACCAAATATGTTTAGTATTCAATTTTATCCTATCAACTTATTTGTTATTCCTCTCAGTTTATTTTAGTGGTGTCTCTAGAGCTACAGTTTACCTTCAAATACATACCACTTCACATATGAAATAAGAACCTTAAAACTGCATATTTACAATTTCCCCTTTCCCATCTTTTATGTTATTATTACCATAATTTACTTGTGTTCTAACTGCCCCCTCTAAGTTATTTTGGCTTACACAAATATCTTTAACACAAATATATATGTGAATATATACACACTCTTTATTCATTTGCATGGATTGAATTTCCATCTGATATCATTTTGTTTTGGCCTGAAGAACTTTAACATTTCTTGTACTACAGGTCTGTTGGTAATGAGTTCTCTTAACTTCTGTTTGTCTGAAAATATTTTAATTTTGCCTTTATTTTGAAAGATATGTTAACTGGATATTATAAACACCTCCTCTCCAATGTACAGATACCTATATGAATATATTTCTTCATTAACGAGTTTTTTTATTTGATACCGGGGATTGAACTAAGGGTCACTCAACATTAAGCCACATCCCCAGCCCTATTTTGTATTTTTATTTAGAGACAAGGTCTCACTGAATTGCTTAGTGCCTTGCTTTGCTGAGGCTGATTTTGAGCTCGAGATCCTCCTGCCTTAGCCTCCCAAGAGGCTGGGATTATAGACATGCGCCACCAAACCCGGCTCATTAATGAGTTTTCTTTCAGCACTTTAAAGATACACCATTGTGTCCTGGCTTATGTTATTTCTGGTGAGAAATTACTTACCGTCTTTGTTTTGGGTTTCCTATTACAATCTGTCTTTTCCCTCTAAGTGCTTTTAAGCCTTTTCCTTTGCCTCTGGCTTTCAGCATTGTTGAGTCAGATGAGGCTCTGCTGTGCATTATTCTGCTTTGGATTTTTTGAATTTCTTGAATGTGTGGATTTAGAGTGTCATCAGCACTTTTTCTGCCTCTTCCTTTTCTTAGACTCCCAGTGCATGTAAGGCAGATTTTCTCACGTTGCCCCACAGGTCACGGAGGCTCCATTTACTTCTCTCATTCATTTGGTCTTCCTTAGGGCTTCAGTGAACTTGCGGACATGGTGGTACAATCTGCTGTGCTTCGCGTTCATCTATCTTTCCTTCTATGGTGTCGAATCTCCTGTATGCCCAACGAGTGAAAGCTCCATTTCAGATAGTCTATTTTTTTAATCTGTAGAGGTTCCATTAATTGTAATATTTTCTTCTTATGTTCTCCTATTTATACATGTACACAGTTGTAAGTAGCTGTTTTTAGCATTGAGCATTATCATCTGCTAATTCTATGATCTATCATACAGCTCTCCAGCCCTGTTAGCTGGTTTTTCCCTCCTGACATAGATCACATTTTTCTCTTCCTTTACACGTCTGGTAACTTTGTGTGTGTGTGGTGCTGGGTTTCAAACACCAGCTGCCTTCGAGGCAAGCGCTCTATCACTGAGCCCCAACCCATCATATTCTAATATATTATATAACTTATTTATTCTGCTTATTGTCAGTCTCTATCACCAGAAGGGAAGCTTCATGAAGCTGTAGGGATTATTTTGTCTGATTTACTGCTATTTCCCCACCACCTAGAATAGTGTCTTGCAGTAGTGGGTGCTCAGTCATCATAATAGGAACACTTATGTAGTGTCTGCTATGAGTGGGCCAGGCATATTTTAAGTGCTTTGTATTTGTAAACATTTATTGAATTATTGAGTTAATGTATACTTTTTAAATGGGTCTCAGAAAACTATTTGTTAGAGTCTGTAAACAAGTCTGGATGGCGCCTGGCATTTTGCCAGAGGGAGTGGTTTGTGAAGTAATGCCAGTGAGCCATTAAGTGTGGAGATTCCTTATTGGTTGACTGCTGTATCTAGTTTATGTTAATGAAGATAAGCTGTGTGGAATGTATATATACCCCTCCTGTCCTACAATAAACAGCTCCCACTCCTGCTGTATCAATGTACACAAGTTGCTCGTCACCCCCCGTTATTTTGCTGCAGCCGGACTGCGGCAACTATTGGTTTGTAGGGTTTTGCTTTTGAGGTTTTTGTGAATAGGGTTACCTATTAGTCATCAAGCAGGATTGAAAAATGAAAATTTGTTTGGCAGATCAACCCCAGGTTGTAACAGCGGCTATTCATGTCACTGCGTTGAGAAGGACTGAAGTCCGGCGTGGTACCATAACTGATACCTGCTGTCTCAGAGAACGGAGGCATGGAGGTCTTGCTTCTGCAGGGTTGCTGACCGTATGGAGGGTTAACTTATCACGTTGGTTTAAATGGCTAGCGTGCATGCATGTGTGTGTGTATGTGTGTGTGTGTGTGTACATGTGCATACAATGCAATATATTTTCTTTTTTAACTTTTAGGTAATTTGATGATGTACAAAAGTCAAACATTGGGCATAATACTTAATATAATATTGAATTTCAACATTGAAAAAGATCTGTGAAAGAAAGAACTTATAAGTAATGATCACATTGTAACTAATGCTGTTTTCCCTCCTTCTGGTATGAAGAAAATATTTTTTATCGTCAATTATTGCTATGGAGGTTTTTGGTTCATACTGTGAAACTATCAGGGCTAATGCGCACATTAGAGAATTGTACTCTTCAACTGATTGCTAAGCAGATTTCATCTAGCAGTTCACCACCTTCTACCAAGAAAACTCAGACTTCTAAGTCTGCAACCTACTCTTTTCTGTGTATGTACTTCTTAGAACATGGGGTTTAATTTTCTACATTTCCATGTTTCTGAAGAAGTGTCACTTTAGAACAAACATGTTACTTCTGCTTTTAAACTTATTAGACTTCCTTTTCATGGAGGGTTTTATAGATTCTAAAGTACCAGGGAGCTTCATTTTTCTTCCTGGCTAAATAATGTGATTAGATGTTTGAAGGATCATATGAAACTAATTATTTTACCTCTTTCAGCTGAAATTCTCTTTTTATAAAAGGAGTCGTGTAGAATGGTTCTATTATAGTTCATTCCTGTTGGCAACTACTATTTAAATTTATCATTCATTATTTAACAAAAGCCAGGAAATTCTTGAGAACTCAAGAGAAATAAAGTTACTCTTCTAATATTTTGTTGGAAGTTTTTTCTTTTGAAGAAAAAAACTTAATGTTAGCATCTGCACGAAAACTAGACATTCAGACCAAAGCAGTGTCACCTTCCTCCACCCTTTCAGTGACCCAATCACGGTAAGCCAGAAATGCTGGCGTGTAACAAAAAGAATGGAAGTCACAGACACATCTCTCCGTCCTTCCAACATCCCCGGATGTTATAACCTTAGGCTGACCTCCCCTTGATGAGGACCCTTGGATATGGAGAGGGGCCAGGTCTTCCCTAGAGGCACACACTGAATTTGTAAAGAGGATCCTGAAACTTCTTCTCCACCTTGAGATATTTGAAGATCTGATAGTCTAGTTATTTAGCATCCTACAGTAGACCATAGAAATTCTAGGCATACAGTATGTAGTCAGGGGTCATTACTGAGGAGGAAGAGTTTTTTATTTTTATTTTTAGTTGTAGATGGACACAATACCTTTATTTTATTGTTTATTTATATATGGTGCTGAGGATTGAACTCAGTGCCTCACGTGTGCGAGGCAAGTGCTCTGCCACTGAGCCACAACCCAGCCCTAGATTTTCAATTTTTTTTTAAAGAGAGAGCGAGAATTTTTTTAATATTTATTTTTTAGTTTTTTTCGGCGGGCACAACATCTTTATTTTTATGTGGTGCTGAGGATCGAACCCAGGCTGCACACATGCCAGGCGAGCGCACTACCGCTTGAGCCACATCCCCAGCCCAATCCCCCCTTTTTTAAGGGGTGAGGAAACACAAGTTTTAGGACAACTGAAGTTTTTCAGGCTCAACCAGAAAAGTGAAGGGAGTTGGGCACAGTGACACAGGCTTTTAATCCCAGTAACTCAGGAGGCTAAGGCAGGAGGATCACAAACAAACAAATAAATAAATAGATAAAAAGGTCTAAGGATGTAGCTGTGATAAAGCACCCCTGAGATCAATATCCAGGACTGGGGGAGCGGGCAGAGAAGTGAGACTTGGATATGAAGCAGATGTTCTTACATTACTTGTCAGTTATCCTTAAAATATATACCTTGAGTCTAGACAGTTCCTAGTGTTGGTAGGTCACTAATTCAGCTAACATAAAACAACTTTTCTGAGGCATAATTGATGCATCTATTTGGCTAGGAATATAGCTGAGAGGTAGGGCATGTGCTTAACAGATGCAAGGTCTTGAGTTGGATCCTAGAACCAGTAAATAAATAATAAAGAAGATGCATATATTTAAATGTATAACTTGATTGATTTGATCGCAGGCACATCAAGTCGATGGACATATTAAGCTCTTAAGTTCCCTTTGCTCCTTTGTAACCCATCTTTTTTTCCATCCAGGAAACCAGAGAGATGTTTTCTGTCACTTTTACATTAGTTTGCATTTTCTAGAATCTGATATAAATGAAATGACTTACTGTTACTTTTTTCAGTTCTTTCCTTCCTTTCTTTTGGTAGTAGGGATTTAACCCAGGGGTTCTTTACTACTGAGCCATATCCCCAGTCCTTTTCATTTTTCATTTTGAGCAGAGTCTCACTAAGCTGCTTAGGTCTTTGTTCAATTGCTAAGGCTAAGGCTGGCCTTGAACTTGGGATCCTCCTGCCTCACCTCCAAAGGCACTGGTATTACAGGCATGAATCATGGGTGCCCAGTGCCTGTTCAGCTTCTTTCAATGAACAGAATTATTTGACATTCATCTAGACAGTTGTGTGCATCAACAGTTCCTTTTGATTGCCGAATACTATTCCACTGCATGAATACAGATGTTCCTTGACTTACTCTGGGGTTTAATCCTGATGAACTCCTGGTGAGTTGATAATCTCAAAATGCAAAATGCATTTAATACATCTAACCTGCTCAACACCATCTGCTCAACCTTCTAACCTACCTTTAATATGCTGAGAGCACTTACCTTAGTCTACGGTTAGGTAAAATCGTCAAGCACAATGCCTATTTCATAATAGAGTGTTGAAAATCTGACGTAATTTATCCAATACTCTACTGAAAATGAAAAACAGAACAATTATGTGGGTGTGGTTTTGCATCCTCATAAAATGGAAAAATCCTTTGGGGCTATTACAATGAAGTTGTTATGAATTTGTGTAAAAGTCTTTGTGTGGATGTAGGCTTTCATTTCTCTTGGGTAAATACCTAAGAGGGGAATGGCTAGGTCATGTGGTAGGTTAAATATTTTAAGAAACTGCCATTTTCTCCCCAAAGTGGTAGTGTATCTTTTGTTCCTACCAGCAGTGTATGAAAGTTCTAGTTGCTCCACAATTTGCCAACACTTAATATGGCCAGTCTTTAATTTTTGGCCATGTCTAGTGGTTTATGTAGTGATATCACATTGTGGTTTTAACTTGCATCTTCCAAATAGCTAATGATGTGAAGTATCCTCTCATGTACACTACACCCATCCATCTTGGTATTGTCTCTCTTTAGATCTTTTGCTAATTAAAAAAATTAGACTATTTTCTAATTGAATTGTAAGAATTCTTTACATGTTCTAGATACAAGTATTCTGTTGGATATGTTTTGCAAATATGTTTTTTCATGTTTGTTTACAGTCCTTTTTTAAAAACATATTTTTTAGCTATACTCGGACACAATATCTTTATTTTGTTTATTCATTTTTTTTAAAGAGAGAGAGAGAATTTTTTTTTTTAGTATTTATTTTTTAGTTTTTGGCAGACACAATATCTTTGTTTGTATGTGGTGCTGAGGATTGAACCTGGGCCACACGCATGCCAGGCGAGAGCGCTACCGCTTGAGCCACATCCCCAGCCCCTGTTTATTCATTTTTATGTGGTACCCAGGATGGAACCCAGTGCCTCACATGTGAGAGGCAAGCGCTCTGCCGCTGAGCCACAACCCTAGCCCCTTGTTTACAGTCTTGAAGAGAACGGAAATTTAACTTTGATTATGTCTAACTTATTTTTCTTTCTGGTTTAGGATTTCATATCCTACTTAAGAAATCTTTATCTAAGCTACTCATTCAGATTGGTAATTCAAGATTCTCCTGTATCTTCTTGTTAAAAGTTTTATATGGGGCTGGGGATGTGGCTCAAGCGGTAGCGCGCTCGCCTGGCATGCGTGCGGCCCGGGTTCGATTCTCAGCACCACATACAAACAGGGATGTTGTGTCTGCCAAATACTAAAAAATAAATGTTGAAATTCTCTCTATATATACCTCTCTCTCACTCTCTTTAAAAAAAAAAAGTTTTATAGATTACTATATTTTTAAAAATTATTTTTGTTTGTTCGTGGTGTTGGGGTTGAGCCTAGGGTGGTCTCACACATGTTAGGCAAGTATCTACCTCTAAGCTGCACCCCCCAGTCTTGATTGTAGTATTTTTAAATTAAATTTTAAAAAATTAAATTGCAATTTTTTTCTTTTACAGTTACTCATGGAAAAATTCTTTGCAATAATAATACTTTTTCTTTTATGACTTTAATATAACTAAATTTTTATAGTTTTTAAACTTTCTATAATGTCAGTATTCCCCATTTTTGTTACATATAGAGTCAACAAACATTTCACTGATTTAGTCAATATTTAAAGAATAGTGAGAAGAAATTCATAAAATTTTTATATTATGCTCCTTTTCATACATTCTATTCATCTCTTTGCAACATATATCTTCCTATTCTATGAATTGGGAAGCTTTAAAATTTATTTAGAGTGAAGTTTTGTTTTTTTCTTTTTGCAGTACTGGGTGCTCCACCTTGGGGATACATTCCCATCCTTTTTTTTTTTTTTTTTGGTACTGGTACTGGATTGAACTCAGGGGCACTTGGCCACCGAGCCACATCCCAGCCCTATATTTTATTTAGAGACAGGGTCTCACTGAATTGCTTAGTGTCTCCTAAGGTGCTGAGGCTCTGTCCTTGAATTTGTGATCCTCCTGCCTCAGCTTCTTGAGTTGTTGGGATTATAGGCCTGCACCACCGCGCCCAGCAGGCCTGGTTTCTTTTAAAGATGTTCTGAATGTGTACAGAACCCCCAAATGGGAGATAATCCCAGGGGTCATCTAGGCCAAGCCCTTTATTTTTGGTTATAAGGAATCATACCCAGGGAATACATCAGGTGCCAACCATCAAGTGTTACATTCAATGTTTACATAGAACATGTTTCTTCAGCTCATGTTCAAACTGAGCAGACCTCAGAGGAGGCAATCGCTGTGAAAGTTGTTCTCTAATATAGTGATTCCCCAAATTGACTGTATATCAAAATCACCTATAGAGTTGGTTTTTGTGAGGGGTGGGTACCGGGGACTGAACTCAGGGGCCCTGTACCACTGAGCCACATCCCCAGCCCTATTTTGTGTTTTATTTAGAGACAGGGTCTCACTGAGTTGCTTAGCTTTTGCTGAGGCTGGCTTTGAATTCCAGATGCTCCTGCCTCAGCCTCCCGAGCTGCTGGGATTACAGGCTCATGTTCTTGCCAAATTCCCCCTACGGGCAGTGGAATTTGGGGTTCCTCTATGTGAATCGGGCTGGCTGCAGAATTAAAGCTGAGAAAGAGAAAACCACAGGACACAGGAAGTAATTTTAGAAAGCAGGGTAGGATGGCTGTCCGATCTTCGGGATGGAACTTCCATACGGGAAAGAGAGAGCGAGAGCTGCACTTGCTTTATTTACATGGAGAAACATCAAAGGTTTTCCATGGAATGTTCTTTGCCAAATAAGGTAGGGGGTGGGCTGTCTAGTCCCAATGGGTTATGCTCACTCCAGAGCTACTGAGCTGTCCCACTAGTAGAGAGGGGCAGAGATCTCATGCCTTGGGCAGTTTATACACAGGAATGCCAGGATCGTCTCCAAGGGGAGCCCTAAGTCTCCATGGCTCAGTACGGAGTAAAAGACCACTCAAGTAGCTTCACGGGTGGCATCCCACAGTGCACCACCTCCCCCGGTTCACCTATAGAGTTTTAAAACTGATTTCATAAACTGTGCCTCAGACATGAGTCAGAATCTCTAAGTTCAGGACATGGAAATCCACTTGAAATGCGTATGACTTGTTTGGGCAGGTATGGGCTCTAATGCTTTAAAGCAATAAAAGAAGGGAGAAAAATTTTATTTGCCTCTGAAGTAAATTTCTCTTTGCTAACACAAGCAAACTAACTTGACAAGCTAGTCAAAAGACAGTAGCTCCACATGGGTTGTGACAAAAATATCTAACATTTTTGAGTCCTTATAATATGCTTAGTTCTTTTGATGCATTAATATATTTGATTCGTTAATATATTTGATCCTCATGTCAATACAATGAGATAGGTTTTATATTATCTTCACTTTATGGATAAGCAAATAGAAATGGGCAAAGATTAAGTAAGTCACCTAAATTTACATAGTAATAAAGTGGAGGACCAGGGAAAGAAGATGCTTAGGATGACCCAGAACTGGTCAGAGTTACCTGCTGGGAATTTGTCTTACAGCATTTGTACTCCACATCTACAAGCCTTTGGAATTTAATACATCCCTGCTAATTCACGTAACAGGTGAGGGTAAGAATAGAGGTAGTTTGGACCACACAGAGGCGAGTGAAGGGAGGGGAGGGGGTATGGGGGTAGGAAGGATAGTAGAGTGAATTGGACATTATGACCCTATGTGCATATATGATTACATGACCTGTGTAACTCTATATCATGTACAACCAGAAGAATAAAAAGTTATACTCCATTTACGTATGATTGTCAAAATGCATTCTACTGTCACGTACAACTAATTAGAACAAATAAAAATATTAACAAATTTAAAAAATTTTAATTCATCCCTCTGAACTTATATTAGTTGATATTAGTGTGTATTGCTATCTCATTTATAAAGATAGTTTAAATTTCAGGACTTGTAATGGAACATATATTCTTTAAATATGTAGAAAATATTTTAAATATTAAATGTATGTTTTTTTTTTTTAAGAGAGAGAGAGAATTTTTTTTAACATTTATTTTTTAGTTTTTTGGCGGGCACAACATCTTTGTTTGTATGTGGTGCTGAGGATTGAACCCGGGTTGCACGCATGCCAGGAGAGCGCGCTACCGCTTGAGCCACATCCCCAGCCCAGTTTTTTTTAAGATAATGAACTCAAGTCCGTCTTCCTTCCTTCCTTCCTTTCTCTCTCTCTCTCTCTCTCTCTCTCTCTCTCTTTCTCTCTCTCTTTCTTTCTTTCTACTGGGGATTGAACCCAGGAGGGCTTTACCTCTGAGCCACATCCCCATTCCTTTTTATTTTTTAAATTTTGAGACAGGGTTTCAACCAAGTTGCTTAGGGCCTAAGTTTTTTTCTTTTTAGTATTGAGGATTGAACCCATGTGTGCTTAACCACTGAGCCATATCCTCAGCCCTTTTTTGTATTTTATTTAGAGACAGGGTCTCCCTGAATAGCTAAGTGCCTCACTAAGTTGTTGAGGCTGACTTTGAACTCACAGTCTTCCTGCCTCAGCCTCCCAAGATGCAGGGCCTAAGTTTTTGAGGCTGTCCTTGAACTTGTTTTCCTCCAGACTCAGCCTCCCAAGAGGCTGGGACTGCAGGCCTATGCCACCATGCTTGGCTCCCACATTGACACTTGCATTTATTTTCCCCTTTCACTTAATAGGAAAGTCCACAAATCATGGCCTCAGAGCTTTAAAAATAGTTTAAGGTTGTTGAAGCAAGCTTGTTAGTCACTTTGTAAGCTCCCTGCACATCAGAAGCAGCAAAGTTGAAACAGGGCTGCTTTGGTTTGCCGGGCCTGGTAGAGAAGCGCACCAGCCCTGTCTTCGCTTATGCCAAGAGACTGCTTTCTCTGCAAAGAGCTTTTCTTCCCTAAAAAGATAACTCCTATCTGCTCTTAAAGGTTTGCTCCAATGCCAGTATTTCTGCATAGATTTCTCCAAATCCTTATTTACCAATGCCTGCCCCCTGGCAGCACCTAGAGCCAATTGATGGATCCTCTCAATTCCAATAATGCTGTTGCATAGCTCTTATCAAGCCTGTCAAATTTGTTTTATGAACGTGTGTGTGTGTGTGTGTTAGTGTGTGTGTGTGTGATGTATAAATGTGAGCTTTTCCAGAAGGTTTAGGTCAGGTTGTACTCATCTTTTTATTCACAGGGGTCTGGTACAGTGGCAGATATTATGAGCCCTAAAAAAAAAAAAAAAGTGGCAGGCAGAACCACCTGGCAGGACAAAAAAAGTGAAAAGATCAATTAACTCATCAACTAATAATGTCATCTACTATTATTCATCCAGCTTTAAAGGAAGGACTTTCGATGTGTGTTGGCCTTGCTATATGTGATAGCAACAGTTGATCAGGCAAACTCTAGCACACTTTAAAAAGTCTATTCCAAATGTCAGAATGAAAAAGGACCTTTACTTCTGCTCAAGATGGAGTCACAAAAAAACATTTTTACCTCCCTGACTAAAACAAAAGAACAACAGAAACCCAGGCAAAGTGTAGGACATTATGATTTTCAAGGAGCTGGGCATCAGGTGACAAATGACAAAGCTGGCTGAGAAACGCCCTCCTGCTGCCCTGTGAGAGCCTCGGGCTGGGATGCAGGAAGAGGGAAACCCCGTGGAGTCGGTGGGTTCTGAGTTAACAGGGTGCAGGTGGAGCTGGGGACATCAAGGTGGTTAGAGTTGGTGGGAAGGAGACAGAGAGAACCCTAGACTTCAGTGAAAGAAACTGAAGTCGATAGGCGTCAGTTGGAGGCCAGGGTGAGGCTGTGTTTACTGTTTGCTGTGGCATCAGAGGCTAAAATTCCCTGTAGTGTCCTTATTGTGTCTCCCTTTGTTGTCGGGGTGCCACCACAGACTTCTTAGGTTGGGTGTGAGCCTTGCAATTCTATTAGCTACAATTCTCTGTTATCACAGGGGACCTTGTTGAGGTGGGGGTGAAAGGAGGCAACCTCTGGTCCTATGACGAGGCCCCGTATTTAGTGAGCCTGTCTCCCAGTCAAAAGCCAGAGAGGCAGGAGTTGGATATTTCCCTTTCCTCGGGTATAGGAGGCTTTAGTAAAACCCCAGTGGATCAGACTCTGGTAAATAATCTCCCTTGAGTGCCAGCCTTGTTACAACAAACAGAGAGCTCTGAAAGTACTTTAAATTGGTTGCTTTTTCCTTCCTCCTGCCAGAAGCACAAGAGGAGACTTTCATCCAGTTCTCACCGTGAGAACCTAGCAGGGACTCTGGAGGTAAAACTCAAGAATGTGTGGCTACCCTCTACCTGTAAGCTTTTCCACACTCCAGCAATTTGTTAATTGAGTTTTAATTGCTCCTACCAGTTCTGGCTTCAGCTGCAGGCTTCTCCTCCTGGGCTTTTGCTGTTAGTGAACTGATTTTCTGTTTGCCTCTTGCAGGTTTTGTGGGCACCATTTTGCCCTGTGACCCCTGCTTTCTGATGGATCTAAGAATAGTTGTTGATTTTCCATTTGTTCAGCTTTTTCGTGTTGTGAAGATGGAGAGATGACTTGAAGTTTTATATATAGTCCGACTGGAAATGTGGACACCTTTAGAAGGCCTCCCTCAAAAATTTAGTATGGTTCATATCAGCGCATGTGTGGGAGAAACTTTCTGAGGCCAAGATAAAACCGTTATATTGGATTAGGAAACAGTGCGTGACATTCATCCAGCACTGGGGATGGTGCCAGTTTCCACCCATCAGACTAGAAACACCATCATCCTCCAGGCATTGGAGAATACTCAGGAAGGTATGCCCTGCCTAATTAGCCATAGATTGGACACTGCTTCAGATTGCTAAACAAATTATGAAAGCAAGAACGAAAAGGGTCAAAGTACTGTCAAGTAACTTAGCTGGACCCTCTAAAAATATCAAGAAGTTTAACAGGAATATTTAAAAAATTTAGTAATGCTAGGCATGATGGCACATGCTGGTAATCCCAGTGATTTGGGATTGCAAATTTTTTTTTTCTTTTTTTTGGTACCAAGGATTGAACTCAAGGGCTCCCAACCACTAAGCCCCATCCCCAGCCCTATTTTGCATTTTATTTAGAGACAAGGTCTCACTGAGTTGCTTAGTGCTTCATCTTTGTTGAGGCTGGCTTTGAACTCACAATCCTCCTGTCTCAGCCTCCTGAGCTGCTGGGATTACAGCGTGTGCCACTGCAAGTGTTTTAGTCAGCTTTTTTCACTGCTGTGACTAAAAGACCTCATGAGAACAATTTTAGAGGAGGAAAAATTTTGGGGGGGGCTCAGATCAAAGGTCTCCATCCAAAGACAGCTGGCTTCATTCCTCAGGGTTTAAGGTGAGGCAGAACATCATGGCAGAAGAGTTATAGCGGAGGAAAGCAGCTCAGGACTTGCTCAGGAAGCAGAGAGAGACTCCACCCACCAGGTACAAAATGTGCCCCCCCCAGAGACAGGCTCCTGCAGCCACGCCCTACCTGCCTTCCCCTACCACTCAGTTAACCCCTATCAGGTGATTAATTCACTGATTGGGATAAAGCTCTCACAACACAATCATTTCACCTGTAAGCCTTTTTACCGGTGTCTCACACCAGATCTTTTAGGGAACACCTCTCATCTAAACCATAAAAGCAAGTATAAGTCCAGTCTCAGCAATTTAGCAAGACTGTTCCCCCCCCAAAAAAAAGGTACGGGGGGGGGGCGGCTGGGGTTTTGAAGAGCGCTCGCCTAACACTTGTGAGGCACTGGGTCTGATCCTCAGCACCAAATTAAAAAAAATAATTACATAAAATAAAGTCATCAGGTCCATCTACAACTAAAGAAAAAATATTACCAAAAAAAAAAAAAAAAAAAGTTCTGAGGATTCAATTCAGTGGTAAAGTAGCTCTGGTTTCAATCCCCAGTACCCTCCCCGCTGAAAATTCAGTAATCAACAAGATAAAATGCACAGTTTGTACCATTCAATTAATGATTATTAGGTGTGCAAAAAAGGAGAAAAACATAATTCATTTTGAAAAAAAAATCCAGCAAAACTAATCCTCAATGACAAGATGTTAGAATCACCAGACAGCTAGGTGTGCTGGTGCACACCTGTAATCTCAGTGGCTCAGGAGACTGTGGCAGAAGGATTTCAGATTCACAGCCAGCCAGAGCAATTAAACAAGAACCTATCTCAAAATAAAAATCAAAAAAAGAATTGGGGGTGCAGCTCAGTAGTAGAATGTCCTTGGGTTTAATTCCCAGTACTGCAAAAAAAAAAAAAAAAAAAAAAAAAGACAGGGACAATTCATTCCAATGAATTGAAAACAGGAACTCAAACACATTCTTACACCCCAGCGTTCATCACAGCATTAGCCACAATAACTAAAAGGTGGGAACAATCCAAGTTTCCATCAACTGATGAATAGATAAACACAACATGGTATATCCATACAATGGAATATTATTAAGCCATAAAGAGGAATTAAGTTCTGATACAGGATGAACCTTGAAACATTACACTAAGGGAAATACACCAAGCATGGAAAGGCAAGAATTGAATGATTCCACTTATATTTAACATTTAGAATAGGCAAGTGCGTTGAGACAGAAAGTAGACTAGATATTAGAAGACGCAGGGGAGGGGGAAATAAGGAGTTTGTATTTGGGGTTATGAAAAATTTGAATATAAATAATGGTGATGGTTATACAACATTGTGAATATAATTGCTGAACTTTTCTTTTCTCACAGGGATTGAACTTGTGTTATCTTCCACTGTTTTACACCCCCAGGCCTTTTAATTTTTTACATTTTTGAGACAGGGTCTTGCTAGGTTGATGAGGCTGGCCTTGAGCTTGTGATCCTCCTGCCTCAGCCCCTGGGATTACAGGCATGCACTGCTGCGTCTGGCTGCTGCACTGAGTTATATACTTGGAAATAGTTAAAATGGTAAGTAAAAAAAAAAAAAAAAAGCCCAGCAACAGTGAAAGGAAGATTTCCCCCAGAAACACAACTTAAGAAGCTTAGAAGGAAGGCAACGGGGAAATTATAATACACTAAGCCAATGGTTAAAATCAAGACTTATGTCGAGTGTGAAGAGTGTATAGAAGAGCTTCCACCTAAGCCTGTTTGGGGTGTTTGGGAATTTGGAATGATTATGGTGAGAGCTGAAACCTCTCCTCGGCTCAGAGCAGGAAGAGTCCAGAGGGCAGGGACGGGTGCAGGGCTGCAGGAGCAGGCAGAGGCCGAGGGAACGCTGCCTGGCGTGCCAAGAGAAAGGCTTGGGTTTTTTCCTTCTTGGAAAGTGGTAGCTGTTAAAGAGTTTTCAGCAGTGGGGTGGACTGTTAAGCTTTCATTTGCTATTTAGAAACATGGCTCTGGCAGGAATGTGGAGGAGAGAGTAAGAGGAGCAAGAGTAAGAGGAGCAAGAATGGAGCAGGAAGGCGGGCACGGTGGCACATGCCTGTGATCCCAGCAGCTCGGGAGGCTGAGGCAGGAGGATCACAAGTTCAAAGCCAGCCTCAGTCATTAATTGAGGTGCTAATCGACTTAACGAGACCCTGTCGCTTAAAAAAAAAATCCACACACACACACACACACACATATATATATATATATATATATATATATATATATATATATATACACACACACACACACACACACACATATACATATGTATATAAAAAGGGCTGGGGATATGGCTCAGTAGTTAAGCATCCCTGAGTTCAATCCCTGTTCCAAAAAAAAAAGGAGCAGGAGGACTCCTCAAGAGGGTCAGGAAATAATGAAGATGTGGGAAAGTATTTAGCTGACCTGGGGCAAAAGGAAGAGGACTGGAGAAGAGGAGTGGTCCAGTACGTGGCTGGAGACCACACACAAACCCTGCTTCTGCTGCTTTTCATTTTCTGCGCACCCTCTGCACATTCAGGGCTGCAGACACCCTCTGGCAGGATGGGTCCAGAGAAGTCACTTCTTGGTCTTCCTTCCTGCCTGTCTCCTCTCGGGCTCAAGTCCCTTAGCAAAGCAGAACAGAAATCACCCCTTGTCATTTAACTCCCAGGTGGCTCTTATTTGTCCCATGCTCTTTCCTGATTCAGGTCCTTCCGTTATTTCTGAGCCGTACAGCTTGCTGCTTCCCTGGCTTGGCTCTGCCAACCTCATTTGGGAAGTGTCAATAAAACAATCAGATGAGCAATGTAGCCTCATATCCCCACCGCCTCTGCCCCCGGACATGAGCACTAATTTCTGACACATATAAGAAGCAAGAGGTAGTTCTGCTGACTCTGTCTTTAATAAGAATATTCAGCAGGGCGTGGTGGCACATGCCTATAATCTCAGCGGCTTGGGAAGCTGAGGCAGGAGGATTGCAAGCACAAAGTCAGCCTCAGCAATATAGCAAGGCGCTAAGTAATTCAGCGAAACCCTGTCTCTAAATGAAAATACAAAAAGGGCCCCTGGTTAAGCACCCGTGGGCACCCAGTGCCAAAACAAAGAATATTCGGGATGGACCTTAAAATCATCATTTTTCTTTGCTCAGTGCTGTAAAATGGCCCATAGGACATGAGATAGGGATTTAGGATAAAGTGAGAGACATACTAAGTCTTAAAGGAAATGCCCAGGGACCACTGAAATGCAGAAAGCACAGTTGTAAATCTTGAAGGGCACACCCTCGGCCTCCGCCCTTGTGAAATGAAAGGAATATGCAAATGCAGGGAAACTAGCATGAAATCTGTGTGGGCCCCCTTCTAATCTGGACCCTAACTACAGCCCTTCTATAAACATTGAACCTCCAACCCCAGGAGGGGCTTTTAACTCTCAGAATTTTGGCCTGCATTCTCCCTTAAATGTGTATCTACTTCCTAAATAAACTTCTGTCTGTGCCCTTGTCTGGCTCCTGCTGAAATTCTTTTCCTTCACCAAAGCCAAGAAGCCCAGCAGGGCCTGAGTCAAATTCCCCCTCCTCTCTGGGAACCTCTTGGAGCCTCATTCAGAGACATCTCTACTCCTATGATAGGCAACCACGAGAGAAAGGAAACTTTCAGAAGACAATCTGCCTTTCATTTCAAGGTTGGGCCATGGCCAGCGTCTACTTTCTGAGGAGCCATTGGAAAGTCTTGACAAGAAGTGAAATTTGTTACTACAGCTGCTCCCACCAGCTGACCAATCAGCTACGAATTCGTGGACATGAACGCTGGCCGGCACCAATCACTGTAGATGTTTGCCTTCCTAATCCCAAACCCTTTGTTCTCTCTTCAGAACACAGTGTCAGTTTCATCCAAATCTGTGTGTCCAGGATTACGATTCCTAATACCCCCAATAAAGTCCTTTTGCATTTAAAATAAAAATAGTGTGGGCTGGGGTTGTGGCTCAGAGGCAAAGAACAAGCCTAGCATGTGCAAGGCACTGGGTTTGATCCTCTGCACCACATAAATGTAAAAATAAAGATGTTGTGTCCACCTATGACTAAAATAAATAAATAAATAAATAAATAAATAAATAAATAAATAAATTTAAATAAAAATAGTACAATGTCTTGAGTCCAGAAATCCAGGGCAAGTTTATGAAGTAGGAAGGGGAAAATGAAATTGTCATTTTTGTCTCTGAAAGAATATTATATTAAACAAAGGGAAGGGGATGCAGTCATTTTGCAGCTTCCTTGGAGGAGGGAACAATAAGAAATATCATAGGCATCTAGGCCCGGCCTGTAATTTCAAGCTATTCGAAGGCTGAGGCATGAGGATCACAGGGCAAGCCCAGCCTGGGAAATTTAGAAAGACCCTGTCTCAAGATAAAATAAAAAGGGCTGAGGATGTAGCCTGGCAGTAGATTGTTCCTGGACTCAGTCCAGGGACTGATGCAGTATGTTCACAATTATCATAAATGATAGGAAGAATGGAGAGAAGAACAGAAAAAGAACTTCCTCAGGCCCTGAATGAATGCTCAGGAAGACCGAAAGCATTTGCTTCCCCAGGGGATTTGTACTCTTCTTTTACAAATGGCGAATGGAAGCAATTAAAACCACCACAACAAAAACTCCATGAGCCACAGAAAAAGCCACATTCAGAAGAGAAAAAAAATATAAAAGTGGGCTGGGGTTGTGGCTCAGTGGTAGAGCGCTTGCCTAGCATGTGTGAGGCACTGGGTTTGATCCTCAGCACTACATATGAATAAATAAAATGAAGGTATTGTATCCACCTACAACTAAAAAAATTTCTTTTAAAAAATAAGTATGTAAGAATGAAAGACAATTTGAGAAAAACCATGTAATGGAAAAACACCTGTAAAGTACTACAGTGAAACTTAAAAATACTGTTATTCTATACTCAGGAGAAATATCTTTTTTTTTTTTTGGCGGGGGTGGGGTGGGATACTGGGGATTAAACCTAGGGTGCTTAACCACTGAGCCACATCTCCTCCCCCATTTTTTAATAGTTTATTTAACAACAGGGTCTTGCTGAGTTGCTTAGTGCTACACTAAGTTGCTGAGGCTGGGTTTGAATTTGCATTCCTCCTGCCTCACCCTCCTAAACTGCTGAGATTATAGATGTGCACCACCTTACCCTGTGAGAAATATCTTTCAAAACCAAAGGGAGAAGACTTTTTTTTCAGACACACAAAAGCTGAAAGATCTGCATGATAAAAATTGTTAAAGAGCCTCTTTCTGGTTGAAGAAAAGTGATACCAACAAAATGGCCATACTACCCAAAGGTACAGATTTAATGCAATTCCTATTAAAATTCCAATGATGTGCTTCATAGAAACAGAAAAAAAAAGTCATAAAATTCATTTGGAAAAAATAGGAGGCCTAAAATAGCCAAATCAATCCTTAGCAAGAAAAGTGAAGCAGGAGACATCACAATACCAGACCTTAAATTATACTATAGAGCTATGGTAACAAAAACAGCATGGTATTGGCACCAAAACAGACATGAAGATCAATGGAACAGAATAGAAGACACAGAGACAAACTCATAAATACAGCTATCATACTAGACAAAGGCACCAAAAGCATACACTGGAGAAAAGTTAGCCTCTTTAACAAATGGTGCTGGGAAATTGGAAATCCATAAGTAGTAGAATGAAATTTAACCCCTATCTCTCATCCTGCGCAAAGCTCAACTCAAAATAGATCAAGACCTAGGCATCAGACCAGAGACCCTGAACCTACTAGAAGGAAATGCAGGTCCAATTCTCCATCATGTCGCTTAGGAACCGACTTCTTCAATAAGACTGCTAAAGCACAAGAAGTAAAATCAAGAATCAATAAATGGGATGGTATCAAACTACAAAGCTTCTTCACATCAAGGGAAACAATAAAGAGCATGAAGAGATAGCCTGCAGAATGAGAGAAAACCATTACTTCAGAAAGAACATTAATCTCCAGGATACATGAAGAACTCAAAAAATGTAACATCAAAAAAACAGATAACTGCTGGGCGTGGTATCGCACTGTAATCCCAGCAGGGGAGCCTGAGGCAGGAGGATTGAGAGTTCAAGATAGTCTCAGCAACTTAGCCTCACTAAGCAACTCAGTGAGACCCTGTCTCTAAATAAGATACAGAGAAGGGCTAGGGATGTGGCTCAGTGGTTAAGTGCCCATGAGTTCAATACCTGGTACCAAAACAACAACAACAACAAATAACTCAATCAAGGGGCTGTGGCTGTGGCTCAGCGGTAGTGCACTTGCCTGGCATGTGTGAGGCACTGGGTTAGATTCTCAGCACCACATATAAATAAATAAGAGTCTATCGGGCCTGGGGATGTGGCTCAAGTGGTAGCGGCGCTTGCCTGGCATGCATGAGGCCCTGGGTTCGATTCTCAGCACCACATAAAAATAAAAAAAAAGATTTTTGTGTCCACCTAAAACCAAAAAATAAAATATGTTAAACATTAAACAGAGACATGAGGTGGGAGGGAAAGGGAGAGAAAAGTGAAATTGCATGGAAATGGAAGGAGACCCTCATTGTTACACAAAATTACATATAAGAGGTTGTGAGGGGAATGGGAAAAAAACAAGGAGAGAAATGAATTACAGTAGATGGGGTAGAGAGAGAAGATGGGAGGGGAGGGGAGGGGGGATAGTAGAGGATAGGAAAGGTAGCAGAATACAACAGTTACTAATATGGCATTATGTAAAAATGTGGATGTGTAACCGATGTGATTTTGCAGTCTGTATTTGGGGTAAAAATGGGAGTTCATAACCCACTTGAATCTAATGAATGAAATATGATATGTCAAGAGCTTTGTAATGTTTTGAACAACCAATAAAAAAAAAAGAATAATCACAATATCATGTCTAAAACCCAAGAAAATAAAAAATTCTTTAATATTACCAAGAAAAAAAAAGAGTCTATCAACAACTAAAAAAATACTTAAAAAAACCCCCAATCAATAAATGGGCAAAGAACTGAACAGTCACTTCACAGAAGAAGAAATACAAATGGTCAACAAATACATGAAAAAATATTCAACATGTCTAGCAATTAGAGAAATGCAAGTTAAAACTACACTGAGATTTTATCTCACTCCAGAATGGTAATCAACAAGAATATAAGTAACAATAAATATTCATGAGGATGTGGGAAAAAGGGTACACTCACACACTGCTGGTAGGACTACAAATTGGTGAAACCACTCTGGAAAGCAGAATGGAGATTACTCAAGAAACTTGTAATACAACTACCATTTGACCCAGTTATCTCACTTCTCGGTTTTTACCCAAAGGACTTAAAATCAGCATACTACAGTGACTCAGTCACATCAATGTTATAGAAGCTCAATTCACAATAGCCAAGCTATGGTACCAACCTAGGTCCCCTTCAACAGATGAATGGATAAAGAAAATGTGGTATATATGCATAATGGAATATTACTCAGCCATAAAGAAGAATGAAATTTTGGCATTTGCCGGCAAATGGATGGAAATGGAGATTACCACGCTAAGAAATAGGCCAATCCTCCAAAATCAAAGGTTGAATGTTCTCTTTGATATTCAAAAGTGAACATAGAATAAGGTGGAGTGGAGGGAAAATAGGAATTTTGGATTAGACAAAGGGGAATGAAGGGAATGGAGGGGGAATGGAAATAGGAAAGACAGTAGAATGAGTCAGGTGCAATGGCTCGTGTCTGTAATTCCAGTAGGGGAGGCTGAGGCAGGAGAATCATGAGTTCAAAGCCAGCCTCAGCAAACGAGGTGCTTAGCAACTCAGTGAGACCCTGTCTCTAAATAAAATACAAAATAGGGCTGGGGATGTGGCTCAGTGGTCAAGCACCTCTGAGTTCAATCTCCGGTACTCAAAAGAAGAAGAAAAAAAAAGATAATAGAATCAATCAAACATAACTTTCCTATGTTCATATATGAATAAATGACCAGTGAAACTTCATATCATATACACCCACAAGAATGGGATCTTAATTAGAATAAGTTATACTCCATGTATGAATAATATGTCAAAATACACTTATTGTGATATATATCTAAAAAGAATAAGAAAAAGAAAATGAAATATATATATCTATACAATGGGATGAAATGGTAACTATGAAGGTAAACATAAAAGACTTTTTAAAATTTTTTTTTTTTTTTTTTTTAGTTTTCGGCGGACACAACATCTTTGTTTGTATGTGTGCTGAGGATTGAACCCGGGCCGCAAGCATGCCAGGCGAGCAGGCTACCGCTTGAGCCACATCCCCAGCCCAAAGACTTTGTTTTGTATATACATTTCTTTAAAAGATAATTGATTGCTTACAGCAAAAAGAATAACAGTGCCTGTGAGAGTCACAGTTGTGTACTGATGATGAACTACATAGACAATTGTGGTCCCCAAGGTTTTATCACCTCATGTTGGCTTGCTCATCTTGGTTTGTAGAATTACACTCTCTGATGTTCTCACAACAACAAAATTGTCTTACAATGCATTTCTTACATCAAGCAACACACAACTGTAGTAGTAAAATATGCCACAAGAGGCAGGAGGTTAGGACTTCAACTTTCTCCTCCTCCTTCTTTTTCTCCTCCTCCTCCTCCTCCTCCTCCTCCTCTTCCCCTATCCCTTCCTTCTTCTTGAGGTACTTTACCACTGAGCTGTATCCTCAATGCTTTTTATTTTTTATTTTGAGACAGAGTCTTATTAAGTTGCTTAGAGCCTTGCTCAGTGGTAAAGTCCCTCTGAGTACAATCCCCAGGATTCTCCCCACAAAAAAAAAAAAAAAAAAGAAAGAGAAGTCCATAATGATAGTTGAAGATTTCAATACTATACTCCCTTGTAATCATTAGAGCAACTATTTAGAAAATTGGTAGAGAATATAAAAGTTGAACACTAACAACCAACTTTATCTAGTTGACATTTATAAAATACTCCACTCACCCTCAACAGAAGACATATTATTTTTTTAAGAGCACGTGGAAAATTCCCTAAAATAGACCACATCTTAGGCTATAAAATTAGTCTGGGTAATAAATAAATTTATGTTTATTTATATACATACAACAACTGTTCTCTGATCACAATGGAATTAAATTAGAAATATGTGACAAGAAGATACCTAGAAAATACCCAAATATTTAGGGACTCCATCCCATACTTCTAAATAATCCATGGATCAAATGAAAAACCAAAAGGGCAAATAGTAATTATTTTAAACTGAACAAAAATATTAGGTATCATATCTTGTGACTTGATGTCAGTCATAGCTGCTGACAAGTTAGGAAACTTGTAGTGATGTTAGTTAGTCCAGGTGACTTTGGTGAGAGGAAATCCAACATAACTTTTGTCCCTGCTATCTCCACCATTTTATTTAAGAAATCACGGATCACATACTAGGATGACTTGGAAGGAGCCTGACTGACATCTACCTGATAAATCATCTTGTTAACCTCCTTGGGAAGGCCATTCTCTCCAGTGATGCCCCTTGGGTGGGACTAACATGGACAAATTGCTTAGAATGCAGAATTTTGCTAAATTTCTTTCTTTTAGTTCTTTCCTCTTCTTTGCCTCTGTTGTATTTGATGCTCATGAGTGCAGAGCCTCTAAGGTTAAGTGTCTTCAGGGTTGAAACCCTGCTTATTTGGGGGGAAAAAATGAGTTTAGTCATTTGGCTGTGCAGAATGGTTGAGAGAAACTGGAAGCCATTCCATAAACAGAATTCCAAACATTACTCACTCCTTCACCCTCACCTCTGAGGTCTCTAGTGCCTCCAAAGCCCTGACAAGCTTCTTCTTCTTCTTTTTAAAATATATATATTTTTTGTAGTTGTAGATGGACAGAATGCCTTTATTTTGTTTATTTTTATGTGGTGCTGAGGATCAAACCCAGTGCCTCGGGAGGGAAAGGGAGAGAGAAGGGAAATTGCATAGAAATGGAAGGAGACCCTCAGGGTTATACAAAAGTACATACAAGAGGAAGTGAGGGGAAAGGGAAAAATAATACAAGGGGGAGAAATGAATGACAGTAGAGGGGGTAGAGAGAGAAGAGGGGAGGGGAGGGGGATAGTAAAGGATAGGAAAGGCAGCAGAACACAACAGACACTAGTATGGCAATATGTAAATCAATGGATGTGTAACTGATGTGATTCTGCAATCTGTATATGGGGTAAAAATGGGAGTTCATAACCCACTTGAATCAAAGTGTGAAATATGATATATCAAGAAACATGTAATGTTTTGAACAACCAACAATAAAAAATTAAAAAAAAGTAAAAAAAAAAAACAAAACCCAGTGCCTCACACATGCTAGGCAAGCGCTCTGCCACTGAGCCACAGCCCCAGCCCCCACCCGCTTCTTCTATTCGCTAGCTCTCTGGGCTGTTAGTTGGCAACTTTCTGTATTTTTCTATATCAGTTATCATCTGGTTTCTTCTTCCCAAATATTTGTTGAGATCTCGTGTATAAATCAGGAGGTAGAGCTAACAAACATATAAGATCCTTTTGCTATGTTTAACTTGGACTCCCCGTTAATCCACTGTTTTACCAAGAAAAAGGTTTTCCCTTATTTCTGTACAGTTATGCATTGCTTCTCAATGGGGATATTTTCCATGAAATGCTGCCATTATGCAAATATCACAGAAGTACTTACACAAACCTAGATGATGGATCAATCACTCAACACAATCTCTTGGGACAATCAAGAGATATGTTAGGCAATATGTGAGGCTGCCAGTGTAATGCAGCTAAATTGTTTTACAATTTAAAAAAAACTGAATAGAAGGCTGCAGATATAGCTCAGTTGGTAGAGTGCCTACGTTGCACGTACAAGGCCCTGGGTTCGATCGCAGGCACCATAAAAAAAAAAAAAGAACAAGGACACTGTGAAAAGACAATTGCTGCGCCCCTCCCCTGACTCAGGCAATGGCAAGGCCCTACTGAGGTGGATGGCACAAGGTGTCCATCCTCTGGAGGAGCGCAGTATGTTTCTGGGAATGGTCTGGTTTGTTTCTGTATTCCTTTAATAAGTATAGTTGCGATTTCTCATATGACCATTAAGTATGAAGGAAAAAACGTGACTTTCCCAATTAATGCAACTACTTCTAAAGAATAGATCTGTTTGCTCTAAATGCAATGATTCAGCTGTGGAACGTAAATTGTTAATGTTTAATGAAAAACCCCCTGTAGGAACAACAGTCAAGGAAGTTTCTGAGAAATTAATTTAAAATCTAGAGAAGAAGAAATAATGTTAAGAAGACAGATTAGTGCTTAGTACTGGGCAACTTGTTCTTGTTCCTGTGCACAATGGTTTGTGCTCTTACTCTTGTTTGAGTAAAATTAATAACAAGTTAACCACTTGCCATAACCATGGCACTGGTTCTAGTCAGTAAGTCAAGAAAGAATAGTCAAGGTATAGGCCAATAGTCTGGGACATTTCTAACTATTATTAAAAGTTAACTAAGCAGAAACAGGTCAAAGCAAAACGCGAACTGAAAGTAAAAATGCTTGCTTATGCCTAAGCCAAGAGACATTCTTCTATTCTAATTGCAGCTATGTAATACTTTGTTTCTTTGAATAATGATTCCTGTTTTGTAACCACAAAATACTGTGAGCCTGCCAAAATGAAAAGTATATATGATCAACTTCACAAGTAAAGATTGGGATTCAGCGCCTTCACTTTGGTGTCTGTGTTGTTTCTCCACCCCCCTTTCGCCGACTCCTCACCATCCGTTCGTCTCCTGAGACCCCCTGTTGGAGCTGGTCTCCGACAGACAATTAAATATGGTATAATACGTACATAATCTATTAACCGTTATTTATCATTATCAAGTATGATGTACTGTACATAATTTTATGTGCTAAATACTTTTATATGATGGAGAATTGGTTTGCTTACATCAGTATCATCACAAATATGTGGGTAATGATGTGTTGTGCTCTAACATAAGAATGTCTACAATGTTGCTAGGTGGCAGAAAATTTTCATCTCCTTTACATGCTTAGGAACCTCTGTCATACATGTGACCCACTGTTGACTGAAAACCATTATGTGGGACATGACTATATTTTAGATGTGGTTTGTTACAATCACTATTAACTATCTATTTTAGTAGAAGTAGATTAGAAAATACCTATCTCTATGACCCTGGCAGATTGTATTGATGTCACAACCCCAGCTAGGAGTACTAGAAGCAGAGCTACACTCTATTTGAGCCAGTCTTCAGAGGGAAATGTTCACTAAACTTTTATAGATAAGTTCCTGTCCAATATACTCAAATCCAAGCCAAGCACTGAGATCATCTCATGCAAAATTCAACCAGAAAGAGGGCCTCATTGTGTAATATGTCAGGAAAGGCACAGGGCAAACTGTTCAGTGACAATAATAGCCCCAGGAAATGTTCTTGAGT
Source organism: Marmota flaviventris (assembly GCF_047511675.1). NCBI lineage: Eukaryota > Metazoa > Chordata > Mammalia > Rodentia > Sciuridae > Marmota > Marmota flaviventris. The sequence continues at coordinate 26,219,680 of NC_092507.1, read as the reverse complement.
TTGGCAGAACTGAAAGGCGTGTTGTGACTAGGGTGATTAGGATCAGAAGTGCATCATCTATTCAACCACTGGGAGAAGGTACCCACCGGCCTGTGGCTACCTATCACCTTCTGTGAGGGGGCACGCTCTAGGCTGGGAACACCCCATCAACTGCCTACACAAACCACACAGAAATCAGCTTCCTGATAAGACACTTTCTCGTCTAGCAGACCTTTCTAATAAAGTTGCCCTCCTTGCCTCAACACCTTGTTACTTAACTTAAATGACCTGTTGTGTAGTGGACTTGGGTCCAGAAACAATTTTTCCTGTGTACTTTACCTTCTATCACCATGACTGCCCTTTTCCCTTTATGAGAAGCTAGAGTCATTAACAAAGAAACGACAGCTTCTACTGTTTGCCATTAATGGTTTGATGTTCTTTGTGATTTGCATCATTTGGCTCACATCTTACTTTTCCAGACTTTCCATACCTTGTGAGATATTTCAAATCCATGGGTGGCCTCACAATGTCTATCTACCATTATCAATATATATTTTTTAAAATATGTATATATAGCTGGGTGTGTAGCTTAGTGGTAGAGTGCTTGCATCTGCAAAGTTCTGGGTTGATTCCCAGTACTAAAAAAAGAAAATTAAAGAAAAGGATAAGAAAAAGAAGAGAATTATAGAATTATGAAACAGACAGACAGACATGAGAATACTGATCCCTCTTTAAATTTTTTTTTAAGGTCCAGAGGGTTTTTTTTTTTTTTTAAACACCTATCTATTAAGCTGTGAATCCATAGGCTGCAGCAGCTCAGCTCCCTTCCACTGGCTCTCACAAGGGGCGCTTCTCTGGGTGGAGCAGGCTGGCACTTCAGCTGAACCCAGGTGTCTCTGCTTTGGCTTCCTTCTTTTGTGATCATCTTCCTTCCCATGTTTCAGGAGGATGTCTTGGCTGGGGGAATGCTAGAGCCCTTAACACACTCAGTGCGCACACTAACTCTCCTGGGAAGACTCTTGCTCTTGCTTGCTTACGACAGTGCCAAGGGCATCCTGGGGAACACCGTGGACACTTGCACTTTGTCATGGAAACAATACTCTGGGGCGTTCCTTTCTGAACGGTACACATTCCCTTGATGTTTTCAATTTCACCTTTCCTATAGGTTCACTTGTGTGTAGCCAAAGGGACAGTCCATGTTTTCTTTTGCTATTGTTGTCTTGGAGATTGAACCCAGAGGCACTCTATCACTGAGTTACATCCCTAACCCTTTTTATTCATTTATTTATTTTGCCCTAAACCTAAAATCTGAAATGCTCCAAAATCTAAAACTTTTTGAGAACCAACCTGATGCCACAAGTGGAAAATTCCACACCTGAACTCACATGGTAGGTCACAGTGGAGAAGAGTCTAGTCCCAAGGGGTTTCAGATAAGAGTTATCAGCCTGTATTACACTTTTTGTCCCCGCACATCTATTTCAAACATGGTGAAAATTCATCTTCTATAATTTTACCCCAGTTGATATTCACCCTCAAATTGCAGGGATTTTAAAGGCATTTCTTTTCTTTCAGGTTATCTGAATCTTCCAGAGATATTTTCCAATGGGAAATCTCTCCTGTTATTTGTTTGTTAATTAATTAATTTATTTATTGAATTTATTTTTATTTATTTATACTAGAGATTGAACCAGGGGCGGTTTGCCTTTGGGCCACATTCCCAGCCCCTTTTTGTATTTTTATTTAGAGGCAGGGTTTTGCTGAATTGCTAAGGCTGGCCTTGAAGTTGTGATCCTCCTGTTTCAGCCTCTGAGCTGCTGGGATTACAGGAGTGCACCACCGAGCCTGACTATTTTATGTACATATATAAATTATTATTTTTTAAAACTCAGGGGGCACTTGGCTCCTGAGCCACATCCCCAGCCCTATTTTGTATTTTCTTTAGAGACAGGGTCTCACTAAGTTGCTAAGCATCTTGCCTTTGCTGAGGCTGGCTTTGAACTCTAATCCTGCCTCAGCCTCCCAAGCTGTTGGGATTACAGGCGTGTGTCACGGTGCCCAGATTATTTTTCTTTTATTTATTTATTTTGTGTGTGATACTGGGGATTGAACTCAGGAGCAATTTACCACTGTGCTAGCTACCCAGTCCTTTTTATTTTGAGGCATGGTCTCACTAAGTTCCCCAGTCTGGCCTTGAACTTGAGATCCTCCTGCCTCTGCTTCCTGAGCCACTTTGCCCAGTATAGAGCCTATTTTTTAAAATATTTTATTTTTTAGTTGTAGTTGGACACAATACCTTTATTTTATTTATTTACTTTTAACGTGGTAATGAGGATTGAACCCAGGGCCTCACATATGTTAGGGGAGCACTCTACCTACCGCTGAGCCACAATCCCAGCCCATTTTTAGAATGTCAATGTAACCAAGTCACTTTTCTTTAAAGATAGTGTTTTCCAGCTATATCTTTATCTACCTTTTATACTCAACCTGTCTGGACCTTTAATGTTTTAGATATGTCTCTTTTAAATATAATATACTTGCTTAGTTTTTAATCCACTGTGCCATCTGTTTTTTGACAACTTAGCATAGTTTTATTTTTTAAAATATTTATTTATTTATTTTAGTTGTACTTAGACAAAATACCTTTATTTTATTTATTCATATGTGGTGCTGAGGATCGAACCTAGGGCCCCGCACATGCTAGGCGGGCACTCTACTGCTGAGCCACAACCCCAGCCCAGCATAGTCTTATTGTGATTGTTGATGTATTTGGATGTTTGTGCCACTTAATTTTTCACATGTATTTGTTGAACTTAAAAATTCCTCTTCTTGGGGCTGAGGTTGTAGCTCAGTGGTAAAGTGCTCACCTAGCATGTGCAAGGCCCTGGGTTCAATCCTCAACACCACATATAAATAAATAAAATAAAGGTATTGTGTCTAACTACAACTAAAAAATAAATATTAAAAAAAATTCCTGGGGCTGGGATTGTGGCTCAGCGGTAGAACGCTCACCTAACACAGGTGGGACCCGGGTTCGGTCCCCAGCACCACATAAAAATAAAGGCATTGTGTTGTGTCCATCTACACCTAAAATAAATGTTTTTTTTTTGTCTGTTTGTTTTTGTTTTTGTTTTCTTAAAGAGAGAGGGAGAGAGAATTTTTTTAATATTTATTTTTTAGTTATTGGCAGACACAACATCTTTGTATGTGGTGCTGAGGATCGAACCCGGGCCACAGGCATGCCAGGCGAGCGCGCTACTGCTTGAGCCACATCCCCAGCCCTAAAATAAATGTTTAAAAAAAGAGTTTAAAAAAAACCTTAAAAAATTCCTCTTCTTGTCTTTTGCCCCCTTTGTATTGAGTTTCATTTTTTATTCCATTTTTCTTGAAGCTGTACACTGTCATTTAATAATATTAGTGATATAAACTGGGTGTGGTGGCACACTCCTGTAATCCCAGCAATCTGGGAGGCTGGAGCAAGATGATCCCAAGTTCGAGGCCAGTCCAGCAATTTTAGTGAGACCTTGTCTCAAAATATAAAAAGGACATGAGATGGGGGCTGGGGTTGTGACTCAGGAGCAGAGTGCTTGCCTAGTATGCATGAGGTACTGGGTTCGATCCCTGGCACCACATAAATATTGTGACCATCTACAACTTAAAAAAAAAAAAAAAGGACAGGAGATGTAGCTCAGTGGTAAAGTGCCCCTGGGTTCAATCCTCAGTACCAAAAAAAAAAAAAAAAAAAAAAAAAAAATCTATCTATCTGTCTGTATCTATATATATACACACACACACACACACACACACACACACACACACACATATATATATATATATATATATATATACACTATACATATATAGGTATACACATATGTATACACACATACATATAACAGATAATATATATTATGTAATATATATGTGTGATATAGCATACCCTTATAATAGAATATAAAGTTAATTGATATCATAATCCAACCCCAGAATAAATCAGTGTAGCTGGGACACCTTTCAAATTACACATTACTGCTGTCTGGTCTTTCATTTTTTTAAATTCCAGAAATTAGAAATTATTAATACTGCAATAGTATTTGTTAGACATACTTCCAAATTTGCCAATTTTTTCATCATTATTACTTACATTTCAGAATTTTTGAAGCTGTTATTTTTCTTTTTTTAAAACAACTTGTGTATATTTATTTACCTGTTTAAGAGCTTTCTTACCGTACATAAAATGTCTTATGTAGTTGATGCCAAGTAGTTCATGCCAACGTCGTTCACACTGAGGGGGGAGTTGGGTCTTGGTTTTTGTGTTCAAGTTTGCACAACTTCTGCTGATGATGTTGTTTTATTGTCCTTCAGGATCGAGGTGGTTTCTTCCATATAAAATTCTATTTTTAAATGTTTCTCAGACAATTTGTTCCTAGATTCTTTGCTTTGCATAATTATACCTAAATGGTACCAGCACCCTAAATCCACCAAGATAAACCTTACTGTATCATCACATGATCTTCTAATTCTATTTTCCCTTCTGAGTTCCCAGGTTCAAGCATGGGGTGTCAGGAAGGGTAAGTCTGTTTCTCTTCTTTTTAGTGTATGTTCTGCTGAAATGAGCACTATTTTCTTTTTAAGTGCAATCCTAAGAAATTTCCTTTGTGACAACCTTTTGTTGATGAGCTCTTGTTTTTCTCTGGAAAAAAAATCTTTTTGCTATTATTCTTTAAAAAGTTTCTGGACACACAAGTTGAGGTTGGATGATTTTTTTTCTTATTGGTTAAATATATTTTTACTAGCAAAGTGAGATGGTGCACACTTGCAATCCCTGCTGCTTGGGAGGCTGAGGCAGGAGGATCACAAGTTCAAGGCCAGCTTGGGCAATTTAGTGAGACATTCAAAATAAAATAAGAAGGGTTTATCTCTGTGTCCTCTATTTTGTACCATTGGTCTACATGTCTATTTTGGTGCCAATACCCTATCGTTTTTGTTACTATGTCTCTGTAATATAGTTTAAGGTCTGGTATTCTGATGCTTCCTGCTTCACTGTTCTTGCTAAGTATTGCTTTGGCTATTCTGGGTCTCATGTTTTTTTTCCAAATGAACTTAATGATTGCTTTTTTGTGGTTCTATGAAGAATGTCATTGGGATTTTAATAGGAACTGCATTAAATCTGTATAATGCTTTTGGTAGTATGGCCATTTTGACAATATTAATTCTGCCTTTCCAAGAGCCTGGGAGATCTTTCTGTTTTCTAAGGGCTTCTTCAATTTCTTTCTTTAGTGTTCTGTAGTTTTCATTGGAGAGGTCTTTTACCTCTTTTGTTAGATTGATTCCCAAGTATTTTATTTTTTTTTTTTGAAGCTATTGTGAATGGGATAGTTTTCCTAATTTCTGTTTCAGTGGATTCATCACTGATATACAGGAATGCATTTGATTTATGGGTGTTGATTTGATATCCTGCTACTTTGCTGAATTCATTTATTAGTTCTAGAAGTTTTCTGGTGGAATTTTTTGGATCTTCTATATACAGAATCATGTCCTCAGCAAATAATGATAGTTTGAGTTCTTCTTTTCCTATTTGAATACCTTTTGTCTAATTGCTCTACCTAGGGTTTCAAGGACAATGTTGACTAGAAGTGGTGAAAGAGGGCATGCTTGTCTTATTCCAGTTTTAAAGGGAATTCTTTCATTTTTTTCCATTTAGAATGATGCTGGCCTTGGATTTGGCATATATAGCTTTTACAATGTTGAGGTATGCTCCTACTATCTCTAGTTTTTCTAGTGTTTTGAATATGAAGAGGTATTGTATGACCCAGCTATCCCACTCCTTGATTTATACTCAAAGGACAAAAATATTAGCATACTACAGTGACTTAGTCACATCAATGTTTACAGCAGCTCAATTCACATTAGCCAAACTATGGAACCAACCCAGATGCCCTTCAACAGATGAATGAATAAAGAATATGTGGTATATATACACAATGTAATATCACTCAGCCTTAAAAAGAATGAACTTATGGCATTTGCAGATAAATGAATAGAGCTGGAGAATATCATGCTAAGTGAAATAAGCCAACCCCCCAAAACCAAAGGCTGAATTATCATCTGTATGCAGATGATAATTCACAATAAGGGGTGGTGGTAGCTAGGGAAAAATAGAGGTACTTTGGATTAGGCAGAGGTGAGTAATGGGAGGGAAGGGGGCTTAGGGGTAGGAAGGATAGTAGAATGAATCAGATTTATTACTGTATGTATATGTGATTACACAACTGGTATGATTCTACATGTACAACTAGGAGAAGTTATATTCCATTTCTATATGATGTGTCAAAATGCATTCTACTGTTATGTATAACTCATTAGAATTAAAAAATAAAACAAGAAGGTCTGGGATGTAGCCCCAGGGTACAGTCCTTGCCTAGCACATGGGAGGCCCTGAGTTTAATCTCTAGTAATGCACACTTGCACATCGAGCACGCAAACACACACACATACACACACACACACACACACTCCACATACCTGTTCATTGTTGATGATAAATCTGAAGTCAGTTTTTCATCCTTGTAGGTTATCTTTTTCTTATTGGTCTGTGGTTAAAGTTCTTCTTTTGTCTTTTCATTTTGTAGGACACTATAGCTCAGAAATATATTTCTTTTGTTATCTGTTTGGCATAGGTTGTGTTTCCTGTATCTCTTTTACCAGTATTAGAAAAATCACAAGCCATGATTTCTTCAAATATTCTCTCTCCTTCATTCCCTGAATTTTCCCTCTTTGAGGCTCTGGTTAGATTATATTAGAACTTTTTCCTTCCATGTTCACTTCTTTTTCTTTTTTTTTTTTTATGTCTCTGTATGGCAGTTTTTAAATTTTTTTTTTCAAATTAAAAAAAATTTAAACATGGGGTTTGAGTTGCCCACGTTGGCCTCAAATTTGCAATCCTCCTGCTTGAGACTCTCAAGTGGCTAGGACTACACTTAGTTCACTTAGATTCAACACTCCCAGCTCTCTGTGTTATACTTTTTTTTTTGTACTAGAGATTGAAATTAGGAGCACTTGTCCACTGAGCCACATCACCAGCCCTATTTTGTATTTTATTTAGCGACAGGGTCTTGCTAAGTTGCTTAGTGCCTCGCTTTTGCTGAAGCTGGCTTTGAACTTGTGATCTTCCTGCCTCAGCCTCTGGAGCTGCTGGGATTACAGGCGTGTGCCACCGTGCCTGGTGTCTTATATTTTTGTTGATACTTTTCCATTTTATCTTCTAGGTCATGATTTCTATCTTCAGTTGTACTTAATTTGTTGTTACATGCATCCATTATGCTTTTTATTTCAATAATTATTATATATTTTATTTCAATAATTTATTTCTTTAAATAATATTTTATCATCTTTCAAACATGCTTAATATTTTTATTGTCTTTGGTTGCTTGATCATTTTTGTAATTCTGTAATTAATTAAATTTTGTAGTGCTGGGGATCAAATCCAGGGCCTGGCACATGCTAGGGACACACTTTACCACTGAGCTACATCCCACAGCCCTTTAACTTATTTAAGCATTCATCCTTTGTTAATTTACATTCTGATTTCTCTCTCTCTCTCTTTCTTTCTGCTGAGGACCAAACCTGTTAGGGTCTGTAAACAAGTCAGGATGGCGCCTGGCATTTTGCCAGAGGGAGTGGTTTGTGAAGTAACGCCAGCGAGCCATTAAGTGTGGAGATTCCTTATTGGTTGACTGCTGTATCTAGTTTATGTTAATTAAGATAAGCTGTGTGTAATGTATATATACCCCTCCTGTCCTACAATAAACAGCTCCCACTCCTGCTGTATCAACCTTCACAAGTTCCTTGTCACCCGCCCCCCCCTTAGTTTGCTGCCGCAGACCAGCACAAACCCAGGGCCTCGCATGTGCTAGGTGAGCGCTCTACCGCTGAGCCACAACCCTGGCCCTGTTAATTTACATTCTGTATTTGACAATTCCAACAAAATAGTTATCTTTTTTCTTTTTGTTTTGTTTGCAATACAGTACTAGAGAATCGAACCCAGGGGTGCTCTACCACCAAGCTACATCCCCAGGCCTTTTTATTTTTTGAGATGGGGACTTCCTAAATTGTTCAGGCTGGCCTGAAACTTGTGACCCTCATGCACCAGCCTCTTGAGTTGCTGGAATTACAGGTGTGTACCACTACATCTGGCTGTAATTTTTTTTTAGGTCATTGACGGTTCTGGGCTAATGCTTGTAAGTACTCAGTGTGTCTTTTCTAACAGTTTCAATTTAGTTTTTGCTTCTGGTCCTGGGGATTGAACCCAGGACTTTACACATTGTAGGTATACATATATGTAGGTATACATATTACCACTGTATACATAGGTACACATACTACCCCCATTCTTTCACATCTTTTAAATTTCAAGTAAATTCTCTTTAATTTTAGTGCGCCAGCCTGGGTGTAACCAGGAGACAGAAACTTGTTTATTGGAATAGAGAAACTATTAAAAAACACATTAACTAAGCACAAACTAACTAGGTTCTTGAGAGGATGCAAAGAAAACACAAGACTGTCATAGAAGTAACAGCTAAAATCTCCAGAGATGAAGGAACAAATGAAAGACACAGGAATTATTAAAATTGAAAGGGGCCCCATGGAGCAAAAAAATAAACATCTGAGGGATGCTGGTGTTGGTCTCTGAATTTGGGCCTAATACCTAGAACCCTGAAAAGGCTGTGTGGGCTGGTTGGGGCCCACGCCTCTGAAGGGGACTAGGCATAACACAGCAACTTCTCCCAAGCTGTGTGACCTGCAACCTGGACTCATCTGCTGCTAGGAAGGAGGTACTGCTGTCAGGAGGAAGCAGCAGTGCTGGAGTGATACCACAGAGTTGAGGGTAAGCACACCGGAAGCAGCTGGGAAGGAACAAATCTCAAGTCCTGCAGTCTCCCTCTAGTGCTGCTGTCAGTAGACAGGATCCAGAAAGAGGAGCAGAAATGTGGTTTGCTGAATTCCAACTTCTACTTTACATAGAATAGAAAAGGGTGGGTGTGAAACAAGTGATAATATTTTAAGCGGCATATGTAGGTTTTTATATTTATTTTTTATATTGCTTTGGAGTGCTAGCCTTTCCCATTGCTTTGGATTTCTTTGAAGATTCCTGATACATGAATATTGTGTTTTCTCTATTCAACACCACTCTTGAATTCCTTTTAAGCATATTCTTACATATCTCTCCTTTGTACATTCTATTTCACTTAGAAATTAAGTGAAATAATCATTGTGTTTTCTTACTCAAGTCCTTCTAGTTTAATTAAAAAATATTTTTGTGTACACATGCGTGTCTTCCTTACCCCAACTGGTGATTGAATCAGGGGTGCTTTAACTCTGAGCTACATCCCCAGACCTTTTTAATTTTTTGAGACAGATAGAGTCTCACTAAGTTGCTGAGGCTGGCCTCAAACTTGGGATCCTCCTGTCTCAGCCTTCTGAGTAACTGGGATTACAGATTTGTGCAACTCTGCCTGGCTAAAGTGATTTTATATCTTTTTCTAATGCTTTCCGTCATTTTCTTTTTCAAATCTTTTACTCCATTATCTGATCGGATTTCTTCTTACATTATTTTTTTCATAGCTTCTATCTTTTGTACTAGGGATTGAGCCCAGGTGTGTTTTACCAGTGATATTCCGAGTTCTTTTAGACAGGGTCTAAAGTTGCTGAGGTTGGCCTCAAACTTGTGATCCTCCTGCATCAGCCTCCCAAGTCACCGGGATTCCAATGCACCTGGCCACCTTCTATCATTTTAACTTTTTTTGAAGGTTCGTTCTTACCTGTTCATTAGGGATTTACTCTGCTGTTTTACTTATATGTGTGTTATTCAGGATCAGACCCAGGGCCTCCTGCGTATTAGACAAGCACTCTACCACTGAGCTATATTTCTGCCCTTTGCTATTTTGTAATTAAAAAATTATATCCCATAATTCTTTTCTACTGCTGTTTTGTATGAAATACACTTTCCTGTGCTTTTGGGAGGGAGATGGGACAGAATAGTTTCTCTAGACTCAAGGGTCAGGAAGTTCTAGTTTTCCCAAAGTTACTACAATAGCCTAGTACTCCCTGACATCTGCTTACTCTGCTTCTCTCACTTCTAACCTTTCTTTTCCCTCAATTGTCCCTCTTCTGCTCCATGTGCAGTTTACTATCTTAAAGGGGGTTTGGTTTGGAATGAGGCTCATTAGGTTCAAGAATTCCTAAGAACTTTAAACCATTCCAACATCTTCACAACTGCACAGTTGCTTTAAACGCACTAGCAAGTTGGAATCTATTATAGAGGCCTTCTATTTAGCTATTCTCAAATTGACATGCCATGCTTTTCAGCACCTGTTGACTTGGAGGTTTTCTTAATTTTCACATCATCCTTTAACTCACTGTTTTTTCCTATACCAGCTCCTATAGTCAGTCCCACTTAGGTCTCATAGCTGTTTTTGAGTTCATCACTATCTGTTCATATTTTGGAATTGTCACCAAGATTTGCTGAAGATGATGGACAGAGGTTTCTCCTTTAACTATCCTAACTATTATGGAGGGATATGGGGAGATCAAAAACTACACGACTATTTTTTTTTTTTTTTCAGTGCTGGGGATTGAACTCAGGGACTTGTACATGATGGGCAAGTGCTGTGCCACTGGGCCACATCCCCAGCCCATCTTTTCTTTTTTAATGCACTTCTGGTAGATAACTTTTTATTTAGGAATATTTGTTAGAGATGAAAATGATTTAAGAGATAGCAGAGAATGAAGACCTACAGGCAGTCATACTGCCTGTTTTCAAATCTTACTTTTGCCTTTATTAGTTGTGATCCATAGCCTCAGTTTCCTCTATAAAATCATAGGTTGTAGTGAGAAATAAATAAAATATAAAACCCTGAGAAATGTCCCAGATTGCACAAGAGGTATTCCTCAAAGACATGCATTAATGTAGTCTTCCTTTTTGGGTCTAGGCCTTCCATTATAGGCTTTACACACTTAAAAACTGAAATCAAACACTTAAAAACATAAAACCCCCAAACAAAACAAAACAAAAAACCAGAAACTTCTGATTCTATAACAAGATAGAAATTACAGAAAATGATTGAAAAACATACATGGTAAACAGAGCTGACCCAAGGAAACTTTTAGTGTTATGCAATTTCCTTATAAAACAAAGAATGAAAATATACAGTTAAGTAATCAAAACTAAGTGTTAAGTAACACCTTGGTTTTTAAAAATAGGAATCAATGCACTGGAAAAAACAGAAAAATGATAATACCAAATACAGGTAAAAATGTGAAACAACAGAAACCCTCATACATTATTGTTGGGAATAGAAAAATGATATACCCATGTTCAAGTTAAAGTGGAAGATGCGCATAGCCTTCACCCCTCAAGTCCACTTCTAGGTTTTTAAAGATTTTTGGTACTGAATTTGAACACAGGGACACTCAACCACTGAGCCATATCCCCAGTCCTTTATTGTATTTTCTTTTAGAGACAGGGTTTCACTGAATTGCTTAGGGTCTAGCTAAGTTGCTGAGGCTGGCTTTGAACTCACGATCCTCCTGCCTCAGCCTTCCAAGCACTGGGACTACAGGTGTATATCACCGCACCTGGCTAAGCCAGATATATTTTAAAAATATTTTTATTAGTTATTGATAGACCTTTATTATTTATTTATATGTGGTGCTGAGAATTGAACTCAGTGCCTCATACATGTGATGCAAGCGCTCTACCACTAGCCACAACCCTGGCGCCTAAGCCCAGATTATTTATTTATACACACACCCACACCCACATATATATATATATATATATATATATATATATATATATTTAGTTGTAGTAGGACACAATACATTTCATTTCATTTACTTATTTTTATGTGGTGCTAAGGATTAAACCTAGCACCTCGCGCGTGCTAGGCAATCACTCTACAACTGAGCCACAATCCCAGCCCCAAGCCCAGATATTTTTATCACCAAATGTTTTCAAATCTTTGGAGAACAGATCTCCTAAAAGTTTAAGTAGCAAATTTAAACTTTTCTAAAGTTTAAAGAAATAAAAGAATCCTTTCTTTTGTGGTAGTTTATTTGAAAAATATTTCAAAAAACAGCTTAAGTTTTGTTGTGTCATTTAGATGGAAGGTATAAATAAAAAAAACCCCAATATCTAATTTTAATGTTTAAATGTGACAGTTCAAGAAAAGGAAATACAAATGGCCCAAATAAACAGATATTCAACCTTATTCTTAAATGAAAACTGTTCTGAGATTAAAATACCATTTTCAACTAATAACATATTTACTTTCTTTCCTTTGCAGTATTGGGGATGGAACCCAGGGCTTCCTGCACGTTGGGCAAGAGGTCTATTATTGAGCTACATCTCCAGCCCAGATCAAAATGTTTGATAATTAGACTTACAAAGATTTGAGAAAACAGGGACTCTTGTGCATTTTTGGTGGGACTTTCAATTGGCACAATCCTTAGAGAAAGTAATTCAGCCAGTACCTGTCATAAATTTAAAAATGTACAAATCTTCTGACTTAGGAATCCAGTTTTATCTTAGGGTAACTCATTCATGCACAATATATGATCTATGTACCAAGTTTAAAATGGAAGCAATGCTTGTAATAGCAAATGACTGCAAATAGAAATGTGTCAGTAAGCAATATATTCATACAATAAAACCTTCTGTAGTTAAAAAAAAAAAAAAAAAAAGAGCTGTGTGCACTGATGCTCACCTATAATCCTAGCAGCTCAGGAGGCTGAGACAGGAAGATCAAGAGTCCAAAGCCGGATAGAGTTCAAAGCCAGCCTCAGCAAGAGAGAGGCACTAAGAAACTCAGAAAGGCCCTGTCTCTAAATAAAAATACAAAATAGAGCTGGGGATGTGGCTCAGTGGTTGAGTGCCCCTGAGTTCAATTCCCAGTACCAAAGGGGGGGGGGGGGAAAGATCAAGCAAGCTACCTACTGGTATGAGACAATTTCAAAAACACCACATTAGGTAGAAAGGACAAGCTGAAGAAGAGTGTGCAATGTAATGTACCATTTAGGGAAAATACCTCTCGAAAGAGATTTAATGAACAGAAAAACTTTGAAGAGGAGGCTGGGGATGTGGCTCAGTGATAGAGCACTTGCCTAGAGTTTGTGAAGTCCTGGGTTCAACCTCTAACACTGCAAAATAAATAAACAAAATCTTTGAGGAGGAACTGAGTTCTAAGGAGGTTTTTCACTATATGTCATTGTGTCTTCTGAATTTTTGAATGTGAATATGCTACATGTTCTGTTGAAAAATTTTCTTAAGAAACCCAATTTTAAAATAAAAACTAGAATTGCAAGTCAGGCATGGTAGTATGTGCCTGCAGCCCCAGCTCCTCAGGAGGCTAAAGCAGGAGGATCACTTCAGCTCACAGATTTGAGACCAGCCTGAACAATACAGTGAGACCTTGTCTCGAAAGAAAGGAAGGAAGGAAGGAAGGAAGGAAAGAAGGAAGGGCGAGCGGGCTAGGGGTATAGTTCAATGGTAGAAAACTTGCCTACTCATCATGAAGCCCTGGGTTTGAGCCCCAGTACCACCAAACAAACAAATAAAAAATTCCCCAAATATTCTTTTAAATCAGTTCAATTTAGCAAGTATTATATATTTTTCATTTGACTGATAAACTTTTCTACAATCCCATTAAGTCTCTCAGGCTCCATTAGTTTATTTACTAATTCCTGCTCAATAGCCATTAGGGCCAGACCACTAAATTTCTCTTCTCCCATGTTATGAAATAAATATGTTTTAAGACGAGGCAGTATAGAAAAGGAGTTTTCAGCAGTTGGTGAAGTAATTGGCCAAGACAAAGCAATATATAACAACTTTGAGATGCAAGGAATACTATTATGAAGACCATGCTGAATAAACAAAGAGCCAAGATTGACAAAGGTGATGGAATCATAATCTATGACAAAGTTGAGTTTTGCATAGTGCCGATAAAATCTAAGTTCAGGGATAATGTCTGCATCAAGCTGATAAAATTCTTGAATATGTTTGGCTGTTGCTTCATTTAATGGTTCGTTCCATTTAAATAGTAGTTCTGAAATCTGCTTCATTTTGCAATAATCGATCTCTGAAAAACATAACTTTAAATTTTGTAATACAGTATCCAGTCCTTGGTAATAAATATTAATCTTATATTGTTCTTCTGTTGAAGTAGGAAACATACTATCTGAATTGTCAAGATCTATAGTTTTCTGAATTTTTCGTCTTCTCTGAAGATAAGGTTTTTCAACTTCAAAACCTTTACTGGTTATTTTTTTACATATTTCCTCTGCTCCATCCCAGATAGTTTTAAAATATACATCATTTCTTTCAGATGATAAACATTCCAAAATTGCTTCTATTTTTGAAGACAAAGAAAAAATGTCTATGGTTTCACTTTGAAGCTCTTTGGAAAGAATTCCTGTAACACTTAACACTCGATAAAGTAATTTCAAACAAAAGATAAATTCAAATTTGGAAACCAGTGCCAACAAGTCACTCAATTCATCAGCCAAACTTGTATTTGAGGAATGGCTTGATACAAACTCCAGTGTTTCAATAATCTCTGGAAGATTGTCAATCACAGATAACAATGTACGATCGTGGACTGTCCAGCATGACTGTGATACATGTTTTTTGCATGTCTTGTTTTGACTTAGCTTAAAAATGTTTTGAAAATTTGCCAACATTTCCCCAGACATATGAATAGTGTTGAACAAAGAACTGAGAGTATTTAGAGCACAGCGGAGTTCTTTTACTTCTTTACAAAACCTAATTACTGCTAAATCTAAAAAATGTGCATAACAATGTATATATAAAGCTCTAGGCTCTTCTTTCCTGAATTCTGCTGCAATTTTATTAAATTTTACCCTCAAATTAGTGGTACTGTCATAGGACTGGCCACATATTTTATTAAAATCGACTCCAATTTGCTGCAGATAAGTTTTGATATTCCTATGTAAATGGGTCCCAGTCATCTTTTCAATATTGATGAAACCCAAGAATCTTTCTTTAATTAAGATAGACTTTGATGTTTTTTGTGGGTATCTTACACAAATTGAAAGTTGCTCTTTTGTGACACTATCAGTTGTCTCATCACATATTATTGAAAAAGCTGAGGAGATATTGATCTCATTCACAATATCCTGTAACATTTCAGTCTTTATTATTTCAATAATATCACTTTGAATTTGTGTACTATTATAGAAGTCAACTTGTGAACTCATCAGTCGAAACATTTCTTCTCCTTTATCTTTTGCTCTGATTTCTAACAATTCTAAAAAATTGCCTTTATTGATGGATGAAATAGACTGGTCATTTGCTCCTAAGGGTAAACACTGCTTTCCAAAAAATAAAATATTTTCTATTATAAGCTTTAGGTACTTTTTATTTCCCTCAATCTGATTTGAATTAATAGATAAATTATCACTAACAGCTTCATCACAAAACTGGTATTTCCTCCAAAACTGCAATGAATTCAAATGCATTTCACTTTTTTCATGCTTTCTGAATTTCTCCAGAGTTTTTTTCCAATTAGAAGTTCCTTGGGTTACAAATGACTCTCCTCTATAGCTAAAATTTTTTTGGCAGAACAACTGACACGAATAACAGAATGTGATATCTTTTTTAACACTGTTTTCCACATGCTGAAAAGGTGAATGCCAAGGTTTCCTAGTATTTTGTGATTTACCTTTAACTTTTTGTACTTTGGCTGTAAATTTTGGGTGACACAGTCCATCACTTATTTTCACAGAGTTCATATTGCACATAGGATCTTGGTTTGACACTTTATCTTTCTGTACTTCTATACTGGCACCAAATGTGTGCTGACTGAGTACTGATGAAGATGGCAAAAGTCTTGGCTGTTCCACTCTATTAGCAACACCATTACTTGATTCATTTGGTAAACTCTTAGAGATCTGTGGGTAAAAAAGAGAAAAATCACTGTTGTTTTAATAGTCTTTAAATATAAAATACTGAACATATCTATTTTAATAACACAGTAAAATGAGTATGCTATAGTACAAATTTCTTTGGGGAAACAAAAAAAATTATAATTTAATTATTTCAATCTAGATTCAGCATTAAATGTTTATAGAACCATTTTGTATATAGTTGTAATAAAATAACTTGTTGCTCAGGCAACTAGGATTGCTTAATAAGTAAAAATGAAGTAGGAGGAGGGAAATAATGATTAATAAATATACATAATACCTATATTACATGTATACACATATATAATTATATATATAAAATCTGCTCATGAAAAAAAAGAGAGTAGACAAATAAATTAGGATAAAACTTACATCTGTAATGACATTTGTCGTTACTGAAGAAACTGTACCTGTTAAAATAAATTAGAGCGTTACTTTAAGATCTCATAAACTAAAAAAAACCAGTATCATAAACTCTAACTGCTTATTTTATATCAGGAGACAAAAAAAAAATTTAACACATACATTCATCAAGTATAACAAAACAATGTTTATATCAAATGTCTTCAAATCATCTTTTACCTTGTAAGACATCAATGTCCATGATGGGCAAGGCAACAGGATTATCTGCTAATGATACTATATTGCTAATAACTGGAATTGGATCTTTCTTTGGAGAAAGGTGCTCCATTGAAGCATCATGTGTCACGGAAACATTTGCTGAAAAAAATAAACAAAATACTTTCTAAAAATCAGGCAGAATGGGTCAAACCAGAAAATGTTTTGAGCTAAAATATAGCTCAGTAGTAGTGCTTACCTTGTATGCACAAGACCCAGGTTATTTAAGCCTCAGCAATGCAAAAAAAAAAAAAAAAAAAGTATTTCAAGGAATAATGCAAATATCTCATACTTTAGGATATTTCTGGGTATTGGAGTAATTTTTATTGGAGCTAAAGGATAGCCATTGTTTTCCCCCCCGGGGGGAAGGGGGTGGGTAATAGGCATTGAACCCAGGGGTGTTTTACTACTGAGCCACAACCCCAGCCCTCACCATTTATTTTTAAAGAATTTTATTAGAGACAAGGTGTCACTGAGTTCTTAGGGGCTGGTTAAGTTTTTGAGGCTGGCTTTGAACTTGCCTATCTCAGCCTCCTGAGCCACTAGTATTACAGGTGTGTACTACCACATTCAGCTGGATAGCCAGGATTTTTAGTATACTGTAATAACAAAATGATCATTTACACTTCCATATCATTTTATATCTTTCACTTTTATGCATTTTTTTTTAGTACTTTTATACTATTTGTTTGAAATTATGAGCAAACGTTTGCTGTGAAATTACCCATAACAGAAAAGAGTCTTTTAGAATCTCTGAGTGGGTATAAATTTCTAACTCTTTCATAATTCACAAACTTCAGCATCATTGGAGCTAAGTTAATGTCCATGTTAGTACTGCAAAAGTTCTGTAATAGATATACAAATTCCAGGGGTATTATTCACCTGGTAGTCTATGTCAATAGCATCACTGGAAATGAAACACTTTGATGGAATATTTAGTTGGTCCTGGATTATATGTGCTTTTTCTATTATTGAATATTATTATTAACTTATTTTTTTTTTTTTTTTGTGTGTGTGTGGTGCTAGAATTGAACCCAGGGGCTCTCTATCATTGAACTACATCATCCCAGTCCTTTATTTTTCTATTTTTGAGACAGGACCTCACTAATTGCCGAGGCTGGCCTAAAAATTGCAATCCTCCTGCTTCATTCTCCTGAGTTGCTGGGATTATAGACATGTGCCCCTGAGCCCTGTTTATTACTGAATCTTCAAGCATTTCTAACTACCTATACTTCATGTGAAAATGAAAGTAAAAGTCTTATTTTACAAAGCAAAGCTAAGTAAACATTCTATATTTATTAGAACTACTCAATCAGGAATGTATTGAATAAACTCAACATTGACTAACTCCTATGAACCAAGTTCTATAGTAGGTTACTCAGTGTGTACTAATGTAGACATGCATGTGTTCATTTACTAAAGGATCTAAATACTCCAAAGACATGGATCCCTATTTTTTTTCCATTAATCTTATCTTAAAATGAAGAGGGTCTATATCAATTCTGTAATCAATCTAACATAACAACAATCTTTTTTTTTTTGGTTAATCTTAGCAAATAAATGTTACATCTCTGATGGTGACATAGCCATCCTTTTACACAAAAATACTAGAAAACAGTTTTTACAACTTTTAGACTGCTTTGACTTTTAGGTCAGTTTAATGTGGAAATGAATCCAGGTTACATATTAAAAGCAAAATATAGTTAAGTCAATAGTAATAATATAAAATTCTGAAGAAGCTAAACAAATATTACCTGTAGAAGATTCCACCTTAGCTTTATTATATGCAGAAAAACAATTAACAGAACAGAAAATCTCTGTCTTCCCCAAGTCATTAGTAATCTCAATCATTTCATCTGATGGCTTCAATGATTTGCAAGGAAAAGATGTAAGTATTTTGGCTGGTTTCTGTTTAGAGATTAAAATAATATTCATATTCCTGGCATAACATATATTGTTAACAAACAAAAGCATACCACCACTGCTTTTTTGAAATATTACAAACAATGACAATGAAGCCAATCTTTATACTTTCATAAAACCCGAAAAAAAAGACACTATAGATTGCAATGAATGAAATGAAGGAAGGAAAATGATAAATTATTTGAAAACTGTTTGGTTATTTTTTGGATATATTTAACAGCAATAATAATGATAATAATCCATATGCAAGCAAAGAAGAAAGTGGTCATAGAAGATATTCACCATCCCATGCAATGAAAGTCTACCGAATAAATCAACAAAGTCTTATAATTATAGGTTTTTCTTCAATACCAGCTTGCACATCAACTTAGGAAAGCCTTCTACCTGTGCTAAGGAGGAGCCAGGGTGTTTTAATATATACTACAATATACTATGAGAGCCACCATGTTTCTAGGCTAACTTCGTGATAAAACTTACAAGCATATTGTAAGAAAACAGGATATAAGCAGTAAGAAGTATACAGTATGATGAGTTCAATTGCAGGAAGTGTACAAAGGAAAAGGATAAACTGTGAGGTTCGATATCTATTCCTTCATACAATGACAATGATAAAACAGGACTATTTTTGGGGATACATGGTGGTAAGACAAAATGAAATATGCAAATTTTCTATGTGAAAGAGCAGAATATTGGAAAGAGAATAAGGAAATAAACAGAAGATAATGTTGAAAATTTTTATTTTTAATCTTTTATTAATATAAATTTTTGTTATACACGTAATTTTTAGTTTAGGTGATCAGCTGGTTTTGCAGATACTGTGTGTCATCCTATTCTTAAAATGTTTTTCAAATTCTTCTTGTCTAGGATAGAAGGATCTTGCAGGTAGCATACCAAGGACTCTAATGATGCCAGTTTCGACAAAGTGTTATCTATAGAGGGAGAAGGTCATGGTACGCTCAACTGTGGCTTTCAGAAGTATTAAAAAAAGAAGCCTTGAAAGGCACAGCCTGCCTGGCCATTCTGATGCTGCCTGTGAGTTTTATATTCCATAATAGTGTTGGGATGTAGGTTAAGCACTCAATGAGGTATAACTTGAAACTGGGCTGTGATTGGTTGGTTGCTGGCAGTCCTATTCTATATTAAAACAATTTCCTCCTAGAAGCAGAGACCACAGCCCCCTAACCATGAATTGTCTGTTTCCCCAACATGGCTAGTATGAGATTCTCACAACAATGGGAGACCAAGCCCCTCTGCAGATAACTCATTTGCTCCCATTTTATTGTGTCATCCTCCCACATAGGTTTAATTCCTTCCTTGAAGAGAGGGAAGTCACTATGTCTATTAGGTCACTGGGATACACCATGTGGCTAGAAAACCTCTAGACCTGCTCCACATGGCAATCTGTCTGATATTCTGTTCATAGCCTCATGAGCTGGTGGGATAACTAGGAGTCCTCCCATAATACCAGAGTACAGAGGTGTATTGTAGAGGATGCTTTACTGCAGGGGCAGCAGACTTCCTCTTGCTGCTGTCCTGAGTCTTGTTCCATTTCTATCCTTACCATTCTTCTGGGTGTTATTTTCTTCATTTTTCTTTTTTTTTTGGGCAGTACTGGGGATTGAATCCAGGATCTCATGCAAGCTAGGCTGATGCTGTACCATTGAGCTACACCTTAGCCCTTTTAAAAAATTTATCGTGAGACTGGATTTTTATTGTTTTTTAAATAAAAAGGGCTAGGGATGTGGCTCAGTGGTTACATAGCCTTGGGTGGTTCAATCCCTGGTACAAAAAAAAAAAAAAAAGAAGAAGAAGAAAGAGAAGAAGAAATGGCTGCAATCTCAAAGAACCAAAGGCAGAATGTTTTCTCTGATATGTGGATGTTAATTTACAATAAGGGGTGGTGGAGATAAAGGGGGAAGAATAGAGGTACTTTGGATTAGACAGAGGGGAGTGAAGGGAAGTGGGGGTATGAGAGTAGAAATGATAGTAGAATGAATTGGACTTTATTACCTTATGTGCATATATGATTACATGACCTGTGTAACTTACTCTATATCATATACAACCACAAGAATGAGAAGTTACACTTCATTTATGTATGATGTGTCAAAATTCATTCTATTGTCATGTATAATTAATTAGAACAAATAAAAAAATTAAAAAAATAATAAAAGATACAAAACTCAAAAAAGCAAAAAAAAAAAAAAAGGCTGAGTATGGTGGTATAAACCTGTAACCCTATCTATACAGGAGGCTGAGGCAGAAGGATGGCAAATTTGAGACACTTAGTGAAACCCTAAATAAAGGGAAAAAAAAAAAAAGGTTGGGGGTGTAGCTCAGTGATAGAAGGCCCCTGGGTTCAATCCCCTGTAACGGAAGAAGAAGAATACGAAAAAGATATGGTCAAAATAATTACAAATATTTCTAATATCCATTTTTTAAAATAGTAAGGCAACTCATTTTTAGTACTGTTCAATATTTGAACATTTTCTAATTCTTAAATGTTCATTAACAATAAGAGTTTATTTCATTATAACTATTATACAATACTTTCATATTGTTAGGGCATAGTGTTAGGTTGTGCTCATAACAACAATAGCCCTGCTCCATCCCATAAGCTAAAGAATTGGGTACTGAATGCAGGCTAATAAAAGCAGGACAAGGCTTACTTATTAAGTGTGAGTCAAGAAGGTAAAGAAGGAATAGCATTTCCTGCCTTTGAAGAAGGATTCTGTGCCTTCCATTCTCCCACTTCTGGTCCCAAGGCAGGATATTCTCAGGATGGGAACATTCTGCCACAGAAAAGATGCAGTTCACAAATGACACATCTGAATTGCGGATGGGACTCCCACCTTTAGTTGCTTGTTTTTTTTTATTTTTTGGAGGGGTGGTACTGAGGATTGAACTCAGGGATACTTAACCACTGAGCCACATCCCCAGCCCTTTTTTATATTTTATTTAGATACAGGGTCTTGCTAAGTTGCTTAGGGCCTTGATAAGTTGCTGAGACTGGCTGGGAATTAGAGATCCACCTGCTTCAGCCTCCTGAGCCGCTGGGATACAGGTGTGTACCACTGCATCTGGCAGCTGCTTGTCCCCCCCCCCCGCCCCCCAGGGCTGAGGGCCAAACCCAGGGCCTCACATGTACTAGGCAAGTGCTTTGCCACTGAGCTAAATCCCCAACCTCCAGCTGCTTGTTTTTTAAGGAAGAATTTATAAGGATCAAGTAAGATCATAAAGTATCATATGAACAAGCTAGATATCTAACAGTCCCACTTCATGAAAGGGGATCACATCCCTAACTGTTCATCTCACTTAGTCCACCAAAGCAGGATCAGCTTTTCTTTTCTTCTTTTTCTTTTTTTAAAGAGAGAGAGAGAGAGGGAGAGGGAGAGGGAGAGGGAGAGGGAGGGAGAGAGTGGGAGGGAGAGGGAGGGAGGGAGGGAGGGAGAGGGAGGGAGGGAATTTTTTTAATATTTATTTTTTAGTTTTTGGTGGACACAATATCTTTATTTTTATGTGGTGTTCTACCACTTGAGCCACATTCCTAGCCCCAGGGTCAGCTTTTCTGCTCTCAGAAAGAGACAGACTCTCCTATTAGAAATAGGGGATTATTTCTCATTGGGTTATTTCCTCCAATGACTGATTCAGAAAAAGCATGTAACATTCTTTACATTGCATAGGTAAAAAAGAGTTAATTATATTTAGGATGTTTCATTTTTTTTCTGTAATAAAATTATGTGTATTATTTAAAAAAGAGTTAATTGTAGTATAACAGACTCTTGCATATTTACTTTTTCTTTGGTGTAAGACAATCAATATGAAATTCTTTAGGAGAATATCCACATAGTACTTGTCATGAATTATGTAAGAAGGAACTGTTAAAGTATTCAATTTCATCTTTATCAATTTACAAATGGAAATTATTCTCAATGGTACTAAAAATTACATCCCTACATTTTCCTAAAATGAAACCATTCATAGACCAACTGACAGAAGGAGCAATAGGTCTTTCTTCATACCTGCTTATATGCTGTAATATTCTTTGAACTATTAAAATAATGAGACTGTCCTTCCATTTGGAGTATGTGGAATAGACTAGAGCTGGTGTAACAGTAAGCACCACAGTTCTCACAACAGTTCATGATAAAATTGTTAGCAGAGTGAAACTTTGAAAAGCAGTCATTACTGCAAAGGCTATGTTTCACTTTCTGGTATTTTACTTCATATTGAATCTAGGATTTAAATAAAAGATTTAATACAAACTCTGATATTCAAGCAGAATCAACAGAATCCCTCTAGTTATTAAAAAAGAATTTCAACTTACAATGGTTGTCTTCTGACACATATTACACTTGGTCAAAATGCTACTAGTACACACAGTAACAAATGGTTTCCTTTTTTCTTCATATGAGGAAAGACAAGACTGGCTGCAAAAATGTTTGCTAGTAGTATTATCTTCCAGCTGAACACTGATCATATCCTTCTGATTTAAAATGTCTCTAAAAATAAATAACAAGGACACCATTAAACACTTTACCACGATTATCATTTCTCTTTCATAAACTAAATGACCCCTGACCCCTCAAACAAGTCCCTCCTTGCTCCTTCCTTTACCTTAAGAACTGTGAAATGGTAAAAACCTGAATTTGGTATTTAGTTCTACCACTTACATTTAGAAACCATGGATAAATAATTTGTACTCTCTGAATGTTAATTTTCTCAGCTTTAACAGAGATATAAAACGTCTGATCATACAGTTTTTAAAATATTTTTTTTTTATAGTTATAGATGGACAGAATGCCTTTATTTTATTTGTATATGGTGCTAAGGACCGAACCCTGTGTCTCACACATGCTAGGCCAATGCTCTGCAACTAAGCTACAGATTCAGTCCGTGATCACAATTTTAAGGACTATTTAGCTTGGATTAGTTGGTGCTAGTGTTAACAGAATGATGATGACAAATCACATATTCATTCCTGAGAAACACTGGAATTTATACAACATATCAACACATGGTCTGCAAATTCCTTGTATGTGTGTGTGAAGGGTGGTCCCCAGATATTTTCCAGGGGACTATAAGATCAAAACTATTTTCATAATATTAATATGTTATTTGCCTTTCTCACTATGCTGTCATTTTAACTGATGGTATAAAGGCAATAGCAATTTCAGTCTGAAAAACAAGTATATATTCTTGCAAGTTCTTTAAAAAAAATTTTTTTTTATACTTGTAGATGGACAACATGCCTTTATTTTATTTATTTATTTTTTAATGTGGTGCTAAGGATAGAACCCAGTGCTTCACGTGCTAGGCAAGCACTCTGCCACTGAGCCCCAGCCTCAGCCCCTCATGCAAGTTCTTAAGAGCACCATTGACAATGGCTGAAAGATGAAAACAGCTCAAATGTTCATCAGTGGACACATGGATAAACAAATTGTGATAAATACATACAGCAGAATATCACTCAACTACTAAAAACAGAATGAAGTACAACAGAATGAACCTTGAAAACATGAAAAGGTTGAAAAAACAGACACAAAAAGTCATATGTATATAATTCTGATATGAAATACTCAGAACAGATAAATCCATAGAAAGAATGCCATGGTAGTTGCTCAGGGCTGGGGACAGAGGGAAATGGGGGAAAACTGCTTAATGAATACAGCACTTTACTCTGAATGATGTAAATGTTCTGGAACAAAATGGAGGTGATAGTTGTCCAACACTGTGAATGTACTAGATGCCAATGACATGGTTGATTTTTTATTATATCAAATTCACCTAAATGAACTGGGAAACGAAAAAAACCAATGGTAGGTGAAACTGTTGCAGCCTTAACACAAATCAAGGCAGTGACAATCAAAATGTAACAACACACACATTCACTCTAAAACAAAAATCATTTCTGTTTCAATTAAGAATGTCCTTAATGAAACACAAATATTTTAAACTTAAATATGATAATTTTAATGTTCCTTATAACAAAATGGGACATGGGCATAAAAGTACTTTCCCTGCCTACCAAAGGTGAATGACTGTCTCAATGAAAAGCCTACATGGAATGTTTAGAGTTACAACCTGAACAAGTCACTTTCTTTCATGGATCACATTATTTACTTGAACATATGATTGTAAGACAAACTATTATCCAGAAGGTATCTGCCAAGTATTTTCTGGAAAATGAAAAAAGTGGATTTATCACTTCCTACAGTCTTGCCAATGATAAAATTCAAGCTTTCAATGATAAATTAGGAGTTTTTGAAAACTTGTATTTGCTACCTTAAGCTGGATCTCTTCCCAATATTTGAAGACTTTTCTGATGAGGCTGGTGATGATTTTAAAAATATTGCATAATGAAATATGTCAACATTTGAAAGATTTGAAGAATGCAATAAATCAACATTTTCTAAATGACGACAGCATGCTATTACAAAAATCATTCACTGGTAAAACATCTATTCAAAATACAAGAGAGGGGTTGGGGGTATTGGCTTAGTACATTTGTCTAGCAAGTGCAAGGTTTTTCAATCCCCAGAAGTAGGAAGAAAAATAAAAAAGGGTACAAGACAAATTAATATATTTTAAGACTATAGAGTATTAAAAGTTCACTGACATGGTTTCAGAATGCACACTGCAACTATTTTCTCTTTTTTTTGATACTGGGTACTGAACCCAGAGGCACTCTACAACAGAGCAACACCCATAGGCCTTTTTAACAGGGTTCTGCTAAACTGCCCAGGCTGGCCTTGATTATAGGGGTGCACCACTGTACCTAGCAACACTGCAATCAAAAAAAGTGTCCACAAATATCTAAAAGGCTAATGAAACACTTCTCCTTTTTCTAATTACATATTTGTGAGGCTATATTTTCTTAACTGACTCTTAACATTTTGCAACATATGGAAAACAGAAGCAAATTTGAAAATTCAGACAGATATTAAAGTGGTTTGTAAAACTGATAAAACAATGCCAGTTTCTGAAATTAATTAAAAATGCCATTTGATTTTTAACATAGCAAATTTGATAAATATAACCTGTATAAACCACAACTCTTTGGTCTTCAATTGTTGACTTTGTTTTGGTATTGGAGACTGAACTCAGGGGTGAGTTATATTCTAGTCCTTTTTAAAATATTTTACTTTGAGACACAGTCTTGCTAAGTTGCTGATGCTAGCCTGCAATCCTCCTGCTAAGCTTAGCTTCTTGAGCATCTGTGATTATAGGCATATGCCACAAGAGTCTTCAATAGTTTTAGAGTGTAAAGGACACCAGCATAGTGACACGTGCTTGTAGTCCCAGCTACTCAAAGAGTCTCAGGTAGGAAGATCTCGAGTCTAGGAGTTTGAGGCCACATAGGCAACATAGCAAGACCCTGTCTCAAATTTAAAAAAAAACAAAACAAAAAATGAAAAGTATAAGGGGTTCTTAGATTACAAAGTATGAGAACTGCTGCTCTGGGAAATACAAAGATACCTGCCTACCTAGAACCCTCAGAATATCAGTCTTTGAGGACAATGATTTTCAAGATAAACTCCTCCTGAAATCAATATTACTTTAATACTTCCACATTTTAAAATTTTAAATGTATGTATCATGAACTTTCCACCTTTTAAAATTGAAACTAACAGATTCACATAATTATCACATCAGTAATTTTACTGTTTCAAAAATTGAACTTCATTCCCAGTACTGATCTTGTTCTTTGGAGTAATATTTAATATTATGATCAATGCTCTTGGACTTATGAATACACACTATAAAATCAGATCATGGAATAATTAATTTGAAGAGGTGATGGTAAGAGAAGAGTGAGGGACAGTGTGAGAGTAAATAAGAGGTATAGATATTTGAGGTACATCCTTAAGTCAGAAAGAAATTAGCCAGCTGGGAAAGGAGGCAGAAGAAACTGCATCAGCAGATACACAAAAGTCAGAAAATATGTACTACTAGTATTTTTTTTTTTAAACTATTGTCAGCATAATAGAATGTTGGCTTCTAATCTACTTAATTTAAAAAATTAAAATATGAATCTCTGCTAGAAGGATCTAAAGCCAAACTCTGAATACATGTGTGAACAACTTTTATATAAATAAATCAAGCATTAGTGCATAGGCCTATTTTTTTGCCTTTATTAATTGCTTCCTGGATTTCTAGTTGGTTTCACTAAAGTACAGAAATGACACTTCTTAAATATATGCTTCTCAAAGATAAGTCACAACCTTCTAATATGATTTTAAATATCTGCAAAGCTAGCTTTCACTTGGTTCATGAATTAAGATAAAAACAGCATTAACTCAAATCTGATGTTAAATCATGGCTATAAAAGAAAACATAGGGCTGGGGACACAGCTCAGTTGGTAGAGTGCTTGCCTTGCATGTAAAAGGCAATGGGTTCAAAACAAAAAAAACAAACAAAAAAGAAAACTTAAGGTGGATACAGTGGCACACGCCTATAACCCTGAAGCTTGGGAGGACAAAGCAGAAGGGTCATAAATTTAAGCACAGCCTCAGCAACTTAGTGAGACCCTGTATCAAAAACAAAAAATGCTGGGGATGTAGTTCTGTGGTAAAATCCCCTTGGTTTTAATCCCCAGTACCAAAACAACAACAAAACACCTTAAAATGACTAAAAATTGGCTAAAATTTTGAGAACTACAGAAGAGGGTAATGAATGTGGAATTAAAAAATTTTTAACAAAGCAATTTACTATGAATAATGATAGCCTCTCCTAGTCTAAACATTACTACCATCTTTCCACCAACCTACAATTTTTAATGAGAAAAAACTTTATTCCAGAGGAAGTAAAATTTGCCTCTCAGTTTTGCTCATACTGGATTTGTATACCTTAAAGAACAACTTACACACTAAATCTTTCCTGTTTCAGCCTTTTTCAATCTGTCTGTGAAGCTGCTGCTGAAGAAAAGTAATGAGTATACTCCAAACAGAGCAACTTGATACCTTAACTTCTCAGGGCCTCTGTTTCCTCAAAACCAAAAGAAAAGGTTTGGATTGGATGATCTCTCTAAGGTCCCTTCCAGTTTTATGATTCTGCAGAGAGAGAAAGCAGGCTGAAGAGAGTGCCATATAGCCCATAGCTAAACAGAAAAAAGACAAAGGACATAGTATAGTACTGAAGGGTTGAGAAAGCAAGAGAGACAGATAAGTAGAGTTTCAGGGAATAAGACTTGAAGCAACAGTTAACACCTGAAGCAGCAACCAAATGAAGAGCTGAAATAACCCACAAAAAAGGTCTGTGAGTTTGTTAAGGGAATAACAATAACAACAGTGATATGTCAACATGTATGGAATTCTTATTATATGCCAGTATTGCTCTGGCTGAATATATTACTTAATGTTCATAAATCTTGTGTACATTCCATAAAACAAGTGGGAATACTAAGAAACAAAGAAGTTCTCAATGCTTCTCAAACTTTAGCATGAATATGAATCATATGGGGATAAATGCAGTTCTGATACAATAATTCTAACTGGACCTGAGAACCTGTATTTCTAGTAAGCACTCGGATGATGATAATATAGTTGCATGGGGATCACACTTTAAATAGCAGAATGCAAATAAAGGAAACAAAATTCAAATTATGGCAACTTAATTTCAAGACAAGATAACATTTGAGAAGAATTTATTATATTTAGAAGTTAATATGATGGTCTATAAATGTTCTTGTTTGTCATTAGCATTTTAATGATTGTTAAGAAACCAGAGTTAATACTATCTTAGGACTTGCAAAGTCAAAATGTCACTAATCCAATCACAGAGACCAGACCTACCTACATACATATACATTTATCTATGCTTTTTAACTTTTCAAAATAATTAAGTAATTTCACTTACCATTATAATAGTAATGTAATATTATTCTATATCTTGGAAGATCCATAAGTTATATGACTATATTTTTAGTAGGCTGTTTCTTATACAGTTAAATGATAGAACAGAATGAGCATCTCATTATGATAGAACAGAATGAGCATCTCTATAATGAGCATTCCTATAATCCCTACTTATAGAAAATTTCAAATGAAAGCTCTGCAAGTCACATCATTTATAAAGGAGAGAGAAAGAATTGCTTGTGGGTTAATTTCTGCAAACCTCTCAATTACTAAAAACTACTTCTGAACAATCTATGAGAGCAACTGAAAGCAGAAGCATTTTTTCAGTTAATCAAGGTAACATATCTTTAGAAAATTACAACTAATACTCTGACCAAAATCTATGTAGGGAAGTAAAAGGCAAAATTTAGAATTATATACTTTGTGCAGTTTGAGCAAGTTCTTTTGGCAGAAGTTGGTGAACTGGCAGATGAAATATGTTCTATGATGCAAGGGGTAGAGCAGAAAAGCTGAGTAGACCCTTTCCTCTGATAAGCAGTTTGCCCCTTCTGGAGGATTTTTTTACAACCACAACAGGAAACCTGAACAGTTGTGGTTGAAACTGAAGGAAGCATTTTATTTATGCCAGATGATGCCAGAGAAAGCTGAACTCCTGTAGTCAACTGTGATGCTACAAAAACAAAACAGGAAGAAGCTTATTAGTATTTTCAACAAATTAAGTATGCATTATTTTTTAAAAATATATTTATTTTTCAGTTGTAGTTGGACACAATACCTTTATTTTATTTATTAATTTTTGTGGCACTGAGGATTGAACCGGGGTCTCACATGTGTTAGGCGAACGCTCTGCTGCTGAACTACAATCCAGCCCCTAAGTATTCATTCTTTCATTTTCTTTTAGAGTTTACTTTTATCCAACCCCCAAAAATGCAAAGGCATTTTTAAGAAGAATAAATTTGTTATTATGCTAGTCAGAATAAATATAATTAACTTAAATAATTCTATTACCACTGTCTGAAAATGTAGTATTTATTTTCAGTTCATTCTCCTGAGTTTTGGGTTGTTGGGCTTGACAATATTCCTAAAAAAAAAAAAAGAGTTGAAAATAATGAATATAATATACTTAAAATAATCATTCAATAGAAAATGATAAATTACACTTACGTCTGTTCAATTAGCTATATTACTGAATCAAACCAAGGTAAGAGGTAAGCATTCTCCTTTTGGTGCCCTGTGGCTGATAATTTTAATTTTCTATGACACCAGTAACTGATTGGTTAATATCAGGTTATCTTTTTTGGTGTAAGAATTAGGTAGACTGAATTCTATTATCACACCAATTGAAACTGGCCTGTTAATCCTGACTTCTGAGGTGAGGTAAATGGTTTAGTTTCAGCTTGGTGACATGGAACTTTAGTGACTTCATTTTGATTTTTAGCTCAGTCTGCTGGGGCCCAGTGCAGGAGCTTAGTCCAAAACAATGGCCTTCTATAATTTTTTACTTAACAACTGCTGCTACCAATAGAGAGTAGACATAATGACATATATTTTCCCTATTGTTTTAATCATTAACAGTTCATTATCTTCATAAATACCTTAAACTTAGAATTGTTGTATTGGGCCAAATGATTCTTATGAAGTAGGATTTTCTTTCAGAACTAGAGGCAATTTCATTTCCACTCTATCTCAACTTAATTTGTATGTTTGACTGTCCATGGGTTGAAAAAGCAATTGTTAACTGCTAGATTAATATTTCCAAATGTCACTAATTCAATACTGATCTAATTTATATACTTTTTTCTTTTTCTCTTTCTTTCCAAAAAGAGAGATGGAGCCTACCAATGTTGCCCTGAACTTCTGGGCTCAATCAAGCTTCCTGCCCCAGCCTACCTAACAGCTAGATTATAAGCATGTGCCACTGGATGTTTAGGCCATTTTCAATAGAAATAAGTTACAACTAAATTCTCTTGCCAGGTGTAGTAGAACACACCCATAATCTGAGCTACTCAGGAGGCTGAGACAGGAGGATTACAAGTTGAAGGCCAGATGAGGCAACTTACTGAGACTCTGTCACTGTTGTAGTGCTCCTAAATTCAATCCCCAGCATCACCAACAAAGAAAAGAATGTAAAATATTTACTTGAGTATTGTCAGGTTCTGTCTTAATTTCAACTAGCCGCTCCAGCTGTAATGCCATTGTCTTATGTTCACCATCTGAAGGTTGTCCTTTCATTTTAGTATTGCATGCAAAGGAATCTTCCAGTTCTAAATTAATGGATTTCTTCCTGGGAACCGTGTCCAAATTCCTGAAATAAAATATTGATAGAAGTCTGATTTTAAAATTAATATTTTAAATATGGTAATTTTGTGGAATCACAAAAGAGGTCTTAGACAACTCTGCATTAAAGCTCCTTCACAGCACCAACACTAGCTTCCTTCCTTTCTTTCAATATTTCTAGATAATTTTGCTTTACAGTCTGTGACAGCTAATACCTCTGTGCTTTCTTCTAGAACTAATTCCCATTTCTGTAGCCCTAGGCCTGGATGCAGATACCACAAAACCTACAAATTGTTTGGGGTTTTTGGTTGTATGTTTTATTTTTGGTATTGGGTATTTAACCCAAGTGTGCTTTTACCACTGAGTCACCTCCCAGCCTTTTTTTATTTTAAGCCAAGATCTTTCTAAATTGATGAGGACCATGCTAAGTTGTTGAAGCTGGCCTAGAACTTGGGATTCTCCTGCCTCACTCTCCCAAATTGCTAGGCATGCACCATCATGCCTGGCTTTACTAATTACTATAGAGGGTAGGGATAACTTACTCCATGGGCACAAATTTACATTCAACACATACAAAAAGAGAAGTTAAAAGCTGTTACAGGAATAATCTGAGATTTGTAGTTTTATTCTGGGTTAGTATACGAAAGACCCAAGTAATTCTGCCATTAGTTTTTTACTGAGGTTGGGGCCTAACCACCCCTTTATCTCCATGTTCTCAGCTTGGAAAGCTCCTATTCAAAGGTATAAAATTAAGTAATTAATTATAGACTGACTGTTGAGAGCCGCAGCCAAAGCAGCCCCAGCAAACTTCCAGCTGATTGGCTCCTCTGCAGTGATGCTCATTGGGCTTTTCCCCCCCCCCCCGCCCTTTCAGACCACGGAGCTGCTCATTGGGGGGACTCTTTTGGCTCCGCCCACGCGACCCAGCCAATCTGCCTCAAGAGCGGTTGAGGTGCTGGCCGGAAGAGCCGGTGGTGGCAGTTGGGCTGCCTGGAGGTATCGGGTGGTGCGTGGTGCGGCGTGTGTTCAAAAACAATAAAGTTCGTTCCAGCTTGACAGGTGGCCCGTGAATTGTGCCCAGCCAGACTGTGGCATTTGGTGGCCTGCACGGGACCGACTGAGGGTAAGTGATAAGGTAAACTGCTCGCCCCTGAGGGCAGGGCGAGAGGATGGGTAGCCATTTTAAGATTCTTCTTTCGTTTTGTTTCGCTTTTGTTTTAAGTTGCCTTGTTCAGCTAAAATTTGGGGGTCAACAGAGGTGAGGCAAAGAACCTCACCCCCTCACTGGTACAAAGGCCTATCCACAGGTGTGGCTGTATACTGGACCGGTAGTCAATGACGGGTAAGATCCAATTGCAATGGTACCAACCTAAGACAGGAGGCTGACGCCTTGAGGTCAGCTCATCCGATGACGGGTAAGGACCATATGTAGTATTGGACAACCTAAGACAGGCATGGTCCCTAAGCCACATGTTTGTTGTTTAATTAAACAGAGAGGGGGAGATGTTGAGAGCCGCAGCCGAAGCCGAAGCGGCCCCAGCAAACTTCCAGCTGATTGGCTCCTCTGCGGTGATGCTCATTGGGCTGTTTCCCCGCCCTTTCAGACCATGGAGCTGCTCATTGGGGACCAATCTGCCTCAAGAGGGTTGAGGTGCTGGCCGGAAGAGCAGGTGGTGGCACTCGGGGAATTCCTGGAGAGCTTGGGTGGTGCAGCATGCGTTAAAAAAAAATAAAGTTCGTTCCTGCTTGACAAGTGGCTCATGAATTGTGCCCAGCCAGACTGCGGCAACTGACAGTGCAGTTAATAATTCATATAGCCAGTGTTTAGCCCAAATGAGCAAGGCACACAATCTGTACACCAAAACGCACTGGAAATTAATTAATATATTGTCTTTGAGTAGATTCACTTCACCTGAAATAGGCTACACATGTCTATCAGTTTAAAAACAAAGATGGCCATACTACCAAAAGTGTTATACAGATTTTTTTTTTTTTAGAGAAAGAATTTTTAATATTTATTTTTTAGTTCTCGGCGGACACAACATCTTTGTTTGTATGTGGTGCTGAGAATCGAACCCGGGCCGCACGCATGCCAGGCGAGCACGCTACCGCTTGAGCCACATCCCCAGCCCTGTTATACAGATTTAATGCAATCCCTATTAAAATTCCAATGACATTCTTCATAGAAACAGAAAAAGCAATCACGAAATTCATTTGGAAAACTAAGAGACCCCAAATAGCTGAATCAATCCTTAGCAAGGAAAGTAATACAGGAGGTGTCACAATATGAGACCTTAAATTATACTATAGAGCCACATTAACAAACACAGTCTGGTATTGGCATCAAAACAGACCTGTTGGGCTGGGGGTGTGGCTCAAGCGGTAGCACGCTCGCCTGGCATGCGTTCGACCCGGGTTCGATCCTCAGCACCACATACAAAGATGTTGTGTCCGCCAATAACTAAAAAATAAATATTAAAATTCTCTCTCTCTCTCTCTAAAAAAAAAAAACCAGACCTGTAGACAAATGGTATAGAATAGAAGACACAGAGACAAACCCATATAAATACAGTTTTCTCATAAGGTGCCAAAAAAACATTGGATAAAAGAGAGCCTCTTCAACAAATGGTGCTGGGAAAACTGGAAATCCATATGTAGCAAAATGAAATTAAACCCTATCTCTCACCCTGCACAAAACTGAACTCAAAGTGGATCAAAGATTTAGACACTAGAACAGAAACCCTGCACCTCACAGAAGAAAAAGTAGAGCTGAGGTCATAGCTCAGTGGTAGAGCACTTGCCTAGCATATGTGAAGCACTGGGTTTGATTCTCAGCACCACATATAAACAAACAAACAAACAAATAAAATAAAGGTCCATTGACAATTAAAAAAAAAAAGGAAGCCCAAATCTTTACCATGTTGGCTTAGGAACCGACTTTCTTTTTTTGGGGTAAGGGGTGGGTACTGGGGATTGACTTCAGAGGTACTAGACAACTGAGTCACATCCCCAGCCCTATTTTGTATTTAATTTAGAGACAGGGTCTCATTGAGTTGCTTAGCACCTCACTTTTGCTGAGTCTATCTCTGAATTTTCGATCCTCCTGCCTCAGCCTCCTGAGCCACTGGGATTATAGATGTGCACCACCATGTCTGGCAGGAACTGACTTTAACAAGATTCCTAAAGCACAAGAATTAAAATCAAGAATCAATAAATGGGATGGAATCAATCTAAAAAGCTTCTTCACAGCAAAGGAAACAATCAAGAATGTGAAGAGAGCCTACAGAATGAGAGAAAATCTTTACCACATGCACCTCAGAGCAGTAATCTCCAGGATATATAAAGATCTCAAAAAACTTAACACAAATAAACAAATAACCGAATCAATAAATGGGCCAAGGAACCGAACTGACACTTCACAGAAGATATACAATTGATCAACAAATATATGAAAAAATGTTGAACATCTCTAGCAATTAGAGAAGTGCACATCAAAACCACACTGAGATTTCATCTTACTACAGTCAGAATGGTGATTATAAAGAATGCAAGTAACAACAAATGTTGGCGAGGATATGGGGGGAAAAAGGTACACTGTTGGTAAGGCTGCAAATAGGTGCAACCACTCTGGAAAGCAGTATGGAGATTCCTTAGAACACCTAGAATGGAACCACCATTTGACCCAGCTATCCCACTCCTCAGTTTATACCCAAAGGACTTAAAATCAGCATACTACAGCGACTCAGCCACATCAATGTTTATAGCAGCTCAATTCACAATAGCCAAGCTTTGGAACCAACCTAGATGCCCTTCAACAAATGAATGGATAAAGAAATTGTAGGGGGCTAGGGTTGTAGCTCAGTGGTAGAGTGCTTGTCTGGCAAGTGTGAGGCACTGAGTTCGATTCTCAGGACCACATATAAATAAATAAATAAAATAAAATAAAATAAAGGTCTGCCAACAATTAAAAAAAGAAATTGTAGTATGGAATGGAATACTACTCAGCCTTAAAGAAGAAATTATGGATGGAGTTGGAGAATATCATGCTAAGCAAAATAAGCCAATCCCAAAGAACTAAAGGCTGAATGTTTTCTCTGATATGTGGAGTTTTGGCATCTTGGAACCCCTTCAAATGTGATATAACACAAATTAGAGAATACTAGAAAGCACCCTGAAAAAAAGTCAGTATTTCTGAGGCAGGGAAAATGTCTGTCCAATTATCAGAAAAAATAAAGAGCAAAACAAACCCATATATGAATGACGACAAAATGTACATGAGAATAAAGCAAGTCTCGGAATACTAGTTTTTAATACAGTCCTTCCCATCTTTCCAACCAAGGGCTAAGTCACATTTTTTTTTGTTTTGTTTTTTGGTACTGGGGACTGAACTCAGGGGCACTCAACCACTGAGCCACATCCCCAGCCCTATTTTATATTTTATTTAGAGACAGGGTCTCACTGAGTTGCTTAGCGCCTCACTTTTGCTGAGGCTGGCTTCGAACTCGCAATCCTCCTATCTCAGCCTCCCAAACCACTGGGATTACAGGTATGAGCCACCAAAAATTTACACTTTTTAAAAAATATATCGAAACCAGTATCTTATGCATGCTAGGCAAGCACTTTACCACTGAGCCACAACCCCAGCCCTTTAATTACATTTTTGATTAACAGTCAAAAGATAACTGGGTGGGGCTTGGATTATAGCTCCTTGGCAGAGGCTTGCTTGCCTTGCTTGTGTGAGGCACTGGGTTTGATCCTCAGCACGGGAGGCGGAGGGGAACAAAGACATGCTGTCTGGGCTGGGGATGTGGCTCAAGCGGTAGCACGCTCGCCTGGCATGCGTGCGGCCCAAGTTCGATCCTCAGCACCACATACAAACAAAGATGTTGTGTCCGCCGAAAACTAAAAAAATAAATATTAAAAATTAAAAAACAAAGACATGCTGTCCTCCACAACTACAAAAACAAAAAAACTGTGGCATTATCTGCCTACTGGTCAACACTGCCTGGGAATAATTTAAACCTTTTTGATTTAGAGTCTGAGGATGGTAGATTTAGAGCACATGTTGAGAATGCACAGGCCCTGGGTTTAGTCTCCAGCACAGAAAAAAGAATTTTTTTTTTTTTACTTAAACCAAAGGGGAATTTATTATAGAGCAGAGATCAAAATTAATTTTTTTTTGTTGGTACCAGGAATTGAACCAAGGGGTGCCTTAACCACCGAGCCATATCCCCAGCCCATTTTTTTATTTTGAGACAAATTCTTGCTAAATTGCTTAGGGCCTCCCTATGTGGTTGGGGCTGGTTTTGAACTTGTGATATTTTCACTCACATAAACCCTTGAGGGAAATCCACTACCTTTTTTCGGGGGTAGGGGGGGTGGGGGCAAGGGGTACTGGGATTGAACCCTGGGCATCTTGGAACCCCTTCAAATGTGACATCATACAAATTAGAGAATATCATGCTAAGCAAAATAAGCCATTCCCAGCCCTTTTTGAGACAGGGTCTTGCCAAGGTGCGGAAGCTGGTCTCAAACCTGAAATTCTGCTGCCTCAGCAGCCTCAGTCATTGGGATTACAGGACTGTACTGCCCAGACCAGCTAAATCTAAATTCACTACTTCTGCAAGTGCACCTACTCCATTAATGCTCTTGCCACAGTCTAAGAATTAAATAAGCAAAGTGTAATAATGAAATTCCTGTTATAACTTTTGGAGGCTTCTTGTGTATTTTGACAGGGAATACAAGGTATTGTCAGATGTTGTTAGTGATTCAACTCTTACAGCAAGAATTGTTAATTTATCTACTTTCCAGCTTCTGGTTCAGTTTAATTGAAAAGTATGCTGACACTGTACCCTGATTAAGCTAATTAAATTTAAAACTTCTTGATTCAAGGAAATCAAGATATTCTCAATCTTGCACTTTAAAGCAAAATATATGGTGCCTTAATTTAATCCCAATTTCAAATCCGAATTCATCTCAAGAGCCAAACATTTTTCTTTTTTTTTGAACACCGGGGATTGAACCCAGGGGCGTTTAACCACTAAGTCACATCTCCAACCTTTTTTATTATTTTGATACAGGATCTCGCTAAATTGCTCAGGGACTCTCGAAGTTGCTGAGGCTGTCTCTGAATTTGGGATCCTCCTGCCTCAGCCTCTGGAGCTGCTGGGATTACAGGCGTGTGCCACCACGCCTGCCAACAGCCAAACTTTTAAAATAATTACATTTCTCTTTTTGTTATTTTTTGTTCGGCGGTGCTGGGGATCGAACCCCAGGGCCTCCTACATGCTAAGCAAATGCTCTACCACTGAGCTACAATTGTTTCTTTTAGTTGGGACTCGTGTACCATTCTATTTGCAAAAACTGTTTCCAGATTGTTTGAAAAATCATCGTTTAATGCATGGAGAGCCACGGGTGTGATTTCAATGTTTTAGAAACGGTGGTCGCAGACAGAGCAAAGGCAGAAAGCCGGGTTACGATGCAGGAGCAGTGGGCGGCGAGAAACCTCTGAAGCGGGAGCAGTGACCCCGAGATTCTCGGCGGGTGAGGTCAAAAGAGGCGACCGACGCTCTCCAGGTCAGGGCTAGGCCGCGAGTCCCCGACCCCCAGGTGCCAGCATTTGTATTCAGGGCCCCGTCTCTAGAACCCGGTTCCACCCGCGCGGCATCCTCCCTCAGACAGGAGAAACTTTGCCCCTTTCCGGTAACGCGCAGGAGTAAAGACCGAAACCAGAGCCGCAGAAGAGGAGCCTTACTAATTTCTCTCAGGAACGCTCGCCGCGAGCAGCTTCTCAGGGTCTTCTCGACGCAAACAGCCCCGTCGGCCCCGCCCCTTTCCCGTCGTCCTCTGCGGCCGAGCATGCGCAGCGCAGCCCGACGCAGTCCTGTCTCGCGACGTGCGCAAGGGCGTCCTTGTGATGGATAGGGAGGTGGACCAGGGGCCAGGGGCCAGGGAAGGGCTTTAAAACCACACAGGTGCTTTATCATTGAAGTCATCTCTATCCACTAGCCAAATATGGGTTCTTAAAGGCTAGAGAAGCATGTGGGAGTGACTCCTCTCAGGCAGGGCAATTGAATTTCCCGGATTTGAAAGATGGCAGTACTACTTACTAGCATTAAAATAAGTGATTAGACAACTTATGTACTTTCCTATTCTTCTTGAAATGGTGATAATTAAAATGCCTGCCGCTAGGCTTGGGAATATTAGGCAATGCTAAGAAAAGCATGAGGTGCAGAGTAAATTCCCGCTATTTTTATCTGCTAGGCCTGGTGGCGCACACATGTAATCCCAGCGCCTCAGGAGGCTGAGGCAGGAGATCACGAGTTCAAAGTCTGGTTTAGCAATTTAGGAGGTCCTCAGCAATTTAGCAACCCTCAGCAACCCTGTCTCCAAATAAAATGTAAAAAAATAGGGCTGGGCTGGGGTTGTGGCTCAGTGGTTAAGACTCTTTGTGTTCAATCCATGATACCAAAAAAAAAAAAAAAAAAAGAAAAAAAAATAATAATTAAGGGCCTCTGCCATCTTGTTTGTTTTTTGCATTGCTGGGAATCAAATCCCAGGGACATCTGCATGCTAAGCAAGTGACCTACCACCAGCTACACCTCAGCTCTTTTTTTTTTT
The DNA here is from genome assembly GCF_047511675.1 of Marmota flaviventris. Taxonomy (NCBI): domain Eukaryota; kingdom Metazoa; phylum Chordata; class Mammalia; order Rodentia; family Sciuridae; genus Marmota; species Marmota flaviventris. The sequence goes on along the minus strand of NC_092507.1, from coordinate 26,181,424 downwards.
TTTTAGAAAGAGAATTTTTTAATATTTATTTTTTAGTTTTCGGTGGACACAACATCTTTATTTTATTTTTATATGGTGCTGAGGATGACCCAGTGCCCTGCGCATGCCAGGCAAGCACGCTACCGCTTGAGCCACATCCCGAGCCCAGCTCTTTTTTTTTTTTTTTTTATTGCCTAGGTTGGCCTCGAATTTGGGAGCTCCTATGTTAGCTTCTCAAGTAGCTGGGATTACAGGCATGTTCCAGGATCTGGAACCGAGTATATAAAAATTAAAATAATCCCAAAACGATGGCAAAATTTATGGTAGATTTTAAATGCTTATATTTAACAAGGTAGTGCTTTGAACACTTAAAAAATATGATTGAAAATTATGATATTTCTGCCGGGTGCTGTGGTGCACACTTGTAATTCCAGTGGCTTGGAAGACTGAGGTAGGAGAATCACAAGTTCAGAACCAGCTTAGTGAGGCCCTAAGTAATTTAGGAAGACCCTGTCTCAAAAAAAATTGCTGGGGATGTGGCTCAGTGGTTAAGCACCTCCAGGTTCAATCCCAGAAGTACCAACCACCCCCCCCCCTCCAAAAAATTGTGATATTTCTAAAATCATAATAGAATTGGAAAAAAATATATAAAGTAAGGTAATTTATTTCAATCTTGTATTTGACCATAACTATTATTACTTTTTTTTCCCCCATACTTGGAATTGAAACCAGGGACATGTTACCATTGAGCTATATCTCTGGACCCTTTTTTATATTTTTAAGTTTGAGACAGTTCTTGCTAAACTGCCCAGGCAATCCGCCTCAGCCTCCCCAGCTGCTAGGATTACAAAACAAGATTACACCATGCATGACTGACCATAATTGTGTGTGTGTGTGTCCACAAGACCTGACAAGAACAATTTTAGAGGAGGAAAAGTTTATTTTGACTCACGGTTTCAGAGATTCAGTCCATGATTGGCTGACTCCATAACTCTGGTTCCCAGAGTGAGGAAGGGCATGGTGGAGGAAGGCAGCTCAGGACATGGTAACCAGAAAGCAGAGAGATAGCAGACCATAACTTCTTAAGGAGGTACACCAAAAGTATAAACTGAGGACCAGGGGTGTAGCTCAGAGATAGAGTGCTAGCCTAACACATGGGAGGCTATGGGTTGCATTCCTATCACTGCAAACAAAATCATAAAAGCATGTATTTGAGGTGCTTTGTGAAGGTGAGTTCTAGGTCAAAGGGGCCTCCTGACACCTGCTGCCATGGTCCCTAAATATGCTTTGCAGTTAGTTTAGAATTCATGACCTTCGGTGATTTTTTTACTTTGTATAGTACTAGGCATCAAACCCAGGGCCTCATACATACTAAGCACATGCTGTACCACTGAGATACATCCCTGTCCTACTTTGGTGATTCTGAATATTACACAAGTAGCTCCAATAGTTATGCTTATCTTTATTAAAGAAAAATAACAATTGAGAAGCATAGGTTTGGTGCACTTAAAATGGAGTTGGGAAGGTCATAATTAATCAGATCTTAGACACAACCACAATGGAACCTTTGAACATGACTGAACCACAGTATCCTAAAACATTGATAGCCTGTGATATCCTTCTGTACATCAGAACTCTTCCATCAACTACACAGAAATTGAGATGGCATCCAACCCCTTTCTTACGAGATGGCTTAACTTTTGCCAGCACCAGTCATCATTCCTAAGAAGTAATGTAATTCCAACCCTGTTTTAGGCTTAAAGCTGTAAATATATCCGTCATTTTGTAAGACCTCAAAGAACATTTCCTTCCTTCCTTCCTTCCTTCCTTCCTTCCTTCCTTCCTTCCTTCCTTCCTCCCTCCCTCCCTCCCTTCCTCCCTTCCTTCCTTCTTTCTTTCTTCTCGTACCAGGGATTGAACTCTAGGATACTCCACCATTCAGCCACATGCCCAGCCCTATTTTGTCTTTTATTTAGAGACATCGTCTCACTGAGTTGCTTAGTGCCTCACTTTTGCTGAAGTCGAAATTCTCCTGTCTCAGCCTCCCAAGCTGCTGGGATTATAGGCGTGTGCCACTGCGCCTGGCTCAAAGAACATTTTCAAGATCATTGGCATCTGTGATTTTTTCTGAATTTATTCCTAATTAATCACCAATAAATCTAGTTTGCTCTGTTCTCAACTAAGTTAATTTTTATTAAAGTTGATGCCTTTCTCTATTTCAACTTAGAATTAGATGGGATCTTGCTGAAATCTTCTCTAACAGACACATTCTACCAAAAGGCATGTTAAGGACAGCAGGGCAAAGATAATTTACTCCAACCTACAAAAAGTCTTGGTGACTAGGATTAGACTAGAACCCAGAAATGAGTCCTGGTTCAGTGGGCTTCCAAGAGCAAGTGAGTTCTTTGTTATGAACTTCCTGGAGAGTGGATAAAGCGGAGGATTCATGACATCACAAGAACTGTGAAAATTTGTGATAATTTGGAGATGTTGTGGTATTTCAGTTATCTCCACTTAGAGCTGAGAACCTGGAGTAACATTTCAGGCAGTAGATGCAGGTCACAAATTGCCTATGTCTTTCTTGCCCAGAAGCCTCAACTATTTATAGTGCCTGAAAGATTAGGTCATAAACTTAAGTCCGGGAAGAGAATCCAGAAACATAGGGACCTTAATTTCTTTTCAATTCTAGTTCCCAATGTTAACTAGAGAAAAATTACTTTGATGGCTTAGGTGTGGAAGAAAGAAGCTTAAGAAACCAATAGTTGAAGCTTGGAGGCACTTTCCAGCCTCAGGAAAATACATTTGGAAATGTGTAAGACCTGAAATATGTTGTAATTTTTGTCATACCAGTAGCCTGCTGGTGATAGGAATCTAACAGGAAATGGAATCAGTGTGTTAGGTCTAAAAGTGGGGAATGTTTGGGATTGTAGTGCATGGAAGATGATGTGCTCAGCCGAAAGAGGTAGTTACTACTCAACTCTGATCCTTGCCAAAGCAGAAGTGCACAGCCCAGTGTTGCTGAAACTTCCAATTTCTAAGAGAAGGTAGAAAGTCATATTTTCATATGAAATTGGCTGGATTTGTTTTTATTTGTTTGTTTTTATGGGGGGGATTTGTTTTGTTTTTTCCTTTTTAAAAGTTTAGAAACAGACTGGGAGTGTAGGCCAGTGGTAGAACACTTGACTAACATGCTCAAAGAAGTGGGTTCCATCCCGAGCATCAAAAAAAAAATGAAAAGAAATAAAAAGATTGTAAACAAATTAGAAATTTTAAAAGTGTTAAATAGACCCAAATTAACAAATATGTGGGCTAAATCAGGTCCACAAACTCCTGTTTGCTATCTTTTTATTACATGGCTGTTGGTGAGAAGCCGAGAGATTAGTAATCACTGATTTTTTTTTTTTTTAGTTATAGATGGAAACAGTATCTTCATTTTTATTTATTTATTCATTTTTATGTGGTGCTGGAGATCAAACCCAGGGCCTCATGCATACAAGGCCAAGCGCTCTACCACTGGGCTATAACCCCACCCCCAATCACTGAATTTTTGAATGCTGTTCCAGCTTATCCTTCAGTTTAGCCCATGAAGAACCATCAAGGACAAACAGCTTCTTAAGCAAGAATTAAAACCTGTCATATGGGTCCACTCCCCAGTACCAAAACATTCCCCCAAAACAACAGAAACAAACAAAAACCTGCCAGAGCTAAACTTTACAGAGGCTTTGTCCCAGTTCTTGGTGAGACAAGAAAGAGGAGTCCAAGAATTAAAGAAAGAAAAGAAGCTCCCACTGAGATGCACCATCTTTGTTTTGTTTTGAATATTATGTTTTTCAATTAACATAAAATTATTCTATGAATTTTAATACAGGTATGTGTTTATTCAACCATCCCCGCAATCAAAATACCATTACCCCATAATCCCCTCTTTGTATCCCCATCCACCCCTTAACATAACCTCTAGCCATCACTGATCAGATCTATGTCATTACAATTTTGTTGTTTCCCCTCTAATCAGGGTCTCACACATGCTAGGCCAGTGGGTGTTGAAAATTTATTCACGACACTTGTTAAAGATGGTGATAAAAGTTGGGTATGATGTCACACACCTGTAGTCCTAGCACTCAGGAAACTGAGGTGGAGGATGACTTGAGTCCAGAAGTTCAATAGTAGCCTAGAATGGCTGGGGCTATAGCTCAGTGGCAGAGCACTTGCTTAGCACATGTGAGGCACTGGTTTCAATCCTTAGCATCACATCAAGAGAAACAAATACAATAAAGGCATGCTGTCCATCTACAACTACTCCCCACCCCCCCAAAAAAAATAACAAGCCTAGGTAACAAGCCAGACACTACCTCAAAAACAGCAGTAGCAGCAACAACAATGACAAATAAACACCAAACTGAAAAGATGGTGATAAAAGAAAAAGTCTGAGATGTGCTAAATTTCATTACAAAGGCTGTGTGTGGTGGCGAGCGCGATTATAATCCCATTGATTTGAGATGCTGAGTAGCAATTTATCAAGACCCTTACTAATAATAGTATTTCTGGATTCAATCCCCAGAACCAAAACAATAAGAGCAAAAACAAAGGTCAGAGGGTAGAGGGGAAAAGAGATAAGGAAAGGTAATTAGTTAACAGTGGCAGGGATGTAGGTTAGTGATAGAACACTTGCCTACCAGGTGGGAGGCCTCTGGTTCTATTCCCAGGACAGCAAACAACAAAACAGTTGCTACAGGCAACATCATACTGAGTGAGGAAAAAAAAAAAAAAGAAAATATTTCTTCTAAGAGAAGGAACAAGACAAGTTCACTTTCACTTCTCTACTATAACATTAGAAGTTCTATCCAGAGCAATTGGGCAGGAAAAAAAAGTAAGGAGGCATACAAATAGGAAAGGAGAAAGTCAAATTATTGTGTTTGCAGATGATATTGGAGGATATGGAAAACAACAACCCCCAGGGAAAAAAGGGAACAACCCTCAAGGAGAAAGGAGTTCAATGGGTGCTGGGGAGAGAAGGCAAACAGTGAGCTCTGGGATCTGGATGTTCATTCACCCTTTCCCAGAAACAATGGGTTTTGAATTTTTGCTCCTGTTTTCTGATTTGGGGTTTGAACTTGCACAACTGTTCCCCCTGACTGCCCATCCAATGCATTTTACAAATAATTCAAATCTTGTTATGAATCAAATTGTAACAGGGGTTCACTTGATGTTTTGACTATATCTCTTGTGGCTTTAAAACTTATGTATTTTTTTTCCTAAACTTTTTCTCCCTAATCTTTTTTCTAACATTTTCCCTGATCTTCTTTTCCCTAAACAACTTCTCCTTGATCATCTTCCTTTTCCTCCTCCTCCTCCTCTTCTTCTTCTAACATTTTTTTAGTTGTAAATGGACATAATACCTTTATTTCATTTATTTATTTTTATGTGGTGCTGAGGATAGAACCCAGTGTGTCACACATGCTAGGTGAGTGCTCTACCACTGAGCCACAATCCCATCCCCCTCCCTTCTTTTCCCTGATCTTCTCCTTCATGATTTCTCCTCCCTAATCTCATTTTCTCTGAATCACCTCTGTAAAAGTCCCCTGTTTCTGCTGATGAACAGAGTCCCCTGTGTTTCTCCCTTGCTAGCAAAGCAATAAACCTTCTTTTTCCTTTTTCTCAAAACTGTATCCTGTTATAGGATTGGCATCAAAGACAAGGAGCAGGTTTCCAGCAACAAAATCTCATTTATTGTGAATCAAAACTCACTCAAACCTATGAATCAAAGCTCACTCAAACCCTATAAAAAATCAGACTCCTCCTATAATCAGTTGCCATTTTCTCTCCTGAAAATGTGCCATTCTGCTACTTAATAAAGAAATCTTGCTGATCTGTTGAGGTCTGTCCCCATTTTGGTTATTTTTGCTTTCAAATATGGTTTTTTTTTTTAGTTTATGAAAAAACGGAAATTTATTTTTAACAGTTTTTTATTCTTTTTTAATTGGCACATTATAATTATACATAACAGTGGGATTTGTTATAATATATTCATATTTGCACACAATAAAACAGTATAATTTTATCAATTTCATTTCCTAGTACTTCCCTTTTCCTTCCTCTCCCTCTATCCTCTTCTTCTATTCTACTGGTCTCTCCTATTTTTTTCCAATTATTTGTAATTAGTTATACATGATAGAAGAATGCATTTTGACACATTGTACACAAATGGAGCACAACTTCTCATTCTTCTGGATATACATGGTACACTCACACCAGTAGTGTTCATACATATTTATAGGGTAATAATGTCTGTCTCATTCTATACTCCTTTCCATTCCCACAGCCCCATCCCTACCCTCACTCCTTTCTGCCCAATCCAAAGTTCCTTCGTTCTTCCCTACCCCCCACTACTATGAATCAGCATCTGCTTATCAGAGAAAACATTCAATCTTTGTTTTTTTTTGGGGGGGGGATTGGCTTATTTCACTTAGCATGATGCTTTTTAGTTCCATCCATTTACCTGCAAATGCCACAACTTTATTTTTTCTTTAGGGATGAGTAATATTCCATTGTGTATATATACCACATTTTCTTTATCCATTCATCTGTTGAAGGGCAACTATGTTGGTTCCATAGTTTAGCTATTGTGAATTGAGCTGCTATAAACACTGATGTGATTGTGTCAGTGTTGTATGCTGATTTTAAGTCCTTTGGGTATAAACCAAGAAGTGGGATAGCTGGGTCAAATGATAGTTCCATTCCAAGTTTTCTGCGGCATCTCCATACTGCTTTCCAAAGTGGTTGCACAAATTTTTGGTCCTACCAGCAATGTATGAGTGTACCTTTTTTTGCCACATCCTCCCCAACCCTTATTATTGCTTGTATTCTTTTTTTTAATTGATTTTATTTTATTTTTTAAAAATACACGACAGCAGTGGAATGCAGTACATTTCTTATTACACATATAGAGCACAATTTTTCATATCTCTCTATATAAAGTATGTTCACACCAATTTATGCCTTTATATGTGTACTTTGTTTTTGTTTTTTTGCATTACAATTCTTAATACACATATATACCACAATTTTTCATATTTCTGTTTGTATATAAAATATGTTGACACTCAATTCAAGTCTTCATACATGTACTTTGTGTAATGATGTCCATCACATTCCACCATCTTTGCTAATTCCCTGTACCCTGCCTTTCCCTCCCACTCCTCTTCCCTATATAAAATTCATCTAATCCTCCCATGCTCTCCCTCCCTACCCCACTATGAATCAGAGAAAACATTTGGCATTTGTTTTTTTGGGATTGGCTAACTTCACTTAGAATTATCTTCTCCAATGCCATTGCTTGTATTCTTGATAATTGCCATTCTGACTGGAGTGAGATGAAGTCTTAGAGTAGTTTGGATTTGCATTTCTCTAATTGCTAGAGATGATGAATGTTTTTCTGTGTGTTTGTTGACTGATCATATTTCTTCTTCTGTGAAGTGTTTGTTTAGTTCCTTAGTCCATTTATTGATTGGGTTATTTGTGTTATTTGGTGTTAAGTTTTTTGAGATATATATAATATATATATATTTTGGTGATTAGTGCTCTTTGTGAGGTGTATGTAGTAAACATTTTTTTTCCCATTCTGTAGGCTCTCTCTTCTCATTATTGATTGTTTCCTTTGCTGAGAAGAAACTTTTTAGTTTGAATCCATCCCATTTTCTGATTTTTAATTTGACTACTTGCATTTTAGGAGTCTTCTTAAGGAAGTCAGGTCCTAAGCCAACATGATGAAGATTTGGGTTTTCTTTTTCTTCTATTAAGTGTAAGGTCTCTGTTCTGTTAGAACAGATCCCCTACAGATCCACTTTGGGTTGATTTTTGTGCAGGGTGAGAGTTAGAGGTTTAATTTTATTTTGCTACATATGGATTACCAGTTTTCCCTCCACCATTTGTTGTAGAAGCTATCTTTTCTCCAAATGTATATTTTGGGCACCTTTGTCTAGTATGAGATAACTGTATTTATATGGGCTTATCTATGTGTCTTTGATCTTGTACTATTCGTCCACATGTCTATTTTGGTGCCAATACCATGCGGTTTTTGTTACTATTGCTCTATGGTATAGTTTAAGTTCTGATATTGTGATGGTTCCTGCTTCACTCTTTTTGATAAGGATTGCTTTGGCTATTCTGGGTCTCTTATTTTTCCAAAAAAACTTAATGATTTCTTTTTATACTTCTATGAAGAATGTCATTGGAATTTTAATAGGAATTGCATTAAATCTGTATAACAATTTTGGTATTATGGCCATTTTGATAATATTAATTCTGCCTAACCAGGAGAATGGAAAATCTTTTCATCTTCTAAGGTATTCTTCAATTTATTCTTTAGAGTTCTGTAGTTTTCATTATACAGGCCTTTTACCTCTCTTGTTAAATTGATTCCCAAGGTTTTTTTTTTTGAGGCTATTGTGAATGGGGTAGTTTTCCTTATTTCTCTTGCAGTAATCACTGATGTATAGGAATATGTTTGACTTGTGGGTGTTGATTTTATATCCTGTTACTTTGCTGAATTAATTTATTAGTTCTAGAGGTTTTCTGGTGGAATTTTTTGTATCTTCTAAGTATAGAAACATATCATAGGCAAATAGTGATAATTTGAGTTCTTCTTTTCCTATTTGTATCCCTCTGACTTCTTTCATTTGGCTGATTCCTCTGGCTAGAGTTTCCAGGACCACGTTGAATAGAAGTGGTAAAAGAGGGCACCCTTGTCTTGTTCCAGTTTTTAGAAGGAATGCTTCCAATTTTTCTCTGTTTATAATGATGTTGTCCTTGAGCTTAGCATAGATAACTTTTACAATATTGAGATATGTTCCTGTTATCCCTAGTTTTTCTAGTGTTTTGAACATGAGGGGGTGCTGTATTTTGTCAAATGCTTTTTCTGTGACTACTGAAATAATCATATGATTTTTGTCTTTAAGTCCATTTATATGATGTATTACATTTATTGATTTCCATATGTTGAACCAAGCTTGCATCCCTGGGATGAACCCCCACTTGATTGTGGTGCACTATCTTTTCAATATGTTTTTGTATGTGATTTGCTGAATTTTATTGAGAATTTTTGTGTCTATGTTCATCAGGGATATTTGTCTGAAGTTTTCTCTCCTTGATGTGTCTTTGTCTGGTTTTGGTATCAAACTCATAGAATGAGTTTTCTATTTCATGGAATAATTTGAGGAGTATTGGTATCAGTTCTTCTTTGAAGGTCTTGTAGAACACAGCTGAGACACCGTCTGGTCCTGGGCTTTTCTTGGTTGGTAGGCTTTTGATGGTGCCTTCGATTTCATTGTTAGAAATTGATCTGTTTAAACTGTGTATGTCTTCCTGATTCAGTTTCGGCAGATCATATGTCTCTAAAATTTGTTGATGCCTTCAAGACTTTCTATTTTATTGGAGTATAAATTTTCAAAATATTTTCTAATTATCTTCTGTATTTCAATAGTGTTCATTGTGATATTTCCTTTTTCATCATGAAGTCTAGTAATATGATTTTTCTCTCTCCTTCTCTTCATTACTGTGGCTAAAGGTTTATCAATTTTATTTATTTTTCCAAAGAACCAACTTTTTGTTTTGTTAATTTTTCTTTTATTTCAATTTCATTAATTTCAGCTCGAATTTTAATTGTTTCCTGTCTTCTACTACTTTTGGTGTTGATTTGTTCTTCTTTTTCTAGGTCTTTGAGATGTAATATTAGGTCATTCATTGACTTTTTATTTATTTAAGGAACGAGCTCAATGCAATGAACTTTCCTCTTAGCACTGTCTTCTTAGTGTCCCAGAGATTTTGATATGTTGTATTGGTATTCTCATTTACCTCTAAGAATTTTTTAAATCTCCTCCCCTGTTATCCATTCATTCAATAACATATATTTAGTCTCCAGGTGTTGGAGTAGCTTTTATTTTTTATTTTATCATTTATTTCTAATTTTATTCCGTATGATATGATAGAATGCAGGGTAGTATTTCCATTTTTTTGTATTTGCTGAGAGTTGCTTTGTGGCATAACATATGGTCTATTTTAGAGAAGGATCCATGTGCTGCTGAGAAGAAGGTGTATTCGCTCAGTGATGGATAAAATACTCTACATGTCTGTTAAGTCTAAACCATTGATTGTATTATTACAATAGTTTCTATAGTTTCCTTTTTAAAAAAAATTTTTAGTTGTAGATGGACACAATTCCTATGTTTTGTTTATTTATTTTTATATGGTGCTGAGAATCAAGCCCAGTGCCTCACATGTGCGAGGCAAGTGCTGTACCACTGAGCCACAACCCCAGCCCATAGTTCTATAGTTTCTTTGTTTAGTTTTTGTTTTGCAGATTTATCCAGTGGTGAGAGAAATGTGCTAAAGTCACCCAGTATTATTTTGTTTGGTCTATTTGATTCTTGAAATTGAGAGGGGTTTATTTGATGTATGTAGACGTTCCGTTGTTTGGGGCATAAATATGTACGATTGTTATATATTGTTCATGTATGATTCTCTTAAGCAGTATGAAATGTCCTTCTTTATCCTTTTTGACAAACTTTGGTTTTAAGTCTGCTTTGTCTGATATGAGGATGGAAACCTCTGCTTGTTTACACAGTTCATATTAGTGATGTTTTTTTTCCCCAACCTTTCACCTTCAACCTTCAACCTGAGGTGAGTCTCTTGAAGACAGCATATTGTTGGGTCTTTTTTTTTTTTTTTAAATTCCAATCTGCCAGTCTATGTCTTTTGATTGATGAGTTTAGGCCATTAACATTCAGTATTATTATTGAGATATGATTTGTATTCCCAGTCATTTTGGTTTATTTTTGGTTTTTAATTTGACTTAGTTTCTCCTTTGATTGACCTTTCCTTTGGTGTAGCTTCTCCTTTTGCTGGATTTCAATTTTTTTTTTCCATTTCTTCCTTGTGGAATATTTTGCTGAGAATATTCTGTAGTGTAGGCTTTCTAGTTGTGAATTCTTTTAATTTCTGTTTATCATGGAAGGTTTTTAGTTCATCTTCAAATCTGAAGCTTAATTTTGCAAGACATAAAGTTCTCGGTTGGCATGCATTTTCTTTTAGAGCTTGATATATGTTATTCCAGGACCTTCTGGCATTAAGGGTCTGGGTTGAGAAATCAGCTGAAATCCAAATTGGTTTCTGTTGGCATAATTATAGCCATCTTCCTTTCCCCACCCTCAATTAATACTGTTCTTTTTAAAAAAATTTTGTAGTTGTAGATGAACATAATGCCTTTATTTTATTTGTTTATTTTTATGTGGTGCTGAGGATCGAACCCAGAGCCTTACACATTTGAGGCAAGTGCTCTGCCGCTGAGCTACAGCCCAGCCCAAATACTATTCTTATCTTCATCAAATTAAATACTAGCCCAAAATAAAAACTTACTAGTCTGGATACTGCTGGTCTGTTCTCTTATTGAGAGATAAGAAACAACTTACTGGTCTCTTGAGATGGGGACGTGTCAGTTCCTCTGCTCTCTCCTTGAGAGAGGAGAACTGCCTGTCTTGGTTCCCAAGAAACAAACGTGTCTTCCACAAAATCAGGTGAGGCTTGCTGGGCCAGTCACTGGTACTAAATCCATCCCTAACTCCCCGCCAGTATTCTAGCCTATAAAAAGTAACATTCAAGGGGCTGGGGTTGTGGCTCAGAGGTAGAGCGCTTGCCTAGCATGCATGAGGCACTGGATTTGATCCTCAGCACCACATTAAAAAAAATAAATAAAGAAATTCTGCCAACCCCAATTAAAAAATAAATGTTAAAAAAAAGTAACATTCAAGGGACAGAGCAGCCCATCAGGCTCCTGACAATAAATCTGCTTCTTATCCCAGGTGTGTGTGTAAACCTGCACCACTTTTCTTTCAGTTTCCCCCCCCACCCCCTATGTAATTTGTTTTTTTTCTCTCACAGTCTTTAAAATTCTATCCATATTCTGTACGTTAGTCATTCTCATTATTATGTGCCTTGGTGTGGATCTGGTGTAATTTTGTACTTTGGGGATCCTGTAAACCTTTTGTGGTTGATTTTCCATTTTATTATTTAGATTTAAATTTTTTTTCCTGACATTATGTCTTTAAAAAGATTATGCATTCCTTTGGTTTATATCTCTATGCCTCCTTCACCTATTCTGATAAATCTTAAATTTTGTAATTCCATATTTCTTTTTTTCTTAGACAAGTACTCTACCAACTGAGCTATAGCCCCAGCCATTATCCCATATTTCTTGGAAGTTCTGTTTCTGGTTTCTTAGCATCTCTTCTATGCAGTTGACTTTATTTTCAAGAGTTAATTTGTCTTCATTGTCTGAGGTTCTATCTTCTAAGTGGTCTAGTCTGTTGGTGATACTTTCCATTGAAGTTTTAATTTGGTTTATTGTTTCCTTCATTTCCAATATTTCTGCTTGATTCCTTTTTATAATCTCTGCATCTTTATTGAAGTGATCTTTTACTTCCTGTATTTTCTCTCCAATACCATCATTTATTTAGAAGATCAGCCTATTTATCTTCTAAACTCCTTCTCTGACATTTCTTCTACTGTATTGTCTATGGATTCTATTCTTGAACATCTTGGTTTGTCTCAGGCACTTTATTCCCTTGTTTTTTTTCATGTTGTTTGTGTGTCTTCACATCTAGTGGTACAGTTTCTACCCTGTGGTCTTATAGTGTCCCTGAAGGCTTCCAGGACCTCACCTTTAAGTGGGAGACCAATATTAACAGCACCCAAAGTAAACAATGAACACCTTTAAACCAAATAGCTCCTATTAAGGCATCTACAGTTTTGTTGCAACAAATAGAAATGATGTGTTCAATTATTATCTACAATATAAACAGTAAGTTTGATAAAAGGGTTTACTATTTCTAAGGATGGACAATGAGGAGACAGAAGTAGTGTAAGACGTGATGTTTATGAGGGAGAAGGAAAGACAATAGATGTAAAAATTTATAATAAGAGTGAGGGAGGAATTAATAGAGGTTGACTGTTAGTATGAGAGAAGTGAGAAAGAGAATCCAGGGAGACAGAGAGGTGAGAGAAAAAAAATATATATAGATTAAAAAAAAAGTAAAAATATAAGTATACACAACAAAACTGTATATAATATTCAGACATTCCATTCCTCAATAAATTGATGCATGGAAATATTTGGATTCAAAGATGGTGGAGATAGGAGAGAGAGGGCAAAAGAAAAAAAAAAGTCTCAATGGAAAATTGAACAATAGCTCCCACTGGTTTTCAAAAATTTTCTTTGCTTCCCTTCTCCACCCATAGTGATAACCTCCAGTTACTGCTGTGACAAGTTCTGCTCCCTCAAATGTTGAAGTTTGAACGTTAGAGAAGCACGCCGAGGCAAGCATATAAAGCAAGATTTATTTAAAAAAGGGCAACATAGACTTCTCCCAGGAGGGAGAAGGGGGCCATAGCTGGTATCCTGATATCCCTAGAAGCAAGGTGTTCTGCCCTTTTTATATGTCCTAGGCTTCCTTTGTTCTCCTGCCTTTCCCCACTTATCTTTCTCCTTCCTTCATACGTTGTTAGGCCCAGAACTAGGCCCAGGAATGCTTGGTGGGAGGGCCCAAAGGTGGGAAACAGGTGGGCTGAAAGGGGAAGGGCAGGATGGAGCAGCCCAGGACACATCAACAAACTTCTAGCTCCCTGTAAGGAGAGGCAATTCCTGGGACAGGTTATCTTGGCAACAGGTTGGAGCAGAGACAGGTTCTTGATAAGGGTGGAGGAAGGGCTCTGAAGGAATTAACATTTCAATCCCTCAGGGTACAGTCTCCAACTTGTCAGACTCACTCAAAGTTGGCCTGACTCAATCAACTCAATAGATTTACGTATCTCTTCTGACTGCCTGTTTAATTCTGGCTTCATTAGATGGGTTTGTCTGAAGTTTGATGGTAGCTACAGTCCAGTGGGTGCTGGACACTTGGGTGGGTGAGCCAATGTAGCAAGATGCTCTCACACCTTCTCTCCCACCTTTCCTTGTAGCTGGCCCCTTCCGTCCCTGCTCACTTCAGGACTCCCTGAGTTGGAGAGAGCCCCGTTTTCTCCAGTTTCTCCAACCTGAGCTTCCCCTGGGGAACTGCCCCTAGTCTCCAGCTTTCCACAGGCTTGCTAGTCCCAGACTGGTCCACTTAAGTCCAACTGCAATCTGACCAAGTTGGGCTTCAGCTTCCCCAGGCTCTGCCTTGCTGCAGTCCCAAGGTATCAATGCCCTTTCAACTTACGGGGAGACCATCAGGGATGCACTCACACAAAGGAGTTGTAGGGACAGACGAGGCAAGGCACCAAAGATAGCAGGAAAAGATTTCTTTGGCTGCAGCCAGGTTCAGAGGGCACAGCTTTTGCTGTAATCAATCAATCCCCTGAACCCCGAATTCAGGTAGTTTAAGAGTTTTATACCCAGCATCAAAGGGGAGGGACTCAGAAGTTCACAGTCTGCAGAAGTTCACATAAAAGCAGCTTTTTCTTTCACTGTTTGGGGCAAGTTAACCCTTCAAGGACAACATCTGAGAAGGGGAGAGCTTCTTCTCCCCTTTCTTTCCTCCCGCTGCCATCTGTTACCATGGAGCCCAGTTGGTAACTTCTCTTATCTTAAAAATGTAGACATCTTTGTGAAGCTCCAGCTCAAGGCCAGAGGCCTTGTTTGCACATTTCTACAAACTACTATACTGGATATGTTTGTGAAAAACTAGTAAGGGGGTGTCCAGCACCTGGAGTGCTGATTTCTTCCTGGCCAGTGGCCAAGTAAGATAGGGCAACACAAAAATAGGAAGTTTATCTACATTGAACTCTTTTGCAGAGACTCTTATGCTGACAGTCCTAAAATCAGCCTGGTGAAGATTACTGGAGAAGCCCAGTTAAGACTTTTCTGTGGAGAAAGGGGGTGCCACTACAGAGTGACCATGCAAAGAGGCAGCCAGATGGCAGCCACTAGCACACCCAGCAGAAAGACCTCAGGTGCAACCAGACCTGCAAGTACCCCAATAATATATCTCTAGGCTCTGGCTATTGTCCTCAGATTGAGGTAGCTATGCCCCAAGATGGCAGCAGTAGGCAAAACTGAAGGCCATGGCCAGTGTCCCCAAGATGGCAGCGGCCATGGGTAACCAAACCTGTCTGTATTGTGACAATGGACTTACAGGAAGCAAGGTGCAGCCAGCGATCCACTGGTGGTCTGTGGGTGGTCTCCAGGCTAAGGGCAAGTGATTCATTGGGTGGTAGGTGATGGGCAGGCAAGAGGTGGTCATAGGCGCAAACAGCCAACCATAGGCAGTAGTCACTTAGTGAGCTGTGTTCAAAAGGCGAGCGATATGCTAGTAGACAGTGGGCGATCATGGCGGACAAATGTGGGGTAAACAGCCCGGGATCAGTGGGCAGCGACGGCTGCCTTGCAAAGAACAGTATTTCCTCTGCTTCTCTGATATGATTCTATATGTATAAAAACCAAGCTGTGTGCAGTGGTACATGCTCATAATCCCAGCTTCTGGGGAGGCTGAGGCAGGAGGATTGCAAGTTCCAGGCCTGTCTGGGAAACACTGTCTCAAAATAAAAAGGACTAGGGGTGTAGATCAGTGGCATGATGCTTTCCTAGCATGCTGCAGGCTTTTGAGACTCAAAGTTGTAAGTTTTTTTGTCTTGCAAATTCAAAAAATGAGATCCACAGACAAGGGTGAGAGCAAAGTAACAGGATTTATTAAAGTAATAGAAAGCAGAGCTCCCACAAGGGGAGGGGTCCCAAGGAGGGTTGCCATTGAATGGCTGTTCTCAGGGGTTTATATGGTAATGTTAGAAGGATGTTGGGTGGCCTTAAAGACCATATACTACAAATTTTAAAGAAATGGGTTTTTGAGTCCAGTCACACCAGGGCACCTGGTGTTCAGGAGCCCCATGTCCAATAAGGATGTTGATCACTTGCTGCTTCCCCTCAGGGACTGGCTCAGAGTCCCATTGCAGACCTTCAGTCTCCAATAGAGACACTGGTTATGAGCTACCTACTCCATTTGTGGTCAACTGCAGAAATGCGTAAGTTGTCAAATGCAGAAACTCCTGAAGATGGGACCCTTAACCCTGTCTGCCTAACGTATTTCTATCTCCTGCTCTCTCTTGGATCCACACACAGACACACACAACCCAAATAAACCTACCCTGAAAATAATCCAACTTAAAAATGGGCAAATTAGTCAGGTGTGGTGGCGCATGCTTGTAATCCTAGAAGCTTGGGAGGCTGAAGCAGGAGAATCTCAAGTTCAAAGCTAGTCTCAGCAATTTAGTGAGGCCCTAAGCAACTCAGTGAGACCCTGTCTCTAAATAAAATATGAAAAAGGGCTGGGGATGTGGCTCCAGTGGTTAAGAGTCCCTGGGTTCAATCCCTGGTACAAAAAAAAAAAAAGGAGGAGGGGAGGAAAAGTGGCAATACTGGGTAATGTTATTGGCCAAATTATATTGTAATATCATGTACAAGTATCAACATGTAACAACAAATCACACCATTATGTGTAATTATAATGCACCAATAAAAATATAGAAAAAGAGAAAGAACTGCTAAGGGAAGTTCTTCAAACAGAAGGAAGTGCCTGAAGGAAATCTAGAATATAAGAAAGACCTGGGTATGGTGGCACAGGCCTATAATCCCAGCAGCCTGGGAGGCTGAAGCAGGAGGATAGTGAGTTCAAAGGCAGCCTCAGCAATTTAGCTAGGCCCTAAGCAATTTAGTAAGACCTTGTCTCAAAATAAAATACACTCAAGGGCTGGGGATGTATGTGGTTTAGTGGTTGAGGACCCCTGGGTTTAATCCCCACTACCAACAATAATACCTTGAAGGAAGAAAAAAAATAATAATTGAGGATGTTGAAGAACTGAATAACATCATCAAACAATTTCACCTAATTTACATTTAATTGAACACAACACCTGACCATAGGACATTTATATAATACTGGGGATTGAACCAGGGGCATGTAATCATTTATCCATGTCCCCAGTCCTGTTTATTTTTTTATTTTGAGTCAGGATCTCATTAAGTTGCTTAGTGCCTCTCTAAGTTGCTGAGGCTGGCTTTGAACTCACAACCCTCTTGTCTCAGCCTCTAGAGCTGAGACAAGATTCCAGGCATGTGCCATTGCACCTGGCAAAATGTACATTCTTTTCAGGTACAAATGTAACATTTTCCAAGATAGACAATATCTTGTATCATAAAAACCAATTATAATAAATTGGGAGAGGAGGGTACTAGAGATTGAAACCAGGGGCATTTTACCACTGAGTCACATCCCCATCTATTGGCATAAGATCAATATTAGCATCAAACCAATATTGGCATCAGCTTATGAGATTCCTCTTGCTAGCCATAAAGCTGCTCTGTAAGTGCCGACAGGCTGCTGCTCTCCTTGGAAGGACAGCGTATACGTTATGTTACTGACAATAAATCTCTTGCGTGAGAATCTGGGGTATGGCATGGTCTTTGGACTTTGCATGGACTCTGTGAGTGTCCTTTCACCATTCCTTTTTTATTTTTTATTTTGAGACACTGTCTTATGAAGGTGCTGAGGCTGACTTTTAATGTGTGATCTCCTGCCTCATCCTCTCAAGTCCCTGAGATTACAAGAGTGTATCACCACATCCAGCCAAATCAGAATAAGTTTTAAAAAACTGACAAAACAAATATTTTCTCTGAACATAAAGGAAATAAATTAGAAATCAACAACAGAAAGATAACAAAAAATTTCAAAACATTTGGAAATTAAACAACAAACTTCAAAACTTCTGAACAACACAAAATGTGGATCAAAGGAGAAGATTGGAGGAAAAATAGAAAAAATATTAAAAAGTAATTATATATATACACACACACACACATTTTTTGGTACCAGGGATTGAACCCAGGAGCACTTAACCACCGAATCACATCCCCAGCCCTTTTTTATATTTTATTTTGAGACAAAATTATAAGTGTAGTAGTCCTCCCTTATCTGTGGTTTCACTCTCCACATGGCCAACCTTGCTCCAAAAATATTACATGGGAAATCCCAGAAATAAACCACTCATAAGTTTTTAATTATGTGCTATTCTGAGTAGAATGATGAAATCTTATGCCTTTCCACTTTTTTCTTTTCAGGACCTGAGTTGTTCTTTTGTCCAGTGTACCTACTCTGTATATGCTACCCACTACTTAGTCACTTAGTAGCTATCTCTGTAATCAGATTGACTATGTAAGTAAATCAGTGCTATCACAATGCTTGCATTCAGGTTTCCTTTATTTTACTTAATGATGACTCCAAGGCACAATAATAGTGATGTTGGTAATTTTAATATTCCAAAGAGAAGCTATAAAGTGCTTTCTTTAAGCGAAAAGGTGGAAGTTTTTTATTTTTTCAAAGTCAATTTTTTAAAATCATTTTTGATTGTCAGTGGACCTTTATTTTATTTATTTATTTGCAGTGCTGAGAATCGACCCAGTGCCTCACACATGGTAGGCAAGTGCTCTACCACTAAGCCACAACCCTTGTCCCAGAAGTTCTTAATAAGAAAACAAAATCATGGGCTAAGATCATTAAGATTCACAGTAAGGATGAATTTTCCATCTGTGAAGTTTGAAAAGGTAAAAAGGAATTTGTGATAATTTTGCTGTCACACCTTAAACTGTGAAAGTATGGCCAGAGAATGTAAGTGCCCAGTTAAAAGGAAAAAGTGAACTTTGGCATGGTGGTGCATGTCTATAAAAGGGCAGGGGATGCGGATCAGTGGTTAAGTGCCCCTGAATTTAATTCCTGATACTCCCCGCCCACCAAGAAAAGGCATTAAAATGTAGGTGGAGAAAATGCAGAAAACATGTACCAAATTTATAAACTAAAACATTATAGGCATGGACATATGGTAGAAAACATAGTATATGTAGGGTTTGGTACTATTTGCAGTTCCAGGCATCCAAGGATAAGAGGGAACTACTGTAAATCTAATCCAGAAATATATGAAAAAAATAATAGGGCTGGGGTTGTGGCTCAAGCGGTAGCACACTCGCCTGGCATGCGTGCGGCCCGGGTTCAATCCTCAGCACCACATACAAACAAAGACGTTGTGTCCACCGAAAACTAAAAAATAAATATTAAAATTCTCTCTCTCTCTCTCTCTTTAAAAAAATAATAATACACCATACTAAGTGGGTTTTACCCCAGGAAATCTGGTTAAACATTTGAAAATTAATCAATATAAATCACATATTAATAAGGAAGGGCTGGGGATATAGCTCAATTTAGTCCGTGGCCAGTGCAGACGGTATGAAGGTTCGGCTACGTGGGAAAATCCTAAAGGAGTTTAAATTTCTGGGAAAAATCCCATCCAATGAAGGTTAAGGGGGGCACTGTTCCAAGGTCAGGTGATATGATTGGATCTTCAAGGGCTGTGGTCAGGCACGCCTCCACACGGACAAGCCCTTCCACTGACCCAAGAAGGATGGGGAAAGCTCTACACATAGAAAATGTCTGAGTGCCTCTCACCCAGCAGGGGAGGTAACTCAATCACGAGCAAGGATGGCCTCCCACAACTCAGTGGTAGAGCACTTTGAGGTTGCTTTTTCAGTGGTGTGGGGGACTGAACCCCAGGACTTGTGCATGCTAGGCAAACACTCTAACCCTAGGCAAGATCACTTTTTATAAACTTTGGGGAAGGAAAGCAATTGATAAGAGTGGTGGATAATGATTGTGATTCATTCAAGAGATAGGAGGATAGTCTACATAATAAGTACTGATTTCTTCTGGATTGGTGGAGGTAAACAATCTCAGAGTATGGTACCTGTGATGGGATTTAAGTGAAGGTTTCTTATTGTTAAGAATATACTAATTATATATGTTAAGGGGATTTGGTGTGATATTTCCATTCATGCATATATAATACATTGATCATTTCTAACAATCTTTCATCTACCACCCCCTGATAATGTCTTTATTTCACCTCCAATTCTGAAGGGTATTTTTATTGTATGTAGAAATGATTTCCCTATTGTCTAGAGGTGAAAAATGTCAGCGAAGTACAGACTCCATTAAAGACCATCCTTTTTTTTGAGCCCCCCTTTTTAAAAATTTGTTTTGACAGTACAATGACCTTGACATATCATTCATTTGAATCATATGGGATACAATATCTCATTTTTCTGAGTATTCAGGTTGTAGAATCACATTGGTCCTGCAGTCACATATATACACACAGTAATAATAATGTCTGTTTCATTCTACTATCCTTCCTATCTCCCCAACCCCTCCCCTTTCATCAATTCTCTCTACCTAATCTAAGGTAGCGCTATTCTTTTTTTTTTCTCACATCTTCTTACATGTATTTTGTATAACAATGAGGGTCTCCTTACACTATCCGTGAAATTCCCTTTCTCCCTCCCTTTCCCTCCCACCTCTCTTCCCTATGTAGAGGTAATCTTCTTCCCATGCTCTTCCTCTCTTCCCCATTTTGAGTCACCCCCCCTTATATCAGAGAAGACATTCGGCATTTGGTTTTTTTTTGGGATTGACTAACTTCACTTAGCATAATCTGCTCTAATGCCATCCATTTCCCTGCAAATGCCATGATCTTATTATTTTTTAGTGCTGAGTAATATGCCATTGTGTATATATGCCACATTTTTTTTTATCCATTCATCCATTAAAGGGCATCTAGGTTGGCTCCACAGTCTAGCTATTGTGAATTGTGCTGCTATAAACATTGATGTGGCTGTGTCCCTGTAGTATTCTGTTTTTAGGTCTTTTGGGTATAGTCCAAGAAGAGGAATAGCTGGGTCAAATGGTGGTTCCATTCCCAGCTTTCCATGGAATCTCCATACTGCTTTCCAAATTGGCTGCACCAATTTGCAGTCCCACCAGCAGTGTATGAGTTACCTTTTCCCCGAATCCTCACCAGCACTTGTTGTTTGTCTTCATAATGGCTGGCATTCTTACTGGATTGAGATGGTATCTTAGAGTAGTTTTAATTTGCTAGGGATGATGAGCATTTTTTCGTATATTTGTCGATTGATTGTATATCCTCTTCTGAGAAGTGTCTGTTCAGGTCCTTGGCCCACTTGTTGATTGGGTTATTTGTTTTTTTTGGGTTATTTGTTTTTTAACTTTTTGAGTTCTTTGTATACCCTAGAAATTAGAGCTCTATCTGATGTGTGAGGGGTAAAAATTTGTTGCAGGATGTAGGCTCCCTATTCACCTCACATATTATTTCTCTTGCTGAGAAAAAACTTTTTAGTTTGAATTCATCCCATTTGTTTATTCTTGGTTTTAATTCTTGTGCTATAGGTGTCTTATTAAGGAAATTGGGGCCTAGCCCCACGTGATGGAGATTATGGCCTACTTTTTCTTCTATTAGACAGAGTCTCTGGTTTAATCCCTAGATCCTTGATCCATTTTGAGTTAACTTTTGTGCATGGTGAGAGACAGGGATTCAATTTCATTTTGTTGCATATGGATTTCCAGTTTTCCCAACACAATTTGTTGAAGATGCTATCCTTTCTCCAGTGCATGCTTTTAGCAACTTTGTCTAATATAAGATAGTTGTAGTTTTGTGGGTTAGTCTCTGTGTCCTCTATCCTGTACCATTGGTCCACCAGCCTGTTTTGGTGCCAGTACCATGCTGTTTTTGTTACTATTGCTCTTTAGTATAGTTTAAGATCTGGTATAGCGATGCCACCTGTTTCACTCTTCCTGCTTAGAATTGCTTTAACTATTCTTGGTCTCTTATTTTTCCAGGTGAATTTCATAATTACTTTTTCTATTTCTGTGAAGAATGCTATTGGGATTTTGATTGGAATTGCATTGAATCTGTATAGTGCTTTTGGTAGTATGGTCATTTTAAATAATATTAATTCTGCTTATCCATGAGCAAGGTAGATCTTTCCATCTTTTAAGGTTTTCTTCTATTTCTCTCTTTAGGATTCTATAGTTTTCATGCATAGATCTTTCACCTCTTTTGTTAAGTTGATTCCCAAGAATTTTTTTTTTGAGGGTATTGTGAATGGGGTAGTTTTCCTCATTTCCTTTTCAGAGGATTTGTCACTGATATACAGGAATGCCTTTGATTTATGGATGTTTATTTTATATCCTGCCACTTTGCTGAATTCATTTACTAGTTCTAGAAGTTTCTTGGTAGAGTTTTTTTGTGTCTTTTAGGTATAGAATTATATCATCAGCAAATAGTGCTAGTTTAAGTTCTTCTTTTCCTATAGTTATTCCTTTAATTTCTTTCATCTGTCTAATTACTCTGGCCAGTGTTTCAAGAACTATGTTGAATAGAAGTGGTGAGAGGGCATCCCTGTCTTGTTCCAGAATTTAGAGGGAATGCCTTCAGTTTTTCTCCATTTAGAATGATGCTGACCTGAGGCTTAGCGTAGATATCTTTTACAATGTTGAGGTAAGTTCGTGTCATCCCTAGTTTTTCTAATGTTTTGAACATAAAGGGTGCTGTTTTTGTCAAATGCTTTTTATGTGACTATGGAGATAATCATGTGGTTCTTATCTTTAAGTCTATTGATGTGATGAATTACATCATGAATTACATTTATTGATTTCCGTATGTTGAACCAACCTTGCATCCTGGGGATGAATCCCACTTGATCATGGTGCACAATCTTTTTGATAATGTTTTTATATCTGATTTGTCAGGATTTTATTGAGGATTTTTGCATCTATATTCATTAGAGATATTGGTCTGAAGTTTTCTTTCTTTGAAGTGTCTTTATCTGGTTTTGAAATCAGGGTGATATTGGCCCTGTAGAATGAATTTGGAAGTACTCCCTCTTTTTCTATTTCCTGAAATACATTGAAGAGTATTGGTATTAACTCTTCTTTAAATGTCTTATAAAACTTGGCTGTATATCCGTCTGGTCCTGGGCTTTTCTTGGTTGGTAATCTTTTGATGGCTTCTTCTATTTTCTCACTTGATATTGGTCTGTTTAAGTTGTGTGTATCTTCCTGACTCAATCTGGGCAGAGCATATGAATTAAGAAATTTATTGATGTCTTCACTATCTTCTATTTTATTGGAGTATAAGGTTTCAAAATAATTTCTTATTATCTTCTGTATTTCTGTAGCATCTGTTGTGATATTGCTTTTTTTATCCTGTATGCTAGTAATTCGGGTTCTCTCTCTTCCTCTCTTCTTTATCATGGCTAAAGGTCTGTCAATCTTATTTATTTTTTCAAAGAACCAACTTTTAGTTTTGTCAATTTTTCAATTGTTTTGTTTCAATTTCATTGATTTCAGCTCTGATTTTAATTATTTCTTGCCTTCTACTGAATTTGCTGTTGATTTGTTCTTCTTTTTCTAGGGCTTTAAGGTGTAGGGTGAGGTCATTTTTTTGTTGGCTTTTTCTTCTTTTAAGGAATGAACTCCATGCAATGAATTTTCCTCTTAGCACTGCTTTCATAGTGTCCCATAGATTTTGATATGTTGTGTCTGTGTTTTCATTTACCTCTAAGAATTTTTAAATTTCCTCCTTGATGTCTTCTATAACCCATTGTTCATTCAGTAGCATATTGTTCATTCTCCATGTGATGTAGGAATTTTTCTTCCTTATTTTATCGTTGATTTCCAATTTCATTCCATTATGATCAGATAAAATGCATGGTAATATCTCTACTCCTTTATATTTGCTAAGAGATGCCCTATGGCATAATATATGGTCTATTTTTGAGAAGGATCCATGTGTTGCTGAGAAAAAAGTATATCCACTTGATGTTGGTTGAATATAGTCAATTAAGTCTAAGTTATTGTGTTATTGAGTTCTATAGTTTCTTTGTTCAACTTTTGTTTGGAAGATCTGTCCAGTGGTGAGAGAGGTGTGTTAAAATCACCCATGATTATTGTGTTGTGGTCTATTTGTCTCTTGAACTTGAGAAGAGTTTGATTGATGAACATAGCTGCACCATTGTTTGGGGCATATATATTAATGATATGTCTTGTTGGTGAATGGTTCCCTTTAACAATACGTAGTGTCCTTCTTTATCCCTTTTGATTAACTTTGGCTTGAAGTCTATTTTATTTGATATGAGTATAGACACCCCTCCTTGCTTCCGAGGTCCATGTGAGTGGTATGATTTTTCCCAATCTTTCACCTTCAGTCTGTGTATGTCTTTTCTTATCAGATGAGTCTCCTGTAGGCAGCATATTGTTGGATCTTTTTTTTTTAATCCAGTCTGCTAGCCTATGTGTTTTGATTGGTGAGTTTAAGCCATTAACATTTAGGGTTACTATTGAGATATGGTTTGTACTTCCAGCCATGCTTATTTATTTTTGTTATTTAACTTGATTTGTTTTTCCTCTTTGATTAGTTTTTCCTTTACTGTACTATCTCCCACTGTTGATTTTCGCTGTTGAAAAATGTTTTGCCAATGATGCTTTGAAGCACCGGTTTTCTAGTTGCAAATTCTTTTAATTTTTGTTTTTCAAAGAAGATTATCTTCAAACCTGAAGCTTAATTTTGCTGGATACAAGATTCTTGGTTGGAACCCATTATCTTTCAGTGTTTGAAATACGTTGTTCCAGGATCTTCTAGCTTTCAGAGTCTGTGTTGAAAAATCTGCCGTTAACCTAATTGGTTTACCCCTAAATGTAATCTGCTTCCTTTCTCTTGTGGCTTTTAAAATTCTCTCCTTGTTCTGTATGTTGGGCATTTTCATTATAATGTGTCTTGGTGTGGGTCTCCTGTAGGCTTCTAGGATTTGGATTTCCGTTTCATTCTTCATGTCTGGAAAGTTTTCTAAAATTATTTCATTGAAGAGGTTGCTCATTCCTTTGGTTTGGACCTCTATACCTTCCTCTATTCCAATAACTCTTAGATTTGGTCTCTTTATGCTATCCGGTATTTCTTGGATGTTCTGCTCGTGGTTTCTTATCAGCCTTTCTGAGCTGTCTACATTTTTTTCGAGATGATATATTTTGTCTTAGTTGTCTGATGTTCTGACTTCTAAGTGTTCTACTCTGCTGGTGATACTCTCATTTGAGTTTTTAATTTGGTTTTTCATTTCCTTCATTTCCAGGATTTCTTTACCTATTCCCAACACCTGGGACATGGAGTACTCAGATTCACTGGTCTAGGTCACATAGTGGCACTTCTAATGTCCCCTTTCCCTGATCCAGCTACTTCTAAATTCTGTGAGTCAGTGGTCATTTGTCACCAAACATCCTACTATATATATTTGTGAGTAATTCAACAAATATGCTTTAGTTTCTAGGTGAATAAAATTTATCTCACTAAGCAAGATAAAGGAGTTGAGCTTATAAGACACATAGGATCCTGTGTCTATTTAAAGAATAATTTATCGTGCTGGGGCTGTGGCTCAGTGGCAGAGCACTCACCTAGCATGTGCGAGGCCCTGGGTTCGATCCTCAGCACCATATAAACATAAATAAATAAAATGAAGGTATTGTATCCACCTAAACTAAAGATAAATTTTAAAAAAGAAATTATAAAAAAAGAAAAATTTATCATTTTTTTTTCCTCTTTTATGTGCAGTGTGGGGGATTGAACTCTGGGCCTCCAGCATGCTAGGCAAATACCACCTTTAGAAGAACTGGAACAGTGACTGCACATCCCTGATTTTGGTAGTAGGACTAAGAAACATACTACAAAAAGATTGAGAAGTGAGGATTTAGATCAGGGGCAGATTGCTTGCTTGGTATATGCAAGGCCCTGAGTTTGGTCCTTAGTATTTCAAAACGGAAAAAGAAAGAAAAAAAATTGAATCCCTGTCTAAAGTGAGGACTTACATTGGGCTTGTTCATTTGTGTTATTTGGTGTGTACTTTTCCTTTCTTGATGTTTGTCTCAAACATGTTACTGGCGCCCAATGTAGAAGCTGTTGGAAGAGTTGGTCCTATGTTTTGTTAAAAATTCAAGCTGACTGCAAAAATTATGAAAGTATCCAGTGAAGGAACAAGAAGAGTGTGTGCATTTGTGTGTTGGCTTAAGAGGCAGCCAATGTCTTTGTCAAAACCAAGGAAGAAAATGTTTCAGAAGGGTAGGAAGAGGGTGAAATTCTGGGGGCTATGAGATTTTAGGGTGCCAGCCCAGTGCTCTTTGCAGCACTTTGTTGAAAATTCTGGAGACTACCACTGGGAGTCGTGTCTTGATGAAAATGATCACACCCTGGCCACAGGCCCCCATGAGGACATGAAGACTGGAGCAATGGCCATCTCCAAGGTAAACAGTCAGACCATTGAACTAATGACCACAAAGCTTCTGTGATGCTTTGGTGGCAGGCAAGACTAACAGTGGGATCTATCTATAACCCTGGTGGCATTCTCTTGGGAACCTCAATAATGATGGAGGTTAAATTTTCTGTCATTGTGACAGCATGAGGTCTCATATTTGGATTTAATTTAATTAAAAGAAAATAAACAAATGTACGTTTTTTTTTTTTTCCATACTGAGTGTGCCCTAAAATTCAAAATTGTTACTTTTGGATGAAGCATTGGAATCCACCTTGTCCCTTGATTTACCTCTTTTGAATAAGTATCTGAAGAGAGAGACCCTGTGGGAGTCAAGTACCATCCAAGAAGGGTCCCAAGGATTGCAAGCATAATCAGTGACATTCTTACCCGTAGAAGGCATAGATGTTGAAAATATACTGGTTTGAATCCAGGAGTAGAAATTCATAAAGAATAGAAATTAATATAACTACTTTATTCTTTGTATTCTATATCCCTCCAAATAGGCTGCATGTACTAGTACTAAAATTTCTTCATTTGATTGTCCCATATGGATGATGTACCCATTTAGTGCTCATGGTTGCAAGTAACATATAATCCAACTTAAATGGTTTTTAAAAATAAAGGAAATGCATTGACCCCTAGCAGTAAAATGTGTAAAAAGAGGACAGTTTCAAACTTGCCTTAGTTGGGGCAACTGACTCTCAGCTCTACCTTTTAGATGGGCTTTATTCCCTTGTTGCCCTCTTCATGGGGATAGAGGGGGTTTTAGTCAGCTTTTTAATCGCTGTGACTAAAGGACCCGACCAGAACAATTGTAGAGGAAGAAAAGTTTATTTAAGGGCTCTTGGTTTCAGAGGGCTTACTCCATAGAAGGCTGGCTCCATTTCTCAGGGCTCAAGGTAAGGCAGAAATCATGGCGGAAGAGTATAGCAGAAGGAAGCAGCCCATATGGTGATCAGAAAGCAGGGCGAGAGAGAGAGAGAGAGAGAGAGAGAGAGAGAGAGAGAGAGAGAGAGAAGACTCTACTCTCCAGATACAAAATGTATACCCCATAGCCATGCCTCCAATGAGCCACTTCCTCCAGCCACACCCCATCAGCCTCCAGTCACCACTCAGTTAATTCCATCAGGAATTAATCCACTGATTGGGTTAAGGATATGACCCAATCATTTCTTTTCCAAACTTTCTTGCATTGTCTCACACGTGAGCTTTTGGGGGACACCTCACATCCAAACCATAACATGGGGTTACTATGAAACATCCTTCCTCATTCAGAACCAGGAAGAGAGGGTTTTTATACATATTGGACTACTGACCTGTTTGGGGGTCTTGTGTTGTTTCTGAACCAATTAGTGAGGCAAGGAGCCTAGAACACTGTTACTACCAGACTTAGAGGTAGTGTCAGTTCCTAAGTACCTGCCACAGAGTGGGGAGGGCTGGGATGGAGGATTGCATAAGTGGCACAATTTCAAGTACATCTAAAAAAATGATTCACAGAAAGAAGATAGGATGAAATATATTAAATGCAAAGTGTCTTTGAGACTATGAGACTCAGGGTGAATTTCCTTTTCCCTTACATTTTGAGTTAAATGTGTGTATCTAATACCTATATCTACATATATCCCCCTGACCATAACCATGTATCACTTTTACAATAGAAATAAAACACCATGAAAGTAGCAAAATACCAATGTAAGATTCCACCAGACAATTAGTACACAGTCTAATTGCTAATAAGTGGAAGAATCTGTAACAGGAAAAGTAAGAATGAGTCATGATTCTCTTTGTCTCCTTGAAGAGACTTTTACTTTCTCAAGGCTCTTTATATCAAATGGAAGAAAAATTGAAAACGCTTTAATGCATAACACCATGTCTCAAGACAGCTATTAGAAATATATTTTGGGTTCTATTTGCTGGCTGTTTAGGTCTTGCTCTGTTTTCCTGTTTGACAATCACTTTCTATCTGTTCCTGAAACTGTGTGTCCTGTCTCTTATAGCCCTGTCTTCTAGTACCCAGGAGACCAGTGGGCATGGAGTTTTCACTCAATAAATGTTTGCTTAATGAATGGATGGGTAAACGTAACCTTTCTGTCTCAGGGTGTCTTTGTGTTCATTTTTCATTGTGACCGTCTCTGAGCCATGAATCTAAATGACCAAGTGTGGAATAAATTAACCTTGAAACTGTCTGGCTTTTTCCAGCTGATATAAACCTTTCAGGGACATAGCATTTGGATACAGCACTGTTTTTTTCATACATTTATTGGTATATTATAATTATACATATTAGTGTGGGATTTTTTCTTATATATTTGTACATGCACACGATATAATAATAATTTGGTCAATATCATTCCCCAGTTTTTCCCCTTTTCCTTCCTCCTCCTACCCCCCTGGTCCCTTTCCTCTTTTCTAATTGATTTTCATGAGTCTCAAGCTTTTTTCTCCTTTTTTCTTTCCTCTAGCTTCCCCATATAAGAGAAAACATACAACCCTTGACTTTTTGAGTTTGTCTTATTCAATTAACACAATGCTCTCAAGTTCCAGCCATTTTCCTGCAAATGACATAATTTCATTCTTATATTTTTTCTTTTTTTGGTACTGGGAGTTGATTCCAGAGGTGCTTTACCACTGAGCCACGTTCCCAGCCCCCATTTTTAAATTTAAAAAAATCTTTTTTGAGACAGGGCCTTGTTATGTTGCTTAGAGCCTCACTAAATTTCTAAGGCTGACCTTGAATTTGGGAACCACCTGCCTCAGCCTCCTGAGTTTCCGGGATTACAGGTGTGCACCACTGTGCCTGGATCATTCTTATCTATAGCTGAATAAAACTCCTTTTGTATATATACCACATTTTCTTTATTTATTATCCAATGACATGTTTTATAATTTGGCTATTGTGAATTGTGCTGCTATAAATAGGGGTATGCATGTATTACTGTAATATAACTTTAACTCTTTAGGACAAGTACTGAGGAGTGGTACAGCTGGCTCAGTTGGCTTATATGGTGGTTCCATTCTTAGTCTTTTGAGGAACCTCCATATTGCTTTTCACTGTGATTGTGCTAATTCACATTCTCACCAACAGTGTAAAAGTGTTCCTTTCCCTCTACATCCTCTCCAACATTTATTGTTTGTATTCTTGACTGCCATTCTAACTGGAGTGAGGTGAATCTCAAGTGTAGTTTTGATTCACATTTCCCAATTATTAAAGATAATGAACATTTTTTCATGTATTTGTTGGCCATTTGTATTCTTTTTTGGAGAAGTGTCTGTTTAGTTCATTTGCCCATTTATTAATTGGGTTTATTGTTGTTTTTGGCAGTCAGTTTTTTGAATTCTTTACATATTCTAGATGTTAATCTTCTGTCAGAAGAGTAGCTAGCAGAGATTTTCTCCCATTTTATAGGTTCTCTCTTCACATCCCTAATTGTTTCCTTTGCTATGTAAAGCTTTTTATATTTTATTTTTTCTTTCCATATTTTTAATTGGTGTATTATTGTTGTACCCAATGGTGGAATTTGTTGTGACATAGTTGGACATGCACACAATATAACAATATAATTTTGTTAATATCATTCCCTAGTATTTCCCCTTTTCCTCCCTCCATCCCTCTCCTGGTCCCTTTCCCCAACTCTACTAATCTCCCTTCAGTATTCATGAGACACCCCCCCAACACACACACCTTTTTTTATTTGCAAAAGTTTTTTTTTTTTTCACAAAGCAATCTTTATTTAGCAGATTCCAGGGACTATGGAGATTGACTGACCCACACTCCTTCTCAGAATAAGACACATTAGCACTTCTGTGAAGCTGATGGTAACTCAGGGCCCCTTCAAACCTGTTAAATATATGTTCATTTGGGATAGGGATTCTCTATTTAATAAAATAGATTTAATAAAAAGCAAAAGCTTTTTAATTTGATGCCATTCCATTTATTAATTCTCAGTATTATTTCATGAGCTTTGGGAAGTCTACTGAGAAAGTCATTGCCTGTGCCTATATGTTGTAGTGTCGATCCTAGGTTTTCTTCTAGGAGTTGCATGCTTTCTAGTTTAATTCCTAGGTCTTCAATCCATTTTGAGTTGTTTTTTTGTGCAGGGTGAGAGATAAGGGTCTAGGCTTGTTTTTCTACATATGGATAATCAGTTTCCCCAGAACCATTGTTAAAAAAGCAGTCTTTCTCCAACATATGTTCTTGGTGCCTTTGTCAAGGATCAGATGACTATCTGTGTAGGTTTGTATCTTTCCTGTATTCTGTGTGATTGGTCTACGTGTCTGATTTTGTGCCCGTACCATGCAGTTTTTGTCACCATAGCTCTGCAGCATGATTTGAAGTCTGGAATTGTGATGTGTCCAGTATTGCTTATTTGGTTTAGAATTGCTTCAGATATTCTGGGTCTTCTGTTATTCCAAATGAATTTTAGGATTTTTTTTTCCTACTTCAGTATTTGGCACTGTTCCATAATCTTTCCATAGTGATATCCAAAGGAAGGCTTGGAGTCATAGCATATGAAGTAAGAATTCTCTCACTTTTTAGGGGTCAGGCTCAGCTTGGAGTTCATTACCCCATTTTAAAGACATTCATAGAGCAATATGATCTTTGGAGTCATCCTGTATGTAAATCTGACTCTATCATTCACTGAAATCTTGGGCACGAAGTTTCCTCATATGTAAAATGGTGATAGCAATACTATAAAATAGTATTAAACCCAGGGATGTTTAACCACTGAGCCACATCCCCAGTCCTTTTTTAAAAAAATTTTTTTTTAGTTGTTGATGGATTTATTTATATGTGGTGCTGAGAATTGAACCCAGTGCCTCACACATGTGAGGCAAATACTCTACCACTGAGCCCCAACTCTATCACCCCCAGTCCTTTTTGTTCAGGGTGTTGCCAAATTGCTGAAGCTGGCTTTCAACTTGTGATCCTCCTGCTTTAGCCTCCAGAGTGGCTAGGATAACAGGCATGTGCCACAATGCCTGGCCAATACTATTTTATTCATTATTTTTATGTGGTGCTTCATGCATGCTAGGCAAGTGCTCTGCCACTGAGCTATAGCCCCAACTCTAATGCTACATTCTTAATGAGATTGCTGAGCAAATCAAATGGAATAATGTATGGAAAGCACATCTGCTCTAAAATGAGTGCTGAATAATTGTTAATAATTATTACTTAACATACATGTGTTAAGTTGTGAAGAATTAAAACACACAGACACACACACACACATTAAAATAGATGTAGTTCCTGCCTTCTTGGAGCTCACCTGGAGCATGAGGTTTGGACGTGTAAATAAAATTGCCGGCATGAGTTCTTCAGAGTGACAATATGGTGTGTTGGGTGCCTCATAAAAGGGACACTTATCCTGGGATTGAGGTCAAGGAAGGCTTCCAGAATAATGTTATGTAAAAATTGATATAAGAAAGCTGAGAAGGACTGTACCAAATAAAGAAAAGGGGGGCGAGTATTCTAGGAATAGCATCTTCAGAGGCTGAGAGTCAAGAAACAGCTTGAATCAGTTGAAGAATTGAAATAAATTCAGCATTATTGAAGCTGAGAGGCAATTCTTCAAGTTGAAAGTAATAACAAGAACTAAGGCTGGAAGTAGGTACAGCCACATCATACTGAACCTCATAAATCAGTTTAGGAAGTGGGAAGGGTAGTGGGAGGACATAAAAGAATTTTAATCTAGGAAGTCACTTGATCAGATTTGCAGTGTACAAAGACTGCCCTACCAGCTGTTGTTATTGGGAGCAGCATGTCTCCAAGTACAGAGACCACCAGGCAAATTCAGAGACTGTTGTCATAATCCAGATCAGAGATGATGATGGCCTGACCCTGGAGGGTGGACTGGGATGGAGAGAAACAAACTGATCAGAACACATTTAAGAGTTAAGATTCTTTCATCATGGATGGATGTGAGAGTTGAGCTAAGCATGATGATCAGAAAGCCTGGTGGATGGTAGTGTTGACCTAAAATAAGAGCAGAAAGAGTAGATTTCAAAATAAATGAGTTTATTTGGGAATGAGCTGGGGATTATAATTCAAACTATGCCTGTTGTGATGGATCATAGACATATCTGAGGAGGTAAGGGCAAGGGAAAGATTTTAAGGGCTAAAAGGAGAAGTTCACACACAATGTCCTGAAACAAAGTTTATTAATCACAGAGGCTCATGGCAGAAGCTGGAGATTACTCATTGTTAACACTGATTGTTGCCGGGGAGATGTCTTTGCAGAGCAATTTATCTGGAATGCTTTGTGTATTAGTGAGTTCTTGTAATAATTTTCATCATAGGCATACGTGCATAGGGACCTTCAGAAGGGCTTTGTGATAGTTCTTATCAAGGGCATGTGCTAAGAGACTCTCCTTTACGCTCTCCTAACTCCCTTTTGTTAGGATTTGGCATAACACAACTTAATTTTGATTATGACAACTTTCACAGTAGTATTATTGCATGAGGTAGGGAACACTGGAAGAGAAGTAGTTGTGGGGGTGGAGCTCCTGGGCAAATAATAAGTTCAATGTTAGCTATATTGAGTTTTGTTGAGTTTGAGGTGCTGGAGATAAAACAAGGGGAAATATTTAATAGGCAGTTGGATAATCAGTTCAGAAGAAGTATCTGGGAAGGAGTTATAGCTTTTGAGTTGTCACATAGAGTTGTCTACAACCATGGAAGTTAGTGACAAGTGTACCCTATTGTGGGTAAAGTGAGCTGAAAGAGGACCAAAGAGAGAACACTTGAGAAACACTGACAAGAGTTAATATAGATAGGGGAACACAAAAAAAGAGGCAGAAAAG
Source organism: Marmota flaviventris (assembly GCF_047511675.1). NCBI lineage: Eukaryota > Metazoa > Chordata > Mammalia > Rodentia > Sciuridae > Marmota > Marmota flaviventris. The sequence goes on along the minus strand of NC_092507.1, from coordinate 26,148,423 downwards.
AAAAGGCCAGAGCAATATGAGGAAAACTTGGAGATTATGTCAAAACCAAGTGAAGAGAGTTTAAAAGAGAATGACGTTGAGCTAGGCTCAGTGGCATATGCCTGTCAATTCAGCTATTTTGGGAGTTCAGCTATTTGCAAGTTTGAGGCCAGGGCAACCAGAGAGACCCTGTCTCAAAAATAAACAAACAAGTAAATAAAAATAAAAAGGGCTGGGGATATAGCTCAGTGGTAAAGTGCACCGCTGGGTTTGATCTTCAGTACCAGGGGGAAAACAAAAAGAGGATGATGTCGACAATATCAAGTTTATTGATTGTTGAAGAAAGGACTAGGAAATAGCCAGGGGACCTAGCAACAAAGTCATTAGTGAATTTACTGAAGGTGGTTCTTGTAGGAGGCAGAAGCCAGACAGCTATGAATCGAGGAGCAGGTGACATGAAGAAGTAGAAACCATGAATGTAGCCAGCTCTTCCAAGAGGTGTGTGGCTGTGACAAAGGAAATAAAGTGGTAACTAGAGAGATGCTCTCTCTCCTTTGAAACAGGAGAAGAAAAAAATGGCACATAAACTGTAGAAAACTGAGTTTGATAAGAGAACTGAGGGAATTCTTATTTAATGACATCTAGTATTTTCTATGAGAAATAAGAAATTGGGCCATCTGCTGTGTGTGCCAGGGAAGGGTTACAGATTTAAAGAGAAAGCAACTCTGAATAGTTAGAGGACTAACATCCAGAACTATAAAGGAACTCAAAAACCAAAAAACCCAATTAATAAATGGGCAAATGAATTAAACAGACATATAAATGGCCATAAATATATGAAAAAATGTTCAACATCCTTAGCAATTAGGGAAATACAAATCAAAACTATGATGAGATTTTATCTCTTACCAGTCAGAACAGAGTTCATCAAGAATACAAACAACAATAAATGTTGGAGAGGATGTGAAGAAAAGGGGACACTTTTACACTGCTGTGGGATTGTAAATTAGTACAACCACTATGGAAATCAGTATGAAGTTTCCTCAAAAGACTTGGAGTGGAACTACCACATGACCCAGCTATAGTGATGCATGCTTATCCATATCTATAGCAGCACAGTTCACAGTGGCCCAACTATGGAACCAGCCTAGGTGTCCAGCAATAGATGAATGGATAAAGAAAATGGGATATGTATACCCAGTGGGGTTTTGTTCAACTATAAAGAAAAATGAAATTATGTCATTCTTAGGAAAATGGATGGACTATTATGTTAAGTGAAATAAGCCAAACTCAGAAGGTCAAGGGTTGTACATTTTCTCTCACATGTGGAAGCTAGAGAGGAAAAAAGAAAAGAAAGGTGTTAGGTCTCGCCAGTGACCAGTGCAGATGAGATGAACCGGGTTTAAAAGAGCTGGCTGCTACTTTAAGCTAAGAAAAAGGGTGAAAAAGCACAGGACACAGAAGTAATTTTCATATCGAGGGTGGGACAGCTCTGTGACCTTAGGGGTCAGCTTCTGCTTGGAAAGAGAACGTGCACCCAGAATCTCTTTATTTTTTATAGGGGGACACACAAAGGAGTTTTGATAGAATGTTCTTCACCAAATAAGGCAGGGGATTAGGTAGGTTTCAAAGGGGGTTGTCCAATCCCATTGGGTAACACCCAAGTTCAGGGCTAGAGCAAACTTTTTTGCCAAGCGAAGTTGGAGGCCACTTATATTGCACAGCGTAAGACGAGTAATGCCAGACCAACACCCCCTTACTCAAGGCTGGGAGAGGATGCTTAGCTTATGGGCGGCCTCCCATAGTTGGGGTGGGGAAAATCAAAAGGCGATCAGTTGAATAAAGGAAAGGGATTAGGAGGTGGGAGGTGGGGAGGGAGGTGCGAAGTGCTGGGGAGAAATAATTGCCAAATTATATTGAATATGTAACAACAAATTTCACCTTGTGTACAAGTATAATGCACCAATAAAAATGTGAAAACAAAAAGAAACTCTGAATAGTCATTGCAAAGAGTGGAAGAGAGATCTGACAAAAGTCATGGGGGGGGTGGATTTCTGACCAATGCCATTATCCCAGTTGAGGTTGAAAACTGAATATTTGTACCAGCTCGGTAGGCTGCAGGGGTAAGCAGACAAAGTGTGGGTAGGAGAGATTGTTTTCCTGACAGGTACAACAGAAGGTCCCCAGAAGATAGCTGAGAATATTGGCAAGTGACTAGGAGAAATGATGCAGCATGAACTGTAACCTGATTATAAAAAGGTTAATGGAATGTTAATAAATAGAATAAAAGTAGAGTGGTCAAGGAACTAGGAGTCTTTATAAAACACAGGGGCAGGGCTGTGGTAGCTCAGTGGAAGAGCGCTTGCCTAGCATGTGTGAGGCAGTGGGTTTGATCCTCAGCACTACATAAAATAAATGTATAAAAAGTACAGTAAAAAAAAAAAAAAACCACAGGGGCAACTTTAGAGAAAATTTTTAAAAGATTGGAGAGGCATGATGGTGTATACCTGTAATCCCAGTAACTCAGGAGGTTGAGGCAGGAGGATTACAAGTTTAAGGCCAGCCTCAGAAACTCAGTGAGGCCCTGTCTCAAAAGAAAAAATCAAGAGATTGGATGTAGTGTAGTGGTAAAGTACCCCTGGCTTCAATCACCAGTATGACGACGACGACTACTACTATTGAATAAATTTAAAAAGATAAGAGGCTATAGTTGGGATTGATAAGGGATTCTCGCAGAGAGACGGGACACGGAGGCTTTCAGCCAGGAAGCAACTTTGTTAGTGCTAGCACCTTTGGAGTGAATTGGTAGGAAAGTGCCCTCTGCCTCTTGCTAGGTAACCGAAACCTAACTTTAAACAATAACTGCCCCCCCCTCTTGCTAGATCACCAAATCTTAGCTTGTAGCAAGAACTGGCCTTGAACACAAAAAAATAGAAACTTACCCTTCCCCCAAAATCACCTGGCCCTTACAGCCAACCAAGAATATTAACCCCGCCCTTTGAAGAAGTGGCAATGGCTGTTCCAACTAGAGGCTGTCCCCCCTTTAAAAAAAACCCTTGTTTAGGTCTGGGGTTGTGGCTCAGTGATAGAGCACTTGGCTAGCATGTGTGAGGTACTGGGTTCGATCCTCAGCTCCACATTAAAAAAAATAAATTAATTAAATAAAGGTAGTGTGTCCGTCTACAACAGAAAAAAAAAAAAATCTTACAAAACAAACAAAAAAACCCTTGTTTAAAAACCCTTTGCAGATTTTCTGAAAGTGCAGCACTCCTCTCTCTGGGTGTCTACTCAGTAGTCTGCACCAATAAAACCTTTTATGCAGTGTGGTCTTTTCTCAATAGTTAACCTTACAGAATCCAAAGGCTGAGCCCTCAGCTCAGCTGCGCAATGCCTAATATATCCTCTATTAGTTTTCCCTTTGCATGTTAGGCCCTCTATTTCCAGTAAGTGGTAACAGTCATTCTGATTGGGTATTTTATTATTGATGTATTATATGTTTTACATAATGATGGGATTTGTCTTTACACATTTCAGTTATAATTTTTTGTTTATTTTTTACTTGCCTGCTTGGCCAAATACATATATAACAAATATAAATTATATGTGTAAATACATATTTAAGTCAACATACTCTTTACAGAATAAAAATACTGAAAAAATAATCAATACCTATGCAAAGACACACTTATAACTCATTATTAAATGTATCACATCACATTCACCCTTGTGTTAAAGCTAGTTTACTTTTCTCTTGAGTATTAGAGAATGCATATTTTTATAGATTTGACTTACTCTAATGGACCCAATTATAACATTTTTAAATAAAATTGCTATAACTTGACCAGTGGATGTATCTTGAAGCTTTGTCTGTCTGGCTCTTCCCCTTATATTCTTGAAATATTTTTTTCTTTCTTGCTTCAACATGATAGTCCAAAGACATACTAATTTGTGTGTGTGTGTGTGTGTGTGTGTGTGTGCTGCATGGAATCAACTACTCTGCCAATGCATTCCAGATTCTTTTGGTAGATAAAAGCACTAAAGATTATTATTTTTTCTTTATTTGGCCCAGGGCCTTGGGTGCAGGGGCAAGCTCTCTATCACTGAACTACACTCCCAGCCCCAAATTTAGATTTTAGGGGTGTTGTTCAGACTAGATGCTGGGCAAAATTTTTTGAGCAGCTATTGGGCCTTTTATAGTAGTGACAAATTTAGAAAAAAATATTTTAAGGTCATGATCTTGAAATGCTGTTTTCTATTTTAACATGTTTTGTTACTGAATCATAATTTTTTTCCCCTGGTGGTACTGGAGATTGAATCCAAGGTCACTCTATCCCTGAGCATTATCACTAACCCCTTTAAAAATAGTTTTGGAGAGGTTAGGAAAGGCAGCAGAATACAACATACACTAGTATGGCAGTAGGTAAAAAAGTGGATGTGTAGCCGATGTGAATCTGCAATGTGTATATAGGGTAAAAATGGGAGTTCATAATCCGCTTGAATCAAATGTATGAAATATGATATGTCAAGAACTTTGTAATGTTTTGAACAACTAATAAAAAATAGTTTTGGGTCAGGGTCTCACTAAGTTGCCCAGTTGGCTTTGAACTTGTGACCCTCCTGACTCAGCCTCCCAAGTTGCTGAGATTATAGGCATGTGCCACCTGGCCAAGATGAATCATACTTTTCTTACAAGTTTCATTGACCACTAACACTTTCCCAATATTGATAAATATTATCTTGTCCTAGTAATTATTTGCTCTTCTGAGAGAATCCTTTAGAAAAAAAAAAAAAAAAAAAAGAATCCTTTAGAACTCAGAGAGGGCTGTTAGCCCTTGGTAGAAGTCTCTGGTCACATATGTATTTTAAAAATTCTTGCATTTGAATCCCAAACTATCAAAATTGAAAAAGTCCTTAGAAACTTTCTTTTTAAATCCATGCAGATTGTAGATGTACTGGATTTTGAAATTTTTGGTAGTCTAAGCATCCAACACTCCCTCTGACTCAGAATATTCTGATCTCCCTTTTAGGGAAATTCTCCATTATTGTGAGTGAAGATGATTCCTCTGCCTGCCTTCTACTGCCAGTCTCACAGTGGAAGTTGTCTTAATCCATTTTTTGTCACCAATAGCACAGTATCATAGATGGGCAAGTTATAAAGAAAATAAATTGGGGCTGGGGCTGTAGCTCAGTGGCAGAGCGCTTGCCTAGCATCATGAGGCACTGGGTTCTATCCTCAGCACCACATAAAAATAAATAAAATAAAGGCATTCTGTCCATCTACAATTACAAAAATAATTTAAAAAAAGAAAATAAATTTATTTTGGCCCATATTTCTGGTCCAAGGTGGAGGGGCTGCCTCTGGTGTTGACCTTGCTGGCATGACCTTCATAGTAACTTCTGTGTTTTAAGTTTTAAACTTGCTGAGTATTCCCTTGCACCACTAGTCTTATTTATTTATAATGGAACCCATGGCCTTGTGCATGCTAGGTAAGGGCTCTACCCCTGAGCTATATCCCTAGACCCATTGAAATACTATTAATGAGATCTATCTTTGTAATCCACAGATGAAGTGTGATGCCAGATTTGTGGGATCCCAATAGAACTCCAGGAGCCGAATCCGATGCAATCACACAAGAGTCTTTATTGCAAGCTCAAGCCTGGACTCACAACCGTTCCTGACACAGCGGTCCCAGAGAGTGAGTCCCAGTCTTTTGTTCAGTGAGATTTTATAGGTTTTGGGGGGATACTCTATGCGTCACAACATCACACAGCAAATCATTCCATACCTCGGGAAAGTCAAACAACAACTCTTAACATTGATTAGCACATTCACTGGCGGGAACAAGTTGTGTCCATCTACAACTGAAAAAAAAAGATAAAAATGTTTATATGACTATAGGCATGAAAAAGAACATTTTGCTTACAAAACAAAGGATTAGACTTTGGCTTTCTCTTCTACAATATTCTAGCAGAATATTGTACCTAACCAAGACATCATTCTTGGGCAAACTGCTGACAATTTTGGAAATACCATAAAATAATGGTAGAAGTTGCTAATGTTCCACTAAAATCCACCCTTCCTCCTTTCTGTGAGATTGTAATTGTAGTCTGGAATGTGTCCCTCTATCTTGATCCCCAGTACGGTTAACGTGTAGCCATGTGGACTGAGTTGCATCTAAATGAATGCAATCAGAAGGGTTATGTGCCATTTCTGAACCCAGCAACTTAAGACCTTGTTCACCTCCTCTATACTCGCAGAATATGTGCCTTGATCCAGTTACAATGACAGAGAAACAAGATGTGAAAATACTATGTCTCAAAATAATTGTGTAGAAGGGCAATGACCTACTAATGCCCTGAAGTGTTATACAAGAGAAGGATAAACATCAATTTTATTTGAGCTATTGATTTTTGGGGTTTATTTGTCATAGAAATTTAGTCTTTAATACATAACCTTATCTGAAGAAAATAATTTGAAGGGTAATCTAGTTTTCAAGGTATTGGAAAATGAAAAAAAGTGTGAAAAACAATAAATCTGTACACTATAGTTAAATCTACATAGAACAGAACATTTTAACTGAGAATATATCATCAAAGTATAAAATAAAAATTCTTGAAACAGAAAATGCATATGTAAAGGAAATTCTAATCAGACATGATAATATGCAGTAGTCCCAGATTAGAGGCAGGAGAATCATTTGAGCTCAGGAATTCAAGGCCAGCCTAGGCAACACAGTGTGACTTCCTTCTTTTAAAAGACAAAACCAAAACCCAAACTAAACTTTAAAAGGAAAAAAAGAATTTCTTAAAGGAAATTCCTAGTAATATCAGACTAAAATTTGCTATTGTATTGTGTTATTTATTGTTATGTAGCAAAATATTCCAAAACTTAATGACTTAAAACAATAATTTGGTATTTCTAATGATTGGTCAGATTACTTCCATTCCACATGATGTTGATGGGGTCATTTCTGTGTCTGTGTTCTGCTAGAAATTTGACTGGAATATCCAAGATAGTGCCACTCAATTTTCCTTGTTTCTAGAATAAATATAATATTTAATCATTTTAAGTTGAAAACATAATAGCAGAAACAAGATAAAGATGTCCAATTGCATGATTTTCATTCAACATATTATTAGAGGTTTTAGCCAATACAATAAAGCAAGAAAAAGAAATAAAAGTTATAAGATTTGAAAGGAAGAAAAACATTAGAATTAATAAGTGAATTTAGCAAGGGTGCTATGTTCCAAACCAACAAACAAAAGTAAGTTATATTTTTGTATTCATACTGAAAACAAATAATTATAAAATAAAAATCTTTATAAAATAAAAATCTTATAATTTAAAATAATTAAAAATATTAAATCACCTAGAATTAATCTAACAAAGACATAAGCAATCTTTATGCTTAAAACTATAGAACATTAAGATAAATTAGAGACACCAAAATAAATGGAAAGACATTCTATCTTCATAGATTAGATGAGTAGACCCTTTATATGCTGGTATTAGTTTCCTAGTATTTTAATAGTACTTTAATCCCTGTCTCTCTTGTCACATGGTGTTCTTCTATGTGTCCATCTCTATGTCTCTTTTCTTATGAGGATGTTAGTCAAACTGGATTTAGGGCCTGTCTTACTCCAGTATGGCCTTGCCTTTACTAATTACATCTGCAATAACCCTATTTCTAAATAAGGTCACATTTTAAGAGTTAGGACTTCAACATATCTTTTGCGGAAGACATAATCCTACACACTAAGTAACAAATACTTATTTTACAAAATAAGTATACAGCTTCAGTATAATACTGAATACAAACCCAGCTAATTTTAAAATTTACAATTTTTCTTATAATTGATCTGATTCTAAAATTTATACAAATATGCAAAGGAGCAAGGAAAGCCCAGACAATCTTTTTTTAAAAAACATTTTTTTTTAGGGCCAGGGTTTTGACTCAGTGGTAGAGTGCTTGCCTAGCATGTGTGAGGCACTGGATTTGATCCTCAGCACCACATAAAAATAAATTCAATAAAGGTATTGTGTCCATCTACAACTAAAAATTTAAAAATTACATTTTTTAGTTGCAAATGGACAGAATACCTTTGTTTTATTTAATTACTTTTATGTGGTGCTGAGGATAGAACCCAGTGCCTCACATGTGCTAGGCCAGCTGTCCACCACTGAGCTACAACCCCAGCCCCACAAACACAATTGAGGAACATAATGGAAGGAGGATTTTTTTCTATCAGATATCAAGATTTATTATAGAGCTGTAACATAAATTAAGATAGTGTGGTATTTCCATAAGGAGAGACAAAGGAACAAACTGCATGGTTCTGAAACCAACCTATGCATATATAGACAAGATATACGACAAAGGTGACAGTGCAGAGAAATAAAGGACAGCCTCTTCAAAAATAGGGTTTTGAAATTTAATATTCACATAGAAAAAAATAACACCTGATTTACCACATACTATATGCAAAACCCAACTTCAGAAGGATAATAGCTCTAAAAGGGAATGACAAAGTAATAAAACTTTCAGAGATTTCCAACCTATGGTAGGAAAATATTTCTTAACAGTATGCAAAAGGCACTTAGTGTAAAAGTCTTCTACATTCATCAAATGGCACCAAAATAAAGTGAAAAGGCAGACAACTAAATGGGGGAAGATATTTGGAATACTTGTATTCGAAAAGGACTTGACATAGTCCATTTCTATTGTTACAACAAAAACTGGGTGATTTGTAAATAATAGAAACTTATTTCTTTTAATATTTATTTTTTACTTTTTGGTGGACACAACATCTTTATTTTATTTTTATGTGGTGCTGAGGATCGAACCTAGCGCCCTGCGCATGCCAGTCGAGCACGCTACCACTTGAGCCACATCCCTAGCCCTAGAAAGTTATTTCTCATGGTTCTGGAAACTGGGTAGCCCAAGATCACTGTGCCAATCAATCTGGTGTCCAATATGTGCTCACTCTCTGATTTTACATGGAACCTTGTTGCTGGATCCTCTGGAAGGGAGTAACATTGTCTCCACATAGGTGAAGGGTAAAAGAGAAGGAGGGTCAGGCAAACCTTGTGTTAAGCCTCATTTATAAAGGTATTAATTCCATTCTACAGTCTAATCACCACCCCACAAAGCCTTTACCTCTTAAGAGCATCACTTTGGGATTTTAGTTTCAATATCTAAGAGAGGAGAATTCATATCCAGAAAATATGCCCACAAGAAAATGACAGACAATCCAACAAAACAAAAACACCAACAGCCAAGTAAGAGTTTTGAACAGGCACTTTGAGAGAGGATATCTAGATATCCAAAAACATGAAAATGGGTTAAACCTCAATAATCTGGGAAATGCTAATTTGTTGAGAGCCACAGCCAAAGCGGCCCCAGCAAACTTCCAGCTGATTGGCTCACCCCGGCCCCAGCAAACTTCCAGCTGATTGGCTCTTCTGCGGTGATGCTCATTGGGCTGTTTCCCCACCCTTTCAGGCCATGGAGCTGCTCATTAGGGGACTCTTTTGGCTCCACCCACACGACCCAGCCAATCGGCCTCAAGAGCGGGAGGAGGGGGGGTTGAGAGGCTCACTGGAAGCCCGTGGTGGCAGTTGGGCTCTGAGGGAATTCCTGAAGAGCTCCTGTGGTGCAGTGTGTTTCTAAAAATAAAGTTCCTTTCTGCTTGACAAGTGGCTTGTGAATTGTTCCCAGCAAGACTGTGGCATTTGGTGGCCTACATGGGGAACGACTGAGGGTAAGTGATAAGGTAAACTGCTCGCCCCTGAGGGCAGGGTGAGAGGACGGGTAGCCATTTTAAGATTCTTCTTTCCTTTTGTTTTGCTTTTAAGTTGCCTGTCCCTGGAGATGGGTGAGACGGAAGAAAAACTGCTCACATCTGAGGAAAAACTATTTGTGTCGGAGGAACAGATAGGGAGAAAGGACGGATGGACATTTCAGGAGGATAGAAAGGCTGATATAATGAATTTTTGTTCCATTTTTGTTTCATTCTGTTTCGGTTTTGTTTGGTGTTATCTTGTTGGGTTGTGTTATCTTTATAATAGAAATATGGGATCAGAAATTAGTAAAAAACAAACCAAAAGAGTGTTAAGTAAATTGTTAAAGGAGGCATCCCAGTAAAACCAAGAACAATTAGGGCATAGGTCGATACAATACAAAAATGTAGCCCATGGCTTTTTAAGGAGGAGTTGTTGAATATATCACATTGGGACCATCATGGTGAAGATTTAAGGGAGAGGGAAAAGAAAAACCCAGGAACTCTGCCAGTTGGCACATTTCCATTATGGATGATGATACGATTTTGTTTGCCTAGTCCAAAGCCTTCAGTTCAGACTATGGTAGAAGACATGTTAGATCAAGTAAAAGAGAAGTTCTCTCGAGCTAGTCAGAGGAAGAAAATTTAAAGGAGGAAAAGCCATTAGGGGAGAAGTTAAGACAGGAGGCTGACGCCTTGAGGTCAGCTCATCTGATGACGGGTAAGGACCATATGTAGTATTGGACAAAGGCAGGCACGGTCCCTAAGCCACATGCTTGTTGTTTAATTAAACAGAGAGGGGGAGATGTTGAGAGCCACAGCTGAAGTGGCCCCAGCAAACTTCCAGCTGATTGGCTACTCTGTGGTGATGCTCATTGTGGTGGCAGTTGGGCTCTGAGGGAATTCCTGAAGAGCTAGTGTGGTGCCGCGTGTGTGTTCTAAAAATAAAGTTCGTTTCTGCTTTACAAGTGGCTCATGAATTGTGCCCAGCCAGACTGCGGCACTAATTAATTTTTTTTTGAGGGGATGCCTGAGATTGAACTCAGGGGCACATGGTCCCTGAGCCACATCTCCAGCTCTATATTGTATTTTATTTAGAGACAGGGTCTCAATGAATTGCTTAGTGCCTTGCTTTTGCCGAGGCTGACTTTTGACTCATGTAGCCTCCCAAGCCCTGTAATTATAGGCATGTGCCTCCTCACTTGGCGGGAAATGTTAATTAAAACTTCAGTGAGCCAGGAGCGATGGCACATGCCTGTAATCCCAGCAGCTCTGGAGGCTGAGGCAGGAGGCAAAACCAGCTTCAGCAACTACTGGTGACCCTGTCTCTAAATAAAATAGAAAAAAGGGCTGGTTATGTGGCTCAATGATCAAGTGCCCTGGTTTCAATCCCTGGTATTAAATAAATTAATAAAAATTAAATAAATAGAGCCACAGCCAGATATGGCTGTACCCCAAGAGTTGGCTAAAATTATAAAAATTTTTACTAGCAATTATTGGTTAAGATGTCGGGCAACTAAAATGCTCACACATTGCTGGTGGAAGTATAAACTGAAATTACCACCTTCTAAAATTGTTTGACATTATCTACTTAAGTTTTATGTATATATGCAAGCAATTACATGTGTGCATATGTTACAAAAATAAGAACATTCACAGTAGTCTTATTCCTAATAGCCCCTGTTGCAAGCGGCACTATTAATAATTACTCAGAGGCAGATTGTCTTTGAATACAAGTGTATATTAGATTACACCAATCATCAAACAATTAATGCAAAAAGTGTGGGGTGTGCTGGAGCACCTCAATTTGCATTCAATACACACTAATTAAGCACAACAAGCAAGTCACACAATCCTAGGGCAACCACAAGCCCCAAAGTCCCTCTGATGCCACCAGACTTCTCTTAGCCAAAGAGCAGACCTTGTCATTGTACGCTGGTTCTCTCCAGCCAATGGTTGGATATCAGGGAATGGTGGAGTCCATCTGGGGACGGACAGCAAGGCTGCCAAGTCTCACTGACGTCCTCAGAGTGAAGCTCTTCAATGTTGCAGGACAGGTGGTTTATATATAGTTCCAAGTTGGTGGTGCATGTTGGTGATTAGTTACACCCAGTGAGAGTCAATGTCCATTGATTTATGTCCAGTGAGATGATGTAATTGTGACTGGGCATGTTCTTTGCGCATGTCCATGGAGCTATGCTTCCTGTCAATTGCAACCAGACATGATTAAGCATGCCTGTGGCTGCTATTCCTTATGCCTAGCAACTTAGTGAGTCCCAGCATGTCTATGGCAAATGCTCCTTACAGTCCCAAATTGGAAACGATTTAGGACCATCAATCATAGATGATCAAATTGTAGTATACTCATTAAAGATAGTACTACGGAGCAAGCAAAAGGAATAAACAACCACACAAATCATGGATGCATCTTCAAAACAATGTTGAATGAAAAAATACTCAAACTTGACTTTGGCAAGTTAATAATCTCAGAGATATAATGTATTTCTTAGAGGTGCGTTCAAGATTAATGGAGCCGAGTAGGATGGCACCCCCATCAGCTGGGGTGGGAATGCGGGTTGAAGCAGGAGGATCATGAGTTCAAAGCCAGCCTCAGCAAAAGCGAGGCGCTAAGAAACTCAGTGAGACCCTGTCTCTAAATAAAATACAAAATAGGGCTGGGGATGTGGCTCAGTGGTTGAGTGCCCCTGAGTTTCCCTAGTCCACCAAAAAAAAAAAAAAAAGAAAAAAGGATTAATTGGAATAATACATGAAATGTCAGGTATTATTTGTATTATTTATTATGTTGTCTTGACAGGCCACCTTTCTGCAAACAGCCATTAAAGAACAGAGCAGAACACTTGTAGCGCCATCTAACGTCCCTGACAGCCTACCCCAAACTCCTTTTCCACTCTTTAACAAGGATCTGTTTCTTTAAGAAGTCAACCATAACTGGGGTAAATGGGATGCTGGGAGTGAAGGTCCTCTCTGCTAGGTCCTGGGGCCTGACGGGAAAAGGGGGCGGAGACTAGTGCTGGCAAGGTCCACTGAATTCAGGTCTGAGGCATGACGGGAAATAAGGGCGGAGACAGGGCTCTGAAGGCTCCCTGAGCTCAGGTCCGGGGCATGATGGGAGAGAAGGGTGGAGACCAGTGCTGGCAAGGTCCACTCAGCTCAGTTTATGGCATGACGGGAAAGAAGGGCGGAGACCAGGGTTGCACACGCGCCCTTGGCCGAATATTGCGTTAAGCTGGATCCCGCAGAATTCCGGTAGGAGAAAATACTGTTCCTGCCAGCGCGAGGCCTTAGTTCCTGTTCTGCTTTCTCCGCTCGAGACTCCTCCGGGAACCGGGAGGCAACTGAAGGTGGGGCGCCGCCGGGAGGACAGGCGGGCGGGGGGGCGGAGCGCAGCCGCCCCACGTGACTAGGAGGCGCTGGGTGGGCTGCGCGGCAGCGGTGGCATGCTCCTACAGCAGAGGTCTCCTGGGGACGTGCTGACGGGCCAGCGGGTCCAATGCTCTTCCTCCAAGACTGGGTTGCGGCGTCGGTTCTTACTGACGGTCACGAGACTTCTTGGTGGGAATGGGAACTTGGGAACTCATGCAATAACTCGGAGGAGGGATGAGCGCCTTTAGGTGGTTAAAACTGTGGCAAGTGGTCAAAAGTTCTTAAGTCTTCTTTGGCACGGACTTTAAGAGCAGTTGTCAGTTTCCTTGTTTGTCTTGTTTGGAGAGGTTCCCATTTGGTTCAACTTTAATATGCATTTTTTTTTAGAGGAAGGGAAGCTGACTTGAATGGCCAAGTTTCTTGTTTACAGGATGGCGTTACCTGCATTCAGAGGGGCCTGACCCCTATGGAGACGCTGAAAGGTACAGGTGACCCACTTTAACTAAGGGCATATTGTTGTGATGGGGTCTGGACCTCTGAACCAGCGTTAGACTAAGAATTGGCACCCTTGAAGGGTTCAAGTGAAGGGTGAGTTAGAGATATGGGGAGGTTGCTGTGTCCCTCTTTAAGAAATAAGACCTCTAGGTCAGTACTCCTGGAATTAGGAACTGTATTTCTTGAATCCATTCTTCTGAAAGATTGGTAACTTCCTCTCACAGCTGGGTCTGCTATTCTAATTTCCTTTGCAACCTTAAACATTTTCGAGAAATTAGTGCTTGTCTTTAACAGGGAAGTTCAAGCTGTTGATAGAAGACTTTTCTTATGTTAAGGTAGTTACTAAAGGAGAGAAAGCAGGAAGAAAAAAGAACAGTTAGTCATGGTTCCAGAGGGTTGTTTTTCAAATGTTCAATCCTGACACTTTTAACATTGATAAAGGGGAGGATTCCCCCTCCCCATAAAAACAACAACCAACCAAACAAAACAAAAAAACACTAAATAGCTGTGTACTGATTGTGTATTTTTGTTTTAGGAGTCCAACTATCCATTGCCAAGAAGAAATCTATTGGTTATAAAACTAGAACGCCTCTACATAAAAAAGTAGAATGAAAGAACCTTTGGATGGTGGATGTGTCAAAGCAATGATACCTCAACAGGGGCTTCTGGACAAAATTAAAGAAGAACCTGACAATGCTCAAGTAAACTTTTCCTTTTGAAAAAGTGCCCCCCCCCCTTCTTGTCTACTTTTGAATTGAAAAATTTACCTAGCCAGTTTAAGGCTTATAAACTAAAACAAATATTCTTTCCCCCTTAGGTGGGTGCTTTGGTTTGATTTTGTACTCTCAAAGTTCATGTGTTGGATGCATAATTAACCAATGCAATGTTGTTGGGGGTTGAGGCCTAATACCAGATAATTAGGTCATGAGGACTTCTGTCCTCAAGGATGGATTGATGCCATGGAGTGGGTTAGTTATTGCAAGAGAGGCCTTCTTGTTATAAAAGCCAGTTCAGCCCTCTTTTGCTTCTTGCTCTTTCTTGGATCCTCTGTTGCCTTTTCCCCTGATGCAGCACATAAGACCCTGACTATGTATAACCCTTATATCTTGGATTTCACAGGCTCCAGAACTGTAATAAATTTCTTTTCCTTATGAATTATCCAGTCTGTGGTGTTCACTTATAGCAACACAAAATGGAGTAAGACAATGGGTTAATCAGATTTCTGTGCTTTGAATGATAAAATATCTTGGTAACCCTACACTATTTTGTTTTGTAAAAAGAAAGTGTTATGAATTACCATTTTTTTTCATATTTGGCATTTTTTAAAAAAAAGTCTCTTATATCTGATATCACTTTCTTGTTCTGTTAGGTATTTGTTGTCTATTGTATGCTCTGGGGCCCAGGAGTAGTTACCTTAGTCTCCTACTTGTAGAATTTACTAATTAGTAAAGAAGACAGATTATACAAGTATTGGCCAACTAAAAAAAAATATTTGTATATGTATGGTTACAAACTATAACAAGTGCTTTGGAAGAAAAGCCTAAAAATGGGCACTCTGACCTACTTTTGGTCAGGGGATAGGAGTAATTACAGAAGGCCTCCCAGAGGGAAGGATTTGTAAGCTAAATTGTGAAGAACAAATTGACTAGGCAACTGGCATGAAGAAGAGTGTTCAAAACAGTCCTGAGTTGGAAAGATACATGGTTCTTTTGGTGAACTGCAAGACCAGTGAACCTGGAACAGAAAAATATTAAAATGATAATGATGGTGAACAACAACAATAACAGATGGTATGGGGCTGGAGTTGTGGCTCAGTGGTAGAACATTTGCCTGGCATGTGTGAGGCCCTGGGTTCAATCTTTAGCACCACATATAAATAATTAAAATAAAAAGATCCATTGACAACTAAACAAATATTTTAAAAAACCAGATGGTATTAGTGTATCCATATGTAGTATATGTTGTGTCATAATAATATGATATAATTATTAATAACTTATTATATGTACTTAGAGCTTGAACACTGTTGCAAGCAGTTTACATACATGAATCCTCTTGGTGATTGCAACTTTTGGGTTAAATAGGAGCAGACATACATAAGAAACAGACAGTAGTTTGTTAAAAGGTCACACAATTAAGGATACCATCTGTCTTATATGTTTTCTGTTGCTATAACAGAATACCTGAAACTGGGTGATTTATAAATAAGTTTATTTTGGCTCACATCTGGAGGCTGTGAGTCTAAGAACACGTTATTAGTATCTGCTTGACTTCTGGTGAGTGCATAGTATTGTCTTACCTCATAGTGGAAAAGTGGAAGGGCAAGCATACGAGCTTGGAAGTTACAAAATTTAAACCCTGCTTTATAACAACACATTCAATAACTAATTCAGTCCTATAAGAAAGACATCAATCCCTCTTAGTGGTCTGATCACCATTTAATGATGTCACCACCTCTCAACACTTTTTCAGTGAAAATCAAATTTCAACGTAAGTTTCAGAGGGGATGGATCACATTCAAACTGTAGCACTAAGTCATTTCATATTGCTATAACAAAATACCATAGACTGTAAGGTCTATAAATGACAGATGAATTTCCCTATGGTTCTGGAGGCTAGCAGTTTGAAATCAGGATGCCAGATGATTGGGTTTTGGGAAGAGCCAATTTCTTGTAGACTTAGGTGGTGAAAAAGCTAGCTAGTTCTCTAGCCTCTTTTTTTTAATATTTATTTTTTTAGATGTAGATGGACATAACACAATGCCTTTATTTTTATGTGGTGCTGAGGATCGAACCCCGGTCCTGCCTGTGCTAGGCAAGCGCTCTACCGCTGAGCCACAATCCCAGCCCCTCTAGCCTCTTTTTTATAAGGGCACCAATGCTGATTATGAGGTCTCTACCCTCATGACCTAATTACCTCACAGGGCTCACCTCCAGATGTCACTTGAGAGATTATAAGGATTTCAACTTATAAATTTGGGAGGAGGGGACATAGACATCCAGTGTATTGCAGATATCTTAGTAGTAATGAAATAACATAACCAAAGACAGTGGAATCATTGACAGTGTCAGATTTAAATAAGGCCAAGTAAGATAGAAACCTAAAAGTGTTTATTGAACTAGGTAATTTGAGATGATTGGTTATCTTAAATAATTTCTGATAAACTAGTAGCCTGATTGGTTCGGGAAGAAATTAAAGTGAGGAAGTAGAGAAAGAGTGAAGTACATTTATTGAAGTTTGGTGGACTAGAGAGGGAAGAGGGAGGGGAGTATTATAATTCGAGGGGAAGAAACCAATATGGAGATGGAGAGAGGTGGTAGTTAAAGGGAGGCAGGATAGAGTGCTAGAAGAAGGAAGAGAAAAATCGTGAACACAAGCACTGTTTTAAGAAGGTTGCCTTTTCCTGTGAGGTAAGAGAAAAATTTGCTGATCAGTTTATAGATAGCGGGAATCAGGATGTTGAGGAACTTGTTGCTTAGTTGCTTGTTTTTAATTGATTAAATTGAAACACTAGTGAGCAGGAAATATGTGAGGTATGGTTTTGAGGGTAATGAAGGTTTAGAACAGTTATTTTGCAAAATAAAAGAAACTGACCAGGGAAATATAATAAGAATATAAGAAAAATATTAGAGATTGAGTAGTTAATAAGGCAAAACTGAGGAAGGTATATATTAGTACTTTTAACTTCTACCTCTGAGTGCCAATAAATAAATATCAAGTAATGTTTAAGACCATTCACTTTGGATGGAATGGATTTGGATTTATTCATTCATAAAATATTTATTATGGCCACTAAGTATAAGAGCTGGTATTTTTGGGTATACATCATTATGCTACACACTTTATGTTAGTTAAATCATTTGTTTTCTGCTAATGGTCTATGGGTAATATCTTTATTTTACAGTTAAGGAAATTGAAATGAAGAATGTTTAAGTAACTTGTATAAGAGCCAAGATAATGTTTCTCTCTTGTCAGAAACCATAGTTTTCTCTGTTGTTTACTATGCCTGGTATCCGATATACAGAGGTGAAAAGACAGATACGGTCCTTGTCCATAATGGACATAGTCCTTTCAGTCTAGTGTGTTAGCCATTAATCACATTACCATTCCTCAAAATATGAAATAATGTTATGATAAGTGCTATGAGAGAAATGAGATGAAAGAGAACTGAAGAAAACTTAATTTCAGTTGGGGACCAGTGTTTGAATTCATCCTATCAGTTATATTGTATTTGTACATCTGTGAGAGAGAGCATGAATTTTGGAAGAGAGACCTGGGTTTGATTTTCATACTTAGTATTTTTGTTACCTTGGACAAGTTACGGAACATCTCTAAACTTTACTTTCCTTTTCTATAAAGATTGTATAATAGTTATCTTTTTTGAAATTTTTTTATTTGTTCTTTTTAGTTATATATGACAATAGAATGTATTTTGATATATCATACATATATGGAGTATAATATCCCATTTTTTGTGGTTGTACATGATGTGGAGTTACACTGGTTGGGTATACATATAAGACATAAGAAAGTTATGTCTGATTCATTCTACTGTCTTTCCTATTCCCATGCCCCATCCCTTCCTTTCCTTTTACCCGCCCCCCCCCCCCCCCCAATCTAGTGAACTTCTGCCCACTCCCATTCCCCTTGTTGTGAGTAGAACATATCAGAGAGAACATTGGCCTTGGGTTTTTGGGATTGACTTATTTCACTTAGCATGATAGTCTCCAGTTCCATCCATTTACTGGCAAATGCCAAAATTTAGTTCTTTTTGGCTTAGTAATATTTTATTGTTTATATGTACCACATTTTCTTTATCCTTTCATCAGTTGAAGGACAGCTAGGTTGGTCCCATAGCTTTGCTATTGTGAATTGAGCTGCTATAAACATTGTTATGGGTATGTCGCTGTAGTATGCTGATTTTAAGTCCTTTGGGTATAAACTGAGGAGTGGGATAACTGGATCAAATGGTGATTCCATTTCAGGTTTTCTGAGGAAGCTCCCTACTGTTTTCCAGTGATTGCACCAATTTGTAGTCGCACCAGCAATGTATGAGAGAGTGTTTTTTCCCCACATCCTCACTAATATTTATTGTTTCTTGTATTCTTTTTTTAATATTTATTTTTTTAGTTATAGGTGGACACAATATCTTCATTTTTAAATTGTTTTTTTTAAATATGGTTCTGAGGATTGAACCCAGTGCCTACCATGGACTGAACACATAGTAGGCAAGCGCTCTACCTTTGAGAGACAACCCCAACCTGTTACTTGTATTCTTGATAATTGCCATTCTGACTGGAGTGAGATGAAATCTAGTGTAGTTTTAATTTGAATTTCTCTAATTGCTAGAGATGTTAACATTTTTTTCATATATTTGTTGACTGATTGTATTTCTTTTTCTGTGAAGTGTCTGTTTGTTTCCTTTGTCCATTTATTGATTGGGTTGTTTTGTTGGTGTTAAGTTTTTTGAGTTCTTTATATATCCTGGAGATTAATGCTTTATCTGAGGTGCTGGTGGCAAAGAGTTTCTCACATTCTGTAGGCTCTCCCTTCACATTCTTACTTGTTTTCTTTGCTGTGAAGAAGCTTTTTAGTTTGATACCATCCCATTTATTGATTCTTGATTTTACTTTTTGCACTTTAGGTGTTTGGTTGAGGCTTGTTCCTAAGCCGACATGATGAAGATTTGTGCCTACTTTTTCTTCTAATAGGCGCAGGGTCTCTGGTCTAATATCTAGGTCCTTGATCCACTTTGAGCTGAGTTTTATGAGGAGTGAGAGATGGGGGACAGTTCTGTCTTATAGGGAGCACCTCTTTTGGTGTCCAAGTACCTTTCACGGAAAGTGGTGAATTAATGCAGTGGTTCCTAGTTTTTGGCACTTAATAAAGCAATTTCAAAATTTTTGGTTTTGGAACTGACATAGTTGTTTATTTTGATAAGTATAGGTAGGTTTTGCTAACTGCCATTTATTATATCCATTGTTTTAGAAAAGACAGTTTTTAAAAAATTGTTTATTCAGAAATACGTAAGGCCATTTTAACACAAAAGATGGTCGTGATTTCCAAATAAATGGTAGTCCTTTTCAAGATAGGTGTATATATTTTTAAAAATTTGTTTAATGATTATTTTATTCTACATTTTAAAGAGTATATTAAGGTAAATCTGATTTAGGCTGTGATGCTTTGTGCATAATGAGTTGATTGCATTGAAATTCTTCTCTCTTTTCTGCCGTTACAGATATGACAGCTTATAAGTCTTTTGGCTAAAATTACTGATTTAGATCTAATCTCTAAATCATCCAGATTTCATTTCATTTACTGCTCCCTTGTAAATACATCCTAGAAAATGAGTAGTAGTCTGGGTTGGAATAACTGTATATTATTCTCATACATCAAGATTATATTTGGAAAGTGGATATAGCTTTATAAAATATTCTCCAATTCTAAAGATTGTCTTTATGAAGATTAAATCTACTCTAATAACTTTCAAATTTTGACTTTTGAGATATTTGTGAAGGTGATTGTGAGTAAAATATAAAAGATATGAATGTGATAGAATTACTTACATATATTTTATTCATTTTTCTCTTTTTCTTTGTATTTAAAAGGAGTATGGACATGCCCAACAGCCAAAAACTCAAGAAAGTGAATTGAAAATCAGTGCTGTATTTTCAGTTAGTGACAATTCTCTTGGTAAGAAATAGAACTGTGTGAGTTAATACTGTTAATATTTGTTTACTCTGTCTAATACAATTGAGGGAAAGCACCTCTTCATCTAAGTCTTCTCCTTTAGAGCATGTTTTTCAAATTGGGAGCTGTTATTCACCATCATTTAAAAAAAGGAAATAGAATGAGAATATATCAGAATGTGATGTGTATAGCAGGGAAATGTGCTATTTCTTGAAACTTCTGTTTCAATTATTAAATTATACACACACACACACAAATGTGTGTGAGAACTGGGTTATAATGTAAAATTTAATTTTTATAGGTCATAATTTAAAAAGTTTGAAACCCCTGTTTTAGAACATTGTTTCATTGAATTTCAAAACAGATTATATGTCCTAAAAAAGAATTATATATACATTTAATATTTTGCATATATAAAAAATACTAAAACTGGTGTTTTTTTTTTCTTATTTTGCTAGCCCAGCAGTTGACTTCAGGCTTTTCTCTTGTACCACCTGGCACAAAAGTATTGGTTCCTTCAGTTCCACCTGTAGCTATTCAGGTTTTTTGTTCTGGTTGTAAAAAGATGCTTTACAAGGGTCAAACTGCATATCACAAGACAGGATCTACTCAGCTCTTCTGTTCCACACGATGTATTATCGGATATTCTTCACTTGTCTGCCTACCACTTCCTCCCAAGAAAACCTGCACAAACTGCTCAAAGTATAAAATTCTTAATGATATCTCTTTTTTACTTTTTTAAAATGTGTATATATTTTCGTTTAAACATGTTGCTACCTCATGTCTCTTTGACACATTTCTATGGAAATTGTTTTTTAATTATATGAAGTTTTACAACGTTATATAAGTAACTTGGTGTTAGAAGTATTGCCTAAACCAGTTTTCTGCCTCTTTCAGTTTAAATTTTACCATGGAAAGAAATGAACCATTTTTGGAATTGTAGGACCACTCATATTTCTGTAAATGTGGACAACAACCATTTAGAATTGGTTTAAAAGCTATCTTAAAGTATAGATACAGCTGGGCATGGTGGTGCATGCCTATAATCCCAGTGGCTCAGGAGGCTAAGGTAGGAGGATCATGGGTTCAAAGCCAGCCTCAGCAAAAACAAGGCACTAAGCAACTCAGTGAGACCCTTTTTTTTTAAAATAAAATACAAAAAAATAGGGCTGGGGATGAGGCTTAGTGGTCAAGTACCCTTGAGTTCAATCCCCAGTACCCCCACAAAGGTATAGATACATTAGTATCACTTTTTTTGTGTGTGTCTGTGTGTGTGTGTGTGTGTGTGTGTGTGTGCGCTCCAGATTTAACCGAGGAGTGCTTTACCACTGAGCTACATCCCTAGTTCTTTTTCTGTTTTATTTTGAGACTACATCCCTAGTTCTTTTTCTATTTTATTTTGCTAGTTGCTGAGGCTGGCCTCAAACTTGCCATTCTCTGGCCTCAGCCTCCTGAGTGCCTGGGTTTACAGGCACATGCCACTGCATCCAGCTTAGATTCATTCTTAATAATATATGAAAGTTATTTAATTTTTTAGAAGGCAAAAACTGCTAAGTGGTCACAGAAATAGGTGTTTACTTCTAATATCCTTGTGAGCCTTTATTTGGGTCCTTGCTTTATAATACTGCTTAGATGCAGAGAGAAGAAGAAACAGAAAGTTGTATAAACTTTCCTTTATCTTACTTTTGAAGAATTTGCCATGATTTGCCTATTTTCATGATAGTTGATTCCAGTAAGAAAGTGTGAGACTTCTAGCTTCAAGTTTCATTTGCTGGAGCTAGTAGGACTAGATTTAGTGGCCATCACACAACTCTAGATCCTAAGGTAAATGTCTTCTTACTGGCTAGCAGCTGCCAAGATCACACATGAATGAGACAGCAAATGAAATTGTTGCAAGTTTGTGTTGTCAGTAGTGATTACGTAGAGGAAGAAAAGTTAAAAGCTTGGTTGTAGATCAGTGGTGGTAGTTCATTGGTAGAGCAGTTGCCTGACATGAGTGAAGCTCTGGGTTCAATCCCCAGAACTAAAGGGGGAGAAAAAAAAAGAGCTTGGTGTTTTAGATTATGATTCCATCACTTCTTATTAGCTAAGTGACTTGGGAGAGATATGTTAACTTTTCTGAATCTCAGTTTTTCACTGGTAAATAATATCTACTACTTTTTTTTTTTTTAGATTTTTTTGTAGTTGTAGATGGACAGAATGCCTTAAACTATTTATTTATTTTTTGTTTATTTTTATGTGGTGCTGAGAATCGAACCCAGTGCCTCACACATACTAAGCAAGCGCTCTACCACTGAGCCCCTGCCCCAGCCCAATATCTACATCTTTTTAAAAAATATTTATTTTAAATTATTTTTCAGTAGACCTTTATTAATTTATTTTTATGTTGGCTGATTATCGAACCCAGGGCCTCACATGCCAGGCAACTGCTCTACCACTGAGCCACAGCCTCAGCCCCAAGAGTTTTTTCTTTCAACATTTTTTTATTGGTACATCATAGTTTTACATAATGATAGGATTTGTTACATATTTATACATGCACAGGCACACAGAACAACACAGTAATTTGGTCAATATCACTCCCCAACGCTTCCTGCCTCCTTCCACTTCTGCTATCCCCTAGTCCCTTGCATTTATTGATCTCCCTACCCCCTAGGATTTTTGTTGTTGTTGTTCTAGGTATTGAACCCAAAGGTGCTTACCCAATGAGCCACATCTCCAGTCTACCTCCCCTTTTTTTTTTGTGGTGCTGGCGATTAAACCCAGGGCCTTGTGCATGTGAGGCAAGCCCTCTACTAACTGAGCTATATCCCCAGCCTCCAGCACTTTTTTATATTTTATTTAGAGATGGAGTCTCCCTGTGTTGTTTAGGGCCTCGCTAAATTATTGTAGCTGGCTTTGAACTATCCTCCTGCCTCAGCTTCCTAAGCCACTGGAATTATAGGCGTGTACCACTGTGCCTGGTTCCCTCGGATTTTAATAAGACAGTGTTAAAACATTACCTAGCACATAATTGATAGATGGAATCTTACTGTTAATAATAAATTTTAAATATTTATGTGCTACTATTTATAATTATTACTTTGCATTATTATTGTGTATACTTTATAGGCTCTTTCATCTTTGAAGATAGGTGACAGTTTCTTTATCTAGTTGGTGTGTTTGAAAGAACGAACAAGGCTCGTCGTTGGAGAAAATGCCGTTTATTGAGCAACACCTCTGCATATTTATAGAGCCGGGGGTAGTTTGACAGTTATGACAGTTTAATGGTTGAATGGTTTGACAGTTGGCATGGGGTGCTTTCTGATTGGTGGGTAAGGGTCATTGAGCCAGCAAGGCTAGTCTGATTGGTGGGTAAGGATCATGTGAGCCAACAGGGCTCACCACTGGACGGCTCTTCTCAGGGGATGGGGAAGTTAGTCTTTGGAGCCCAGGCGACTCCCAACATGTTGGCTTAAGGTATCTAAAAGTAAATTCTGCTAAAAGAAAAATCTCCAAAAGGGAGAGGTGTTGTTCAGGGTTTTATTTGTATATTCAAATGTAATTTGTTTTAAAATGCCCTTTTTATACTTTAATATGATAATGTCTTTTTAAATATATATTTTTATTCGTAGATGGACACAATACCTTTATTTCCTTTATTCAGTTTCTTTTTTTTATATGGTGCTGGGTATCAGACCCAGTGCCTCAGGCATGCTAGACAAGCACTCTACTACTGAGCCACAACCCCAGCCCTGTTAATGTCATTTTAATGAAACTGAAATGAAAGAGTAAATCTAGTTTTGTATTTAGATATCTTGTTTCAACATATTGAATATCAATATAAAATGAATTAAGTTTTAAAGAACTTGGCATGACTTACACATCTGAGTGTATAATATAGTTTTTAAAGTAGCCACGCTGGTTGGTGACTTTTTACCACAGTGCTGCCCTTGTTTAGATTTATTTATTCATGTGTTTATTTATTTATTTATTTATTGTGGTGCCAGGGATTAAACCCAAGGCCTCACACATGCTAGGCAAATGCTCTGCCACTGAGCAGCCCCCCAAAAAAGTTTTTGATCTCTGGATATTGCCTTCAGAGTGTATGGAACATTCTTTTAGATTAATTTAGGGTACAAATCTGTCTTTTCAGCATGGATTTAAAAAAAAAAAGTTACTTGATGTCTTATCAGGTCAGTATAGTGAGTGATTAAACTGAGTTACCCTGTCAAGCATGATATTCAGTCATACAATTAAACAATGGTTTTAGGTTCTTATAAATTAAGAGAAGTTAAGGGAAAGAAGAGAAAATAGAAGAAAATGTTTTGAGCCATGTTATTATGGCAACAGGTATAATTTTTTTCCCCAGGATAAATGTTAAGGTTTAACATTCATTTGAATACATAAGGGGATAAATGTTAAGGTTTAACACTCATTTGAATACATAAGGTTTGGAGTGCATTTGTATTTGTGTGCACAGTTTTTTTAAAAAGTCGTTCTTATTGAATAACTTATGCATACACTATGTCACTGGCAGATATGCCTTATTAAGTAAAATTCTTTATTGCTGTTTTTAGTAAAACAGAGCGATACTTTTTAAAATTAATACTTCACTTACATATAAGCATATCTATTTACTTTTTTATTCTGCATAATAAAGATACAGATGGGAGCCAAGTTAGTGGAACAATTTAATTCCAGGCTGCCTGCATTTGTACTCTGCCATCACTGCTGGCCAACAGTACAACTTTGACAAGTGATTTCACCTCTCATTTGCTTTTCTTACTCGTGAAGTGGCAATTATATTTCCCTCCTTGTGTTTTTATGATATTTAAATTGGTAATTGAGCCAGGGGTGGTGATACATACCTGTAATCTCAACAACTCGGGAGGCTGAGGCAGGAGGACTGCAAGTTTAAAGCCAGCCTCAGCAACATAGTGAGACCCTGTCTCAAAAAGGGCAGTGGATTTCATTTGGTGGTTAAGGGCCCTGGGTTCAATCCTTGGTACCAAATAAATAAATAGGGTAATTGAGTAAAGTGAATAATGCCTGGCACATATTAGTTACTCAGTTTACTTATATATAATATTACTGCCATTATTATTATTTTGACCTGGACTACTGTTTCTAGTTAATGACTGTTACCTTTGATTTTTATACTTGTGGGAGGAATATTAATATTTAAGCTCTCTTTTACCAGGGTATTTCCATCAGTGCTAATTGCAATAATTAGCTCTTATAAAATGGCTCTAGAAATCTCATACAATTAAAAAAAAAAAAAGAAATCGCACACAATTATTCAGTTATTTGTGTTCTTCCTGTCTCATTTATGTCATGCTTATTTTTTATGTTAGTCATTGGTAGTTTCCATTTCCTCAAATCTTGTATTTTTAAATTTTAAAAAATTTCACATAATGTCTCATTCATATTTCTATTCTTGGCAGTTGCTGGAGAGTAAGAGGACACATATCTTGAGGTCTGGAGTTACGGGATGGCCACTGAATTTAGTCTTATTGACTCTAGAGATGAAATTTGGTTGGAGCTGGAAGCTTCACTGTTTTTTTGTCATGAGCTACTGGCCAGTTATATTTTTTTGTTTTATTTTTAATTAAGAACTTCTTTTTTGAATCCAGAGCCCCCTGTATGCTATGCAAATGCTGTACCACTGAGCTATTCCTAGCCTCTTTTTATATTGTTTTGAGACAGGGTCTTATTAAGTTGAACAGTCTGGCCTCTAATTTGTGATGCCCCTGCCTCAGCCTCTTGAGTAACTGGGATTACAAGCATGTGCAGCCATGCCCCACTGACTGCTTATATTTTAAATGAAGTTCTCCCTCCACACATCTGTGAATTAGATATTATAAACCCCATTTACACGAGGAAATTGAAACAGTAATTGCCTAACTCATTGTTACTCAGCTGATAAGTGACAGAACATAATCATCCAACCCAGATTATTATTATTATTATTTTTAATTTGTAGATAGACCCAGTACCTTCATTTTATTTGTTTATTTTATGTGGTGCCGGGGATCGAACTCAGTGCCTCATGTATGCTAGGCAAGCGCCCTGCCACTGAGCCACAACTCCAGGTTTTCATATGCTTTATTCAAGTTCTTTTTCTAGCTGCCCCTGGTAAATATCAGGGGTAAATACTAGCTTACAAAGAGGAGAAAGTTACATTTTGTTTTGCCTTTGTTATTTATTTTTAGAGAAATTTTAAATATAAAGGATGTGATCACAACCCGGTTTGAAAATTCTTCTCTTAGCAAAGATTTCTGCAGCCAATCATGCCTGTCTTCTTATGAGCTAAAGAAAAAACCTGTTGTTACCATATATACCAATAGCATTTCGACAAAGTGCAGTATGTGTCAGAAAAATGCTGATGTAAGTTACATTTTACTTTTATTGGGACTCTTCTCAAAGATCAGAGATTTTTTTAACTGGCTGCACTTACTTTATATGTGTGTGTGTGTGTGTTTGTGTGTTTATTTCCTAGGTTCGATTTGAAGTTAAATATCAAAATGTGGTACATGGTCTTTGTAGTGATGCCTGTTTTTCCAAATTTCACTCCACCAACAACCTCACCATGAACTGTTGTGAGAACTGTGGAAGCTATTGCTATAGTAGCTCTGGACCTTGCCAATCCCAGAAGGTTTTTAGTTCAACAAGTGTTACAGCATACAAGCAGGTATGAATATCAGTTTGTCATGCATAGTCAGGCTTACTCTTGAGCTGGCTGAGTAGGGATGAACTGCAGAGTAAAAGAGTAAGCTCCTGCCATCCATTCAACCTAATGTGATTTCCTCTCCAGGAAAATGTGATTCTGATATTGCAGGGGTGACTGTGATGTAAGATGATATAGGTGGAGTAGGTTACTTTAAGGTTCTCTTCATGCCTAAGAATTCATAGGTAATTACATGATTTGCTGTGTGAACTATTTTGTGAAATTGTGAAGAAAACTCCTTATTGTTAATAAACTATGAGCAAAAGTTAAAAGGTGATAATCAGTGAATCTTGGGAAACTACCTTTTTTTTGTTTGTTTTTGGCACCAGGGATGGAACCCAGGGTTGCTTGACCACTGAGCCACATTGCCAGCCATTTTTTTTTATGTTAGAGACAGGGTCTTGCTAAGTTCCTAAGGCTGGCTTTTAACTTGCAGTCTTCCTGCCTTAGCCTCCTGAGCCTTTGGGATTATAGGCGTGTGCCACCACTCCCAGCATCTTTTTTATTCTGAAGAGTATTTTGAACTTAATTGTCATTTTGTTTTTTATTTTTAATTGTTATTTTGGCTTAAGTATTAAAATACTTTAGCTGATTTTATTTATTATAGTTAATAGTAGATTAATCTGGTTATTAAAAATATCACTTTGTAAATTTGATTATTTCTAATGATTTGGGTTTTTAGTTGTTTTTTTTTTTTTTTTTTTTTTTAAAGAATGTGAACTGGGCTTGATCCTCAGCACCACATAAAAATGAAAAAAAGATACTGTGTGTCCACCTACAACTAAAAAATAAATATTTAAAAACAAAAAGAATTTGAATGACAGTTTTTTTTTGACCAGGTTTTTGATTTGGTAATTCTGTTGTGCTGTTAGGAATGTACATTCGTGATTAAAAAGTATATCTTTTCTAGGAGTTGCCACTTAGGCAGTCTATTTACTACTTTCACAGGAATAGAATCTGATATTTTGTAAATGATCCAAAAATCAGTTCCATGTTTAATTTTGTTACTGGTGTTGTACTCAGTCCATTGCATAAAGGATGTTCCTCTTTTGCTAGGAAGATTATGTGAAACTTCACAATTTACATTTTCCTGCTGTTTACTTTCTTACTGAGACCATTATATAGCAGTTAGGAGCCAAAACTTTGGAGTGTGATGGAATAAGTTTAATTTCCTGTTTCTATTTATCTGAATTTAACTAAAGTTGCTTTTTAAACTTTGGTTAATGTAATTTTTGAAAGCACATCACTATGTTGTTTTAAGAATGATATGATATAGTCTATGTTAATTGCTTAGCATGGGATTTGACTTAAATTAAGCATTCAGAAAGATTGGTTGTATAAATAATAGCCATTTAATACTACAATTATTTCTTGCAACAAACTTACAGGCAGACTTTATTATGAAATTCAGTTTAAAAAAATTAGTAGTTCTGGGGCTGCGGTTGTGGCTCAGAGGTAGAGCTCTCGCCTAGCATGTGCAGGGCGCTGGATTCGATCCTCAGCACCACATAAAAATAAAGAAAATAAAAGCATTGTGTCCAAGTATAAAAAAACTAAAAAAAAAAGTAGTACTGTAAGATCTCATGATATGCATAAAATAGCATTTCAGTCTCTCACTAAAGAGTCTCATAAGTTAAGTAGCTTTAAAGATGGTGGTGGATTTTACTAGATTGAGGTTTAGGTCCATACTGAGGATGGCTGTTTGGCTCAGGGACCACCTGGTCCTCTCTGGTTATTTATGATGAGAAAAGTATGTTATTTCCTTGTTTATTACTTGTAATGTGTTTTGTTCTCGCTAAAGTCTGAGTAGCTACTACTTTTCTTCAATCTTATTATTGTCTGAAAAAACCTGTTTTCCAACTTTCAGAAAAGTCTACTTGTCATGCTCAAATATTTCAGTCAAAGGCAATTGTTAAAGGTAGCTTTTCTTCTTTTTAGAACAATATGTAGTTATGTGTGCTTGCACTAAATATCTAAACATTATTTTGTTTTCTTAATAGAATTCGGCTCAAACTCCTCCCTATGCTCTGGGGAAATCATTGAGGCGCTCTGCTGAAATGATTGAGACTACAAATGACTCAGGAAAAACAGAACTTTTCTGTTCTATTAATTGCTTATCTGCTTACAGAGTTAAAACTGTTACTTCTTCAGGTAATGTTTAAATTTGATAAATTTATAGATTAGTAACTGTTGAAGAAGCCTGTAACTGCTTTTCTTTCATTTTCTAACAACCTAAATTTATCTGTAGGGTTAAATACTCAAGTTTGATTTAAAAAACTGATTTTTAAATGCAAATAATTGTATATATATTTTATAGGCTTTGTATATGAGAAGAAAGAAAAAATAATTGTAAGTTCTGGTTAGTTATTTAAATAGGAGTTAATAAAGGTTAGATGTGGTTAGATTTACAAATTATTATAGAATTCCTTGATTTTTTTTGTTCTTTATTTTTGTTGTTGTTGTTTATTATAGTTGGTATTCCATATCTGTAGCTTCCCTATTCATGGATTCAAACAACTGGATCAAAAATATTCCAGAAAAAAATTGCCTCTGTACTAAACATATACAGACATTTTTTTTCCTTGTCAAGTATTATAGGTAATCCAGAGATGCTTTAAAGTATATGAAAAGATATTTGGAAAGGTATGCATAGATTACATGCAAATACTGTGACATTTTATGTAAGGAAATGGAGCATTTACGGATTTTGGAATCCTCATGGAGTTTTGGAACTAATTTCCCCAGGTTACTCTGCTGTGCCGTTGTACTGAATATTTGATTATTTTTTCTTCCACTTATAGGTTTTTATTTGTTCATTTTTATAATGTATTCATTGCTTTTTATTTTTTTTTTGTCATCAAGGCGTCCAGGTTTCATGTCACAGTTGTAAAACCTCTGCAATCCCTCAGTATCACCTAGCCATGTCAAATGGAACTATATACAGCTTCTGTAGCTCCAACTGTGTGGTAGCTTTCCAGGTATGATCAATCTAAGGTAGTGTTTAATCCTTGTAGTTTTCTTAGGTTTTATTCCATGGCAAAATGTTAACTGCTGAAGGTCTATACTTTAAAAACTTCATATTTAAAAAGAAAAACATTCTGTTCAGCCTGGGTTCCAGAGGTTATTTGTATGAATTATCTAAGCCTGGACATAGGGCTTCATTATTCAGGGTACTTAGGTGAACTATTCTTCCCTTCTACTTTCTCCCTTGGTTCTCTCCGTTTCTGAAGGATGGAGACTAGGCTATAGTATGGTGAAGTACAGTAGTAGCCTTTGGGAGCTCATGTGCCCCTTACTGTCATTCTGGGCCAGAAACTTAACAACTCTTCGCATGTAGTTGTAAGCATCCACTTGTCCCATTTTCTTCTATTTTCTGCAATCCACACAAAAAGAATAGAGTTTTGTGATATCCTGGGTGGAAGGAGGCCTGATGTGGTATCTCTGGTCCCAAGGAGAAAAGAGACTGCTGGTAGCCACAGTGTTATAATAGCTATTAGGAGTTGGTAACTGAGTGTAGTGGCACACACACCTGCAAACCCAGCTACTCCAGAAGTTGAAGTAGAAGGATAGCAAGTTCAAGGTCAGTTTGTGCAATGTAGGTGAGAACGTGTCTCAAAGTTTTTTTTTTTTTTAAAGTATGGGGGCAGCAGTGCAGGGGATGGGTTCAGTTGTAGAGTGCCTGCCTAGCATGTGTCAGGCCCAGGGTCTAATTCCCCAATGCTACCAAAAACAAGAAAAGATTTGGTTGGTGACAAGCATGCAGGAAGAGGTACCCTGAGGGAAGGCGAGGCCTGCCATAATTTACTGGAGAAATATCTGAGAGTTTGTTATCTGGGCAGTCTGGATTCCAGTCCTCAACCTTTGGAAAAAAAAAAAATAACATAAATATAAATATATATATATATATATATATATATATATATATATATATATATATATATATATATTTTAGTTGTCCGTGGACCTTTATTTTTTACTTATTTATATGCAGTGCTGAGAATCTAACCCAGTGCCTCACACATGCTAGCTCTACCACTGAGCTACAACTCTAGTCAAGTCTCAACCTTTTAATGTTGCATTTGTCAGTCCTTATATTTTGAAAGTATGTCATTGAAACTCTTCCTATGAGAAATACGATTTTTAAAAACTGTTGTGGGATTAATTAAATTGAGAAAGTAAAAATATCAAGTTAAGTTATTTCTCAGTTGATTAAAATTTTTGCCTGTGTTCATTCAGAATGTATTTAACAAACCAAACGGAACACAGTCTTCTGCCGTGCCTCCGTCTCAGGGCCAAGTGGTTGCGAGTTCACCTTGCCAATCAGTAAGGCCACCAGGAGGTGGTGGCCTTGCCTCTGCCATTTCCTCCAACTCTGTCACTGGCTCTGCCATAGCAGCCAGTCACCAGACTCTTGGTGAACAATCCCAGCAGGTTGCGGTAACGCAGACAGTTGTGAAACTCAAGTGTCAGCACTGTTATCATCTGTTTGCCACAAAGCCAGAACTTCTTTTCTACAAGGTAAGGAGAGATGATAAAAGGAATTGCATAGGAACTTATGCAATAGAAGCACTTTTAGAAGTACTTTTTTCATCTTTGACAGTCAACTGAGTTTGCTTTGAAATAAGAAGGAAAAGGATTTATTAACAATAAAGCAGCTGTTTAGTTAGATCTTAATGACTGTTATTTCTCTGCAGGGTAAAATGTTTCTGTTTTGTGGCAAGACTTGCTCTGATGAATACAAAAGAAAAAATAAAGTTATGGCAATGTGTGACTACTGTAAACTACAGAAAATTATAAAGGAAACTGTGAGATTCTCAGGGGTTGATAAGCCATTCTGTAGTGAAGGTAAAGAAAATGGCTTCGTATTATATACACAGCACGTGGTTGTTATGAAATAATTTATGATGAGTTGGGCAATTAATCATGATTAATTTTCAAGTAATTTTTCTCTTATGAGGTATAAGTTGAACATTTTTTATGTTGAGATTTACTTAAAGTCTTTTTTTCAAGTTTATTTTTTTGCTGTGCTGGGATTGAATTTATGGCCTTTTTGTTGTAGGAAAGTGATCTATTACTGAGCTATACCCCAGCCCTGAAGTCTTTGTTTTTTTTTTTTTTTTTAAATATTTTTTTAGTTGGTCAATGGACCTTTATTTTTTTTATTTACTTCTATGTGGTGCTGAGGATCGAACCCAGTGCCTCACACATTCCAGGCAAGTGCGCTACCGTTGAGCCACAGCCTCAGCCCTGAAGTCTTTCTTTTTATAAATGTTACAGTAACCTCAGTGAGGAAAAATTATCAAAATATAATTAAATAATGGTATTCATATAGAAAGTCTTGTAAGTTTAGCTATGACATTAGAGTTTTTTTGTTTTTTGACCTGTTTGTAAATAGGGAACTTTAGCAGTTACTGCTTCTTGGTTTAAGAAACTTATAGTTCTGATGTTTCTGAATATAGATGGTCTTATATTTACATTTAAAAGGGGATGTGGGTTTGTTTTGTGAATATAAAAAGACTTCTTTAACCTAGAGGCAAATAGTGTGTCAAACGTTTAGGAATTAGCTTAGGATTTGTATCTGTGACTATAGAAACTCACTTTACCTACTAGAAGTTAATGTAAATTTGATGTTTCTTCTTGCATCCCTGTGTGTGCTCAGTCTGCAAACTTCTCTCTGCTCGAGACTTTGGAGAGCGATGGGGAAACTACTGTAAGATGTGTAGTTATTGTTCACAGACTTCCCCTAATTTGGTAGAAAATCGATTGGAGGGAAAGTTAGAAGAGTTTTGTTGTGAAGACTGCATGACCAAATTTACAGTTTTGTTTTATCAGGTAAGTGTGATATACTTTTTAACTTTTCTTTGTTTTCCCACTGGGACATGGTCTTACTGTGGTGTTGAGTTGGCCTTGAACTCACAATCCTGTCTCTGCCTCCCAAGTAGGCTTTTGTGTGTTTTTTTTTAAGTTAGTGCAAATTATTTTCTATTTAAAATATGTTCAAATTATGTGAATAAAAGTGTGGTGTTTAGAGCTGTATAGAATAAATTATAGGCTACTGTAACAAAATTTGGTTGAATATAACCATCTTTGGAGAACAGAGTTAGGATTTCTAGAGACTTTGTTGTTGATTGAAGACATGTACCATTTATTTTTGCTTTCTTTCATTTATTTCAAGGCACATTGACCTTGTTTGTAACTTCGAGTTCTTTTCAGTTATAACTTTACATAATATTGCCTGAAGTGGCTCTCATTTAGGTTACTCTGAAGAATTTGAAGTCAGACCTTGTTCTTACTTCATGGGTCAAATGACAATGACTAGCAACCTTACCCACTTTCTTTTAGAAAAGGTTACCTTTTGAAAGACTGTCAATGATAGTTACAATTAAAAATAAAGAAAAGAAGTGAAGACTAGGGAGGTTAAGTAATGTGCCTTTGAGGAAGCTGGTAGGTGACACCTAGGTAGCACCTGTAACACTTTATTGAAGTCTCTATTTTCTTATCTACCTCACTCCCAAAATATAATATTCTTGTGGTGGCAGATAATAACTTTTTCATCACTCTTTCTATGTTTAGGACCAATCTGTGCTTAAGACAGTGGATATCTAATTAGATGTTTGTTGAGTAAATAAAAGTCTTAATGACCTCAAAGCCTATATTCCTTCTACTGTCATATGCTGCTGCCTTTTGTATGTGTGTGTGTGGGTGTTACTGGGGATTGAACCCAGAAGTGCTGTACCACTGAGCTATATTCCCAGCCCTTTTTATTTTACTTGGAAACTGGCTAAGTTGCCCAGGCTGGCCTTGAACTTTTTTTTTTTTTTTTGGTGCGTCATTGGGGTGGGGGTACCAGGAATTGAACTCGGGGGCACTTGGCCACCGAGCCACATCCTCAGCCCTATTTTGTATTTTAGAGACAGTCTCACTGAGTTGCTTAGTGCCTCACTTTTGCTGAGTCTGACTTTGAACTTGTGATCCTCCTGCCTCAGCCTCCCAAGCTGCTGGGATTACAGGCGTGCATCACTGTGCTCAGCTGGCCTTGACCTTGAATTTTTGATCTTTCCACCTCAGCCTCTCCAGCAGCTGTAATAACAGGCGTGTACCACCATGCCTATATGGCTTCTTAATGTTTTGAAAATAGAATCTGCCTTTAGATTTTTTCATCACTAATTTTGAAAACAGAAGAGCAATTTGTATGTTCTTTTTTTTTTTTTTTTAGTTATAGGTGGACACGATATCTTTTATTTTTATGTGGTACTGATGATCGAACCCAGCGCCTCACACATGTGAGTGCTCATGCTAGGTGAGCACTCTAGTGCTGAGCCACAACCCCAGCTCCCTGTTTGTATATTCTTAACCTAGGACATCTATGTGAAAAAAAAATAATTATATGTGTGTGTGAATATCTATATCTATCTATCTATCTATCTATATATATATTCACATTTTATATATATTCACACTTTAATTTCAGTATTTTAGAATAGGAACCTTACATTTTGTAGACTCAGCTGACCTATATACCATGTTTTCATAGTGCCTCTAGTTTATGATGAATGTTATCTTTTCATTATTTTATAGTTTTGAGCCTATATTGTCTTAAATTTCTTTCTCAGATGGCCAAGTGTGATGGTTGTAAACGACAGGGTAAGCTAAGTGAGTCCATAAAATGGAGAGGCATCATCAAACATTTCTGTAATCTGTTCTGTGTCTTGAAGTTCTGCCATCAGCAAAGCATGAATGATCCTCCTCCACAAAATAAAGGTAAGATTAAACTTAGCTAATGAGACTTTTATATCAGTTCTAGGATATATTATCAGCATACGAAGTTGAAAATAATATAATAAAAACAAAATTTTACTGGATTCAAATAATCTGATGGGAAATTTAATTTTGGTCTCATAATCAAACATACCAAGAAATTAATAAATCTGTACTAATTTATAGGAAATATTTATTTGATTGCTTTTGATTGAACTTACGTGTACATACATAACTTACATAGTTTATTTTCAGTTATTAACTGACTAGTCTGAAACTTAAAAAATCAGCACAAACAAAGGGAGAGGATTTAAGTAGATTAATATAGTTTCTGTAGCTGATTAAGATTTGATCCAGAGCCTGTTTGTAGCAAAGGAGAAAAGAACAACACATTAATTATCTCAGAAAAAATAAATAGACCACTTCTTCATGGGTAGCAAAGTTTTTCTTGGCTACGAATAAAATAATTTTGTAAGTAGGACAGCTAATGTGGTCAGACTGTCAGAAGAATAGATACGTGGCATGTCCTTAAAGTAGCTTTCCTAAGTAGCACTTTCTGAATGTTAGATCAAAACGCTTGGCATTATTACCCTATATACATGTATGATTACACTATTGGTGTGACTCAACACCACGTACATCAAGAAGAATGAGAAGTTATGCTCCATTTGTGTACAGTGGATCAAAATTTATTCTGTCATGTATAACTAATTAGAACAAATAAAAAAATCCCCCCAAAAAAACACTTGATATAATGTTCTCTGATCAGAGCCTGAAGTGCTACCTAATTAACAGAATTTATGTCCTTTGGCCCCTTGCAGTCTGGCTCTTGTCTACCTTTGCAGTCTTATTAATTCTTACCTTAATCATATATGCTGATCTTTTGTGTTAGCTATTTGTTATCCCGGACCAGTCATGTTTGGAAGAATATTCATTTTGTAATGTAGCTTCAGAAAACCAATGTTAAGTGGTGGATAGATAGGTCCCTCATCAACTTACTTAGATAAATTGGCATGTTAAATTTTTATTTGAAGCAAATTTAAGTGTAGAGTTTTAACATTCACTAATAGAACAGCCCAGTCACTCCTGAAGCTAATACCTATATTTTTACCCAGAAAATGTCATTTGAAGCTTATTTTACAGAATCAAGCTCCTTTTTTTTTTTTTTAAATGTGGTACTGAGGATCGAACCCAGGGAGAGAGAATTTTTTAATATTTTTCAATTTTCGGTGGACACAACATCTTTATTTTTATGTGGTACTGAGGATCGAACCCAGGGTCCCGCGCATGCCAGGCGAGCGCGCTACCGCTTGAGCCACATCTCCAGCCCCAGAATCAAGCTCTTTTTAAGCCCCAGTAAACACTAATCTGACCAGAATCCCTCAACCCAGTGTTATATAGAGTTAGATATTTTCATTGCCTCTTGAGAACCTTGTTGTTAAATAGCTTTGTGTGTTGTATTGTATGATTATTTTGTTTATACCTGGTCTTTTTATTTATTTTAATCAGTAAATATTTGTAAGGCACGAACTGCTTTGATGGAGCTCCCTTCTGCAAAGACAGTTACAACACCAGTTATAACCAATGTTGTGTCATTGGCAAAAATACCTGTTGCCCAATCTACAGGAAACACTAACAGTGTTTTAAAAGGTATGATTTGATAAAAAGGCATTTGGCTAGAAGGTAGAGGTAAGCCTAATTGTTTCTTCTTGGTAATATTTTTCTTTATATAAGAAAACCCTCTTCTCTGTCTCTGGGGAAAGTAGGTAGCAAGCAAGGTGATGTTGGTGTAAAAGCAAGCCATATAGATTGTTGATTTTTTTTTTTTTCAAGAACCCAGATGATTTTAACATACCTGCTTCTTTACCATCAGAGATTCTAATGCAATAAGATGGGCCTTGGGCCTGGGGCCTGGAGATCCCTACCTTTACCATATACTACAGGTGATATTGATGTGGTTTCCTTAGTCCATTTTTTGAAAATTCTAGTCTAGACTGTAGCCTACTTTGGAGGGAGGAAATTAACTCCTTGATCTCAGTGTTATTATATTTGTTTTGGGAATAGTAGTGTATGTCTTGGGGTATAGCTTAGTGGTAAAGTGCTTGCTTAGCATGCACAAGGTCCTGGGTTTGATCCCATCACTGTAAAAAAAACCTTTTTTTAAAAAAAAAAAATCTTAATTTATAACAGGTGCAGCTACTAAGGAGGCAGCAAAGATCATTGAAGATGTAAGTTTTATTTTTACTTTTTTATTTTTCCTGATAATACCATTAGGGTTTATTTTCATTTTGGACATAACATTCTAATATATCTGAATAATTTTCTACTTATAGTCTATTTACAAAAGGCAGAGTAGGGCTGGGGTTATGGCTCAGTGGAAGAGCGAGCGCTCACCTAGCACATGTAAAGCACTGGGTTCGATCCTCATTACCACATAAAAATAAGTAAAATAGGGGCTGGGGTTGTGGCTCAGTGGTTGAGTGCTCACCTAGCATGTGTAGGCACTGGGTTCGATCCTCAGCACCACATAGATTTAAATAAGTGAAATAAAGGTGTTGTGTCCATCTACAACAAAATATATATATATTTTTTTTTAAAAGGCAGAGTAATATATCATGCACTAACTTTTTATCTTGAACGTTATAGTTTGCCTCTAGATCATTAATAAGAATATATTCCTGATTTATTTTACTGTTTGTGTTAACTTTAATTTTTTAAAAAAGATTGCTATTTCATCTGGTTGCTTATTTTTCTTACTATTTTCAAGTATTTATTTTTTAGACTAGAAAGTTTTTTGAAAGTTTAGTGTGGAGTCATTGTAAATAAATTTTGTGAGAATGTGCAAGGTGAAAGTATATGTAAACTCTCATTTTATGTCTCATTTGAAATAGAGTGAAACTTCCCAAAAAATTTTTAAAAATTTAGGAAATGCATCATTTCAGATCTGGTAGGCTAAAAGGATTACAAACTATGCATCACCTTAATAGGAGAATAAAATTTCCTTTGTCCTTTATCAGGATCATGTTAGTGTGTTAGTTCTTGGGTTAATGTTTTTGGTGACTGTTGTGCTGCTATCTTAACATTTGCTCTTGATATAATTAAAAATCTTATATGATGGTATTATTCAAGGGTTAAGTGGTAGTGCTGGTGCTAAAAAGTGTGCCCCAAATTCAGTAGCTTTGGAATAGAAGTTAGATGTGATGAAAATCTATGAAGATGATACCTCATACTGCTAATTCAGCCAAGTGTACTTACCCTGCACAGTGGTGGAGATGATGGTCAAGAAACCCAAAGCAGCCTTAAAGTAGGTGCACTTCCTTAGTTCACAAAAATTACAGCCAGGCAAGGATAATGAAATAAGTGGAAAATATCCTGGCAGTACGGGCATGATTTGAAAGGAGATGACAGTGAAACAAAATGTTTTACTGAAAGTCACTGCCCTTCTAATTTTAAAGTCCATTGAGATTTTTTCGTTTTCTTTTTTGATACTGGGGATGGAACCCAGAGGATCCTCCTACCACATCCTCCTGAGCCACTGGGATTACAGGCATGGGCCATCATGCCTGGCCCCATTGAGGTTTTAAGAATATAAAACTGAGCAGGCAGACTATATCTACTACCTCTAAAGCTATTAACACCTTAAAGAACCTATCATTTGGAAGACAATATATGGTAACTTGATAAAAATGATTCTGTGAGAGTGGTAAAGAAGGTAGATTTGCACAGTCAATGAAGGGCCCATTAAAAATTTGCTTGGAAGAAGCTAATTTTACAATATTCTTAGTTCTATTTTTCTATCTCTTAATATGGATATAGAGATTGCATGTGTTATACTTATAATACATATATACATATTATACATTATATACATAAAATGAACATGGAAAATTTATTTAAAAACTGAAAATTTGCTTGATTTAGAATTAGAAAAACAAAGGCAGAAGGAAGAAGACCACAGCAATTAACCTGGTCTTCCTTACAACTAACAGTAAGACTGTTGGCATGAGCTTTTAACCATGTTTTAGTAGAAATCATTTATTTTTGAACAAGATAATCCAAGTATGGATTGCTGTTCTAGGTAGCAAGGAAAAAGATCAAAAATGAATCTGCCTGTCAAGAAATCCTCAGTGGAAGAAAAGAGAGAAAAAAAACCACATTAGATTCATTCTTTAGCAAAAGTCTTGCAGGGAATCAAACCACCTTTCACTGGAATGTAGAAAGATAGCTTGTCCTAATTTAGTAGCTCTTAACTCTCCCATTATTTGTGTTGTTGGAAGATGATAATTCCTACTTAGTTATCTTCAGGCAATATACCATATTAATGAAATGTCATTAAATTAACTTACTTTGATATTTATTTGTATATTATATGTTGTACATTAAATTATTTTAAAATTACATGATTAGTAAATCACTATTGTACCATTAATAATTGTTATTAACTATACAATATAATTATTAACTATACAATTATATAATGAAGTGTTTTAATGTTATATATTAATAAGTATTATTAACATGTTTATACAAATGTTCTATATTGATTGTAGATTTATGTAGTCTGAGAATACATCCCTCTGCCACTTTGTCTAAATGGGACAGTTAGTCTTGAATTATGCTAGGTTTGAATTATTCAGGTTATTCAGGAACTCTGTACCTCATATTTAATGTGTCTGCCCTATATATGCTTTCCTCATGTGGAGTATTTTTAAAATTCACCAGTCATTTAAATTGTGTTACCAAGTACCTCTGATTAAGATTTTCAGTTTAGTCTATAAAAAGCTAACAGTAAATAATGTAATGCTCTTATGATGTGAAAGAAGTCCCTGACAGTCTTAGAATCATTTTGTTGTTGTTTCTCCAAGAATGGCAGTGTGAATCTCCCTTCAGTTATTTAAATGTACTTAAATTTGGTGGAATGGCAAAAAAATTATGAAAAGTACAAAGAAAATGTGAAAAAGTCAGCAAACTTTAGGTAGTAAATACTTTGTAGATCATTTGGTCTCTGTTCTGCCATTGCCGTGCAGAAACAAACACAGACAATAGACGAATTAGTGAGTGTGGCTGTGTCCCAATAAAATTTATTTACAAAATGGATAGAAGATTGGACTTTGCCCAAAGTCTGTAGTTTGTCAACTCCTGCTCTACTTTGTTCCCATCACCTAGAATTAACCATTATTTGCCTACAGTTTTTCCCCTCTTGCCTTTTTCTTTTTAAAAATTATTCACTATCACTAACCCCTTCTCACATCTCCAGAAGCAATATCATGAGTTTTGGGTGTCCTTTCAGACCATTTTGTAATCTTTTGTATATGTAGTATGAAAATATTTAATATTATTTTTAGAAATATTTATCCGTGTTGATACAATACATTTTGTACATTTCTGTTGATTACTATTTAGTATTGTATTTTCTGTAGGTACCATATTTAATTATCCACTGCGTTATTGTTAAACATTAGGTTGTTTCTAGCTTTTTACTATTAAAAAAAAAATCTCTGCTAAAATGAATATCCTTGTATATGTCTTCTTGTGCATCTATATGCAGGAATTTCTCTAGTGTAGAAATGAAAGAGTAGAATTATTGAGTCAAAGAGTATTTGGATTTCTAGTTTTTAAATTGCCCTACAGTGACTGTTATTTGTTTATATCCATTTCTCATAGCCTCACCATCATTTCTTTTTACTTATTTATTTAAAAGTTTTTTAATTGGCTGAGTACAATGGTGTATACTTGTAATCCCAGAGACTCAGGAGGCAGAGGCACGAGGTTTGTATGTTCAAGTCCAGCTTCAGCAATTTAGCAAGACCCTGTCTCAAAATAAAAAATGAAAAGGTCTGGGGATGTAGCTTGGTGGCAAAGCACCTCTGTTCAATTCTTTTTATTTATTTGTTTATTTTAATTGTTTAGTTGTCAGTGGACTTTATTTCTCTACGGTGCTGAGAATCAAACCCAGTGCCTCACACATGCTAGGCAAGTGCTTTTACCACTGAGCCACAACCCCAGCCCCCCCTGTTCAATTCTTTTTTGTGTGTGTGGTTCTGGGGATTGAACCCAGGGCCTTGTGCATGTGAGGCAAACACTCTACCAACTGAGCTGTATCCCCAGCCCCTATTCAATTCTTAATACCACAAACGATTAATTATTGTATTATAATTATACATAGTAGTGGGATTGGTTGTTATATCTGCATGCACACAGTATAACAATGCAATTTGGTCAGTTTCATTTCA
Source organism: Marmota flaviventris (assembly GCF_047511675.1). Lineage (NCBI taxonomy): Eukaryota > Metazoa > Chordata > Mammalia > Rodentia > Sciuridae > Marmota > Marmota flaviventris. The sequence continues at coordinate 26,107,395 of NC_092507.1, read as the reverse complement.
GAGCAACTCCCTGAGCAACTCCCTTTTCTCCCATCTTCCCTCCTTCTGTTTCCCTTTCTTTATTCTACCTGTCACCATTCTATTTTAATGAAATCCCCCTACCTTCTTCTTTTTTCTCTCTAGCTTCCACATGAGAGAGAAAACATATGACTTGACTCTTGACTTTCTGAGTTTGCCTTATTTCACTTAACATGATGCTTTCAAGTTTCATCCATTTTCCTGCAAATGACATAACTTTATTCTTCTTTATAACTAAATAAAACTCAGTTGTGTTTATAATACAATTCCTTATCTGTTCATCTATTTATGAATACCTAGGCTGGTTCCATAATTTGGCCATTGTGAACTGTGCTGCTATAAACATATGAGTACGCATGTTTGCTGTAGTATAATGACTTCAAGTCTTTGGGATAAATACTGAGGACTGGTGTCACTGGGTCATATGGTGACTCCATCCCTAGTCTTTTGAGGAACTTCCATAGTGATTTTCATAGTGGTTATACTAATTTATAAACCTATCAATGGTGTAAAAGTGTTCCTTTTTCCCCCACTCATTTTTATTAAATGTCATATTTAATTTTTTTTCCTCTTGCCAATCTGTTTGATGGTTTTATTGTTTTCTTATTTTATATGTCTCTGATTACTAGTAGGTTTGCTTATATTTCTGTATTTTGGTCCTTTGGATTTTCTTTTCTTAGAATTTCTTTCTTTTAATCTCCCCCTATTTTTGTACTGAATTACCTTTTTCTAACTGATTTCTGGGTCTTTGTACAGTCATTTTTGTTTCTATGGTTTCTGTCACCCATGGCCAACCATAGTCTGAAAATATTAATGGAAAATTCCAGAAATAAGTAATTCATAAATTTTATATTGCACACCATTCTGGGTAGCATTATGAAATCTCACACTATTCTAGTCTGTCATTAGGTAGTTTTTAGTACCACCTAGATGATGGGGCTGATTTTCAGATTCATTCCTCTTGCTCTGACCTTTGAGCTCTAGCTAGATTCATGTATCCAACTGCCTACTTGACATTTAGATGTAGCCATTTAGAATAACTATCTCAAATATGTCTAAAATAGAATCATTGTATTTCCCTTAGGCTTCTCTGCAGCCTTGGCTACTTCTTACCACCCTTGGGCTACATCTGTACTGTCGCCTTTCTTCTGGATTATTTCAGTGACCTCCTGCCTGTCTTCTTGTATCCATTCTTACCCTGTTTTTTCTCCCTGTGGTTGCCAAAATGATCCTTCTAAAACAAATCAAATCATGTTACTCCTATGCTCAAAAGCCTTTTTGTTGAAATTCTAAAGCAGAGGAATAAAGAAAGGAAGGAGCTAGTTCCCACATATTAAAATTATTGGAAAACTACAGATATAAAGCTACATACATAATTAAGACACAGCTACAGGAGTAGACATCTAAACAGAAAGGAAATCCAGAAATAGACCGTGTGTGTGTGTGTGTCCAAATTTAGTAACAATAAAGGTGGCATTTCAGATCAGTAAGAGAAATATGGATTATTCAATAATGATATGACAGCCGAGTAGACATATAGAAGATTTCTATATGGATTTCTACCTCACAATTCAGACCAAAATAAAGTTTAGATAGAGAAAATATTTAAATGTAAGAAACAATGAAGGTACTAAGAAATAAACAGGAGAAAAATTTAATAATGTAGAAGTGGGGAAAGCATTTCTACTTTCCATGAAAGAAGCCACAGGGAAATTCAACTATATTTCAAAGACAAATGACAGAATGCAAAGGTTGCAACTCTTTTTACAAAAAGCTAGTTTAAAAAACTGTATAAAGAGAATTTGTGAATCAATAAAAAGACCCAATGTCCAGTAGAAAATAGGCCAAAATATGATCCATCAGTTTACAGACTGAACATAAAAATAGCTCTTAAACATAGGAAAAGATATTCAACTTCAAAATTAGAGAAATACTGTTAGAATTGCAGTTTAATCATATTGGCCAAGATAGAAATGATGAACAGCATTGTTAAATCATTCTTACACATTGCTAATAGGAGCATAAATGGGTAAAGCTGCTACAGAGTCATTTAATAGAGACCTTAATTTAAAATGTAAATATAATTTACCTAGAAATTCCATTTTTAGTAATATACCTTTCAAATACATTTTGCACATTTGTGAAATTGATTATATACTAGGATATAAACTGCAGCATTTTTCACAGTAACAGAAGTGTGAAAGCAACCTGGTTGTTTCATCAGTGACTGGGCTCATGGTGAGTTCATTCTTGAATTACCATGTGAATTAGGAAAAAATAGCCCTATTCAGGCAAAGTCTGAAGTTCACCCCTTTCTGGTCCCACACCTGTTTACATGGCCTGATAAGTGGAACCTCCCTTACAAGCATATATAATAGCCTTGGTTGTAGTTAAACTTGGTATAACATATCCATACAACAGAATACTATGCTGTTGTTAAAAAGAATGCAGCAGCTCTGTATGTGTAGACATAGAGGAAAAGCACCCTCCCATTTGTGCTTTAAACACAGGTGTGCCTTTGTGCATTTTTGTATACACGTATAGAATATACCTGAATATGCCAACAATAACTAGATTATAGTGACTGTCTCTGAGGAGAACTGAATGGGAGAGAATTTTAAGAGGGAAAATTATTTTGACATTGTTTACTATTTGAATCTTTAAATTTTATGTTGCATATGCATAGGATTTAAAAAAAAATAAAGGAAAACAAGGCAAAGATTTGATAGACAATTCACAGGAAAGGAAATGTAAGTAATGCTCACACATGAAGAAATGCTTCATCACACTAGAATAAGATAATTTTTCACTCATTAGAAATAGCAAAAACTATAATACTCAGTTGAATAGGATGTTGGGTAACAGGCTTGCATATATTGCTAATGGCCTTGTAATATGGTATAACTTCTATGAAGAGCAATTTGGCAATATCATCAGAATTAAAATCATGTACATGTACTTTAATACCCACCAACAACTTTAGACTTTATTCTGTAGAAATACTAACATATGCAGAACCAGTTTATGTATAAGATAGTTACTGTAGCGTAAGATTTATAACTACCTAAATGGTCGTCAGCAAGGAATCTTCATATTATTGTATGTTCTGTAATGGCCAACTATGCAAGCCGTTCTAGGCAGCTTCATACAAAATTATGTAGATATACCTCTAAGATAGGTTGTTAAGTGACAAGAACAAAGTGCTCAATCTTGCTAATATGCTACCATTTGTAGTCAGAAACAATTATTTAATTATATAGACCATCTCTAGAAGAAACTGGTAATAGTGGTTGTATGCAAATTTGAGTCTAGATAGATGGCATTAACATGTACACTTTTATACCTTTTTAATTTTGTACTAAGTACATTTATTATTTACTTATTTGGTACTGGGGATTGAACCCAGGGGTGCTTTACCATTGAACATTCCTGTTGTTTTTTTTTTTTTTTTGAGAGGGGGGTGGTCTCACTAATTTGCTGAGACTGGCCTGTAATTTGAAATCCTCCCATCACAGCCTCTCAAGTCTCTGGGATTACAAGGCATGTACTACTGTGCCCAACTCATTACTTATTTTAAATAAATGAATTTAAATATAACTTTCAGTGGCATCCCATCATATTTAAAATACAGTCCCTTTTTTGTTGTTGTTGCTGCTGTTTTTAACTAGGATTTTCTGGTTTTACACATATTGACTTCTGCCAACCTTCCCAATATTCCCATTCTCTCCCTGCTTACTATTTCAGCTTCATTCTTGTTGATATTCCTAAGCCACGCTAGGCCCTTTCCATCTTGAGGGTTTTTGCACCTACAGCTCCTCTGCCTGGACTCCTCTGACCTCAGACTTTTGCTTGGCTCATTACTCTTGAATAATTCAGATGATCTTTGCTCAGATGTTTTCTCCAGAAGTATCCTTCACACTGTCACTTTTCATTCCCTTACCCTGCTTTATTTTTCTTTACTGCTGTTGTCACTATCTGGAATTATACATTATATGTTTGTTCTACTTGTTTGTTTTCTGTCTCCCTCTAGAATGTAAGGCTCATAAGAGCAGGACTCCATTTGTTTTCTGCTCTATCCCCAGAGCTTAGAACAGTCCCTGGTTTGTGGTAAACATTCAGTAAATATTTACTGAATGAATAAACATTTAAATACATTCTCCCACTCTGTTGTTTATCCTTAATTTTATTTTATAAAGACCTTTGTTCACAGAAGTTTTAAATTTCCAGGTGGTCAAGTGTATCAGTCTTTTTTATTTTGTTATTTCTTTTGTGTTTGATTTAAGAATATTTTCTGTGCACTTTGATCATTTGGAAGTTCTCCAGTGATTTTAAGTTTTTTTTTAATATTGGTCTTTAATCAATAAAGAATATTTTTTTCCTGTATGTTCTGAGGTTGGATCTAATTTTTCTGAGTAGCCAATTGTCCTAATCAGCAAAAATTGTTTTCATTATTTGGATCATGCTACAGGCAGAATTATTACTTATTTTTTGTAGTGCTTGGATCAAACCCAGGGCCTTACACATGCTAGGCAAGGGCTCTCCTTCTGAGGTACTCTTCCAGCCCTCAGAATATCTTTTTTAAAAAGTCAGTAAATTGAACTGATACCAATTAGGAGAATTGAGAATTAACATATGTTTCCCAAAGTACCTTCTTTTTTGCAACTGCTCTTTCAGACAAATTATATTTCTTTTGATATATCACCTTTTTAAAAATTTTTAATATTTATTTTTTAGGTGTAGATGGACACAACACAATGCCTCTATTTTTATGTGGTGCTGAGGATCAAACCTGGGTCCCGCCCGTGCTAGGCGAGCGCTCTACTGCTGAACCACAATCCCAGCCCCCCCCCCCCATATATCACTTTTAAATGATAGTAATTAGTGATAAGGAACTAAAAACTCTCTTTTGTATTTAACTAGGAAAGTGCACAATCAGATGCCATGAAACTTATATCTTCCCAGTCTTCTCAGTCTTCCAAGCTTTTAAAGAATAAAGCTGTATTATGTAAGCCTGTCACACAGACCAAGGCCACCTCTTGCAAACCACATACACAACAGAAGGAATGTCAGACAGGTACGTGACTTTGTGCTTTCCCCAATGTGTTTACTGGTTTTTATAAGAAAGGAAAGAAAGAATTGACAGTTTCTTGAATGTGAAAAACATTAATTTCTAGATCACCTCTCTAAATTCACATGCACACATGTATGTGAACAGACTTGTATATACACAGACATCTACATGTGTATATTGCTCTTTTCCAAATATGCAGACAACTATTTTAATTACTAAGATAAAGATTTGATTAAATTTATTACTGATTTAGCTGGGTGTTGTGGTGCATGTGTATAATCTCAGCCCCTCAAGAGGCTGAGGCAGGAGGATCCTAAATTCAAGGCCAGCCTCAGCAACTTAGTGAGGACTTAAGCAACTTTGTAAGACCCTGACTCAAAATAAAAAGGGCTGGAGATGTGGTTAAGTGCCCCTGAGTTAAGTGACATGGCATACCATGTCCAGTCTGATTTTATTTTTAATAAAGTGTTACTGGTTTAACCTTAGTTCTTTTTTCTTTTTTTTAAACACTGACTTCAATTGTTAGACATATCTAAGATGTTTGTGATCAGAAAAATTGTTGGACTTCATACTTGAAAAAGCTGTAAATTATTGCTCCAGTCCATGTTAACTACTTTTAAGCCCACTGTGCTTGTATTTACAATTACTTTAGTAGCCAGCTATGCCCAAAGCATTTTTTAAATTATTTTTAATGATACTGGAATTGAACCCGGGGCATGTTTGGCAAGTGCAAAGCATTGAGCTATATCCCCAGCCCTTTATTATTTATTTATCTATTTGTCTTTATTGATTGATAGATACTAGGGATTGAACCCAAGGGTGCTTAACCACTGAGCCATATTCCCCAGCACTTTTTATTTTTTATTTTGAGACAGGGTCTTGCTAGATTGCTTACAGCCTTGCTTAGTTGCCCAGTCTAGCCTCAAATTTTTGATCCTCCTACCTTAGCTGACTGAACAGCTGGGATTTTAGCCATGCATACCATGTCCAGTCTGATTTATTTTTAATAAAGATTTTTCCTTATGTAATTATCTGTATTTAAAAAGCTTAGTCTATGTGGGCACGGTACACCTCTAATCCTAGCAACTCAGGAGGATGAGGCAGCAGAATTATAAGTTAGAGGCTGGCCTCAGCAATTTAGCTAGATAAACCCTGTCTCAAAAAAAAAAAAAAAAAAAAAAAAAAACAATAACAACTATAGCAAAAAAAAAAAAAAATCTGTCAAAAAGTACTCAGTTGTTTTTTATTCAGGGTACCTTTCTTATGGTAGGAGTCAAAGAAATTGCTATTTTTCTTCTTCAGGAGATTTGATTATTTTATATCCCTGTTAAAATGATACACTATGTACATGAATTTATATGATCACATGTGGAGGTTAGTAAAGGCTCTGTGGGCATCTATATGTGGGGGTATATGTGTACCTATACATTTTTAAATTTCTAGACTAAATATTAGATTATTTTCTGTATACTGTTGTAAACTGTTAATTGCTTTATTATTTCATACTATTGAAAATATTCCATGTCAGTATAAATTTAAATATACATCAGAATTCTTAATATACATAAATTTCAGAGTATATAACATAACCAACCCCCTAAGACTAGAACTTCAGATTTATTTATCTCCTTCCTTCCTTCCTTTCTTCTCCAGTACGGGCATTGACCCCAAAACATGCCGTATGCTAGGCAAGTGCTCCACCACTGAGCTCTACCCCCAGCTCCTAGATTTTTTAATACTTATAAACAATGTCAAGTTAAAGTGTATTAATGGATCTTTGTCCACTTGTCTAGTTATGTTCTTAAGACAAATCCTAAGAAGCAGGATTACTCATTCAAAGGCTGTAGTCAGTTTTTAAAGCTTTTAAAACCTGTTGCTAAATTGCCTTCCTGAAAAGTTACAATTTATGTTCTAAATATCAGTGTTGGATAGGATTAATTTCTCTTCACCCTCTCTGACACTGGATATCACAATCAACAATTGCCCCTGTGTCTTTAACTAAATAACTAGGTTTCTTTCTTTTCCTCAACTTTAATTTTGAAAAATATCAAAATTCAGACAGATTGAAAAACAGTATCATTAATGTCAGCATACCCTTTATCTAGATTCACCAAGTACTTCCTTCTTCTAACATTTTGGTTTTTTTCCTGAGCTCTTTGAAAATAAAATAATTTATTCTTAATCTGTGTGTGTCATGGACTTCAGAACTAATTCCAGTAAACTATTAGATACTTGAAATTAATTTCACATTTTACAGCTTATAATTTTATTATAATCAAGTGGCCAAACCTTGGACAAAGGAGGAAATTGAGTTTTTAATGGCATCATGAAGGTATTATAGTCTGTTTTTAAAACTTTAATCAGGATATTATTTTCATAAATATAAATAGTAACAAAAAATAAATTTTAAATGTGTGGGGAAAAAACAAAGAACAATGCTTATTTGTTCTTGAACTTAACAGTTTACACATTTAACAGTGATTCAAATATTTCCTTCAGATTTAGCTATGCCAAATGAGAAAAATGATGCAGAACTTGATTCTCCACCTGCAAAGAAAAAAAGAATAGGTTTTTTCCAGACTTATGATGTGGAATATTTAAAGGTTGGTTGTATTATGTGTCCTGGATCAAAAGAGAGTTCACCAAGGCCACAGTGTGTCGTTTGTGGAGAGATCTTACCCAGTGAAAGTTTGAAGCCGGCAAATCTTTCTCATCATTTGAAGACAAAACATTCAGAATTAGAAAACAAGCCAGTAGATTTCTTTGTACAAAAATCTCTTGAAATGGAATGTCAAAACAGTTCTTTAAAAAAGTGTTTACTAGTTGAAAAGTCACTTGTGAAAGCTTCTTATTTAATCGCTTTCCAAATTGCTGCCAGCAAGAAGCCATTCTCTATTGCTGAAGAATTAATCAAACCATATTTAGTAGAAATGTGTTCGGAAGTTTTGGGTTCAAGTGCTGGAGACAAAATGAAAACCATTCCTCTCTCTAATAATATAGTTGGATACAGAATTGATGAATTATCTGCAGACATTGAAGATCAGCTGATCCAAAAGGTCAGAGAGTCAGCGTGGTTTGCTCTTCAGATAGATGAGTCATCAGAAATCTCAAATACCACCCTTCTCTTGTGCTATATTCGTTTCATTGATTATGAGTATAGTGATATAAAAGAAGAATTATTATTTTGCCTTGAAATGCCTTCTCAAATCACTGGTTTTGAAATATTTGAACTAATAAATAAGTATATTGATAGTAAATCTCTGAATTGGAAACATTGTGTTGGTCTCTGTACTGATGGGGCTGCAAGCATTACTGGCAGGTATTCTGATTTAAGGGCAAAAATTCAAGAAGTTGCCATGAGTACAGTGGCATTTACACATTGTTTTATTCACCGTGAACTCTTAGCAGCTGAAAAGTTGTCTCCATGTTTACATGAAGTTCTTTTGCAGTCAGCACAAATTTTAAGTTTTGTAAAGAGTAATTCATCGAGTTCACGGATGTTAACAATTTTGTGTGAAGAGATGGGACCCGAGCATGTGAATTTACCACTTCATGTTGAAATATGTTGGATATCAAGAGGGAGAATTTTAACAAGGTTATTTGAATTACGACATGAAATTGAAATATTTTTAAATCAAAAGCATTCAGATTTCGCCACCTATTTTCATGATGAGGAATGGGTTGCAAAGCTAGCCTATTTAGCGGATATATTTTCACTTATAAATGAGTTAAATTCAAGTCTTCAAGGAACCATGACTACTTTCTTCAATTTGTATAATAAAATGGATATTTATAAGAAAAAGTTAAAAATGTGGTTGAAGCGGACACAAGAGAATGATTATGATATGTTCCCTTCATTTTCTGAATTCTCAAACTCATCAGACTTAAATGTGAGAAATATCACAAGCATTATTCTTGAGCACCTGGAAGGACTTTCTCAAATGTTCCATGACTGCTACCCACCAGAAGATGACTTGCGTCCAGGAAATTTGTGGATTATTAACCCATTTACGAATCACCAAAATAATAATCTTACTAATTTTGAAAAAGAAAAATTAAAACAGTTATTTTCAGATTTAGGATTACAGTCACTATTTAAATCAGTGTCTGTAACGCAGTTTTGGATAAATGCAAAGACAAGTTACCCAGAACTGCATGAAAAGGCAATGAAATTTTTATTACCTTTTTCAACTGTTTATTTATGTGATGCTGCCTTTTCAGCTTTGACTGTGTCAAGACAAAGAAATCTGTTGGTTTCTGGCTCTGCCCTGAGACTTGCAGTCACATCATTAATTCCAAGGATAGAAAAATTAGTAAAGGAGAAAGAAAAGCAGTGTGCATGTTGTTTATCATCAAAGTCTAATTTTTGAGCTGGGGTTGTGGCTCAGTGGTAGAGCACTTGCCTGGCATGTATGAAGCACTGGGTTCAATCCTCAGCACATTAAATAAACAAACAAATAAATAAAGGTATTGTGACCATCTACCACTAAAAATATAAAGAAGTCTAATTTTGTGTTAAATTTTGTGTAACTATCCTAAAATATAATTTCCTAATGTGGATTTGTGTTTTCAGTGTTTGTTTTAATAATTTTCTCATTTTTGTGGAAGGATTTAATAATTACGCATTTGTGCATAATTATGTTTAGTTTTTTAATAATCCAAGATAGAGAATTTGGTTGACAAACTTGGGTTAGTGACCAAGATTGCATCTAATTAAAGACCTTTTTTTTTTTTTTTTGTATGGGGGACTGAACTGAGGTGCTCAGCAACTAAGCCTCATTCCCAGTTCATGTTATTTTTTGTTTTTATGAGATAGGGTCTCAATAAATTGCTGAGGCTGGCCTTGAATCTGTTACCCTCCAGCCTCAGCCTCCTGAGCTGCTGGGATTACAAGGAGTCCACTACCTCCCCCTGCTAAAAGGCCCAGTTTCTAATATGATAGCACAATCTGGATGTTGAAGTTGGACATGAGAGATTTCTGTCTTCAGGCAGCCAGCTGCCCCCAGCAGATTATAGGTAGGTGGAAAACAAAGATCATAAGTAATGGTTAACAGGGAATAGGACAGAGGGGAGTTTGAGACTGTTTGGGGCTTTCTCTGGCCCGCTAGACCAGGGCTTGGTAAACTTTTTTCACAAAGGGCCATATAGTAAATATTAGGTTTTGCACCCATAGTGTGGCCACTCCTACACAGTTGCAGTGTAAAAGCAGCCATAGACAAATGAGTATTTCAGTAAAACTTTATGAACACCGAGATGTCAATTTCGTATAATTTTTATGTGTCACGAAAACTTCTTGCACTTTTTAATCATTAAAAAGGGTAAACAAACATTATCATCTTGTATGGAGGAGAGCAGAAAAACCAAACAGCTAGCAGAATTTGGCCCACACTTTGCCCAGCCAGCTCTAAACAGACATCCTGGTAAGAGCAGATGGACCAGGAATGGCCTACAGCGCTTTGTTCAATGAAAGCCTCTCTTCCCCTGACAAGTATCTGAATTTTCAAACACCTTTCACATTTTAAATTCAGCTGAGACGTCAGAGGGCAGATACTTCAAGCAAGATATACAGGAACACCTTTTTTTTTTTTTTTTTGAGGGGGGGAGGGGTACTCCACCACTGAGCCACATCCCCAGCCCTGTTTCTATTTTATTTAGAGACAGGGTCTCACTGAGTTGCTTGGGACCTCACTGAGTTGCTGAGGCTGGCTTTGAACTCAGATCCTCCTAAGGGATTACAGGCTTGCGCCACCGCGCTGCACGACTAGTTAAATTATTGGTTATCTATGTATTAGGTTGTTCAGATTACTCATTTACAAATGATTTTCTGCAGGCCTGTTAGCCACTCCTGAGAACCAAGGCCTTATTGCCCTGTGGGTGCAGACACTGAGGCCGTTTGGGGTCGGGCGACAGCCCAGCTCCTTCTGCTAGTGTGGCAGTCGCAGGGCCGAAGCCCGGGCTCTGGGGCAGAACGCGGCTCCTGCGCGGCCACGGCCAGATGCCCACGTTTGCCTCCACTTTGTGCTGGCCGGGAGGCGGGGCCGCCCCTGGATTCGGGCGGTGGCAGTTCGCTCGGGAGCCCGCGGGCCTGGCGGGCACGTCCCAGAGTTGGGGCGCGGCCTTCCGGCCGCGGCGGAGGCGGAGGCGGGAGGAAGCGAGCCCGCGAGGCGGCCCCTGGGTCCCGAGCGGCGCGGCCATGGCGCTCGTGCTCGCCGCCCTGCGCGTCCTGCTGGGCGGTTTCTTTGCGCTCACGGGGGCGGCCAAGCTCTCGCAGATCTCGGCTCCCGTGTCGCAGCAGATGGTGAGCGAGTGGGTGGGCGGGGGCCCGGAGCGTGGCGAGCGCTCGGCCTGGCCGCGCGGGAGCTGGGGACCCGCGCCGGGGACTTCCCCGGAGTTCCTCGAGTTTTCTGGCTCCTCCTTGGGCGGGAGCGGGTGGGACCACCCTTTCCGGCTGAGCAGTGGCTTCGCGGAGCGAATTAAGAGCCCGAGAGGAGTGCTTGGGCACCCTTTTGGCGGAGGATGAGTGTCCTTCCACCTTCTTCCCCTCTACTTTTGGGGTGAGTCGCGAAGCAGGCTGTAGTAATCCCCACTTTGCAGGTAGGAAACCTGCCCTGAAGGCAGGAAGCAGGACTCAAACCAGACTTTCCTAATTCAATCCATTCTTTTCCCAACAAGCCTAGAAAGCCCCTGCCAGCTCTCTGGCTAGTTCCAGAGTGTAGAAAAGCTTTCATCTCCAGCTTACCAGTGCCCCCAGCCCCTCCAAGAGGCCAGGCTTTGAGGGAGGCCCCAGTTGCCCCTCTCTCCCAAGCCTGGGTACTCCCTTTATGATTTAGGATGGTGGATTATTTGGGGGAAGAATCTCACCAGAGCTTTCAGGGCCGAGTAGGAGAGGTAGAGGAGAAGTGGGAGAGCAGGAAAAGGCAACTGTGGGTGAGCTGTCATTTGGCCTAGAGAACGGCCCAATTCAGCGAGAGGGTCTTATTGAGCCATTCCTTTTCTTCCTTGAGTCTGCCACATTGGAATCCAGAACCCAACTGAGGATATTGAAGATGGGGTCTGTTTAATGAGTGCTTCCACCACCTCATCACCTGCAAACATTCCCTGAAAAGCAGTCTGAAGAGGAACCAGGCCTAGCGTGGTGGGCTTGCCTGTAATCCCAGTGGCTTGAGAGGCTGAGACATAGGATTTCAAGTTTGATACCAGCCTCAGCAATTTAGCAAGTCCCTAAGCCACTGAGATCCTGTCTCAAAATAGAAAGGGCTGGGGATATAGCTCAGTAGTAAAGTGCCTATTGGTTTAATCCCCAGTACAAAACAGTAACAAAACAAAAAGGATCTTGGAATCCTCAAGGCCTTATTCCTAGAGGGGAAGGCCCAAGCCCTGGGGCCAGGGTGTAATCTGTTGAGAGGTCTGATGAGAAAATCAACTTCTTCTCACTTGGGGCATAGAGCATGTATGTATCCTGATTTCAAAGCTCAGCACCACAAGGTGGCTTTTCCAGGCTGACCTCAGGCTCTGACCTAGGGTAAATAGCAGTTTTATTAAGGGGGTTGTGAACAAAGGTATAGAATGCCCCTGTGGGGCATCTGGACAGTATTTCCTAGGTGAGCATGGCTGATAGACATTCCCTGCCATTTGTAGAAAGCCCTGTTCGTGCAGTTTGCTGAGGTGTTCCCGTTGAAGTTGTTCGGCTACCAGCCAGATCCTGTGAACTACCAAACAGCTGTGGGCTGGCTGGAGCTGCTGGCTGGGTTGCTGTTGGTCGTGGGCCCACCGATGCTACAAGATATCAGTAACTTCCTCTTGACCCTCCTCATGATGGGTAAGGGGGCCTGGGGAAATGGGATCTTCTGGGAGGAATGATAGAAGACCTGTTCATTCCCCCACTACTGTTGCCACCTTTTCTCTCTGGGACCAAGAACACTTTCTGCTCTGCTGCAGTTTCCATAGTCTTCAGAAGAGGACAGGTGCTTTTGAAACTTGATATACCATAATACTAACCCATGTCAAGTATACTTTTTACCTCATGGCTGCATAGTATTCCATTATGAGGATGTATTATAACCTCAGAGCCCCTACTCCTTCCACACACCCACTCCTGGAATGAGGGGAGGAACAGCAGCTGCCACTTGGCTTATGTGTATAGCAGATGGGAGTAGAGAGCTGGGAAGCTAAGGCCCCCTGAACAGAAAGGCAGATGGTTTCTGTGAGGTGCCTCTTGTAGAAGCTGTGTTCACAGGAACTGCTGATGACAGAAACAGCTCTGCCTCAAAGACTAGAAATCTTCAGGCTCTTCTTTATCCCCTTGGCCTGTGTCACCATTATTGGTACTGTTACCACCCTATCTCCTAAGCATTCTTTCCATTTCTAGACCTTTCCTCATTTTCAGATCTTTGCCAGCACTTTTGCCACAATTCCCACAACTCCTCCCCTCCTGTAGATGTAGGATTAAGAAGAAGGATTGGGGAAAATTTGTTCCCCAATCCCTGTCTACCTACCTCACAGTCCCTGCCCCCTTCGACTAGAATGTTGCCGTTTCTTTCTTAACCTCTGAGTGAGCCTTTATTAGTCCAAGAGGCTTCTAACTCTTGGTCCTGCTTTCTCCAGGAAGCCAAAGATGAGGAGAAGGATTCATGTGGAGGATGTTTAATCGGAGGGCTTGGCTGGAGTGGGTCAGCCTAGGCTGGAACCCCTGAGCTCTCTGGATCTTCTGGGTGCTTCCAGGGAGCCTCAGGGATTTCGTTTTCCATTCCAGTGGCTATCTTCACTTTGGTATCTCTGAAAGAGTCACTGAGCACCTCCATCCCAGCCATTGTCTGCTTGGGGCTCCTGCTGCTGCTGGACGTCTGCCAGTTCTTAGCCCAAACTAAGAAGATGGTCACACACTCTAGGAAGAAGACTCCAAGTGCATTCAAGGAACCCTGGACGTAGAGAGTCCCTTCATACCATGCAGCTGTCACAGCAGGAACATGCTGGAATAGTCTGTCACCTCATTACCAGTACGTTCCATGTCTTCCAGTGTTGAAAGAGACATCTTGTCTACCTAGCCCTGATTACTCTCTGTAACTATACTGTTCTCTTTTGAGGGATAGATGTTGCACACACTGACATTCTTCATGTCATGTGAAAATAGAAAATAAGCAAAAAAGAAATTTAAAACACCAAAATTCTAATATTCCAAAATTACCACTTTTAATGCCTTGGTACTATATCTCTTGTCTTTTTCTATGCCTTTGTATAGATTTATATATTTTTAAATGAAAATGAGATCATATATCCTATTTTATTACCTACTTTTTAAACCTGGTATTCTATAACACCATTCCGTGTCTCTTTTACCTCATTAGTCTTGATGGCTGCATAGTATTCCATTTTAAGGATTTAGTCTACCTTCCGTGAGGAACGTTCCCAATTTTTTGTGATTGTAAACCTCACAATAAATCATCTTTGCATACTTATTTCCTTTCCCTAGAAGTGAAGGTGCTGGTTCAAAAGGCATACAATTTTTGAGATATTAAAATACACATTTTAAAATTTATAGGTTGAATGTTACAGAGTTTAAGTATCTGTTTCTGCCTATGCCCTTCTAAGCCACATGAAAGATTCCTTCCCATTCTTTTTTTCTCTCTTACACTTTAGATTTGCAGAGCTTACAAAAATGGGCATGAGTCATTTTATAGGACCTGAAATCACTGGTCTTTGATGGTGACGTATGGCCCAGTCCAGGGCTCCTTGACTCCTATGTAGATCTGGGACAGCCAACTCCCTGGAATGCTGAATGGTACAGCAGGGCCGAAAGCCTGGGAGGAATCCCGGGGATCAGAAGGGAAGGTGGACAACATGTCATGTCACCAGCCACTTCACCTTTTGGAAAGTACTGTGCCTCCCATGAGGGAAAATAGGAAAAAGTTTATTTATACCAATATTCTATATCAGCTTATAAATTGCTTTGGAGGTAGGAGCAATCAGAAGTCTATGTATGTTACACCACTTCAGGTTCATGTTAGAAAAGCAATTCCTGCTCTGTCACTGACTAGCATGAACCTCAGGCAAGTGGAAAATCTTGGTCGGAGATCTTGTGTCCAAAAGCACAATGATGTAATCTACCTATAGCACAGATAAATAGATAAGTGGATAACAGTACATAAATACGTGCGGCAGCGCCAAAACAATAAGGAAATTTTCTCTCACTTAAGCAGTCCAGAGATGACTTGACTTCATTTTCAGTGTTGGTTAATTTTGTGCTTAATGAGGACACAAAGGACCAGCGTTCTTTCAACTTTCTGTTATGCTGCTTTCAGTTTATTGGCTGCTGCCTTCAGAGTTGCAGAATAGCTGCAGCAGCTACAGACTGCACAGTTGCACATTTCTAAAAGTGAAAAGAAAGAGAAAGGATCTTCTAGAAGTCCCTAGATTTTCCCTCACATCTCACCGGCCAGAATTATGCCACATTTCCATTCCTAAACCAATCTCTGTCAAGAAAGATGGAATTCCTATGGTGGACTTAACACCCATTTTTACCCATTTGGTCAATGAGGAAAGGGCGGGGAATGACAGTATTTGCCACTTGCTAGTTTGTTTATAAAATACGAAAAATAACTAATTAAGGTTGGGGTTGTGCCTTAGCGGTACAGCGCTTGCCTAGCACATGCAAGGCCCTGGGTTCCATCCTCAGCATCACATAAAAATAAATAAAATAGGGCTGGTGTTGTGGCTCAGTGGTGGCGTGCTCGCCTAGCAAGCGCAAGGCCCTGGGTTCGATCCTCAGCACCACATAAAAACAAATAAAGGTATTGTGTCCAACTACAACTAAAAAATAAATATTAAAAATCAATAAATAAAATAAAGGTATTGTTTTTTTCAGATCTTTGCCAACACTTTTGCCACAATTCCCACACCTCCTCCCCTCCTGTAGATGTAGGTTTAAATAAACATTAAAAAACTTTAATGATTTCAAAATTTGGCATATAACAGGCCAGTAAATGCTGTTATTACATATCAATTTGTTCTGATGAGACTATGGATCAGAAAGTTTTAGGTATTTATATGTCAGACCTGAGACTAGAACTAAGGCCTGACTGATTCCAAATCCTACCCTTTGTTTTGCACCAACTGCCAGAACTGAAAATAGGCTGGTATGACACCTGGGATGACCTGTCCACTGTGATCAAATCTGCCCTGCCTTCCAGAATTACCCCTCTGCATGAAAATTTTGAAACCCACAGAAGTAGAGCCTGGAAAGCCCTGGCTGCTGTAGCCCACCTGTCTCCAGTCAGGACTGTGAGTAGAAGAACCTCTCGCAGCTGGCACTGGACTGAGGCCTCCCATTTACCAGTGCTTGGCCTGTAGGTTGATGAGTAGCCACTGGCTCTCAAAGTTGGCTATAGGACAGGCCCAGCAGCTGCAGGTCAGACATGGTGCTGAAAAAAATGGGATGGACACCTTGTGTGGAGGAGCAGTTAGGATTGACTGCAGCAGGGATCTTGAGGGCCTCCTCAATAGCCCAAGGAGAAGCCAGGCCCCAGGAAATGTGTGCCCCATACTGCATCCTAAGTCTAGGTTAGTTAGCTCAGCACCTTTACATTCCCTTGCCTGGCCTCCTGCTATCTTCCTCTATGTGCCATTGCTGTACCCCACAAACCCAGCTCCCAGCTGCCATAGGTGGGCCCCAGCTTCTCCCTGTAGGGGCCCATTCTTCATGTCTCATCCAGAGATTAACAAGAAAGTTCTGGGACATGTGGGTAGGAGGGGATTCTTCCCTGTCTCAACTCCTTATCAGGACCCCAGAGAAAGCTCCAGCAACCAGCACAACCAGAGGAAAGAGGGATAATCTGAAGGGATGACAGGGAGGAGTTGAGAACTAGAACTGAGGTGGACAGAACTGGGAGTGGGGTGGGGGTGGAATACACTAATTCGGGGTCCTGGAAAAGGACTGGAGCCTGAGAGACTCAAAGGTGGAAATCCAGATGTTAGCACTGGAGGGATTGAGTTTGAGGACATGATAGGGTTGTCTAAGTGTCAAAATTAGTAGTTTTGGTAATGTATGGACAATAAAAACGGACATTGTATGCGCTCATCCTCCTTGGAGGGGGCAGGAACATGACCAGATGTTTTTGTGTTGTTCTGCTGGCTGCATGTGTGCCTGTGTGGGTATGCACATTTATCTGCGCGCTGCCTAGAGGGAAGGGAGCGAGCGGTTATGGTGTATCTCCCCAGTGTCAGCCACAGGGCCCAGAGTTTTACTTATGCTTTCTCATAATCCTCCCAACAACCTTATGAGGTAGGTATTTTAATCTCCATTTTACAGCAGGGGAGACAGGCTCAGTGAGGCTGAGTAATTGGCCCAAGGTCACATGGCAAATAAATGTGTGTATCTAGAAGTGCAAGGTTCCTGGGCCTGTGCTTTTTTTGCTTTGCTGCCCAGAGTTCTCAGTCTGACCCAGAACTTCTTTATGGTCATAGGAAACTTCTTTATGGAGGAGTGTCCCCCCACCCCTGGGAAGGACTCAATATTCCAGCCTCATTTCTCTGGGACTCCCTATTGCCCCAGCCCTGCTTGGACTCACTTCACATAGGTGTACCCCTGGATTCTGATTATCTGTGAAGGGCACCTCCCCTGTCCCAGTCACCAAGGTGGGAAATTTCCAAGATCTCTTGGGACTCCTCTCTTTCCTCATTTCCTCCAGCTCCTCACTGAGAACTCTGGCGTCCATCCCCTCCCCTCTGTCCACAGCAGTTGCTCAGTCCTCAGCTCCTCTCATGGAACCCCTTGCCTCTACTGTTCCCTTCTAGCAAGGACTGGAGAAGAGGGATTAGCGTGGGACGCGGTGGGCTGGGGACTTATTTTTGTCACCTGGTCTCTACAGGGACCTCTCTTCCTCTCCCCAGTTCAAGGTCGAAGATGAACCTGGGTGTTGGCAGTTGCAGCCCCCGGGTCCACCCAGCTAGCTTCTTCGTGATGTCTGTGGCCTATGCCTTGGCCCTGAGTCTGGGGCTGCCTCCCAATGTGGCCACGCTGGCGGTGTTTGTCTGCAGTGGTGGGTGCCTGTCCTGGCCCTGTGTCTCTGCCTACTTCACCTGGCCCTGGCCAACGTGCGCTTCAAGCTCACACTGCCGCTACGGCCACCTACTACCAGGGCCTGGCCTACTGGCCCTTCCCCGAGGCCGCCTACTCTGTGTCCACCTGTGTGGCTGTGGCCTTGATGGCACTGGTCATCTTGTGGCAGTGCGGCTCAGTGTGCGGGCCCAGTTTGGTCTGCACAGTGCCGTCACTGGGCTGCTGCACGAGCTGCGCCCGGGGCCTGGCTGCCTTGTTGGCTGCCTGGAGCAGGCCTGACCTGCGCCGCGTTGGCCTTCTATACCACAGCCTTTCTGCTGGGACTTTCAGCAGACAGGAGCCTGGCATAGGCACTCGCGGTACCCACATGCTGGGCCCTGCCCCTGCCAGCCTGCCTCGGTACATGGCCAAGACTATGATCTCGGGGCTCTTGCTCATCTTCGCGCTCTGCCTGGTGCCTCACAGCCTGCTGGAGCCCTGGGACTGAGATGGGTGCCGCCCCCTCCACACTCAGTGTCCTGCACACCCTTAGCCTGGTGCTGTGGAGCCTCAGCAGTTGCTTGGGTTGGTTCATCTATTTCTTCTTAGTGCCCCACATTCTCCAGGACTTCAGGAAGCTGAGCTTCTGACCCAGGTGGGAGGCCAGGCTCACAGGGACTCCTTGGCATCTTCCTAGAGAGGCCCCTGGCCTTCCTGTGTGCTGTACCCCTCTGGTACCCACAATAGAGTGGTTCAGGGTGGAGAAAGCTCATTGGAATGACCTGCATTCCCATCCTATGGCAGTCCCTTACTAGCCGTGGAGCCGTGGACCAATGGCAGTCTGTGACAAGGGGAGAACCTTCTTTGTAACCTGTGTCCCCGGACTCTGCCAGCTTCTGAACACAAATAATATGCTATTGTTTTTTTAAAACTCGTGAGAGGTTTAAGAGCCTTAATGTGGGTAACTGGATCTTGCTACCCTCTAGAGTTCCTCTTCTACTACCCCTACCTCTCTCTGTGGGCTTAGTTACCTTCTCAGTCCCTGGAATATGACAGCCTTTGCACCTGACTTAGCCAGGAATGATTTTCCTCTCTCTCCTTCACTAAGTAAATTCCTCTTCCTCCTTACTTCCCCAAAAGTCCCTCTTAAAAAGATAACCTCTTCAACAAATGGTGCTGGGAAAACTGGAAATCCATATGTAGTAGAATGAAATTGAACCCCTATCTCTCACCCTGCACAAAAAATAAACTCGAAGTGGATCAAGGACCTAGATATTACACCAGAGACCCTGCAGCTATTAGAAGAAAAAGTAGGCCCAACTCTCCATCATGTCAGCTTAGGAACCGACTTCCTCAATAACACTCCTAAAGCACAAGAAGTAAAATCAAGAATCAATAAACAGGCTGGTATCAAACTAAAAATCTTCTTCACAGCAAAGGAAACAATCAAGAATGTGAACAGAGAGCCTGCAGAATGGGAAAAAATCTTTACTACCTGTACCTCAGATAGAGCATTAATCTCCAGAATATATAAAGAACTCAAAAAACTTACCACCAAAAAAACAAACAACCCAATCAATAAATAAGCAAAGGAACAGAAGAAGAAATAGGAATGGTCAACAAAATGAAGGGCTGGGGATATAGCTCTGTTGGTAGAGTGGTTGCCTCATATGCACAAATCTCCAGCACCACACACACACACACACAACCCCAAATTTATGAAAAAATGATCAACATCTCTTGCAATAAGAGAATTGCAAATTAAAACTACACTGAGATTTCATTTCATTCCAGTCAGAATGGCGATGATTATCAAGAATACAAGCAACAATAAATGTTGTCAAGGATGTGGGGGGAAAGTTTCATACATTGCTGGTAGGACTACAAATTTGTGCAACCACTCTGGAAAGCAGAATGGAGATTCCTCAGAAAACTTGTAATGGAACCATCATTTGTCATCCCACTCCTCCATTTATACCCAAAGGACTTAAAATCAGCATACAACACTGACACAATCACATCAGTGTTTATAGTAGCTCAATTCACAATAGCCAAGCTATGGAACCAACCTAGGTGCCCTTCAACAGATGAGTGGATAAAGAAAATATAATATATATACACAATGGAATATTACCCAGCCATAAATAAAAATAAAATTATGGCATTTGCCTATAATGGATGAAACTGGAGAATGTTATGCTAAGTGAAATAAGCCAGTCCCCAAAACCAAAGGTTGAATGTTTTCTCTGATATGTGAATGCTAATATGCAATAAGTGGGGGGCGGAGATAGAAGTTCACTGGATTAGACAAAGGGGAATAAAAGGGAGGGAGGGGGAATGGGAATAGAAAAGACAGTAGACTGAATTGGACATAACTTCCCTATGCTCATATATGAATACATGCCCAGTATAACTCTACATTATGTACAATCACAAGAATGGGATCCTAATTAAAATAAATTATACTCCATGTATGTATAATATGTCAAAATACACTTATTGTCATGTATTTATAAAAAGAACAAAAAAGTCACTCATAACACACACACACACACACACACACACACACCTGGATCAGATCTGATGGCTCATTCATATTTCTTTTCACAATTGTAATCAAGACATTAATTGAGCATTATGTTCTTTTTTCTTTATCTCTTGCCAGAATGTATTTATGATGATCCATAAGAAATTCTAGGCCCCAAAAGGTTAAATATTGGCGATTCTATTTTCATTTAATTTAACCTTATAAGTTCTACATTTACCTTGCTCACTACAGTATCTCCTGAGCTCAGTACTGTGCCTTGCACATCAAAGTATTGAGTGAATGAAACATTTATATCATTAACACTCTCAAATTCTCTGACATCCTGATCTCTAGTAAATTTTCCTCAAACATTTCTAGAAATTTCTGAGCTTGTCTTAACTCCAGTGTAGTCCTAATAACTGCCTCCTTCTGCCATTGCTGGATACCTGCAACTCTGTTATCACTGCCACTGTGCCAAGACTTGGTGGTAACCAAGCTGGAGATCCATCTTGCCATTAGCCCAGTCAGGAATTAGCCTGACTTGCCTCCTTTAGCTTCAACTCTGACTTTCAAGGGGTGCAAATCCCTGCCAATAGCTCTGACTATGGGTGCTTTCCCCCTTTCTGGATAACTCAGCAATCTGCTTCTGGTGAGGGAATGGAATCATTCTCTCTCCTCAGCTATGTTATTAGCACCCCACTTCCCAGCAAGACTGCTTGAGTCTCCAAGAGTTGGAGCTTAGCCAGTAAGAACAGCAAGTTCACATTCCCAAGTCTGCCTTAGAGAAGGGGTCCATCAATCAGCCCCCATGTCTTACTTGCCTCCCGACCTGCTCACTGAGTTTGCCTTCCAATGATAAATTTGGTAAATTCCTGCTTTTCTTCTTGACAAATTACTTCTCATTGGTCCCTTATTCCTTCTTCAACTTTTTTCTTTTATGTTTTAAAAGTAATACATGTTCCTGAAAGTAAATTCAAAGCAGTAGAGAAAATGTGAAATAGAAAGTAAAGGTCCCCCAGTGGTAGCCGCTATTCACAGTTCCGTGTGTGGGTATATATCTTTCCAGATGTTTTTTATTCTAGTACAAATACATGGATAGTCAATTTTCATCCAAAACCTACCAATGGGATAGTATTACAAGGCTCTTTTGCCAATTTGCTTTTTCATTTAATTCATCTTGTCCATCTTTCCACATCAGCCATGTAATTCTATCTCATTCTCTTTATTAGTTGTGGTACTTATTTTACTCAATTGGCCCCCTGTTGATGGACATTTGTTTCCATTATTTTATTGTTGTAAACAGTGCTACAATGAATGTTCTTGTTCACAAACCTTTGCATTAACTTGTAAATCTGTAGAATAAATTCCTGGCAATGAAATTGCTGTGTCAAAGAATATGTGTGTACACTAGAATTGTTTAATGATAATCACCAAATTGCCTCCAAAAACGCTGTACCAAGTACACACCCAGCAACAGCATGTGAAGATCCTCCCTGAACAGGACCGGGTGTTGTTACCCGCCCCAGCCTTCTTGAATCAGGACTTTTTTTTAAATATTTTTTTTAGTTATTGATAGACCTTTATCTTATGTATTTATATGTGGTGCTGAGAATTGAACCTGGTGCTTCACACATGCCAGGCAAGTGCGCTACCACTGAGCCCCAGCCCCAGCTTGAATCTGGACTTCTGTTGGTGCCTATGTTCATCAGTTTTGTGTTATTATTCTTTTAAATATTTATTTTTTTTAGTTGTAGTTAGACATAATACCTTTATTTTGTTTACTTATTTTTATGTGGTGCTGAGAATCAAACCCAGGGCCTTGAATGTGCTAGGCGAGCACACCACTGCTGAGCCACAACCCCAGCTCAGTTTTGTGTTATTACAACCTAAGATAATCAGCTTATAAGGGGAAAGGTCACATGGTGGCACATGCCTGTAACCACAGCTACTGGGGAGGCAGAAGTAGGAGGACTGCAAATTTAAGGCTGGCCTTGGCCAGCAACCTATCAAAAACCTGTCTAAAAAAAGAAAAAGAGCTGGGAATGTGGTTCAGTGGGTAGAGTATCCTTGGGTTCACTCCCCAGTACTGCAACAAATAAGCAAATAAAATATTTTTAAATTGAAGGAAAATATTTTGGCTCACAGTTTTAGAAGTTTCAGCCTCTGATCAATTGGCCCCTTACTTTTTGGCCTGTGCCAGGGCAGCACACCATGGGGGGAGCACATGGCAGAGCAAAAAAACACTCACCTCATGGCCAGAAAGCAAAAGAGAGAAAGAAGAGAAAGACGGCATAGGGTTCCATAATCCCCTTTAAAGGCGCGTCCCCAAAGACCTGAAGAACTTCCCCTAGGCCCTAACTCTCAAAGCTTCCATCATCTCTGTGTTAGCTTTCCATTCCTATAACAAAATACTTGAGATAGTAAACTTATAAAGAGACAGTTTATTTCAGCTCATAGTTTGGAGGTTTCACTCCATCACTGGGTGGGCAAATTGCTTTTGGGTCCATGACAAAGAAGCAAATAGTGGCAGTGAGCATGTAATGTGGCAAAGCCTTTTACCTCCTCACCATGCCAAGAGAGAGAGGAAGGGGCGTGCCCACAGTCCCGTTTGAGGGCATGCCTCCAATGACCTAAACCTCCCACTAGGCCCCAGTACCCTAAGTTTCCACCACCTGCCAATAGCACCAATCTGGGGATCAAATCTTTTAAACATGGGCCTTTGAGGGACATTTTGGATCTGAACTTCAGCAGTGCCCTAGTTCCTCTAGATATATCTGAATATATCTGCATCCCAACTGTGAGCATAGTTCTTTTTCTTTTTTCCCCTCTCTTTCTTAGAAGACTTCTCAGTCTCCTTGATGAGTGTTTGAAACCTGGTGGGAAAGGAAAGGATGTCACCTACTCCCTCACACTGGTCAAATCTTAGCCCATCTTGCTTGTTGGGGGGAATTAAAAGAGAACCCAAAAGAGAGCCCCCAAAGCATGTCAGTACATCTGCGATAATTGTTGGTTCTCTATCCTTCCTTGGCAATCAAGCTGACTTAGCCCATGTAGTACTGACCACCCAAGGCCAGGAGACAGGCTAGGCCCTCAACATCATGAATTCATTTGCTCTGGTGGAATGAACTGCTCAGCTCTGGGGGCCATGCAAGGTTAGGTCTTTGAGAAATGACCTGGCATCCACACCAGGGCCAGCTGAATCTCCTAAGGCTGAATTTGATTCTGTCCAAATAACAAATGATTCCCAGTGGCCTCATCTATCCCTGCGGTCTTGTACTATCATGCTTTTGATGTGACTTTTCCCCTAGTAAAGTAGTCAGTTTCCTTTGGGAAATGTCCAACTTAGTTTTCTGTGTCTGACCTGAGGGGGGAAAAAAAAACTTGAGAGTCAATTACCTCTGGGAGGTCAGACACATGAAAAGAAAGCCTTGTCTAGAGTCGCAGTGTGGGGATCCCCTCCTCCATTCCAGTCAGGTAGGAAGGTCCTGGGATAAATGTCCACAGGCAAAGAGCCTGAGGGATGAGAACGAGCAGACTGCTTTGTACTACCAAGCTTTTTGGATTCTCAGTCCCTTACTTAATTCCAAACCCTCAAGAATTTTACAAAGACCCTCCCTTAATCTAGGAAGGAAAAAGGAGCCAAAATTGGTCCTTGACTGACACTAGGATGATCCCTTCTCTCCAGGATTCAGTGAAAATTCATCTGCCAGCTGTTTTCAGTAGCTACCAATTAGTACATCACAGACTCCTTGGCCCTTTTGCAGAGCCAGGAATGTCCAACCCTTGCCCATAATCCACCTGGGTGTCACTCTGTGGCTGCAGGGTGCAGACATGGTGCAGGGAAGCTATTTTTAAGCATGCGCACGCTCATTCTCTCTCTCTCTCTCTCTCTCTCTCTCTCTCTCTCTCTCTCTCTCTCTCACACACACACACACACACACACACACACACACACACAAGCCAAGCTCCCCTTCCCTGCCTGACCCCACTCTCTCCTCAACTCAGTCACAGTCCAGATATATAAACCCAGCCCAAACCTGTTCTTGCCCTTGGCCAGGACTGACTTAGGTGCTTGGCTCTGTTCAATCCACCTGGGTCTCTCTGCTGGTCCTGCGTCCTCTGTGACTCTACCTGCTTCAGCCTGAGTCCTCATCTCTAGCCCAGGTCCCATCTACTCCACTGGCCACTTAGGGAAGCCTATTGGACTCCAGCTTTTTACCTTCTTTCTTCTAGTCTGTAGGCCTCAAAGCACTCTCCCTGCTGCTGATGCTTTGTCTTGACATCTCTTTCTCTATCTTGTGGCCCCAGGAGGAGGATAGTGTTTCCCCTCTGGATCCTGCAGACCTGTGACTGCAGCTGTCCTTCACTGACCCTGAAGCCACATCCTAGGACAACATTCCAGCTTCAGGGACTAGGACCTTTCCAGAACAATGGTTCCTCAGGCTCTCCCCGCCTTGCCCTTTCCTAACCCTAATAGGAATTATTGTCATCAAATCAGCCTTCCTCACCCCTAATTCTCCGTGAGCACCAGCCTCGTTCTGAAATGCACTTGTGGTTGGGGCCATAAGCATTTGTGAGGTCCTTGGCAAGAATATAAATGGAAGCCCACATCCTAATATCTAAATATTTAAAAGTTATAAGTTAAACTAACACATTGTTAAATAAAATGCATTCCATCTTACTGCCTTGACAAGTATGCCTTTGTAATGACAAAATAGAAAAATATGTGTAAAGCTGTGGTTTTCAGGGCTAAAAATCAGCAAATTATCAAAGGTGACTGAATTTGATTTTGCACATTAGGTTTAAACATTGTATTTGGGTCATGTATGATAAATTATTATCAGAGAAAAGATAAAATGTTTTAATTTCATCACACAACTCACTATCATCCATAATGTGAATTTTTACCATTTCTTAAGTCATATTTATATTTGTAAAAAATCTCAAAAACTTTTTTCAAAAATTTCAGTGATGAGCTATTACATAAAAAACAGCAAATGAGGGCTGGGGTTGTAGTTCAGTGGTAGAGCGCTTGCCTAGCATGTGAGGCACTGGGTTCGATTCTCAGTACACATATAAATAAATTAAATAAAGATCAATCAATAACTAAAAAAAATTAAAAAACAGCAAATGACAATTGGTTGCTAAATTTGTTCATATCCCTCTTCAATCAAGATTATACCTCAATCTGTATCGGCCAACAGTATCTGTAGAAATTAGTTTGGAGCTGTGCATGGTGGTCCATGTCTGTAATCCCAGTGGCTAGGGAGGCTGAGGCAGGAGGATTGCAAATTCCAGCCAGCCTCAGAAGCTTAGTGAAGACCTACACAACTTACTGAGACCCTGTGTCAAAATAAAAAATAAAAAGGGCTGGAGACATGCTTCAGTGGTTAAGTGCCCCTGGGCTCAATTCCTGGTGCCAAAGAAAGAAAGAAAATTGGCTTGGAGATTATTTGTGAATTTTATTCATTGTAATGCAAACATTTTCCTTTAGTTCTAATTGCCTTATATTTTATTTAAATCTCACATTGGGCTGGGCATGGTGGTGCATGCCTATAATCCTAACAATTTGGCAGGCTGAGACAAGAGGATCACAATGTCAAGGCCAGCCTGGTGAGACCCTGGGATTGTGGCTCAGTGGTAGAGTGCTTGACTTGCTTGTGTGAGGCACCTCAGCACCATAAAAAAATAAATAAATAAAATAAAGGTATTGTGTCCATGAATGTGTGTGTGTGTGTGTGTATATATATATATATATATATATATATATATATATATATATATGCGCTAAGGATGTAGGTAGGTGATAGAGTGCCTCTAAACTCAATTCCCAATGCTGAAAAATAAAATCAATCAATCTCACTTTGGTTGCCTATTTCACACACAGGTTTGGGTTTTTTTTTAAACTCTGATGAACCATTTCCTAATATTAATATTTTTAAATATTTTAAAAAAATCTTTTAAGAAATATTTTAATTTAAAAAATGAAATAGTAAAGCTTAGCTGTTTTATAAGCTTTTATTAACATTTTCAGTAGCATTGCAAAAGGGCAAATCAAGTAACAGTAATACATAGTCAAAAGTGGTGTTTTTCCATCAAAGACTACGATTTGTTCCTTATTTGAAAATTTTAGTGTTTCATTTAATTTTTCTAGCACATCTCATATCTATCTTAAATAAATTCAATTTAATTGATTTAATGGCATTTAGTTGGGATTGCCATAATATGTTTGAGAGAGGTTCTGAGGCCAAATTTGATGTGTTTAATCAAGATGTTCCATCTTTGGTCATATCCAGAAAATGTTATGTATATAATATTTGAATTACTCAAAACCCCATCATTGCCATTAACACGGTTAATACCATGTCTTTATTTCCAAAAACTACTCATGAGATTTTTGGCCAAAATTTTGGCCTTGTTGCCTTTCTTTGTCACATTAGCACTATGACTGTAGAGCCATCCTTGGCAATCTTTTAAATCACTGTTGAAAATCAAAGCTGTTTTTCTTCCCCAGGTCTTAGCTTAAGTCAAACTTGTACTTTGGGATTCTCATTTGCACAGGATGTAGCAATAGTACTTCACTCTGTTTGCAAGAACTAGAAAAAGTCAAATAAACCACAAAAGTCACGTTTTAAAGTTACTGAACAGCTGTGGAAGGATCAAAAGAAAGCTGATGTTGCCTGGATGTTTTCTTCCCTGGGAACATTTGCATCTGCATTCTGTATATGACCTGAGTATTGAGCCTGATCCATACAGAGGGAAAGAAACCAGTAAGTCTTTTGTAGTTAAATGGGCCTGCTGTGAAAAAAAAAAATCAAGGTTTCTAAAACCAGCTAATTTTAGCTATAGGACATTTTCTGAATCCTGAGACTGGATGTGGAAGTCTGGGAAGCTGGGCTAAGGGCTTCTAAAGGCAGTGTGAGATCTTCTATAATCTTGAGATGCTTAGGACACAAAGGTCACCTAGTGGAGGAAGGCCTGATACAAAAACACAGCTGTCATCCTCAAAATGTTTGCCAGTCTGAAGCTGTAGGGGTGAAGAAGTAGAGAAAAGGGATAAAGTGTTGAGCCTGGAACATCCAAAGAGCAGGACTGAATCTTTTGCAGATCTTACAAAGTTGGGGAGACAGAGATCAATTAGACTCTCAGTCAAAAGCCCAAGAGGGCCTAGCCTGAAAACAGAAATGAATTGGAGGTGGACTGAATAATACTAGAATTGCAACCCCGTTCTTTTTCAGTTAATTGCTGATTAGTTTGAGGTAATTAATCAGTTCCTCATCCTATCTGCCTAGCAAAGGAAAGGTGGAACTTTTCTCTGGTGGGAGATACCATATAGAGCCTCTAGGTCTTTTATGTGTAAGTGTCAATGGATGTTTTTTTACTGCCTCTAAAATCCTTTTAATAAATGTCAGGGTATGCAATAAAAGTTCCTAGGTATATTAAGAGGCAAAAAAATGTGATTGATAATCAAGAGAACAGATAGACAATAGAAACAGACCCACAAATGACCCAGCTATTAGAGTAACAAGATAAGGACTTTAAGTTACTATACTTAATTATAATGATTAAAGAAAATATTAAGAAATATGTACAAATGTATCAAAATGGATAATTTCAACAGAGAATTGGAATCATAAAAAGAATCAAATGATTTGAGAACTATAGAAAAGGTAACATTGAAAGGATGTGGGATTCTTTCACAATAGAATAAATGCCAATAAGCATAGTTTACTTTTGTAACATTTCAATTAGTCCAAAAATCTATATATTAAAGTACAACAAATTAATTGATCTCTTGTTGAGTGCAAATCTATCAATTAATAATCAAAATCAATTTATGCTGCATGGTAAATTTTCACCAGAAATGTCTGTGAAGAAGGAATAGCTGGAATTTCCACACTAATAGAAACAAAGTAAGAAAAACCTGCTACCAAATATCTTATTAGCCTCTGGTACTCAGGAGGCTGAGTGTGGAAATGACCTCCTCAGCTGCAGGCTGCCAGGACTCTGTTCTGTGGTGTTAGAGAAAATCAGAGATGGAGTAGGTTACCCTTGAAAATGCAGTTTCATAGGGACAAGCACAGTAACAAACAGTGTTTGTAAAAACGCTAGCTGAGAAAAAAAATTATATATCAATAAGGTTTTAAAGAAAATGCAAATTCAACTAGAGTCCATTTAGTTCAAATTATTTTTCTTGGATTGTCAAAATTGCCTTGAAAATTAAGGCAGGACAAAAGTTTAGAAAAAAGATGAGGAAAATATATAGGAGCTGGAGTTAGAGAGACCAGGATAAACTGCTAGCTCTATCGTATTCCCATACAGACCCTTAGCAAAGTATTGCCAATCTACATGCCAATACTTTGCTAAGTATTGTTTTTTGTTTTGTTTGTTTGTTTGTTTCCCAGATGTAAAGGAGAAGATGGTCTCCACCAGGCAATTCATTTAGTGCCTGGACATATCAGGCTGTCAAGAAGTGGTGGTGATTGTCCTTACAACTCTGTTGGGACTAATATTTGAAGATAAAATGCTCGTTATTTTGAAGATTTTCTTTTTAATTGGACTTTCTTTGAGCAGATTTGTTTCTGTAGTGCTGTAGGATAAAATGCAATATGATGGGATATAAAATATGGCAACTAAGCACTGGTCACATGCCCAGGACAGACACTGAAATTATACATCTACTCATGAATATTGAAATGAAAATCTGGCTATGTAAAATGTATTTACATTTATGTATTTTTTTCACGAGCAAAACAGATAAGATGGAAAGTAACAATAAGCAGAAACTAATTAGCAGCGCAATGTCAGAAGTGGAGACGTTTGAGATTCTGTGCTATAATTTATCTTCTGCACTGTGAATTTTAACCAAAACAAGAGGCTGTGCTGAAAACAACATCTCCCTCTGGTCAATTCAGGGGAATGGTCATTCTGAAAAGGCTGCTGTTATCACAAGATGGGATAAGCTTAACCAATCAGGATCAGCTGTTTATGTCCCCTCCTAAAAGAAGTGCACATAGAAGATATCTATGGCAAGTGGAACAGAGGATGTTGTTTAAAGGAGGGTTCCTTCTAATGCTACCTCCTGGCAATGACTGTGATTGGCAGTGACTGGTCAGAGTTGGAACTTCCAAATTGAGTTTATAGCCCATTTTTGTCTAAAGTCCCCAGGTGTCAATCACTATTTGCCAAAACAAACAAGCAAAAATAAAGTTGAGTTTCTTTTTATTTTATTTAAAAAACACAATCAAATGAACATTCTAGGACTGAAACAACACAATATCTGAAATTAGAAATACATTACACGGGTTTAACAGCAGACTAGACATAGATTACAAAATCATTAGAAAACATCCAAACAGAATACAAAGAGAATAACGAACAAGTTTTAAAAATAGAGCATAAAAGTCATATGAGATCAAACAAAATACCTACATGATTTTAATTGTAATA
The DNA here is from genome assembly GCF_047511675.1 of Marmota flaviventris. Taxonomy (NCBI): domain Eukaryota; kingdom Metazoa; phylum Chordata; class Mammalia; order Rodentia; family Sciuridae; genus Marmota; species Marmota flaviventris. The sequence continues at coordinate 26,077,296 of NC_092507.1, read as the reverse complement.
CCAGAAGAAAAGAGTAAGAAAATGGAATGGAGGTCATAATTAAAGAAATAAGGGGGCTAGGGTTGTGGCTCAGTGGTTGAGTGCTTGTCTTGCATGTGTGAGGCACTGGGTTCAATCCTCAGCACCACATAAAAATAAATAAACAAAATAAAAGTATTTGTTCATCTATGACTAAAAAAAAATTTTTTAAAGAAAAATAAGAGCCAAGAATTTTTCAAAACTAATGGAAGGCATTGATCCACAGAGTCAAGTACTTTCATGAAACCCTTCCAGGATAAAACAAAATAGAGTGAACAAACGAAACCAACCAACCAAAAATCTCATAGGAATATCATAAACAATTAAAATCCAAAACTATTAGGAAATCTTAAAATCATCTAGAAGAAAGACACATACAGTCAAAGAAACAATAATAAGATTGGTAAATACTTTGTGGAAACTATAAGACAATGGAATTACATCTCTGAAGTGCTGAGAGGGAAAAACAAATAAACTTGGCAATGCAGAAAAAATAATAAAAATAAATGTGAAATAAAAATTTCTTCAAAAATAAAATTAAAATTAAAAAATAGGAGCTGGAGTTAGAGAGACCAGGGATAAACTCTTAGTTCTATTATATTTTCACCCTTATCAAAGTATTGACCCTCTACATCCCCAAAATAAAAATAGAAATAAAAAAATCTTTCAAAAATAAATGTGAAAGAAAAAATTTATTCAGACCAGCTGAGGACAGTCATCACTAGTAGATCTGCAATATAATAAAAACTAACTTAAGGTAGACTGTAGTAAATCAAGAATGTATATTGTAATTTCCAGCATAAACAGAAAGAATAATAAAAGAACCTATCAATAAAGTTAGTAGAAGTGAAGAAATTAAGAACACCTGATTAATTCAAACATAAGCAAGAAATAGACATAAAAGACAAACAAAAGATAAGAGAAAACAAATATCAAAATGGTAGATTTAAGCCAAACTGTAACAGTAATAACGTTAAGAGTAAGTGAATTGGGGGCTGGGATTGTGGCTCAGCAGTAGATTGCTCACCTAGCATGTGTGAGGCCCTGGGTTTGATCCTCAGCACCACATAAAAACAAATAAATAAAATAAAAGATATTGTGCCCAACTGCAACTAAGAAATAAATATTTTAAAAAATAAACAAGTAAACAAATAAATAAAATAAACCTATTGTGTCCATGTATAACTAAAAAATAAATATTAAAAAAAGAGTAAGTGAATGGAACAAATTAAGAGACAACATTGGTATAGTCAGATAAAAACCAAAATCAATGATTTGTTTTTTATGAGATAGATGTATTTTATATAAAATGATGAAGAAAGGTTGAAAATAAAAGCATGGAAAAGATATTCTGTGTAAATACTGAAAGAAAACTGGTGCAGCTATATTAATATCAGACAAAGTAGACTTTGAATCAAGAAGTATTAGAGAGACATTGCTGAATGATAAAACAGTCAGTTCAAAAGGTATATATGGGTGGTAAGGTGGCACATGCCTGTAATCCCAGTGACTTGGGAGGCTGAGGCCTGAAGACTTTTGAGTTCAAGGCCAGCCTAGCAATGTACTGAGACCCTGTCTTAAAATAAAAAGAGCTTGGTATGTAGCTCAGTGGGATAATAATAACCCTAACCCTAACCCTAACCCTATGGATTAATAAATAAATAAATAAAAATAAATAAATAAAGAAAGAAATGAGGATAGCTCAGTGGTAGAGTGCTCTTGGATTCAATCCTCAGGACTGGGGGAAAAATGACATACATAACAAACCTAAAGTAATAAGCAATATTAAGGTTTAGATATGAGGTGTCCCCCTAAAGCTCATGTATAAGTGCAAAAAAGTTTAGAGGTGAAATGATCAGGTAATGAAAGCCTTGACCTAATCATAATCAGTACATTAATCTACTTGAATGGATTAACTGGGTGGTAACTGTAGACAGGTGGGGTGTGGCTGGAGGAGGTGGGTACCTGGGGGCATGACTTTGGGGCTTATATTTTGTTCCTGGTGAGTGGATCTCTCTGTTTCCTTGTTGCCCTGTCCTGAGCTGCTTTCCTTCTCCACACCCTTCTGCCATGATGTTCTGCCTCACCTTGGGCACAGAGCAATGGAGTTGGCTGTCTATGGACTGAAACCATGAACCCCAAAGAAACTTTTCCTCTTCTATGTTGTTTTAGTTAGGTCTTTTTGTCACAGTGGCAGAAAAGGCTGACAAGGCAGAAAGGCTGACTAACACATGCAGCTAAGAATACATTGTAAAAATACATTAAAAAAAAAAAAAAGAGTTAACAGAACTTAAAGTGGGAATAGACAAAGCAAATCCACAGCCAGACTGGAGATTTAGCGAATTTCTCACAGAAACAGAACACACAGATAAAACTTCACTAAGAGTATAAAATATTTTAACAATATGTTTAATCAATTGGACTTAATTGACATTTATCCTACATTATGAACAACAACACTCTTGTGAAGTACATACAGAACATTCACCACATAATATGCTGTGAAACAAATCTTAGCAACTTTCAAAACTCGGGTTGGGGGTGTAGCTGGGGTGGGTAGCTCAGTAGTAGAACCCTAAACTAGCATGAGGAGGCCATGGGTCCAATCTTCAACAGAGAATCAAGCCCGATTCTCTGACCACGGGGAATTATTATGTCAAAATCAATAATAGAAAGATAGCCAGACCTAGTGGCTCACGCCTGTAATCCCAGCAACTTGGGAGGCTGAGGCTGGAGGATCGTGAGTTCAAAACCAGCCTCACCAAAACCAAGGCACTAAGCAACCCGGTGAGACCCTGCCTCTGAATAAAATACAAAATAGGCCTGAGATTTGGCTCCATGGTTGAGTGCTCTTGAGTTCAATCTCTGGTACCCACCCCCAAAATAGAAAGATAAATAGAAAAATCCTCCAAATATTTGTATTTTAAGCAATTTGCTAAAACCATCTATTGGCCAAAGGAGGAATCACAAAATAAATTATAATTTTTGGACATCAATTATATCTCATGATATCTTACTAGAGAGTCAGGTAAAGTAATGCTTAGAGAATTTTATATTTAAATAAGTATATCAGAAAATAAAGTTTAAAAATAAGTGATGTAAACTTCAATCCCAAGAAGCTACAAAAAGGAACAAATTAAACCTAAGAAAAGCAAAGGAAAGGAAACAATAAAGAATAAGAGCAAAAATCAATGAAATTGAAAGCAAGTATAAAATCATAAAATCAACAAAATCCAAAGTTGGGTCTCTGAAAAAAATAATAAAATTGATAAATGACTAGCAAAATTGATGAATATAAATAAGGGTAAGAAACTAAATTATCAATATAAGTAACAAAAGAATTTTTTAAGCGAGAAAATTAATACAGCAAATATTTTGAAGATAATATATCTGAAAATAGGCAAATAATCTGAAAGATAAAATTTACCAATTCATATATTTATGTACTTATTATTACTTATATATTAATATATAATTATTTATTATTTATGTTATATATTTATATTATTTATAACTTAATGCATATTTGCTGTTATTATATTTTTAATATATATTTTGTCATGACATGATTCCATAATGAAAACCTTACCATACAGTTCCAAGCCTAGATGGGTTCACTGGAGAAAATCTTTAAAACTTAAGAAAACAGTAATAACTAATAACCAAACACTCTTCCCAGGGATAGAAAAAGAGTAATCACTTCCTAACTTCTTTTATGAGTACAGCATAACAATGATAACAATGATACCTGAGAACATTACAAGAAAGGAAAATTATAGGCTAATGTCTCTCATGAATATAGCTACAAGAAACCCTAAATAGGATTATGACAGATTGATTTGTATGATATATAAAAAGGATACTACATCACAAATAAGAAGTATTTATGACTACAGTTCAAGTTGTGGTTTAACATTTAAAAATTAGTCAATATATTTTGCCACATTTGCATAATAAAGAAAAACTAATATACAGAAAAAGCATTTAATAATATTCAACACTGATTCATGAAAAATGTCTAAGCATGTGAGGAATAAGAGGAGATTCCTCATTTTGATAAAACACTATTTTCTCCAAAATTCTATAGCTAATATTATTCTTTTTTTTAACATTTTAGTTGTAGTTGGACACAATACCTTTATTTTTATTTTTATGTGGTACTGAAAATCGAACCCAGCATCCTGCATGTGCTAGGCGAGTGCTCTATCGATAAGCCAAAACCCCAGCCCCTAATATTATTCTTAATTATGAAATTTGAATCCTTTACTCCTGAGATCAGATCCAGATATCAGCTATCTCTATGTCATTGGCATTTTACTGGAGTTTCTAGCCAGTGCATCGAGAAAGAAAAGGAAATAAAATTTTGAAATATTGGAAAGGAAGAAATAAAACTGTCAATATTTGTAGCTAGATGATCATATGCAAATCCAAAGAATTGATGAACAATTAGTATTTAAGAATGAATTTACCAGGATCATGGGATAGAAGATCAATATGCAAAAACACTAATGTATCTAAATAATAACAGCAAACAATTGGAAAATAAAATAAAATTAGTTTCCACAGTGAATGTATACACCTACACAAACACACACACACACACACACACACACAAATCCTATGAATAAATCCAATGAAAGTGTTCAAGCCCTCTAAACTAAAAACTACATAATATTTAAGATATTCTAAAAGAAAATCTATATGACTGAAGGGATCTACCATATTCATGGATTGGAAATCTCAGAGTTGTCAAAATGCCAGTTCTTCTCAAAATGACCTATAGATTTAATACAATCTCTGTAACAATCCAAATGAGGTCTTTTTTTTGTGTAAATCAACAAACTAATTCTAAAATTATAGAAATATAAAGGAACTATATAATAGCCAAGGCAGTCTTAACAGAGGACTTCTACTTCCAGATATCAAGACAGGATTAGGGCTATAGTTCAGTGATAGAGAAATGCCTAGCCTGCATGGAGCTCTGGGTTTTATCCCCAGCCTTGCAATAAATAAAAAATAAATTGTGTGTGTGGGTGTGGGTGCGCATGCGCGTTTGTACACGCGGGTATATATATGTCTATTTTAAATTTAATACTTGATTCAATTTGTAAATGTTGAACACCTAGTTTTCTTTTCTTGAAATGCCTTTGTATGACTTTGGCAGTAATGTTGGTTTTATAAACAACCTAGAAATTATTCTTGTGTAGGATAGTTTCATTTCTTCTTTGATATTTGTAGAATCTCCTAGTTCTCTTTACTTCTTCTAACCAAGATACACAAAGAGACTTGATTGCTTTGTCATCTGACCAGATGCAAGTTTTTCCCTGCAGGCTTGAACCCAAGCCCAGGGTTTGAATATTCCTAGAAACTGATATATTTATATAGGTTGTTACCTGAAATTCAGAAAGATCATGATTGCTGTCAAACATGTTAGAACCTAGCTCTACCCTGAGCTTAGTTTCTTAAGCCCTTATACTAACTCCATAGACTGAACCTCTCCTTGCAGACACTCCTCGGTAGAATATCGATTTTTCTGGCTGTCCAATGAAAAGATATGGGCAACACTTTTTTTAAAAATTTGTTTTAGTTGTAGATGAACATACAGTATCTTTATTTATTTTTATGTGGTACTGAGGATCAAACCCAATGCCTCACACATGTGAGGCAAGCGCTTCACCACTGAGCTACAGCCCCAGCCCAATACTTTTTTTTTTTTTTTTTTGTACTGAGGATTGAACCTAAGGGTCCTTCACCAGTAGATCTTTTATTATTTATTTATATCCCTTTTATTGTTTAATTATTTATTTTGGGCGGGGATGTTGGGGATTGAACTCAGGGGCACTCAACCACTGAGCCACATCCCCAGCCCTATTTTGTATTTTAGAGACAGGGTCTCATGGAGTTGCTTAGCGCCTCACTTTTGCTGAGGTTGGCTTTGAACCTGCAATCCTCCTGCCTCAGCCTCCTGAGCCTCTGGGATTGCAGGCAGAAATGCACCACTGCACCTGGCTGTTTATTTTTTTATTTTATATTTTGAGGCAGGGTCTTGCTAAGTTGCTGAGGGGCTCACTAAGTTGCCAAGGCTGGCCTTGAACTTGTGATCCTCCTGCTTCAGCTTCCATTGTCACTGGGACTATAGGCATGTGCCACCATGCCCAGTTGTTCTTTTTCTTGATTATGGTTGGTTACAGGAATGTATTTACTTTGCGACATAACCATTGAGTGTTACACTTAAAATTTATGCACTATGTGTAGGCATACTTAGTTATATACAATGCAACTGCAATTCAATAAACTTATTTAAACTTAAAAATTAATTTATAATCTTCAATAAGAAAAAAGTACTTTTCGGGCTGGGGCTGGGACTCAGTGGCAGAGCACTTGCATAGCATGGGTGAGGCACTGGTTTCAATTATCAGCACCACATATATATAAATAAATAAAATAAAGGTCCATCAACATCTAAAAAAAAGAGTATTTTTTAAAAAAGTAAAATGTACTTTTAAGTGTGCTTTTGAAACAGGGTTTTGATCATTTAAAGGTAACAGATTGCCACAGCTGGGTATGAACTAAGGTTCTTGTCTGAGAGAGGTATGGCAAATCCTCCTCCTTTTGCCTCCATTTACGATTCACACAAGAAGAATGAAGAGGAGTCCTGAACTCTTCCAAGATGTGTTGGCTGGTGGACTGGGGTGATCCCAAACAAAGTCTAATGTCAGAGAAAGGAGACCAGAGTCATGGAAAGAGAATTTGCTATACATGGAAGAAGGAGTTGGGTATATGGACCAACTCTAGCAATAGAAGCTAATCCCAGTCTAGCCCTCTCGTGGTTGATATGTACTGGGAAACATGGATTATGAGTTTGAATTAGATAGTTAAACAATGGATCTCTAAAATATCAGGGGGCTCAGTCAATCTTGCTATGACGCCTCCCTTCTCTTTCACTGAACATCCCTCAGAAGAGTCCCTTTCTTACTTCTAAAAAGACAGGGATTTTCTAGCTTGAATGCAATGCAGTCTCTGAGTTTCATTGGCCTTCGGGCTATGGCTGAATTCCAGCTCCACCAGCACATGGCACAGCTGAGTTCCTGCTTCACTGGTTCCTAGTGATGGTGGTGATGATAACATCAGCAGGAATGGAATTTGAGCAGGAGTATGACTCTGTGGAATCATTAGGGCCTAAGGTTATGGAGTCCCTGCTTGGACGTCCTGGCAATGAGAAAAAGAATGATATTAACTAACAGCTCAAGCAATTTTACCCCAGGACCTCTCCAGCTGAGCATAACACAGAAAATGCATGCTCTCCATTTCACAAGAGATAACTTTAATCTCAGGCATCAGGCCAAAGCAGCAGCATTTCAATTCCACTAATGATGGCACATGGCAATGATGGGAGTGTGGAGTGGTCCTTCCATGAATGATTGAGTTCTGAGCCTGCAGATTTCTGGCTTGGCAGGCCATGGCCTAAAGCCCCTACATTTTGCTTACTTGCAAAAATCCTGGATTTTAAGCTACCAAGATTAAGTTGGGAGTGTTAGTAGAAAACAGTTGTATTCATTAACTGGCGAAATCTGTGATCTCTGATTACCTTTGTGAGATTTTAGAAATATTTCAGAATGAAGGTCTAGGATGCAAGAAGTAATGAAGAAAAATAAAATAGTAAATATGTGGATACATATAAATAAAACTTCACTGCGTAAAACAGTAATAAAGTCTAGTGGGTTTTTCAAAGATTAAATTAAAACACATGGCAACAATCTCACACACACACACACACACACACACACATTCCCATAGCCAGTATTGCTTTATGAGGTCAGTTGACAGCTTATATATTGCTGCTTTGAAGGCAACCTGTCTCTTCTTCTCTGATTGAGTTTTCTTTCCTCCCTCCCTCCTTCCCTTCCTTCCTTCTCCTCCTTCTCCTCCTTTAAAAAACCCACAACTTATTATTTATTTATTTACTTATTTATGTAGTGCTGAGGATCAAACCCAGTGCTTCACACATGCTAGGCAAGCACTCTACCAGAGCCCCAGCCCCAGCCTTGCTTTGCAGTTTTAATATGATTTGTAGGTGTGGCTTTCTTTTTAATTTTTCTGCTTGAAGTTCATTGGAAATCTATAGTTTGACATCTTCATCAATTCTGGAAAACCATCAGTCATTATCTCTCTATTTTGCCTCTGTCCCATTCTCTCCCTCTGCTTTTGGGTTTTGTCTTGGATGTGTGTTGGGCCATCTCATGTTACCCTTGATCTTTCTTAATGTCTTCCACAGATCTTTATCCCTCTATAATGTTTCCTGGGCATTTTTCAGCTCTATCTTCCTGTTCACTGATTCTATTAGCACTTGCCTTCGGTTGGCTTTTAAACTCATTTATTGAGTTTCTAATTTTAGTTATATTTTTCATTTCTTGAAGTTATTTTTAGTCCCCTTTCCTATCTGCTTGGTTGTTCTTTAAAATTTCTCATATTTCAAATTGGTCTTTTATTTTTTAATGGACCTGAGATACACAGAACTGCATCAGTCATAATTCTTGGTCTACGGTTCATGCTTATCACTGGACATGAACCCCTTGCTTTCTGTGTGAATGTTATGTATGTATTTATAAAAGAATATAATGAGTACTGCTCAACCCGAAAGCTACAAGAGCTATTTCTCTGCTCTTCCCATCCAATGACTCTGTTTTTGCTCTTCCAAATTTGTGATTATTGTTCTCTTCCTTTGCATAGAGTTATTCAACACGCCTGAATATATGTTCAGTTTTTGTCATTTTTGAACTGAATGAAAAAAATATTATGGTACATATAATTTAGGGGATGTTAAAAATACTCAATGCTATATTAACTAAAATGTATCCCTATTTTTGCATGCTTTATGTAATATTCCATTGTGACTATTTTATGATGATTTTAGCCCTTCTGTTAGTAGACATTTTGCTTGTTTCTATTTATTTCCTACTTCAAACAGTGTTACTATATATATTCTTGTGTATATCTCATGATAAATAATATGAGCAGGAGTTTCCACTTGGTATGTAACTATGAGTGTCATGCTGAGTTGTAATATATGTAGGGCTATTGCTAGCTAATACATACCAGCAAAACTACAGGCTAGCACACAGTTTGATTGATTAAACATCTGTTCTGATTGATTATCAGCATGTATTGGTTATTAATACTTTGAATATTATCTTATAAATATCAAACTTTTCAAACCAATCATGAATTATTTAAAAATAGGTGTTCTAATTTATACCTCTACCAGATGTGTGTAAGAGATCCTATTGATTCACATTCTGTCTAATACTTGGAATGGTCAGATTTTCAATTTTTTGTGAATCTAATGGTATGCATCAGTATCTCATTCTGGTCTTAATTTGCGTTTCCCTAGTTACTAATAGTCCATATGTGTTTCCTGTAAGAATTCCCTGCTCATATGTGTCGCTCATGTAACATGTCTTTTTTTTTTTAATTTTTGGGTACTGAAGACTGAACTCAGGGGCACTTGACCACTGAGCCACATTCCCAGCCCTATTTTCTATTATATTTAGAGACAGGGTCTCACTGAATTGCTTACTGTGTTGCTTTTGCTGAGGCTGGCTTTGAACTTGCAATCCTCCTGCCTCAGCTTCCTGAGCTGCTGGGATTACAGGTGTGTGCTACTGCACCTGGCCAAGTAACATGTATTTTTTAAAGCTGATTTTGAGGAATTCATATAGAGAAATAAACAATTATTAATACTAATTCTTGGTCAGTTATACATATATTACAAAAATCTTCTCATTTATAGCTTGCCTTTCCCTTTATTTAATATAGTTAAATATATCCATCTTTAATATAGTTAAATATATCCATCTTTTTTTTGAGACAGGTTCTCTCTGAGTTGCTTAGGGTCTAGCTAAGTTGCTGAGGCTGGCTTTGAACTCGTGATCCTCCTGCCTCGGCCTCCGGAGCCGCTGGGATTACACTGTGCCACCAAGTCCAGCAACACATCTTTTCTTTCTTGGATAGTGCTTTTTTTGGTGCTTATTGGTGCTTGTTGTTTATAAGAAAATATTTCTAAACCAAGTTCAAAAGGATATTTGCCAGGTGTGGTGGTGTATACCTGTAGTCCAGCTACTTCAGAGGCTGAGACAGAAGGATCCCTTGAGCCCAGGGGTTTGAGGCCAGCCTAGGCAACACAGAAAGACCTCATCTCTTAAAAAACAAAAAAGGATATTTACCTAAACTTTTGTGATGGATAATTTTATGTCAACATAACTGTGCCTTGGAGTGCCTAAATATTTGGTTAAACATTATTTCTGGTATGTTTGTAAGGGTATTTCTGGATGAGATTAAAATTTGAATCATAAACTGAATACAGCAAATGGCTCTCCCTAGTGTGGGTGAGCCTCATCGAACCCATTGAAGGCCTAAGTAGAATAAAAAGGCTAAGAAATAATTCTTTCTCCCTGGGCATGTTGGCATACCCCTGTAATCCCAGCAATTTGGGAGCCTGAGGCAGGAGGATGGAGAGTTCAAAGCCAGACTCAGCAGATTAGCAAGGCATTTAGCAACTCATGAGACTGTGTCTCTAAAAAAATATTAAAAAAGGGCTGTGGGTCAGTGGTTAAGCACCCCAGGGTTCAATCCCTACTACAAAAAAAAAAAAAAAAAAATCTTTCTCTCTACCTGTCTTTAAGCTGGGACACGGGTCTTCTGTTTTTGAACTGAGAATGAAATGATACTAAGAGCTCTCTTGAGTCTCCAATTTGCTTTGTGCAGATTCTAGGACTTCTCAGCCTCCATAATCATGAGAGCTAAATCCTTATCATCTATCTATCCATTCATTCATTTGTCTACACACACACACACACTCACACACACACACACACACACACACACACCATTGCTTCTATTTCCCTGGAAAACCAGATTAATAAATTTCTATTAAGAACTTTGCATTTGACATTTAATTCATTAACCTGACCCAACTGGAGTTGAATTGTATATTGTGTGAAGTAGGGACCCAATTAATTAATTTTCCAAATGGATAATCATTTGTCCTCCTTTTTCTACTTATCTGCAATGGCCTCTCTGTCATACATCCAAAGTTTCATATATAAATCTGTTTTGAGCTCTCTAGTCTATTGTACTGATCGTTTTGTCTCTCCCAGCTAGCACAGACCACATGGTTTTGATGCTATATCTTCTGATATGTGATAGGGCAAATGACACCTCTTTAGTCTCCAGAAGTATTTAGAGTAATTAATGAGATCTCTTAGTACCCAGTGTGAAGCTTTTAATACCATTTCAAATTAAAAGCAACCTGGATTCTTGGAAGAATGGCTATTTTCAGGTCTGGTACAGCAAATGACAAAATGAGTTGAAATATTTTCTTATATTATGAAGCAAAGAAATTACCAAATGTTTCTGGGTGTATGAAGGACCCAGCAGCCAACTTAAAGACACTACCTTTGGCCATAAATGGGGAAAATAGAGCATAAGTAGAATTGAAGCCGAGCATTAAGGAGGTTTTCTTTCATTACTGTGAGTTTGGCTATCAGCAAGAGGGCCTTGGGGCAGCTACCCCCTCTAGCCTATCTATTGTGTAATATGTCAGGAACTGCACATGGGTAAACTATTCAGTGACAATAATAGCCCAAGGAAATAATAATCTTTGTTCTTTAGTTGGGCAGAACTGAAAAACATCTCCTGACTAGACTATTAGGATCAGATATGCATCTTCTGGCCCATCCAACATGAGGAGGCGCCCACCAGTCTGGTTACCCATCACATACTGTAAGGAGGTTATATAAACCACTCTGAAATCAGCTTCCTAGCAAGATGAATTCTGTCCCAAGAATCCTCTGTCTTCCTGTCTAGCTGGATTTTCAAATAAAGTTGACTTTCTTACCTGAACAACTTATTTTATTTTATTTTGGTACTAGGGATTGAACCCAGGGGTGCTTAACTGCTGAGCCACATCCCCAGCCCTTTTTTATATTTTATTTAGAGAAGGGATCTTGCTAAGTTACTTCAGGCTTCACTAAGTTTCTGAGGCTGGCTGGGAGTTTGTGATCCTCAGACTCCCAAGCCACTGGGATTATAGGGTACCATGCCCAGCAACAACTTATTTTTTATGTAATTGGCCTGTTGTATGGTGAGCAGTTGGGCTTGGGTCCCATAATGGAATAAAAGCTTCAATGGATCAAAATACACCAAATACGTTTAAAATGATACTAAAAAAGCCCTTATTACTCTATAGCCTATATCCCCTCTTTGGAATATGCTAGGGAACCAAGTTGTTATTTTTATTTTATTTGGGGTTAAAAAAGACATCATAAAGTACATGTTAAATGTTTAGAATTTTTATCTTTTTTTTTTCAGTTGTAGATGTACACAATTCCTTTGTTTTATTTTTATGTAGTGCTAAAGGATGGAACTCAATGCCTCCTCACACATGCCAGGCAAATTGTTCTCCACTGAGCCACAACCCCAGCCCCTAAAATTTTTACTTTGTTGCTATTACTTTTGTTTTGAAACAGATTATGCTGTGTTGTTCAGGCTGCCCTCAAACTTCTGGGCTCAAGCAATCCTTCTAGCTGTCTCCTGAGTAGCTGGACTGTATAGGCCTGCACTATCATGCCCAGTGTATAGATTTTAATAAGTATAATCTAAAGTTTGATTTTTTTCTTATGTGTATGTGGTACCTGGGGTTGAACCCAGGAGCCCTGCTGAGTTACATCCCCAGCCCTTTTAATTTTTTATTTTGACACAGGGTCTCACTAAGTTGCCCAGGTTGGCCTTGAACTTGTGACCCTCCTGCCTAAGCCTGGAGAGTAGCTGAGATTTCAGGCAAGTGCCATTATTCCAGGCTTAAAGTAAAATCCTAGAGGTAAGATTGATGAGAATTTTAGTTTTATTTTTTATTTTTATTTTATTTTTTAAACAAAGTCCTCACACCCAAGACTTCTTTTTTTTTTTTAAAAAAAAAGAGGAAAGACACAGAGAGAATTTTGATATTTATTTTCTATTTAGTTTTCGGCGGACACAACATCTTTGTTTGTATGTGGTGCTGAGGATCGAACCCGGGCCGCACGCATGCCAGGCGAGCGCGCTACTGCTTGAGCCACATCCCCAGCCCAAATTTTACTTTTATATACATCCAAAAGAAGACATAGAACAATATTTTTCAAACCTTTATGGGGATGGAATCATCTGTTGAATTGGTTAACATGTAAATGGATTCAGTAGGTCCATGCTGGGATTTCAGATTCTGTATTTCTTTCTTTTTTTAAATATTTATTTCTTAGTTGTAGGTGGAGACAATACCTTTATTTTATATTTTATGTGGTGCTGAGAATTGAATCCAGTGCCTCACGCATGCCAGGTGAGCGCTCTACCACTGAGACACAAGCCCAGCCCCAGATTCTGCATTTCTAACAAATCCTGGGTGATGCTTGTGAACCCCACTTTGTGAAGCTAGGATATATGATTCTATGTAGCATATAACAGGAGTTCTTCTTTTTTTAATATTTATTATTTAGTTGAACACAATACCTTTATTTCACTCATCTATTTTTATGTGGTGCTGAGGATCGAACTCAGGGTCTCGCAAGTGCAAGGCCAGCACTCTACCACTGAGCCATATCCCCAGCCCCAAGAGTTCTTCTTCTTCTAATTTAAAAAAAATATATATATATATATATATTTTAGTTGTAGTTGGACACAATACCTTTATTTCACTTATTTATTTTTATGTGGTGCTGAGGATCCAGGGTTTCTCATGTGCTACCGCTGAGTCACATCCCAAGCCCAGGAGTTCTTCTTTTTATTGCTGCATGATTTTTCTACTATATCATTATTTCATAATTTATTGACTTATTTTCCCCATTGGTAGACATATTTGTTTTTTCCATCATGGGGCTATTGTGAAATAAGTTGCTATGGATATTCTTGTACCTGTCTTTTGGTAGACATATGCATTCAATTTGAGGCAGTATGTTTCTAGGAGTAGAATTGCCGAACCATAGGGTAGCACATTTTTAGCTTTAGTAGATGCTGCCAGTATACCAAAATTGTGGTACTATTACACTCTTACCTGCAATGTATAGTTGCTTCCCATTTTACCAATACTTGGTACCACTGATCTTTATAAATTGTAGCATTCTGTTGGATGTATGGTGGGATCCTACTTAGATTTTAAATTCAATTTCTTTCATGAGTAATACTATTGAACACCTATTTTTATGCTTATCAGCCAGTTGTTGATCCTCTTTTGAGAAGGTTCATTTAAGGTATTTTGCTCATTGCAATTTTGAACTTGTTTCCTAATGGTTTGTGGGTGTTCTTGATATATTCTGGACATTAGTTCTTTATTTTTTTTAATTGGTGCACTATAGTTGTACATATTGTTGGGATTCTTGTTACCTATTTGTGCATGCACACAATGTAACAATATAATTTGGCCAATATCACTGCCCAGCACTCTCCCAACCACAAGACAGGAGTTCTTTAAAATTTTTTTTAGTTGTAGATGGACACAATACCTTTATTTTATTTATTTATTTATTTTTATGTGATGCTGAGGATCGAATCCAGTGCCTCACACATGCTAGGCAAGCACCCTACCACTGAGCTACAACCCCAGCCCCAGATGAGTTCTTGATTAGATTGTAATTGCAAATATTTTTTCCCGGCCTTTGGTTTTTCACTCTCTTAATGGTTTCTTTTAATGAATATAATTGTTTAATTAAAAAATTATTTCTGATACTGGGGATTGAGCCCAGGGCATTTTACCACTGAGCTATATCCCCAACCCTTTTTATTTTTATTTTGAGACAGGCTCTCTCTAGGTTGCTTAGGGGCTTACTAAGTTGCTGAGGCTCCCTCAAACTTGCAATCCTCCTGCCTCAGGTTTCCAAGAGGTTGGGATTACAGGTGTGCACCACCATGGCTGGCATAATTGTTTAATTTTTATAAATCCAATTTGTCAATATATCCTTATATGGTTAGCACTTTTTGCATCCTGCTTGCGAAATATTTGTCCACTCCAAGGTCATAAAGGTGTTCTCCTGTGGTATTTTCTTGTGGAAGATTTAATGTTTTGCCATTCACATTTGGTCTATGATCTATTTTGAATTGCTTTTTTTGTTTGTTTTTTATTTTCCTTCCACTTTTTGAGGTCAAGGTTCATTTATTTCCCTCTGATTCATTGCTTTTAAAACTGGAAACTAAAGGAATGAATATTTTTCCTGCTTTTCCTGTATGAACTGTATATTAAGGTAATAAAACAATTGAGGAAGTTTCTCTTTATGTAAGTGTTCCAGCCAATAAATGAAGAGGGAATTATATAATTGGTACACCATTATTTTGCAAACTCTAATGCAAAAAGGAGACATTATAAAAAGAGAGACAACTAGATATGGTGTATCTACTAATGAAAATATGCAATACCACCTATGAAGAAATTCCTGCTCCAGAATTGAACCAGCATCTGATTGAAGCTCTAGATCTAATTACCCATATATGGAAAATATAGGGGATAAGTTGTGCACAGTGGTGCACACATATAATCTCAGCTAGTTGGGAAACTGAGGCAGGAGGATACCAAGTTCAAGGCCAACCTGAACAATTTGGTGAGACCCTGTGTCAAAACAAATTAAAAAATAGAAAGGACAGGGGATGTAGTTCAGTGGTGGAGTGCTTCTGGGCTCTGTATCCAATAGTAGAAGTAAAAAAGGGGTGGGGATAGAGGGGATAGAGGAAAAACAATAACTCTACAGACAAAATTCAAAATATATAAAATGCTCAGGATAAACAATCTGACCTCTTCAACAAATAAATTTGCTATTAAAAGAAAAGGAGAGAGAGACTATATATTTTTTTAAAAATAGTTTTTAGTTGTCAATGGATTTTTAAAAATTTATTTAGTGCTGAGGATCAAACCCAGGGCCTCACACATGCCAGGCAAGTGCTCTACCACTGAGCCACAACTCCAGCCCCCTAGATTTTTTAAATGGTACCAACTGATTACAATGTATGAGAAATATTAGGGAAATATAACTGAATATTTGATAGCTATTTGAGACTAATGAAAATATGCAATACCACCTATGAAGAAATTCCTGCTCCAGAATTTATTTAGATGTGGTTATGATACTGTATAATGTTTAACAAAATAGTTCTTGTATGTACATACTAAAATATTAATAAAATATTATGTCTAGGCCTTGCTTCAAAATAATATAAAGAGAGTACAAATGGAAGATACAGATTAAACAATACTGGCTGCAGGTCTATAATCATTGCATTTGGGTAACAGACATATGGTATTATACTATTTTCCCCTTTTTTGTTATATGTTTAAAAATTTTCATGAGAATATTAAAAAGTGTCTTAGTCATTCTTGGCTCTTAACTTTTCCATATTAATTTTAGAATCAGGTAATCATGTAACATGACATTTCAACTGAAATTGCATTAAATCTAAGGATCAATATGGGAAGAATTACATCCCTATGAAAATTATAGTTTTTTTTAAATCAATGTGAAATATCTCTTCATTTATTGTCTTTTTTTGGGCGTGGTGGTGGTGGTGGTTACCAGGGATTTAACTCAGGGGCACTCAACCACTGAGCCACATCCCCAACCCTATTTTGTATTTTTATTTAGAAAAGGGTCTCACTGAGTTGCTTAGCACCTTGCTTTTGCTGGGGCTGGCTTTAAACTTGCAATCCTCCTACCTCAGTCTATCAAGCTGCTGGGATTACAAGCATGTGCCACCACAACTGGTACCATTTACTGACTTTTTAAATGACATTCAGAGTTTATAGTTTTATGTACCTTTTATTAGATTTGTCATTAAATATCTGACATTGTTGTGGCTATTGTAAATGATGCACTTTAAAACTTACACACATTTAGTTAGAGGTGGTGCCGCACACCCATATTCCCAGCTACTTGGCTGGGATTATAGGTGTGAGGCTGAGACATGAGGATCACAAGTTCAAGGCCAGCCTGGAAAATTCAGTGAGATCCTGTTTTAAAATAAAATAAAAATAGGTGGGGATGTAGCTCAGTGATAGAACACTTATCACGTGTCAGGCCCTTGGTTCAATCCACAGTCCTGCAAAACAAAAGCAAAAACAGAACACAAAAAGGAAGAAAAGAAAAAATTATATATTTTAACAAAATAATTTTAGCCAATTAGAAATAAAATGGAACTTTATGTGATTGAGAGGGGTCTCCAAAAACTTTACAATAAATATCATCCTAAAGAAGAAAAATCAAAAGCACTAAAATTGGGCTGGGGCTGTAGCTCAGTGGCGGAGTGCTTGCGTTGCACTTGTGGGGCACTGGGTTTGATCTTCAGCACCACATAAAAATAAACAAATAAAATAAAGGCATGCTATCCATCTACAACTACAAATTTTTTTTTTTTAAAACAGCACTTAAGTTATGGAAATAACTTTTTAAAACTTTTTTTTTAAAACCAGCTATCTGGGTATTCCTTAATCCAAGCAAGTTGACACATTAAAATTAAGCATTACACTGATTCTTGTTCATGGAGTCAAGTTTTTTTTCCTGTGTTCATTTTCTTTGAAAATTTATCTGTGGAAATAATTTGAGGCCTGAGATGACCATGAGTTCTTTTAAGAAAGATTTACTTTTGTTTCTGCCAGGCACCTGAGGCACTATCATTCTGGGACCATTTTATACTAAATTCTTGGTTTGAGTTTTTCTAGCTCTCCTAGGTCTGCTGAATTGGGCTGCATGTGGTGTGAGACCTAACTTGTAGTTATGGGTCTTCAGGAGGTGATTGTTTCCTCTGACACTCATTGCTATTGCCAACATCAAAACAAGCTATTTTCTTGCAATTTTCCATGGGTAGGGATGGGCTGAGTTTTTTTTTTTTTTTTCTAGTTCTCTTGTACATTGAGAATATAGCCCCTTGGGGGTTCTTTGTTCTGATTAAGGAATATTTGACCCCCTTGGGCAGACTCTAGGTCTTATCTTTTTTCTCTTATGCCCTAAGAGATCATGACAACTGATGGTAAATTTAATTTGTCATCAGATGTTCTTGTATCAGTTATTTATTGCCATGATATTGGTGGCATAACACACCATCCCAAAACTCAGTGACTTAAAGTGACAAGCACTTATTACTGCTCAAGAGTTTTCAAATTGGCTTGATGATTCTTCCTACTCAGCTGGCTTCACATGTGTCTGCAGTCAGTGTGGCCATAAATATTTCTGCTGCTTGTGGCTGGACTCTGTTGTGTGTTTACAGGTCAGCTGCTCTAGGCTGGCCTTCAGCGTTCTTGGTTGGAATGGTTGGGATGACATAGCTCTTTTCTACCTTGTCACTCATTCTTCAGTAGGCTTTCTTAGGCTTGTTCACATTGTGGAGGCAGGAGACCAAGAGAAAGAGGAGAGGTGTGCAAGTCTTTTAGTGGTTAGGCTTAGAACTGGCACATTGTGACTTCTACGGTTTGTATTGGCCAAATCATGTCAGAAATCCCCCCAGATTTCAGGGGAGAAAAAACAAAGTCCACCTTTCAATCAGAGAGTTAGTTACAAAGTCAAATGGCAAAGGACATGAATTCAGGGAGAGGTGGAGAATTGGTGCTCTTTTTGCAACTTATTTGTCATAGCCCCCACTTCTAAAGTTGGCTTCAGTTCCTTCCTTTCTTCTTTGGTTCTGCCTTCATTTAGATTTAAACTGGAGTGATTCTTCTTCTTCTTCTTTTTTTTTTTGCCAGCACACTGATGTATTTAAGAAGACTTTAAAAAGTCTTATCTATCATTTATCATGTTTTCAGCAGGATCAACCAAGACACTTGGTCTCTGTCATGCTGCTTGATTGACACTTTGGTGAGTCTCTGTCTTTGTACCTCTGCAACTCTCCATCTGAAATTCTCTCTTCCAACCTTTGAGACTCTACTCAAAAGCCTCCTTTATGCTTCTTTGACTGCCTCTCTTCACCTAGACAGAGCTGACTATTGCCTCTAGACTCTAAAAGTATTCTGTGCCCACTTCTGTTAAGACATAGAATTCCTAATGTAGCAGTCATAAATTACAGAGTCCCTTGTTCAAAAATTATTAAAAAATTTAAGATAATGACAGCAGAGCACTAAAACAAGAGTGTGATCCTTCTAAGTATGGGGTCCTTTTAAGTAAGGGTTTGACCATAGGTCAAACTCCAGTGAAGCTGGCTCAGATAGTCATTATTGATTAACATCTCCTTTGTCTTTAAGAATCACCAGATGGGTGTTCTTTCTAAGGTAATCCTGTTTGATTAATCATTATGTCCCAAGAGGCTAGCAAGGTGCCAGGGATGATCAGTCAATGTTGTTGAAGGAACAAATGAAAACTACATTAGGTTGTCAATTTAAAAACACAACTCTTTGATAACAGCTTTAAGAGAAAAGTAGAAAAGCCATAGCAAATGTCCCCATCTATTGTAAGATGCTTTCCAGTTTCAGAATGGTTAACAAAATATACATGTTGGAACTGACAAAGCATGATGGTGTCTTTTAGCATCCTAGATGATGAATTTTTCTCTCTTTCTTTCTTTCATACTGACACTTGAACTCAGGGGCACTTTACCACTGAGCCACATCCCCAGCCCTTTTTATTTTTCATTTTGAGACAAGGTCTTGCTCAGATGCTGAGGCTGGCCTTGAACTTACTGTTCTCCTGCCTCTGCCTCCTGAGTTGCTGGGATTATAGGCATGCACAACCGCACCGACTAGATGATGACTTTCTTATACTTCATGGAAAGTGAGATGTTTCTTTCAATTCCAAGGAGTTTCTGGGACTAATTTCCTATCCTATTTTCTCTGACATTTACTCTTTACTGACCGATTCCTGGGCTGGGAACTGTAGCCTTAGCACACGATTCAAGGGAAAATGTCCTATATTGTAGGGTAGGATAGTTGAACAAACTGCTAATCTCCCACTAAGATTTCTCAGTTTCCTTTGAGAGAAGGACTCTCTAAGCTCCTTTATGTAATGTTGCACCTTTCAACATCTCCCTGGGACTTGGCTCCCAGTTCTAACTCTTTTGGGCCTGTGGCTTCTACTTTCCGTACCTCAGTTTGCCGTTTTATACAGGAATAAGAGGCAGTGACTCCAAAGGGATACGGAGAGAAAGGAGGTGTTATGGGGAACATTGAATCAGAACAACTCCAGGGTCTCTCCCCAGAGCGATGCGCGGT
Source organism: Marmota flaviventris (assembly GCF_047511675.1). Classification (NCBI taxonomy): domain Eukaryota; kingdom Metazoa; phylum Chordata; class Mammalia; order Rodentia; family Sciuridae; genus Marmota; species Marmota flaviventris. Next base: position 26,057,075 of record NC_092507.1, on the reverse strand, counting down.
CTCCCAAGCCTCTCAAACCCACGCCTCACCAATTCAAGTTTTCAAAACCAGAAAAGGTGGAGGAAGAGAGCTTTAAGGACGCACACGGCCCTCCACCCCAACTTTCACACCCACCCAGGAAAGTCAGAATCCAGAGCCAGCCCCTCCTCCACATCATCAGCCCCTCCCCCTGCGGCTTCCCCCACGAGGCCCCCTCCCCCCATTACAGCATCGTTCTGGGCGCCAAGACGGATTCTAGCCAGGGACTGCTGCAGTCAGCTCTCCGCCTCTCCTGGCTCCTGCAGCTTATGTACTGGCTCTGCAGCCACCGGCTGTGCTTCGGACAGTTCCCTTTCCCTCTCCCACCCCGCCCCCGCCATGGCACAGCTCCTGGCTCTGGGCCCAGAGGTGGGCGGACACAGTGGGTACGGGTGGGGGCCCCAGCAAAGGCCGCAGGTATAGCGGGGTTCTCCTTCTACACTGGGGATGCCTCCACTGTGCAGAGTGTGGGTGGGGGACGCCTGTCAGTGGCCCTGAGACCGGGCACAGCGCCTCATCTTGGCAGGGCTGGGGCAGAAGAGGGGGGCTTCCTGAACCAAGCCCAAGAGCTGAAGTCGGGGAGCAGACCTGGAAAACCCGAAGGAGAGTCTCCTAAGGGGACGTGTCGGGATAGGGGCTATGTGTGACATTCAGAGTGTGACTATGCCTCGGTGGGGCAGGAGACCTTGAATGTGAGACTGTGACTGTCTCCCCAACCTCCCGGCTCTGGGCTTAGGTCCCTGTGCCTAAATCGGCTGTGGGTGGCAGTGACACTGTTATGTGCCCGTTTTGGGTCCTCGGTGGACACTGCTCCCGCGGCCCCTAGTGAGCGGGATCTTATTGGCACCCTAGGCTGGGCCTCCCCAGCGCTGTCGCTCAGCTCGGCGGGTGCTCCTCGTGGACCCGGTGGCCGCCCGGTGGCCGCCCGCCGGCTGCGACCTGGGCCCTCCTGGGTCCGGTGCGGGGGCGGGGAGCTTGGTCCCCCTCCCTCCCCTCGGCTCCCAGCTCGGCCGCCCTGCGCGGGGGCGGGGGCGGGGGCGGAGCGCGCGGGCGGGATCCCCCCGCCTCCCCTTCCTGGTCCCCGGGAAATCCAGCCTCCGTGGCTTGGCCGCCTCCCGCTCCCGCGCCCGCTGCCGCTCGGCGCTCGCTCGGGGCTCCGCAGCCGGCGCGGCCCCTCCGCTGGGGGCTCCGCAGTGCCGGGTCCCGGTCCCTGCTCTCACGGCCGTCGCCGCAGCGCCCCCCGCCCGGGCCGCCGGCACCATGTAACCCGGCCGGAGCCGGAGCTGGGCCAGGTAAGCCGCCGGGAGGGGTGGGGACAGGGCTGCACTCGCCGCGCCCTCTGCAGCGCCCCCCAGGCTCGGCCCTGCTGCGGCCCGGGCGCCGCCCACGCCCCGGGCTCCGGCGGCCGCAGCTCCGGCCCCGGAGGGGGGAGGGGCTGGGCCTCCTCCGCGGCCCCCGCCCCCGCCCCCGCCCCGGCCTGGAGGCCCGCGGGCCTGACCCGAGGGACGCGCGGGGGACCGCACGGACCAAGGACCCGCTCTCCGGGCCCGGGCCGTGCCTAGCCGGTCAGCCCCCGCCCAGCCCTTCTCGGGCTGGAGGCTTGGATCTGGGAGGGAGTAGCTGGTTGGTTGTGGGGGGAAGTCGTGATGTTGGGGAGATCCGGAGAGAAGTTTCCTCTGCAGGTGTGAGTGCGTGTCACTGTGTGTCTGTGGTGAGTGTGTGAGTGTGTCATCGTGTGGGTCTGTGGGTGATTGTGTGGCAGTGAGTGTATGTCACTGTGGGTGAGTGTGTGTGCATGCAGTGATTGTATGCAACGAGGGTGTTACTGTACATGTGTCTGTAGACGTGTGTGAATGAGTGTGTGTGTTACCACTGTGTGTGGCTGTGTATGTTTCTGTGAGTGTGTGTGCCCGTGTGTGCGTCCTGTGTGGCTGACTGTAAGGGTCCGGATATCTGTGGTCTGCGTGACTGAGTGTGTGTGTGTGTGTGTTGGCTGTGTGAGAATGTATCTGAGCAGGGTTCACTCTGAATCGCCCACACCTGGTCTTTGCCATCCTGTCCCCCCACATCACCAAGTCTTGGTGGGATGTGGCACCTGGAACAGGGAAATCAGACTTCTGAGAGGTCAGATCATCCCTTCTCTCTAGGGACTCCTTATCCTGGACTCAGACAAGAGCCTCATGACACTCCCTACATTGGTCTCCACATTCACCTACCTTGGGGCATCTTCTGTGGTGCTACTGGTTGTGTCCTTCCTGCATGCAGGGCTCTGCTGGTGGTGGTGGTGGGCCTGGAGCTGAAGACTGTGTGCCTGTATGTGCTGTTTCTCCTTCTTGGGGCCTGGGAGCTTGTGTCACCTCAGGCCCTTTAGAGCCAGAAGCTGAGGAGGCCAGGTGGAAGTGTCTGGTCTATTGTTAGTCATCAGAGCAGGTGGCTCTCTCCCAGAGTTCCAAGCCCCAAATCTCTAAGTTCTGGGTCATTGGTTCAACCCACTGGCTCCAGGTGTGTCTGTACTGAGCTCCTTGAAGTAATAATAATACAACGCCTCTGTATCAGTCCAGGACTTTTGAAAATGCTCTTCTCTCAACTCTTTATTTCTCCAAAAGCCTTGAGGAACAGGCAGGGCAGGTATCAGGTTAAGCCATATGAAATTTCCAATATCCATGGTTCTATTTTAACCTACAAAAACAGCCATTTCACATGTGTCAAGCTAATATAATGCCAATTCACAGATGAGAATGTTGAGGTTTGAGAGATGAATTCCATTTCCCACAATCACACATTTCTAGTCAGTGGTACAGAAAGACTCCAACTTATCTTTTGTTGACCCAAGGAACTGAACTGGACCAGGTTTAGAGAGTGGCACTCCTTGTTGTGTGCTCTCTGACATTGGGGGCATTGCCCTCCACCTCTGCCCAGCATTTCCTGAATGCTGGGGCTACTTGTGCACCCAGCTGCCAATGCCTAAAAGGGAGAGAGGGAGAAAAGAGGGAAGGGAGGGAGAGGCTTCGTGAGTTGGCAGTGAATCAGGGTCTAAAAAGGGAGCTGGGAGGGCTAGGGTGGCAGGTGTTTCTAAAAGGAACATGAACATAGGATGAACAGCCTCAGACACAGCCCCCGCATCCCCACCCCCACTGCCCCACTGATCTGGCAGGCAGTGCCCATCGCCTTTTGTGCCAGGGGGCTTATGTCCAAAGAGTGAGCTTATATGTAGTTATACAGAATGATGGCCATTGAAGGAATCTTAGAATTGACATGGTCCAACCTCTTAATTACACACTGGGGACCCTGAAGCCAAGAGAAGGGAGCGGACCTGCCCAAGGTCACAAAACAAACTTGTGGGTCCCAAGGCTAGCCTTAGCCAAGGAACTTTCTAACCCCCCAGGTGGCCTTCTATTCCTGAACTCCCCACCCCCATCAAAGCTGAGTATAGGGGATTTGGGGAGAAGTAATGAAGATTCAATATCTCTAAGGCTGTAGACCCTTTAACCTGGGACTCCTTTCCAAAGATATTCCTGGGGATGGGGATTTCTAGCCATACCTGCTGCAGAGGCAGGCCAGGGCTAGTCTGAGTTCCTGCTGGTAAAGGGGCTGGAGCTGCTACAGGCCTTAGTCCTAGACATTCTGTGTCAGTGCCTGCTGTCAGCAGCTGCCTGGCACCTCACATGTCCTCCAGCTGATGTTGGGGCCTGAGCTGGCTGAGCTTCCCACTGCCCCCCAGTTTCTGGTACATTTTGCCTCTAGCTGGGCTGACACTTCGTTGGTTTCTGATAGGTAGAAAAACTTCTGGGGCTTATCTGATTTAGGGAGGGTCTATAGTTACTTCTAAAACCTTTCTGATTCAATCTTCCAGGAGTTTAGGGCATATGATGATTATGATTGTCCCTATTTTATAGGTGAGGGGACGGAAATTCAGTGAGAGGTTTCCTATTTGGTTGGTTGGTAGGAGTGAGGGGATGAGGGAACAAATAACAGGAGCTTTTGTTGAAAGGGGCTTCCAAAGACCTCCTCCAGTGTCTTACATCCCCATGGTCAGGAAACCTTCCCAGATTCTGATATCATTCCCACTTCGTGGAGTCAAAGCTTTGTCTCCCAGTGGGGGGTAGGAAGAACAGCTGCGTACCCTCCTCTATGGAAGCATTATGTCTCAATTCCCTCTTTATCCACCCCCCTTCCAGTCTGAAGGCTGCTGGCTCAGCGGGCCTCCTGCCGTCTGGGGAGTCTGGGTTTGAGCTGGGGTGAGGCGGTGGCACCATCGTTATGGTAACGAGCTGCCAGCTCATCGTTGCTAATAACTTGTCAGGCCCCTGGGCTCTATGCAGCATCCCTTCCCACCAGTCCTTCTTCCCATGTCACAGACAGAAAAAGTGAGGCTGTGAGGGAGGGGCCTAGAAAGAAAGCAATCTGGGGAGGTAGGTGGCCTTTTCCTTGGGACTGTAGTTAGAGAGCAAAGGACAGGGAGGAGAGGTTGCTTGGTTCACACATATAGTCACACAGTTTGATTGCATGGGCTGGTAACATGTGAATGCACTCAGAACATTTTCCTGTAAACTTGTACATGCTAGCTGACATGTTCATGTACTTTCACATAGCAGCCCACAGGCAAGCATACTCCAGGCATCAGAACATGCTTGTGCATGAGTACTGCCTCTGCCATCTGTACATAAGGCACCCAAGAAATCTGGGTTTGTGGGGGTGTCCAGGTATGTGGGTGGGGATCTGATCTTTTTCTGATGCAGCTTCAAAGTGTCTTGTTAACAAAGGGACAGAATGGTCCCAGGGTTCCTTCTTCTCCCTTCCAGTCAAGAGCTCAGAATGGGAGTGGGCTGGGGACAGTGTGGGGGGCCCAAGCTCTTCGCTCCCAAAGGCCTCTGCCTCTGTGCCCTTTGAGTTCAGGTAGCCCCTGCCCCCCTCACTCCGTTATTTCTCATCCTCTTCTCTTCCTGTGTGTAAATATTAAAGAGCTGAGCCTGCAGGGCTGATGTAGACATGGGGAGAGAATGAAATTAAAAAGGATTCCCTCGCCCCCAACCCGACACCCCCGCCCCACAGTCCCCCGCTCCTGCCTCCTCCCCTCTCCCCTCCCCTCACTCAGTGCTTCCACATTCTCTCCTCCCCCCAGTCCAGATGGGAGCTGGCTCCTTCAGAAAGGGGGCTCAGAACAGGGTGTGGGGAGCTACCTCTTTCTGCCTCCCCCCAGCACATCTGCCTACAGGGCTGGGAGCCCCCACGTGAGTATTTCTTTTATTTTGGGGGTAGTGGTTAAGAAGGAAAGTGTTTTTTAGAACAGCTGTGAGTGGCGTTGAGAGGCTCAGGGCTGAAAGGAGGTGGGTGGGGTCCTGTCTCTAGGCTCCCTCCAGAAAGCTCAGGGTCAGGGTTTCTTTCCACTCTTGGGACGTAAAGGGAAGGGAGGGGTATCAGGTGCCCCCGGTGGTTGGAAGTGAGTGTGGGAGAGGTAGGGGAGAGGGGCTTTGGCTCTAAAGAAGGTGTGTGGTGGGGAAAGCCTGCTCCTTCCTGGCATCTTGGGTCTCTGGAGGAGCCGGAATGTCACTGGGAGCTGTCCCGAGTGCTGAACTGGGTTCTATAGGATTTGCTGCTTAGGAGCTATCCCGAGTGCTGAACTGGGCTACGTTCGGGACAAGGATGAAAAGGCGGCCGGACAGTGCTGAGGGCTCCCTAGAAAATTTCTCCCAGATGACCCACTTTCCAAGGGCAGAGTCCTTGGGTAGAAATAAATATTCTGGGGTCCCGTCCGTGGATTTAGGCCTCACAGTTGTTAGTGGTATTTGGAAAAGGGACTTCCCTTTCCCTGTTTGCTCACCCCCTTCTTCTAAAACCATCCTACAGTTCTGAGGGGAGGCGGGTAGGGATGGAAGATGAAATTGTAGCTGTGAGATCTCTTCCCCTGGGGAAATTTTTAGTGCAACAAGCTTAGGGGTACTTTCACCAGCCTCTCTCCTACTGGGTTCCAAAAGTTCAGGCTCAAGGCAGTTCTAGGTTAAGAGAACTTGGGTCTTGCTGGTTACTCCTGGTGTGGACAGCACTCAGGAGTTCAGGATGATTTTGTTGGTATCCTCATGCTCATCATACTTTGGAATTCAGGACAGGGACGCTGAAAAATTCTGCAAATCTCTCTTGTGCTCTGCCCATCCCCAGCCCTAGCTCAGAGCAGCATTTGGGAAAGACTTTTGTTGGGGAGGAAGATTTCTAAGCAAAGGAATCAAGGAGTGGGTGGGGTTGTTCAGTGCCATGGAGAAGAGAAGGAGGAGGCTACTGGAGACAGGGCAGTAGGAAAAGAGGAAGATCTGGAGGAGTTAAAATATTCAAATTGAGGGATGAGCTCTGGGTTTCAGTCCTTAGTTCCCTGGGTATCTTTTCCCCACTAACCTACGGTCAGGGTCATTGCAATTATCTGAGTTCTTCTGCTTTGTCTTCGTAACTGTGAAGGGACTAGAGCTAGGAGTTATTTCTCCAGGTCCCTTCCCTTGTCCCAGGGGGATGAGAGCCAAATGTCAGGACATGCAGATGAGATTGTGGGGGAACAACAGGCAGGAGGGGGTGATGGCAGCTCACCTCCCATCCTCAAGAGCACAATCAAATATTCAAATAGGATCCTTCTTAGAGGGAGAGGAAGGAAAGAATTTCCAGATGGTACTGGGCAGAAATTGGGTGTGGTGGGGAGTTAAAGACGAGGGAGAGATATCTAGGGGATCTCAAACTGAACCAGTTCCTTCCTTCCCAGATGTGACTTCTAGTTAATAAGGAGCCCTTCACCCATCATGTTTTTGATGTAACTCATCAAGATGATTCCTCCCTTCTCTGGCTGCTTGAGAGGAGCTGAGTTTTCTTATGCTGTGGGTGCTGGGAGGTGGTAGGTGTGGGTGTGGGTGCCTGTTTGGGGAGGGGAGGTGTTTGTGCTCTACTCAGCTCCCTTGGTTACATAACAGCTTTGATAAGACTTTACTTTGGAACTGCTGCTACTGCCTGAAGCAGTCACCCCTCCACCCCCACATGGAATGCTGATGTCCACCCCCTTTTCCCTGGCCCCTTGGAGAGTCCTGCTATTCATGATCCAGTGTTCCAGCAGCTGCTTCCCTGCCAGGAGTGTCTGTGGCTTGCCTCCCTGTTCCCTGACTGGCTCCTGTTTTTAAACATTTGCTTCTTTTGTTATTCTAAACCCAGGTCACTCTTTTACTTTTGTTAGCCTCCTGGTCTCCCCTCTCCCTGGGCAGGGCCCTCAGGCTGGGATGGGAGGGGTTCAGTGGACATCATGAAGGTCTCCTCTGGGGTAGAAGAAGGGTACCTCAGGAGGTTTCAGGACTGGAGCTAATTCCCTTCCTGCTTCTTCCTCTGCCTTAAGATCTGTTATATCTGTTTTGGAGTTTGGGAGTGGTGGGTCATACCCAGACGTTCTTGGAGGAAGGATTCTGGCATTGATATTTCTCTTTTTAAAATTAAGGGGCTGTATTTTGGGGGGAGCTTCTTGGGTGGGAAGGGATACACTAATTTTGTTGTTACCCCACCCAAGTTGTCTGAGCAAGGTCTGGTTTCTCCAGGCATGCAGCAAGGGAATTTCAGAACTCTTCTTTTAAAATGACTTTTTTTTTTCTCCCTGAGAGTGGGTGAGAATGGGATGTGTCCAGGAGTGAGTATGTCCTATTGATAACAGAAATACCTTTCCAAATGGAGAAGTGGGAGAACAAGTTTGCAATTACTTATTAATTGGAGAGAATATGGACTTCTGGTTTTTGGACAGGGCAGAAGCTAGGGGAGGGAATGACCATCCCTGTGAATGGGTCTGTGACTGTGTATATGTACATTTGAATATGTGAGTTTGCTGCCTGGGTATAAAAACATTTATGTACGTAAGTGTGGGCACATATATATATGCATATGTGTATGACTTTATGTATGCATGCGTATATGTGACTGTGCAGGCAACTAATTAAACCAGTGTGTGTGGGGTGTGTGTGTCTGTGGTGTCCAGTGATACCTTATGTGTGTGTAAGCATGCATGTGAGCATGTATGTGGGCTACATATGTAGAGAGTACATAATGAATCAACAATGTATAAATATATGTACATAAGTTGAGTCATGCATGTGAATAAATGTAAGAGAGAGATTAAGAGAGATTAATTCTGATTGAACATTGAGGCTAAAAGTTGTTCTCCCACTAGTTTGAACTTGATCCACTCTGATGCCTATGGCTCTTCTCCAGAAAGCAGGCTCCCTGTAGTCTCTCAAATTCTCAGATCCTGAAGAGTCAACTATACTCTGCCACTATCAGTAGGCTTCCCCTACTAAGGCAGTACATATGACTGACTAAAACACACAAATCACCAAGGATGGGCTTGAGAATTCTTGGCCTCCCAGGCTGTGGTACAAATTCAGGTCCAGTTTCTATAGGACAGTCTGCAGGTATGCGTTTTTAAACTGTGTCTCCTTTTCTCCACTTCAACTGCCATTGTTTTAAATCAGTTCACCCTCATCCTGATTTCTCACCAAAGTTATCATAACATGTTCCCAACTGTTGTCCATCTTTGCCAGTCCACCTCCATGAATTCTCCCTCTAAAAGCAGCCAGAGTAAGATGAGATCATGACTTTTCAATGGCCTTCCATCTCATTTGGAGTGAAATCTAAAGTGCCTAGTGGGGCCTGAGCAAAGTTGAGTGTTGTTTATAAAATAGGCATCGATCACCTCTCTGATCCTACATGGGCTTCCTTTCTGTCCCATAAAGTACTGAGCGCAGTGGCACCCTGAGGCTGCTGCATTTACTCTTTCCTTCAGCCTGAAATGTTCTCCTCCCAGATAGCCACGCAACATACTCCCTCACTTTATTCAAATCTTCACTCAAAAGTACCATATTTGGATAGGCCTCCCCAACAATCTAACTTAAATAGTCTCTTATCACTCTACCCCTTCACCCCAGTTTATACACACACACACACATATTTGTTTTAATTTTCAGTACTTGTTACCACCATCATCTCATATATTTGTTTATCATTCCACTTCCCTGCTAGAATATAAACTTCATGAGAATGGGAACTTCATATATCTTGTTCATGGCTGTCTCTTCGGTGTCTAGAATAGTATCTGGCTTGGAGTAGGCACTCACTACATTTGTGTTAAATAAACCAATTGTGGATGGATCAAGGTGGAACAAGAAGCAAGGCAAGGAGACCATTTAGGAACCTGTTGGGACAGCTTTGGTGAGAAATTAGCATGAGAGTATCCTGATGGCAGTGGTGGTGGAGAAAAGCAGAGCCAGTGTTCAAACACACGTGCACATATGTGTGTGTGCCTGTGGGTGTTCATGTGTATTTTAGCCAGTCATATCTGCTGTGTTAGAAGGGGAAGGCTAAGGAAGGTAAAGGTGTGCACATGTGTAAAATATGTGGTGTGCATGTTACGAACACCCTGTGACAAGCTGGACACCTTCCAGCTAACCCTGGCTGCCATCCTGCCTTCCTTTTGGATCTTGTCACCACCATCCCACATATCCCCACCTCTGCCAGCCAGGCTGCAGAAGCCTGCTAAGTGGAGGCTCTGTGGTTCCATTCCATCAGTGATGTGGAGCGCTTGCCTTAGGGAACAGGGGTAGGGAGCAATGGGAAGGATCTTAGGAAGTCAGAGCCACTGACAGTCTGAGAGACTCCAAGAGGCATGTGAACCTCCCAGAGGAGAGGGAAGAGGAGGAGGACTGTGGTGAGCTCAGAGCCAGAGAGCTCAGGCATGGCCCAGACTTCCTGAAGCCAGATGTAGTATCCTCCCTGTTCTACTCTAGGTCCTCTCTCCTGGTGGGGAGGGTGCCTTAACCAAGGATGGGCTTGAGAATTCTTGGCCTCCCAGGCTGTGATATAAAGTCAGGTCCAATTTCTATAGGACAGTCTGGGGTTTGGCAGTAGGAGAGGAATTTCTGTTCGTCTCAACTTTGATTATTTTCTTGTCTCCCAAGAGAGGATGGGAAATTAAGTTGTGCTGCAGAATGAGGAACTAAGGTTAGACCTCAGGCAGGACCAATCAGCTGCTTGCCTGAAGGGACTAAGACATACTATGTGGGTGAGAAAAGCTGGAAGGAGGTCTGGTGAGGAAAGGAGGAAGAAATGGGAGTTGTGGGGCAGCCCCACCCCGTGCCACTTTCTTATCTTGGGTGGAAGGGGCGGTCAAGACCCAAGATCCTGTTTGAGAGTTCCTCCTCTAGACCTCCAAGCCTGGAGCTGGGTTGCCTCAGTGCTAGCATTCCTTTCAGGTTCTGGGGTGTAGGGGGCCCTTCCCTGCGTTCTCTTTTCTGGGCTAGGGGCCGGGCGCTGCAGCCGCTCCCCTCCCACCTGGGCTGTGAGCATGGGGGTTGGGCCGAAACAGCCGCCAGAGCCGCCCACCTGCCCGCGGTGTCATGGCAACGACTCTGCCCACGTGGACGAAGAGGAAAGGGAGGAGAAGAGAGGAGAGGAGGCATCACGACCGGAGGACGGCAGGGGGCTTCTCTGGGTCCCTCCTGCTGAAGCCCTCACCCCTCTAGCTTGGCCCCAGTCCTAGCTTCTTTACTTCCAAGCCCCCAGGGCAGGGTGGGGCTGGTATTCCTGCCCTGGCCTCAGAGTGTGCTTGTCCTTGGGTGTCCTGAATAATGACAACCTTGGCCTCCTGCACTGTGGGGCCCTGGCTGGGGTCCTGGGGGACCTGGGGCTTTGGCACATGCTGGTTTCTCCCTCTCTCCCCATCCTGCAAGTCGGGGATGGAGCCTGGGGCTGAGGGGATGAGAGCCCGACCTACTTCTCTATTTTCTCACTATTTTTCAAAAGGAAAATGACCCACTTTTCAGCCAATCGGACTGGGGCCTGTTCCCAGGCTGATTCCCTGAGCCCCCCTGCCCAGGCCTCTGCCCCATCCTCAGCCTCTTAGACACGTGCTGGGCCCACTTTTTAAGGGAAGCAGGTGCACCTGTGTAGAGGGGTCCCCCCTGCCATCTGTGCCAGGCTCAGGGAGGAACCTGTTCTGAGTGGGGCACGGGTAGGCCAAGATTGGCTGATCCAGCTCCTATCACCCCTGCTTTGGGGGAGATGCTGTGGATTGCCTCAGTCCCAGGCACTTTGAATGACCTATCTGCCAGCCCCTTACACTCCCAGGATGTATCTTCCATCTCACAGATGGCAGGAAGGGCTGTGGGGAGGGCTCGAGGAGAACCACGTCCCCCTTCTCACCTTGTTTTGCTGGATGGTAGTGGGCTTTTCCCAAACTGCTCCATTTCCATGTGGAAAGGGAGAGCCTTTGGCGCTGAGAGACATGTCTGTCTGACTGCCTGCATAACAGTTCTTCCCAGAGACCCCTCCTAGAGGGTTCTGCCTGTGCCTCTCTTCCCAAGCCCCTCCCTTTCTCTAGGATATTGGTCTGGGCCTCAGAGCCCCCTCCCTCCCTCAGCTATATTGGCCTGGACTGGCTTGGGGGGTGATTAGGGATTTAATTATTTAGTTTCTCCAGCTCAGTAGATTAATTCCATCCATCACAGGCAGACCGAGTCTTCTCCTTCTCTCTGGGCTGCCTGGCCAACCCCAGAGGGAGGGAGCAGCATTGCTCACCTGGGCCTAGTATTGGATCTGGGAACAATGGATAAAGTTCTTGTTGGGGGAGGATTTGGTGTATGACATTGAGCAGATATGGGTGCTTAAGAGCTGTGAAATGAACATGTATAGCTCTCGGACGGGGATGAGCATGTGGATGTGTGAGATGTGAGGTTTGCATCTGTGCAGCTTCTGTGCACACAAACATCAGTGTGTTGTGGATGAAAACACACATGTGTAAGGGCCTTTACAGGAATAAGTTTGTGTATTATCTGTGTACATTATTTGACGATGGCTATATGTGAGAGGACAAATTCTGTGTAAGATGTATATAGATGACTTCATGTCTCTGCAATTTACCTATACATGAACACGTGTTCAATTGTGAATGAGCAGTCTTGGGAACATATATAGCCACGTGGGAGGGAGGGACGGCGGGGGTGGAGCTTTCCTGAGGCAGAGTGCTGAGCCAGGGCCATGGAGTGCCGGCTGCTGGCCTCATCAGACCATTTTGGTCAGGGAGACATGCTACTTTAGCCATGTCTGTTTAGCCTGGGCTTGGTGTCCTGGTGGTTGAAAGTGTCAGGCCTGGATTCAGACACATATTGAAATCCCTCTTCCACCACCTGTGTGACCTTGGGCAATTTTCTTTATATTCTAAGACTCTCTTTCCTCATCTGTAAAATGGGACTAGTGATGGTAGCTCCTGCATAGTTCAGTTGTGAGGACTATAGGAGGAAATGCATCCAAAGCACTTAACACAGTGTCTGTGTGGTTGTGGGCATTCAGGGAGCTTGAACCTTAGAACGAAGAATTGAAAGGCACCAGATATTGTCTGTTCAGTGTTTGAATCCAACCTCAGCTCGAATGCCTCCCTGGGCAGGAAACTCCCAGCTCTTCAGCAACTGGGACCAAGTTTCCCTGCTGTGAAATTCTGGCCCAGCTATAGGGAGTCATTTTTCTTCTGCCTTCTCCTGTTTCTCCCCCTTTCTCTAAGCATTAACTGGGGGTGCTATTTCTTGATGGCTCAGTTGCTGACCCTGAAAATGTTGGGCACCTACTGGGTGCTTGGTTTGTCCATACAGAGATAGATTGAATGAATCATGGCCTTTAAAGAGCTCACAGTCTGACAACACAGTTACCCTTCTGTGCTGAAGGGAAGTATGGGACCCAAGAGGAGGTAGGACCTTCTGTGTCCTGGAGTTGATAGGAAAAGCACTCCTACGGAAGGCTTTTTAGAAGAGGGTGAAATTGAAAGGGACAGGTCTTCTATGTGGCACTACAGTCTATACTGCTTCCTCTCCTCACATACCCTCCTGTTCTCTCCCCAGATGCCCACTCTCTTCTGTCCTTCTAAGCCTGGAAATTTAGAGAGAGGAGCAAGGGCTCAGACAACCCTGAGGCTGGGGCAGGGTCTGGCAGTTTCAGGTAGTGCCAAGATTAGAACCCTGCTGTCAGCCAACAAAAGGACCTTCAAGGGACCCTGGGGGAACAGCCCTGTGCTTGATTTCCCTATAGGGGAGGCTCAGAAGGAGGGGACAGGCCTCGTGCTGGAAGTCCCTGACACAGCTCACACAAAAGGCTTATAGGGAAAGAAATATATATATAAAAAAAATGGGAACTTGGTAAAATGATGGATATGTTAGCTTAATTGTGGTAACCACTTCATGGTATATAGGTATATCAAAATATTATATCACACACATGTTAAATATATGCAATTTCTGTTTTTTCTGAAGAGCAGGCCTAGGAGGTATCCTGAAAACTGTACTTTTGATGACTTCCTCAGATGATTCTGATTTAGATATCTGAAGAACTGTTTTTCAAACACTGAGTCGATGTACAAATATGTACTACAGATGAAAATCAAAATCTTCCATTGAGTTGTGGTATCCAGAAATTATGAGGGCCACAGAAGGATTAAAACCTTAGAAAGCCACATTTGGTAGAAGAGACACTAAAACACAAAATTGAATAACATTTGAAGAATTTCTTGGAGTTATTAACCTATGTCTAGAAATAAGTCTCATAAGGAATGTCAGTCACTATTTATCTAAGGATGTAACAACTTAATAAATGATTGTATTATATTTTCTGGAAAAATTTTAAAAAGGCTTATAGGACAGTGTGTTAACCCTGGAGGCAGTTCTAAACTTAGAACCTCCCAGAGGGACTAGATACCTAGGCTGGCGGTAGGAAAGGTTATGATCCTGGCCAAGCACCTCATGCCCAGTGGACCCCTGTCATGGACTTGGGCACCTACCTGTTGTTCTCAGGTGGCCCTGCAGGATCAGGTCAGGCAGTACACTGAAGGCCAGGGCAGCACCAGCCCAAATCACATACAAATGAAAGAAGGTGCTAGGGCACTAAAGTCAGGAGTAGCCAATATATGGGGACAAATATGCCAGTTGACTTGTTGCCACAACCTAATGAAGTAGGCATCAATTTCCCTATTTTATGGATGAGAAAATGGAAGCTCAGAAAGAGGAAAGGGTTGTTCATGGTCACGCAGGTATGCTGCAGTAGATGATCGGAGGTGGATGATTGTCTCTCTAGTACCCAAGCTGTGAGGTTGCTGAACTTTCCCTTCCAGATCCCTGGAGTTGGAAGAGAAACTGCCAGCCCTGGCTGCAGGGGTTTGGCAGGATCTGTGAATCAAGGGCTTCTAGCTCTCTCAGATGACACCATCTTTGGCCACCTGGGCTGTCCTGCTGTCTCCTGCATGTTCAAGATGTGGGATGTCTTCAGAAAGATTCCAGGCAAACAGATTCTTCAATGCATGAAACAAATGAGTTTTCAGAGTGTCCATTTCTGATCCAAACCTCTCATTTGGCCACAACCTCAGCCCAGGGCTGTCTGAGACATCCTCCTAGAGGTCTCAGCTGGGTGTGGTGGCTCATGGCAGTCATCACAACAACTCGGGAGCCTGAGGCATGAGGATGGCAAGTTTGAGGCCAGGCTGGACAACTTAGTGAGACCCTGAATCAAAATAAAAAAGTAAAAAGGACTAGGGATGTAGTTCAGTGGTAAAGCATCCCTGGGTTCAATCCCCATTAAAAACAAAAACAAACCCACAAAAAGCAAAACCTTGTGTCTAATTCCCATACAGTTAAATTGTTTTTCTTTCATTATCAATAGCTACCCTTCAGCAAAGTATGGGACATTTCATCTGTATTATCTTTATTCTTATGGAATCACAGTAAAAAAAAGTGACTATTTTTATTCCCATTTGAAAATGGGGAAAGTGACCTTGAGAGAGACGAAGGGACTTCCTTAAGGTTACATGTTTAGTAACTGGCAGACCTGGGCTACGAACCCTAAAGTTTGGTTCCAGGCCTGGAACTCATAGTCTCTCTCACCAGTTGTTCCTGGCCAGGATCTCTTAGGAGTTCTGGTCCTGGGAGTCTTCCTTCTTTACAGATGGAGGCTCCTGGAGACCTTCAAGAGGGGGAGAATGGACATGGCAGGGCAGCATAGCAGAGAATCAGTTTAGCTGACAAGATGGAGGAGATGGCTGAGAACAGGCTGGAAATGTTGGCCATGATGGGTGAAGCTGATCAAGATGAATTATGTCTTAGTGGGCCTTTGGCAGCCCTGGAGAAGGAGGATGAAGTTCAAACTCTGCTTTTGGGGTCTCTTGATTACATGGTCCAACTGAAGAAGGAGCTCTGGGACCCAGGAAGTTAGAGTTAGGGGACCTACTTGGGGCTGGAGGGTGAACCCCAAGTCTTACTCCTACATACAGCTCATCCATGAGAGCCCTCCTTACAGCCTATTCTTGCCATGAAACATTGGGATGTTTTCTTTTTTTTCTTCTTACTCCTTCTCTACTACCTTCCCTGTGCAAAAGGGCACATCTTAGGGTAGACCTGGGCAAACAGGATGAGCAGGGCTGGGTTCAGAGGCAGAATTTCTAATACCAAATTTTGAAGATTGTTCCAAAGCCTTTTTTTTTTTTTGCAATGCTGGGTATTGAACCCAGAGCCTCACGCATGCTAGGCAAGCACTCTACCATTGAGCCACACCCCAGCACTGTTCCAAAGCCTTTTGAAGGAAAGGTGTGGAGGTTCTTTCTGTGGGCACCAGAAGGTGGGTGAGGCAGCAAGGGAAGACACTTATTCATGCAATAGATATTTTTTTGAGCACCCATTAGTGCCAGGCATTGTTCTAGATGCTCAGGATACTGCAGTGCATGAGACAGATACAGTTCCTGCCCTTCTGGAACTTAGGTTCTACCATGGTAAGACATACTCTACATGTGTAATGAATGGAGAAAATAATATCAAGGAGCAATAAGTTCCATGAGGATAATAAAACAGGGTGATGTAGAACGACATGGGGGATGTGGCTGAACTTTAGTTAGAGCGAGTGGTCAGAGAAGGCCTCTCTGAGCTGAGCCCCAAAAAATGAGACAGAGGAAGCCATGGGAATATCTGGGACAGAGTGTTCCAGCAGAGAGAACATCAAGTGCAAAGCCCCCTGAGGTGGGATTTTCAAAGAGATTATAGGTAGTGTGGGTTATTCACAGGCTGAACGCCATCCAGTGGGTCAGGAGATGCATTTAGACTCAGATCTGCCTACATGTCTTGAGTGTTTTGGAGCAGTAAACCCATTTTCTATGAAATTCCTGCCCTATGCCCCCAGGAAGAGTTGATGAAATACAGAAGTGAAGGTGAGTGAATAAGACTGCAAACCTCTCTCCTTCCATTCTGTTCCTCCTCCTTCTTTCTCCACTTTCTGGGGCAGGGAGGATAGGAGAAGAAGGGTTTTCCTTGGAGTCCTAAGGGCTGGGGTCTTTAGCCATGGGACGGGTCGAGGGGTTGAGGAAAGCACGGACAAGGGCGCCAGACCAGCAGCTACAGAGATCCTACCACAGTCATCCGGGTAAAGCCAGTGTCACACTGGCCAGGGGGCTCAGGCAGAGGTAGGTGAAGGGAGAGGCCTCTGTGGGCAAAGATGAATAGCCAGGTCAGGGGCTCTGTGTTAGGCTTCCAGTGGCTAGCTTATTCTGCATGGGCACATGGCCCCTGCCATCCAAGCTGCAGGCCAGTCAGGGATTGGGAAAGGGCTGTACAGGAAAACTGAGACAGAATCCTGGCCATATTGGTTAGGTCAGCCCAAGGAAATGTGGGAGATAGGCGAAGCCTGAAGCTTTGGGGTCCCTGGGCACACGTGGCTCACCCACAGGCACGGAAGAGCCCAGGCTTGTAGCATCAAAATAAATTCTAGGCCTCACTTGCTCTAAGTTCTGCTCTAATACTGGAACTGGTGTGGGGATGACCTCATGGGCTCCCTGTGATGGGATCAGGTAGGACAGACCCCCAGTGAGACAGCAGCTGTACCCTTTTGCTGAACAATCACGTCAAGCTTGTCACTCTCCCAGAGGCTCCCCGAGGAAGGGGTGAGTCAGACAATATTCAGTAATCGAAATCTTCGTCTTTGCCCAAGGTGTCACTTTGTCAACCTCTGAGACACTTTGTTAAACGCACCTGGATCCCTGGGTCCCTAGATATGGACTATCTTAGGAACAACTTATCTTTTCCACAGCAGAATACCTTTGGCCTTAGATGGTTGTCACAAAGAGATTAAGTGACCTACCTAAGGTCACACTGTAAGCCAATGGAGGAAGTAATAAAAGCAAAACCACAAATGACAATATCTACCTTTATTGGGTTTTTACCATGTGCTAGGTACAGTGCTAAGGGAATTATATGCTTTCCTTTATTATCCCTTACATCATTAGTACCTTTATGATGGCTCTCATACAATCCCCATTTTGCAGGTGAGGAAATAGTTTAAGAGAGGTGAATCACCTGCCCAAGTACACACAGCTAGTAAGTGAGTGGAGAGGGATTTGAACCCAGATAGTCTGAAGACACAGTCCACACCAATAACCGCTTTGATCCAGTGAGTTTGTGAGTCACCTAGGTCTCAAGAAAATCAACTGATTTGGCTGGGCAGAGCCCTGGGGGCTAGGGAGAGAAAACACTGACTCCTTCCTCTGTATCCCTTTTCCTTCCCCCATTTTCCATTCTTTTTCTGGAAGGTAATTGCTTGGGCCAGTGACAACCTCCCTGGCGAATTACACAGCTGGTTTCCCAGTGAGATTTGTAACAACAACCCCGCCAGCCTGGCAGCCCCCAGCAAGTTCCGGTTTAAGAAACTAATTGCTGGATTGTGTAGTTGGTGCTAAATTGGGTAATTTCTTGGTGACGGCATCTGTGCCACTTCTTCCATTCCCAGATAGATTCAAGCTCTATCAGAGAAGAATTTGTCACACACGGCACCCTCCCAGACTCCTTCACTTCCCACTTCCCAGCCAGCCACAAGCCACTTGCAGAAGTGGCTGCTTTCCCGGCCCAGAGGTTCATCATCTGGGCAGCTCCTTGTGTCCTGGGATAGTGGAGAGATGACTTAGTGCAGTAAAGTGGGGAAAATAATGGCAGCACCCAGAGTTGCCACAGGGCTTCAGAGAGCTTCTTTTATTCTGTGCTCGTCTGACTTTGGTCTTGGCATAAACTCACGTTCTCGCCACGCAGGGGAAAAGGTTAAATCATGCACTGGTTTGCTCTGGAGTGTGTGATATAGGTGAGGTCTTTTGATTGGTTTGTTTGCTAAATAAAAGCAAAAACATCCAAATGCACTTTCGTTGCTGTATTTCCTTCAGAATGGCATTGGGTAAGTGACTTCTCTGGGCTAACAGCACAGACAGTGGAAAAGTTAAGGCTTTGGAATTAGGCAGCGCTGGGTTTGACTTCTGGCTTTGCTACCGGCTTTCAGTGTGACTTTAGGATGGTTAATTAGCTTCTCAAAGTCTCATTTTCTTTTTCTATAAATTGGGAGGGGTGGGGATAATCTCCATCTCTTGAAATGGTTTTGGGAATCAGATAAAATATCACAAATGAAAGGCTGTTGTTCTTTGTAGGCTCTAAAAAGTCTCTCAACAAGCACCTGCCACGTGCCAGGCACTGTGCTAGGGGCTGGGGAGAACACAGCGACTGAGACGGACAAGATTCCTGCGCGGAACTTACATTCTAGCGGGAGAGACAGGTGATCTCGGAATCACACAAATTTAAAATGGTAACGATGTAAGAGCCAGGTCCGTGGTGCCTTGAGAGCAAACAGCAGGGGGATCTGACCTACTCAGGGAGGCCAGAGAAAGCTTCCCCGAGGAAGCAACCACTGGGCTGAGATCTGAAGGGAATGCAGGAGGCAGCAAGGCAGAGGTGGGCCGGAAAAGCATTGGGGACAGTGGGAATAGGCCCCATGATGTGAAGGATCATGGAACTGAAAAAAGACTGGCATGGCTGAAGCAGAGAGAGCAAGGAGGGGGCATGTGGTGAGAGGATGTCGGAAAGCAGGAAGGGACACGCCGTGCTGGCCTGGTCAGACAGGTGAAGGTGCTTTGTCCTAAGCATCATCAGTAAGCCAGTGAAGAATTTAAAGCAGAGAAGCCACATGATCAGATTAGCGTTTTCAGATGATCATTTGGGTTGGAGTAGGGTAAGAGCTGAAACATGGAGACCAGTTGGGAGACTTTTGCAGATGTACAGGCAGAAGGTGATGTTCAGAGGTGTAGCTGGATTCGTTCGTAGCGCTTTCTGCTGCACATGCAGAAAATCTGGCCCAGGGAGGTTTAAAATAGAGTTCATTCCCTATCACAGCAGGCCTGGGGAAAGGCAACCGCTTGTGTTGCTTCCTGGCTCCTTGGTGCCAGGACTAACATCCCTGCCGTTGCCGAGGGCTTTCTCTCACAGTGGCAAGATCGCTACCCTCATTCTGGCCATCGTTATTTTATTCTGGCCAAAAAGAAGGGGAGGAAAGATGGCACTAGCAAGCTCCATCCTTTTTTGTGACAAAGGCAAGACAATTTCCCAGAAACCCTCACCTAATTTTTATGTTTTGTTTTGAAGTCCTGGGGATTGAACTTGGTGGTGGGCTACCACTGAGCTACATTCCTAGCCTCATTTTTTTTTTCCTAAGACAGGGCCTTACTAGGTTGTCCAAGCTGGCCTTGAACTTGAGATCTGCCTGTCTCAGTCTCCTGAATAGCTGAGATTACAGGTGTGTGCCACAGTGCCTGTCTCATCATATGTTCATGTATATATATCGTTAGCCAAAACTGAATCACATGGCCTGAAGTTACATGGGAGGCTGGGAAAGGGAGGAGGTTAGGAATGAGTTTTAGCTAGTCAGCCAACAATGATTGGTGGTAACAGAAATAAGTGGGTACATTTATTTTTAGGAAGCAGAATCCATAGGACTGGGTGATAGATTATGAATCCCTTCCTCACTTGTTTTTCCTTTCCCTAGATCATGTCTAGTATGAGTAAATGGCTGTGTTGGAGAGAGGTGCCAAAATAGTGGGGACAGAGGGTGAAGGAATGTGGCTGTGAAGCATAATATATAGCAATAAATCAGTTGATAATGAATTTTTTTGTTGTTTAGGAAATCCATAAATTAGATATCTTTTCCCCCCAGTAACTTGGATTTTTTAAAATATCCTTTACTATTTGGTCACTGAGGAATTCAGAAGTCCAAAATAAATGCCTCACATGAGACATTACATTGCATGATATTTTACAGTTTATAAAGTGGTTTTGTATGCATTGTGTCATTTGATATGCACTGAAGTGAGCAGGGATCTCTATAGAGAAGTTGGGTCACTTGTCTGGGTTGTATACCTTCTGGTCTTGAGACTGTGCTCTTTCCACTAGACAGTGCTGCCCTGTAGGACATGGGTCAGGGAGCCAGAAGGGTCTGTCTGGAGAGGAGCAACTGTAAGGACTTATCTCCTCTGAGAACACAGCTAGGAGAATATGGATCAATTTTAAAGAGACTGAAGTTTGTTAAGCTCTTGATCGCAGCTCACCTATGTGAAGCTGGATACAGAGAGCAACTGAGAACATCTACCATTGGGAAGTTCAGTGTGAGATTCCAGCTTAATAGGACTGCAAACCAACCAAATGGGATTGTGTGCAGTTCTACCAAAGTGGCTTTTGGTGCTCTGCATCTCAGACTTGGGTCCTGCCTGGGCCAGGAAGAGGAGTGTGCCATGGACAAAGGACCAGGCTGTCAAAGCTTCTATCCAAGGTGTGGAAATGTTTTCGAGTGCTTTTCTAAGTGCCTAAGAGGCAGCCATCTTGGTCTGAAGTGCCCTCTGTTACCCCAGAAAAGGGCAGTGGAAGAGAAGAATTGTCATAGAGCCAGGCAGCTGATATCTGTGAGGTCACCCCAGTCTCTCTCCAGGCAAGATAACCAGTAGCCACTCCAGTTCAGTTCCCAGGGTGAGCTTGGAGCTAGGCATATTTCACATTCTCCTCTATGGAAGATTCCCAGGAGACTCCACAATCTTCTTCATTGTCTCACATCCCTCAGGGTCAGGAAGTTCTTCCTGATGTCTGACTGCGTCTCTTCACTACTATTAATCACGCTTGCAAAGCTAGCTCTTCTTCCTGACATCCCTGTGTCTAATAATGGCATCATTAGTCTTCCAGTCACGGCTGCTGCAAACTTCAGAATCGTCTTCCTTTCTGACTCCCTCTCTCTCCTTCCCACTGTTCTCCAAATCCTGTCTTTCTACTGGAACTTTCTCAGCCCACCCCTCAGAATTCTTTATTTGTACAACTTTTCTGGCTTGTGCTTGCCTTTCCTCCATTGGGAGTTATCTCCCCTCCACCTTTGTGAAATACACAGCCATCTTGTACTCTAATTCAGTACCCTCTTCTCTGAGAAGTCTTCCTTGATTTCTCTCTACTGAATGGTTTTGCTCTCATCTGAACGAGCCTAATATTTTGGCACCTCTCTCCAGCACAGCCATTTGCTCATGTACTTAGTATATGTTTATTAAATATTAGGTCTGAGCAAAGCCCTAGATTAGATTCTAAGGATCCAGAGATGAATAGGACTTGGTTCCTACCCCACAGAAGACTATACTGTAGGGGAGGAGAAAGAAATGGCAACAATTTCAGTGCAGTGTGATAGTTGTTTCATGGGGCCACCCTGGGTGTTATAAAAGCCCAGTAGAGAGGCATAACCCAGAATGAGAGTACAGAAAGTCTTCAAGGGAAGGTGGGGCTTAATGTAAGTGTTAGCTGGGGTTGGGAGGTTTGGGGCAGGTGAAAGGAATTTCTAGGAGGAGGGAACAGCTCATGTAAAAATATAGGGACCTGAAATAACTCTGTCATGCGAAAGGTTGTTCCCTGTTAAACTATAGACCCCTTGAGGACAGGGATCACATTTAAATTACCTCTATACAAGTCTCATTCAGAGTTTTACTCATGGTAGCTGCTCAAAATGTTTGTGGAAGGCAGACATATTTAAGGGCAATGAAAATGCTGTGGCTCAGCACCATGGACAGATCACACAGACACCTGCAGTTGGAGGTAGTCCAACCTGTGAGCTCATTTGCATGTATTTGCATAACGAAGCCAACCTCATTTCCCTGGGGGTCTGAAGGCTCTGCATCATGGGGGATCCAATCAGTCTTGGTTTTGGGGGTTGGGAAGGGAAACTGTCAGGGCCAGAGACCAGAGGACTTCAGAAGAATCTCTTTTCCCTTTTGCTGACCACTTCTTTCTTTTCTGTTAGGATCCAGTGGTCCTGAGCCTTCTGAAGTTAGGATTCTGCCTGGTGGTGGGGATCCTGACATCAAGGATGGGATACCCCGGATGGTGAGTGGTAGGAAATTCTGGGAGAGGGGATTAGATTCAGGTTCTCAAATCTGAATAATTTGAGTTTGTGTAACCTTACTATTTTGAGCTCCAGTTTCTCATGGTAAGTGTGGATAATGTCTGCATGATAGGCTGTCAGTGGGGTTAGGGTGTTAGGTATGCACAGTACCTGGTACATAGGAAGTGTTTAGGAAGTAGTATGAGATTAACTGTGAGCAGAGTTTGGAAGAAGCCTGAAACAGGGTGGGTGTGGGGAGGTGGTGGTGGGAGGAAGGGAGATGGAGTCTCAGAGGTGCTGCTGTCTGGAGTCTTCTGGATTGTCATCCCCTCCTAGTCAGCAGATGGCCCAGGACATGGTCTGGGATGAGGGAGAGCTCCGTCTGCCAGCTCCTTCGTCCCTGTCCTTCCTGCTGTCACCCCCTCCTGCCATAGCTCCTGTCCTGGCAGCTCCTGGAGTTCTGATTGGAGGCAGCTCTTGCTGAGAGTTGACCTCTCTGTCCTGTAGCCTTGGCAGCCTGGGATGGGGGCCAGGGACACTGGTTCCAGACCTTCTTCTTCATCACCTCTCTGCCTTGCCAGCCCACTGTTCCTGGGAGGAGGAACTCCTGGGTTCCAATCCCAGTTTAGGATTCAGATACTACCTGTATAGCCAGCATCCCTGCTCTATGGCTTTTCCTCCCTCCTTGATTCCCCCACCCCCTCCCCAGTGGAAAGAAGCTGTGGGAGGGGGTACATGACAAAAGGGGAAATTTCACTAGAGAATATTTGGAGCCCAGAATATTTCCCCGAAGAGGCCTTTCATGCTCATAGAGGGTGGGAGCAGCCACAGCTTCTGCATAAGCTCACAGCCCCAGTGGAGGAAACAGGAGGAGTCATCTCAGGTTTTCCTTTCTGTCTCAGTGGTGGGGGTGGGGGAATGAGCCTGCAGCCAGATGGAAGGAACTGGGTGTGGAAGGAAGGGGAGGGATTTTTCTGTGAAATGGTGCTAGATATGTAGATTTGGGTCCAGTGTTCTCTGGTCACCTGGCTGGGAGCTGTGACCCTGAGGCCGGCACCTATGGTAGTAGGCTGTGGAGTAGGGTTGGGACAGGTGTATAGCTCTGGATCTGTTTGCCTAAACCCAGCATGTTAAAAGTTAGTTCACCTAATGACTGGTTTCCTTGACTATTTGGTGTGTTTGCTGTGGATTTCCTTTTGTTTTTGATAACCTAAGGATATTTAAAAACCCATTTGGCTGAGAGGATTTCCTCTTGTGAATAACTATATATCAAATTTGCAGCATTTGATGAATGACGGGATTATTTTGTGTCCTTGTGTCTTTGTCTGTTGTGACTATTTTAAGGACTTTTCAGCCCATTTGTGGAAAAGTAGTACAATTAATCACAATAAATTGATACCTAAAGGAATACAAGACTGCCTAATGAAAGATGGTTTTAGGTGAAGTAGCTTGTTCGGTTTGAAACCCATTTCTCCCTATTTTCCCAGGAGGTTCCTGGGGCCTGGCCCCCAACACTATGAAGAGCCTTTGCTGAGGCCATGAGGGGTTACCATGGCGACCGAGGCAGCCATCCCCGCCCAGCCCGCTTTGCTGACCAGCAGCATATGGACGTGGGCCCAGCTGCCAGGGCCCCATACCTGCTGGGCTCCAGGGAGGCCTTCTCCACCGAGCCCCGCTTCTGTGCCCCAAGAGCTGGCCTGGGACACCTTTCTCCAGAAGGTCCCCTGAGCCTGAGTGAGGGGCCATCAGTAGGCCCTGAGGGAGGGCCAGGGGGGGCTGGGGCAGGGGGGGGGAGCAGCACCTTCCCCAGGATGTACCCCGGCCAGGGCCCCTTCGACACCTGTGAAGACTGTGTGGGTCACCCTCAGGGCAAGGGTGCCCCCCGCCTGCCTCCCACACTCCTGGATCAGTTTGAAAAGCAGTTGCCCGTTCAGCAAGATGGCTTCCACACGCTACCATACCAGCGAGGTCCAGCAGGGGCTGGGCCTGGGCCAGGGCCAGGTTCTGGCGCCGCCCCAGAGGCTCGAAGCGAGAGTCCCAGCCGCATCCGGCACCTGGTTCACTCTGTGCAGAAGCTCTTTGCCAAGTCCCACTCTCTGGAGGCACCTGGAAAGCGGGACTATAATGGGCCTAAGGCCGAGGGAAGAGGTGGTTCTGGGGGAGACAGCTACCCTGGCCCAGGCTCTGGAGGCCCCCACACCTCGCACCACCACCATCACCACCACCATCACCACCACCATCAGTCCCGGCATGGCAAGAGGAGCAAGAGCAAGGACCGCAAGGGGGATGGGAGGCACCAGACCAAGGCCGCCGGCTGGTGGAGCTCCGATGACAACTTGGACAGTGATAGTGGCTTCCTGGGGGGTGGGAGACCCCCTGGGGAGCCTGGTGGTCCCTTCTGCCTGGAGGCTCCAGATGGGTCCTACCGGGACTTGAGCTTCAAGGGACGCTCAGGCGGGTCGGAAGGCCGCTGCCTTGCCTGCACTGGCATGTCCATGTCACTGGATGGACAATCAGTCAAGCGAAGTGCCTGGCATACCATGATGGTCAGCCAGGGCCGGGACGGATACCCTGGGGCCGGGCCGGGCAAGGGGCTTCTGGGTCCGGAGGCCAAGGCCAAAGCCAGGACTTATCACTATCTGCAGGTGAGGCTTTGTGGGGGTGGGGAACAGGGTCCTCAGCCCTCACCAGTCTTGTCAGCCAGGAAACAGGGAAAGGGTTGGATGGGAACCAGCTGACCCTCTGATGGAGGGCATGCATGCAGAGAGGTTCCACTTGCCTCACTGTGTCACCCTGAGCTCCTGTTGGGGCTTTAGTTCCCCAGTTTGTGCAGTGCAGGGGCCCTTCTTCTGATGATGCACATCAGTGCCAGGAAGACTTCTCACTGACCTACTGTTTTGGACAAGGTGTGCTGACCTCTATCTTATGAAATTGGAGGCAGAATGAGGTTGAGAAAAGGCAGTGCATAGCGTGAAGCTCTCTGACCCTAGCTGCCCTTTAGCTTGGAGGTTGGCAGTTGGAAAACAATTCTCCTGGCCCAAAGCCTTCTCCTGAACTTTACTGCTCAAATCAGAGTGGTCCAGATGTTTGAATATGAAGGCCAGTTTCCAGAATATGCTTCTGCTGAGGTTTGTCATTCTTGGGTACCTGTGGTGGGAAAGCTGGTGGGGGAAGGGTGGCGGGGTATGGAAGAGCTCTGGGTCACTGTCTTGTGAGTTTTCCTAGGCTGAGGACATGCTGAAGTCTGAGCCTTGATTTAATTCCAGGTGGTGTTGGGAGTGGAGGTTCTGACAATAATTGGCATGCTCTCCCCATCCTGTTTTACTACCTCTGAGGCCTCTGCTGGCGAGCCTAAGAGTTTTGACCTCTTCTGATGGACCATTCATCGCACCCTCTGCCAGCCCAGTCTGTTTTCTTGAGCTCTCCTGTACTTTTAGAAGGAAAAGTCAATAAAAGTTCTGGAGGTCCAGCAGACTTAGGGTTATCTCCTAAACCCACATTCCTCATAGATGATCAATCCACATTCATTCATTCCCTGAGCATTTACTTTGTGCTCAGATGGGTACAGAGGTGAAGACATAGACACTGCTTGTGAGAACTCACAGTTTAGGAGGGGTAGACAAGGAAGCAGCTGGAATAGAGTATGATTGGCTGTGACAGAAGAGAGTCCTGGGCACCATGGGGACACAGGAGTCCCTCACCTACCTGGTGATGGTGGCCAGGGGTGGCTTGAAACAGCTTCTAGGAGGAATGTCCCCTAAATGGAGTGTCAGCAGAGGAGTTGGAGTTAGTTGAGTGCAGATTAAAAGTGTTCCAGGAAGAGACTACAGGCTGTTTAGAGGTGTGGAGAAGTGAGCCTGCATGTGTCTTTTGGGTGTTTTTGGCCTTGCTGGTAAGTTGTTCACACATTACAGTTCCCCTGGGGGAACTCTTGAAAGCCCAGAGGAGAAAATAGGGCCATTGTGGAAGTAGAAAGGGACTTCTGGGATTCGGGACTTGTGGGTTGGCCTTGGATTGCCCCCTCCTGGGTAGGAAGGTGCTCTAAGCTGAACTTTGAAGGATGCAGGGAGGGAACAGCCACTATTCCTCCCCCATAACCGAGCCCTTGCCATCCCTGGAGGCCTGCCACCATTTTGCTGCTCCCCGCTGCTTCTCCAGGGCTGCCCTGACCTCCCTGGGGGCTTCCTTTTTAACATGCACCTCACAGTGTCCTGCAGAGGAGCGAGGAACTCTGCAGTGGCTATGGAGTGGGAGCCCTGCAGTGTGGCCGAGCCTGCCCTGGCTGGCCCATCTGCTGACTTATCTGCTGCTCCCCTCTGTACAGCGTGGGGAAAGGGAATGGTCCTCAGGGTCTGGGATTCCAGGGTGTCATGGAGTGGGAAGTCCGAGCTCCTTTAGGTGAGAACTAAGGAGCTGCAGGAGCCTCCCAGACAGCCTGGCACTCCCCGGTGCACAAGCAGGGGGGCTGGCTCCATCAGACTGGGTATCTTCTTCAGACTCCTGGACCTTTTGTTCAAGTCCCATTTCTCTCCCTAGACACCAGCCCTTCCTCAACCCTTTTCTGGGTCCTCTCTTTCCATTCTGAGCCTTGTTCCTTTAAGGAGCCTCATCTCCTTTCTGTATTCCCATTTCCCAGCCCTGACCCCTTGCTGAGTCCTGCTCTTCCTTGAGGGTTCCTTCTTGGGCTCTCATTCCATCCCTGGTCCCCAGTTCTCATACTGATCCCTGTCCTTATCCCTCCCTTGAGCCCTAGACTCTCCTGAGCCTTGTCCCCTCTTGGAGCCCTATCTTTGCCCTTTGCAGCCTCTTCTTTACAACAAGTGTTTTACGTCCTGTTGGCTCCCCTTGTCGTCTCCCCTTGCCTTCACTTAGATGACATTCTTTGCAGTGTAGGTGATCCTCGTGGATTCCCTCAGAGGAAAAGCCAGGACCACCTAGCTCAGGCTGATCCCTTTACAAGGGCTTGAGCCCATCCTCTTCCATCCCTCAACTGTCCCCTTTCTAAAAGAAAATCTTTACTGTCTTTTCATCCTGAAAACATGCTCAAAGTCACTTTCACCCTAAAAACATCTTTCCTCAATTTCACTGCCCCTTGTGCTTCTTGCTTCCCTTTCTACCCGAGTTCTTAGAGTCTCCTCTCTTCATTTCCTTTTCCTTCTGCCCCTCACAGCCTCTGACCGCTGAAGGGACCTGGTTTCTGAGAGCTACCTTCAAAGGGTACCTTCCATACCTATAAGTTAAGATTTATTGATCATTCTCTGTGTCCAGAACACTCAGTATAGGTTTATTTAACTTTCCCAACAACCCTTTGATGTAGGCATAATTCCATTAGCAGTTCCCCGACAAGAAAGCCAGGTTGATGCTTAGCGATTAATCGGTTTTGCTCAAGTTCACCTAGCTAGCAAGCAGGGGGTCAGAATTTGCTTATGGATCTTCCAACTCCGAAGCCTGAGTTACTAACCTCTGAACGCACTGTGGCATTTGACATAATCAACTTCTTTTATTCTCGAGATGTCTCCTGTTTCTATGACATGGCATTCTCCTGACTTCCCTCCCACCCTCCTGCCCACTCCTTCTCAGGTGACTCCACAGGCTCCTCTTCTGTTCTTCACAGCCCCCTTTTAAATGTCAGTGGATCGCTCTTAGCTCTCTCTTCCTATATCCCCTGGGTTGTCTCCTTCTCTCCTATGGATCCAGCTGCCACCATGACTCCCACAGGTCTACCTCTAGCTCCAGTCTCCTGCTGAACCCCAGGCCAAACATCCAACCACCTCCTTAACAGTTCTGGGACAAACTCAAGGTGCTCAACCCCAAACCTATCACCTCTCCCCAAGCCTATTGCTCCGGGGTTCTGTGGCTCAGTGAGCAACTGCACCCCACCCCCCAGGTCCTCAGCCATCAGCCTGGCAGTCATTCTTAACTCCTCCCTGCCTCCTTTTCCCCCCACGGCTAATCAGGCTCACTGATGCTCCTTAACACCTCTCATCTGCATCTCCTCTTCCCCCTCATTGTCACTGTCTTAATTTAGGCCTCATCATCTCTTGCCTGGATAACAGCCTCAGCCTCCTAATTGGTCTCCCACCTGCCACTTGAGCCCCTGCCCTGCTCCTGGTCCTCCACCCTGCAGCCTCCGTCTGGGCTGTCGAGGGCTCCCTCTGAACACAAATCTGATGTGTCCTCTGCATAACATCCTCTTTGGCTCCTCACGGGGTCGAGCAGAGTCAGAGGATGCAGCAGGCGAGCTGGTTCAGAGGATGGAAGAAGAAGGATAGAAGGTGCCTGAGGTCAGTGGATACTTCACTGCCGGGAGCGGGATTGACAAAGGTCACTTGGGCTTCTGATCTTCATTCAGCCTGTCAGCACCTGGCAGATTACACCCCAGACTCTCTAAGTGGCCCTCAGTTAAGTGGCAGGAGGTCCTGGGAGGATGAAGTCGTCTCTCCCTCAAGGGAGGGGCCGACGATCTGAGACCTCCCTTCTTGTTCCTCCTCTGATTGCTCGTGGGCATGGTCTGCCCCAGCCAGGGAGCCCCCCCACTGGCAGTAGGGGTAGAGGATCCTGGCCCCTAGATTGACAAGGGACATGTCTGAGAGACAGAGGCCCTTGTCCCTGCAGGTGCCGCAAGATGACTGGGGGGGTTACCCTACGGGTGGCAAGGATGGGGAGATCCCCTGCCGTAGGATGCGGAGCGGCAGCTACATCAAAGCCATGGGGGATGAGGAGAGCGGTGACTCCGACGGCAGCCCCAAGACATCTCCCAAAGCAGTTGCCCGGCGCTTCGCCACCCGACGTTCCTCCAGCGTGGACCAGGCCCGGATCAAGTAAGGACAGGGAGGGCTGGCAGTGGGTGTCAGGAAGCTGATGCTGGCTTTCTGCAGTTGTGTGTAGAGTGGGTTCCTGTTGGGCAACCCTGCAAAGGGTTCAAGTGGGGTATCTTGCTCTGCCCCATATGAAGGGGAAGGATTTGGTTATAGTTCCTGTCTGAGTGCCTTTTGGGGGGGAGTCTCTTTACCCAGTGTCTCCTAGGGGATCTCTGGAGGTTTCTGAGGAACAGAACCTGGTCAGAAGTCCCATTGCCTTCATTTCCCTTAGCAGACCCCCATTCTGACATTGACATTTTGACCTTTTCCAGCTGCTGTGTCCCACCCCGGATTCACCCCCGGAGCTCCATCCCTGGCTACAGCCGTTCCCTCACCACTGGACAGGTAGGGAAAAGCCGGTGCACCTGGAGGGAAGGGAGGAGAGGGGTGTTCCGGGCCATATTCATCCTAGGCCTTGAAACCAGAGGTCTGGCCATGGGGAGAGGTCAGGCCTGGTTCTGGTGAAACTGGGAAACCCGTCTTGAGTCTCCCGGAGCTACTCAGACTGGGGGGTCTTAGTCGCATCTGCGGAACCTGCCAAGAATTCTCAAAGTTATGAGCTTGTAAGGAAGGACAACACTCCTTCTCTGAGGGTCTCTGGCCCTCTCCAGGCCTGACTGCTTCCAGCCCACCCCCATGCAAAGAGTGGGATTGATTTGTACAGATAGGACATGGGCCAAGC
This sequence comes from Marmota flaviventris, assembly GCF_047511675.1. Classification (NCBI taxonomy): domain Eukaryota; kingdom Metazoa; phylum Chordata; class Mammalia; order Rodentia; family Sciuridae; genus Marmota; species Marmota flaviventris. Next base: position 26,027,282 of record NC_092507.1, on the reverse strand, counting down.
TGCAGCCTCCCAGGCGATCTGGACCTGAGTTCTGCCCCTACCACTTCCATCCCTTGGGACCCCCAGTGAGATATCTTACTTCTCAATGCCTCTCTTTTCTCATCTTTAAAATGACAACAGTAGTGGTAGTTATCTCTCAAGAGATTTGTGTGAGTTCAGCGGAAAACTGTATTCAAACACAAGGTACCAGTCCAAAAATTGGTATTTTGTACGTGTGAGTTTCATCCCTAAGTGTAGGCTTTCTCTTTAATTAAGCAGAGACAGCTGCAGTCTAGTCATTAAATCTGGAGATGGTCTTGAATTCCAGCTCAGCTACTTACCAGCTGAGTGACCTGGGGCTAGTAACTTGACTTTGTTTGAGCCCCACTTTCCCTATTTAAAAATAGGCATCATAATAGTGTTCTTGGCACATGGCCAGCACTCAATAAAGGTTAGCTATTTTTGCTGTTTGCTGGGGGAAAAAGCAAGGCAAAAAGTGATGCAGAAGACCGTCCACACGGACTCCCATTGTTCCCCACAGCGGTCTCTCAGTATTCCTTTGTTACATTTCCTGAATCAGGGAATCTTATTGGCACAGCTGTCTTTTCACATCACACCAACCTATGTTGCTAAACCCACTAGTTAATGCTCAGTTCTGGTGTTAACATCTTACCCAGTTGCTAACTCTCCTTCTTGAAACATTTTTTTTTTCTCCTTGACTTTGGACACACCAGACCCTCAAGATTCTCCCCCTGGCTGCTTAATCTCACCTGTGTGCTGGATGCCTCTAAGACTGTAGGATTTCAACATTGGAGTTTTCCAGGGCTCCTGGACTGCTTCTACACCCACTCCTTGGGTGATCTCATCTAGGCTCATGGCTTTGAATATTACTGAGAGCCTGATGACTCCTCTGGATACACAACCCCAGCCCCAATCTTCCCAGGAACACCAGGCACATTTATCAAGCCGTGTATTGAAATCTCACTTGGATGTCCAGTACAGATCTCAAACTGGAGATGCCCAAAAGTAAACTGCTGACACCCCCTTTCCCTCCTCCATGGATTGGCGCTCCACCTACCATCTTCTCCTTTTCAGATAGCATCAACTTTGTTCTTTCAGGAACTCTGGTCTGAAAGTTCAAAGTCAGTGCTTTCCTTACTTTTTTTTTTTTTTTGTGTGTGTGTGTGTATGTGTGCTGGGATGGAACCCAGGCCCCCAGACATGCTAAGCATGTCCTCTGCAGCCGTGCAACACCCCCAACCCATGAAGTCAATCTGTTTTTTTTCCTCTCTCATATCCCCTATCTAATCCCTCAGCAAAGCCTCTGGGTCCCACCTTCAAAATGTCAAAATGTATCCTGGATCCAGCCACCCTTTACCACTTCTGCTGCAAGTTACCATGTCCTTTTGCCTGGGCTCTTACAATGCCTTCTAGTTGGCCTCCTGGAACCTGCCCTAGCTTCACTTCATTCTCATCAGTGTGGACAGGGTGATCATTTAAACAGATTCCTACATTCATTTGCAAATCTGCTCAAAACCCTCACCCTTGCTCAGAGTAACCACCAAGGACTTTACCACGAGTTATAAGGCCCTGCATGATTTGTCCAGTGCTGCCTCCAAGTTCCTCTCCAAACACCGGTCCCTCTTCCACTGCAGCTGCACTAGACCCCCTGCTGTTCCTGGACACCTCACTGTGCTCTAGACTTAGGGCCTTTGCATCTGGGGCTCCCTCTGCCTGGGTGCCTCCTTCCCAGACACTGCCCTGGATCACTTCCTCACTTCTTTCAGATCTTTTCCCATATGTTCTAAAATTTTAATTTAACCACCCCCTGCCCCCCCCCCCCCCCCGCAACATTTCCGATTCCCTTTCCTCCTCCTTCTGCTCCTCTTCTTTTCTCCTCCTCCCACTTTACGTTATCTAACATCACATATACTTGATATATTTCTCCTGGAGGAATGGCTTAGAATCTCTGCTTTACGGAAGAGGAAAGAGATTTAAAGCACCAGAGACGCCACCCTATTATCTCTAATAATGCTTTTTCTCTTAAGTCTATTTTTTTTTTTTTGTTCAGTATTTGCCCAGAACATCTTTTTCCATCTTTGACTTTAAAGATTTTATTTTTGTCTGCTAATGTTTCAGGTATGTCTGTTGTAAATAGTCTGTGGTTAGATTTGATTTTATAACCATTTGATAATTGTTTGAGTGTTTAGTGAGTTTATATTTATTGTGATTGCTGATACACTTGGATTTATTTCTATCATCTTATATCGTGCCTTCTGTTTATCCTGCCTCCTGGGTGATACATTTCTACTCCTTTGCTGCCTCTTTTGGATTGATTGCCTCTTTTGGATTGATTCTTCTTCTGCCAAATCCCATGCTGGTTTGGCAGTTATGTATTCTATTTTATTCTTCATGGTTACCTTTATAATTTTAATGTACATACTTGACTTAGCAGTTCAAACCTGATGGTTTTTTTCCTACCTTCCCTCTGAACAATGCAAAGACCTTAGGACACTTAATTTTGATGACCTCTTCCATTCTTCTTTTTTTAAGCAATATGAATTTATTTTCAGTGATATAGTTCTTTCCCAACATTCATGAGGCCATGGGTTCAATTGCCAGTGCCATACACACAAAAAAATTATTATCTCACAGTTCTGGGTGCTAAAAATACAATGTTAAGTTGTGGCGCGGGTGGTTTCTCCTATTTAGGGACTTGTATTTTCATGTTGTTGTTTGAAGAATAAAATACACTGAATTTGATCAGGTACAGTTCATCTAATTTTCTCTTCATGGTTGTACTTTTGACATAAAGTTTAAGAAATCTTTGCTTAATCCAAGATCATGAAAATTAATATTTCTTATACTTAATTTAGGTATGTGATCTATTTTGAGTTTTTTTGGGGAGCACTGTGTGTATGATTTGAGTTAGGGGTCCAACTTTATCCTTTTACGTTTTTTTTTTTTTTAATTTTTTATTGTTGGTTGTTCAAAACATTACAAATTTCTTGACATATCATATTCCACACTTTGATTCAAGTGGGTTATGAACTCCCACCTTCACCCCATACACTGATTGCAGAATCACATCAGTTACACATCCATTGATTTACATATTGCCATACTAGTGTCTGTTGTGCTCCGCTGCCTTTCCCATCCTCCACCATCCCCCCTCCCCACCTCTCCCCTCCCCTCCTCCTTTTACGTTTTGATATCCAATTTTCTCAGCATCATTTTTTGAAAAGATTTTTCTTCCCCCTTGGCTCCTTTGTCAAAATCAATGTACTTATAAGTGTATGTGTTTAATTAATGAAACTTCAAATTTATTCCATGGCTATAGCCACCTGCTCGATTACTATAACTTTGTAGTAAGAATTGATTATGGTAAATTTAATAATAGGATTTTGTAATTCTTCATAAGGATTGTTTTGTGTCTCCCTTAGGAACCTTGTTGAAAGGCTTCAGGTATAGTTGGGAATTTGAAGAAACAGCATTGAATGCCCAGATCAATTTTTGGGGTATTGTGTTCTTAACAATATTAAGTATTATTATTCTTGGACATGGGCTGTTTTTTCATTTATTCAGGTCTTTCTTTTTATTTCAGCATTTAAAAAATTTAATTTTATTGTAGATTGATAAATTGTATGTAATTATGGAGTACAAAGTGATGAAATAATATATAAATAAAAGGTGGAATAATTAAAATATTAGCATGCCCATCCCCTCAAATAATTTAATGACTTTTTTTGTCAAAGGGATAAAAAATGTCTCTCTTTAAATATTTTTCTGGTTGTTGACAGACCTTTGTTTTATTTATTTATATGTGGTGATGAGAATTGAACCCAGTGCCTCACACTATAGGCAAGCACTATACCACTGAGCCATAACCCCAGTCCTTAAATGACTTTTAAAACAAACAAACAAACAAACAAGTTTTCTTTTTTTTTTTTAGTTGTAGATAGACACACTACTTTTATTTTTTAAAAATAAAAATAGGCAAGTGCTAGATCTACCACTGAGCTACAACCAAAGTCCTGAAATGACTTTTTGATGATCACTTTCCTTCTTTGTATGTTCTTGTTGCCCAGTATTTCAGTTCTACCTTTTTATCTCTCAAATTAGTCTTTATTATTGATGCTACTTTTTATGCTCAGTACTTGATTATGTGTGCTCACAACTTTACCTTTTTTCTTCTTTACCATTTACCATTGTGTCTTTTTTTAAAAAAATATTATGTACACTTTTAACCTTTATTTTATTTATTTATTTTTATGTGGTACTGAGGATCAAACCCCAGCCTCACTCGTGCTAGGCAAGCACTCTGCAACTGAGCTATGACCCCAGCCCACCATTGCAACTTATATTCATTCCTTTCTCCTAAAGTATATTCTTTTTTTAAAAAAAAATATTTTTAGATGTTGGTGGACCTTTATTTTATTCATTTATTTTTGTGTGGTGCTGAGAATCAAACCCAGTGCCTCACACATCTAGGCAAGTGTTCTATCACTGAGCCACAACCCCAGCCCCTAAAGTATATTCTTTAGTAAGTTTTTCAGTGAATGTCTGTTCACTATACAGCAAGCTTCAACAAAAATACATGTTATCCTCAGTTTTTATTTTTTATTTTTATTTTTTTGATGTCAGGGTTCAAATCCAGGGCCTCACATACGCTAGGCAAGCCCTCTACAACTAAGCTATATCTCCAGTTCCTTATCCTCATTATTTGATATAGTTTAGCTTACTAGGGGAATTTTAAGTCAATAATTATTTTTTCTCAATGTTTCAAAGCTATTTGTCATCTATCTTCTATTGTTGCTGTTAAGAAGTCTGCTATTAGTATAATTGCCTTTGTAGGTAATTTTCATTTCTGCCTGGTTGCTGTTGAGATCTTGCTTTGATTTTGGTGTTCTGCAGTCTCATTGTGATATGTTTGAGCATGTGCTCCCTAAATCTGAGGATTCATGTCTTTCATCCATTGGAAAATTCTCTCTGGTTACTGTTTGTATGGTACATTTTTTTTCCATTCTCTTACTTTCCACCCATGTTTATTTTGAATCTAAGGTATGTCCCTTATAGACCACATGTAGTTGGGTCTTGTTCTTTTGTTTTGGTATTGGGGATTGAACTCAGGGGTGCTTTACCAATGAAGTACATACCCAGTCCTTTACATTTTTTTTTAAATTTTGAGACAGGATCTTGCTAAGTTGCTGATCTTGGACTTGCCGTCCTTCTGACTCACCAGTTACTGAGATTACAGGCATGTACCACCATGTCTAGCTAATCTCTGCCTGTTGAGTGGGAGTTTTCCATCCATTAATATATAATACAGTTATTGACATGATTGGGTTGTCTCATATCATAATTTGTTTATCTGCACTTTCTTTATTGTCTTATTTTGTGTTAAATGCATCTTTTAGTGTACCATTTCAATTTCTTTGTTATTTTTTCACTATATTATTTGAATTATTTTATTAGTGGTTACACTAGGAATTACAATGTGTATCTTAGCTTATCAAATATAATTAATGATATTAAAATATAGAAGCATTGCTCCAATATATCTCCTTTTTCTATCCCTACTTTGTGGTATTATTGTTACTTATGCATATGTTATAAACTTAATAGTTGTTATAATCAACATTGGTATTATAGTAAGTGCTTTATGTAACCTTATGTCTTTCAAAGAAGAGAGTGAGGAAAATATTTTATATAGCCTTTTATATTTACTCACATAATTACAATTTCTGTGTTCTTCATTTCTTTTGTTGTATCTGAGTTACCACTAGGTGTTATTTCCTTTTAGCCTGAAGGACTTCCATTAATATTTCTTGTAAGATAAGTGTGCTGGCAATGAATTCTTCAGTCTATATCTGGAAATATCTTTATTTTAAATTCATATTTGAAGGGTAGTTTTGCTGGATATAGAATTCCTGGTTGACAGTCTTTTCTGCCATTCCATTGTCTTTTGGTGTTCATTGTTTCTGATGAAAAGCCAATGTTTCCTAATATGTGATGAATTATTTTTCTCTTGCTGCTATTAAGTTTTCTCTGTCTTCAGATATCAATTTTGACTGTTTCAATATGAGTCTCTTAGGGTTTAACTTACTTTAGGTTCATTGAGCTTCTGTAATCTGTAGATTAATTTTTTTAAAAGGAATTTATTTTAGATGTTGATGTATTTTTATTTTATTCCTTTATGTATATGTGGTGCTGAGAATCAGACCCAGTACCTTACACATGCTAGGCAAGCACTTTACCACTGAGTCACAACCCCAGCTCTATAGGTAAATTTTTTAAAAATCAAATTTAGAAAATTTAGGCCATTATTTCTTAAAATATTGTTTCTCTCCCTGTCTTTTCCCTCGTTCTTCCACCTCTTCTTCATCCTCCTTTTTCTCCTTTTCTATTCTTTTTTTCTTTTTCTAGGTATTTTGGTATACTTGATGTTGTCCCACAAATTTCTGAGACTCTGTTCATTCTGTTATATCTTCTCTTTCCATTCTTCAGATTGAGAAATTTATATTGACCTATTTTCAGGTTTACCAGTCATTTCTTATGTAGAGCCCCTCTACTGAATTTTTCATTTCAGTTATTATACTGTTCAGCTCCAGAATTTCCATTTATTTCTCTTTTTAAAAATAATTTATCTTTCTTTGTTGTGATTTGTATTTATTAAACCATTGTGGTTGTGCTTGCCTTTAAATCTTTAAGCATAAAAAAATATTTAAGAATGGCTTTTGGGCTGAGGTTGTAGCTCAGTGGTGGAGAGCTTGCCCCTCATGTGTGAGGCACTGGGTTCGATCATTAGCACCACATATAAATAAAATAAAGATATTGTGTCCATCAATAACCAAAAGATCTTTTTTTTTTTTAAAAAAAAGGAATGGTTTTCTTTTATTCTTTTAATTAATTAATTAATAGTACTGGGGATTGAACCAGGTTCTCTTTCATGGTAGGCAGACATTCTGCCACTGAGCTACATCCCAAACCCTTGAATATATTTATAATAATTACTTTGTTAGTTTTGAGTGATAAATACAACATTTGGGGACAATTTGCATTTTCTTCATTATTTGCATGTCTCATGATTTTTAGATGAATACGGAACATTTTGGGTAAATAGCAACTCTGAATTCTTAGTTTTTCCTCCTGAAAATTGTTATTGCTTTGTTTATTTGTTAATGTGTCCCTGGACAAAATTGGTGAAATCAATCTGCCCTACAACATGTAGCCACTGATGTCTCTGTTCAGTTTGTTTGTTTGTTTTTCTTTTTTAAGCCCTGTTTCCTCTGGAGGTTGTCCTTGTACCTACATATCTTAGTGTTTAGTTAAAGATTGGTCAGAAGGTGTGCTAAAAAATCCTGAGCTAGGAAGGCTTCTTTCTCTCCCTTGGTTCTCTGCAAGGCCTAAGGGGGTATAACTTCAGGTTGTTTTCAAGTTTGCCATGGCTTTTACTCTTCCCCAGGCTGTCTTGTATTTTTCTCGAACATATATATTAGTTCCATTGGCCAGGGATGTGTAGGTGGTTCAGAGCCTCTCTGGTCTCTGCTGTGCATTCACCCAACCTCCAGTTGGCCCAAAATATGTGGAGAAGTTATCAAACTCACTGTGACTATCTCATTTCCTGGAATTTTTTGTTAATTTTCTGGCTGATCTGCAAGTCCATTGGTTGCCCCATGCAGTGCTGAAACCTCAGCCTAGGAGTGTTTCTGGCCTTCCCTGTTCTTGAAGCTGTCACTGACAATGCTCCAAATGAAGTGGAGCCCCTGGTAATGGCAGAAAGCAGCTAGTTTCACACACTGGATGAACTGTTGCAACTCTGAGAGCTGGAAGCTTGGGAAATGGGAGCGCCTGAGGCAAGGCTACTGCAGAATCATGCTGTTCTTATCCAAAGTTCAGTAATGTTCATGATGAAGGTTCCTTTTTTCAAAAAATATGTTTATTTTATTTATTTGTATGTGGTGTTGAGGATCTAACCCAGGACCTCACACATGCTAGGTGAGCACTCTACTGCTGAGCCACAACCCCAGCCCCTGAAGGTTCCTTTTTGTGTGCCTTCAATTGATTATAATGGGATAAAGTGATTATTTTTACAGTTTTTTTCCAGCTTTCTAGTCATCTTGGGTGATAGGATTTAATGTCTTCCTTACTCTTTTATGTCTGAAATCATAAGTCACAAAAATTCCCAACAAGTGTCCTTATCTCTTTAAATATTGTCTCTCTCACAGTCTACGTAGTCTGTCCATGTGGAGCTCCTATTGTTGTAAAAGGGACTTTCTATTGTTTCTTCCATGTATCTATTTTAACCTCTATATTTTCCATCTCTTTGCCTCCCTATGCTGCTCCCTAGGTGTGTTCCTTGGGTGAATCTTCCAATTCAGTGACTTTTTCTTCAGTCATATCTAATCTACTATCAACTCATCAGTTGTATTCTAATTTTACTAACTTATTTTTATTTTTCAAAATCTGATTTGATTCCTTTTCAAATCTTTAGTTTCTCTTTTCCCCAAGCTTTTATTCTCTCTATTTTCAGTTTTAGCTTTGAAGTTAGGACTTTTAAAGGTAGTTCAAAGCTTGGCACAATAACACATGTCTGTACTCCTTGCTCCTCAGGAGACTGAGGCAGGAGGATCATCTTAGCCCAGAAATTCAAGGCCAACCTGAACAACACAGCAAGATTCTATCTTTTTTAAAAAAAGTATCAAACATAGTTTAAAGACAATTTTGCTATACATAAGGCAAAATTGCTTTATATGTCAAAAGTTTTATGTATCTTCTAGATAGTTAAAAACTGGATTCTCAATGACTTAATAGAAGTTTATGTCACAGTTTGTATTAGTTATCTATTCCGACATAATAATTTACACAAAATGCAGCGTCTGAAAACACAGGAACTTATTATCTCCTATTTCTGTGGGTCAGGCATCTGAGAGCAGCTTAACTAGGTGCTACTGGGTCAAGCATCTCACAGGACTGCAGTTAAGGTGATGAGCAGGGCTGTGGTCATCTCAGGGCTTGCCTGGGGGGAGGCCTGCTTCCATGCTTACTGATGTGCCTGTTTGCAGGCTTGGATCTTCACCACCCATTGGCCAGAGTCATCAGATTCTTGTCATGTGGGACTCACTTTAGGGACATCGCACAACATGGCAGCCTGCTTCCATGTGAATCTAAAATAGAAACCACAGTCTGTAACCTAGTCTCAGAAGTGACATCTCCGATATCTGCCATGTTCTATTCATGAGAAGTGGGCCAATAAGTCCAGTCCGCACTCCAGAGGAAGTAGTGCATGCCAGGAGTTGGAGACCATTAAGGTGATGTCAGAAATGACTGCTACATAGACACTGTTTGCTCATCTTCAGTGGAGGCCTGAGCAGCCTGGGTTAGGCATGGATCCCTCAGGTATACATTTTGCAGTTGCTTCTGTTAGAATATTCCTGGTCCAGAGCCATTTTATGTGAATTTTTAATCTGGGCCATGCAAGCCCATGAAGAGATAAAATCCCATGTCTGTGGGAGGACTGGTTTATGGGTACAGTTTTTTAGGGGATTTGTCTCCTTTCTTCCCTCTGGTGCCTGAACTACAGACTGGCTTTTTTCTATCGGCCTGTGGTAAGGATTGATTTTTTTAAAAAAAATTTTTTTTGTCAACATTTTCATCGAAGATTTCCCCTTTTCTAGCTTTTAAAGGTTCTCATTTCAGCTTCTCATTTGGGCTTCGTGTGAGCCCAAAGCCTCACTCCTCCGCCCAAGTGGGTGTTAAAACTTAAGTCTTTTGGTTACTGAGACCAGAACCCCCTGCCCCCACTGCCCGCCTCCACTGGGCTGTTTGCAACATTGGCTCACATAGTTCATATTCTGATTTTCCAGTCTCCTCTTTGCTTTTGTCCCCTGGGGACTTAGCTTGCTTTCTTGTGAGCTCAGCTATGCATATAAAATGACATTTGTTATGTTTTATCCAGTGTTTTGGAGTGGCTTGAAACGGGAGGCTTCAAAGGTTATCTAAACGAAATAACTTACGTAAAGTGTACAGGATGTCACCTGGCCCCCAGCTGGACCCACCGACTCTAGCATGGGCGATTTTCAATTAGATTCAAACGAAGTATTTTCCTTTCATTATCCCATGTGCTTGGAAATGGCCACTGATTCTGAGTCTGGTTTGTAGAAAGGCTCAGGATCTCATTTCCCCAGAGGATTCTTTTTGACTCTTCTGCAAGTGGGGGTTGGAGGAAGGAGGATGGAAGTTGATGCAGGAATAATGGGCGTATTCACCATGCAGTGGGACCATTTTATAAGCATAATATCACATAGGGTAGATCAACTCAGGTGCAGTATTCCTCTGTGAGTCTATATAGATAGAGACTGGGTTTCCCTAGGTCCTCGTCCCTTGTAGACTCCCCAGAATCTCCTCTTGGCCAGTTGAGCTGGAAGGTGTATGACCACCGGGAGCTTCTCACTCTGCCACTGCCTGCCTTGGATAGAGTTGGTTGTGGACATAGCTGGGTGTTATTTTAAATATAGATAGAGATGTCTATTTGGAATAGAGAGCTCTCTCATTCTGAATGATATTGCCACTGTGTTTTAAGAACCTCTTGCTACTAATAGTCATAGCTAATGTTTATTGAGCATCTGCTCTGTGTCAGATATTATGCCTACTGCTTTACACATAGAAGAAAACTGAAGTTAAGTTCAGAATGAGATTCCTTGAATCCTTGATGACCAGGCTACTTGAGACCACAATGCTCTTGGCTCTTAGATTAGCTCCCATGGGATCCAGGAGGGACTCTCTGGGCTGGATTGGTTTTAGTTGGGGAGCACTTTGAGCCTAATCTAGAAAGGGCAGGAGTTGGTTGAGCTCCTGAGCTCCAGGAAATACCTTGGCAACTGCTGTCCATGGGGTTCCCAACATCCAGAGACAGTATAACTGAATAGTAGATTACAGGAAGTCATGGTGACAGCCACAGATGCCACATGGTGTGGCTTAGGCTGGTTGGACATGGAAGAATTTAACTTCTACTGGATCTTGGATTGCTTTTTCTATGGCCTGTGATTTCTGTTCCATTGTAATGAAGTTCCTTTAGAAAGGAATTCAGGCAGTCCTCTTTTTCGTTTCTGGGCCTACATTAGAACCACTGAGTCTGTATCTTCAGCAGATTTTTTTCTGAGCTTCCAAGCAGCCAAAGCAGTTAGAGGGCCCGAGTTAACATAGACTTAACAGGCTCCCTAGGAGATCCTGATACTCAATCAGCCTTACAGGGGAGCTGACAAATGTAGCATTTAATTTTAGTTTTACCACTTACCAACTGGCTATCTGTGGACAATTTATCTGTCCTCTCTGAGTCTTAGTTTTCCCATTGATAGAATGGGATGGAAATTCCAGCTCTATTTGAGCCAGGGCCTAGTGAAATCATGCTACACTTAGGAGGCATAGTTATGGAAATATTAAGCAGCATTTTACACTTGGGTCAAGACAATTCTTTGAATCTCTGTCGACTGCACATAAATATGATGCTGTGAATCTTTCCTGGGAGATGTCACAGATGCAGCCTAGGATACTTGCTGTTATATTCACCATGGGATATTACTGAGAACCTTGTGTAAGACTCCATCCAGGGGCCTCTGCACAGTCATCCACAGGGAGATTTATCTTGGGCTCAGTGACAGGAGCAGTTATGGTTCTCATGAATGCCCCTACCCTGTGCTTTCTGGGTGTGATTTTCTATGCATCAGTTGCCATACTAGGTGCATTGAAAATGGAGTGTCAGATCAGTTGTTTTGATATTTATGAATTAATTCATGTCCATACCAGGTGCTTGCCTCTCCTCTTAGTTTCTTGTCTAATTCAGAACAACAACAAAAACCAATTGCAAGTTCCCATTTTTTTTTTTATTTTGAGTCCCTTCAATAGACTTATAAATATGGTACCGGTATCATTCCCATTTGACAGGTGAGCAAGCTGAGGCCCCCAAACTTTTGCTTTCCTAGGCCACATTGCTAGGAAGAGACAGAGACAGCACTTGAATCTAGGTGAGCCTCATCTCATGGCCTATGCAGGCAACTCTCAGGCTACATTTCATACATGCTTTGGCTGGGTGGAAGCTCCGGGAAGAGTATGTACCCATTTGGAGCAATGTTTAGGACTCTGTCAGCTGTGTTTTGTCACAGAGCTTACCTCTGGTACTACTTTTTCCTACCTTTATTTTTTTCTTTATGCTGAAAACTCTGTAGTATATTTAGTCTCAGTCTATGGTTTGTGGCATGGTTCCATGAACAAAAATTTTGTATTGTATTTTTCTTCCTTGCTTCTATATTTTTTTAACATGAATTCTGCCCCACAAATTGTGAAAAACAAAAACAAGAACTTCAACCCATAGGCTTGGGATGCTGAGGCAGGAGGATTGCAAGTTCAGAGCCAGCCTCAGTGACTTAGGGAGGCCCTGAGCAACTTAGTGAGACCCTATCTCAAAATAAAAAGGGGAAGTGATTCAGTGGTTAAGTGCCCCTGGGTTCAATCCCCAGTATCAAAAACAAAAACTTCATCCAGTAATGGTTGAGCTTCCCTTGGAGGGTGAGGGCAGGGCAGGAACCAGTGGACCAAGTCAGAACCCTTGTTCGTGAGCACAAAGTGGGGAAAGCCTTGAGATACCTGTAGGCTAATAATTACATTCCATCTTGCCCCTGGGTATATATATCTATAGGTTGATTTTAATCAAGTTTGTAATGTAGTGGGGTAATAAGTAATAAAGTGTCTTTCCCTGCAGTCCCCACCCTGATACCCAGCAGGCGTATGGATGACAAGATTCTCTCTGTCAGGCTCAAGTGTGAGAAAGATGAAGAACTAGGTAGAGAAGAAAGTGTGGTCAGAGTCCGGGGTACAGCCAGACACCTGGAGAAGCACAGGTGGGGGACAGGTAGGGGTATTTAAATAAAACTGGGCCCCAAGGCAGGCCGTAGGGAGTATCACAGGTGTCCCCATCTTTGGGGACAGTGAGGGTTTCTTTTAGCCCAAATGCTGGAGAAGAAGAGTCACAGAGGCCTAGTGGATGAAGACTTAGATATGTTCCTAAGGCAGAGCACCCTTTCCCAGCTCCTTGGTAACTGACCTCCCGGCCTCTGCCCCTAGCTCAGCGACGAGTTGAACCAGCAGCTGGAGGCCGTGTGCGGGTCTGTGTTTGGGGAGCTTGAGTCCCAGGCCGTGGACGCCCTGGACCTGCCCGGCTGTTTCCGCATGCGGAGCCACAGCTACCTCCGGGCCATCCAGGCCGGCTGCTCTCAAGATGACGACTGCCTACCCCTCCTTGCTGCCCCTGCCTCTGTCTCAGGGAGGCCCGGCTCCTGTAAGTATGCTTTCTCTGTCCCTGGCCTGGGCCTTAGTTGGAGACCACCTTGGTGTCCGTTCCGGTCAGTGCCATGGCTGTGCTGTGGACAGATCACTTTCCTCTCTGGGCAGGATGAGAACAGTCCTTGGCCCTGTATGTAGCAGCACATGGCGTGCGCGTGGCGGCCGGGTCCTGAGGGAGCGCATGGGTGTGCCTGGTGATGGGCCTCAGATTCTTGCCGGGATGTGTATCTCATTCCCTGCTTCGCCCTCCACAGCCTTCAACTTCAGAAAGGCCCCGCCCCCCATCCCGCCGGGAAGCCAGGCCCCGCCCCGCATCTCCATCACCGCCCAGAGCAGCACCGACTCTGCCCACGAGAGCTTCACCGCCACGGAGGGCCCAGCCCGGCGCTGCAGCTCCGCAGACGGGCTGGACGGCCCCGCCATGGGCGCACGCACCCTCGAGTTGGCGCCGGTGCCACCCCGGGCCAGCCCCAAGCCCCCCACACTCATCATCAAAACCATCCCTGGCAGGGAGGAGCTGCGAAGCCTGGCGCGACAGCGGAAGTGGCGGCCATCCATCGGTGTGCAGGTATGAAAGGAGGAGGCACCATCGAAGGCTCAGGTCTGGCCAGTTGGGGAGGGGTTGAGAAGATCAGAGGGGCCTTCTGGATACATAGAGCTTCTTGGCCAGTCTTGATCTGCAAGTAGATCCTGTGCCTGGTCATCGACAGGGCTGTTTCAGCAACTTGTCCCTTTCCTGTACCATCATCCCTGATAGGGAGTGCAGAGAGGGGCCCAGTTGTTGCCACCTTGATGCGTCTGCTCTCTCGTCTCCTCAGGGAGATTATCCGTTGAAGATTTGCCAGTTGGCTTGGGGCTCAGCCAGTGCTGACCATTCTCACTGGGAAGGGGTGTGTCCCCTGGCTAGGCCCCGCTGCTGACTCCTCCACCCTGCCACCAGGTGGAGACTATCTCAGACTCTGACACCGAGAACAGGAGCCGAAGAGAGTTTCACTCCATCGGTGTACAGGTGGAAGAGGACAAGAGGTAGGTCATGGTGGGTACACTCAGGTGTCACTGGGGAGAAGAGGAGCAAGGGCTGTCATGTCCTCCTTGGCTCACTCTGCCTGCACTTGCTCTCCTACTGGAGTGAGACCCCACCTTCTTATTGGGGAGAAGTCAGAGCAGACAGAGGTTGTCCACAAAGACCTCCAGGGTAGTCACCAAACCTAAAGCGAGTTCTCCTTGTACTCATGCCACTCTCAGGTGCCTAGAGGCAGACAGACAGTGGTTGGGGAGAAAGAGAGGTAAGGAAAGGTAATAGGTGGCAAGCAGGCCTCCAGTCATTGTCCTTTACAGGGGATAATAGGACTGCCAATCCCTCCTTACAACCCGAGGTGGGCCAGTATGTGAACCCCAAAGAAAAAAATAAACAGGAAGACTGCTTGTCTCGGCTCCTGGCAGATATAACACTCCTCCTCACTTGGTTGCACAACATATAACCAGTTGGGGGTACCTATTATATGCCTGAGTCTGTGGTGTATCCAAGACAGTAGAATTACCAGCAGCCACTCTTCTGGAATTAGGTGGCCTCAGAAACACTGCTTCCTTAATTTCCACCTGAAGAATTAGCATTGTAAGCTCCAGAAGGAATATTGAAAGAAGTCCTCTCTGTTGTTGGGTCCCTGGGGAGACACTTTCTTTAACAACCACATGGCCATGCCACAGTGCCCATCTGCCCTCTGGAGCATGATGCCTGGTGGCCCTGGGTATGGTGTCTGGGAACCATTCTGAGGCTGACTGAAGGTTTTGTGGTAATCCAAGTTGTCTAGGCCATACCCACTGCAGGTGTCAAACTAGTGCCCCAGCACTGTCCCTTGCAGCTCTGTTCTCATGTGCCATTGTTGGCCTTCTGGCCTTCCTTGTGGTTCTGCCATCTATTCCTGGGACCCCCTGGGGTTCGTGTGTGTGTGTGAAATCAAATCTTCTTAGGGTTTCTGTGGGAGTCGCCCTTTTCCTCCACTCCTGCTCTAGCTCCCTGAAGGTCCATACTCTCCTGATATAGTAAATGCTTCCTTCAAGGGTGGCAAAAGGCTCCTTCTGTTGCCCCCATCACTCCTAAAGCCACTGTCCTCCAAACTCTTAATAGGTCGGGAATATTACAGAGAAGTGACAATTTATGACAAACTCAATTTGCAAATCCATGACTTAAGTTTTTGAGGATGGATATAGCTCTATGCTCCTAATTCTACACATCACCCTGACTCCAGTGCTAACTGTGGACCATAAACCAAGCCCATGTGTCTTCACTGCTTGCTTGGGATGCATCCAGATAGATCCCCGAGGAGTCCCTCTATTCCTCCTAACAGGCCTGAATCCTGGGAGGAGTGTAGCAGGCATCCTAGCTGAGCACACTCTGCCATTCATTCATGATGTATTCATTCAGCAAATACTTATTAAGCCTTTGTTATATGACACATGTTTGGTGCACTGCCTTAAATGCTCAGGGAAACACCAAAGACACAACTTTTGTCCTTATAGAAGTTATGGTCTAGAGGGAAATTGAGGCAATCAGTAAATAATCCATGAATAAAAATAGGATGACACATTGTGGTAATACCATGTAATGATATTATTGCACATCATGGTGGGAATATGAAAGAGGAAGAGATAAGAGAGAAGGAACCTTATTTAGATTAAGCAGATGACATTTGAACTGATGTTTGAGAACACTACAGTGATGATTGGGGGAAAAGCATTCTAGGGAGAAGAAATAACATATACGAAGGCCCTGGGGCGAGAAAGGTTTGACACGCACCAGGAACTGATAGAAGGTTCCTGTGATTGGCAAGGAGTGCAATGGGGGAGTAGTGAGAGAGTGCATTGGAGAGTTCCAGGGGCCAGGTCATGCCGAGCATGGGCATGATAAAGAATTGGAATCTAATTATAAATAATGAGTAGCTATTAAAAGGTTAAAGAAAGAGTGTGACATGCTCTAATTTATGTTTACAAAAGATCACTTGCTACTGAATGGAGAATGAATTTGAGGAAAGTAGTAGTGGAATTGAGGCTAGTAGAAAGGTGATGGTGTTAGCTATTATGATCTAGGTCTTTTTTTTCTGTTTTATTTTATAATGGGGCACTGCTAGTATATGGGAACACTATTAAGTTTTGCCTATTGATTTTGTATTTAGCAGCCTTGCTGCTCTCCCTTATCAGGTCTCAGGTTATCCGAAAAATCATGATGGGTTTTCTGTATAGATTTTTTTGCAAATGAGGATATTTCTTTTAGATCTTTATTTTAAATTTATTTTTCTTATAATAATGCATTGAATAAGACTTCCTGTTTACTCCTGAGTAGTAGCTTGCTTATTCCATTCTTGAGTTTAGTAGCTAGGCTTCTCAAGATGTCTGCTACATTTTGTGATAGGTACTGTTTTTTTTCAGGTTAGGGAATTTCTTTCTATTGCTAGTTGACTAAGAGTTTTTAATTTTCATTTTTTTAAATAGAAAAGGCAAGTGGAATTTTACTGAATGCTTTTTCAGAGTCTACTTAGATGATCCTAGATTTTCTCTTTCCATGTGGAATATGGTGCATTATATGAATATTTTTTCCCAGTTGGTCCATTCTTTAATTCCTGGATAAACTCTGCTTGATCCTGTTATCAGTTTGGATTGAATTTGCCTGTAAGAGGGTCTCGGTGTCTCAAAGAAGTGTATTTCTCTTACATCCAAAGCCACCTGGATGTAAAGAGGTATGGTGTCAGGACCCTAGGCTCTTCTTTGGCTGCTTTTCCGTCCTTTGTGTATTACCTCATATCCCAGGAGCTGAAATTCAAGCTCCTCCTGCCATGTCTGTGCTGAGCAGTGGGAAGGAGGAACTGAGGAAGAAGGGCATCATCCTTTTTAAAAAGTCACACACAGCACTTTAACCTACATCACCTGGGCTGTAACCACATCACGTGGTGGCAACTGGCTGCTGGTGGGGGGGCTGTAGAGGATAGTCTTTCAGCTGGGAAGCTGTCTGCAAAGTACAAAGTCCACAGCTGAAAATTACAGTTCTTATGACTAAAGACTGAGATGAGAATGGATATATGGAGCTCTTGGAGTTTTTATCACAGCCTTGCTGTATTATTTTTATGTGTATTGCTATATTTTTGAGTAGTTATTACTTTAGGATTTTTATACCTATGTTCACGAGGATATTGGCCTGAAGTTTTGTTTTGTTTTTGTTCAGCTCAGGTATTAAGGTTATGCTAGACTCCTAAAATGAATTTGGTTGCTTTCTTTGTTTCTGTTCTTTGGAACAATTTGTGTAAAGTAGGCATGATGTATTCCCTAAGGTTTGGGAAGAGTTACCTATAAAACTATCCAGGCCTGATGCCTTTTGGGAATAATAGAGCTTTTGAAACTATGGTTTCAGTTTCTTTAGTGGTTTTTGATCAATTCTGGTTTTATTGTTCTTTTTGAGTCCATTTTGGTGACTTGTATTTTTCTAAACAGTGTACCATTTTACAAAAATTGGTAGTTTTCCAAATTGGCATGAAATATTGTGTCTAATAGCATTATAATTTTATAAATGTTCTTTGTATCTTTAAGTTAGCTTCCTTTTCCTTCCTAATACATGTATTTATGCTTGACCTCTCTTTCTTGATCAACCTTGTATCTTCTAACATTGAAATGTATTTTTAAATTACATTTTATCAGCCTTTTAAATAACTAGCTTTTGGTTTTGGTGAGCAATCATAAATACTTCCTTTCTTTTATCACTTTGGTGTTACGATTTTATTTCTTCTAACATGTTTGACTTTATTTATTTATTTATTTAAGGGAGAGAGAGAGAGAATTTTAATATTTATTTATTTATTTTTTAAAGTTTTCGGCAGACACAACATCTTTGTTTTTTTTGTATGTGGTGCTGAGGATTGAACCCGGGCCGCACGCATGCCAGGCGAGCGCGCTACCGCTTGAGCCACATCCCCAGCCCCATGTTTGACTTTTATTTAAAAAAATTCTAGAACTCAAACACTGACTTCTAATATCTCTTATTTTTCTAATGTGCTTTTGGGGCTATAAATTCCCTTTCTTGCTATACTGTTATAACTGCATCTCATAAGTTTTGGAATTTGGTATTTTTCATTGTTCAGTTCTAAATAGTTTGTAACTTTCATCATATTTTTCCTTTTAACCTGTGAATTTAGAAAAAAAAAATTCTAATTTTATTGTTTGTTTGTTTTTGAAATTTCCAAGTGTATTTCTTGGAGGGAGGGCCTGCCTTTTGATGATTGGTTTCTGAATTTGCTATGTGTGGTCACAGCAAGTGTTCTGTCTGGGACTTAGTCCTTAGAATGTGTTGAGGCTTCCTCTATCATATATACACGAATTATATGTATATCATATATAGCATATCACATATGTGGTCTAATTTATAAATTATATCTTTCAAATGTTTATCTTTCATTTTCTTGGTACATTTCTTGGTTTTTGTTTATTTGTTTTGTTTTTTGGTATTGGGGATTGAACGCAGAGGCACTTATTACTGAGCCACATCCCCATCCCTTATTTGGATTTTATTTAGAGACAGGGTTTCACTGAGTGGCTTAGGGCCTTGTTAAGTTGTTGAGGTTGGCTTTGAACTCAGATCCTCCTGCCTCAGCCTCCTGAACCGCTGGGATTATAGCTGTGTGCCATATATATATATATATATATATATATATATATATATATATATATATATATATATGATGGACCTTTATTTTATTTATTTATATGCAATGCTGAAAATCGAACCCAGAGCCTCACACATGCTCAGCAAGTGCTGTACCACTAAGCTACAGCCTCAGCCCCTAATCTGCCAGTTTTGATAGAGGTGTGTTTAATGTCTTACTGTGATTGTGGATAAGTCATTTTCCCTGGTAACTTTATTTTTTGTTGAGTCTGACTGTGTGCTGTTATAGTTATTTTAGCTTTTCAGTAGACTGACTCTTTTTATCATGAAATAGGCTGCTTTCCGTACTCACTAATGATTTTTGCCTTTTTAAAAAATTTCTATAGCTGCTTTCTTTTGGTTACTTTTCCAATACATCTTTCTGCAATTTCTTTTTTTTTAATATTTATTTTTAGCTGTATTTGGACACAATACTTTTATTTTATTTATTTCTATGTGGTGCTGAGGATCGAACCCAGGGCCTCACACATGCTAGGCAAGCGCTCTATGGCTGAGCCACATCCCCAGCCCTGCATCTCTTTATTTCTGATGTTCCTATATCCTTATGTTTTAGATGTGTTGGTTATTGTAAGCAATATTTAGCCAGAGTTTAGTAGACATATTTAATCCATTTGATGTTGATATAGTAATATTTTTGTTATTTACTTGGATTTATTTCTGCCCTTTTTTATGAGGGTACTGGTAATTGAACAGAGGTGCTCTACCATTGAACTAATCCCTAGGGGTTCCCTAGAACCCCTCTGGTTTTTTTTTTTTTTTTTTTTAGTTTGAGTCAGAGTCTCCCTAAGTTGCTGAGGCTGGCCTTGAACTTGGGATCCTCCTGTCTCAGCCTCCCGAGTAATGGGGATCACAGGTGTGCGCCATTATGCCCAACTATTTCTGTCACCTGTAATTTTTTTCTATTTAACATGCTTTTTGTTACTTTTCTCCTCTCTGATTTTTCTGTTTTCTGTTGAACTGATCAAGTATACTTTCTTTTTCCCTCCACTGATTTGGAAGTTTTACATTTTGTAGTAGTGACTTACCTTACAAATTTGACAGATATGCTTAATTTCTTGGTTTTCTAATGATGTCTAAAATTAGTATTTCTATCCCTCTTAGATACGAAACAAGAGGCTCTGAACACTTCCATTTTCACTTTAACTCCTTCCCTTCATCTTCTATATTGTATTTATCTAGGATTTTGATTGTATCTCTTTAAAAGTTTCTGCTCGGTCAGTTGTTGTATTTTTTTATGGCTTAATAGTGTGGATTTACAAACATGTTTGAGCAATATATGAGCTCGCTATTACTGCCTGCTCCTTCCTCATGGGCTCAGTTTCTACCGTGCTGTGGTACACCTTGAGCTTGGGACCACTTTTAAAGTTAATATCTCAGCTTGAATTTCCGTGTTTCCCTGGCAGTACACATTTGAACCCCCCCCCCCCCCCCCCCCGCACAAAGCATCCTTAATGTTCTGATTTCCCAGTATCCTGCTTCCAGACCACACTCCTGAATCCCTGGCATGAGCTTATTTGGTCCAGGTTTGTAAACTGAACAGACCTTCTTGGTTTCTGGCTTCATGTTACGGGTATCCTTCCAGCATTCCATGACGCTCAGGTTTGGGGTCTCTCCTCCTTCCCTCCCTCCCTCCCTCGGCATTCCCTTCTAGCCTCTAGCATATGTCTGGCCCCAGATTCCCGGGGCTCCCTTGGCTTAGATGCCCTCTCACTACTTGCGTTTTGAATTTCCTTTTTGCTTCTGGTACCTGAAGATGTCTCTTTCCTGTTTTCAAGCTTGGCATTGTAGCAAAAACACCTTTTCAGTTTGATTTTCTCCAGCGTTTCTAAGTGTTTGGGGCGTGGGCGGGAGCTTCCTAAGTCGATTCAGTCTACTATAGTGATCAGTGGTTTGATCACAAGGCTGATAGCAGCAGATTCAGGGAGAAGTGGACCCAGGTGAGAGGCATTTGGGGGTGAAAGTTGGGCAGGGCAGGGTCAGGCAGAGAGCCTGGGCTTCCCTGCCCTCGTGTAAGTGCTTGGTGAGGTCTCGATGGGGCGGAATCAGTTTGAAAAAGTGTCTGAAAAATGGGATTGCCTGGGACAGGTGATCACACTGGGAATTCAGAGGCAGTGACAGGTGGGGAGAGGGGAGATCTGGCCCATCTCTCTGGCCCAGCTCCCTCGCTTGTCTGCTGAAGGCATCCTTAGTTATACACCTGTACAGCCCTTGCTGTCCCTTCTGTCCCTGGCACTTTGAGTCTGACTCACCACACGCCATGCCCCAGCTGGCGCTTAACAGTGAGCCATGAATTCCAGCAGCCTCGCCAGGCAAATATCCAGGACTCGCCCCCCCCACCCACTACCACCCATTTTCTTGGACTCCTGTCCTTTCTCCTGTCTAGCTTGTCTGTACTTTGGTTTTAAAATTGCTGGACAGGAAAGTGCTTGTCTATGCCTTTCAGGGTCTTCTCTGCCAACCTCTTGGGTAGAGTTCAGATGCACAGCCTGTTACATCTGGCAATTGCCTGTGGATCCTTCTAGTTGTCCATCATCAGTGATGACTTAGCTTAGATAAATGCACAGGGGTGGGGACTGCACCCTCACCCCCGCCCAGGACTCATTTGCCCACAGATGGATTGGATCCCTGTTATTTGCCAAATACTGGGCTGGGTATTGAGGATAGACGTGAGCAGAACCAGATACAACTCCTGCCTTGGGGAAACATAGCTCCATGCTAATCTCAGAGTCTCCTCAATAACAAGGAATAGGGCTGGGGATGCCACTCAGTGGGGGAGCACTTGCCTAGCTCTTGTGAGGCCCTGAATTTGATGCCCAACAGTGAAACAAAACAAAACAAAACCCAGGCTGGGGAAGACTTACAGCTGTGACAGCTGGCACAGAGGAGAGGCAGGTGTGCCATGAGACTGTATTCTGGGGGCTTTAACCTGGTCATAGGGGTCAGACTGGGCATCCCTGGGAAGTGACATTTGGGTAGAGACCTGATGGATGAACAAAAATTAACTGAATGAAAATCAGAAATAAAAAATGTTCCAGGCAGAAAGAATGGCACGTGCTAAGGCCTTGTGGTGAGAAGCAACATACCTAAAAACAGTCATCAGCTCTGTCCCAAGGTGACCTTACCACCCTGTCTTCTCCACCTAGTACCCTCTGGGTCATGTAACGGGTCATCTCATGTCCTTGCTGAATTTTAGAAGACTATCCTGGGGTCCCCTGGGGGTCACAGAAGATGTGCCTCCAGCTCCATCTAACCATGGGCATCTGACAACCCTACTTAGACCCACTTGCACCCACCCAGGGCCACTTGGGAAACTATGTAGGAAGGCCTGTCCACCCCTTCCTTAGCATCATGGTCACTTTGGCGTTAGCACCTGGGGAAGGGCATGTGCTGAAAGGACAAGCCCTTGGAGCCCCAGGAAGGAGTCTCCCATCCTCATGAAGCTACATTCCAAGATAAGCCCTGGCACAGGCATTGCCTTCCCTCCCCCGCTTCAACTCCAGGGTGGTTCCTAACTGACTCCTCCTGAAATGCCATCTAGTCCCACCCAGGCTGGGGTGGTGGTCTCAGGGACCCCAGCCTGATCATCTTAGATGCATTGTGCCTGGCTGACGTGTCACTGCCCCTCCTCCTGCCCTTGCCATCCTACTCCTCCTGCCCCTGCCCATCTCTTGCCCAATACCCCTGGCAAACCCTCTTGACAGTTTCTGGCTTTTTCCTTGGACACTGTGTCTCAGGGGGTAATCCAGCTTCTTGCCAGAGGTTTATGTGTTATCCCCCAGGGAATCACAGAGGGAACATCTCTCTAGAGTAACCATGAAAACAACTTCCAGAATCCCCAGGAATGTGATCATCACCTGGAAGAACTGAAGAGGAGGAGGCCTCTGGAGCCTAGTTAAAAGGCCTGAGGAGAAAACACTGTGAACGCATTGTTACACGGCAGTGATAATTCACAGCCGGAGCCAGTTTCTATCCTGTGCTTACAGCTGTTGGTGGAGAGCACAGCAAACACTGCCAGATCCAAAACTTAAATGGGGCATAAGCCCTGGGCTTCACAGTCCTGAAGACTCATCTGCTATAGTTAGGATTAGGTTTGGCTGTGAATTATAGATCCCCCTCCTGCAAATGACAGTGACTTCAAAATGATTGAATTTTATTTCTTTGTTGCTGAGAACAATCACAGAGGGCTGGTAGGTGTTCCATGGTGTCAGGACCCAGGCTCCTTCTGTCTTCCTGTTCTTCCACCCTTGACACTTGCTTGCTGTCTCATGTTCTAAGTGGCTGCTTGTGGTCCAGCCATCATGTCTGACTCTGGTTATCAGGGAGGAGGGAAGGACAAAAAAGGGCACACCTTTCTTTCCTTTTATTTTTTTTGAGGGGACTGGGGATGGAACCCAGGGCTTTGGGCATGCTAGACAACTGTTCTGTTTATATACACTTGAGATGATAAAATTATACAGATGGAAAACAGATCCAGTGCTTTCCTTTGAAGAATACTTTCTGGAAGTTGTACATACCACTTTTGCTTATATCTTATGGACTGGAACTTAGCCACATGGCGATACCTAGTTGTAAGGGAGATTGAGAAAAGAATCTGTATCCAAAGTGGCCACTGTCCAGCTTAAAATTATGGGATTCTGTTACTAAGGAAGAAAGGAAGAATGGATGTTGGGGGATAATTAGTGGTCTCTACCATCCTTCCTTCCAGCCAACCAACCAATCAACCACCCAGCCAACATTTATGTTTGAGGAGCTGCCCTATTTAGTGAGAGAGACAGATATGCAAATAACTCACTACAATACAATGTGATATGGAGTATAAAAGAGGTTTTGTTTGGAGTACTGTGGGAGAACAGATGGAAGTGATCAACAGCAATCAGAATAATTAATGACTACAATGCCCTCGCTGGGGCCTCCTGCTACATTCGGACTATTGTGTATATCCAGCTCCCTTTCTTTGCAGTGAGAGCCGCAAACTTTCCTACTTCTCCATAATAGCCAACACAATGGGCTGGCAGGTGCTGTTCTGAGTTCTTCATACACATTATCTCACTGCAGTCTCGCAAGCTAAGACTGTTCTTCTCACTTACAGATGAGAAACAGGCCCAAGCCATGGATCGGGCTGTTGGATGCGGGCAGCCTGGCTCCTGAGTGCCTGGGCTTAACCTCTCCATTCTGTCGCCCCTTCCTCTGTCCCCACCAGTCTCCTCCAGCAGAGGTCTCAGCCACTGCACTGTGACGGCTGATGTCATCTGGTGGGACCTTGCTTCACCTCCAGGCCAGCCCCCAGCTTGCCTGCATCCCTCCCCCGGCTCGGCCTCGGTCTTCTTGGCTAGAGCTTCCCTCCCCTGCAGTCTGGAGAGGCAGCAGGCTGTGGTGGCTTAAGGAAGTCACTCGGCCTCTTTAAACATCACTTTCCTGTCTGTAAGTAGGGATGGGATTAACACCCTTATCACGGGACTAGCCTTGCACCTACTCAGTGCTCAGAGGATGTTATTACTTTTTATCCCCCTTCCATCTGGTTCCTTGGACTGTTATCTCTCTGCATCTTCAATCAGCTTTTCTTTACAGGTCGTATTGGTTTCCTATTCCTGCCGTAACAAATGACCACAAATTCAGTAAGGTAACGCATACATATCTAATGTCTTACATTCCTGGAGGTTGGAAGGCTGTACCGGGTCTCACAGGGCTAATATCTAGGTGTTACAGGACGACGTCCCTTCGGGGTGCTTTGGGAAGAATCAGTTTTGTTACCTTTTCCAGTTGACAGGCTGTTTGTATTCCTCATGGCCTTCAGGGGTTCAAAGCCAGCTGCACTGGTCCTGCCCTCAGGTTGCCTTACACCAGCCTGGATTCCTTCCTCCCACCTCCTGCCTGACCTCTTGTCTCCCTTTCTCACTGACAGGGACCCTGTGACTAAACTGCACAGCCCTGGATAATCCAGGGCACTCACTTCATCCCATCTGTGGAGTTCCCAACACATTCACAGGCTCAGGGGATTTGGGTGTGAACCTCTTTGGGTGCCATTATCTTGCCTACCTCTGGGATTATTTCCCCTCAGGATGTAGTAGGTAAGAACCATCTTAAATAAAACACCTCTTCTTTAACCGTGTGCCCTTCACACTTCTTTGCTTCTTAGGCATACTTTTGTTTTTTGGTACCAGGGATTGAATTCAGGGGCACTTAATGACTGAGCACATTTTAGCCTTTTTTTAAAAAAAATATTTTGAGACAGTCTTTATTAAAATGCTTAGGGCCTCAATAAATTACTGAGGCTGGTATTGAATTTGTGATCTTCCTGTCTCAGCCTCCCGAGTGGCTGGGATTACAGGTGTGCACCACCACATCAGCTCTCAGGAAAGCTCTTTGAAGGAGTCATCTTGATTAGCTTTCCCATTTCCTAAAAACCCACTGCAGTCTGTGTCTGCCCCCGCATCCCACCAAACCCACTTTTGCCCTCGTCATAGTGGCTTTGGTGACTCTTTTCATTCTGAACCGGCTGCATTGTTCGTGCTGTCTGCTCATTCCTGCTGGAGACCTTCCTCTCCCTATCTTCCTTTAAGTCATTCTGGTTTTCTTTCTCATCCTCCCTGGCTTCTTCCTCTCCTCTGTGAGCTATGCTGTTCCTCTATGAGCTATGCTGTCTCCACCCACCTGTGAAATGTCCATGTTTCCCTGGACTTTAGATCTTTGATCCCTTGCTCTTTTCTTGCTAGTTTTAAATGCCACTTACACAAGGATGGCTGACTCCTGCTTGTGCTGTGGAAATCTCTGGCCCCTGGCTGGGAGTGTTGGTGAGGAGTGTGCTTCTACTACTAATCTCATGAGCTCATCAGCTCTTCAGTCTTCCTTGACGCACACACAGTGAGAGAGCTCACTGAGGTAGTGACTTGAGAACCATGAAGCCTGGGGCACTTGGTGCTTCTGTTCCAGACTGTGTGGCTGCTTCCATGGAGATGGAGCGCCATCCTCTCAGGACTTCTCAGAGGAAGGTGTGAAAGACAGCAGGCCCAGGTGTGCCAAAGGACAGATCTGTGTTTAGTGGGGGTGACAGGGAAGCAGCAGGATAGCAGCTTTTTGATAGTGTATTTACTGGTGCAAACCCCACCTTTACCTCTGTGATTTGCAACTCCTGGAGCTCTGAAGGAGTTACATGCTCACTAGTTCAAAGGCACAGAACTATTCATGGGAAGCTAAGATGCATCCTGACGGTAGTTAGACACACAAGACTCTCACCAGGGAACAGTTTAACCAAATAGTGAGGCTGCCTCTGAATGCAAGAAGACTGCTGGGGGGGGGGGTGTGAAACTGAAGAGTGGCCTGGGGACAGTCAGGAGGTTCAGAGAGGAAAAGGGACTTGGTCATGGAATGGACAGGGAGTGAAGAGGAAGAAGGCCATTTGGGGCAGGGGAATAGCATGTGCCAAGGTGGAGAATCAGGATAACAGATAATCTATTTGGGGAACAGGGAGATTGTAGGGGAGATGAGGTCAAAGATGAGGACAGCAGCTGGAGCATGTGGGCTTCATAAGGGCTTTAGGTAGGTTCTAGCAGGAAGTTTGAACTTGATCTTGCTGGCAGTGGGAAGCTATCGAATTTTTTGTTCCAGTTCTGGGCATTAAACCTAACATGCATCGTCAGCAAGTGCTGTACCACTGAACTATGCCTCTTACCTGAAGAAATGATGGTGTGTGTGTGTGTGTGTGTGTGTTTGTGTTTGTGTTTGCTGGGAATTGAACCAAGGGTCCTATGTATGTTAGGCAAGTATTTTACCACAGATCTACATCCCCAGCTCCTATTTAAAGGTTCTGATCACAGAAATGACTTGACAGAGTTCAGCTCTTTTAGGAAGACTATTCTTCGGTAGATTGGGGAGGGATTGTTGGGCCTTAGATCTTAAAATATGCAAGGTATAATTTTAGAGGAGATACCTTGATAATTACTGGCCCATTCCTATAATCTTATATTCCTATAATTTTATATGTGTGTATATTTTTAGATATAGGTGCATATTTATATATAATATATAATCATATATAACATCTATTTTAAATATACCCTCACACATATTAGATGGCCTAGGTGAACACATAGTGACAAAGCTAGCATTAGAACTCAGGTCTGCCTCCTAGTCCAGTGATCTTCTATATTGATCTGAGTGGCTGCAGAGGTATCTGAAAGGAGGCTGTCCAACTGTCTAGGCACATGGTGATGCCAGTCTTGACCAGGGCAGACACCCAGGTAAAGACCATGTGGGAGGCAGTGAAGACATGTTGTCTCTCCTCCTCTCTCTCTTGGTGGGGGTGGGGACATAGGGCTCGTTGGAGACTGCACATGAGTGCATCTCTCTTTCCTGGGTCCTGCAGCATCCTTCTGGGCCTGGTTTCTATGGCAACAGGCTCCCAGCAGGCAGCCCGCCAGCTGGAGGGAAGCAGGCAGGCAGGCAAGGAGAGAAGGTTTGGGCAGTATGGGGAATGCTGAAGTTGCGGGGGTTGGGAGTCTCCTGGGAAGCTGGACAGGTCTCTGGAGCTGTCCCAACAAGTCTGTCTCTCTTCTGACCATGTGTGGAGGGGGCGGGGAACTCAGGACCCATAGATCTTTCTTGTGAGGTCCTTGCATTCTCAGATGTAGAACTTCTGTTCATCCTCTGTCCCCCCACATCTCCTGACTCCCACTTCTTAAAGTATTGTCAGACCCTAACCTTATACCTCTTAGGAGGCCACTGAGTTCTTTATAGAAAAGAGCCCCTACTCTGAACTCAGGGGAAAAAAATGAACAAGGCCAATTGACTTTCTGTTTTGCATAGGATTTGCATATTATTAACTCAAAGACAAGAAATTTCCAGGCCCTGTGTCATTCCTGCCAACAACTTAATTCAGCTCCACTGGCACTGGCATACTGTGTCTGGCCAGGCTCTGGGCTGAGCTGTCAGGGTCCCTAGGGGAGAAGTCCTCCCAGCCGCATGCCCACTCCACCCCCAGCTGCTCCCAGGCACCTCCTCCCCTGATGTTCTAGCAGCTGCTGTGGAGTGTGGAACAGAGTGCTCTGACTGCGGAACCCAGCAGGCAGCCCTGGGTCCAAATTCTAACTCTGCTACTTTGTGGCTGGGTGATGCTGGGCCTCTGGGCCTAGGTTTACTCATGGGTCTTAGGGCTCAGTACACACTGTACAGCCGGTGCGAACCAGCATGGATTTACCTTTGTTAGAATGCTGAATGCATTTGCATTCATCCATAAAGAGCTAACACTACCCTGGACCCTACCTGGGACCCTCTGATCTACCTCACAATCCAGCTTCTACAGGTGAGGTCCCAGCACTTTGGTCACAATCTGCTCGGATTGGTGTATGACAGCATCTGTTCGGGCCATGGAGTACTGGTTGTTAAACATTTTGACTGTCACCCTGTCGAGAGGTGGTGCGATGAGTAGGTATATTGGGTACCTACTAGTTGCAAGGATTCATCCATTTCCAGTGCTTGGCCTCATGCTGACTGCTTTGTAGGTTCCCTTCCTCACTCCTTTCCCCTTTTGCCTGGGATGTGGGTGAGGGCTAAGATGGTCAGGGACAGAGGGGACAGGCACCTCTCTCCACAGGCGGGCAAGGTTCAAGCGCTCCAACAGCGTGACGGCCGGTGTGCAGGCAGACCTGGAACTGGAGGGCCTGGCCGGCCTGGCCACGGTGGCCACAGAAGACAAGGCCCTGCAGTTTGGACGATCCTTCCAGAGGCATGCCTCTGAGCCCCAGCCCGGGCCCCGGGCCCCCACCTACTCAGTCTTCCGCACGGTCCACACGCAGGGCCAGTGGGCCTACCGCGAGGGCTACCCACTGCCGTATGAGCCGCCGGCCACCGATGGGTCGCCCGGCCCTGCCCCCGCCCCCGCCCCTGGCCCCGGGTCTGGCCGCCGCGACTCCTGGATGGAGCGTGGTTCACGTAGCCTCCCCGACTCAGGCCGCACGTCCCCCTGCCCACGGGACGGCGAGTGGTTCATCAAGATGCTGCGGGCAGAGGTGGAGAAGCTGGAGCACTGGTGCCAGCAGATGGAGCGCGAGGCGGAGGACTATGAGCTGCCTGAGGAGAGTGAGTCGGCCCCATCCAGGAGTGTTGCAGGGCTGGGGGCTGGGGACTGGGGGCTGAGGGCACAGGGGACCGTGGAGCGGGGAGAGTGGGGCTGCAGCATAGTAGGCTCCCCCCACCCACCCCGTTGGACTGAGTTTGCCTTCTTTCCTGGTTCTTCAGCCCCAGAGCTGGGGAGGTGGGGGGTCAGCAGTGGCAGCAGGACCTGTTGGGAGCTCTTGGAAGCAAGCCGCTCTGATCAGGTAGAAGGCTAGACTTTTAGAAGATGGCTATCAATCCAGGTCACCAAATCCATGAGGACAAAGGGAATCCAGATCTGAACTGGTGTAGGGATCCAGAGTGATCCAGGAGCAAGACCTGGAGGTAGAGGGAAGGCAGTGCCAGTCAGATCAGATCTGAGGCTCAGCTAAGCAGTCATTGCCCTGGCCTGAGAGGGCATGGCCCCGCCCTGTAAATCCAGGCTGAGGGGAGGGGAGACACAGTCTCTAAGTTTATGGGACTAGGAAGTCAAAGTGTCATGTTCATGAAATTACCTAGTAATAATTCTTTTTTTTTTTTTTTTCTTTTGTGGGGCTGGGCTGGGACTGAGGATAGAACCTGGGATTCCCAAATGCTAGACAAGTACTCTACCACTGAACTTCACCCCTAGTCCTCCTTATTTTTGTGATAGGGCCTTGCTAAATTGCTGAGGGTCTAAGTTTGGTCAATAGGGCTAGGCTGGGGCTGGTATCCATCTGTTCTCTGATGTGGAAGGAGGAGGATACAGGATGAGTGCTTAGCTAATGTAAGCTGAGTGAAGGAAGGAACATTAGTGCCTCAGGATTCAGTCCTCTTGGTGAGGTGGGCAGGGAGCTGCTAGTTAGGAATTGAGGATGGGGATGGGGAAGGGGCTGGGGGAGATAGACTGTGCAAATAACTGAGTGGTGAGAACCATTTAGGGCAGACTTCCTGGAGGTGGGGTAAGGAGATGTCTCATTCCCCTCCTTGAGTTTCCTTCTGCTCTCCAGTCCTGGAGAAGATCCGCAGTGCTGTGGGCAGCACACAACTTCTTCTGTCCCAGAAGGTCCAGCAGTTCTTCCGGCTGTGTCAGCAAAGCATGGTGAGTGCCCATAGGAATACAGCCTACCAGGTTTGTGGACCTGGCAGGTGATCCAGAGTGTGACCAGGAGGTAAGACCAGGTCTGTGTGCCTGCAGGGGTAGTTTTGAGTATATTGTGCCAGGAGGGGGGGGGGTCAGGTATTTGTGCCCAAGAAAGGAGAGACCTGGGCTCTTTTTGGTCTTGCTTTCTCCCACCCCCAACCCCTCTCCCAGGTTGAACTTCCTGAGGGTGAGATTGGATGGGGCTGTCTGTGGTCCTAACTGGGGTTAGACCTCCCTAACTGGCTGCCCCCACTATGTCTTCCACTGCTGCAGGACCCCACTGCGTTCCCCGTGCCCACCTTCCAGGACCTGGCGGGTTTCTGGGACCTCCTACAGCTCTCCATCGAGGATGTGACCCTCAAGTTCCTGGAGTTACAGCAACTTAAGGCCAACAGCTGGAAACTCCTGGAGCCTAAGGTGTGTGTTGGGGGGTGTCTCTAGAGGCCACACCCCGAACAATTACCTTCCAAGGAGAGATGTGTATGAAGGGGAAGGGCCCATGAGGAGGGACCCATGGGCAGCAAGGTGATGGGTGACCATCCGCTTCCAGAACTTCTGGTCATTGCAACCTGGGTGGCCCCAGTACTTATCACTGCCTGAACTTCCAGAGCTGCTTCAGGCATCTCTGGCCCTTGCAGTTTGGGAGAATAGAACTAGACCTAGAAGGTCACCTTCAGCTCAGGCCTAGGCATAGAGGACAGAGCAGTATATATACCCTCAGACCTCAGCCTACTAGATCCTGTCTGCCATGGGTCTCAAAGGAGTGGCGGGTCACCTCGCTTGCCTAGCCTCGGTTCTCAGTGCTGTGCCCATGTCCACCTGGCGTGAAAACACAGTCTCTCAGCCAGCATCCTGATGCGAGCTGTTCAGAACAGCTCCACCAGGGGGCGCTCGAACACGTCACGTTTTAGGGAAAGATGGGGGGGCTTTGACCTTGGCAGATCGAGTACACCTGGGGCTTCAAGTCGCCGCACCCGCGTTCAGAGTCACACAGTTTCTATCCCTCTGGGAGCTGGGACGTGGGGGCACGGGATGCCGGGTGGATCCCCCGCGCCCAAGCTCAGCCGCCCGGTCTCCCGACAGGAGGAGAAGAAGGTCCCTCCGCCGATACCAAAGAAGCCCTCGCGGGGCCGGGGCGTGCCGGTGAAGGAGCGCTCCCTGGACTCCGTGGACCGGCAGCGGCAGGAAGCGCGCAAGCGGCTCCTGGCGGCCAAGCGCGCCGCCTCCTTCCGCCACAGCTCGGCCACCGAGAGCGCGGACAGCATCGAGATCTACATCCCCGAGGCCCAGACCAGGCTGTGACCCGCCCGGCCCGCCCAGCCCGGCCCGGGCCCGCGGTTTTCTACCCGTACTGTACACCCAGCGTCGAGGTCACTGTGAACGCGGGCCGCCCAGTGCGCCCGCCGCGCCGGCACCGCACGCCCCGGCCCCTCCCGCCCGTCACACTCTCGTGGGTTTTTTACCTTCCTGACCCCACGCGAAGGCGCCCGGGCTGGGCTGGGGGCCGTGCCTCTCCGCCCTGCGCTCCCCACCTGGAACCCCCACCTTCCTGGTCCGACGCTTTGTCCCCACCTCCCCATGGGCACCATCTCTGCCATTATTTCCCCCCACGGGCCAGGCCGGGCCGGGTCCCTCATCTGGGCTCTGCGTCCCCTCACCCACCCCGCGGGGCTGGGCTTCGTGGGGATCAAGCTTCGTGGCTTTTTATGAAGAATCCCAAACCCCGCCTAGGAGCCCACCCCACCCTCCCAGGGCTCCACCTTCAGCCCTCAGCCCACAGGGCCCAGGGACCACAGTGGCTGGACCAACCCAGGACCAGGGCACCTGGGCCTCTCCCCTTTCCCAGCGGCTGGGGAGGGGAGATGGGGGCTTCCCCTCACCACACCTGTGGCTGTTCCCACATCCCGAGTATCCCAGGAAAAATAAAACCGCAGAACTGCACTTGAGCCAGCTGCTCTCTCCAGAAGAGGCCACCTCTGCCTGGGGGTGGGCGTGGCAGGGAGGGGGGGCAGAGAAGTGCCATGCTGGTGCTCTTGATTTTGGGACAGCACAGGTCCTAAGCCCCTCCACGGGAATGGGCCAGCTTGGAGAAAGGGGATTTGGCCCTCTGGTGGCCACAAAAAGGACCAAGGCTTTCCTGGAGGGGCTCTGGTGGCCTGCAGAGGGGAAGGTGACAACCTCTTCACTCTCCCTGGTTCAGTTTGGTTCCCTTTCTGCCTCCCATTCCTCCTAGGGTTCCCCCAGAGCGGGAAGCACTGGCGCCCAATGCAAGGCACACAGCATGTGCTCAACAAACAGTGTGGTTATTATTAGGTATCTACAAATATGGTTTCTCTTCCCTTGAGGGCACAGTGTTCCTTCTGCTCCAGTCGTTCCTAATCAGCAGCAGAAAACTATTCAGAAAAGTGCTGCAACTTCCTCTGATGCCTCCTATGGGTGGATACTGGGAAAAGGAGGTAGAAGGAACATAACTTTTCTGGGAAGCCAATCCAGACCTAGTAGTAGTGATGGTTAATATTTATCAAAAATGCTTCATGTGGGTCAGGCAAGGGATGCATGCATTATGTGAATATAGCTCATTTTTACAATGGAGGACAAAGCTGAGCCCAAGGGAGGTTAAGTGATTTGTCCAAAGTCACAAAGCTAGAAGTGGTATCCCAGGTCTATTGCCAAGTCATGACTTCTTAGTTTTATAGCCTTCCTAGCTCAGAAAAGACTTGGTTGCAGCCCCCACCCAGAAAGCCCTATTTCTAGTCCCTTGAGGTTAGTGTGTCACCTTGAGACAGGAAGAAAATCCCCTCAAGGGGTTGGTTGCTCTTCTGGACTCTCCTGGACCAATTCTCACATTTATTCAGCAAACATCACTCTCAGACACCATAGAGGTAACCCTGAACTGTGCAGTTTCTGTCCTTATAGAGCTTATGTTCTTATGGGAAAACCAGACAAGTAAACAAGCAATTAAAATGCAGTGGTGAGTTCTGGGAATGACTAGGTATTAGCCACTGACAAAGGGCTGGGGCTGGGAAGAATGTTCCAAGATCAGGGAACAGCTGTGGAAAGGCCTGGAGGAGAAAGGGCATTGGGAAGGCAGAGATGGATCATGTGGGCTTCTAGATCTGGTTGAGAAGGGTGAGCCTGCATTCTGTGTGCCCTGGGGAATTACAGAAGGGTTTTGAACTGAAAAGTGGTGTAAACGTTTTTATAGGCTGGTTTGGGAGACTACTACTCTAACAACTACTATACATGCCCACTCCCGTGAGCCCATGAGGAGGGCTCCCATGTGATCTGAATTCCCCAAAGCAAATTAGCTTGGAGCTGCCCATGCAGATTCCTGGGCCTGGTCCAATACTTAGTGAATAGACCCCATCCTTGAATGGTTATTTAACAAGTGGTCCAATACTTAGTGAATAGACCCCATCCTTGAATGGTTATTTAACAAGTGGTCCAGGTGATTCTGATGTGAGGCCCAGTTTGGGAACACAGGTTGGATCACACAGGCTTCCTTTAGAAGTGATGATTTGTCTTTCTCCCATAGATTTGGCAAGGGAAGCCTGGACTGCATTACTTCTCTGAGATTGTTTCATGTCTAAAATTGGGACATGAATGAGTTTTGAACTAGACAGTACTCAGAACAGTCTTTGAAGTGGGTGTTGTTATCACCTCCATAAGGAAACTGAGGCTTGGAGAGGTTAAACAGCTTACCTCAAATCCTGAAGCTAGGAAGCAGCTGAGTCCAAGTTCAACCTTCTACATTATACCATTTTTTTTTCAAGGTCCATATCTTTTCTCAGAAATGGAGCTGGGTTTCCTGGATCAGGAGGTATATGGGAGTGGGCACAGAGGAGCAGGTCAGTTTCTGCAGTTCTGATCATCTTGCTACTGGCATGATGTTTAAAATATCCCCAGGTGATGCTAACGTGGAGCAGTCCCCTTAGGTTGTTGTGACCCGGGTAGTTGGACTGAGCCCTAAGGGTATATTAACGTGGAGACCAAGTTCTTGTGCATGAGTTAACCCCAGTCTGGCCATAGCCAGGAACATGAACAGAAAGACTACAAAGGGAGGTAGGCCTGCTCCCCTAGGAGGTCTGAGGAGATGAGAGTGGGGAGGTGCTAGCAATCAGGGTGCCAGTCTGTTTTGTGCTGCTGTAATAGAATACCTGGATAATTTATAATGAGAAGAGATTAATTGACTCACAGTTTTGGAGGTTGGAAAGTCCAGCACCATAATGCCTAAAACCAGGGCACGACCTTGTATGCCTGTAGTTCCAGCTATTCAGGAGGTTCATTTGAGTCCAGATGTTCAGGATCAGCCTGGAAAACAGAGCAGGATACTGTAAAAAAAAAAAAAAAAGTTCCTGCATTTGGCCAGGGCCTTCTTGCTGCATCATCCCATTGTGGAAGGCGAGAGAGGGCCAGAAAGGGGAAGAGGGGGCCAAACTCACCTCTTTAAAAGGGTACCAAATCCCACCCACCCACGAGAATGGAGTGCTCAGCCAAATCACCTTTTAAAGACCCTATTATAACAGCAATTAAATTTTCACATGAGTTTTGGAGGAACATACATTTAAACCCTAGCGTAGGATCCCGAGAAAGCTTTCTGCTTTGTGAACTGAGTCTCGCAGAAAGAATTAGCATTTTGCAGTCAAGGAAGAGAAGGGAGAACATTCCTTTCAGGTGAAGGGATCGACTTTGGCAGAAGCTTGGAAAGGGTATGTGTGCTGGGAATGATGGGAGAGCAAAGGATGGAGGTGGGCACTAGGCTGGGATGGGGTGTGGTGGGAGTGGAGGAGATGTGGCCAGAAGGGACCCATGGTGGCAGTGGGGTGTGGGGAGCTAAACTAGGGATTTCATGTTTTTTTTTTTTTTGTAAGTTTTTGAAAGACCCTTGGGCCAAAAGGATGTAAGTGGTCTGGAGGGGGCAATAAGAAGGCAGGGAGACCATTGCTAATGGGATCCAGGTAAGAGGGAGTGATGTTGACTTTGAGAGACATTTAGGAAGCTTTGGTGAAACAATCTCAGAGAAGTGACCTTGAAAGTCACTCAGATTTTTGGCTTGATGAGTGAATAAGGCCAAAAAAAAAAGAAAAAAAAAAAAAAAAAAGGATGAGGGGAGGGGCTGTAGCACAGTTGGTAGAGTGCTTGCCTAGCAATAAAGGTGTCCATCTACTATATTTTTTTTTTTAAAAAAAAAGGACAGGAGGAATGACTGTGTGTAATATTTAACATATGAGTAATAATTTACTGAGCACTTATTGAGGAGGTGCCAAGTACTATGCCAAGCACTTTATATACCTTAAGGTGATTTAATTCAGCAATCCTAGAGGATAGGTACTATTATTGTCTTTATTTTTTTTAAGAGAGAGTGAGAGAGAATTTCTTAATATTTATTTTTTAGTTTTCGGCAGACACAACATCTTTGTTTGTATGTGGTGCTAAGGATCGAACCTGGGCGGTATGCTTGCCTGGTGAGCGTGCTACCGCTTGAGCCACATCCCCAGCCCCTATTACTGTCTTTAAAAATGAGGAGTATAAATATAGCTTTCCTGAGATTAGCAGATAGCCAAGGTGGGATAGCCATCTGATTTCCAAGTGTGGGCTCTTGAGCCCCACCCAGTTCTGCCTGAGGAAACTGTTAGGACCCAAGACACAGCTCAAGGGCTGGTTCTTCTAGGGAGCCTTCCCTGATCCTTCCTGGTTGTGCTGATGGTCCTCATTTGTCATCATGTTTCTTGTACCCTGGAGACATTCTGTAAATTTGTCTGCTTCCCCTTCAGTCAATTCCGGAAGTCAGGGAAGGTCCAAGTCATTTCTGCATCTCCAGTGCCTACCACGTGTTAATTGGCTGGCTGAATGCCAGTTATTCTAGGCAGTTCTGTTCCCTTCTCCTTTCTTACTTATTCAATGTGCAAGCAAATAAGTTCTGCTAATAACAGTCTCCTAAATAGTTCTTTATACTGTTTCTTTCCATCTTAATTGCCAAACTTAGCTTTGGGCTCTTCCCAGTAATAGAGGAAGTGTCCCTAACCTGATAGTGCAGTATAGGAGGCTTCCTATGAAAGTAATTCATGAACTTGAAAACAAAAACAACCAAACAAAAAGAGTTACTTTGTTCAACAAAGTAACTGGGTAAGTACTTAAGGTAAATGGAAAAGCATAAGCAAAGTTACAGGCCTGTAAAACAGTTTGGTCTGTGTGGGGAAATGGGAAGGTATTATTATGTATTACTAAAGATAAGGAAATATGCCAGGCAGAGATCAGGTTGATGAGATTGGGAAGGAAGGTCCATGTGGAGCCATTAAGGAGGTTGGGCACAGGGACTTTTTTTTTTTTTCCTGTATGTGATAAAATAGATATCTGTTCAGTGTACAGTGGAAATACAAAAGAGGGAGTGAATACTTGCACCCGAGGGGTCACAGGTTTTACTCTATTTCCATTTTTTGTACTCACAATAGCTGCTATTTATTTCCCTGCTTGTGGTGTGCCTAGCACAGTACTTTACGTACATGGTCTTATATAATCCTCACAACATCCCTGAAAAATGGGTGTTATTACTTCTATACAGAAGAAAAGGAAGCTCAGACAGATTAATAATGTTCCCAAGGTCACACAGCTGGAAAGCTAGCTCGGATCCGAAGAGGTCTTAAAACACTAGATTATAATCTCCTAAAGAGAGTTACTTTAGGTCAGGGGTCATGTCTTATGTTTCTGTGTACCCGACCTAGGTCTTAGAAGATGCCTAATAAACGTCAGTTGAATGAATGAATGAATGCTTTTCACTTTCTCCACGAGAAAAGCACGTGGCGACGTCACAGTGAAACCTCCCAGACATGAGGGGGCGCTGTACCGATTTCAGCGCAGTAGGGTCGGGCTGCGCACACCTAGCTCCTTCTCTCCCTTGGCTGGAGCTCAGCCAATCCCTGTGCTCGAGAGAACCCGCAGCCAGTGGGCGGGGTCACAGAGCAACGCCCCGCGGGCCGTCGGGAGCCGTGAAATCCGTGCTCCCGGCTAGCGGCTGGAGAGCGGGGCCAGGCCGAGGAGTGCGGGCTGGGCCGCAGGTGAGCACGCGGGCCCGGAGGGCAGTTACCTTCTCTGGAGCGGCTTCCGGGGCCGCCCGTTCCACAATGACGGCTCCGGGCCGCGACCTCTGAATTAGGGGAAGGGTGATAGCGAGTTTCTGCTCCCGCGCAGGCCCGGCCTAACGGAGCCCTTCTTTCCCGGAGCTTGGTTGCAGAGTCTGGGAGCCCAACCGGCCTTCTGCGGGTTTCTTGGCCTCAGGCACCTGAGTGAGGATAGACGTTGACAGGGCCAAGTGTATGGTGGGACGGAGGAAAGAGGGTAGCTGTCTGGACCTTGACCTCACTTGTGCTTCTAACCCTGGCTGGGCTCGAGTGGCTTTGAGAGCTCATTCTTCCACCTTCTGAGGCCCCCTCTGTCCTTAGCAGTTTTCCAATTTGGGAGTGCATCTTCGGGTCTCACTGGACCTATGGGGCCCAGGCCCAGGTTTCTTGGCAGACCGTTGATCTATATTGCATACATTATTCCTCTATTGGAAATAGTAGTGACAGTATTTGAGAGACACTTCTGCCTCTTTCATTTCGATACCCTGGGGTTGATTCCATGGAGTCTCTAGTTTTCGTTTAATCAGCAAAGACATCTGCTGTGTTCCTGCCACCTTTTGAGGGTGGGTGGATGACTGCTGTGGTTTTACCCTAGTGAATTGCTTGAGCAGTCTGTCATTCATACAGTGAATTCGTTCAAGCTTCCCCCACCTTGACCAATTTGTGCCAAGGAGGTTGGGAGAGGTGGAGGGATGGATAGGACATAGTGGGACTGGACTGGTCCTTGCTCTTTAAGAACTTTAAGGTGTTTTGAGAAATGCAGACAAGTAGAGCAAGCCAGCACAGTGCCCACACAGAGAACATGGTTATAAGTGTTAAATAAATGAATAAATTGACTTATTTGGGAATGACTATAACACAAGCAGGGAGACAGACCTTGTATTGAGAGACTTTTAGTTGTAGACTTGTGATTGGTATGTTTTAGGACAGATTGGAAAGCTCAGTGGAGCTGCTGTTTAGAAAAAGTGTTTGCTTAAAAAGAGGGAATTTGCTTAAATGACAGGAAATAAAATGGAGACGTGTTAGGTTTGGGATTCTTCAGGGTGTCTCTTTTAACAATGTCTTAAGAATTTTACAAATTTCTCAGTATATCAATTTGCAAAAAGGGAAGCATTTCTAGGTAATGAAATGCTAAGTTAATGGGGAAAAACTGCAAGAGGCTCTTCCTAAGTCCAGAATTTGGACAGAATCCATACAGGATCTGCAGTGTGTTCTTTCCACCAGAAAAGCACAGGCTTTGAAGTTAGAGAGATCTGGGCTTAAAATCATGGGTCTGTCATTTCTAGTGGTCTTGAGCAAGTTAACAATGTCTCTTAGCCTTTATGGCTTTAGACAAAAATCTGGGCTACCTCACAAAGACATTGTGAGGGCCAGATGATGACTAGTGTATAAGTTGTCCAGGGTGGGGTCTGGTGCTGAGACAAAGGACTAGGAAGGGATTCTTGAAGCTGCTGCAGTTTTCTGCCCCCATGATGGTCCATTATAGTCTTAGGTCCACAGAACACTTGGATTCTGAAAGGGAGAGAATGAAAGAATGGATTATCTTTTCTTTGGTGAGATTTTGATTGTTACTCTAGTCCAGAGATAGGCTGGGGAAATATCCACACGAGCACAGACAGATTTTTAGTTGGGGCTTTTGGGCAAGTTACTTAATCCTCTGATAATGCCATCTATCTTAGGGTAGAGATGAGGATAAAAGAGATAGTTTATGTAAAGTGCTTAGCCCAAGCCTAGCTATAACATGTGCTTAATAAGTAGTAGCCATCATTATTATAATTGTGAATGATCTTTGATAACTGAAAACCCATTTTGTTCCATTGTCCAAGGTGTGGAACACCTATAAAAACTTAAAATTGAGCAACAAATATACCGCTTCTGGTAACTTTGAAGTAATTATTGTTTTTAGAAGTTTACTCTTTTGAGAAATGAAATAGGTGAATGATTATATCATTTGAAAAAATACATAT
The DNA here is from genome assembly GCF_047511675.1 of Marmota flaviventris. Lineage (NCBI taxonomy): Eukaryota > Metazoa > Chordata > Mammalia > Rodentia > Sciuridae > Marmota > Marmota flaviventris. Next base: position 25,987,961 of record NC_092507.1, on the reverse strand, counting down.
ATGTGTATTTCACATATATGCATAAAGGATTTATGAGCTCTAGAGTATGATTTCCAACCTATTTTAATCTTGTGTCAATATCATTGAAATGTTTACAGAATTGATAACTTGGGACTTCATTGGTTAGTATCAATAATAATCATTTGTCACTAAATGGCCATTAAAGTGAGCCCATTTGTGTGTGTGTGCGTGCGTGTACGTCTGTTTGGTACCTGGGATTGAACCCAGCAGTGCTTTAAACACTGAGCCACATCTCCAGCCCCTTTTTATATTTTTTTTTAGAGATAGTGTCTCATTAAGTTACTTAGGGCCTTGCTAAGTTGCTGAGGATGACTTTGAAATCCTGATCTTCCTGCCAAGGCTCCTGAGCCATTGGGATTATAGGTGTGCGACACTGTGCCTGGAAATTTGTGTGTTTTTACATTACTCTGGCATTGTCATGTTTCATTTCAGGAGGCCCTAGTACACTTCCGCCCCTTTTATTTTCTGCCATGCCTTGTACAGTGTTTTTTACAGAGAATTTTCAAGTCCTGGGTCCTGTGATGCCCAGAGTATATAATGGTTTGTGATATTTTTAGGAGCTTACTATGCAAATGTAAGGATATGAGTTTGATTGAAGATAGTATATTTTGAAGAAGGTTTGACCAGCAGATTTGGGAAGTATAGACTACAGTGTTAGAAAATCAAGTTCAGAATAGGATTAAAACCTTTATTTATCTCACACCCAGAACAGTTAGGTGATAGATTATGGTTTGGGCTGTTTTGATATGCTCCTTGTACTTATTACATGAGGAAGTGGAACTATTTTCTCATTTATTGAGGAGGTAGGAGATGACAGTGGGATTGTATATGGTCACTGTCTATTTTGTAGAACAGAGAAAGGCTGTTTTTCCCTTCCTAATATGTTGGCAAACTGGAGGGTTTGCAGGGCTGTGGTCCACAAAAGGCTTGACGCTCAGAGGTCCCCTTGTGGGGAGCACTGCCATGCGTAGGTGCATGGTGCATGGGATAAAGATTCTTTCCCTCTTCCCTAATAATTGAATATTTCAAAATTTCCTAGATTATTTCAGGGACCTGACTGTGCATAAAGCATAGTACCCTCTGGCATTACTCTGCAGTAGCTGGCTGCTCAGTAAATGGTGCCAGGAAACTTGGTAAGTGGTGTGCCCTGTGGGTTGTCGATATCTGGTGGGTTGTGGGTGTTTGTTTCTCCCTAATTCTACCTTATGCTCTGCTGCAGATGTCATGTGGCCTGTGTTTTGGACCGTGGTGCGTACCTATGCTCCCTATGTCACATTCCCTGTGGCCTTCGTGGTCGGGGCTGTGGGCTACCACCTGGAATGGTTCATCAGGGGAAAGGATCCCCAGCCAATGGAGGAGGAAAAGAGCATCTCAGAGCGCCGGGAGGATCGTAAGCTGGATGAGCTGCTGGGCAAGGACCACACTCAGGTGGTGAGCCTTAAGGACAAGCTGGAGTTTGCTCCTAAAGCTGTCCTGAACAGAAACCGCCCAGAGAAGAACTAATGGAGGACATAGGGCCATATGGTCCACAGGGCTGAGACTGGTTCTGCCATGTCGACCCAGCCCCAGAACATACATCTGATTTGCTTTGCTGCTTATTCTGGCCTCTCCTGCACCCCACAACCACACTGTACTGGCTGTTCCTTTTTGGCCAGGCAGGCACAACAGCAGCTGAGGGGCCAGCAAAGAGGAAGGCTGCATCTGTTGAATGAGGTCCACAACTGCTCAGGCTTCTGGGCTTACGTGGGTGCACTGCACAGAGGACTGTTATGGAATGAACATTGGTTCTCAGACTACCTGGGGAGATGGTTTGGTCTCAGGTGGGAGGGCTGGGATTTGGATGTTGCCTTTAAGAGGGGTCCACACATGTCAAGTTCTAGTTTGCACTGGGAAAAGTTCAAAAATCTACCTGGCTTCCTCAATTGATTCACCCTCTTTCATGTTCATTCTTTCAGAAATTCTGTTAGCTCAGGAATGGGATTCCCCAGGGAAGGAAAGCATTTTTCTGTTGTCAGAAGCTCAGGCTGCTCACCTTGGGACAGGGAGGAACATGTGCCTGGTGAATTTGCTTGAAAACAATCACTGTCTTCCACTCCTCACTGATGTGTAATGAAAACCTTGATTAAAGTGGCAACTGAGCACCTGTTGATTGAATCCTATCTTCTAGAGGCATTTGGTATCTCCTTAGGAGTTAGGAAGCTCAGGCATTCAGGTGGGACAATAGTGGTGTTCAAGGACTCCCAGGGGCCTGGAAGCCTTGTTTCAGGTGGTTCACAGCCTTGGTAGTTGCTGTGAATCCCAGAGGCCCAGGTTCCCAAGAGCCTTTTTACCATGACAACAAGAGGCTATAGCATCATCTAAAGTCCAAGTACAGAAGATGGATGTGTGTATGCATGCACGCACATACCACACACGACACCCTTCTCTTGAAAAGTAATATATGCACGTTAGAGAAAATTTGGTAGGGATTAAAGAAGGTCACCCATGCTCTCAGTGCTCTAACTACTGTTAACCTTTTGATATCTTCACTAGTCTAGTTTTTAAAGATATAATTTACTTTATTATTTTTTCACGTTTCTCTTGTTTTTAAATTTTTTTTCAGTTACTGGGGATTGAACTCAGAGCTTTTCACGAGCTAGGCAAGCACTCTACCACTGAGCTATACCCTTAGCCCCCCTTTTTAGCATTGAGACCAGGGTCTTGCTAAAATTTGGTCACCTTCGTGCTTCCACCTCCTAAATAGCTGGGATTACATGCATGCCTTACCATGCCTGGTTACATATTATTTCTTAAAATCATATCCTGTGGTTATCATAATTTTTTTTAAAAAATTTCTTTTAGTTATAGATGGACATAGTACCTTTATTTTATTTATTTATGTGGTGCTGAGGATTGAACCCAGTGCCCCACATATGCAAGACAAGAGCTCTACCACTGAGCCACAACCCCACCACTTATAATTGTTTTTTTTTTTTTTAAGTTGTAGTTGGACACAATGCCTTTATTTTATTTATTTTTATGTGGTGCTGAGGATAGAATCCAGTGCCTCGCACGTGCTAGATGAGCACTCTACTGCTGAGCCACAATCCCAGCCCCTCCTGTTTGTTTTTAATAGTTGCATAATTGCCCATCAAGTGGGAGTATGGCAAAAGTTTATTTTAAAGATTCCCTGTTGGTGGACATTTGAATTGTTTGTTCACAAGTTTACATACTGCAATGAAGATCTTTTACAAGGCTTTCCCTGCATTTTTGAGTTAATAGTAGGAAGAGTAAATGGTATTTGGATAAAAGAATTAACAAATTTTGAGGGTTTCTGTGCATAGTTAACTAAATGTCTTTCCAAGAAGACTGTAGGAGTTTATGCAGAATGTTATCACTTAAGATGTTGCCAGTGGGATTGTACAGGCTGCAGAGTAGAGGGCTGGAACAGGCATAGGATCATGTTGCCTCATGAAGCAGAGTGGTGAACCACCTAAGTGAGCAAGGGGATTGTAAGTAATGAGCACTAGACAAAGAGGGAATCTGCGTCCTTGCCCAGCTTATCAGGTTCTCTCTCCCCAGAACCTGATGGTTTTAACTGGTAGGTGAGGCTGGAATTCCTCAACAGGTAGAGATGCCAGCTATGGAGAGGAGGAAGCAAATCCAGTGAATGACTTCCCCTCCGTGTTGCTGAGGCCAGGTGGGGATGTTGAACTGAGCTGCTGTTGTCTCCCAGGGAAGGAATCCCATGAAGAGTATGGGGGAAGATTGCTACTTCTGTAAAATTAGGGTTCTGAAAGGATCTGCTAAACTCAGCTTCTGGTTACTGACCACCTGTGGCATGCCTCATGACAGACCGGTGCTGCCACCCTGTGGCAGACTTGAGCATTACCAGGCCTGGGATCGCTCCAGGGGGCTAAACCAGGAGCAAACTTGATGCCTACAGGTCAATCAGAGGACAAGTGAACAGTAGGCTAGTCTGGCTGGGAACTGGAAAGTACAGCCCTGCCTAGAGGGGGCAGTAGTGATTCAGCTTTCAATTTGTGCTGCTTGCACTGGCACTGAGATTTTCCATTTTTTTCCTCAAAAATGCTGGAAATTCAATGGAGTTTTAATTTTTTTATTTGTGAAAACTTCTGTTTCGTTTTGTTTTTTTTTAAATGTGACAGTTTGTTTTTTTAAAAAAATTAAGCATGCTAACACACTTGCAGGGTTAATTGGGCTAGGGGCTGCCAATTAGTGATCTTTCAAAATGCCCTTCTCAGGATGTAGCTTGTAGACTGCCTGGCATGTGTGAGGCCCTGGGTTCCATCCCCAGCATTGGAACAACAACAACAAAAAGCCCCTCTGCTAATGACATGGCCTAATTCATTTTTTTAGTTGTCTAACAACTTGTAACAAATATCAGGTCCCATAATTGGTTTCCATTGAACACTTTTGGGTCTCCTGCACATGCGCAGTTTAATATCAACCTAAGCAAAACATTTGAGGAAGGAAAGCCACATAAATGATAGAAAAAGATTTTCCCAGAGACATTTTTAGATTTTCAGATATTTTAAAACAACCCTGTCTCTGCTGGTATGCCTCCTACCAGTGCCTTGCTAAGGAAGCGCTATCTTTGGAAATGCAAGTTGTTCCCTTCTTCAGGCTCACTTTGATTGTGCCCCCTTTTAAATAATTTCATTTCCTAGGGCAAATCCTGGCGGAATTTCTGCCTCCAGCAAGTCTATTAATATTCTCAGCTAGATCTTTCTTTCCCACGGACTGGCTGAGATCTACTGCCGTAGTGGCTGTGCATGCTCTCCTGCTTCTGTGCAGGTGACATCAAGTAGCAGGGCTAATGTAGATGTAGGTAAAGACAAGTCATGGTTGCTGGGGTGAATCAGGGTATGGACTGGTTTTCTTCCATGTTTGCTGATTCACCTTGAAAGCATGTGACCCTGTCTTACTGGTCCCACAGTCACAGTTCATTGAAACACATTATTAAGTGGCTGAGCTTGGAGCTCTTTGCTTGTCCTCTACTCCCCTAGGTTCTTTTTTTTTTAATTAGCCCCGTGATGGTGGTGGCTTTGGAGCAGGGTTATCCTGTCTGAGCACGGCAGGAATCACTTCTCTGCCCTCAGCGGCTCAGTGTCTGGTGCTTTTCCACTCTCAACCCTTTCCTGTGCCTGTTGCTGTGTTAGCATGTCAGCTGGGTAGCTGCCAGGACAAACCTTCCAGAGAGCCCTTTGACTCTTGTCGGCTTCCCAAGGCCCTGGGCTGGTGGGACTGTTGGCCAAATGAAACAGCATGGAATTAGTCCCACTGAAGTGTGGGTTGGGGGCAGTCAGCTGGGATGAAGAGGCTCTGCCTTGCCTCACTTGTCCTCATCCATGTTGGCGTGGGTCTCTACGTATTTGTGGAGTGCTGAGCCAGGGCAGTGTGGTAGAATGAGAGTAAAATGGGTTTTGGAGGTTGGCAGATTGAGTTATGAACAATGTTTCAACAACTAGATCTTGGTCAAGTCACTGAAGCCTTTCTGAAGCTCAGTATCCTCATTTGAAAAACATAAGACTTTTTGGAGGTGGTTTGAGGGAGGATAAGGTAGTGTATGTGAAGTTTTAGCACAGCCCATGGCAACTAGTAGGTACTCAGTGAGTGTTAGCTGCTTTAATTTTTATTGCAGGGAATGCCTATATTTCCTGCAGTTGTTACATGTACGATTGTGACCCTGGTGAGTGGGAGAAGAGAGCGATCTCAGCTGGTGACCCCAAGGACCCTCATAGGCCTGGTGGTTGAGGGCTTCTTAGGAATAGTTATGGAAAGGACTGGCTTTCCTAAGAACCAAGCTGACCCGGGGGACTGCAGCCTTTAGACCTGGTTACTGAGTAGTACTCCACAGTGTGGTCTGCAAAGGCAAGAGGTGAGAAGTGGGGAGTAAGTCATCCAGAGGTGTTCTGACCCAAGAGGTCATGGATCAGGAGAATGGGAAGACAGAGCCTTGGACTTGAAGGCAAGAGAACTGGGAGGCTTGGGGATGCTATCCTTTCTCCTGGCCTTTGGTTTCCTAGCCTGCAAAATGGGGTGCTAAAATGTTCCCTGCTGGTAGCACAGGAAGAGAAGCCGATTTGAGTACTTTGAAGACATGCAAGGGCTGGATGTGCTGACCCAGTAAAACTTCTTTTATCTAAGTGGGATGGCAGCCAATCTGAACAATAAAATATAAATACAAGCTCTTTTATTCCTTTGCTGTACATGGTGTCTTTTAAAAGGATTTGTTAAATAGAAGTCTTTGGAGGATTCAGTGTGAAGAGCAAAGAATAATTATTAATTGGTGTATCTGTTTTCATCCTCTTCCAGCAGTGCCTCTCATGTGCTTAAAAATTGTTTTTTTTTGTGTGTGTGTGTGCTGGGGACTGAACCCAGGCTTCATGCATGCTAGGCAAGTGCTGTACACTGAGCCACACCCCCAGCTGGTGTATTCTTTTTTAATTAAATTTGTTAACATTATCTGTTAAGCCACTTTTACATAAAACCATGGCTTTAAACAATGGCAAATGGGCCTTCTAAATTATTGAGATTTTAAAAAAATGTTTAGCATCCTGGCAAGGGCATGGACATTTTGGAAGAGTCCAAGGTATTTGCCTTATGCCCTCTCTCACTGCCCCAAATGCTTCACATCCACCTCCATCTCCACTATCCATTGTTTTTCTTTTTTTGGTACTGGGGATTTAACCCAGAAGGGTTTTACTGTTAACCTACATCCCTAGCATATAATTTTAATTTTTTATTTTGAGACAGGGTCTCACTAAGTCGCTGAGGCTGGCCTTGAACTTATGATCCTCCTGCCTCAGCCTCCTAAATTGCTGGGATTACAGGTGTGCCCTGGCTCCACTGTCCTATTTCCTTCTGAGCCTGCACTGCCAAGTGCAACTGGAGCAATTTGTTTAGCTCACTCCAGGCACTCTCCATTTGTGGGTTCTGGATGCAACACAATCTGGAATGCTTCAAGGTGATCATTTTTTTTTTTTAATGTTTTTAGTTATCAGTGGATCTTTATTTTTTTTAAATTTATATGTGGTTCTGAGAATCAAACCCAGCGCCTCACACATGCTAGTCAAGCGCTCTACAACTGAGCCACATCCCCAGCCCGAAGTAATCCTTTTTAAACAGGCTCCCTGAGTCCCCAACTCTACAGCTCTCTTAGCAGTGCTGCTTGCTCCTGCCCCTGCCACTGCAGTGCTGAGGCCGTCTTGGCTAAAAGCCTCTGTGATAGTAAATCTGGTCTCTTCCTTCCTTGGTCATGTTTGAGCTCTGTAGTTTGCGGCACTCTCTCCATGGACTTCTCCCTGACGTCACCACCATCTCTGTGTCTGTCCGCTTCTCTCCCCTGTTCTAAACATGATCAACTCCCAGCTTCATTTTTGCCTCTGCTTCCTTGTTGGGCAATCCTAGCCTCATTGTGGCTTCAGCCACTTCCTGTCTCTGCCTTGATGACTCGCACATACATTTCTAGTTCTGAATTCTCCCCTAAGCTTCAAAGCAGTGCCCTGTACATAACCTGGAACAGATACTATGCATCTCTGCTTTGTTTTACTGTATAGTATGATAGTTAAAAGTGTTGACTTGGGTGTGAAACCCAACTCTGTGATCTACTCATGTGACTTAAACTGTAGCGCAGCATCTGTAAAGCAGGGCTAATTCTGCTTACCTCTCAGAGGTACTGAAGACTGAGATAATGTTTATAAAACACCTGACACAGGCTCTGGCACAGAGCATCTCTTCTGTTGCTCACATCATTTTGATACTTCCTCCTCCCACTGTCCTCTTCATGGACTCCAGTGCCACCCTGTGGTGACCCACTCCTACATCTGGAATCCATCTTACTCCCCTGCTTTAGGCCCTCATCTTCTCTTGCCTAAACTCTTGATCTTTTCCTGAACATTCCTGTTCTACCAGCATTTTCTTTCTAAAACAGTGGTTTGAGGTTATTCCATGAAGACCTTCTGGCTCCTCTTGCCTACCTTGTCAAGAACCCTGGTGCCAGGTAAGATCTTTCACCATCTTGCCCCAAATCACCTAGGGCTTCCCAGGCAGGTGCTCCTGCCTGCACCTCCTCAGCTTTCTCTCTCTCACTACCTGAGGGCAGAACCTGTTTTTTGCAATTTCCTCAATATGTAGTGCTCCTTCAAACCTTGGTGCCTCCTGTCTGTGCATGGGCCTCCTTGGTTCTTGCCTCCTCAGCTACCTGGCGAACCCTAGTTATACTACAAGATTTACCATGTGGGTCCACACCTGACTTCCCCGAGCAGCGACTGCCTTTCCCTCTCTGCTTCTCCAGCCCTGTGTTCATTCTACTGTGGCATTTGTTCCCAGGGACCATGACTACTGTGCATCAGTTTCCTTAGACTGTGAGTTACTTGAGAGTAGGGACCAAGTCTTACCACTGTCCCTTGCAGGTCTCATACATTGTCATTGTCAATAAATGTGAAAGAGGCCCTTGAGTGTGATTCTGGGAGGGAACAGGTAGTGGGGGTGGGGGTGGAGAGCTCTCTGAAGGGTAAGGCAGCAGGGTACCAGGTTTGTGCTTTGAGGGGCCTGCTAGCCTGGAGCTAATGGCAGCTGTTTCACTGCCGCTTTGCCTTCCCTAAGAGAAAACATTGGCTTAATTTTCCCAGGGGAAGTGGGCCTTGGGCAGAGGGCTGCCTTTCTCCACTGGGTAGGACCTGGACCAGCACAGCCATGATGAATTTGACCCTGATGACTCTGTAGTGGGGAACAATGTCCTCAGGAAAGCATTCAGGAAACCCTTCGTGTAGCAGTGATCAAAGCCCTACAGTAGCTCAGCGGGGTGGATGGGAAAACTCCAAGGAATCCAACAAGGCCCTTGGGTCTGAGCCCAGGGAACTGCTTAATACACTCAGCAGGTGGAGCGCTCACCAGGCCTCAGACCCCTGGGCAGCCCTCGGGGAGAAAGAAATCGTGGGTGCAGGCAGGAGCACCTGCCTGGGAAGCCCTAGCGGCTGGAGTACCTCATTTTCCCCTAGTGTCTTCCTCCAACTGAGGGCCTGAGAGCTTGGGGTGGGCTGGCAGGTGAGGCTGAGAAGCCTCATGAACAGGTAGGGCAGGCTCTGGTTTCCATTTCATCAAGAAGCTGATGGAAAGGGGTTGGGAATAGTGTAGCTCCGTAGTAGAATGTACACTTTACATGCAGGAGACCCTCCATTCCAATCCCCAGTACCTAAATAAATAAATAAATACATTTAAGAGAGGGGGTGACAGGTTTCTGCTCCTCCCTTCAGAGGTTCTAACTCAGTAAACCCGGGGCTGGGCTCTGGGATCTGCATTTTGGCTGGGCTGTGACTCAGTGGTGAAGCTTGTACTCAGCACGCACAAGCCTGATCTCCACCTCCAGCCCCCAAACAAAACAGAATCACACTAATGCAAGACTTCTTGTATTTATGTGAAATGATCTTTTCACTGCCCTCATCCTGGAGGAACTCAAGTAGACGAAAGAGCTCTGGTTGTCCTTATGCCAACAGCAGGGACCTGGGGCCTGGAGCAGGAAATGGCTCACCCCAGATAACGTAGGGTTCTTGGCAGAGCTGGCCATGCCGTCCCATGCCCTCTCCACTTCCCAGCTGCTGTTGTCATCTCACCAAACCAAGGTCAGCTTGTGGCCTGTAGAGTGGCTGACGTGATGACTGGGAAACACCCTTGAGTGCCTGCTGGCCATCAGGCGCCACCACAGCCCTGTGGCCAGCGGTTCCCCTGACTGAACTCTGAAGCAGCCTGCAGCCTGCTCTTCCTGCCCCTTCTGGTTTCATTTCCCAGAGTGCAGACCCAAGACCAACTCTAGGGGTAGCTCTGGCCCTTTGATGCTCTCCAAGTTGTTTTCCTCACGTGCAGGAGGGTAGAAGGTCACGGTCTTTCCCACAGACAGAGTTCTGTGTGTTTATCATTTGTTCAATTGATGACAAGGGGGATTGTTCAGCTGCTGTTATCCCTAAAGCCCTGTCCCTAGCTGCCTCTCTTCTCACTCACATTCTATGCTGGGGTCTCTATAGGCTCAAATCCATGCCCTCCCCCAACCCCCTCCAAGAAACTGCTCTGGAGTCAGAATGTTTGTGTCCATAGCCTGGCACTGCCACTTACTGCTCTGTGCTCTTGGCAAGCCACTTCACTTCTCAGTGTCTCAATCTCACTTGCCAAATGGAGCTAGTGCACTGCTTCTCTTCCAGGGTTTTTTTCAGGTCTACACACCAAGGCCCTCGGAACAGGGTGTCCCATTCAGTTAGCACTTAGGGAAAGCTGGTTACCGTGATTAGTAGAATTTCCCTCATTCCATGCATTTAGCCTCACTTCAGGGCCCAGGTCTCTGGGTTCTCGGCAGGGGTGACTGAGCATAGAGGGGAAGCAGGCCCGTAGTGATGCTGTGGCAGAGGGCTAGGGAATGCGGGGAACGCCATGGTCCTCACTGCTGAAATCCTTGACCCTGCCATTTGTTGCTTCTCTGCCCATTTCACTGCCACCATAGTTCTGTTCTGCACAACCTTGGTACCTTGCAGTGTCCACCAGCTCTAGCTGGGTCCCCAACACCCACACAGTCCTGACTTGGTTGGCTCACTGATTGGCCTGGTAGAAGCTGGGTAGTGAGGGGTGGGCTGAGCTGAAAGGGCCCCGCCTGGGTTATCGGGCTCCTGGTGTGCTATCCCGGTGTGAGGATAGCACACAGCTGGGTGTGCATGAGGAGGAAGTCTTCCCAGACCCTTCTTCACCTCCCAGACAAGTCAGGGAGGAGGCCTTTGTTTGCTAGGGCTGCCATAACAAAACACTTCTGAATGAGTGGCTTAGACAGCAAAAAGTTTATTTTCTCACAGTTCTGGAGGCTGAAGTCCAAGGTCAAGTTGCCAGCAGGGTTGGCTTCTATTTTTGTTTTTGGTACTAAGGATTGAATGTGGGGATGCTTAGCTACTTACTGAGCCACAACCCCTCTTTTATTTTGTATTTTGAGACAAGGTCTTGCTAAGTTGTTTAGGGCCTCACTGAGTTGCTGAGGCTGCCTTTAAACTCATGTTCCTCCTGCCTCAGCCTCCTGAGCCACTGTAATTACAGGTGTGTGCCACCATGCCTCACTGGGTTGGTTTTATTTGAGGCTTCCTGCCTGGCATTTTGTTGTTGTTTTTGTTGCGCAGGCTGGTTTTGAACTCCTGGGTTGAAGTGATCCTCCCACCTCAGCCTCCAGAGTAGCTGGGACTATGAGTATGCCACTACACCCTGTCTGCTGTCTTTGACTTTGCAACCTCCTGCCCTCTTCACATGGTCTTCTCTCTGTGCATGAGCACCCCTGAGCCTTTGTCTCTGTGTCCAAATTTCTCCTTATGGACACCAGGCAGATTAGATTAGGGTCCACCCTATGGCCCCATTTAAACTCAGTCAGAGTTACAAAGGATACCTTCGAGTATAGCCACCTTCTGAGGAGGTGGGGTTTAGGTCTTCACCATCTGAGTCCCTGACAGGAGGATAGCTGACAGCAGCATGGAAGGGGCTTCCCCTGGGGAAACCTGCAGAGTGGGGACAGCAGCCATGAGGTAAGGTATGGGTCTACTGAGGGCAGGCCTGCTGGTCCCTGGCTGCTTGCTTGGCCTTTAGGTGAGGCTAATACTGGGTCCTCCTCCTCTTCTCCCCAAGAGGTCAGGTGGGAACTAAATGCCTGAGGCTGGAAGGCTGTGTGAACTGGTGATCCCTGTGGACTCTGGGGCGAAGGAATAGTCAGGGACCAGGCAGCGTCCTGTCCGTCCCCTGCCTTATCAGAACCTGGACATCCTTCTGCCTCCAGGCTGTGGCCCAGGATCTCCCAGTGTGGCACACTGACTTTGAAGGGGTAAGGCTGCCACCTTTGTTTTAGCTGAGCTCTTCAGCATTCTGTGTCCCCTGCTGGGCAGGGAGTGGTGGAAACAGCATGGAGAATCCAAACATCTCTTCTATTATTTTTTCCAGAAGACTTCACCTGCCTGATGGGGTTGATTCAGGCTGACACTGTAGTAAAGGTTTTCCCTGAGCTCATGAGTTTCCTGGTAAGAGAGGGCAGGTGGGGAAGCCGCTCAGCAGTGTGGTGGGAGTCGGAATTGGCCATTATTCATGCAGCCCCACAAGGCAGGCTGAGGGTCATTTCAGGGGCCTCTGATGGGGCACCACCCTCCCCAGTTCTCTGTGTCTCCCACTGGGTCAGTAGTCCTAGGCCTCATGAGGTTTCTTATCAACCAGGATCCAAGAGAGGCAGGAGGGGCCTGCCCAGCGAGTCCCACGAATCCCAAGCTTGCAGAGGTTCCCGGCATCTTGGAAAAGGGTCAGAGGGTGGCTACCCGAATTCTGTGGACCTTGTCATCTTGGGAAGCTAAGGCAGAAAAGTCCTGGGAAAAAAGAAAAGGGAAACTGTGCTCACTGAACTGCAGGTTGAGCACCAGGCTGGACGCTCATGGGATTCCATTCAATCCTCTTGAGAGCTTTGCACAGCAGGGATTGTTTTTGCTATTTTTACAGAGGAGGAAACTGAGACTCAGGCTATTTAACTGCCCCAATCACACATTGGACAAGAGTTGGTCTTGCAGGAATGAGAGCCTAGGTCTGCTGGCTTTGGATCTCTTTTCTGCTCCCAGCGAAGCTGGCTGTCCTTCCTGACTTCTCTGTGTCCTTTGCCTTTCTTCTCCTTGGACGGTGGAGGGTGGGAAAGTAGGAGAGGGCCTGCTCCTCCTTCCTTCCAGTTCAGAGACCTATGCACTCCTTCCAGTTCCCCCATTCCTGTGCACTCCACACTCCTGGCTGGCTGAGCCATAGCTTTCAGGTCTCCAGTGGCTAGGAGGAATTGAATGGGTTGTCACCTCTGACCTGTCCCCTCCTCTTACACTGACCCTCCCAACACAGACAGCCACAATGGCCTGAGTGCTGCTCAGTTGAGTGGAGAACAATATCCTTAGAGAAGGGCTTCTGGCAGATCTGGAGCAGCCACCTGCCCCTCTCCAGGGGTGTTTCGCCAGTGCCAGGAAGGTGGGGGAGGACAAAGATTTGGTGGATGTGTTGGGGATGGGGTTCTTAAAAGCAGATGTAAGAGGAGGGGACATATGGTACTTTCTCCACACCCTTTATCTAAACCTGACTCTCAGTGTCAAGCAGGGCTGTGTGTAGTTTGGGCTACTTCTTATTAGTGGATTATGTGGTTGTCTCTCTCATTAGCTGGGTGTCCCCGGGCCACTTAGCTTCTCTGTGTCTTCATCTTTAATGTGGTGATTTTCTACCTACTTCAGCTAACCGAGAGGCAAGTTCTCAGCACAGTGCCCAACTCCATAGAAGGCATCAGCTCTCCCTCTTGCTCAGCTTTCCTGACAGTTGGTGGGTGTTCTGGGTCTTGGTGATCAGTTTCTGCTGGGAGGCCAGGTGCAGGGGAGGCTCAACCTGGGTAAACCTTTTCCCAAGCCCTGCAGGGGCCTCCTGCTTCCTGCTCCCTTGCTTCACTTTGCTTTTTGCAATGTGGAGGAAGCTGAAGGAACTGTGATTATCCACTCTGGGAAGATAAAGCTGAAGGGTGACTCAATACGTTTTTGTAAGCCGCATGAAGGTTATCGTTCAGAGCAGAGTGACCAGTGAACACCAGGAAACATGATCAGTGTGCAGCAGAGAGGGATGGAGTAGACATGAGAAAGTCTTTCCCAGCAGTGGAGACCTGAGGTCCTGGAAAGGCAGGGGGTAGGCGGGTGAGATCTAGGAAGCCTGTGAAATCTTTAAAAATAGGTCGTTTTGTTCTGGCTGGGCTTGGGTGGGGTTTGGCCAAGAGATGGTCAGAGCCACTGGTCAGAAGCCAGCCAGGAATTCACCCTCGAATCAGAACTCAGCTGAGATTGGTGGCATCCTTAGGGGACAGTGTTGAATATTGGAGATGAGCCTGGACCAAGGGAAAGACAGGGAAACCCTGCCTCAGCCCCTACCCCCAGCTTTGCCTGGCTGTATTTTCGGAGACAGCACAGGAAGTGGGCCTTCACAATGTCAGGATACAGGAAGCTATCGGACTATTGAAGGCCACTTCCTGTGAGCTGGTCATTCACATACATTTGTCACTGGCTATCAGGCCTTTTGGGCCCTGCCATTGTCTGGAGGGGTTGCAAAAGGCTGGGGGCGCCAGCAGAGGCTCTTGGAAACAGAATGTGCTATTGTGCTGAACTGGCAGCACCCTGCGGGGTGGGGAGGAAAGTGGTGGGTAAGAAAGGGGACGCCTGCCTCTCATTGTCACTGATTGCACAATGGGGCTGGGGGCTGGGGTCCTCTCCTACTCGTGGGAGCCTGAACTTCTAGAAGCAGGGGTGACTGCACAGGAGGCTGACTTCAGGCATAGCCCCAGATAGATCTGGAAAGTATTCTAGTACCTTATTAGCACTGGTGGGTTTTATCAGCCTTGGTGGGTTTTCTAGATCTCTGCCAGGAGCCAGTGTGTTTTAGAATGGGCTTGAAGTCAGGCAGGCCTAGATTTTGAAGTCCTTCTCTAACACTATCAACTGGGTGACTTTCCGCAAGTTGCCTCCCCACTCTGAGCTTCAATTCTGCTCTGTAAAGTGAGGATAGTCCTGGCTAGCTCATAGGGATGGCCATTACTTGAGAGAATCTGTTAAAGATTTTAGCACATATTAGATGGCAGGCGGCACACACTAGATGTCCTTCTCTACTCTCAACGTTATTTCCAGCTCATTTCTGACCCTACCATCTGGTCCTCCAGTGAGTGAGCAAATCAGCATGTACCAGGGTATGAAGGGGTATTTTAATGTCAGCCCAAACAAAAGCATTGCTTTGCCTTCCTTGATGCCAAGAATATCAAATCAACTGTTAATTATCTGCACTAATGGATACACAGCAGATAATTTTTCTTTGGTCATGTGCCTTATGTGTGAATCTGGGTGTGTTTGATTTCTGGAAGTTCATGTCAAGCCAAATAATGTGGTTCTAGCAGGCGAAGCTAGCTCAGAGAGAGGAGCTGGAGAAATGTCTGCTGCCCAGAGCTCTACCCTGCTCTGTAATCCAGCAGTTCTGGGAAGGGGTCACTCTCTTTTCTCAATTAATAGGAGGAGACTGTGTACTTTGGAGTCAGACACTTGGGATCAAGTCTTGACTCTGGCCTCAATGATGAGATAGACTTGTTAGTGGCACTTTACAAGTCTTTTTTTTTGGGGGGGGGGGTGTTACCTGGGATTGAACTCAGGGGCACTCAACCACTGAGCCACATCACCAGCCCTCAAGGTCTCACTGAGTTGATTAGCACCTCGCTTTTGTTGAGGCTGGCTTTGAACTTAGAATCCTCCTATCTCAGCCTCCCAAGCTGCTGGGATTACAGGCATCACCATGGCTGGCACCTTATAAGTCTTAACTGTATTTACCTTTCAGGGTTTTTGTGAGGATGAAATAAGAGCATGCAGCTGCCTCGGTAGCACACACCTGTAATCCCAGTGACTAAGGAAGCTAAGGCAGGAGGATGGCAAGTTCAAGGCCAACCTCAGCAATTTAGCAAGCCCTCGCTAAGCAACTTAGTGAGACCCTGTTTCAAAATAAAAAATAAAAAGGGCTGGGGATGTGGCTCAGTGGTTAAACACCTCTGGGTTCAATCCCTGGTACCAAAAAAAAAAAAAAAAAAAGAAAAGAAAAAAGAATGCACATGCTATATCATCTGGGTGCTTTCCTTCCTTTTCTTTCCCTTCCCCCTTGTCTCTGTCACCTCAGCCATGCTCTGATGGCTCAGGCACACAGCTAAGGTTAGATATTTGGACTTCAGAGGGTTTTACTGCAGACTGCATGGAAGAGCTCAGGCAGGGCTGTTCAGTATGGAAGCTCCCAGCCATGTGTAACTATTAAAGGTGAAATAAACTAAAATGAACAATGCAGCGCCCCACTAACCTTTCAAGTGCTCAGCAGCCACAGCGCCTGGTAGTTATGGTCTTGGACAGCCGAGGCAGAACATTCTTGTAGGCACAAAATGTCCTGTTGCATAATGCTGAGCTAGAGGCTAACTACGGAACCTGGTCAGCAGAAGGAAATAAACTAGCAAGGACAGGGGGTTCGGGAAGCTGAGATCTGAGTCAGTAGTGGCCCTATGCACTTGGAGTGTCTGCGAGGACTGGACTCTTCATGCTGGTGCGCTTAGTCTGACACTCAAAGGCTGGGGGACCTCTGAGGCTGGACCAAGAAAGCTGCCCAAGTAGACTTACATGGCCAGGGACAGGTCAGCTCCAGGCCTTATTGACTTACTGTTGCCTAGGTGCCACAGCCCCCAGGTAGGCGTGTTGTGACCATTAGGCCGGGGGACACCACAACCACCACAAGACCCTTTAACCTGTCTGCAGCTCTATATTCTTGCATTTGTCTCCCATCCTTGGCACAGACACTGTAGATACTGACATGGCCTCACCCTGCCATAGAAGACACTCATCCTCTAAGAATGGATGGTAGTTCCTGCACATGACTCTATCTCTCCTTACTCAGTCCCCTTGACTGCAGGGGGCTGACCCTGACATTCTCAGCATGAGCACTCCCAGCCAGGCCTGGTTCCTGGGCTTCGGCAGGCTGCTGGGCTTGGATCAGCCCTGTTACAGCAGCCTGGTGTGCGTGAGTCCTAGGCACCCCTAGACCTTAGCCATCTGACCTCAGCAGTGTGTTCCCAGTTTATGCTGTTTACAAGCCCTGCTTTACTTCCTGATACTGACTAGTCAGTGTCACCTCTCTCACCCCACTGCAGGAGCTGGGCTAGGCCTCTGTGCTCTTGTGAACTGGATTCCTGCTCTGAACTCACGTGTCTTCTGAAACTGCAATTCCAAAATCTGCTCTGATCATCAAACTTGCCCTAAAGATCTCTCACTGGTGTGCTGGGTCTTGCCTTTGGAGTAGCTCACCCTATCTGCCCAGTCAGATTTCTGGCCTTTCTCATTAGCTGCACCAACAGTGAAGTCCTAGCATGCCTGGCAACTGAACCATTAGTGTTGGACAGATTTAGGGAGGCCTGTGGGCTTTCCTACCTTGGGCAGGTTCATGGACAGTCAGAACATGCAGAGTTCAGAGCTGCTGGGCAAGTGGTAAGGTCAGGAGCTGGTCTGGGATTCCACTTGTGAGGTTAACTTGTCCCCATACTTGGGGGTAATAAGGATTTGTAGCTCAGAGTATATTCTGCTCTGATTGCTTCTTTCACAGTTGGGGGCCCTGAGGCAAGATAAGAGATATGGCTGTATATTGGGGGGTCTGATTTGGGACCCAACCCATCTTGCTTCTGTTGGTCTGAGGTCGCTCAGCCTTTTTCTCCATCCAAGCCTGGGGTCATCGTCTTCCACCCTAGTCCAGTATGAGCTGTTCTTTTCCCTCCCATCTGACCTCTTCCTCTCCCCTCCTGCCACATGAAGTTGTGGTCAGAAAGGTGGTCCCCAGGCATGGCAAGGTGCCCCTACCACCCATTCCCACCTCTGCTTCACTCAACTGCCAGCTGAGAGGTGGGGGCATCCGGGGAGGGGTCTTTGATTCCAGAAACAAACAATGTTGCTACCCCTGCCATTGTTGGGAGAAACCCAAGGGACAGCCCAACAGGGGGTGGTGCCCCTCCCCGCCACCCCAAGCTTTTCTTTTCCCTGGGCTGCTGCTCATTGTCCTTCCTATCCTGGGCTGGACATAGGACCTTAGGTAAGTAACCAAAATCCACCTCGTGCTGTTCAGGCAGAAAGAAGATTTTAATGGTCTACATGGTACCTTCAGTGACAGACACAAGTCAATAGCATTCCCCATCTCCCACCTTTGCATCTTCTGAGCTGGCTGTGATCTCTAACTAAAGACTAGTTTCTTCCACAGAAGGAAAACCAAGCCACAGATAGCACCTAAGTCTTAGATGTCAGAGGAGAGGACAGCTATAATCCATGAGTTCTTCATCTTTATCCAAAAATCTCAGAGAAGGGACACACTGGCCCAAGTTCCTGTCCCCAGATGAATAATGGCTAGGAAGAAGTGTCAGATAAGGACATGGGAGCGTCAGCAATGGCCTGTGGATGGGGCCACGGTTCCTTGAGAGGGCATGTGACTCCTTAGATGACAGTACAAGGGAGAGCAGAACAGGTGTGGCAAGGCCTCTTGGGCAAGGGCAGGGGTTCACGGGGTGAATTTAGCCCTCTCTGCCACAGTGATTTCTTAGTGGCAGTGTGCTGGCTTAGAGAAGGAACTGAGGAGAGGATGGCTATGAGGATTTGGGGGATTTGTTCTGGAAATGGGCATTAATGGTGTCCCAGGTAGGCTGGCACCATAGAAACAGTGTGAGGCTCTGCCGCCTCCACAAGACTTAGCATCTATAAGCCTGATCCCCATATCTAAAAGTATGCAGGAAGTGAGTTTTGCTGGCCTCACCAACCTGTGGATGCAAATGAAATCGCACTTGCCAATGCCCCACTGTTTCTGTCCCATAGCTCCTGGTGTGTGTGACCCCCTACTTACTGAGCTTGGAGAACTCTTAGGTGTCCATTGCTTACTATTTCATGATTGAATTCATTCTGCAAGCCACAGAGAGGCTATAGGGTCCCTGAAAGTGTCTTCATTCCACATCCATTGCTGTCCCAGGGGCCTTAAACTTGCAGACAGCTTGGGTGGCAAGTGTCACCACATATCCATTGGTCCTTACTACATGGAACCACTTGGAATTCCATGAAGGGGGGAGAAGATTCACCAAAGCCAGCTCATACTTTGTCACTGGGCCCCAGAGCAGTGTGGCTTGTGAGGCTTCTCTCACAAGATTCCCAGGAAAAAGACGCCCTTGACCTCTGCCAGCAGCTCCCCTCCCTTTCTAAGGTTCCAACCTGGTCCCAGGAGCTGGGCTGGGAAAGGTATTAAACTCTGGCCTCTTTCTCCAGGACCCTGCCTTCTGCATACTCCCACATCAGGCCTGCTCTTGTCAATGGATGCTAGGAGGAGGGGACACTGTCCTTCAACCTATCAGATAAAACCTGACTCTGAATCCCAGTTTAACCTTGTCCAGAAAACCCTCTTTGCCAGAAATGCAATTCCTTTTCAGATCGCTGTGTTGATTAAAGGAGTTACACGAAGGGGCTCAGAAAATGTTGATTCCCTTTCCTGAATCCTACAAGTTCAAGGCATTCCTCTGGGAAGGCAGGGGCCATCATTTTCAACTTGTATAGCTGCTGGGAACCAGAGGTGCCCACTCAGAAGGTCAGGGATCCCTGGCACGGCTTGGCCAGATGAAACCAGGGTTCTCCCAGCCAGTAGCTCTTGTGTAGTTTCTTAGGGGGAGGTTGGTGAGGGGCTGTGGTGGAATCAAAGATCCCGGCCGGTGGTAATATGTCACTGTCTTAAGACAAAAGGCCAGGGAGAGGGCCTCCTGGCTGAGGTGTGGACAGGAGACCTCAGACTTGAGAGGGGAGAAAGAGGCTGGAAATTTCTAGAGTCCTGAAAACCAGCGTTTCACCTGCGCTGCCCCCTGCAGTGTGCGTGTCTACCCCGTTGAAAGTGAAAAGCCGGCTTTCCTCCTGGCAGGAAGGACGGCACTCAGCCTCTGCCAGGGTGCGCCAGACAGCAGGCCCATCAGATAGGAAACACTCGTGCTCTGGCTCAAAGGCCTCTCCCTATGTTGGAATGATAACGAATCTACCAGGGTTGGAGGGTAGCCTAAAGGCAGGAAGGGGAGAGCTGGCTTCAAGAGTTCAGCTGAAAAGTAACGTGGGGACAGGGACTAAACAAAGGGGAGGGAGAAAGGGCTAGGCCAAGATCTTGGAGATGTTTGAAATCTTCCTGAGAGGAGGTGTCCTCCCCAGTCAGGTGTTCTGGGTTCTGGGAGCCAGGCCCAACTGTCCCTAAGCCCCTCCTCCTCTTTCCTGGGAAAGGCCCTCAGTGAAAGTTCTGGCTGCATCACTCGGTCCCCAGCACAAGTTGGGACCAGATCACTGACCCATGAAAGGAGCACACAGAGGTGGTGTTCTTGGGGACCAGGCAGGGTCAGGGTCAGCTGGAAGTTGAACTTCAAGGCTGGAGCCCAGAGGAGCTGAAGCCAGAGGAGATGGCTGTGAACTCGTGGCTCTCAGAACACCCTCCTGTGAAGCAGCCGGTAAGACCTGCTGTCATTCAGCTTTCATTTTCCACAAAAAGACACATAGAACCTAGTCACACACACAATGGAGGTTCCATCTCCCGTAGGAGCACAAACGGCCACGCGCATGCCTGTGGACACACATGGCCCGATACAGGACAGCACTTCCTCCCATCCTCAGCCACTCTGGTGCTGGAGAGTTTGTCCAGGCCCTGCATGGTTTGTCCCCTCCTCTTCTGCCCTCACCCCACCCCCACCCAGCCCCACCCCTGAGAAAGTACAGCTCAGGGGTCCCCAGGGCTGCACAGGAAATGCTTTGTACACTACGGGTCAGCCAGACTATTTTCTGTCCCAGGACTGGAGGGAGGTTGGGCCAGGAGCAGCCTGTCACGACACACTCAGCTGTACTTTGCCTTTCTTTTTTGTGGATTTTTCTCTGCCTCTACAATCAGTAGCGGGTGTATCTCTGTCTCTGCGTCTCTGTCCTGACACTGTTTCTCTTTCAGGCCTCAGGATCATTTTGACTCGATGTCTTTGCCACCTTTCACTCGATGGTGACCTAACAGATCCTCCAGAGCTTAGCTCAGTGCCACCCCTTCAACAGCTTTCTCTGATCCTTTCTCTCCCCATCCCCAGAGCCATGTGCAGAAGGGACTCTGAGGAAGGTGCTCTGTGGATGAGCTAGGTCCCTCCTCCCCAGCTGGACCAAGGGCCCTCACCCTGACTTAATGACAGTGTTTCTCAGCATTGGAACACAGAGACATACATTACACGAGTGTCCATGTTTACCTCCGTTATTCATTTACTCACACGAAGGGAGGCAGCACCTGTAACGGTTAAGAACCTGACTGTGCAGCCAGACAGCCTGAGTTGCAGTCTTAGCTGTGTGACCTCAGGTGAGTCACTTGACCTCTTTGGGTCTCAGGTGCCTCCACTGTAAGATGGGGATAAGCTAGCACTTGCTTCCTTGAGTTGTTGGGATAATGAAAAGAGTTAACAGGTGTAAAGTACTGACAGCAGTGCCTGACCATCACAAGTACTTTCAAATGTCATCTGCTGAGATGGAGAAATTGCACTTACTGGTACATCCCCCAGGGAGAAAACTATTTTTGGAAAGGATACTTTGACTAATCACTAGGGTGGAAGCTCTATTGTCAAAAGCTATATCCTTGAGTAACAAGAGATGGTTGCTAACCTGTCTTTATTTATTTATTTAGTGGTGCCTGGAATGGTACCTTGGCTCTTGAGCATGCTAGGTAAGTGGTACCCTGGCTCTTATGCTAGGTAAGTGCTCTACACCCCAGGCCCTCAACTGCCTTTATTTAAGGAGGGTGGTTTGAATAACTGCAGGGCTTTTGTTTAGTGAGTGTTATGCCACTTCTGGGCCAGAGCTGAATTGCTTGAGATGGGGCAGTCTGGGTAGGGTAGGGGGCAAGGGCAAGAAGGAGATGTGTTAGTTAGTTTCCAGTCACTGCTGAAACAAATCGCAACACACTTATGGCCTTAAACAGGATTGATTACTGTAAGAACAGTACAATTTCTTATCTTACAGTTCTGGAGGTCATAATTCTGAAATGAACATCACTGGGCTAAGGCGAAGGTGTCAGCAGGCTGAAGGCTCTCAGGAAGGGCCCATTTCCCTGCCTCTTCTGGAGAGGCTCCTACATTCTTTGGTACGTGGTTCCCTTTCTCTATCTTTAAGGCTGACTCCAGGGCTCTCTGAGCCACATCCCCAGCCCTTTTTATATTTTATTTAGAGATTTAGAGACAGGGTCTCACTGAGTTGCTGAGGCTAGCTTTGAACTTGGGATCCTCCTGCCTCAGCCTCCTGAGCCACTGGGATTATAGGTGTATGCTACCACATTCCTTTTATACTTTTTTTTGAGGGGGGCATTGGGGATTGAACTCAGGGGCAATTGACCACTGAGCCACAACCCCATTCCTTTTTTGTATTTTATTTAGACACAGGCTCTCATTGAGTTGCTTAGCGCCTCACTTTTTTTGCTAAGGCTGGCTTTGAACTTGAGATCCTCCTGCCTCAACCTCCCAAGCCGTTGGGATTACTGGTGTGGGTCACTGCACTGGCTCATTTTATACTTTTAATGGCTTCTTTGACAACCCCCCAAAAGATATTCTCCTTCTAAATGTCAACTGAACCTTCATTCCCTTTTTATGGAGGAGAGGTTCTATGGATCGAATGCAGGGCCTTGTGCATGCCAGGCAAGTGCTCTACGGCTGAGATACATCCCTCACTTTTTTTCTTCCATTTTTTTGAGACAGGGTCTTGTGTCCCTCAGTTGCAGAGGCTGGCCCCAAACTTGCCATCCCCCTGCTTCAGCCTTCTAAGTCTTTGGGATTTCAAGCATGTGCCATCATGCCCAGTTCTTAATTCCCATTTGCCTTGTAACCTAACATAGTCCCAGGTTCTAGGAACTAGGATATGGGCATCTTGGGGTGGGAGCATTATTCTGCCCACCCCTAAGGACTAAATGGTGGCAAGGAGCGTGGGGAGTAAATGTATCTAATGAGCATTTGGGGTTCTTGCTGAGGGGTGTGCTCCTGTCTTACTTACAAAACCTCCAGTTCTCGGGTGCTTTGTGGTTTGCATTTTCTTTGGGGGAGGGGGGAAATGTGGAATCTCGATTCAAGGGTTGACATGAGGTAAAAGCAAAGGTCACCCTCGACAGGAGGAGACCAAAGTGGATTACACAATTATTCACTCCACCTGTGTGTGCCAGGCCAGGCCCACAGGCCCAGGCTGGGAAGCTTCCTGAGGAGGAGATGCCTAATCTGAACTTTGAAGGAGAAATAGAAATCCATCAGATGACCATTGAGCTAGAGTGCAAGTTGGCACGGCGTGTATCAATGTGTGTGAGGGGCCTGGCATGTGAACAGTGCTCCATTGATATTGCATTTCTAGAAAGAATACTCTGGTGTCATCCTACCCTATTTCCATTTCTTAGCTGGTCATGGACCTGCCAAACTTAACCAAACAGGAGACACCTCCTTTAGGAGAAGTCCCCTGCTGTTTGAGTGACCTGAGAGGTCTTTTTTCAGGAGCTTTCATTAGGAAAAGAGGAACATTAGTTTCTCATTTGATCTTCAATATGGCAATAACTTTTCACATCTAAAGAATGCTTCACACTTTACTGGATCCTTTCACCCACCAGCAGAAGAAGCCAAGGCTCAGAGAATTAACTACTTTTCCCCAAGGTCACACAGCTGTGTTGTAGAACCAGGACTGGGGTCCAAAGTCCCTGCTTCACAGCCAGAGGCCTGAGCACCTGTGAATTGCTGGGCATCCAGCCCCTTCCTTCTGGCTGCTGAGGCAGCTGGGGAGCAGGTCTGGTCGCCCAGTGCTGCCCACACCATTGTCCTCTCCCTGGGAAAGGGTTTTCTGAGGGTGGAAGTGGGCCCTGAAGCACAGGGAGAGTACATTGTTCAGCTGCACCTGGAGGGTGAGCTCATGTCGGCAGACAGAAGGGGAGGAGGTGCCAGGTTGGAGAGGGTCTGCCTGGTTCTCTGAGCCCAAGTCCCTATCTCCATCTTTGCTGTCTCCTCCTGGGAATTGTTCCTTTCCACGAGTCCTGGGCTGCCAATCAGGGGGCCAGGAACCTAGTAAGGCCAACAGAGTTCCTAGTTTCCCTGGTGAGAGTTGGGTCAGTGGGGTTTCCCTCTGTGTGGTGGGCTGGTTGTTAGGCCTGCAGAACCTTCTCTAAGAACAGGGCTGTGTGCTCAAGTGAACCAGAGAGCAGCTGAGGATCTCTGCACCTTGCATAGCACAGCTGTAGGAAGAAATCCAAGGTCGCCAGCATTTCTCACATGACTTGTTGGACCTCGGGGCTGTTCTCAACTCCTGATCTCATGGTTCCATTGCTGACACCTGGGGAAATGTGGGAACAGGTGCTCTCTAAGGTCCTCTCCTCACTCTCCCTCCAAAATACCAGCCCTCAGAGGCTCTGAACTATTGATGACTTTTGTCATATAATTTTGGCTGCCCAGCACCCCAGAGTCCCTCTTTGTTTTGAGGTACCTCCTTTGCATCTTGGAGGGAAGCAGAGCTCTCCTTCTCACCACAGAGGTCAAAGGGACCAATGTGTTTCCTCCTCCCCCTTCTGGCTACTCAGGCAGGCACATATAGTCTAGGCTTAGGACTTTGAATCTGGAGGGAATGACCCAGAGACGAAGGAACAGGGGAGGATTCATTCAGAGAGGCCATGTCCACAGGCACGCAGGAGCGCTGAGATGGCATTCTTCATGCATTCTTTGTCCACAATGTCACGTCAGCTGAGCTCCTGCTGCCACGCCTCCCTGGATTCCTGCTTGTTCTCCGAGTCTCACTGGAATTCTTCCTATGGATATTCTATATCCTCTAATATTTTTATAACATAGATTGGCTTGAGTTTGTTCTGTTACTTACAACCAAGAATCCTGACTGAGCTCATTGTGGGTGCTAAAAAATAATGGTTAAATGAATCTACACAAGCAATTTCTGTCCCAAGAAATGTCTCATACATGGCAACATTTGTTGCCTGTTTTTCTATTTTGTCAGCAATGCAATCCTAGCCAACACAAACCAATTTGTCTGGTCCCACAGTTTCTGAGTACAGGCCTTCTATGGCATGCATCAGGGGAATCCAGAGATGGGTCACACTTGGTCTGTTTCCTAGGACCACTAAGACCAACATGGAGGACCAGCCTGGGCCAGCACGGAGGGCCTAGCAGAGTACAGTGGAAAGTCCTAGTAGAAAAGAAGACTTCTGGAGCTCCTGAGCCAGGACTTTAGGAGGGTGCAGGTCCAGATGGGTGGAAGGCCATCCTGGGCTAGAGGAACAGCTCAAGGGGTGTGGGAAATCCTGGGGCACGTATGAGTCCATATAGAGATGGACTTTCATGCTGATTGCTGCTGACATTTTGAGCAGGGGAGGGACAGCAGCACGAGCCTGGGTTTTGGAACCAACAGCCAAATGTTGCCATATATGAGGCAGAGCTCGGGCAAGTCACTTGAACTTTCTGAGCCTCAATGTCCTCATCTGTAAATGGAGGCAGTAAAACTCCACAGTTCATTACAAGGATTTGAGATATTTATGAAATAAAGTACCTGGTCCAGGAGGCACCCAACAAGGATCCCTGTGCTAGGACCACAAGCCCCCTCACCAGGGACCATGCCTTTTCTCTCCTAATTCTTGGCACAGTTCTTGGAACAGAGCAGGTGCTGGGTAACTCTCAAGTGGAAGACCCGTGGTTGGAGTTTGGCAGCTAGTGTGGAGGAAGGAATGGAGAGGTGTAACTGTAGGAGGGATCCAGGCCTCAGATTCAGAGCCACTCCTGGAGAGTGAGGCCTGACTCTAAGGAAATAAAGCACTCTCGATTCAGCAGCTGTTTCAACCTAGGGGGTGAGGAAGAGCAAGGCTTCTAAGAACTGAGGGTTTCTTGTCCTGTGCAAGCAGAGACAGAGAAAAGGCTTCATGTTTTGGACTTTGAGTGCTTGGTACACACTTAGTTGAACATGCAGATGGGCCTAGGAATGAGATGGTGTGAATCTGTGAATTGGTATTTATATGTGGTGTTGAGGATTGATCCCAGGGCCTCACATGTGCTAGACAAGAGCTCTACCACTGAGCCACAACCCCAGCCCCTTGGAGAGAGATTTTAGTTCAGAATATGGACATACTTTTAGAATAGGCTGCCTCTGGAGGTAACTGAATTCCTGTTGGTGGAGATGGTATGAACAGAAGCTGGGAAGCCATTGGTAGAAAAGCTGGAGCACAACGGTCCAATAGCTGGCTGGGAAGTGTATTTGTCAGCTTCTGCTGCATAAGAACCATGTAACTTCAGTGTTATACATCGGTAAGGATTATGGCTCACAAGTCTTGAGTGAATTGGGTTGAAAGGCCAGCTCGGCTGAACTTGGATGAGATCATTTGCAGGTCTGGAGTGGTCAGTCATTGGCTGATCTAGATTGCCATAGACGGGGTGATGCTGTGGCCTGGCTCTGCTCCACATGTGTTTGTCCATCGGCAGGTTGGCTCAGGCTTGTTCTCTTGGCTATGGTAGAGGTGCAAGACAGGAGACATGAACATGAAGGCCCCCTGGGACCTTGTCCCACAATTGGCACTCAGTCACTTCTGCTGCAATTTGTTGTCCAGAGCAGGCCACAGGACCGACTCAGAACTAAGGGGTAAGGATACAAATTCCAACTTGTGAGAAAGGTGGCAAAGCTGTGTGACAAAGTTGGGCACAGAGGAGGGTTAAGAGGGAGGGCCATTCACACAGTGCCTGGTGGTGAAGCCAGTGCTCTTCAGCCTGAGCTCTGTGCACACCTAGGTTTCTGTGCATTTTTGCCAGGGATCCTTGGAAGGCTCCCAGAGGCTGAGTGGGCTGGACTTTCCTCTGGACTATTAACTTAGGATAAAAAATGGGACACACTCCCGGTAGGTTCAAGGTGTTCACTACATACCTGGCATATTTTACCTCCCTATTTAATCTTTAAAAAAAACCTCTATATTTTAAAAATATTTTTAGTTGTCAATGGACCTTTAGTTTATTTATTTACATGCAGTGCTGAGAATTGAACCCAGTGCCTTGCATATGCTAGGCAGGTGCTCTACCATTGAGCCACCACCCCAGCCCCTCTGTATTTAATCTTATAAGCACCCTTGCTATGGCTTTTATTATATCTACCATTTTGTTGATGAAAAGACACTGAGACCTAGAAAGGTTAAGCAATGAGCCCAGAGTCACATGGTTGGTAGGACCTGTCTGATTTCAAGGTCCTCTCCCTGCTCTTCCACCTCCTGAGTCTCCATTCCTGGGACTGCTGATTGGTTTGACAGGTGAGGTAAAACCCAGATTCCAGGAAACTGGAGAGCACAGGTAGCAGCAGAGCCACAGCAGGGGCTGCAGAAGAGCTTGTGGTCCTCTGTGGCCTGAAGAGCCAGTTTTCTGGAAAGGGAGTCAGAGGCTAAGATCCGGTGGGAGTTTTTGAGAGGCTGAGAATTCCTTGACTTCTCCACCTACTTGATAGCTACTGAATGCTGGCTGCAACTAGGCTCTGTTCTGGGTCCTGGGGATGCAGTTGGGAATGAGATGGACCAGAACTCTACCTACCTGAAGTTCACTTTCCAGCAGAAGGGAAGACACGAAACCTATAAGGGAAACCATGATATAACTTCAGCTAGCGGGAAGAGCTGAAGGCCCAGCCTCCTGGTGGGGGATTCCCGGCAGGTTCAAGGTTGGATTGATGACACAATGCATAGGTGAGAAGTCATCTTCCAGGGCTCCCTGCGGGGCTATGCTATCTGACAGAGGCAGAGCTCCACCCAGGGTTAGAGCAGCAAGAGGTCTAGCCTGTTTGGATTGGATTCCCAGGACAGGGCCTGGGGACAGGAAACAGGTGGATGGAGCAAAAATAGAGCTGAGGATACGGGAAGATGGGTAAGGGCTGTGAAATGAAGAGGTGGGTGGGCATGGGGAGTTGGACTAAGCTTGAGAGGATGGGGTCCAGGCTAGATCACGAGCCCAGAGAAGGGATATGTGGACTCATCAGGGACCTAAGGACTCATCCTTTAGGTCCTAGGGATGTTAGGTACCAGGGATCACTTCTGAGGCCGGCTCAGAATGTTGCTGCTTGGAGTAATCTATGGAGGAGGGATTTGAGGCAGATCTTACTTCCGTGGGAGAGCTGATTGGTTCATAATGTCTGCCAGCATTACAAGATGGGAGGGGTTTGCAGTAGTGCATGATGGGGTGTGGTAGGAGTAGCCCCACCTGGTGGGGGGCACGTTTCATCAGTGTTTTACTCAGCTTTTTTTGCTGCTATGACTCAGTGACCCCACCAGAACAATTGTGGAGGAGAAAAAGTTTATTTGGGGGCTCAAAGTTTCAGAGGTCTCAGTCCATAGGCAGCAGTCTCCATTCCTCGGGGCTCCAGGTAAGGCAGGGCATCAAGGAGTATTGGAGGAGGGAAGCGGCTCACGTGATGATCAGAATGCAGAGACAAGGAGATCTCCACTCTCCAGGTACAAATGTATACCCCCCAAGCCATGCCCCCAATGCCCACCTCCTACAGCCACACCCCACCTGCCTTCAGTTAATTAATCCCATCAGGTGAGCAATCCACTGATTGGATTAAGATTCTGATGACCCAATCACTTCACCTCTGATCTTTCTTGCGTTGTCTCACATGTGAGCTTTTGGGGGACACCTCACATCCAAACCATAACAATCATTATTATTCTCTGGATGCTGACAATAAAGAGCAGACTGAGTTTCAGTCACCTTACTATTCTTTCTAAAGGTACCACAGACAGGGCTTCCCGTAAGCACCCCCACATCTGGGGTGCTGCACCCATGCAAACCACAGGACCAAAACAGACTAGAGCGCCTCTTCCTGGCATCTGCTTTAAACCTCTGTAACAGGACACACACTCCCTTTTTTTCCAAAGAGTTGGAATTGAAAGATAGTGTGCCCTCTTAAAGTCAGACAAGCCACTGGACTTCCAGCTCTTTTCTTTGTGCAGAAAGTGCCTGGTGTGGCCTCGCTAGGCACTCAGCACTCAGTGTACATGGACATGGTGGCACTAGCCAGTGGGCCAGAGGGGTCTGGATACCTCAAGGAGGACATGGTGAGAAGGGTATTTGGGGACTGATTATTGGACAGTAGTATTATGACGTTTCTCCAAAAAGAGAGAAAAAAAAAAATAAACACCAGCCAGCCTTTCAGAGGAGAGGTCATGGATGGGAATGGAAGGCAGCGGAAGACTCCTAGGGACTCTCTCTGGACAGGTCAGGTTGGCCAGTATGGCAAGACTTGTCATTTCCTGGTGGGGTTCAGAGCCTGTGGGTTGGCTGCAGGGGCTGTGATCCTGGGAGAGAGAGCATCCTTTGCCTCAGAGCTGACGAGGGTCCCCGTGTGTGCAGGGAATGGGCTGGTGTGGCCTGAGGAACAAGTTTCTTCGGCCAAGTAGGGGCGGAGCTCCCTACTGCACCGACGGCAGCAGGTGTCACTGCCTCAGCCACACGCCCGGCACAGGTCCTTCCACTCATGCTGTGAACTGGCTGCTCTGTGCCTGAGGACTGGCCGCAGGGGCTTGCTCAGCCCACTCACGGGGCAGCCTGGGAGCAGGGAGAGTAGGGTGCCAGGAATAGCCCTTGGTCAAGGACAGGTACAAGTGTGGACTCATAGTCCAGCTTCCTTGCGTCCTGAGGCATAGGTCTGCTCTGTGCTGTCTCCCCAGAGGCCCCCAGAGGCATAGACCCCAGTCACTCCCAGCAGTCCCTTCTCCCCTGGTTCCCTCTCTTCCTTATCTCTGTTGCTTTATGGAAGCTTCCTGGGGACCAATTCCCAAACAAACCCTTTGCGTACAAATCTTTATTTCCTACTCTGGGAGGATCTCTTGAGACTCTAACCAAACTGGTCTGTTGTGAACTTCCTGACAAAAAATGAGATCTAGATAAGGCAGGTTGATAATGCTCCCACCACATCTCTAGGAAATTAATAACTTAAGTCTGATAAAGCAAAGACCCTTACAAATATGGTGGGCTGTGGTGGGACTGGACAGGGCCTGCAAAAGAACATGGACTTGACAGGCAGCTGTGGACTTATATCCCATGGGCACCAATTGCCGTGTGACCTTGAACAGTCATTTAACCTTTCTGAAAAAGCTGATGGGCACCAATCCTTATTTCTCATGTTCTCTAGGAGCACTGATAATGGTGTTCCTGGTGAGGGGAGGGACAGAGAGGCTGGCTAAGAGCAGGCATCCTAGGACATTGCAGCTCTCAAGGCTGGCCTCTGTGCTGCTGGGGTCAGTGATTGTCCCTGCAGTCTGGCCACCTCTGGGCCCTTGTCTTTTCAGTGAGGAAAGACTTGGGTTGGGTGTTTTTCCCCCAGAATGGCAAGGAGCTTTCTATTCCCTCACCCTACTCTGAACCTGGCAGGCTGGCCTGAGTGACCTCTGGGCTCGGCCTGGCCCTGGCCCTGATGGCAGCCCCAGCTGGCAGCCTGGCAGCCAGACCCCGTCTGTGCTTATCAGCTCCCGTGTTTGCTCAGGATGGGTACGGGCCTCCTCCTCCCCCTCAGAAAACAAGAAAACATGTTTTGCCAGTGGTGGGGCGGAGTGGGGTGGCCTGGCTGGCTCCAGGCCAGCCCCCTGGTGGGGCGGCCAGTGGCGGGCAGCCTGTTGTTGTTGGAGTGGAGGGCTGAGCCGGCCGTCTGTTTCCTCCAGCTGTCCAAGCACCTCGGGCTGGCGAGGAAGCCCGCGGTCCCGTCTGTGGGCCCAGCCGAACCCCTTGTCACAACAAGGGAACAATGGCTTGGATGGGCTGGTGGGTAGGTGGGAGGACAGCCCCCTCTGCTCCCTGTTTCCACCCTGGACAGGCAGGTTGGGGGGAGGCGGGCCTGCTCTCTCCTTACCCCCAGCCGCTGTCTTGTTTTCCACCTCTTTGAACATACAGTCTCCTAACTTGGGGGCCAAGGAAAACAGCAGCCTCAGGAAACGTCTCTGGGCTGGTGTTGGGGTTTGTGGCTCTTGGAGGCGGCAGAGCTCGGGGAGGGGATTAGAGAAGGACTGGATCTCATGGGTCGTGGTTCCGTTTCCCCCGAGCACCTTGCAGACTCTATCCTCCTGCATCTTTGGGTCTTCGGTCCCAGTGTAAGACCTGGGATGGAGCAGATGGCAGAAAAAATTTGTTGACTAAATCAGTGGAAGATTGAACATATGAATTAATTAATTTTCTAGCTCAGTTACCTGGTAGCTGTGTGACTTTCTGCTGGTTGCTTAATCTCTCTAAACCTTATTTCCCTCATCTGTAGACTATGCACCTCATAGAATTGTTGTGAAAATCAAATGTGCTTCTAGCATTTTGGCTTTGTCCTGGGGAGTATATAGTATAATAAATCCAACGGATTTTAACTAGTGTCCCTGGATGATTGTTGTGTTGTGGTGCTGTTGTCAGCGTATGATTTAGAGGAGGTTTCAGAGTATTTCCAATAAGAAGTCTATGATTTTGTCTCTATGGATACAGGGAAGAGAGATAAGCAGATGCTGTCCCTCTGGAGCCAGGAGGGCATCTCTCTACCTGTTCACCCTGCTGTGCATTGTAGGCTGGCTCCTGGGGCCTGGTTAGCTCTGGTAGTCCTTGGGAACAAGCAAAGGAGTTTGGGTCTCCTGAGAGACTTGTGTCTTTCACAGGGAGTGGGGCCCTTTTACACATCCATCGCCAACTTTCATCTCCACGAAAATACTGCAGAAGTCAATAGGATCCCTGTCTTGGAGATGGTGAAACTGAGACTTAGAGACGGAGTCACATAGTCCAAGTCATACTTTTCAGTCTGTAACTTTGAAACACTAGACTGCATTTGCTCTATCAAGCCTCACTGCCAAGAGATTAAGGTGTGCTATCTTACAG
This sequence comes from Marmota flaviventris, assembly GCF_047511675.1. NCBI lineage: Eukaryota > Metazoa > Chordata > Mammalia > Rodentia > Sciuridae > Marmota > Marmota flaviventris. Next base: position 25,956,469 of record NC_092507.1, on the reverse strand, counting down.
CTTGGATGATCAGTGGGGATTTGGCTCATGGGTGATTCTAGACTCAGGAAGCAAAGATGGAGATTCAAGCTTGAGGCCAGAAATGGAAACAACAGAGCCGGGAACTGGTCTGCCACGAAAGGCTTGTGAGGAGTTGTGTTCAGTGCAGGAAGGGTAAGGCTAGAGCAGTGCTGTCTGTGGGTGTGCATTGCATGGCCATGTTGGATTAGTTACACTAATGAGTTAATGACAACAAAAATAAAAACCCAGCTCTCCGTGGCTCTGTGGCTTAACACAAGAAAGTTTGTGTTTTGCTAATTTCACAGTCCAGGGCAATGGGCCCAGCCCTGCTTTGTGTACTCCTACAGCCTCCTCTAGGGGCTCAGAGTTCTCGGCTGAATCTTCTCCAGTGACCAGCAAAGAAAGGGAAACATGGGGAAGGCAACCTGCCCTGAGCTGCCTGGTCTGTAAGTAACACACGTCACTTTCATCCCCATCCTGGTGGTGAGAACTGGTTGTGTAATCCTGCTAGATGCCTGGAGTCTGGGAGTGGGGTCCAGCAGTGTGTCCAGGAAGAAGAGGTCAGCTCGACCAGTGAGCCTTAGCAGCTCTGCCGCAATAATGACACTTCTTTTAAAATATAGCTAACAATTTTGATGTGCAAGATACTGTGTTCCATAGAGGTTATTATTTTATTTAATTTTCATTTAATCCTTGCAACAGCCTGATGAGTAGGTAGGTAGTTAGGGAGACGACTTCCCCACTTTGTAGACCAGGAAACTGGTACCTATTAGTCTGCTTTCTATCATTAAACTTTTGTCTGTTGTAGAATGTCATATATATTTTCTTTCTTTTTTTTTTTAACTTAACATGGTTTTGAGATATATCTATATAGTTGGTATGATCAATCTTCATTTATCCCCTTTAAAGCATTTTGTAGTGTTATTTCAGTGTGATTTAAATTTGCATTTCCTTAAGGACTAACATTGAGTACATTTTCATGTCTTTTAGTTATCATTTTGATGAAGTCTTATTTATTAATTTTTCTTTATGCTTTGTGTTTGTAAGAACCTGTGGTCACAAATTTTTGCCTACCTCAAGAATTTCTATTTTTTTGTACTTCTAGAAATCTTATATGATTAACTCTCAAGTTTAGGCTTTAAATTTTATTTTGGGATAATTTTTGTGTTCCGTGTGAAGTAAGGCTGAGGTTCTTTTTTTTTCTCTATGTATTCAACTGTTGCAGTACTATCTGATGGGGAAAAAATCCTTTCCCCACTGATTTACTTTAGCAGCTTTGTCAAAAATCAAATGACTACATGTGTGTTGGTATGCTTCTGGATTCTATCTGTTTTATTGCTACATATGCTTATCTTTTTGTTAACATTTTGATCAAAATGACTTTAGTAAACTCTGAAAACAAGTAACATGTGTGTTCCAAACTTGTTCTTTTTCTAGGTTAATTTCTGCCCCAAGTATTGATGAGGTTACCACTAGGATTCTATTTAATCTGCAAATCAACTTCAGGATAATCAACAACTTTAAAACATTGAGTTCTGGGCTGGGGATGTGGCTCAAGCGGTAGCGCGCTCGCCTGGCATGCGTGCGGCCCGGGTTCGATCCTCAGCACCACATACAAACAAAGATGTTGTGTTCGCCGAGAACTAAAAAAAAATAAATATTAAAATTCTCTCTCTCTCTCTCTCTCTCTCTCTCTCTTTAAAAAAAAAAAAAAAAACCATTGAGTTCTGTTATCCATGAACATTGTATGTCTTCCATTTAGTTAGATCTTATATTCTTTTCACCATGTTTCATAGTTTTCAGGATAGAGATCTCTACAGTTTATTAAGTTGATTCCAAGTTTTTTTTTTTTAGCTTTATGCCATTGCAAGTAGCATTTTTATTTTTATATTCTTAACTATTCATTTATTTATTATAGTACTGGGAATCAAACCCAGGGGCCCACGCATGCCAGGCAAGTACTCTACCACTGAGCTACATCCCCCTGCTTCATAAGTGGCATTTTTAAAAGTTCAAATTCTGATTATTCTTTGTGGTATATAAAACACAGTTAATTTTTGTATACTGACTTTGTAAATTGCAATTTTGCTAAATCACTTATTTGTTCTACTATCTTTTTTGTAGGTTCATTGGGATTTTCTAAATTATTATATCTCAAGAATAAAGAGAATTTGACTTTTTCTTTTATAAGATGTATGCCTTTATTTCTTTTTCCTTATTTCATTGCACTGGCCAGTAAAACATTAAATAGAAGTGATGTGATCAGAAATATTGCCTACATTGAGTGTGGTTCTTAAAATAGACACTCTTTATCAGATTGAGGAAGTTCTATTCTTAGATAACAGAGTTTTTTAACCACTGGATGTTGAGTTTTGTCAAATGCTTTTTTGTACTTTTTGAAATGATCACATGGTTTTGCTATCTAATGTTTCAGCAACCTTATATTCCAGGAATGAGCTAATTTAGTCATAGCTTTCTATATAAACTTCTGTTAAAGATTATTTGTGTCTAGGATGGGTGCAGTGGTGCACGCCTGTAATCCCAGTGGCTTGGGAGGCTGAGGCAGGAGGATTGTGAATTCAAAGCCAGTCTCAGCAATTTAGCAAGGCTCTAAGCAACTTAGCAAGCCACAACTTAGCAAGTCTCTAAATAAATATAAAGCAGGCTGGGGATGTAGCTCAAGGATTAAGTGCACCTGAGTTTAATCCCCAGTACCAAAAGTGGGGGAAATACTTTATATGTTTATGTCAATGAGGAGTTTTGGTCTGTAATTTATTTTTTGAATTTTTTTATCTATTATTTTTATAAGGCTAATGATTGCCTCCTATACTGAATCAAGTTTAAAAAAAATATTCTGGAGGAGTTTGTGTAGAAGTTCTAATATCTTTGCTTTACATGTTTGGTAGAATTCACCAGTTATGTTATCTGAGCCTGGAGTGGTTTTTTTTGTAGGAAGATTTCAAACTTCAAACTATTTCTTTAAATAGATTCAGGGGTGTCTGGGTTATCGATTTTTGAGTGATCGTTGGTTGTTTATATTTTTCAAGGAACTTATCCATTTTATCTGAATTGTTGGATTTGTTGGCATGAAATTATTCATAATATATTCTTATTTTTTTTTGGGGGGGGGGTACCAGGGATTGAACTCAGGGGCACTCAACCACTGAGCCATACCCCAACCCTATTTTGCATTTTATTTAGAAATAGGGTCTCACTGAGTTGCTTAGCTTCTCACTTTTGCTGAGGCTGGATTTGAACTCCCAATCCTCTTGCCTCAGCCTCCAACTCCTCTGGGATTACAGGTGTGGGCAACTGCGCCCAGCTCTTATTCTTTTAATAGCTGTAGGATCTCTGTACTTCATATTGTTAAAATAGGTCTTTTCTCTTTTTGTCTTCATCAGTGTGGCTGGTGGTTAATCAATTTTTTATGTCTTTATGTATTTTTTAAAGAATGAGTTTGATTTAATTGATTTTCTCTATTGTTCATATATTATTCAAGAATGTTATATAAATGGAATTGTACCGTGTGTAGTCTTTTGGGATCGGCTTACTTTACTCAGCATGATTAGTGGAGTGATATCTCATTGTGATTTTAGTTTTACTTCCCTAATGGCAAATATGTCGATACACTTCAAGTTCTTATTTGTCACTAGTGTATCTTCCTTCAGTGAAATGTCTCTTTATGTCTTTTGCCCTGTTCTAATTAAATTTTTGGCTTTTTTACTGTTGAGTTTTGAGAGTTTATTGTATATTCTAGATACTAGTCCTCCGTTGGATATGTGGTTTGCAAATATTTTCTTTCTCTCTGCTGCTTTTCTTTTTATTCTCTTAGAGTCTTTCACAGACGGTATATTTTTATTTTGAGGAAGTTCAATTCATCCATATTTCCTTTTATAGATCAAGCTTTTGGTGTCAAGTCTAAGAACTCTTTGCTTAGTCCAAAATCTCTTTAATATATTTTTCTTTTCTTTTTATGGTGCTGGGGATTGAATCCAGGGCCCTGGGCATGCATGGCAAGCACTCTACCAAGTGAGTTATATCCCCAGACCTTCTTTAATGATTTTTTTTATAACTTTACAACTGATATTTAACTTCCATGATTCATTTTGTATAAGGTGTGAGACTGAGGGTGAGGTGCATTAAAAAAATTTTTAAAATAGATGGACACAATACTTTGATTTTATTTATGTGTTTATTTTATGTGATGCTGAGGATTGAACCCAGTGCCTCACACATGCTAGGCAAGCACTTTACCACTGAGCTATAATCCAGCCCTGCATTTGTTTTTTTAAAATTTATTTATCTTTGCCTATGTACGTCCAATTGTTCCACCACTATTTCTTGAAAAGATTACCTTGCTCCATTGAATTGATTTTGTGCCTTTATTAAAAATCAGTTGAGAATAATTGGGTTTATTTCTGAGTTCTCCGGTTCATTCCAGTGATGTTCTATCTTTCCATCGGTACCATGCAGCTAGTTCTGGTGCCTATCTAATAATTCTTGAAATTGGATAGGCTGATTTTTTTTCATATATATAATGCACACACACATATATGTAATTTTAGCTATTCTAGTAAATTTGCATTTCCATGTAAATTTTAGAATAACCTTGTCAATATGAATAAAAAGACTTACTGGGATTTTGATAGTAATCCCCTTAATCCTGAATATCAATTTGGAGAGAATTATCTCTTTTTTTCTCTTTTAATACTAGGCATTGAACCCCAGGGTCTTGCACATGCTAGGCAAGTGATCTGTCACTGACTCAATCCTCAGACATTATTATTTTATTTTGAGATAAGGTCTTGCTAAGTTGCCCAGGTTGGCCTTAAACTTGAGATCCTTCTGCCTCAGCATCCTGAGTGGCTGGAATTACAAGCATGCACCACTATGACCAGTTAGAATTATTATCTTTACTATATTGAATCCTCCAATCCATGAACATGATAAATCTCTCCACTTATTTAATTTTTTTTTGAACCAGGGATTGAACCCAGGGTTGCTCAACCACTGAGCCACATCTCAGCCATTCTGATTTTTTGAGAGAGGGTCTCACTAAGTTGCTCAGGGACTCACTAAGTTGCTGAGGCTGGCTTTGAACTTGCCTCAGCCTCCTAAACCGCTGGAATTGTGGGCATGCACCACCACATCTGGCTTTATTTAATTCTTTAAAAAAATTCTTTCAGGGGCTGGGATTGTGGCTCAGCGGTAGAACGCTCGCCTTGCACAGGTGGGACCCGGGTTCGATCCTCAGCACCACATAAAAACAAAGGCATTGTGTTGTGTCCATCTACACCCAAAGAATAAATAAATAAATATTTAAAAAATTCTTTCATTAGCATTGTGTAAGTTTTAAACATGCATATTGTTAGATTCACTCCTCATTTTTTTCAGTGATTTTAAATGTATTTTAAAGTTCATAAGTTCACTGTTAACATACAGAAGTACAAGTGATTTTCTGCATACACAATCCTGTTATCTGCAAATACAAACAGTTTTCTTTCTTTCAAATATGTGACTTATGTTTCCTAGCTCCCTACTTGGCTTTCTCTACATCACCCTGGAAGGGTATTGGGAGCAACTTGTTTTAGCATCTTGAGGGTGGAAGTCTAGGCTCCCCACCCAGCCTTTGCTAGTGTGGGTGGGTGTGTGGCCTCACCGTACAACATTGTGTGCAAATGTACACACGTACAGCCTTGTGACTTGCACAGTTTTTTTCCGTGGTGTTTGCCTGGGGTGGTTATTGTCTCAAAGTTTTCTGCCTTGCCAGGCTGCCTCTTTCTTTGGCTTTTGTCTAGAGAGAGCAGTGTTTGTTGGAGCTTTTTCTTTTTTGGTCCGTGCCTGTTGGTATTTAACGTTTTCTGCCTTCTTAGCCTCCCAATCTTGGATTTTTGAGACAAAAAGAAAATTTAGAGCAGTCACTATCACGTTATTCCTCTGGTTCTGGAGGTCTCTGGTGCCTCTTTCTGGAAGTGGAAGCTATGTTATTATGTTTATCTCCATTGTTGACTTAGAAGCTGTATCTCTATTTTAAGACATGTTTTTGTGGAGGTTTCTCTAGGGTTTACAATATCTTTAATTTATTTTCATAGTCTGTCTTCAAATATTATTTTACCACTTTATGTATTATGTAAGAACCTTGTAAAGATGTATTTCCATTCTCTTTCTCCTGGCCAATGGGTTACTGCTGTTCTGTTTTATTCCTACATACACTGTGAACATCATACTATAATGTCATTATTTTTGACTTCAGTCAATTAAAAGATAATTGAGATTTGACTTCAGTTGATTAAAAGATTAAAAGAGATTTTTAAAATGCGTATGTTCCCTCACATATTTACCATTTTTTCTCTCTTCATTCATGTAGATCCAAATTTCCATTAGTATCCTTTTGCTTCTGCTGGAAGAATTTTCTTAAACATAACTTATAGTGCAAGCCTGCTGGCAATGAATGAGTTTTTCTTTGTTTAAAATACCTTTGTTTTGCTTTCATTAAAAAAAAAATGACGGGCTGGGGATGTGGCTCAAGCGGTAGCGCGCTCGCCTGGCAGGCGTGCGGCCCGGGTTCAATCCTCAGCATCTCATACAAACAAAGATGTTGTGTCCGCTGAAAACTAAAAAAATAAATAAATAAATATTAAAAAAAATTCTCTCTCTCTCTCTCTCTTAAAAAAAATGACAACTTTGATGAGATGTAATTTACTTACCATACAATTCACTCATTCAAAGTGTACAATCCAATGATTGTCAGTACATTCGTGGAGCTGTTCAGCCAATGCCACAGTCAATTTCAGAATATTTTAATTGTCCCAGAAAGAAATGGGGTACCCCTCAGCAGTCACTGTCACCCCCAGCTCCCAGCCTGGGTAACACTAAGCTGCATTCTGTCTCTAGATTTTCTTGTTCTGGACATTAACTGTCAAGGCAATCGTACAAGACCTGGTCTTTGTGAACTGGCTTCTTCTCTTAGCATAATATTTTCATATGCATTGTAGGCATCTGTCAATTTCATTTTGAAATGTATTCCTCTAGATTTAGAGCAATAGGTTGATAGCCTTGTTTTTAACTTAAAAAACGTCCTGTTTTGTTTTAGCGTGTTTAGTTTCCGAAGAGAAGTCTTCTTTTGTGCTTACCTCTGTTCCTTTTTGTGTGTATGTGGGGGGAGAGTACTGGGGATTGAATTTTGGGGGCAAAAATTGACCACTGAACCACATCGCCAGCCCTATTTTGTATTTTATTTAGAGACAGGGTCTCACTGAGTTGTTTAGCATCTCATTTTTGCTGAGGTCGGCTTTGAACTCATAATCCTCCTACCTCAGCCTCCCGAACTGCTGGGATTACAGGCATGCGCCACCGTGCCCAGCCCTCTGTTCCTCTTAATGCTTCTTTTTTCTCTGAATGCTTTTAAAATTTTCTTGTTGTCTCTGATTTTCAACTATTTGATTATGATGTGCCCTGGTGTGGTTTTGTTTATACCTATCCTGCTTCAATTTCATTGAGTTTCTTAGCTGAGATTCTGTGAGATTATGATTTTCATCAAATTTGAAATATTTTGGTCATTTAAAAAAAATTCTTTTCTGGGCTGGGGATGTAGCTCAGTGGTAGAATACTTGCCTGGCATGCCCAAGGCTCTGGGTTCCATCGCCTACATGAAAAACCAACAACAATACAAAAACAAACAAACAGCAACCCAGAAAACAGAAAAACAAAATCTTTTTCTGTGTTCTCTCTCTTCTTCTGGGATTATCCTCTTCATTATTAGATGGCTTATTATTATTATCCCATGGTCATTCAATTTCTTTGAATAATTTTCTTTCTGTACTTCATTTTGGCTAATTTCTATTAGCATGTCTTCATCTTTATTGAAAAATTTTACTAGTTTCTATTCTTATGTAAATTTCATCCCTTGTATTTTTTTTCTGATATCACATTTACTTCTCTTTACAAAATTCATTTTGGTCTTTTAAAAAATATTTCATGTTTTTTCTCCAGAACAATCAAGTTTCCTTTATATCCTCAAGAATATATTTATAATATAACTTAAATTTCACTGTTAATGCCATCTTCTGTATCATTTGGGGGTCTGTTTTTATTGATTAAAATGTCTTCTGGTTGGGGCTAGGGGGTGTAGCTTAGTGGTAGAGCACTTGGGTAGCATGCATGAGGCCCTGGGTTCAAGACAGTCTCAGGTGTTTTGTTATAGCAGCAGAATTGGACTAAAGACACCCAGCCAACATGCCCTCAGAGAAATGTTCACTTAAAACTCTCACACTGGTACTGCTGTCCCTGGGTGGAATTTCCTGTGGTGGTCATGGAGTCTGTAGTCCCTGGATGCTCCGCAGCATGCATTGGGCTTCTCTCTACCACTTTCTGAAGAATCCTTGATGGGACCGTCTGATTTGGTTGAATGTAAGTTAGGGCCAAACCTGGCTGCTAGCTTCCAGGGAAAAGGTACAGTCTCCCCACTTTGGCTTCCATTATGGGAGGTAGACCCAGACTTCCATGTGTCCTAGGACCTCCTCCCTAAATTGAAGGTACTCAGATGTCTGTTCAGAGCTAGCTCCCCACCCAGAGAAGATTCTTCCCTTGTGTAGGCAATCTCTGTCTTCTAGCCTCCCTGCCTGTTCCCACCCCAGGGTCAGAAAGGTGGCCTCCTTTCCTTTCTTTTTCTGTCACATACCTGCCTCACATGGAATATTTTGGGGTTCTCTTCTAAGCTGTCATAGGTGTGGTGGCATACGCCTGTAAACCCAGCAGCTGAAACACGCTGAAACACAATTGTATGCTTAATCTTATTTGGAAATAATTTCCAAAGTCCCATTGATGCCATGGCTTGGATTGTAGAGTTCTCAGTACTCTCAGTGTGTCTGCCTCTGAAAGGCCCTGCTGTCATCTCTGCTGTCCTTCTAGAGGCCACCATAGAGCCTCCTGGGAAGTCACCCTGGGATCCCTGGCTTATTATGCTCTGTCTGGGCAAGGACTGACCATGGTTAGAGCTTGGCATTTGCACCCATGATCCTAACCGAATGCCTGGCCAGCTCTGCTGGGCAAGCTGTGTGGACCTATACTGGGCTTGCTTCCTGTGTCTTCCTGCCCTCATTTGCCTCCTGGAGATTTGCCTTCTCTCCTCTGGAGAGCTCCTGTTTCTGGTTCCAGAGATTCCTCTGGACATGGCCCAGCTGGGCTGATTGAGGTCCTTTGTGCTCACTGAATGGCCTAGATAGTCAAGTCCCCCCACCTCAACTTTGGGCTCCCTGCATCACTTTCCTCTGCCACCTCCCATTCTGTGGTTTGAGGTATGGAGCAAGGGATATGGATTTTTTGGAAATGATATTTTGAGCTTAACAAAAACCTCAACCAACCAGACTCTAGAATCAGCATCCTCTCTGCCAGGGAATGCCATTACATTAAGCTCCTTAAATTTATCAGAGGGAGGAGAAATCTGATTTACCAAAGCTGGGAGTGGCTAATACTTCAGATGGACAGAATCTAGATTTAAGAGGATGATCCTTGTCAGTCAGATCAGTGAGTTGAGGTGGACATGATGACATTGAATGGGTGCAGATGTCAGATCGTCACTTTTATTCCCCAAATTCCTAATCACATAAGCTCATGCTTAGTAATAGCTTAGTGGCTTCCTACTTGCAAAAAGCTCAGGGGTTTTAGTTGAAAAAAATCTCATTATATCACCAAACTAGCCTAACCCTGATTACAAAACATCTCCACGTGGCACCCACAGAAGCCAAGGAACAGTTTTATTTCATGCTTTTGGTTGTAGCACAAACAGAATGAAGATATATCATATGAAGAAATAAGGCAGTCTGAACATTTAATTCCAATAGGCATTCCTTTTTTTTTTTTTTTTGGTGAGGAAATACAAATTACTAAGATACATTCATGAAGAAGAAAACTTGAATAGACAATTTGTTGCCAAACAATTTTTGAAAAAAGGCACCAAGTCCAGCTGGCTTTATAGGCATATTTGTTAAAACCTTCCAGGAATCATGGCATTAAAACAATTGCAGGCCTGTGTATAGAATTCCAGGCTTAAAATCAGGTTCCTTGAAATCCTGAGGGCTTGGTTCCATTGTTTGATAGCTTTCAATATTGTTGCAAAGCCTGATGCTATTCTGAGTCCTGAGATTGTACATGGAACTATGGGCTCACTCTCGGAACATGTAGGCACATCTCTGTCTCTGGTGTTCTGAAATTCTTCAATAGGGTGGACCTCTGCTCATCCCTTGGCACTTAGTGGCCTCCCAATCTAGAAATGATTGAATTTTCTTTGATTACTTACACTCCTGATATTTTCTGTCTCCTTCTCTGGAACTCCTGCTAGTTGGACCTCCTTTACTCATCCTTTGATCATTTTTAATCTTTTTTTTTCTAATGTCTCTATCTTTAATATTTTACTCTAGCTTTTGGGACTTGCATCACTAACTTCCAATCTATCTACTGAAGTTTTTTGATTCTGCTATCCTGTCTTTACTTTCCAATAACTTGGTTTGTCATTGTTCTCTACGTGTTTTGTGGAATCTCATCTTCCTATTTCATGGATGCAAGGACCCTCTTTTATCCTGAATAAAACATTGAGTTTAAAAAATTCTCCATGCAAAATTTCTCCTTACTCTGGACAGCTTTATTCTGCTTATTTCAGGCTCTTTCAGATAAGATATTTTCTCAAAAGCCTGAGATCCTCAATTGTGTGCTCATCTTTAATTGTCACTAGGGCTGAAAATGTGGTCCAATGGTAGAGTGCTTGTCTAGCATGCACAAGGCCCTGAGTTCTACCGCAGAACTACCCATCGCACCCCCTCAAGAAAGAATCACTAAAATCTGTTTAACTAAGACCGAACTGTAACTGGACATGTTGGTGCACTCCAGAAATCCCAGTGATGTGGGAAGCTGAGGAGGGAGGATTGAAAGTTTGAGGCCAGTCTCCAGTCTCAGCAACTTAGCAAGGCCCTAAGCAACTTAGATCATGTCTCAAAATAAAAAATAAAATGAGGGGTTGGGGTTGTGGCTCAGTGGTAAAGTGCCTCTGGGTTTAATCCTCACTCAACGCCGCCCTCCAAAAAAAAAAAAGAGTGAACTCTAATGTAATCGCTGGGATTTGGGTGATAATGATATGTCATTATTGGTTTATTGGTCATGATAAATAAATGTACCCCTCTTGTGGGGGGTATTGATAGAGAGGCTGTGCATGTGTAGGGCAAGAGATATAAGGAAAAACTCAATCTTTTGCTATGAGCTCTAAAAAACAAAACTATTAAACAAACAAACAGAAATTAAACATTGTATTAGAGGTTCTAACAAGTGCAGTAAGGCAAATAAAAAGTAAGTCAATGAAGGGAAAAAAAACAGCTTTTTGGACACTGTGTAAATGATTGGGACCTTCTGATTAGGATCATCACAGTCTGACTATCCAGCTATTTACTTCCTTGGGGGAAATCCCAGGCCACTTATCTTTATATATCTTTTCTGTGGGTCTGTCAGATTCCACTGAGAAGCCTCTTGTGAACACCTATCTGAAGAAAAAAAAATGTATATATCCATAGCTATCTATCTATCTATCCATCGATCTCTGGCTTCTAGGACTCTCAAGAAAAGGAAAAGTAATAGAAGGAGAATGTCTTCTACCAGGTGTTTATTAAGGTATCTTACAAAACTACAGCAATGAAAAGACTGATATTATAAAATGATAGCTCAAAGGAACACAATAATTGGTAGACAATTTTATGTATGAAAGTCTAGTATATATACTGCGAGGTCTATATACTGCTATATACTATATATCACAGGTGAGTGTAGAAAGGATTACCCAATAAGTACTGCTGAGACACGGGATTTATTGGTTCTTTGTCTTGTGAATTCAAAGAATGAGATCCACTGACACTAAGATGAGAGTAAAGTAACAGGATTTTATTAAGTAGAAAGAAAGGAGCTCTCACCCAGGGGCAGGGTGTCAAGACAGGGTTGCCGCCAAGTGGCTGTTGTCTAGGGGTTTATATGATAATGTTAGAGGGGAATTAGGTGGCCTTGAAGATCATAGGCTGGAGATTTTTTTTTGGGGGGGTTATATAGGGGATTTAACTCAGGGGCACTCAACCACTGAGCCACATCCCCAGCCCTATTTTGTATTTTATTTAGAGACAGAGTCTCACCGAGTTGCTTAGCATCTCACTTTTGCTGAGGCTGGCTTTGAACTTGAGATCCTCCTGCCTCAGCCTCCTGAGCCACTGGGGTTACAGGTGTGCGCCACTGTGCCCAGTTTGGGCTGGAGATTTTTTAAAGAAGTGGGCACTGGTGTTCATGGGTCCCCAGTCCATCAGGATGTTGATCAAGTGCTGCTTTGCTTCAGGGACTGGCTCAGGGTTCTGGGGCAGACTTTCAGGCCCCAGTGGAGTCACTGGTCACAAGCTGTCTACTCCATTTATAAACTGGGGGCAGGGGGAGCTTAATCCTGCCTGCCTAACACATTTCTATCTCCTGCTGTCACTGCTGGACTCTTAATTTTTTAATTAATTAATTCTTTTGGTGGTACTGAGGATGGGAACCATGGCCTCATGCATGCTAGCCAAGTGCTCTACCACTGAACACCATCCCCCGCCCAATCATGGGTTATTTGCAGGGTAAATTTAGCACTTCACTTTACATTGTATGCTAAAAATTAATGTAGGGTGGAAGGCTAAAGCATACTATTTGTGGAAAGGGAAAAATTGATAAATTTGACCACATAGAAATTATAAACTTCTGCAAACAAAATAACACACTGAGAAATTTTTTAATAATATGCCAGATAAAGGGTTGATATCTTCCCTGCCTTCACCCACTTGGTCTGCTATAACAAAACACCACAAATTATGTGGTTTATAAACAAAACACTAACACTTATTTTTTTCCCCCTCGGTTCTGGAGGCTTGGAAGTCCAAGTTGAAGACACTGGCAAATTTGATGTCTAGTGAGGGCCTGCTTCCTCTTTGAGCTTTCTGATGTCCTCACATGGTGGAAGGGGTGAACCATTTCAGTTCTTTTCTTTTCTTTTTTTAAAATAAGGGCATTAATTCCATTTGTGGAGGGTCCACTTCCATGACTTAGCCCACCTGCCAAAGGTCCCACCTCCCAATACCAATAATCTCTCAGGATTAGGACTTCAGCACGTGAATTTTGGAAAGACATAGTCAGACCATAGCATTCTGTCTATAAAGAACATGTACAAAATGATCAGAAAGCACTAAAACCTGGTAGAAAATGGGGAAAAATATATATCTATATAAAAGAAAAAGAAAATGTCGAAGCCTTATGTTAAAATGTTAACCCTCATTAGTAATCAAGGTGATGATTACTAATGAAATTAGTAATGAAAGGTGATACCATTTTTTTCTTGCTGTTTAATAATTAATAATTAAAAGTTATAATAATGCTTAGCATGCACTAGACTCCAGCAATGAGAAAAAATCTAAAAAGCTAGTACAAGTGCCTTAAAATGAGGACTTTCATACAATACCATTGAAGAAGTGATTTTTTTTTCTTGGTAGTAGTACATACTGAAAACAACCCTGAGCAACAAATACATCAAGCCCCTTTCTTTTTCTTTTTTTGTTCCAGGGATTGAACTCAGGAGCACTTAACCACTGAGCCACATCCCCAGCCTTGTTTTGTATTTTATTTAGAGACAGGGTCTGGCTGAATTGCTCAGAGTCTCTCTAAGTTGCTGAGGCTGGCTTTGAACTCGCAATCCTCCTGCCTCAGCCTCCAGAGCTGCTGGGATCGCAGGCGTGAGCCACTGCAACTGGCCTCAAGCCCCTTTCTTCATCTCCTCCAGGCAGGCTTCCCCACCTCCAGGCTAGATCAGATCCTCTTTCTTTAGTTTTCTATCCAGCAGTGTTCTGGAGAATCAAATGGTGGGGGCAGGTGGGGGCTGAAATCTCGCCATTCAGTGTTTAAACTTCCACTGAACTCTTCTATATTCGTTAATTGAGCTCCTATCCTCATCTACATGGTGTTTCCTCAGCCTGAGACAGTCTTATCCTTTCTAGAGAATAAACTTCCATCCTTCCACGGTGAGGGGGTGGGCACCTCTGCTCTGATGGAGCAGGGACTTGGGGCATAACTGCACTAGGTCAGCCCTCCTCTTTTTATAGCTCCACCTCCGTTTCCCCTGGGGGAGTTGGAGCCCTCACTCTTATCTTGGGCTTGTTCTTCTCTGTGTTTCTGGATCATCTACAATGAATCACTTTCACCCAGAAAAAAATACCCTAAATTTTTTTAAAAAGTCCCTAAATTTTAAAAGGTAAGAAATTTTAAAATTTCTTTGACCCAGTGATTTCATTTCTTGGAATCTCTCTCTTTTAGGGAAATGGAAATTTGGAAAACATTTATGTACAGGGCAATTACATCACAGTACAATTTATTGTAGAAGCTCATAAGATTTTATCATCAGTGACTTAACCATGACCTCAACCTTAGATTTTTAGAATATAACTAATGATCTAGGAATGAAAGATGACTGGAAGGAATGACTTTAGAACGTCACATCACCTTTAAAAACTAGAAAGATAATTCCATATAAGAAAAATAGAAAGAAATTAAAAGGTTAATGTCATCCCAGATTTCATGAATAGAGGGAGAGGTTTTGGGTTGCGAGGTGTAATCTGGATTCTGATCACCTGGAGAATGGTGTCCAGCACATAGGGGAGGGTGACGCATGTTAAGAGGAAAGAGGACAAACAGCAGGTGGGTCAGAGACTTCTGGAAATAAGGGTCAGCTGAGGGGATGGGAGGAGCAGGGCCTCTGGTGTTACTGCATGTGCCTGCAGGGCCTAGCGGAAGGACAGAACAGCTGAGTGTCACGTGGCTCCTGGGGTCAGACCAAGGCTGGCTGGAGAAGCTTAAAGGTGGAGAAAGATGTTGGGGCAATCCTATGTTGGAAGCCTCTTCCTGAAAGCATGCACAGTCAGGCGAGGTTGGTGTGAAAAGGATATGAAGGACCCCAGACAAGGGCTCTTGAGGTCAGTGGTAGAACCATGGGGTCAGTCACCCAGCCCAGCAGTTCTCTGCCGTTCATGACGTTTATGACGTCCCCATGCTCCCATGGGCCATAGATAAGATGACCTTGGGTTATGCAAAATTCCCAGTGCACTTTATATAACCCCGCGCCTTTCTTTTCTACTCAGGAAGGCAATGTAAATTCAAGTGCCTGGAATTCATCTTTTTATAGAAATAACCTCGAATCTGTTCTGATTCATAAAAAAAAAACACATCACTCATGAGCTTCAGATCAATGATTCGTATACAGAACTCCTGTACCCAATTGCTGTTTCTCACACAGACCTTTTGTTCACAGCAGGGAAACCGAGGCCTAGAGAATGAAAGAACCACAGTCCAGTGAGTCCGAGAGGTGGGAGGTGGGGGCCAGGTCTCCTGTCTCCAGGTGGTGGATCTTTCTGGGACTGAGAACCACCTGCTATCAACTTAGGTGTGGGTGGTAGTCAGGGATAGGCCAATGAGAGGAAGGAGAAGCAAGGGAAGAAGTGAGACCTGCACCTGCTGTTCCATCCGGGCCACACCACCAAGCAGGTGCCTGAGTCTCACATATACTGACCGTTCTCCTCAGCCTCCCTGACCAGGGCTTAGAGGTGGGGGTGGGGTAGGGAGGGGTGGAGACAGACACACAGGGAGAATGTCATATGAAGATGGAGGGGGAGATGGGGTGATGCTTCTAGATGCCAAGAAAAGCTGAAAGAAGCTACCAGAATTTAGGAGAGAGGCATGGAACAGATTGTGCCTCTAGGAACCAGCCTTTCAGACACCTTGATCTTGGCCTTCCAGCCTCCAGAACTGTGAGAGAACAGATTTTCCCCATTCCAGCCACCAGCTTGTGGTACTGTTACAGCAGCTCGAGTGGGCGAAGGCAGGTAGAGGGCACTCAGAACCACTCTTCCCTGCAGAAGTCTTCCTACCATCCTGGCCTTCCCCAAACCATAATGTCCCACCCCACCACACTGTCCTCACCCTTAAACCCAAGTCTATTTGCCTGTGGGTTTGTGTGACCACCAGTCGAGATCCCAATTCCAGTCTTGCGGAAGGTCCAAGTCCTGAGCCCCAGCCTGACCCCACGCACAACACCAAACTCAGAGCTGGTGAGCTTTGAGGGGTGGGCAGGGTGTCCTCTTTTCTCTCTTAAATCTTCCTGCTACTTTCCAAACTAGGACAGGTAGGGGAAACCAGAAACACATGCTCCCAGGGCCCTCGGGTAGGGCTGGCTCCAAGACACCCACCTCTAGCTCACAGCCTCTGGCTGAGGGATTCTATTGAAGAGGACCTCCCAGCCTTTTCCAATGTATGCATTGCCTCGTTTCTGCCCAGTTTAACTTAACCCCCCATTTTACAATCAGAACTAATGCTGTATGGGGCTTCTGTGGGTCCTTGGCACTATCTTGCTGAGAAAGGCATGTATTAAGTAGTGGTCCAGAGCCTGAGAGGGAGAGACTAGAGCTGGAGAAGTCAGGGAGGGCTTCTCAGAGAAGGTGTTCTTAGCCTTGCTGAGAAGTGTGAATTGATTTACTGCTTGACTATCATGAGCCAAGGACAGGCATATTCTATTTTCTCATCACTAATGAGGCAGGCAATGTGATCTGCATTTAGATATGAGAAAACTGAGAGGAGTGAAATTTTTGGATTATATATGTTGGGGGCAGCATTCACATTCAGGACCCTCTGATGCCAAAGCTCATCTTCCTTTTCCTTCTGCACTAAGACTTTTACCTTTTCCAGGTCTACTAGTGTTTAAAGAACTGTGGGTTCTGGAAGTGTGGGGCAAGGATTGTCCAGGCTGCTGTGGTCTGATCTCCCTGGCTGTGTGGGTGCATGGAGGACGGCTAAGATGCAGACCCTTCAGCTGCTCCTTCCGGAGGGTGGACTAGAGAAGGCCAGGGCAGGAAGGACAAGCAAAGTAACCCTCCCTTCCAACACCCCACGGGGTCCAGGATCAGGCGGGACAGGTGCAGGATGCATGGGAAGCATTTGAATTGGGCTGTGGAGGGCGTGGCTGGTGGGCACACTTGGGAAGCAAAGTGTCCAGTTGGAAGCACACTGCAGGCAGGCAGTGTGGCTGGGGCCGAATAGGAAAAGACACTGCTTTGGCCACCAGTTGATGGGCCTGTTGATTAGCAGGGTCCCAAATGGGCTGAGGCAGTGGGATGAAGAGAAGAGGCCAGTGCCTGGGACATTTCAAAAGGCAGAAAGTTAGGACCCAGGGCTGCTGGGAGGCAGGACACAGGAGCTTGAGGTCTAAGGTACTGGCTGGAGTTGAGGCTGAAGAGACAAAGACAGTTTGTGCAGGACTGGAAAAAAAAAAAAAAAGTCCCAGGCAAAGTAACAGTCCCCTCCCCGAAGTGCATCAGGACAGCATCGATACACACCTCAGTTGTGGCCAAGTCCCATTTATTTTAGAAGCACAAATAGTGGAACTAGGAAAGAGTGACAAAAATAAGGCACTAGTCTCCTGGACAGGGCCAGAGCCAGCGCAGGTTCTGTCTGACTGTGTGATCAAGGCTGACCCAGCAGCCTCCATTAGCCTTTTCCTGTGAGGAGAGGTTGAGAGGACAACCTAGGTAAAGGCCACTCTTCCAGAAGGGTAGGTGTAGAACAAGGTGGCTCTGGGTCCCTCCAGATAGGTGAAAAGGCCCACAACACCCTTGTTCAAGAGCACCTGGGCTGGCTCTGTCTGTGCCCGGGGGTGTGGAAGCCATAGTGCCCTCTGGTCACCAGGAAACCAAGAACTACCTGCAGTGGGGCCCCCTGGCCAGACAGCATCCTCATCCCGGCCATCTCTGCAGAGCCCTGGAGAGGGGGCCTCCACAGCAGTCGGATTTCTCAGGACCCCTCTTTTGAATGTCATAAGTCCCAGGCCCCTACACATACTGTTTCTTGGAAGAACAGGTACTGGGGCGACTGGGGGATTTCCTTCCAGTCTGGGGAGGTGGGTCCAGGAAGAGCGGCGGGGGGTTGGAGGAAGCCAGTCTTTCCTCGGTGGTCAAGTTGGCCCAGTTTTGCTCAGTGGACGAGAGCCCGTTGTAGGTGGGGCATGGTGGCGATGAGGGCCCCTCACCCATGGGGAGGTAGAAGAACACCTGTTCAGGGTAAGGGTCTGAGGAGGTGCCCTGGGCGGGGGTTGTGTCCCGGCCTTGCTGTGCCCTTATCCCCCGGCTGAGGCAGCGGCACAGCAGGTACGCCAACTCCAGCAGGTTGAGCACCAGGGAGATCACTCCAACCACCAGCATGAAGATGATGAAGATGGTCTTCTCCGTGGGGCGGGAGACGTAGCAGTCCACGAAGTGGGGACAGGGTGCACGCTGGCACACAAACACAGGCTCCATGGTCCAGCCATAAAGGCGCCACTGGCCATAGAGAAAGCCTGCCTCTAGCATGCTCTTGCACAGCACGCTGGCCACATAGGTGCCCATCAGCGCCCCACGGATCCGCAGGCGACCATCCTCTGCCACGGAGATCTTGGCCATCTGACGTTCTACGGCTGCCAGAGCCCGCTCCACGTGTGGGTCCTTGACTGGCAGGGCCCGCAGCTCACCCTCCTTCTGCCGCAGCCGTTCTTCTCTCCGGGACAGGTAAATGACGTGGCCCAGGTAAACCAGGGTGGGCGTGCTGACAAAGAGGAACTGCAGCACCCAGTAGCGCACGTGGGAGATGGGGAAGGCCTGGTCGTAGCAGACGTTGGTGCAGCCCGGCTGGGCTGTGTTACACTGGAAATCTGACTGCTCATCGCCCCACACTGACTCTCCAGCCAGGCCCAGGATGAGGATGCGGAAGATGAAGAGCACTGTCAGCCAGATCTTGCCCACCACAGTCGAGTGCTCCTGGACCTGGTCTAGCAACTTCTCAAGGAAGCCCCAGTCACCCATGGCTCGCGGCCTCTGTCTGCGGGGAGACAGAGCATATCAGCATGGCAACGGAGCATTCTTCTCAGTCTGACCTAGCAACAAGCCTCGTGTGTGTGTGTGTGTGTGTGTGTGTGTGTGTGTGTGTATGGGTATGAATGCAGTGTGGTCCTCCCATGTCCATTCTACCTGCAAGGAGACTCAGACTCAGCAAGGAGTCAGGGTCCCAAGCAGAGCTTTGTGATGATGGCTGCTAAGTTGTATGCCCTTGTTTTACTTATCTGAATGGCAGGGGCAAGGGGTATTCATGTGTTTGTGCCTGCTTGTCCCCACCCAGAGCCCCAGGATGACCCAAGGAGATCTGGATTGAGTTGAAGCTCCTTTGCCTATGGGATCAGAAAATTTGAGGAATTTATCCAAGGTCACACAGCTGTGCCATACCCTTCCTCCCTCTTGCCCAAGGCTGGCTATTCCCAGATAGCAGGGTGGGTGAGTGGTGGGTGGTAGAGGTGTTAATTTCAGATTCTTAGGGGGCTCAAATTCTCAGGCTCCCCCCACCCCCCACCCCAGCTGGCCTCACTGTACTCTGGGCTTGCAGTGGGGGTGGGGAATGGACCTGAGTGAGGTTTTAGAAACTGAAGGTGGCTTCCTGCGTTAACTTCACCTGGCAACAATAGTGAGCACCTGCCACTTAAATAGGGCTTCTTGGTCCTGTCCTCTCCTCTGCCCTATCTCTGACCTCCAAAGCTGCTTCTGTCAAATTTTAGACTTTTGAAAGGAATTGTCTTTTCAGGGTGGAGACACAGGCCTCAAAGTTCCCAGAACATTTAGGGGGAAGGAAGGTGGTGGGGAGAGAAGAGGGAGTGCCTTTTCCGGGGGGGCAAAGCTGTTGAGCGCCAGGCAATGGAACCAGACCAGGGTTCAAATCTCCCCTCCTTCTTACTAACCGGCTGAGCACCTCTGTGTCCCCTCCCGTCAGGATTCAGTGAAGGAAGGGGGAAGCCGCTCCTGGTGCGCAGCCTGGCCAGAGGCAGGCAAGGTGTGCGCTGCCTGCCTGTGTAGCTGGGATCTCGGCGGGCGCCCCGCAGCAACCCCCAGCCCCTGGCTGTGGCTGGACCCGTGTCACGCATCCCCTGCCCCGACTCACCGCCTGCGAGCCTGCCGGGCCCGCCCAGTTGGAGGTGGGGGACGATGGCCTTAGCGGCGCCCGCGGGAGCCCTGCTGGACCGCGCTGGCCGCGGGCGCCTTAAATAGCGCCGAGGGGGCGGGGTGGGGGCAGGAAACGCCACCGCCGGGCGGCGGGCGCTGAGGAGGCGGGGCGGGGACTGGGAGGGGAAGACTCCCTGAGCTCACCCCGGGAGGTGGCACTGTGATTTGGGGGTCCACGGAGGGCTAAGTCCTCTTCCCCTCTGCTACCTCTGGCCATCGAATTCCCGATGGCAAATTCTGCGCCTGTTTCTTTGGCCATGGGATAAGAGTTCAAGGCCAGGAGCTTTTAGGGTGGCTGGATTTGCAAGGATTATATTAAGAATTTGCGGATCTGCGCAGCCTGCCGAGAGGCTGTGAGGGATGGGCCCTGGGGACCACTTATTAGGTGGCGGTGGTATGGGCCAGGATTTGGCAATTAAGGCTCATTAGGATATGGGAACCGTATGGGAGGGAGGGGTTTTACTCCAGACTTCCAGACCGTCCGAGGTGGATCTGGGGGTCTTCACCTAGAACATGATCTTCCCGAGGTCTCAACCATCCCTGTTCCTGGGCGAATTTACAGAATCAGGGCACTAAGCAATTCCCTGGAGGCCCTTGAGATTGGGAGTGGGGGGGTACCTCCTCCCCAATAGGTTGCCTCTAAGCAGGAGGGGGCATCCAAAGAAATTAAAGGGAGAGGCAGAGCACATGGTCATTTATTCAGGCTTCCTGTGTGGATTAATGAACATTAATAAGATCCATGAGGATTAAGTGCACCGGTGGAGAAACCATGAGAAACCAGACTGACCTGGTCTCTGGGTCCAGTTCTCACGACTGGTGCAGAAATTGAGCGCATCAGCCCTTGGGTGATGGTAGCAGGGAAGTCACGGGACTTGGTTAGGAACTTTTCCTGGAGGAGACTGCGGGTAGCCAGGTGGAGCAGAAGAGCGCTCCAGGGCAGGGGGGTAGGGACCGACACTGTGAGGTTTGAGATGGTGTCTCTGTTCCCAGAGTTGCTTAAGCCCTAGTTCCTCAGTTTCTGCCTCTATAGAAGAGGCTAGTAATGGGACCTACAGTGCAGGGTTGATGGTGGATCCAATTTAAGCACTTTGTGCCTGAATGGTACATACAAACGAGTGTCTAAAACACTGTGATAAGAACTTTGTGATGAGACGGTCCTGCAGGGTGGTCTCTGAGGGGGCAGAAAAGGCAGGAAGCTCAGGGACAGCCCCAGAGGTTCGTTCTGTCTGGGACAGCAAGTGTGTAGGCTCAGACCTCAGAACTCCAGCAATGGCTGCCCCGGGGTTCAGGCTGAGCTGGCTTTCCCTTCTAGGCCCTTCTCTCAGGGCCAAGCCAAGCCAAGACTCCTGGGATTCCAAAGCGGACAACTGCGCCCACTTAGTTCTGACCCTTGAGGGCATGGGAATGGAGGCCCCTAGAGACTGGCTCTCGCCACGCCTCCCTGCCTCTGCTCCAGTGTTCTCTGCTGCGGCTGTGCCTGGCTCTCCTGAGGCCTTCCTAACCCAATGGAAGGGGAAGGAGGGGAAAGTGGGTGAATGGGGTGATGTCAAAGCTGCCCTCACCCTGCTCTGACCCCTTCCTTAGGGGTCCTAGAGGTCAGGGCTTCAGTAACCTGGTCCCTTCCCCAGAGGAAGAAGGAGCTGGAACCAGCCAAAACAACACTGTCCAGAACTGTGGACATTTCTGTGAGGGAAACATTCCTAGAACCCCACACATCCTCCTTACCTCTGGCCCTCCCAACTCTCCAGCAGCCTTCCAACCGGTCTCCTGGCCTCTAGCTCCACCCCTCCCCTCAGCCTCCACCCTTGCCTAGAATTGACCATAATGTTGCCTGGTTTAAATCTTTCCCATGGCTCCCCACTGTCTTCCAGGTGAGGCTTATGTTCTCCCCCATCCAGGCCTCGACCCCTTCTCCATTTCCACTCCTTTCCCTCATGCCCTCCATTGCCCAGGCATATCTAATTATTTGAGTTTCTCTGTGACCGCTTGTCTTCGTCCATGCTGTTCCCACTGCCTGGAGCACCCTCACATGCGGGTCCCTACTGAGATAGAAAAAGATAGGCAGTGGAGAGTAGGGAAGGAATGGTAAAGGTCGACGGGAGGGCAGACATGAGAACAGCTATTTTAACATGCTCCAACATGTGCTTCCGGCTTGCACTCTCGCAAGTGGAACAATTGAAATATCAAGAACCAATCAAGATAAATAAACTGTGGGATATATATATATATATATATATAAAACTCAGCCTTAAAGAAGAATGAAATGATGGCATTTGCTGGTAAATGGATGGAACTGGAGAACATCATGCTAAGTGAAATAAGCCAATCCCCAAAGAACCAAAGGCCAAATGTTTTCTCTGATATGTGGATGCTAATTCACAATAAGGTGACAGTGGTGGGGAAGAATAGAGAACTAGATAGAGGGGATCGAAGGGAGGGTAGGGGGCATACAGGTAGGAAGGTTAGCTGAATTGGACCTCAAGACCCTATGTGCATATATGATTACATGACCTGTGTGACTTTACATCATGTACAACCAGATGAACAGGAAGTTATACTGCATTTATGTATGATGTGTCAAAATGCATCCTCCTTTGTCATGTATCACTAATTAGAACAACAGCAGCAAAAGAACCAATCAGGAAGAGCTCATCAACTTCACATGTGCCTTCCAAAGGAGGAGCTGTAAGACTTAGATGGCGATCTTCCTTCTCCCAGGTGCACTGTGCTTAGTTCTGAGTATTTCTTTCACCTTCCTTTAAAATAAAATTCCTGCTCACTCGCTTCCTTTGTATGCATTGTTCATTCTTTGACTCTGGGGAACATGAACTTGATCCTGACTCCTTCCGGAAGACTCCCAGTCTTTCAGGTGTTTGCTCAGATGTCACTTTTCCCAGCAATCTGCTCGCTCGCTGCCCCTGGGTTAGGTGTACCTGTGTGTGCTCAGTGGCTCAGGTACTGCCTTGTGGTCCATTGCTGCTGTTATTGTTTTTTTTTTTTTTTAATTGTGGTTAAAACATAAAATTTGGGCTGGGGATGTGGCTCAAGCGGTAGCACGCTCACCTGGCATGCGTGCGGCCCGGGTTCGATCCTCAGCACCACATACAAACAAAGATGTTGTGTCCGCCAAGAACTGAAAAATAAATATTAAAAAATTCTCTCTCTCTTTAAAAAAAAAATAAAACATAAAATTTGCCATCTTAAAAATTTTAATTGCACCAGGTACAAAATTATAGGCTCCTGCCTATAATCCCAGTAGTTAGGGAAGCTGAGGCAGGAGGATCCCAAGTTCAAAGAGCCAGCCTCAGCAATTTAGCAAGTCCTTAAGCAACTGAGTGAGACCCTGTCTCAAAATTAAAAAAAAATAAGAGGGGCTGGGGATGTGGCTCAGTGGTTAAGCCTCCCATCCCCCACCCCAGGCTTCAATCCCTGGTACCAAAAAAAAAAAAAAAAAAATCACATTCCAATGATATTGAGTATATTCACATTGTTGTGCAACAGATCTCCAGATCCTTTCATTTTGCAAGATTGAAATTCTATACCCATCAAACAACTCCTTTTTCTTTATATTGCTCCCATTAGATTGTGAGCCCCTTGAGGGCAGGTGGCCAGGTCTCACTTATATCCCAGCACCTAGCAGCACACCAGACAACAGATATATACTGAGCACCTCCCAGGTGCAGTGGCATTGTCCTAGACACTCTCCTAGACACTGGAGACTCAACAGGGGACCCACACAAATCCCCGTCCTTAAGGAGTTCACATTCCGGCTGGGGGACGACAAACAAATAAAATTGGGACATGTTAGTGATCTGTGCTATGGGTCAGGTAAAAAGGCTTGAAAGTGCAAGGTTGGCCAGTTTCACCCTCAGATAGAAGAGAGAGATTTGCACTAAGCAGCCGACATGGGAGGTGAGCTGTGAAGGAAGAGAGGAAGCACTGTGGCTCTTTGAGGAACTGAACATGCAAAAGCCCTGAGGCAGGAGATTGTCCTGCTTGAGGAACAGCCAAGATGTGGTTGGAGTGGGTGACCAAGGAGAGGTGAGGACAGAAAAGCACTTGTGGGGTGGAGGCAGTGGAGGTTGGGTGGGGCAGATCTTGTAGGCCTTGCGTAAATAAGAGGCCTTTGTAGGTTTTATCTAGCTTAGATTTTGACAGGATCCCCCTGGCTACTGGGCTAGGAAGAGACTATGAGGGTGGGTGGCAAATAGACATCTCCCACTCTCTGCCCAGCGTGGAGTCTGGTCAGCTGGCCTCCAACGGCTAGCACTTTCAGGTCTGCATCTGCTGTCCAGATGGCCCAGTGCTTCTTGGGCTGAGTTTGGGCAATAATGGAGCCCTGGGGTGGTTGAGGGCCCAGCCATTTCTGCCTAGTGCAGGACGCCTCATGACCAGTCTTAGCTTCAGAGCTCCTGTGGTGGATCTTGTGGCTCTATCCTGCTCTCCGTTTCCCATGTGCAGGGGTAACTCCCCAGCACTCTCTCTGCACTCCCCACCTCTTCTCAGAGTTTGCCTCCCAGAGTTGGGGCAGGCAGCAGAGAGATGGAAGTCAAAATCCAGGTGAGAGGTGACAGGGTGTCTTAGTCACGTGGGTCCCTATAACAGAGTTCCAGAGCCTGGGCAGCTTGAACAAAGCCACTTCTTTCCCACAGATCTGGAGACTGGAAATCTGAGATCGGGTACCAGCATGGTCGGGTTCTTGGTGAGGCCCCTCTTCATGGTTTGCAGATGGTGACCTTCTCATTGGATCCTCTCTCGTGATAAGGGCACTAAACTCACTCAAGAGGGCTCCACCTTCATGACCTGACCATCTCCCAAAGTCCCTACTGCTTAATACATCACACTGGAGGACAGGATTTCAACATATGGCATTGGGGGATTTTGACCAGGGTGAATGCAGACAAAAGGATCTCCTGTTTACCTTGGGCTGCAGGGTGGCCGTGACTGTGTGCAGTAGATGTGGACTTACAGACTATGTGCCGTCTCCATCCATCATATGCACAATTTAGGGAGACTTGCAGTGAATCCTGGTATGGTGGGGGACAGGGAGGTAGAGGTGTATTCTCAGAAGAGAACACCAAAGGGACATGAGAGCCACCTTGTGGTGACAGCAAGTCCCTTGTGGGGATTCTGGTGAACAGTAGCCCCACCCGTGCTGGATGAAGTCAGTGAGCTGCTTTGCTCAGAACAGCTCTCAGGCCAAAGATGGGATGTGCAAAGCTGGAATGTTCCTTCCTTTGTGGTCTTGGCCTGCATCCTGGAGAAATGTGGCCAGGACTGCAAGTTCAGCCCATGTCGAGCCCTCAGGTCCTACTCAGAGGGCCAATTATGTTTTCTGGTTGCTTTGGCTTCCAGGCCACCCTTGACCAGGCAGCTGGAACCACCCAGGAAGATACTGGAATGCACAGCAGCACGTAGGCGAAGATCACGCCTCTCAGAGACTTTATGACCCTCTAGTCCTGACCTACCATGTAGCCTGAGCATCAGGCAGAGATGTTCCTGAGCACTGGCACACACAGGTATTTATGGGACACATCATGCTTATGTTTCATCTACAGTGTCTCCTTTGATCCCTATAACAATTCTACTGGTACACACTGTCCCAAGTGCTGTGTTGAGTAAAGTCTCCCTGCCCCTGAGAGCTACTCTCCACCCTGCTGTGCCTGGGACCTTGACCTGTATTGGCTGTTTCACAGGCTCCCTTCCCCTCTGATTTCTCCTGGGTCAGTGGGAGCCACTGGCAGGCAAACAGGAGGTGGGAGAGCAGGAGGGATTTGTCTGGTTGCTGTTGTGGGATGCATCTCTTAGCTGCTGGCTGATGTTACCCTGCTGCTAGCCCCAAGGTACTGCAGTATCCCTTGTGGATTCCCTTAATCATGTCCACATCTTTGAAAACAGTCTTTCTTGGAAACTCCTTAAAGCTACCTGGTTTGAATGGACCATCTGTTTTCTGCTGGGACCCAGTTCCTTTTTGTATGGATGCCAAGACTAAGGTCCTGAGAGCTCAGTCCAAGGTTTGCTTGTGAAGCGGTAACGATCAGTCCTGGGAGTGTGGTGAACGGTGTAGCCCAGCCCTGGGCCCTTTAAACTCAGCTGGCTCATCCGCCTGCCAGGGCCACATGGGACAGCAAAAGTGAGCCACAGCCTGTCTCCACAGTGCCCTGGCCTCTGCTTGCACTGGCTCTGGCTTTTCTGGCTCCTGACCTTGGCCTTGATGGTCACTAAATGTTCCTCTGGGGTGGTTTATCCTTGTACCCCCTTTTGCTTCCCATTCCGGTCTGGCCTGGGGTGTTGGTGTCCTCTGAATGCCCGGTCAGTCAATGCTGGAAGTGGGGCTGTGAGCCATCCGACGGGGGGCCAGAGCAGGTGAGTTTGTTTCTGTGTCCCTCAGGCTCTGATCCTACTCCCCTGTGCAGTCACAGAGTCCTGGTAAGGTCTGGTGTGGGGAAAATGGAAGAGGCTGAATGAACTGCTGGGCGAGGCTTGGACTGCATGCAGGTTACATGGCCTGTTATGAGTGTGAACAGCAGGGATTGTGTGTACTCAGGGTGGGGACGCAGGTTGTGATGGCAGTGATTGGGTGACAAAGGAGGAGGGAGTGTGGTTTGCCTAATGAAAAGAGCAGTGATTGAGTGTCTTCAGGGCAGAGTCTAATTCTGAAGGTTAGAGGGGCGGTTGTAGAGGGAGGACAGCGCCCTCTTGTGTCCACGGCTAGAATACCAACATGTGTATCAGGTTCCCTGGCTCCAGCCTGTCAACCCCAGCTCTGCCTGACCCCAGCCATCTCCACCCTAGCTTTACCCACCAGCCACGCGGCTCTTCCCTGCT
Source organism: Marmota flaviventris (assembly GCF_047511675.1). NCBI lineage: Eukaryota > Metazoa > Chordata > Mammalia > Rodentia > Sciuridae > Marmota > Marmota flaviventris. The sequence continues at coordinate 25,929,536 of NC_092507.1, read as the reverse complement.
GTCAGGGAGCTGTGAGTGGCAGTACCAAGTATGGAGCCAATCTGTATAAAACACAGCTTTATTGATTTCAAGGAGCTGCCTTGCGGGTGTTCCTATTGGCATATCCACCTGAGTTCCTGGGGACTGAGGGCACCAGGCTGAACACCTGGGGAGGGAGGAAGACAAGACCACCGCTGACTGAGGCTGGGGGAAGGTTTGGGGGCAAGGGGATGCTGCTGAGGGAGGAGGGTCCCTGGGTGTCTAGAACTGTTGCCTCTTCCCACACCCCCCTGCAGACTTCCTGTGCTGGAGACCTTCCCACCTGTGGAGCCTGGTGGCTTCTCCAGAGGGAGCCTGGTGCACCCAGCCTGGGGCAAACATCCCTCCTCTGGTGGCACCCAGGCCACCGTTGGGAGCATGCCTCACCCCTCTAGTGCTATACCCTTAGGGAAGCCTGGCTTGACTGTCCCCTTAGGGGTCAGGAAAGAGCCCTGCTCCCCGGCATGCTTATATTAGGTTCATTTGCTTGTTTAAATGTCTGCCTCCTCCGTGGGGGTGTGCAGTGTGAGCTACATCCAGGTGGACAGCACAGTACCCAGCAGCAAAAATAACTGCCCCAAATGAAACTGGAGAGCTTGGTGAGTTCAAAGTGGGAGTTCCCAGCACCTACAGGACCTCTTCACCATGCAACCCCTCTCACCTCGCCCCCAGACGTGGTCAGACGGGGCTCAGTTTGGGTGCCGAAGCCTGCAGCGTGTCATCATCTGGGTTGGGACCCAGCTCTCCAGCCTCCACCAACTTGTGGTGGCAGCGGCAGGTGGAGGCCTGGCTGCTGGAGGATGGGAGGCTCCTTGTGGGTTTGTCCTTGTGCAAGCCTCGCAGGACCCTGTGGAAGATGAGGTAGCAGATCTCACAGGTGGTGAGTACGATGCAGACAGCGGAGGCGCCCACCATGAAGTAGGTGAAGACCTTCTTCTCGGTGGGCCGCGCGATGTAGCAGTCCACAGTGTTGGGGCAGGGCGCCACGCTGACACACTGCACCAGGCGCGGCATGCCGAAACCATGCCAGAGCGTGTGCAGCACGTACAGGAAGAGGAACTCGATGATGAGCTTGAAGATGAGGCTGAACAGGTAGGTCCACCACAGGCCCCCGTGCTTCTTGCCGGTGTTGCTGTACAGCTTGGCACACTGGTCCCCGTGCTTCTGGCGGTGCCGCCGCTCCCGCTCCTCCCGGTAGGCGACGTGCAGGATGACCAGCAGCGAGGGACAGGTGACGAAGATGAGCTGCAGGGCCCACAGGCGGATGTTGGAGATGGGAAAGAAGTAGTCATAACACACGTTGGTGCAGCCGGGCTGCTTGGTGTTGCAGTCAAAGTCCTTCTGCTCGTCACCCCAGACGCGCTCTGCGGCCACCACGTACACCAGCAACCGGAAGACGAATACCACTGACAGCCAGATGCGCCCAAATGCTGTGGAGTACTTGTTCACGCCACTCAGAAGGCCCTGGAACGTCTTCCAGTCCATGGTGCCTGGTGGGGACAAGGGGGACCGCGCCCACCTGAGGGAATGATTGGAAAAACTGTCATGTTAATGAACATTTATTGAACATTTACTAGGTGCCAGGCATTGTTCTGAGTTCTTTATGTGGACAGACAAGTTCAATCATCAAAGTGTTCCTTTGAGATTGGGACTATTATTCCTCCCATGTTATTCCTCCCTTTCCTATAGGAAACTGAGATACAATGACAAGTAACCTGCTCACAGTCAGAGCTAGTAAGCCAGCAGAAGGGAATGTGTGCTTGTTGCTAACAGTGACCATTCACTGAGCATTTACTATGAGCCAATTATGAAGCTAACCACCCCGTGTGCAGAAGCTCACTTAATCCTATAATGACCTCACGGGGCAGATAGACTCTGCTCCCCATTTACAGATGAAAAGCTGATAATCACGACATAAAATTGCAAGGCACACACTACATGGTAAATGTTCATGAAATGCCAGCTATTTATTACTGTGAAGGGCCGAGAGGTCAAGTCCCTCACTTAAGCCTGACTCAAGGCCAGGCTGTCCTGCTAGGGCCTGTACTCTCCACCTTTCCCCTCCCTCTGTGCTGCACACCTGCCTGTCACCTTGTCCATGCCTCCACATCAGCCTGTGAAGTTGGGGTTTATGAGTCCCAATCTCTAGAGAGGAAACGAAGTCTGGGAGAGGAGCTAGAGCCTCCAAGTTCTCCTGGCCAGTGGGTAGTGACGATGGGAACCATTTTGGGTTGAGTGCACATGGAGGGTTATGGCTTTGCTCCTGGAAGGTCACCAGATCCAGGGACTCTGTAGAGACAATCCCCTCCTCCCCGTGCTGGGCCTGGGGATGTCCCGGCCACCCTGAGCCATGCTGGTTGCCAGGGCTTCGTGGTGAGGAGGTGTGCTTTGGTCTGTCCTTACACATCCTTCTCCCAGCCCTGGAGTGACTCACAGGGTGTGGCTGGGTGAGTCACTGAGTGTACCTTGTATTGCCATGGGTGTGAGAGCAGACACCTCTTCAGGTGCTTGTGTGGACCTGCGTGCACATGTGAGTGCCCTGGAGCTGGGCCTGTGCTCTGAGCCACTGTCACTCTTATTTATCTACATCACTGCCGGGGCCGCCTCACTGGCCTTGAGGCTACTGCTTGTGCGCCCCTGAGTCCATTCAGTCATGCTCATGCCACCTGCTTAGAACCCCCACTAGCTTCTCACTGTTTAGAACTGAACCCCGGATTCTACATCTTCACTGTCTTCTCCCACTCGCTTGCTCTGCCTCTCCCTACTCCGGCTGCACTGAGGCCTCTGGCCTTTACATTAATTCCTCTACCTGGAATGCTCTCCCTCCAGAACCCCACATAGCTGGACCCTTCTCATTTACCTCTGTTCAAACATTAGGACTTCTTGGGATGACCTTGGATCTGAACCTGTCTCCAGTCGCTCTGCTCCTACCCCCTTTCTTTTATTCACAGTTCTTAATTACCACTTGAAATTCAAGTATTTATCATTTTTTTGTTGTTGTTTGTATTTATTGTCTGGTGCCCCAGTTAAAATGTCAACTCCGTTTTGTTCAGGGCTTCATGATTAGTGCCTAGCATACAGTAGGCACTCACTAAATGCTCCAAGAGAATGCTGAGTTCTCAGAGAGGGGGTGGGAAGGCTCAGCAGGAGCTGCATGGGCCTGGACAGGAGAGAGGGAGGGTGAGGACCCCTTCCTGCATCACCCTCCTGACCGCCTGCCCCTTGGAAGCACAATCTCCCACAGCTGGGGTGACTGGGAAGACCTCAAATCTGGAGACCCTCCTCTGTGCCCCACTCTCATCGCCCCAAGCCTGGCTTTTGGGGAGGACTGTGAACCATGCAGTGACCATAAAGTCGTGCCTGCAATCAGACCTCAGCTCTGCCATTTACTAGCTGAAAGTGGCCCAAGAGTTCTCTAATGTAATTGGCCGTTTCTTTACCTCCAAAGGGAAAAAAGTCCTATTTTCTTGGACTGTTGTAAGAATCCCAAGAGAAGGTTCCCTCCCTGATCGCCACTCACCTGGGGAGAGTTCAGGAGGCTGAGGTAGAGAGGGGAGCATCACCTGCTAGCCCGGGAGAAGAGGAGCCCCAAGAGCTGCTTCCACCTGAAGCCCTCCACCGCTGCCTCCTGGGCCCCCACCTTCCAGGTGCTCAGGCCCAGTCCCGCCCGCCAGACACACCCAAGGGAGGCGACTCAGGGGGAAAGAATTTCCCTCTCAGACCGCGCTGTGGACTGGCGGATCCGGTTCTGGACCCCTGCAGTCCCCCACCACTAGCTCCCAGCACAGTCTACTGAGTGCCTACTGATCCCAGCTCCGGGGATGGGACCGCGTCCAGCTTTTGCTGGCCACCCCCCCTACGATGCCCTCCAAAGACAGAAGCCCCTTCCCTTCCCACCCGTTTCCCTTCATTCCGGGCAGCTCGGGAGCTTGTGGTTCTGGGGTGGTGGTGTCGGTCCAGGAACCTTCCAGCAGCTGGAACGGTCACCCCGCCAAGAACCGAGGGGGGAGCAGGCGGAGGCAGGTTGGGGTGTCTCTCCCTCTGCCGCCTGTTCGCGTCCTGCCCCCAGCCCCGCCGCAGGGGAGCGCACGGGAGCACTCGCACCCCCGGGGACCGCCCCTGTCCCGCTCTTACCGTCAGCAGCACAGCAGCACGGCCACCTTGGGGCCTGGCCCCGCGTCCCCGAGGCCCGCAGCAGAGGAGGCCCGAGGGAGGCCCAGCGCAGCTCTGAGGTCTCGGAGGCGCGCGGCGGGGAGGGAGGGTCCAAGGTCGAGGAGGGAGGGTCCAAGGTCGAGGAGGGAGGGTCCAAGGTCGAGGAGGGAGGGTCCAGGGTCGGGGGCGGAGCCTCAGCCGCCCGCGGGCGGCCCCGGGTTCTAATCCCTGCGCCGCACGCGCCCCGGGCACGCTCCCGAAGGGCTCGCGGCTCGGCCCGGCCTCGGTTTGCTCACCCGTGGAATGGGGGCGTCGGTGGCCATGGGCAGGGCTGTGGCAAAGGCGCCAATGAGATTCGAGGCGTGAGGCCCTCGGCAAACTGTTAAGCGCCGCGGCCGTGGGACACGCTGCAATCTTGACTCGCCCCCGCGCGGTACCACGGATTCTGTGCCAGTGCCCTGCCCATCCTGGTCCCCGCCCGGCGCAAGGCCCCAACCCTGCGTGAGGACACTCCAGGAAGCCGGCCCCCGCCCCCCCCACCCCCCACGGGTCCCCGATGACAGCGTGGACGGAGCCAGGTGCACATTGGAGGGCCACAGTGGGGGCCAGACTGTGTGCCCTCGGCGGAAGGGCTGCGGGGAGACCTATGCCTGCAAGGGAGATGTGGGGGGTGAAGGCGGGATGGAGAGGTCTTTGCCTGGAGTTAAGTCAAGGGGCAGAGCCTGTCCCCGGGTCAGACCTGCGCCCTGCACCCTCTGGTGAGAGCCAGGGGCCTGTGGCTGGGTGGCACCTGGCCTGGGCTCTGGGAACAAAGATGCTTTTCTTATTGACTTATTGCTATGATGAGGAACCTAACAAGAGCCCATGGTGTCCCAGACTCCTTGGGAACCCCCTGGCTTACGGACTCCGGGAATCCCTGAATCTTAGTCATCCTTAGTCACCCTCAGGCCTGAGTCCTCCCTGTCTGGACAGAGATGGCTGCTCCTATGGGAACGGCACATCGCATTTGTCCCGGATTTGCACTGGTTTATGCCTGCGGTCCTGGCATAATTAACAGCACCACTTTGTAATTTAAAAAATGGCCCCTGGGCTGGGGAAGTGTGGCAGTGGCAGACTGCTTGCTTGGCCTGCATGAAGACCTGGGTCCCATCATCAGCACCGGAAAACAAAAACAAAACAAAACAGGAAAAAAACCCTCCTAAGTAATGCATCAACTATGGTCCCCCTGCCACTCTTCATTTTGTGAGAAGACTACCTCTAAATTAGTGGCCCAGAAACATCTCTGTGCCAGGCTTTGCCCCACAGGCCTTATTTCATACTCTCAGCATGCACACGAAGCAGGTGTGATTCTTCCTGCTTCTGTGAGTGAGAAAACTGACACACAGAGAAGTTGGGTGACTTGCTCAGGGTCACACTGATAATAAGTAACAGAGCCAGCTTGGGAGGTCTCAGCAGGGTTGAGTACCTGTATATAGGGCACAGTTATAGGGCAGGGGCCACCTTTTACTCGCTGTGGCCATGACCCTTGAAAATCTCTGCTGAGATCCAACAGTGGCTGGTCTGGGTGGTTCTGTGCGAATGTGTTTTGAGGGTGTGTGGGTGTGATGGTGGGGGTACCATGACTTTGCCACCTGCTGCCTGTCACCTGTTGTTCTGCTCCGTTTCGAAGCTTGCTTCCCACCTCCTTACCTCCTAGCCCTGTTCCAACTCATCGGAACAATGTTCCTGTCCCTACTGTATTACTAAAAACAGCTTGTCAAGGCCACCATGAATCTCCATGATGCCAGCCCTGACAGCCATGTCTCAGTCTCCATCTTCTTCGACCTTCAGAAGCACCTGAAAAAACTGGCCCCTCCTTTCTTCTCAGAGCATTTCTTTCCCGGGCTTCCTTGACACCCGTTCCTGGTTCCTGATGTCCTCACACCAGGGAACCTTCATGTCCTGGGCTCTCGGTAGGCAAGTCCCAGGACCCTTCTCTCTCTCAGGTGAGCTCCGGGGACTTTAACTCCCATTTGTCCACTGATGATGTGCATGTTTCCAGGGCCAGACCTGAGTGGCGAGGGCTGCCCACCTCATGGTTTTCCTTCCTGAGTCATCTGTGTGCCTTCAACTATGGCGACAACCTTCATTTAATCTATGGAAGGATGCCAGGAAGGTAATTGGGCACTCTGCCTTTTTCATTTGAAAAATATTGGACATTTCCCTTACCCGTAGGTAAAGAGCAGATTCTTCTTCTCCTCCTCCTCCTCCTTCTTCCTCCTCCTCCTCCTCTTCTTCTTTTTGTAAAAGAACTAAATAGTATATTTTTCTATAATCTATTTAATCAGTCCTCTTTTAATGAAAATTAAGGCTGTTTTTAGTCTTCCTTTCTATCTCAAACACCATTGCAACAAATATCCTTGAATAAACATTATTGAATTCATTAAAAATTTTGTTTATAGGATACTTTCCTAGTAGTGGAACTTTTGTGTTGAAGGTATATGCTCATTTAAAAATTTCGTGCTCGCTTCGGCAGCACATATACTAAAAATTTGGACATGAGAATTTTTGTTTCTCTATACCCTTGTCACTGTAGTGTTCCCAAACTTTACAATCATTGCCGGTGGTACTTCATTATACTTTTATTTTACATTTCTCCTATCATGGAGTGAGATTGAACATCTTTTCATACATTTAAAAGCCATTTTCATTTATTTTCCTGTGAATTGTTCTTTGTCCATTTATAATGGACAAAGATGGTTGCCTTTTTATTATTGATTTCCTAGGAGCTCTTTATATATTAAGGAAACCAGTCCTCTGTCTGAGATAGGAATAGAATTTCCTCTCTCCAGTTTGACATTTGTATTTTAAGTTATATATGGAGTTTTTGTCAAGTGGAATTAAACATTTTTATGTAGTCAAATACATTAATCTTTTTTTTTAATGCCCTCTGGGTTTGATTTTATTTAGAAATGCCTTTGCCACTCTGAGAATATTTAAATAAAAATGTCTCCCATGGTTTCTTCTAGTGATATAAACCGCATCATGTCACTCCCCTATGAAAACCTTGCAGTGACTTCTCATTACCTTTAGATTAGTACCCACTCTCCTGAGGTTGGCCTATAAGGTTGCAAATGACCTAGTCTCGCCTCACCTCCGGTCACACGCCATTCCTTTGATCCTGACTCTCCAGTCTCAGTGGCCTTCTTTCTGTTCCTCCAACAAGCTGTGCTGGCCTTTGCCTTTGCTGTTCTCTCGGCCTGGACTGTGCTTTCCCGACTCTGGACCGGGCAGGTTCCTCTGGTCACCCTGTCCAAAGCTTCCTCACCCCCTTCCTCGGCACTGCCCCAGCAGGCACTCTTCCCAGTGTTCTCATAGAGGACCTCCAGGGGCAGAGGCTCAGGGCTCAGGTCTCTGCGGCCTCTCCCAGGCCTTGGGGTGCAGCAGACACCGTTCCTATTTGTAAAGTAAATGCCGGGTGCGCAGAAGGTTGAGTGTGGGGGAGACGGTGTGTTTCTGGGGTTAGTGTGGACGGCATGAGTGGGTGTGTTTGGATGTGTGTGGTTGGGGAGGTTATGTGTGCATGTGTGGCTGTGTGTGAGGCGGTGGTGTGTAGGGTGTGTGTGTGTGTGTGTGAGTGTGTGTGTGCATGTGTACTTGGGTTACTCTGCTCTAGTGACCTGGTGACTTCACTCATAGGTCCTGTTAATCTGACCCTGCCAGAGGCTGCCCTTTCCTCCTGAGATCAGGAGGTACCCCCTAAACTGGCCTTTGCTTTTGGGGGAATGAGCAGGGAGAGTTCCCCATTCCTCAGAGAGGCTCTGAGGACTTGAAGTCCTTGAAGCCTCACCCTGGATTTCTGCTCCTTGAGAAGGGGACTGTGTGGGAGGCCATCTAGGCCATCCCCCTGCCTCAGGGCAAGATTGTGTTGCGCCAGGGCTTGGCAGCTGCCTCTGCCACCTCCACGCCCCTTAGGCCATACACCTGCCATCTGGGGGTGGTAGGCCCTAAGCCACTGCATCTCTTCCGGCCCAGGCCCTGGTCCAGTCTCGTCTTTCTCCCAGGCTGCCCCTCGGTCTTTGCCCTGGCCTTGGGCAGGGGTTTCCAGGATGGGCAGGACCTCCCCTGGGGTTGTCCTTGTATTCCTGCATCTGCAGCAGAGGCCTGAAGACTGCTTTATCCCTTGGTCAGAGAGATGGGACAGGGAGATGCCACCAGGAAGTCAGGTGTGAAGGGATACGGCTGTCTACTCCTGCCTGGGGTGGCAGACGGGAGGAAGCCAAGTCCCAGGACCCAGGCTAGAACGTGCTTTTCTTCCAGGACACCCCGTGTTGCTTGAGACATCTACATCCACAGATGCAGAGTACATCTGTGGACGTAATGGACAGGTTACTGAGTTGCTGTCTGGATTCTACAAGTTCATCCACCCTGCTGGCCACCAAGGACTGACCTCCACCTCTTCTCTCCACCGCCATCAGCCTTTTGCTCTGTCCTGGATCTTCCTCGTTTTCCCGCTACAGGAAGCATCTTCACACACACACACACACACACACACACACACCTCTCCTTGGCTCTGTTTCTTCTTCTGGTGTCTGTTCATTTCTTCTTACCCCTTCATTGAAAAATTCCTTAGAAGAGTGGCTGTGATTCATTATCTCCATTTCTCCCCCCTTCTTATGCTCTCTTGAAGTTATTCTAGTTAGGTTTTTGCTTTCCATACTCTACGCTCCAGCTCTGTGCAGTGGCACGCACTTGTGATCCCAGTAACTTGGGAGACTGAGACAGGAGGATCACAAGTTCAAGATCAGCCTTGGCAACTGTCTCAAAATAAAAAAAATTGAAAGGGCTGGGGATATGGCTTGGCAATAAAGCACGCCTGGGTTCAATATCCAGTTCCCCAGTACAAAACAAGATAACCCTATAACGTCCTCCAGAAGATCCTCCCTGGTGACCTGCCCTCCTCCAGGAAGCGAGTTCTGACTAAGCCTCATGCTCTTGTCGAGACATGGCTAAATCCCATGGTCAGGTCCTCATCCTTCCCCAGAATCTTAGCGGCATGGAATGAAGCTGGTTCCTCTCTCCCTCAGCTGACTTTTCCCCCTTCCTTTTTTTAAAAAAATATTTTAATATTTATTTTTTAGTTTTTGGCAGACACAACATCTTTGTTTATATGTGGTGCTGAGGATCGAACCCGGGCCACACGCATGCCAGGGGAGCGTGCTACCGCTTGAGCTACATCCCCAGCCCTTCCCCCTTCCTTTATGGACTTCCTTTCTCAGTCTCCGCATCTCCCCAACTTCTAAGTATTGGGGCATCCTTGGGCTTGGTCCTTGGACTCCTCCTCTTCTCTGTCTTCACTCACTCTCTTGGTAATGCCAACCAGTAACAGGCTTTGAAACACCAAAACTCGGGGGACAACTCCTAGATACTGGACCCCAGCTCAGTCTGTTTCCATTCTCAGGTATCCAGTTGCTAAGTGACTTTTCCCTATGGATGCTCAGTGGGAAACATACCTTACAGTGTCCCAAATTAAGCTCTCTACTTACGAAAGTTGTCAGACTTAGAAGCAAAGCCAAACCAAATCCAAAACCAAAGAGGCAAAGATCAACACACCGAGTTAAATTTGAATTTTAGCTTGTACGTGGGACATGCTTGTATTAAAACGATCTCATACTGTTTAGGTGACGTCTGTTTATCTGGCCATGAACTCCTTCTCTTCTTCTCCAGGAGTCTCTTCTCACTTGGCTCTTCCAGTAAGTGGTATTTTTACTCACTTACTTGTTTAGGCCCCAGATCATGAATAAAGTCATTGCCGACCCTCTTTTCAATTACCCAACATTCAATGGGTGGAATATTGGTGCTGCTTTCAAAACATTTTCAGAATCTGACCAAACTGTTCCATCCTTTTGGGTTTGTACCCAGGAGTGGACTTGCAGGGTCCTGTAGCAACTCTGTGTGGCCCTGGTAACATTAAGCATAAGCCGTATCTTTCCTGGATTAATCCATGACCGTATCACCCCTGGGTTGATCCAATAGTCTCATAACTGCCCCCAACTTTAGTCCTTGTCCCCGTTCATTTATTGTAATGCAGTCTCCTGAAGGGCTGTGCATGTTTTTGTTCAAAATGCCCCCCGCCCCCCACCCCCGCTCCCCTGCTCACTCAGACTGACAGCTAACAGCATCATGGCGGCTGGAGGACCCTATGCATGCAGGCCTGCCAGGCCTCACCTGCACACTCCTTCCCTCCTGTCCTGGCTCACTGGCATCCTAATGGCCACGGATGAACAGCAGGTCCTGCCCAGCCTCAGTGCCGTGGACGTACTCTTTGTCTGGAGCAGCCTGGCCGACCTGCCCTGGCCTTCCTATCTGGAGTTGTAGTCCCCACTCCAGCTCATGGCAGCTGTTGAATCAGTTCCCCCCTAGCTTAGCGCCCCATCTCCAGAGGTTTCTCCCTGACCACCTGCTCTTCTTCCGGAAGCCTTCGGTGACCATGCCTCCTTTGCCCCCTCCTTCCCTCTACCAGGCGGAAATCCCAGGGGGCTGAGTGGCTGGCTGGAGTCCATCTGCTCATCCAGCCTCTGCTCCCTCTGGGTTAGCGGTGGGGGATGGAGGGCTCTTTGCTTGGCCTGTGCTTCGCGTTGCCAGAGTGTGGGACATCAGGATGGCTGGGGAAGCCAGCTGGGGGTGAAGTGTGTACAGCAGGCCTTGACGCTAGCCTGTCACCTCATGTGTGGGAGCTTCTGGAGCCTTGATCCTGGCCAAGGAAGGAAGGGACACTGGACATCGGGGAGGAGAGGCTTGGTTGGGTCTGGGTTGCAGGGATGTGTTTTTTGCGATCACTGTCCCTACACATGGGAGAGGTCCTGACCTCAGCAGTGGAGAACTGGCTTGCCAAGGCTAAGCTGGGAAGTGTGGGTGAAGGAGCAGGTTGGGAGGGAAAGAGAAAACGGGGGTCAAAAGGAGGGTCCCTGTGCCTGGAGTTGGCTAAATGACTTGTCGTGATATTCTGGTGCAGCCATTTTGATCAGGTCTTTGGGACATTCTGACACAGTCCTGAAAAGACCCTTTTTGTCATGAGGTTATGCGCACAATAGACAGCTTCACGTCCCCCCCCCCCCATCCCTGAGCCTCACCCAATTTCCCACACTTAGCCCATCCCGGAGCCTCAGGGGTGGGGTGCGGCTCTGGGCTGGCTGCCTTCACAGAGCCAAATTGTCTTCTGTACCCTCAGTGTGGCCCATGCGAATGTGACATGGCGCAGTCTTTGTGGAAAACTGTTTGGCAGTTCTTCAAAAAGTGAATCAGAATTACCACCTGAGCCAGTGAGCCCACTCCTGGGTACACACCCAAGAGGACCAAGTGGAGGGACTCAAATACTGGGACGTGAATGTTTCTCACAGCAGCACTCACAATAGACAAGAGGTGGAGACAACCCAAATGTCCATTAACGATAAGAGGATAAACAAAATGTGGTCTAAACCCACGTGGGACTCTATTCAACCATAAACAGGAATAGAGTTCTGATACAGGCTACAACAGGGATGGATCTTGAGAATATTATGATAAGTAACATGGACCACATGCCAGAGGATAAATGTTATATGACTCCACTTTTGTGAAATATTGAGTGGGCAAACTCATAGGTACAGGAAGGAGGTGAGAGGTGACCAGGGACTAGGGTGAGGGGTGAGTGGGGGTTAGTGCTGAATGGGTACGGAGTGTTCATTAGGGGCAATGAAAAAGTTCTAGAATTAAATGCTGGTAATGGTTGTATATCATTGTGAATGTCATGAAAGGCACTGCCCTGTACACTTAAAAGTGGCTAAGGTGGTCATTTTGATGGTATGTGTCTTCTATCACCATGAAAAAATTGAAAGAAGAGAGTAGGGGTGGAAATATGGATTTGGGATTCAACATTGTCCTGGTGGGTTGTCAAGGCCCCATGAGAGGATGAGATCACCCAGGGAGGGTGTGGAGAATGAGGAGAGATGCAGGGTCTGGGATGGAGCCCCAGGACCTTCCCAGCTCAGAGGTGGGCTGAGGCCGACAGGGAGAGCTTGGAAGGAAGCCAGAGAATGGTGCTGCAGAAGCCTCCGTCGGTGCCTTAGCTGGGACTCTTCACTGCGAAGGACAGAAATGCAGGGCTGGGATTGTGACTCAGCGGTAGAGCGCTTGCCTGGCATGTGCAAGGCCCTGGGTTTGATCCTCAGCACCACATATAAATAAATGAATAAAGGTATTGTGTCCAACTACAGTTAAAAAAAAAAAAAGACAGAAATGCAACTTGAATTAGTTTGGGCATGGAAGGGGAATGTATGGGTTCATAGAAACACAGGAAGGGCAGGGATGGATGCCTTGGGCTCCTAACAGCACCCGGAGTTGGCTCTGGAGTGTGTCCAGGCCCTCTCCCTTTCCCTTGCCTCCTGCCTTTCCGGGTACTGGTGGGACTTCACATAAGACTTTGCACGAGGTCACCAGCAGCTCTGAACTCATGCCTTCCCAAGTTTTGCCACCATTTGCTTCACTTAGAATCAATTGAAATAATCTGAAGATTATTTCAGGCCTCACCTGAAGCATGTATTCACCCTAATTCACTCCAAGGGGCCCCGATGCATGGCTGACGGTCATCTTTAGAACCCCAGTATAGTGGGGGACAGTCCTGGGTGGACAGAACAAAGGGCCCATGGAACCGGGAAGAGCGTAGAGAAGGAAGGCGGCGTGCTGTGATTGCCAACTCATCAAGACAAGAAATGGAAAGTCTCCATGCGTGACAAAGGAATTGTAGGTGAAGCTGGCACAGGCAGGGCTGTGGGGTGTCTTGGCGCGGTAGAGATGGATCATTGCCGGTGGGTGGTGGGTGAGAGGGTAGGAAGCCAGGGAGGAGAAATGGCTGTGAAAGCCAGGAGAGAGATAATGAGGTCGCTGCAGGGGGTTAGGGTTGAGGAAAGGTTGGGCTTTTGTTTTATGATGGGAAAGACTGAACTTGCTTATGTGCTCAGAGAACTAGGGGGGAGGCCGAGATCACAGATTTAGGAGACAGCAAGGAAGTGGGGAGAATAGGCTCCTTGGCACTTGTAGGGAGATTAGAGAAGTAACAGGTGCAGCATCCTCGCCGCCCCCGTCCCCCCACTGTGCTTCAGGGGGAGAGGGAGGAAGAGGAACTGGTGGTCTGTGGGCTTGGTGACAGTCACAGGGAGAGGCGTCTTCTTGGACAGCTCTGCTTTCTAGGAGAAATAAAATGGAATGAGCCAGAACACTTGCCAGGAGAGACATTGAGAACACTGCCACCATGGTCAATGGTCAGGAGATTAAGGCAGGGCGTCACCAAGATGGGCAGGGCTGGAGGACGTGAATTGGCAGTGATCTGGCTTTGTGGGCTGCCCTCACGGAGCCCAGCACAGGGAGAAGGGATGGAAACACTCATGAGGACTGACGGGGGCCAGGCGTTCTGCTCAGCAGGACAGTGGGGATACTGCTGGGACAGGAATTTGTCGCAGTCTTCATCTGGGCAAGAGTTTGTTACCCTTTTACTGTAGGCCTGGCATGGGGCGGGTGCCATTCCTGCTGTGGTCCAGGAGAGAAGCAGGCATCTGTTGGCACGTGAGATGAGGGTGATGTCAGAGATGCTGTGGTGCTCAGGCCTCGCCCGGATACAGAAGGAGGGGAACAGAGGAGCGGCTGGTGGACGGGGAGAAGGGCTGCGGGTGCCTATGAGGTCCTGAGTGGAGGAGCTAAGTGGGGGGGCTGGGCGGCAGCAGCAGTCCACAGTGGGATGACCTGACCTTGCACGTGTCTCACACCTGTCCTTCTCTGGTCTGAGTCTGAACCTCCCAGGGGCTTTTGATCCCATTCCCTTGGGCTCCCTTTGGGACCTCGACCTTCCCCTACCAACCTCATACCATTAAACATTCTTAAATATCCCTTTCAACGCTCTCCTCCATGCTTGCCGTCTCCATTTATTTGGCCCTCACTGTCCCCCCACTTCACTGGGACCTGGCTTCTTCCTGTGTCCCATCTCTGCAGACCACCCTACTGCCTCAGGTACCACTGTGTGAATCTACTGAGTTCACTTCAACCCTTACTGAATTTGACCCACATCAGCCTTTGGTTCTGAAGATCACTTTCACCTTCTAGAAACTTCTTTCTCTTGGGCTTCTTCCTCCTCTGTGACACTCATATTCCCTTGGCTTTGTTGACACCTATTGACCTAAGCTCGGCTGACTTTCCTGCATTCCATTTGGCCTTTCACCCTCCATCCTTGGGCATCTTTTCTGGTCTCCCTGCATCTCTGTACAGCATCACCCGCTCTCCAGGCTCATCACCTCCCACCACAGAGGGCAGCCCTCCCTCCTCCCAATAAGAAGACGCTGCAGACAGTTTGGGGCTAACTGAATATGTAAACTTCTGGCCAGGAGTGGTGGCACATGCCTGGAATCCCAGGGATGTGGGAGGTTGAGGCAGGAGGAGCCAGCCTCAGAAATTTAGCAAGGTACTAAGCAACTATCAAGACTCAAAATAAAAAATAAAAAGGGCTGGGATATAGCTCAATGATTAAGCCCCCTTGGGCTCAATCCTCAGTACCAAACACACACCACACACACACAAAAAAAACCTTCTAGTGTGGGTAGAATAAGAAGGTACTCTATTACCTTCATTTGCTATATATATTTTAGAAAGTCATATATTGTATAAAATACATTAAGAAGTATTGCTTTTCCTCTCCTCATATTTTATGGAGCCATTTTATTTAATAACATCAATTAACATCAATTCTGGTCAATATTAGACTTTTGTTCTCATTGACATTTTACAGAGTACAAAAACTTTATTTCTGTCCAAGTTATTTGTGTCATAATGCTTTTTGAATCTCTATGAGAAGCTGGAGGTTTTATTCTTGGCCACAAAAGGCTGCATGATATTAGGTGCGTAAATTTTAAAAATCATCCAGTAGATGTGTCTGTTCTCTCCACAACATAACCACTTCCTCTATGGTTTTTAAAGTATGTCTTATTTTTTTTTTAAGGGCTTGCTTACAAAGACAAAACTTGCAGTTGTAAGGTTCTACCCTAGGAATAATGATGAGATTTTGTGAAATGTCTTTGCCTCCATATTTTCCGATTCTGCCAAGTGACCTCCATGAATATCCCAGACTTCATTGATTGAGGTTATTTCAGGCTAATGAGTTTCCCCCAAAGAACATTTTGTTGTTCAAAATGCAATAATTGAGATCATGCCCCATAATGCATAACACTTTGTAGGGACTTGATTATAAGTCAAACCCTTCCTACAAGAGGAGTAATTTTGGAACAAAATCTTCCCTTCTGTTTAGGCATTTGTGCTGACTCCCAACTCTATATCTCCTGGTTGATCCTTTTGCTAGATGTCTCCACCTGTGTGCCCATCAGTCAGTCGACACTTTTTTATTGAGTGCTTACTATATGTCAAGCACTGTCAAGGTGCTAGGGGGAGCCTGTGATGAGCACAGCAGAGTCAGTCCTTCCGCTCTAGGAGCTCATTTCTGTGGGGACGTAAAAAGAATAAACATGTAAACGAATAAGAAAATTTCATCAGCTAGGATGAACTACAAAGGAGACAAAATGAGGCCTGGGATAGAGAGTGCTGGTGTGGTGCGTGCTTCTGGAGAGGGCCGGTCAGAAGCAGGCTCTGGGAGTGGGGCTGTTTGATCTGCGATGTGAAAGCCGAGGAGACAGGTGTGTGAGACTCTAGGGGAAGGACCTTGCCAGCAGGAGCAGGTGCAAAGACCCTGAGAAGGAGAAGGTCACTGGGCGGGGAGTGTGGCCAAAATGGGGAGCCAAGGATGTGGGCTTGGTGAGGAAGCCAGGGCCCACCCACGGAGGGTCTTGCAGGCCACGGTTGGAAAGGTTTGGTTGATTTTTGTTTTTCTGGTCTTGATGGGAAGCCACTTGGAGGGTTTTAAAGCAAGGGAGTGACTCGATTGATTTGATTTACTTGCCAGAAAGGTCTTTCAGGCTGTTCTGTGGAAGAGGAATTTCAAAGGAGCGAGAGTCGGGGCAGGGAGACCAGTTGCTGCAGGTGTCCAGGTGTTGAAACACCAAGTGGCTTGGGCTGGGGTTGGAGATGGTAGGGAGTGACTGCATTTTGAATGTATGTTGGAATTACAGCCAACGTGACTTGGCAATGGTGTGGGTGTCGTTATGAGGAAAGAGACTCCTAGGCTTTTGAGTGGAGCAGCTGGGTGGATGGAGATGACATCTTCCAAGGTGGGGAAGACTGGGAGAGAACATGAATCTGTCCTTGGTGAGGGGGATCAGGGGTTAGACGAAAGCGGATCCATGAGTCTGATACTCATGGAGAGGTTACATCCAAACTCATAGATGTGGGAGTCATCCGCTTATAGATGTACTGGACGAGATCAGCGAGGAGAAAGAGTACAGAGAACTGGGCCCAGGGACGTCTTTGTTTAGAGAGGAGGAAGAGACGCCCATGGGCATCAAGGCCTGTTGGTGAGGTGGGAGGAAGCCCTGACCTGCCCGGGAGCCAGGAGAAGACAGGGCTGAGGGAGGAGCTCTCATGGCCAGATGTTGCTGCAGGGGTAAGATGAGGCAGAAGAACTGGGCACTGGATTTGGTAACTTGGAGATCATGGATTGGAATGAAGTGACGAGGAAATAGAGACATATGTAGATAAATTTTTGAGGATTTTGGGTTTTGTCAATGGGATAGTAGCTGGAGAAGGATGGGATTGATGTCAAGAGAGAATTAAAAAGAGAAAGAGATGAACATATTATAGGATATTTGCAGAAAGGGAAATTGTGAGTTGGGGGAGAGGGTACCAACTGTGCTGTACAGTCTGGAGCCGGTGAGAGGCGATGGAGCCTGGCGACCTGGTGAAGGGGTTGTAACAGGAGCAGGGATGCTTTGTCCCTGTCACAGAAGGCATAGCAGACAGGTACGCTTGCCAGCGAGGTGGCCTGGTGGCTGTGGAGGTGAGGCGCTGTGCTAGCACTCAGCTATTGCTCCTGTGCCCCAGGGACACAGGAAGCAGTCTGTCGGCTGGAATGGCGGATTGGGAGAAGGCAGTTTGAGGAAAGAGGAGAAGGTAGAATATATAGTCATCTGGGAGAATCGGATTCAAGTTTTAGAAAAATGTAGGATTTCTTTGAGATGCTGAGTGTCCATTTAAGCTTTGTGATCAGAAGTCTAAGTTGAGACCAGTCAGTCTGGTTGTATGGTGATGCCACATGGAAATGCCACATGGAGAGGGTCTTTCCAGGTCTTTGTGAGCACAGGAGGAGCACACAAAGGCAAAGGAGTGGAGGATAGCTAGGGATTCATACCTGTCTGGGGGCCGGTGGTGTCTGAGCCGGACAGGAGGGGAGGGAGGCTGTGGAGGGGGTGACCGGCAGGTCAGTGGATGGGCAGGAGGACTGCTGGAGTGGGAAAGAGGCTGGGTGGGCTAGCCAGATGGGAGACGAGGCAGCTCCTGGTACAGACAAGGTCTAGGGTGTGAGCGCACACACGTGGGAGGGTGAGACGGGTGGAGTTGGAGTGAGGAAGTCTAATCTCTCTTGGAACTGAGAGGTCTTGCTGATGGACATGAGATCCCTAGGGATGATAACAATGTAGTCATGGAAAGGCAACAAGCCAGGGCTCTGATGGCCCAGAAATGGAAAGGAATAACCATGCTTCCCTTTGAATCTCAAACTCAATGTGTTTGAAGCTGAAATCATGGCGTCTCCCTCAAACCTGCTCCTCCTCTGGGGCTTCTGACTCCGGTCAATGGCACCACCACCCAGAGGCAGAAACCTGGATGACACTTTGATTCCTCCCTCGACTTGATCCCCACACCCAACGGAATCACCCAAGGAATCACCCAATCTTTGTGATTCTATCTCCGTAAACATTTCTTAAATCCAGCTACTTCTTTCCATCCCCATGGCACACGCCTTGCCTGGTTCAGGCCTTGTTTTTTCTCTCTCAGACAATTGCATCAGGTTCCAAACAGGTAGCCCTGCCTCTGTGCCTCCACGTTGTAACCAGAGACACTGCAAATTGGATCATGTCCTCTCCCTGCTAAATCTCTCTGGGGCCTGTCATTGTCTTTAGGTTAAAGTCCTAAAAATATCATGAACAGATATTTATAAACAAAACTTGCATGATCCTGCATGATCCCTGATTCCAGCCCCTCACCCGACTGATAGCCATCTGGGTTTCCTTCAATCTTTGTCATCAGATTTGCTCTCCTTTGCATACCCTGTCCCCTCGTCTGGAATCCCACCTCCTTCGCTGGGCGAAACCCTCCTGTTTCTCTCGCCATCAGTGTAAGAGGTCCCAGGGAGCCCTTTCCTGGATGCCTGGCTATTAGAGCCTCCTTTCTCTCTCCGCCAGTGCCCTGTGCTTCCGCCAGTGTGCCATGAGATTGGTAGCTGTCCTCTTCTCTAGAATGTAAGCTTCATGAGGCCAGGAGTCCTGTCGGATTCTTCCCAGCACTCAACACAGGTGAAAGTTAGCAATCAGGATTTGTTGACCCGAATCCAATGGAAGATGGTAGGGTGGAGTGGGTTGTGGTCCTGGGAGTGGGCAGCTGAATGTTCTGGAAGGAGAGGAGGCCACAGAATGAAAAGGACAGAGTAATGCACAGGAGGTTACCACAGTCCCAGATCACAGGAAGACACCAGAAGACCCTTGGCCATGGGTCAGGAGTAGACAGCAGCAAAGGGCACAGGAAAGGGGGTGGCGGAGGAAAATGGCAGTAGCAGGAACAAGTGGGGATTCTTCATGAAGATGAGGGTGGGTCAGGGTCTGAGGGGCGGAGAGCGCCGTGTGCAGGGCTTGAGATCCTGGGTGAGGTTGAGGATGAGACAGTCCGATGGCCCAAGTGTGGCCTACAAGTTGAGTTTCAGCTCCCTTTGGAAGCTTCTGGCCAGTCTCAGGTGGTGTTCTGCCTCCACCTGGCTTGTGGCTTAGGACTTGAGACCTCTGGGGAGTAGCATCCATGGAGAAGATGAGCTCATCATAGGCAGGACCCCCCAGCAGCCCCTGGAATGGACTCCTAAACTCTCATGCGAGTTGGTTGCGTCTGGGCCTCTGGCCTGGACTTGGGAGCTATTTTTGTCTGAGCAGTGTGTGACCAGCTGGTTTGGTCAAGAGTGCTGCCCTGCTCTCCTGGGTTGGATGGTCACAGCTCTGGTTTGAATTGGGGGTGAAAGCTGCCTTTGTCTCCTGGGCTCAGGAGTTAACAGGTGGTGCCCTTGCCACAGTGTCCACTTTACGCTTGGAATATAACCTTGCTGCTCTGCCACTGCAGCAGATTTTTAAAATGGATGAGTTTCTGTCTCTTCCTCTCTCTCTGCTCCTCCCTAATCTCTCCTCCCTAATCTCATCTCAGGGGAACCGAGATTACCTTTCTTCCCCATGTAAACAGCGTTATCTGTCCTGAGTACACACCCACCATAGGAATGAAGTAATCCAGACTTTGGGGATGGTACCAGTGATCTCAGAAATGACAGTCTCCCAAATTAACGAGTGAATTACAACTCCAGACAGAGAACATGCGGAATGTAGCCTTTGAGTCACTGTTTAAAAGCCCCCTGTTCCTGCTGATGGGCAGAATCACAGCCTTTGGGACAGGGGTCCCCTGTGTTTCTCCTTTGCTAGCAAAGCAACAAACTTTTCTTTATCCTTTTTCTCAACACTGTGTCCTCGGTATTGGATTGGCATCGGGGACAGGAGCTTTCAGCAATAATAGATGGAAATGGTGCCCTGCCCATGTCCCCTTTACTGGAGGACACCATTTCCCAGCTGCTGTGAATATTAACTGCTCGTGGGTTATAGCAGACCCTGGAGAAATAGCCTCAACTGCGCCAAAGCTATCCCCACCCTCTTTTCAGCTGGCCATCCCGCTATCACAAGCCCAGTGTCCTGGCCTCCAGGGGGAGACAAGTTGGTGGTGAGATTTATGATCTAAATCCCCCTCACCGCACCAATCAGGCCGCGGGCTGCTGCCTTCCTGCTCAGTTCAGCCTCTGCTCTGACTGGCTTCCCTACAGCTTCTTTCACATGCACCAGATCCCTGCCTCTGGCTCTGCCTCTGGGAACTTGACTCGAGAGGGGGTGACCTCTGATTTTGTCCCATATTCGGGGTGGGCATGGAGGCTACCCAGTGGGCCTGGAGGGACCCCTCTCTTCTCTAGGTCCAAGTTTCCTCATCTAGAAATGAAACTTTGAGGCTGGATTTGGGTAAAACAACAAATCAATCAAACACGAAGCCACTTTGCTGACCTCCCGGGCTAGGTATGGTGGAAGGTTCAGATAAACAGGACACACCATCCTTCCCCCAAGCACCTCACAGCTCATTTACTCATTTAACAAACATTTATTGAAGGCCAGCAGGGACCTGGTGACTCAGCATCCTGCCCTCAAGGGTTCACAGGCTGATGGGAGACACTGGGGGGAACTGGCCACCAGATTCGGGGAGAAGGGCAGAGGAGAGCAGCACCTGGGCGGGCGGGCGCATGGGGAGGTGGGGAGGCTGTCCTTGGGGTTTGAGGACAGGTCACAGAGGAGGCAGGAAGGACATCCCAGGGAAGGGGAGGAGCGTGGTAGAGGCCTGAGGCCTGCCACAGCATGACTATGGGCCCGGGAACCACCTGCCTTTGGTATTATTGTGGGTGGGAAGAGAGGGAGCCGGCGAGGTGGAGGGCTGCGGGGCCAGGTTGAGGGCAACGGGGATGGGGTGGGAGGATTTTTAAAGTGAGAACAATGGCATGGTCAGATTCATGAAGAGATCCATCACTCCATCCTGGAGAGGAGGGCAGGCCTGAGAGGCGGGGGTAAGGCAGGGAGTGGAAGGGGGCAGATTTGGGGGTTGTTTGGAGCTGGGAGTGCTGTGTTGGGATGCAGGTGTGAAGGCTGGGGGGATCAGCAGGAAAGGACAGCTCCCGGCTTGGACTGTGGGGTGGGGGGGGGTGGCAATGCCCTTCATGAGTGGAGTGGGGACTTTAAGAGGAGGCAGGTTTGGGGGAAGATGACGGGGTCCCTTTGGAGTTGCCGGGGGTGTGAGGTGACTGTGGGTCCCCTAGAGGGCTGTTTAGTGGCAACTGGTGGGACTCAGGGGCAGGTTCAGGCTGAAAGCATGGTCCTGAATCACGGAGGCCTGAGGACTGGGGTGGGGGAGGATGAGGCTGCTCAGGCAGTACATGGGGGTGAGAAGAAGGGAGCTGCCCTAGATCCAAGGATCCGCCTGGGGACACATCTCCTGGACAGCCTGGGAAGTTCCATTCTGCCCTGGTTCCAGGACAGTTCACTCCCACCCTCAGGAACTCCCCTACTAGGGACCCATACTGGGCAGAGCTAGGGAGGTCAGACATGGGAGGCAGAGGCCTCTGAAGTCACATGCTTTGCATTCATCTGAGGGACACTCCCTGGGAAGGAGCTCCTGTGGGCACAGGGTCCCCATGCCTCCCTCTTCTCCTGCCTTGGTCAGCTGGTGGCAGCATCGTGAGGCCCCTGGTTTAGCCCCTGCCTTTGGGCATTCCCCTCCACATTCTGGTGGCACAATGTGTGTGAGTGGGTGGGGTGGGGAGTGACAGGAGGATCTGAGGTTCTGGGGCTCAGATGACCATTGAGTCGTCTGGGGCCACTCTCTGAGGTTCATCGGAACTCCCGTACTTCCTTACCCACCACTCTTCACTGGGGCTGTAAGTACTTGGAAAATCATGTTTATTAACAGGTTTGACATAACCTGTTGTCATATACAAAATCCCCACCAGCCATTAGGTCCCCTGAGGCTCGGGACCCGGCACCAAAACCGTACCCCTCCACTGCATCCTGGCTCCTGGGTGAGCTTCTTGAGCCCCCACAGCCACCTACCTGCTCTACAGAAGATGTCACTGCCCTTGTCCATTTTCCTTAGGGGACAGCCAGGGGATCTGGGGATCCTATCTGCTGATCTTGCAGGTTATGGATACCCACCTGCATCTATTGGGGTGAACCCTGCCTTTATTAGGACAGAGTTCCCATCTTGGGGGTGCCCTCCCTGGGAGACCACATACGGTGGGCACGTGTCGGGTAGACGACTTCGGCGACGAGACTTCCGGCGCCGGGGGCCGAGGATCTCCATGCACCTCTTGCTCACCAGGTAGGTGACCTCACTGAGGTTGAGCAGGATGCAGATGGCCGCGGTGGCCACCATGAAGTAGGTGAAGACCTTCTTCTCCGTGGGCCGGGAGATGTAGCAGTCCACGGTGTGGGGGCAGGGATCCACCGAGCAGGCCACCACGCGCGGCATGTCATAATCCTGGTAGAGGCGGTGGAAGATGTACAGGAAGCCCGCGTCCACGGCGGCCTTGAAGATGAGGCTCAGCAGGTAGGTCCACCACAGCCCGCCGCGCTTCTTGCTCAGGTTGCTGTACAGCGGCGCCGCCCCGGGCCCGTGTCTCAGGCGGTGCCTCCGCTCGCGCTCCTCGCGGTAGGCCACGTGCATGACGACGAGCAGCGAGGGGCAGGTGACCAGGATGAGCTGCAGGGCCCAGAGGCGCACGTGGGACACGGGGAAGAACTCATCGTAGCAGACGTTGGGGCAGCCGGGCTGCTTGGTGTTGCAGATGAAGTCCTTCTGCTCATCGTCCCACACCTCCTCGGCGGCCACCACGTACACCAGCACGCGGAAGATGAAGACCACCGACAGCCAGATGCGGCCCAGCGCCGTGGAGTACTTGTTCACGCCGCTCAGGAGGCTTTGCAGGAAGGTCCAGTTCATGCTGATGGCTTCCTCGGCACCTCACACAGGGGGGTCTACACCTGGGTGCCACCCACTCAGGCCTTGGGAGCCCGGAAATGGGCACCCTTGAGTACGATGTGGGGGACAATACCGGTTCACAACCGCGGGGTCATGGTGTCCTCACTCACAGGGACTTGGAGGGGGAGGCATGGCCATCACCCCCATGTCACAGGGAGGTGAGTCCAGAGGCACCTGCCTAGGTCCCACAGCTGGAAGTAGCAGAGCTGGTCTTGAACCTTTGTCTTCAGGTTCGGGAATCAGGGATTATTTTATTCTACAAAGTAATAAATACACGTGAGAGTAATCATGCTGCCCCACAGGCTGGCCAGCCTCTCTTACCCCAGGACTGGCGAAGAGAATGAATGACCCCCTCCCCTGAATGACCCCTGGCCAGGCTGGACCAGGCAGGAGGTGTGGGGGTGCATCCTTTAGGGTTGTCAGATGAATCCAGCTTTGACTGAATGCCAACAGGTGCCAGGCCCCACACCGGGCATGTCCGCATCTGCGCCTACGTAGATCCCAGGACAATCTCCATCCTCACTCCTCCTCCCTGGCTCCAGGAAGCTTCCCAGACATCCCCTCCTACACTAAACAGAGCCCTTTGAAATTGTGGTGGCTTGGCATCATCCCTGCCACCTCCCTGCCTTGGCGCCGGAACACTGACGGTCTCGACCACAAGTGGGTTCCTCTGGAATTCCAACTGTTTGAGCTCCAGGGAAGGCCAGGGATGGGCACCGGCTGGACCCTGGCACGGTGTGTAGCCCACCATTGCTTTTCTTTCTCTGAGACTCCCCTTCTCTGACGGCTCGGCGACCTTGGCTGGCTACCTCTCGGGCTCTCCTCGTCCAGGCCCTGTTCTGTGTCTGTCAACCTCCACCGCCTCTTATCTGGAGTCCTCATCCTATTCCATCCCACGGCCTGCCCTCTCCTGTCTCTATCTCAGCCTTGTTAGGCACCAAACCCCTGGGACACCTGCCGAGCACCCTTCCACGGCAGGCCACGTTCACCTGTCTTTCTTGTCAGACCGCATCTCATTCATCTGTCCCCACCATCCAGCTCTGGGTCTGGCCCCGCAAACACACAATACATGTTGGTTAAACTGCAGAGAAGCCCCACGCGCCTTCCCGATCCCTCTTCATCTCTTCTCCGGTCCTCTGGCCTCCCTTTGGTCTGGCAGGGGATTCCTTCCCCTCCTTGGAGCTCCCCTGGGGTTCTCCAGGGACCCTCACCCCTGTATTCTGGCCCCCAGCCCCAGCTCCCCCGGGGTTTCCTCAGCCCTGCTGGCCCCATCTTCCTGGCCCTGTCTCCTGCCCTAATAGGTCCTCACCCTTCTTGAGTCCAGTGGCTGCTCTCCTGTCCCTGGCTTGTCTGTAGGCCCGAGGGCCTCCTGGAGGCAGCTTTTGTTCCTCGCTTCTGAGTGGGGTGGGGCTTTCTGAGCCAATGAGCCGGTCGAGAGTGATCCGGGTGGGTGGGTAGGGCAGGTCGGCGGGCGGACTTCCCCGGGCACATATTCAGAGCCAAACACCCGGGCGCTCCTCTCCTGGCCTACGCCCTCTCTCTAACCTCGTGGAGGCATGTGGGTGAGACTGCAGTGAGAGGACAGGACCTGGTTCGATCATGCCCAGGCCCAGGATGGCACCAGTGGCACTGACCCTTCCCCTTCCTTCTGCCTCATTTCCCACACCCTCTTGTCCCCAGGGCCCTCTCCTGCCCTTTATTCTGGAAGCCTGGTTCTGATGTCCTCAGCAGCTGACATCTACAGAAAGGAGCACTTTTGATTCAGCCCAGGACCGCGTCCTACTCTGGTGGGGATTTTTCTGGGGATTAGATCTTGAGCTGCCTTTGGCTTGCACAGGGGGGATGGGAGGGGCTGGCCGTGGTCTTTCTAGATGGGCACCTGCTGCCCTGCTTGAGGCCAGGAATGCAGGTTGGCAGCATGAAATGCCCCAGTTGTCAGGGGCCCAGACACAGCCTCACTCTCCCTTCCCTGTGGACCTGGGCCTCTGTGCTTCTGGGTAAGTGGGTAAGGCCTTCAGGGACGTGGGGTACCCACTGGGGCTGCAGAGGACCCTGGGCCTGCGTCTGGCTGGCACAGTGAAGGTTAATGAGCAGCCAGGGAGGGGCCCCTGTGCCTCATTTCCCACAAGCATTTATCGAGTGCTTCCTAATAGCAATGATTAACATTTATGTGGCCTTTTACAGCCAGCTAACCCCGTCACAGCCATGAACTCATGAGTGCTCACAGAACTCGACAGGCTGGGCATTATTAACCCATTTTGGAGAAGGGTTGAAGCCACCTCCCCAGAGTCCTGTTGGTGCTTGTGCCTGACTACAGGTGTGCGCACCTACAATCCGGGGACTTCCCATTGCAGCATAGCCACCCCCACACTGAGCTCCATGACCTCTGTAGACAACCCTTGGGGGCTGAGGGCCAGCCTTGAGCATGAGCACGTGGCTTGGTCTCCAGCAGAGCCGGAGCACCCCTTCTCTGGAGGAGAGGATGGCTCCTCATCTGACCCAGTCAAGTGCATCCCAGAGACTGAGACAGTGACCTGGTGAGGGTGACAAAGCCCAAATGACCAAGGGTACCTTAAATCAATGAATGCATTGACCTTTATTAAGCCTTGTTGGTGGGTCATGCGCATGGGGTGGGGGTGGCTGGCCCTTCTGATCTCCTTTGACACCCCTCCTCACTATGGTCCTGGGAGGTGGCCCTCAGGATCTTTAGATGTGCCTAAGGCCACCTGCTGGAGCAGTGGCCAGAGTTGGGGGGTAGGGACCAGATCCCAGGCCTTCTGAATCCTCCCTTTGCCCCCATCCATGAGAGATGCTGGAACTTTCCGACCCAGGGCTCCCTGCCAGTCCTGTCCAGCCCGTTCCTTACAGGATGGTTTTCTTTGCGTAGTCTTGGGGGTGGTCTGGCAAGAGAGGGGGGTGAGGGTCTGAGCCCAGATAGATGAGGTCGTCCGAGAGGAGGTCTTTCGAGGTGACACAGTCCGGGTGATGACCCTTGTGTGTGGCCCTTGCTCTGCGCGCTGCCAGGCACTCACGACACCTCTTGTTCACCAGGTAGGCCAGCTCCACGAGATTGAGCAGGATGCAGACGACGGCCGTGGCCACCATGAAGAAAGTGAAGATGTTCTTCTCCGAGGGCTTGGAGATGAAGCAGTCCACTGTGTTGGGACAGGGGGCCGCGTGGCACTTGACCACGGGAGGGAGGGTGTATTTGGGGTAGAAGGAGTGGAACACGTAGAGGAAGGCGGCATCCACGCCGGCCTTGAACACCAGGCTGCAGACGTAGGTCCACCACAGCCCGCCCCGCTTCTTGCCGGGGTTCAGGTAGAGGCGCCCGCCGCCCTCCCCAGCTGTCTCCCGGTGCTTCTTCTCCCGGGCCTCCCGGTAGGCCACGTGCATGACCACGAGCAGCGAGGGGCAGGTGACCAGGATGAGCTGCAGGGCCCAGAGGCGCACGTGGGACACGGGGAAGAACTGGTCGAAGCAGACGTTGGAGCAACCGGGCTGGCGGGTGTTGCAGTCGAAGTCCTTGTGGTCATCACTCCACACGCGCTCGGCCGTCACCAGGTAGACCAGCAAGCGGAAGATGAAGACCAGGGACAGCCAGATGCGCCCAAAGGCTGTGGAGTACTTGTTGACCCCGCTCAGGATTCCCTCGAAGATCCCCCAGTTCATGGTGGACCCACGTGTCAGACGCCACTGCAGGGAAATGAGAAGAGTCATTTCCCACATTTGCGGCTACTCACTGGGAGGCTGTCAGAGAAACGCGGCATGGACATCGCCGTCCTCTACGTGTTCCACTCCTTCTACCCGGGAGAGAGCTGGGGTCTGATATCGTCCCCATTTTACAGATGAGGGAAACTGAGGTGGAGAGGGGTAGAGAAGACTACACCAGTCAGAGCAGAACTGGGACGTGGGCACAGGTGGTTAAGCCAGAACCCAGCTCTACCCATAAGGCAGCCAAGGTGGGTCCAGGGGCCGCTCACTCCTCTCAGGTCGTAAAGAGTGAAGACGTGCGGGGTTGGGACCTGCTGCCCTCTCTCTCTTCCAACCCTGACCCCTCCTCAGGGGCCTCAGCCTGGGTGATCTCTTTCTTTGCTGAGCCCTGAGCCCGGCCCTCTCCCTGCAGAGAGCCCCCTCCAAAGGGAAACCTGTCCCCATCTAGTCCAGCCTTCAGTACATCCAGGCAGTGCCCTCTGCTCAGGTGTGACTCTTGGGAAGCCAGGCAGTGGCAAGCCAGCTGACATGGAGATGCCCTGGGCCTACCAGAGTAGCCTGGCAGTCCAGTGTTCCCCAAACCAGTGTTCCGTGGAACCCTGTCCCACCCGCTGGCAATATTGGCAATACGAGTAGCCAGAGAAGAGGGTTCTGTGTTCACGAAAAGTCGGTGAAATCCAGGGTTCAGCGGCATGAGAGAGGTCCCTTTACTCAACCATGCTAATAAATCCCCTGTGTGATTCTCCAAAAGAGGGACAAAAAATACATAGTATTGTCTCAACTCCTTTGATGGCAGAACCCCGTTCCTTCCCGACACATGTCTGATGGAGGCACGGGAATGCTTTCCCGTTAACCCGGCTGGTGCATTTGGCACGAGGAAACACACAGAGGCAGTTAAGGAAGGGGACTGCTGTGCAGGGCGAGGGGTGCCCTCCTCTCTCAGGAGGCCTCTGCCCGAGACCCATGCACTGTGGTCTCACCCGCTGCACACCCAGGACCTCAGGGAGCCTGTGGGCTCAGCCTCTTGCACTAAGGGGCGCTGGTCCAGTGGGAGGTCCCGGGCCATCCTGGGCCCTGCATGATTGCTGAGGAGGGAAGCCGAGGGCGGGGTGGGGGTGGGAGTGGGGGTGTGTTATCAGTTTGCTCACTGTAACTAGTAAGCCCTGGAGCGGGGACCTTGAACCCATGCAGCCGGCTCAGGAGCCCACCCTCTGGGAACTCCCTATCTCGGGCTGGGCCTGTCCTTAAGTTGCCGCGAGCTGCCCGCCATGAGCAAGCCCTCCCCCACCTGGTGGAGGCTGGGCAGTCTCTGCTCTGCACCCCGTGTCTCCTCACCACCTACTTCTTGGCCGTGTGGCCCCTGCTCTGAGTCATCTGTGTGTCTTCTCAGTCCTGCCTGAAGTGGGTGGGCCCGGCAGGTTCCCAGGAGCACCCGGCAGGCCCCAGGGGCTCTCTCCCAGTCCAGCCGGCTTGGGGTGGGGTGGGCGGGACGCTGCAGGCCCAGGCAGAGCTGAGCTCCAGGCCCCCTCTCAGCCCCTCTCCCACTCAGCTCCTGGCTCCCACCTAGGCCTGCCTGGGGAGATCAGGAAGAGCCTAGGGAAGAGGGAGGAGCCCTTCATTCCCCCGCAACTAGGACCCGGGTGGCCCATGTGTTCAGCCCACCTCCCCTAACGGCACCAGAGAAGTCTCCCCTGCCAGGTGGGCTGGGGACAGGCACATCTGGACTTAGAAGTCTCTACCTGAGTGGCTGCTCCTCAGGGCTCTCCTGGTAGCTGCTCCTGGCAGCGGGCGGTGGGATTCAGCAAGCAGCCTGACTTCATGTCAGGAGGGTTTCTTGGGAAGCTCATTCCTGGGTCAGAGCTCCAGAGCAGCCTGGGTGTGGCAGACTTGCTGCGGGAGGAGGAGCTGCAGCCGGCACTGCCATTGGATGGGCGTCAGCCTCCCAGACAGCCTCTCATGAGGCTCAGAAAACTTAGGGGTTCACTCCTCTGAGGGTGTTGAACCCAGAATCCTGGCTTCTCAGGGGAGAAACATAGGTCCACTATGACCCTCTGCTCATGGTATCCTGGGGCTTGTATGGGAGCATCTGAAGCCTGTCATACCCTCTCATTCTTCTGAAATGCTTCACTGCTGACTCTTGGGCCTCCTCTGGCTTCTGTGGGCTGCTGTTCAGGTTCTTGTCTCTTTCTGGTTGTTTCTGAGTGGCCTTCCTTCCTCAGGGGCTCAGGGGCTTTGGAAATCCTATGCCTCTGACTCTTGTTTCTGGTCTCTCCCAATTGTCCCCCCCCCACCCCCAGGACGCCATTCTCCCCACTTCCTCCTTAACTGGCCAACTCCTGTGAACCTTGGAGGGGTCCAGTCTGGGCCCAATGTCTCCGCAGCTGGAGTTCATGTCTCCTCCTCTGGAGTCCACGCTCCTGTGTCTGGATCTCACACCCAGGTTTTAAATCTCACTCCTGGTTTTTGATCTGGGTGATTTATCTGGTTCCTCCCCTGTACAGACAGACATGCTGCTCCCACGAGGGGTGTCCTGAGAAGACTTTGTGACGTGCAGTGACTGGATGCACAGATGGTGAGGCCTGAGTCCTGGCTCTGCCACTTTCTTGCTGTGGCATCTCAGCCACTTCACCCTAAAAAGGGAAAATATCGCCTGCCTCATAGGGTGGGCGCAGTGATCCACGCAGCCTGGGAGCGGAAGTGCTCAGCAGGGCATCTGACTCAAAGGAAGTCCTTTCCATAACTGCCTCCCAAACTGCCCAGCCTGGCACATGGCAGGGGGAGGGGTACTCAAAAAATGTTACTTCCTCTTCCTTTTAAAAATGTCTACACCTTTTCTTCTGAGATGTGGGGAAGGCAGAGGAGAAAGGAGGAACAGCTGGATGTGCTCACTAGAGATCATCTCATTTGGACAGATGTTGTCTTTGGGCTTAAAAGGCCAACTCGGAGCCCCGCTGGGGCTGTGGGAGGGGGCAGAGCACCTGGGGAGGCTCCTGGCTTATGCGCAGGCGCAGTCCGTTGGTCTCATTAACATCCAAGACGCCCAGCAGCAATATGTTACACGGGGCTGGAGTGAAGTCCACGGAGTGTCCACAGCAGGCATGGTGAGCCCTGTGCATATGCACTCTCACACACAGGCCACCCTGTGGGCACAGTGGTGCACTCCCAGGGATTGGTTTTGATATACTGCTGTACCCCTGGTGGCAGAGCAGTGCCTGGAGAGTCACATACACCCCCCCCCCCCCATTCCCAAAAAACTACTGCCACACACAGGAGGAAGGACACATTAACAGATCAGTTACAATATGTGAGAAGAGCTATCAAAGGTACAAAGAACGAGTGCTAGTTTCTGTCAGAGGGACACCCAGAATGATGACTTTCAGGCTGGGTCTTGAAGGTTGTGTAGGAGTTCACCAAGAGGAGCTCAGGAAGAGGGGCCTTCGAGGCCTGGACAGTGTGTAGAGGGCCTCTGGGAAATGTGAGGGAGGAGGGAGCTGGGGCCACCGTGGAGGAACCACTTGGCAATGTGCCTGGTGGGTCGGCAGGGGCCTCTGGGCTGTGGAGGACCTGGAATGTCATGCCAAGGAATTTGGATTCACGTTGGGTGCAAAGAGAGACATGGGGAGTTCCAAGCCAAGAAGCGACGTGGACACATTGGTAACATGGGTTTTCATCAGTCAAGGCAGTCACCGTGAGTACCAAGTTAGCACACAGTGACCACAGCTCCCGGGGGAAGTACAAGGTTAAGTTCCTGTAAACCTGTTTACAAGGTATCCAGCTGATCAATACGTAGCCTTGTCTTCCGTGTTTCTGTTTAAAGACATCCTACTTAATAGAGATCGGTGATTCATTAACATTAACTGAGGCCAGCAGTAGCTCAGGCCTGGATGGAGCTCATCCACCCCACGGGTTTCCTCCCCGAGGGGCATCCAGCCTCCCTGGGCTTGGGAACACCCACAGTGCTTCGGCTCTGTGCTTGGGGCCATTTGAAGCAATAAAATCACCAACCAAAAGCACAAAAATGAGAAAAATGTGGTACTAAACGGACCTCGGCAAGATACGCATTTACAGAACAAGAGCAGAGAGAGCAGAGAGAAGGCAATTGGGTGACCTCAGCTGGGGACAGTCCATCGCATGGGGGCAGGGGAGGTGCTCAAATTCCTCACCTCTTCTCCTGCGGTGCATGGCCACAAAAGTGCCTCGGGTATCAATTTTGGGGTCACCAACAAACTTGAGTGAGTGGGCAAATTCACAGTATGGAAACCTGCGAATGTCACTATGGAAGCCACGGTCTGCCCTTGCTGCAGTGATTTAAGGCAGAGGTGAGAGGAGGGCTAGATTTGGAAAATAGCTGGTAAGTACAACTGGCAGGCTTGGGCCTGGTGTTGGTGACTGGGCAGGTGGTGGGTCCACTGGCTGGAAGCGGGACTGCGGGAGGAGAGGCGGCTGTGGGCAGGAGAGGCGGAGATCGGCCACAGAAGCTGGTGGAGTTGGTAAGCTCTGGTGCAGTGGGAGCCGCACTGACCACCCACGGCCAGCAGGAGGCAGCACCTCGGGGCTGGAGGAGACACAGGACTGGAAGGGTGGGGCCCCAGCAGAGCTCTGGGGAGCATTGCCCTGTGAGGAAGCTGCAGAGAAAGAGAAGGAATGATCAGAGATGGAGGATCTGCTCTGGGGAGGGGAGCAGATCACGGAAGGGAATGCAGGCCGCAGAGAAACCACTTTCACCAGAGCTGTGTCAGCAGATGGGCGGGGACCAGGGCCGGGCAGAGAAAGTGCTGGTGCATTAAGATGAGACCCACCTACTCCCCCAGGCTCTGCTCTAAAAAGTGACCCTGGCTTCCCCACCCCCAGGGTCAGCCTCAGGCGGGGGCAGGGCAAGGGCACCCTGGTGGTCCTCCCTGTTCCTCCCTTGTGGGTGGGGATTGGTCTGCCCCATCCTCAGGAGCTCCCTGTGAATGCACCAGGCCAGGGTGGTGTGCATGTGCTCCCTGGCCTCTTCCTGGCTAGCCCACCATGGAAGCACCTGTTCCCAAATGAAAGTGACCCTCTGCTCCTGGGGAATGAGGCAGTTGGCCTAGGGTGGCATGCCAGGGTGGTGCCCACTTCCCCCACCTGAGACAGGGGGAAAGGCTGGAAAACAGAGGAGGGCTGGAGTAACACCAACCCCACTGTTGAGCACCTTCCCTGTGCCAAACGAGGCCTGATGTCTTATATAACAACACCTCTCTCCGGCTGTGCTCATCTCCATTCAGCTCCCTACATACAGCAGAACCGTCTTTCGAAAATGCAAATCGTACTAAAAAATCTGTTCAAGGCCTTTTGGTGGTTCCCCAAGGCTCTGCGTTGCTCATGTGGGACAGTCGCACATGAGCTGGCTTCTTTGCCCTCAGCCGTTTTTAGTCTTCACGGTTCAGCCACGCTGGCTGCCTTCTCTGACTTAAATATCAGCATCTCTTTCCTACCTCAGGGCCTTTGCATATGCTTTGATGTGCTTTCCTCATTTTCTCTGAGCCAGCATTGAATTGAGGCCTCAATTTAAATGTTGCTCTCTCAGAAGAGCTTTTCCTGCCCTGCAAACTAAGTCTAGTTCTCCATTACACAATCCCCTGGCTCTCCGAGTTATTGGTGTGCTTGTGTCCTTAATGTCTTTCCTCCTCCTTTAGACTGATCTTAAGAGGCCCAGGCTCAGAGGTGGAATCATGTTTCCTTCAACCGTTAGGTATTTTACTGGGCACCTAGTAGGTGCTTAATGAATATTTGATGATGAATGAATGAATAATTCTGTTTATCAAAAGTAAAGGAGCCAGCTGGGAGTGATGGTACACTTCTGAAACCCTGCTGCTGGGGAGGCTGAGGCAGGAGGATCACAATTTTGAGACCAGCTTCAGCAACTTAGTGAGACCTTAAGCAACTTAGCGAGATCCTGTCTCAAAATAAAAAAAATCAAAAGGGTTGGGGATGTGGCTTAGGTTAAGTGCCCCTGGGTTCAATCCCTATTACCATCCCCCTCCCCCCAAAAGAGTAAAGGAGCCAGGAACCTTGCCGGATCCTTAGGCCCAAGTGTTGAAGGATCACTATGTAAAGAGCATGGGCCTTGGAGCCTGGCTGCCTGAATTCTAATAGCAGTTCTGCTTGCAGGCTGTGCAATCCAGGCAAGTTTATTAGCTTCTCTGGGCCTCAGTTTCTTCATCTGGAATGTGGGGCCATTAAAATTCTTACTCCATAGGAATATTGTGAGGATTAGATAAATAGAAATATGTAAAACATATATGCTTGGATGGTAATAAGTACCTAATAAATGTGAGCTGTTATTAGCAGCTGGGATAGTATCTGGAGCAAGACTGAATTTATGCTGATTTCTATTTTCTTTCTCTCTCCCTTCTTTCTCTCTCTCCTTCCTTCCTTGGTACCAGGAATTTCCATGACCCGCATGGTCAATCTAGCAGGTTCTGGAAAGGGGCAAAGGGGGATAAGAAAAATAAAGACTCATACACATAGACCGTGAGGATATAGCTAGGGTCAGGTGGAGCACTGCTCTCTGATGGAGAAGCAGGTCTAAAGAATTCTGCCAGCAACCTTTATTTACATATGTCTCATCAGATTAAAGATTATGCAAGCATCATTCTTTTTTAAAATATTTATTTTTTAATTGTCATTGGGCACAATAACTTTATTTTATTTATTTATTTTTCTGTGGTGCTGAGGATCGAACCCAGGTTCTATCACATGCTAGACAGCGCTCTGAGTCATAACCCCAGCCTCAGCATCATTCTTTGTATTGATGAAAGTTACAGAACTAGAAACATCTATACAGCTTATTCTGCAGTTACATTCTACAGTTGCAATATGCAATGTTAGGAGCTTTGTGTAGCTCTCAAGAAAGGCCATTGTTTAAAGTTACTGTTATGCAGGCAGGTTCAGGAGCAGGGGAGCTGGTGAAACACTGTAGTTGTTTAGCAAGAAATTTCCTCTGTTCCCGGGAGCTGAGTGTCTGAGATCAAGGTTGAGGCTGATAAGACTCTAGCACAGTCTCCTCATGAAGGGCATTATCATAGCAGCTAGGATCCTGCACCTTTGCACAGAAACTTTCCCAGGCACCAAGCATGCCACAGCCATGAAGTCATCAGAGACCCCAGTCTCAGACACTGCTCTCCACTCTCTGTCACTGCTCTCCACAAGGGATTGAACCCAGGGTGCTTAACCACCGAGCCACTTCCCCAGTCCTTTTTTTAAAAAAATATTTTTACCTAGAGACACAGGGTCTTGCTAAGTTGCTTAGGGCCTTGCTAAATTGCTGAGGCTGGCTTTGGACTCAAAATCCTCCTGCCTCAGCCTCACAAGCCCCTGGTATTACAGGCATGTGCTACGGCTCTTCCTGTTTTCTTTCTGTCATTATCAGGTGATGGGTCTGGGTGAGCCTGTGTAGCTCTACTAAGAGGGGATGGAAGGAGAGGGATGCCCACCTTGGCATAAGAAGTCCAGTCCACCATCCCTGAAGGACACAGAGATGCCGAAGATGCTCCTGCCGCAGAGCTGCTTTCATCCTGGAGCAGAGTGGGGGCCGCTCAGCTGTGCAGGGTCTGGCCGAGGGGCAGGGCCCAGCCTCCTGAGATCTCTGTTTGTAAATGATCTGCTTCTGTGCTGGGCCTGGGCTGGGCAGAGGAGAGCCCCAGAGCCTGCTCCTCACAGAGACCTGCTCAGCCTGTGCTGAAGCAGCTTTGGTTTCTTCTGGGAAATGGTCGAGTGGGAGTGGGGTGTTCCCCGGGAGGCTCCAGGATGGATCCTGTGCAGAGATGGGAGGGGGCATAGGAGTGTGGGAAGGAGGTGGGTGGGAAGGGAGGGGGTAGGCACGACAGGAGAGGCAGAGCTCTGGGACATTCAGGCCGCACACAGACCTCGGCCGATCCCATTGCTCCTCCTTGGCTGTGTGTCCCTGGGCAAGTCAGTTTCCTCTCTGAGGCTTTGTTTCTTTTCTGTTGGGTGCAGGGGGCTGTGGGGAGTGAGGGCAGGGCCCCTGGACAGCAGGGTGACACTTGGCAAGCTCCAGGAGTTTGCTCTCTGGTCTGCAGGCAGCCCCCGCCCCCAGGGCGACAGGTGGGGACTGGTGTTGTTGCTCTTCTCCTGGGAGAAGACCTGCTGCCCTTCCTGGGCCTCGAGGCTGACCCCTCCAGTTCTGCCTATGCTCCCAGCACAGCTCGAGGGGGCTGGGACTGGGGAGTGCCCCTGGGTCTTTTCCTACCATTCGGGAGGCTCAGGGTAGGCTGGAGTGTGGCAGCAGCCAGACCCACGTCCTTGAACCTGGAGGCCCAGTGAATCCATGGTCTCGGGCAGCGGGTGCCCTCTGTAGCGAGTGACCTCCTTGTAGAACACTGGGGGCTTGTGGGCAGTTCCTGAAGCTTTGGGCTCTGGCCACCACATTCCCCTCTGCTGACCAGAAGTTGTAGGGTCAAGGATTTCCCTTTTGGATTCTGGCCTGGGTGCTCAGAACTCTGCTCAGTCGTGGTTTAGGATGGGGACCATGTGACTTGCTGCAAACATTCAGATCTGGATTTGAAACCTCCTTTCAAACCTGCGTCCGTCTGTGGCGCAGGTGCTCCTTTCGATGATTGACAGGAACTATGCCAGCCTGCTGATTGACAGCAGGCAGGCCCCGTGTCCAATGACCACCACCTGCCACACTGCCTGGGGCTATCTGGCCTTCCGGGACTTCTCTGCCTGTCAGCAAATTGATGCCCCATTGGGAAGAGCCATTGAGTTGTGAGTGATAAAATGAGGGGACAGATTCTCCAGCCTCCTCACTCTTGGGCTGACACAACCAAGAGGCCCTGTTCTACTGTCCCCCAGAGGCCCCCAGCAGGATTCAGCTCGGTTGCCCATGGAAGTCACCGTGTCCCCCCCGCACAGCCCTCATTAACTTCTCTCCCTTCTCTGCTCACTTCCTGTTCCCAGTTCCCATGCCGATATTCCTCCCAAATAAACAATTTGCATGCAAATCTTTGTCTCAGGCTTGGCTTTGGGGAAAGCTGAAACTAAGACATCTCTTGTTTGCACAGAGCAGCAATCTCATTTCCTGGGGACTTCTCTCTCCCTGCTCTCACCTCTTCACACAGAGCTTGCTTTCTTGTTGATTGGCCCTGGGGGTGGAACTGACTCCAAACTGAGCTAATCAGTCTTGCTCTCCTTGCTCCTCACTTGATTGGTCCAGAATGACAACTTAATGCTCAGGGACCCTCTGAGACCTTCTGTGGGACTTTTGAACCCAGGAAAGAGAGAGTGTCTGGTGGTGGGAGGTGAGGCTCTCCCCCTGCAGGTGGCCTGGGTGGGAAAATGCTGAACGAGATGATGATTTTGATAAAGGAAGGGAGTCTGCTACAGGGATGGACAAGTGAACCCCAGGGGACATCGAGTCCCCCACTTTATTCATCTTCAGAGCCCAGGTGACCCTTTTCCTTCCTGCAAGCATGGAAGCCACCACATCACCCTTTGCCTCAGCCTGGAGAATTTCAGTTTCTGTCATTTGCAACCAAAAATATTCTGCGTGACCTTGGGTTTGCCATTTATCACTGACAGGCGCAGAGCTGGAGTGGAATAATGTTTGTCGACTGACTTATGCTCTCTGACTTCACTTCCCCATTTGGCGTCAGAGTTCATAATAACTACCTTGTGGGGCTGATGCACAGGCAGAATGAGAACACAAAGGGAGAAGGCTGTCTTGGTTCTCTGATATAAAAAATACCATAGACTGGGTGATTTATAGAGAATGGGGATTTACTTCTCAAGGTTCTGGAGGCTGAGGAGTCCAACATCAAGGTGTGGGAGCTGGCGAAGGCCTGCTTCCTGCTTCCTAGACGGTGCCTCAAATGCTGTGTCCTCTGGAGAGGAGGAGCACTGGGTCTTCACATGGCGGAAGGCAGAAGGGAAAAAAAGGACAGCTTCCCTCCATTTTGCCCTTTGATAATGACCTTCTGACCTAAATGTCTCTGGAGAGGCCCTCCCGCCTGCACTGCTGCATTCAGGATTAAGATCTCAACAGCTGAATTTGGGGGACACCTCTGGATCTCAACAAGGGCCTCGTCAACTCCTGCATGCAGATGATGGTGTGACTTCAGAGACTTTTTTTTTTTCCCCTTTGAGAGAATCAATAAGTAGGGCAGAGAAGGGAATTAGTGTTTATTGACTCTCTGTTCTGGAGCCTGGGCTGGGCCCAACGCCTAGCATACATCAGAGAGTACAGACTGGTGACCTGGAGGCAAATGTTTTGTTTGGGCTTCACCGTGCTAGAGAAGCATTTCAATTAATCGCCAGCATATTCAAATCTGGGGATTCCTCAGCAAAACACATTTGGGGGGATGATCTTGAAAAACTGGAATATCAGCGACATGGGCCTCTGTTCCCTGTCCTGCCCACAGTTGGAGCTGACAAGCAGGTCCCCTTGTAGGGGGCATCTGCTCTCTGATTTTCCATGGGCCTCCAGGGAGCCCTCCTGGTGTCGGCCCCTGGCCTGGCCACTGAAGTCCTTTGATAGTGTAACCCTGGACGTGCTCAAAGGACTTCCTGACAACCCTGGATAGGTAGTCCCATTTTATAGATGACAACGCTGTGGGTCAGAGGTGCTGGGAGCTGCTCTGGGCACACGGTTAGGGGATGACAGAGTGAGGCTTGGCTCTTCCTGACCCCTCGGCTCCCTGTTCCTCCACTGTATGCAGGGGGTGGGGAGAAGATTCGAAGGCGGCATGGTGTGTGGACAGAGGTGGGGTGAGCAGGAAACAGCATGCAGTCAGATCTGGCGTTGCTCCTGTGAAGGACCCATAGGCCGACCAGGTGAAGGGCCCTGGCCCTGCTCCAGGGAGCTCAGAGGTCAAAGAGCACTGGATGTCATGGCTGAAGAGGTTTGGGGGACTTGGTGGCTGCTAAGCCCAGGGAGAGCCTGGGTGGCTGGTGTTGAGGAGATGGGTTTGAAGGGCGGAGGGAGGGATGGTGTGGGGGGCGTGCATCCAGGATTGGAGGCCCATGGGAGGTGCCGGGGAGGGGAGGGGGAGCCGGCTGCACTGGGAGGCTGGGCACAGGAGGAGGCTCTGCCTGGAGATGAGGACCCAGAGATCAGGCCGCACTGCCGGGCACAGAGAGCGGGGTGTCCCAACCAGCCTCGTCTTTGATGGAGGCTGGAGGGCTGCCCCCCATTCCCTCTCTCTGACCTTCTGCAAGGTAATGAGGATCCCTCCCCTCCTTACCCAGAGGGCCCCTCCATAATCGGCTTCCCTGGGGATGTTTGAGCGAAATGGAAGAGCGTGAGGCCGGCGGGGAAGGAGGAGGGAGGAGTGGTTATCGCTTCCCCTTGGCTCCAAGTGGATAATTACACGGCTCTCCGAGCCCCAGGACTGGGTTGGGCAGCAACCCATACAGACAACCTCTCAAAATTAATGGGACTCCAAGGGGTTTGGGATGGGGGAGGGCCAAAGCTGAGAGGCTGGGAACTAGACACAGGCAGAGAGGATGTCTGACGGAAAGAGTCAGAGATGCAAGGTCTGAAACAGAGAGGGAGGCAAAGAACAGAGAAATCGAAGTCCAGAGAGGTTCAGTTACTTTCCTGGAGCCACACAACAGTGGAGTTGAGTGTACTGTCACATACTGGCAAATCTCCTAAGCGGTTTCACGTTCAGCACTGATTTGAATTCTCATAACATTCCATTTCACGGAGGAGTCTGGGGGCTGAGAGAGATTAAGTAACTTGCCCAAGATCAGACTATATTTTGGCCAGAGCTTTTCTGATAGTCAGGACAGGGACTGTTGAAATCCTGTCCCCCCAAAGAGGGCTGACTGTAGATGCAGCAATACCTCCTGGTCTCCCAGGGCAAGAACCAGGGGCCCACCAGGCTCTGGGCAGCCTGGAGCTTGGGAGCCAGTTGGATGGAGATCGGCTCTCAGTGGTCCTGGAGCTTCTTGGTCTCCCCATCCTGGCTGTCCTCTGCCACACTCCCCTGCAGGCTGCTTGTCCCCTCTGCCCCCTCTGCTTGCAGTGAAGTTTTGGCCTTGTGCCGCGGCTCCTGATCTAGCTGAGAAGTGACGGATTGGGCCAGCTCCTCCTCTGTGGATCGGCTGCCCCCCGGCTCCTAGCTGCTGTGACCAGGGTGGGCAGCACACACTGGTCAGTGTGGCTCAGCGCCGAGAACCTGGACCCTGCCAAGGAACGGCTCGGGTCTGCATCTCACTCTGCCT
Source organism: Marmota flaviventris (assembly GCF_047511675.1). Taxonomy (NCBI): domain Eukaryota; kingdom Metazoa; phylum Chordata; class Mammalia; order Rodentia; family Sciuridae; genus Marmota; species Marmota flaviventris. The sequence continues at coordinate 25,890,677 of NC_092507.1, read as the reverse complement.
GAGTGGCTCCAGGTAGGTCACTTCGCCTCTGGGGCCCTGTGCGCATCACCAGAGGGAAGAGGATCCGCCCCGCAGTGCGCACGGACGCCTGCGGAGCGCTGGGCTGTGGACCCTGCTCCCACTGAGCACGGTTATTACCACCATCAGAGATCAGGGGGCGTCTGCGGAGAGGGATGGGGCGGGGCAAGGAGTGATGGACAGATCGACTCCACCCAGCCCGCTCCTCACCTGTGCGTGGTCCTGGGGAAGCGCCCACCCTGGGGGTTAGGCGTCACGTGTGTGATCGTGGGTGTAAGTGTGTGTGTATCTGTGACCCTCCCCCCTGCTGTGGCTGGGCCCGCCTCAGCAGAGCACGTGGGTGTGTGTGTGCAAATGATAGGTTTTTAGGGGAAAAGTAGGGGCCTTTCCAGGATATCCAGGAGTCTTGCAGGACAGGAGAATCTTGCTGAACGTGGGCACACCCGCGAGGGGGCGATGGGAAAGGCTGGGGCACCTTCAGGGGCGCTGGGAAAGGCTGGGGCACCTTCAGGGGCGCTGAGAAGGCTGAGCTGTGAGCCCCCTGCGCCTCCCGGTCTGTGGGATGCCCGTTTCTCCAGCTCTGAATCTCACAGGAGCGTCTTTGGACCTAACTGCTGGGCGCAGTGTGGAGATTGCAGGCAGGAGAAGGCTGAGGAAGCTGGTGAGAGGATGACTCAGACCTCCAGGCATGAGGTCTGGGCAGACTGAGAGGGAAAGAAAGGCGGGGCGGGGGTGGGGCGGGGCGGGGTGGGGTGGGGTGGAGGGGCTGGATAAGAACAGCAAACACAGGGCTCGTGTCGTGCTAGACACTGTGCCTGAACTCCCCCGCAGCAGCCCAGGGAGAAGCTGTGACGTTTGTCTTCACCATTTTACACGTGGGGAAATTGAGGCTAAAAGAGGCTGAATGACTATTTTTCTGGGCACTTTGGACACACTACTTCTGCACTTCTACTCCAGGGCCTTTGCCCTTGTGCTTCCCTGTCCTCAGAGCTCTGCCCTAGAATTTTCACAAGGCTGAGATATTCGTGCTCTCTTGCCACATAACAAATCACCCCCAATTTACAAACACAAATACTTACTATCTCAAAGTTTCTGTGGGCCAGGAAATTCAGTAGCAGCTTCAGGGCCACATGATGATTTTCATGGAAATTATACACTAATGTCTTTTTGGCCCCTTCCTCTTAAGGGAATTAAAAAATTACAATTTATGATTGTTTTGGTATAAAGATACATGTATTACTATTACATATTAAAACATTTTAGATTTAAAAGCTCTTTATGTCTTCTAATTTGAAAAGAAACTACACCATTTTCACCAGCTCTGAAGTGCTGTGGCGCGGGCACAGGGCGTCCAGTGGATGAGCTGGCCCTGAGTGGCCTGGCCTGGTGGCTTTGGCTTGGGGTCTCTCATGTGGGTTGGCACGGGCTGCAGTGGTCTGGAGGGCCACCTCCAGGCTGGCTCCTTCACATGGTGGTTGGAGGAGGCTTCGGCTCTGAGTCATTGGGTGTCTCCACAGGGAAGCACCTTTGTGTCCTCATGAGGTGGCAGCTACCTTCGTGGAGTGAGTGACATGGGGGTCAGGGGAGAGAGGACTCCATGGTGCCTTTCCACCCTACCGTGTAAGTCCTCCGTATCAACATACCATGCTTCCGCTGTTCTTTTGATTGAAAGTTGAATCAGTAAGCACCCCCTGCACTTAAGGCACTTACTGGGGGGAGAGTTAGATTTTCCGTTTTGAGAGCAGTGGACTTATTTTAAAGAACTTGTGATTTTCTAAAACCACCACACCTAGCTTTAGAAAGGCCTTGTCAGGTCAGGCAGTTTCGTCTCTCATTGACACCTTTCTGGTCCCCTCTGACATCGTTCTGTTTATCACTGTCTGAAATCACCTTGTTCGCTAATCTGGCTGGCTCTCTGCCCCAAGAAGAAGGTAAGCTCGAGAGAGGACCCGTCTGTCCACAGTGGTGGCCCCGGGGTCCAGCATACAGCCTGCACCCACTGGGCTCCCAGTAAGCACCTGGGGAGTGAGTGCCAGCCTGAGTGGGAGCCCCCCCTCACTCCAGACAGGTGTATTCTGGGGGCAGAGCATGCAGAGGGGCTGAGGCTATAAGCGGGGTTGTTGCCCTGGGATAGTTCCCGGGGACACAGGGGCTTGGGAAGGAGGTCCTGGAGGGAAGAGGAGGGGCAAGTGGGGGAGGCAGAGGGGGGAATAGGTAACTGAAAACATATTATGCCAGGCGCATAATAGAAGTGTGTTCAGGACCTCTTAGGCTGGACCTGCCGCTGTCATTGCCCACAGAGGCCCTTGCTGTTGGCCTGACACTTGGTGAGACCTTGCTGATCTGCGGGGCTGTTGGGGGAGGTGGGTTGCTTCGCTGGCTCACCGCCTGTGCTTCCCCATCCAGCCTCTGGGTGGCAGCAGAGGCCTGGGCTCACCTGCTGCTGGGCTCCTGCAGCCTCCGCCATGAGAGCCCAGAGCTTTCTCTGCTCTTGCCACCAGAGCTTGCCTCTGCTGGTGGGGCACCCAGGCCAAAGGTTTGGGGTGCTCCACGCTGTGCTTCTGCTCCTGAGTTCTTCTGTCCACTCTCTTCTGACCTTCCCATCATGCCCTTTCCTCCTCTATAAGTCTTCCTGGAAGGTGAGAGGGGAAAGGGGGGAGTTGGGGTAGGGACACTTGTCGTCCTTTTAAGAGGCACTTGGTCTCTTTCTCAAGGGCAATAGAAACTCCCTGGAATGCACGAAGCAGGGAATCAACGATAGAGATTCGTGGTTTTGGAATGGTCTCTTTGGTGACGGGCAGTGGAATGAGCGCGGGGGGAGACTGCAGCCAGGAAGCTGGCGCAGTGGCCCAGGAGGGGAGGGGCAGCAGCTAGGCATCGGGGTGCACACCAGCGAGGCCCCATGGAGGACAGATGCCATCCTGGGGAGCAGCTGGGCAAGCAGGGGGCTGGTGTCAGCCCTAGAACAAGCCGTGGTGGTTGAGGGCTCAGGACACAGGGCCCAGGCTGAATGGGCTTTGGTTTGCTGGGGTGGTGGCAGGCCAGAGAGGAGGGACCAGTCCTAGACGGACAGGCTTGGCAGGAAGAGTGTCAAGGGCCAGGGACCCAGGTGGCATCTGTGACAGACCTGGGCTGCCAGATGGGCCCTAGATACCTACAAGCCGTTCCCCCATGCCCAGGTGCCCCACAGGTGCTGCCACCAGGCATCATGGGAACCTGCGTGGAAGCCCCAGAGGACTGGTTTGGGCTTGGCCTGACCAGAGTTCCATGCTTGGCCACCATGGGCTGATCCAGAGCCTATGGGCCTTTGCATCTGCTGCCTGCCAGTCCCCGCCCCGCCCGGCTCCAGGTCCTCCTCCTGGTGTCAGCCTGGAAGCTGGCTGTGTGATCACAGGTGGCCCCGTGCCCAGAGACTGCAGTTGGGCTGGGTCTAGCAGATCGCTGGCTGCCTCCCAGGGCTCGGAAGAGGGCCTGCTCCTGCTTCTGGCCTCCAGCTCTTGCTGAAGATGATAGGTTCATGGCTGGGCCTCCAGAAGGTCTGTGCGCCTCTCCTTCCTGCGGCTGGGTCTGAAGCATCTCCTGCTGCTCGTCTTTACCTGGCCAACTCATCCTCAAGTCTCCCTCGAAATGTCACTTCCTTGGGAACAGTTTTAATACCCGCATTATTCTTGCTCAACATGCCCTTTGCTTTCCTGTTGTGCATTTCCTGCCTCTTGTCGTTACACCTTTACTGTGTGTGCGACTGTGTGTATTTTAATCCCTCGATCCTCTGATTAGATTGGAAGCTCCCTGAAGGCAGGAAGCATGTCTGTTTTCCTCATCATTCCTAGACTCTAGCCCCATGCCCGGGGCACTGGAGGCAATCCAAAAATATCTGTTGAATGAGAGAAGGAAAGGAAGGAAAAGAAGAAAGAATTACAGACACCCCAGGAACATGCTAGGTATTGGGATGCGTAAAGCCACGGAGGAAGCCCGGCATCTCTCGGGATCATCAATTGTTCGTGATGGTGAGGAATTAGAAGGGTTATAGTCACTTATTAATTGAATATTTTACATTGCAAAAGTAATACATGTTCCTTGTCAAAATTCAATCAATAGGCATTATTTTTATATTGAAACAAACCTCCACACATCATGGGGTAGAATGTAAAGTTATCCCCAAGGTTAAAGAGAACACACAAGGCCTCAAAGCCCTAATGCTCAGGCTCCTGCAGGGGCCAGGCTGCTCCTGTGGGTGAGGCGTTTCTGTTAGAGGGTCTGGAAAACTCTTGCCCACCCATGGCTCTGTTTTTGGTGTTGTGGCTGCAAAACCAGGGCACTGGCACTGGAGAGAAAGCAAGTTCCAGCTTGTCATATGTGACCAGAAGACTGCTGGCTGGACTTTGGGCAGGGTCCAGGGGAGACCTGGGAGTGTGATGGAATATAGGAATCTTTCTGGGGGATGTGAGAGCTTCCTCGCCAGGAGAGGGGTGCAGTAATAGGCCAGCCATTTCAGAGGGGCGGAGCTGGCTGCCCAGGACCAGGGTTTCAGAGCTGCACAGAGGAAACAGGGTAGGGGATGCCTTTAGGTTGGGGGTGGGTGGGCAAGACACAGCCATTCTGGAAGACACTGGAGAATGATAGTGTCAGGTGCAAAACGCACACGGAGCCAAATGAGAAGGGTGGACCTGTGTCCTCACAGATCTGGGTTCAAATCCTGACCCTAACGTTTGAAGTTATGTGACTCTCTGAGTGCCAGTTTCTCCATCTGCAAAAGGTGCATCCTGATCACCATCTGTAAAGAGGTTGTCAAGGTTACGTTAGGACTTTGCTTTCTGCTCATCAGAATCTCTAGGGTAGTGTTTGAAATATCCTGAGGAATCACGATCCCTGAGAGTGCATCCCCTGCATCCAGGATGCTTTCCAGTGACCCAGAAGATTCTTGGTGCAGTGGAGGGACAGGCCCCGTGATTGGTAACACATCTACAGCCTGGTGACAGACTCCAGCTGAGGAACAGTGTGTGTCCCCGCTAATCCACCACAGCCTCCCCCAGCCTCCTTGGTGCCCATGCTGCCTCGGTGCTTCTAACTGGACTCCTAGCCTCTCTGCTCTTGGTCTGGGTCCCAGCAGTCAGGGTGAAGTGTGCCCAGGGTGATACAGCTGCTTTAGGTCCAGTGGCCTTAGGTGTGACCCACAGGGAGAATGAAAGGGACGAAGTCACACCAGAGCCAAGGGACATTTCTACCTTTCTTCCCTTGCCACAGGCAGATCCAAGAAGAGAGACTAAACTAGTGCTTGAACTTGATCAGAAGCCCCCAGGGAGAGGGTTTGTTGAAACACAGATCGTGGGGCCCCCAGCCCTGGATGGAGTTTCTGACGCGGGTCTGGGGTGGTGCTGAGAATGTGCATTTGTACCGAATGCCCAGGCAATGCCACCAGCCCCTGGGGTTTACACTCAGAACCACTGGCTGAGAGAGAGGCCCAGGAAGAAGGCGGGCAGCAGGCAGACAGGACCTGAGACAGAAACCCAGATCTGTACCACCTCCATTCACACACGCCCAGAGCCAGGGAGAGAGAGGGAGAGAGAAACAGGCCCAGAAAGAAGACGGCAGGCAAACCCAGAGACACGCTATGAGTCAGTCACAGAGGAGGCGAGAAGCCCAGTTGGGGGAGCAGGGACCCCAATTACACATCCAGGGAGGAGCCCACTGAAGGCCAGAGACAGTGACACCGCCCAGGTCCCTCAGGCAAGAGGGAGATGGACTGACCAAGGAAGACCGGCAAGCCACCAGAAACACAGAGAAAGAAACGGACGGAGTGGACGACAGAGAGGCAGGTGGAAATCCAGAGGGAGCAACCAGGAGCCGGTGTGAGGACAGACAGCTCTCCCAGGTGAGCTGACACCTGTTCACGCCTGCTCGGCTCTTAGGTAATTCAGGAAATCTGCCAGCCCTAGAGGATTTGAAATTGGCCCAGAGCGAGTCCTCAGCTCATGTCAAGACCCTGGGCGGCGGTGGTGTGGGACTAGGTTTGCAAGCAATGGCTCATCTTTTCTGGGTTTGGCCCAGATGTGACTTTGTTCTTCTGCTCAAAGGTCAGGTCCTGTCACCTCCTCCAGGAAGGTTTCTAGGACTGTTTCACCCATGGGGCTCCTGTAGCCTGGGAACTCTGTGGCTCCAGCTTCTTGGACTTTCTGTGGGTCTCTCAGGGCTTGGCTCTTTGTTTCTGATGTGATTCTGGGTTAATCATGAGCCCCTTCTGACCCTCAGTATCCCCCTGTGTAATGATAAGGGTGGGGATGGGTAAAATGGCATCTCAGCCCTCTTCCATCTCAAATCATTTGTTCTACTCTCTCTCTCTCTCTCCTACCGTCTTTTGGACGATAATCCCCTGTCCATGAAACTTTCTTGAGTGGAGCCTCTCAATATATATTTATAAAATACACACATGGTCAGACATACAGAAATTGAAATCAAAAAGGACGAGGTAGAAATACAAATAGAAGTTATGATGTATACACACCCTCCTTTCCTGGGAGACCTCTGTCCTAGTTGGTAAGTGCCCTGAACTGTCTCCTGCTTCCTGTATCCCTAACCAGACTTGTTTGACCCTGGGCAACTGCTCTTGGATTATTCCCTAACAACAGTGATAGAATCAGTGCTTGTTATGAACTGGGCCTCATGCCAAGTGCTTATGTGAATTATCTTTCTCTCTCTCTCTCTTTTATTGTACTGAGAATTCAATCCAGGGGTGCTTTACCACGGAGCTAAGTCTCCAGCCCCACTTTTTATTTTTTATTTTGAGACAGGGCCTTGTTAAGGTGCTGAGGCTGGCCTTGAATTTGCGATCCTCTTGCCTCAGCTTCCCAAGTTGCTTGGATCACAGGTGTGTGCCACCATACCCAGCTATGGATGAACTCTTTTAATCCCCTTAACCAGCCTCTGAGGTGGGAACCACTATCACCTCTACTTTCCAGTTCGGGAGACTGAGGCCCAGAGATGGTGGATAACTTGCCCATTATTACCCAGCCCAGAGTTGGTGTGGGTAGGATTTAAACTCTGGCCAACCACCAAACTCTAGCCATTTGTTAGAGGGGGAGGAGGGAGTTTCTGCCTCTGAGGCATGGCCGGGAACCGAGAGCCCCTGGAAGGTGAAGGTCATGCCCTCTGTGTGCCTTAGAACTATAAATCTGCTGATGAAAAATTCTCAGGAAACATCCGGGGCCTGGGCCAGGAGTCAAAGCCCTATTATCTCATTTACTCCTTCCCCGATGCTGTCAGATGAGGATTACTAGCCTCAAAAAACAAACCAGGGAAGCGGTGGCCTCCCCTGAGACCTGGCTGGACCAGTCTCCCGCCACCCTGGGCTGCGCAGGAAGCTGAAATTTACCCATCAACACATTAGGAGATGCATCAAGTTGCCCTAGAAACTAGATTCTAGTTAAGTGCCTGAAAAGTAATTATAAACTCCAGAATATCTTTCAGCCGAGCAGGTGGCTGGAAAATTAGAAATCTATTTCTGAGACACCTTCTGCTTTCCAGAAAGGCCGAGGTGGCGTCGCAGGCACGGCGAGCTCGGTGGCCTCCGCGGAGCGTGTGCGCATGTCCGTGCGCTCGCGTGCCTCTGGGTGCTGACCGGGTGCGGCGGCAGCCAGGGGCCACAGGGAGGGGACACGCCAGTCTGGGGGTGTAGCTGTCGCGTCTGCCCTTCCCTGGCACTCCGTGCAGCGCGGAGGCGGCAAGTCGCCTCCTCTCCAGTGTCACCCCCCCCCCCCCCCCAGAGTCGGGTTGCTAGGACACGGGAGCCAAGGAGATGCCAGTTGATTTACCAAACAATTTTTCTTCCAATTAGGAATAATTAGACAAAGGGAGAAAGTGTGCACTTCCATGGTGGCAGAGACGGGCTGGGAGCTCGGAGACCCCGTGCCGTCGTTGGAGCTTGTCGGCTGGGACTCCGGGGATGTGGGTCCCCCTGGAAGGAGCCCCATTCTGGCACCATGGCACCCAGCTGGGGGAGGGAGGAGGAAGAGAGCTCACATTTGTCAAGTGTCTGCCACATGTCAGGCATCCTGTCTGCTGCTTTGTAGGCACAGTCCTCTTTGGTGCTGCCATAAGCTAGGAAGAGAGACCAGCAGTCCTAGGCCCAAGCTAGGAAGAGAGACCAGCACCCCTGGGCCCCCCTGGGCCCCCCTGGGCTTCCCTCCGTGCCCAAACACCTTCCATCTGCCTGGAGTGCTCTCGCTCCTCCCCAGGGTGTGGCTGGCTCCTTCTCAGGGGTCAGGTGACTACTCCAGATTCGTCCAAAATATGTCCCCTTCAAAATAGGTGTGCACCCCTGCTCTCCCCCTCAGCCCTTGTGCTTTCTCCCAAGGGGCTCCTTATGGCTCATCTCACTTTGCTTATTTCCGTGTTTTCTCCTCTGTCTTCCTTGCTAGAATGTCAGATTCTTGGGGACTGGGGACAGTGTGTGTCTCACTGGTGGCACTCTTCCTAGGACATGAAGTCTCTCAGTGCATATTGGTCGAGTGAATGAATGAATGGGCCCTCTGTTTCATCAAGAGGAAGCTGAAGCCCAGGGAGGCTCAGGTTCTTCCCTGAGGTCTGTGGCTGAGCGATAGGGCCAGACCTTGGCTCCCAGTTGATGTCACTCCCAGGCTGGCTTTCTTCCCCCAAGACATCGTGCTGTCTCTGGCCAGTGGCAGCCTTGGGCTCAGAGAGGCGTGCATGATAGGGAAGGCCACGGGGTTTTCTGCTATCCTCAGGTATCCGAGGGATGGCAATGTAGGCTAGCAGAGCCTGGAGTACCCCCCGTCTGGGCTTACATTCCAGGTGGGCCAATTACTAACTAGCTTTGTGCCTCTGGCTGGGCCTCATTGTTCTCATCTGTAATTTGGGGATGACAGGAGTGCGTATTTCATAAGGTTTTTGTGAGGATATAAGGAGCTGATACACACGGACTGTTTAAAATGGTGGCCTGCATGTGGGCACCACATTCAATATAAATTATAGAGGAAGCGGGTGTGACAAACTGCTTTGATCCTTCCCACTTGCGCCTGTGACACATCAGAGGCCAGAGTCTGCAGCCCTTTGAGTGCCTGGTATAAATTATTCATCCCGGCATCTGAGGAATCAAACTCTTGGCAGCTCCACTGTTTGGAAGCTCTAGGAGCTTAGCAGATATGAAAAAGCCTAATTCAGTGCCTGGCCCTTAGTAGGTGTTCAGTGAAATGAGAGCCACTCCTGGGACAGCCAGACTGAATATGGAATTGACTATTGAAACTCTCCACGTGGGGGTGCCATAAGCTCCTCCAATGCAGCAATAAAAATAGCTATGGAGTGGTATTATGTGCCAGGCACTAAATTATTTATAGATCAATATCGTTCTGCCTTTAGCTATAAGCTCCACGGAGGTAGAGTCGTTTGTTGTCTTTTTCAAGCATATAGTTGGCATTCAATGTACATTTGTTGAATGAATTAATGACCTTATTTAATCTTCCCCACTAACTTTATAAGATAAATATTATTATCCTCATTTTATGAAAACTAAAGGTGAGAAAGGACAAGTTTCTTGCTCAAGGTCACGAGTTAGCAACAGCAGAGTCGATGCCAAGGCCCCTGTTTTTAACAACTTCTTTCCTTTGGTTCCCAAACTCTGCTAGTCTAGAATGGGCCCACCATCTTCTCTTCCCCCTCTCCCTTTCATTACTGTTCCCCCCAAATTGAAAAACTGAGCAACGGAAACCAGACCTTGGGCCTTCTCTTGGCTCCCATGTCAATCAACGGTCTCATCGCAATAACCTGCCCCTTCACTTCCCTCTCTCCACACAGTGTCAAGAGCTGTATTTTAAAAGCTGCTATCAGATTATGTCCCTTCCTTGCTCCAGTGGCTTCCCATTACCTCGGAGTAATACCTAAACCCATTAGCATGGCCTACAGGCCCTGCGTGATCCGGAGGCTGCCCTCCTCCCTGGCCCCATCTTCGCTGTCTCCTCTTCGCTCATTTCTCTTAGGCAGCCTCACTTCTCTCCTCAAGCCCATCAATGTCATTTCCACTTCAGGGCTTTTGCAACTGCAATGCCTCTGGGTATATATGATGGAAGAAAGATGACCACTGATTATTTGTCCCTCTCCCCACACAGAGAGAGTGTCTACTCATCCACTCCCTTCAATCTGAGCTTTGATTGTACTATGGACCAATCAAATGTGGTAGAAATGATACCGTGGATTGCCAGTTCTGCCTCCTTCCTGTTGGAACTCAGTTACCATACTCTGAGGAAGCTCAAGCAGCCTCATGGAGGTCCATGTGGAGGTGAGTTGACCTTCCTAATTGACAGCCCCAGATGAGTTTCCAGCTGGCATTGAGACCAACTAGTGGACCATGTGAGTGGGTACCATCCTACCCTAGTTTAGCTATCCCAGCTGATGCTGCATGATGCACAGGTGAAGGGTTCTCACTGAACTCTGCCCGAACTGTAACCTTGGGAGCAAATAATGGCTGTTGTAAGCTGTTGAATTTTGGGGTGGCTTGTTACGCAGCAACGTTTCAACCATACAGTCCAAGATACACTTCTCTCCAATCTTTGCCTGGCTAACTCTTCATTTCTTGGCTACCTCCTCAGGAAGATTTTTTCCCCCATCTAATCACAGGGGCTCCCTTCCTACTGCTATAGCTTTCCCCCATGTCACCTCTCTTATTCTTTTCATGTGCTTTTAGCTATTTGAAATTGTCCCATCTGTTTAACTCATTTATTTACCGTCTCCTTCCACCAGAATGAGAGCTCCGGGGAGCGGGCTTTGCTGTTTCTCTGGGCCCTGAGCAGTACCTGTGCTCAGTAGGCCTCCAGGAAGTATCTGCTGTTGAATCGATCACCCTCATTGCCTATTATGGACCCTTCATTAGTTTCTCATTGGTGTTGCAACCAATTACCACAAATGTGGTTCAATGAAATAACAAATGTGTTGTCTTACCGTTCTGTATGACAGGCGTCTGAAATGAGTCAGCAGGCTGTGTTCCTTCCTGAGGCTCCAGGAAAGAATCTGTTTCCTTACCTTTTCTAGCTTCTAGAATTTTCCCACATTCCTTGGATTGTGGTCCAGCATCACTTGGGCCTCTATTTCTGTACTCTACTCTGGGCATTCTGCCTTCCTCTTATCAGGATGGTTATGATGACATTGGAGCCCCCAGGTGATCCAGGATAACCTTTGCATCTCGAGATCCTTCACTTAATCACATCTGCAGATCTCTTTTGCATTAGAAGTAAACATTCATAAATTCTGGGATTAAACTGTGGATATCTTTGTTGGGGGGTCTGTTACTCTACCTGTTGTAGACTGTAGTCCATCTGTCTGTCTGTCTGTCTGTCTGTCTTTTCTCTTTTTCCTTCCACCCCACACGCTTGCATCCTTGGCTCCCAGGTCTCAAAACCTCCTGGGTCTGCCTCACTGGACCATGGGTTCTCTTCCCTCCTGGCTCTTCACCCTGAAATCGGGGAGGGATGGGGGACTCTAAGAATTAAAAAAAAAAATCATATTCTGATGTTCTGGCACACTGCATTGTCGTTAAGTGCTGAAAGGCGGGCAGTTTTTGTTAGCTGATCAGTGTTATTTCAGTATTTAAAACGACTCTGAATCAGGGATGTCTGCAGTCCACCCAGGAGTTACACGCTGCATTAAGATTTCCAATTGAACAAAGGTGCACTCAATTGGAAAGAGTTCTGAGCGCCTCCTGGTCCTGAGCGAGACCCTCCGAGGCCTGTCGTGCGGTTTTAATTCCCACACCCTGAATCATAATGAGGACCAGTGGCTGAGCGTTTCCCCCATTTGGGTCACTTTATATTTCCTTGAGAGTCCTTTTGTGTCTTTGATGGAATCTGCTTCAAATTGGAAGGGGGGAGTGGGTGGAAATGGGGAGGACTTTAAAGAAAATAGGAAGAAGTTTTGGTAGGTGGACTTAGAAGAGGGGAGGGAGGTTTGGGGGAGATTCCCAGACCCAGTTCTCAGCCCTTCTCCAATTTCTTCACCAATTTATTACACAAACGAACATGTGCCAGGTACCGTCCTGAGCACTCCATAACTACAAGCACATTTACGCCTCAGAACAACCCATTGAAGTAGGTGCTGTCATTATCCCTGCTTCACACACGTGAGCACAGAGAGGATAAGCAACTCATTCAAGGTCACACAGCTAGTGAGAAGCAGAGCTGGGATTGGACCCAGATCCCATGAATTTTCCACTGCGCAATGCTGCATTTTCCTTGATGGCTAGATTCCCTCTGCTCCCTGCTCCTCTTTCCTCCACAGCCAGTTGCCTCCTTTTGGGGTCTGCTCCTTCCTTTCTGATAATATATTTGGGTCAGGACCTTCTTCCCTCTCATCCTACCTGCAGGTACTCTAGCCAGAATGAAGTGGCACCCCCTTTCTCCACAGAAAAGACTGACCTGGGTTTCTCCAGTAATCTTCACCATGGCTGACTTTAGGACTGTCAGCAAAACAGTCTCTGCAAAGGAGTTCAATGTTCAATGTAGATAAACTTCCTATTTTCGTGTCGCCCTGTTTTACTTGGCCACTGGCTGGGAAGACACCAGCTCTCCAGGTGATGAACACCCCCTTACTGGTTTTTCATAAACATGTATCCAGTATAGTAGTTTGTAGAAATGTGCAAACAAGGCCTCTGGCCTTGAGATGGGCTTCACAGAGATGTCTACATTTATAAGATAAGTTACAAATGGGCTCCATGGTAACAGCTGGCAGGGGGAGGAAGAAAGGGGAGAAGAAGCTCTCCCCTTCTCAGGTGTTGTCCTTGAAGGGTTAACTTGCCCAAAACAGTGAAAGAAAAAGCTGCTTTTATGTGAACTTCTGCAGACTGTGAACTTCTGAGCCCCTCCCCTTACATGCTGGGTATAAAACTCTGAAACTACCTGAATTCGGGGTTCAGGGGATTGATTGATTATAGCAAAAGCTGTGCCCTCTGAACCTGGCTGCAGCCAAATAAAACTGTTTCCTGCTATCTTTGGTGCCTTGCCTCGTCTGTCCCTGCTACAAGAAGAATGGAGGAAGCTCACCATACATGCTGGCCATGTGCGGGTTCTGTGCTGATCATAGCTTGCTTTTAACAAAATATTAGCATTTTAATATCAACGAAATTAATTACCAAAATGCAACCATTAATTATTTTACTTAAGAACTGCAGTCACTGGATCAGAAACAGAGCCCAGCTAGTGATTAGGCTATGTGGACAGTGACCCGGGGCTCCCATCTATGAGGACTTTCAGACACCTTTGGAATAAATTTAGAACAAACCGAGGTTTCCATACACGACTGTGTATAGCATGTAGAATGTCAATGAGTCTCACTTCTGCTAGGGACGTGACATCCTCAGAGGGAACACTGCACAACATCTTGGACATATATTATTTTACATATTATATTTTACTCTGAAAAGCAGGTCTGTGAGGTATTCATTGTCACGCACATTTTACAGATGAGGAAATTGAGACCTGAGGACACTGGGCAGTCTCTTCAAAGTCACATCTAGTAGGAGGCGGAACGGGTGTGAGGACCTGAGATTACCTGTGTCCAGGATTTGCACTCTCAATGGAGCTGCTTTGTTGCCTCCAAAGAGATGGATGGAGCTGGGTGCAGTGATGCAAAGCTGTAATCCCAGGGGCTTGGGAGGCTGAGGCAGGAGGATGGCAAGTTTGAGGACAGCCTCAGCAACTAAGCAGGACCCAGTCTCAAAATAAAAAAAAATAAATAAAAGAGGGGGCTGGGGAATGTGGCTTAGTGGTTAAACACCCCTGAGTTCAATCCCCAGCACTGAGAGAGAGAGGGGTGGGGGGTGGAGAACTGGATGGAGGTCTGGGGACACAATGAGGATAAGGCTCCTGATATTTCTTCCATTCCCCTTTCCATCTCCTGGTGGAAGTGGGGTAAAACGCTCTGCAGTAAACTGAGGTCTGTGGCCAATAAGGGCCAATAAAGGCCTGTCTGTCACAGAGGCACAAGCATCATGATGGGAGAAAGAGGAAGGCAGAGATGACAAGGAGCCTTCAAGAAAGAGGTGGCATTTGAATGGGTCCTTAACATGCCGCATCTTCTCTCCTGATGGGCCTGCACACATGTGAGTTCATTCAGTAACTATTTCCTGAGCCCCTGCTGAGCCAGACACCATGCAGGGCACAGAGTACACAGAGCGAGTAGAAGAGACATTGTCTTGTCCTCCCCAGGCGACCATCCCAGAGAACCTTCTGGATGATGGAAATGTCCATGCTGATGAGTAGCCACTGTCCACCTGCAGCTCTTGAGCACTTGGGGTATGGTTAATGCAACCATCAGCTGAATTCCTAATTTTATTTAATTCAAATAGTTGCATGTGGCTAGTGGCCACTCTGGGACACTGCAGGTTTAGAGGGAGATAAGGAACATCGAGAAATGCTTCTGGTGATACGTGCGACCCAGGAAACAGGGGGCCGTGGAGGAGAGGAATGGGGAGTGTCCTCTTTAGGTTGGATGATCAGGGAAGACCTCTCCAAGGAGGTGACATTTCAACAGAGACCTGGAGGATGAGTGTGGCCATAGCAAGGGTCAGGGGAAGGGCACCAGGCAGGGGTGACAGTGAATGGTGGAGAGGCCCTGGTGTGGGGGAGGGATGAGTGTGCCTGAGGCGGTGAGAGGGTCCATGTCCTGAGAGAGCTTGGAGTGAGGGGAGAGAGAGGAACAGGGTCTGAGTGTGGAGACTCGTGGGCTTGGTTGGATAAGGAGTCTACATGTAAAGTGCAGTGGAAGACATGGAGGGTTCTTTAGCGCTGGCTAAACGTGGAGCACAGATTCTAGGTGACACAGTGGAAGTGGGGCATGAGGGGCAGTGAGAGCAACGTCCAGGTGGCAGATTATGGCATGCAGGAGGACGATGGCATGGAGAGGGGAGAAGTAACTAGTGTGGAGATGCAATGCACTTTGAAGGCCGTCATGGCGGGCTTTACAGACAGACTGGATGTGGGGGGGCAAGAGAGACGGTGGAGTCAAGGTGCATGACCTGAGCCAGTGGGCAATGGTGCACTGGTTCCAGAGAAGAGAACGTTAAAGGAAAACCAGTACAGGCTGTTGGATGGGCAACCAGATGGTTGCTCAAGTCGGGGGGTGGGAGCGGGGGATGCTGGATGTTTATTTGATGATGTTGTATCTCTGGGCCGTCTGTGAGCACACTCCGGGTGGGCCAGTGTGCACTGAATCTCTGCTTTGGGTAAAGTAAACTGCACACATCTGGCTTGGGAGTACGGTGTTTGCATATGAATGTCCATATTTTACATGAGTGTATGTGAATGTGTATGCACATCCACGTCGCTGTGGTTGGAATCAGCGTGTGTGAGTGTGTGCATCTGCGTGGGGTGAGGGTGTCTGTCTCTGATCAAGGGTGAGCCTAGGGCTGAGTTTATTTCTGTGCCATGTGTCTACAAGTGGAGATAATTGTGTGTGCATGTATGCGTGTGCAGGGGGAAAGCGTGTGTATATTTATAGGGTAACGTGTGTGAATCTGTGTGCATGTGTAGGTTTAGTAAGTGCACAGTTTTCTGCACAGAGTGGGACTGCATGTGGGTGCACATGTCATGTGGGTGCACATGTCATGTGTGTGCAAGGTCTGTGTTTGCACGTCTATTGGGGCATGTGTGCACGGACAGATCTCTGTGTGTCCATAGGTGGGAGGAGATCATGTGTGTTTGTGCATAGGTGTGGAGGGAGGGAGTTCCAGAGATGGGCATGTATGGGTGTGTGTGCCCATCTGTGTGCAGTGAACATGCCTGCCTGTGCCCTTTGGGGCTCCTGTGCCTGCAAGTCACAGAGGCAGCAGCTCGCAGAGCGTGTTATGACATGTTTATAGGTCTCTCAACCTTAATGCATTTTAAATTTCCAACCCAGGGCGATCCCAGTGGATTGCGCAGCCATTTGTTTCTTGCTCTGATTTAAAAAGAAAGTTTCCAGAGTGAGGTCCCTTCTGCCTCCAGCCTGGCAGTGCCACCTGGTCCTTCAGGATGCAGCTGGGAGGAGGACCCGGATGCGGGTCCCAGAGCAATGTGGGTGGGGGCACTGAGAGGGAGGTGGGAGGGGTCTTGGAGTGTGGAGGAGGAGGCTGCAGTCATAATGGGAACCAAGAGGTGAGGAGAGGTCTCTGGGGCAGGCCACAGACATGGAGGCCCAGGCTCCTTTGCATACCTTCTCGGTCTCCCGAGGATTTGCGCTTGGTCTCTGCTTCTCACAATACACACACATCCTGGGAAACCTGACCCTGGGTGCCCAAGGCAACTCCAGGTACCATGAATGTCTTTCTAAGCTTCTGAGCACCCCTGGGGGTTCCTCACTGAGCCTCTGGCCACCTCGGTGTCCACCACTTCCCTCCTGACCCACTTCAAGTTGCTGCCATGGTGTCTCCTCTCCCTGCTGAAGCCTGAAGTGTCCGCTGTGCTCTGAGACAGGAGGAGCAACAACCCTCGCTGGACAGCGTGTGTAGACTCAGCGGCTTGCATGGACCCCTAGAGGTGGGAGACAGACAAGGCTCCTCGAACTTTAGCTTGTGTATTTGGAGCCCCTTGTACCAGGTCTCAAGCATGAGGCTGCTGGGGTTGCGCTGGGACACCTGGGGATCTCCTCTACCTGATCTTGGACCGTGCTTGGACCTCCGTTCTCCCTTCCTAGGGACCATCTCCCAGGGCCTCCTTTCATTCTCTCTATAGACATGCTGGAGTCCAGGGACACACATGCACTGGGCTCGGCTGGGACCTCTGCGTCCATCCGTGCTGCCTCCCTGGGGCTTTCGTGCTCTGGCCCTTGGAGTTTTGACCAGGCTAGAAACAGCTATTGACCATAATAGCTGTTTCTAGCCTGGGTGCGGCCTGGGCCAGGAGCTGAGGTTTGGGTCTACATGCTCTGGGGGTTGGGGTGGGTCTCTTTTTTGACTCTTGGGAGCTGTAGGCTTGAAGGACCCCATGCTCAGCTAAATCAGCAATCTGGGTCTCCTTCTCATCCCATTTCATCATGGGGCTTCCAAGATCAGACCTTGTCACTGCCCTCAGACTCATCCCAAGGGGATCTCCACTATCCACCCAGCAAGCGAAAGGGCTGGAAAATCCCCAGTGAGGATCTGTGGGTGCTCCTTCTGGAAGCTCCAGCCACCTTAAGGCCAACTTGGTGACTTATTTTTCTCTTTTAAGAGAAGAGCTTCATCATTTTGGTAAAAATACTGTGTCTAATCATGGTGGAGTGGCAGGATGGCTTAACGGCAGTTGGGCTCCAGAGCCAACTGCCTGGGTTTGGCTTCTGTCATTGCTCTTTGCTGGCTGTGTGACCGTGGGGAGCCGTCTGTCTTAGTAGTCCCACCTACAATGGTGGTAATGAGAGTATCCACTTCACATGGTCTTCATGAGAATAGGGAATCAATGCATGTAGGGGATTTGCAACTACCCTCAGCAGTGTAGCCAGGGTGTAGGCATCATCATCATTATTGTTGTTAAACACTTTCAAACAATACAGAAATAAGCAAAATTCATACCAACATCTACCACGTAGGGAACCTTCTTTCAGATATCTCTTTTTGGGCGGGAAGTACACATTGTTTTATATAAATGTGATTTATAGTATGCATTGTTCAGATACTTTTTTTTTTTTACTTAACCATATGTGTTGGAAATTTTCCACCATCAGTCTATATAGATCTACTTCCTTCTTTGAAAATTAGTATTAATGAGCTACATTTATTGGCCTAATCTATCACTATCTTGTGGGCATAAAGACAGTTTTCAATTTTTCACTATGATAAACAACATTATGGGCATATGTTGTGCATATATTGTCTTGCATTTGGAATATCTCCTTGGGCTAAATTCGAGAAGTGGGAATGCTGGGGCCAAAGAGTCTGCACATTTTACACTTTGATACACATAGCCAAGCTGCCCTTTGGAAAGGTTGTACCAATTTACACTCTCTGTCCTCTATCAATGACGTCTTCATGTGAACCTTTTTCATTTTGCTTCTGGGTCTCTCCTCTGTGCCCTGAGATGAGGCCACCTGAATGCAGAAGGAAGCTGGGTGAACACATATTTTCTTTATCAATCCATGAGATCATGAGCTGCCAGGGAAAGTGTTGCCACCGAGGGCACTTCCTGAGTGTGGCCTCAGAGGTACATGGTGCAGCTGCAGGGGATTTTTTTCTGAAGCCGGAAGGGCGAACCATGAAGCATGAGGAAGCCTGTTGAAAAGTGACTTTGATGAATGTTAAGCATTGTTCTCTCCAGGCTGCAGATTGAAGCAGCCAGGTTGATTTTACTGGATTTTGTGTGCAAGTAGAAGCTACGAGTGACAGATTGCCCTTTTCAAAGATGGCGGCAACATCCCCTTCAGAGATGGTCCCATCTCCATGCATGTGTGCAATGCGATCTCTCTGGGCCCTGTCAGGAGGTGGAGTCTGATCCCCTTCCTCTTGAATTGGGGATAGCTTCTTGGACCAATAGACTCTGATGGCAGTGATGCCCTTCCCTAATTCTTGATCACACCTTAGACAGCAAAACAAAATTGTGTGTAATTTGTTGCACCACCAGAATAACTGGAATATTTAGCTACTGCTTACTGGGGAAGGCAGTCCAGTGGCTGCAGCCGTTGTCATACTTAGGGTACCTGAGAATCCACTGGTGCTCTCCTTAATGATGCAGATTCCCAGGCCCCACCTCCAGAAGATCTGTTTCCTACTATAGGGCTGGGGAATCTGCATCTTAAAATGAAAACTTCAGGAAATTCTGACCATAGTTGCTATTGAATCCGAACGTTTGGTGAGTCATTTAAGAGAAGTCAGAAAGACCTAGATTTGAATTTTCATCCAGCGACTACCCATTCTCTGCCTTTGATTCCTTATCTGTGAAGTGCAGGCAACCACAGTTCCTACTTCATGGTGGCACTGAGGGGGTTAAGTGAGATAATGCCTGTAGTGCTTGGCAAAATCCTGACAAAGAGTATGGAAGAGGGCTAAGGTTGTGGCTCAGTGGTAGAATGCTCGCCTAGCATGTGCGAGGCCCTGGGTTCGATCCTCAGCACCACATAAAAATAAATAAAGATATTGAGTCCAACTACAACTAAAAAATAAATATTAAAAAAAAAAAAGAGTATGGAAGAATCGGTGACTTCCATCCTAGCTAGCATCATGGAGCTATGTTGTGTTTCCCTATCTTTAACCAGGAACAGGGTCCATAGTTTTAATCAGATTCTCCAAGGGTCCTTTACCTTGAGATGTTCGAGCATGCTCGAGAGAACATGTTTGCTGTTCCATCCGATTCCAGGCCCAGGGTCCCTTTTCCTCTTAGCAGGAGCCTCCTGACCACACCCAAATGGGTCACCCTCATTCCATAGCATGGACGGAAGACCCGAAGGCCTCCCAGGTTCACTCTCGGGGACTCAGTGAAAGCGTGAGATGGTTAGCATAGTGTGGACGGTGATCTGGAGGAGGAAGAGCTGGAGTTCACAGGGGCCATGACCCGATGTCAAGAAAGAGAAGCAGTCTGGGATCTCTCGCGAACTATTTAGAATGCCAGGCTAGGGAGTTAGGAGCCAATGAGCATCTCCGAGCAGGAAAGTGGCAGGTCCCCACTGTGCTTCAGCAAGGTGCCTCTGTGCTGGTGCTCAGGGGAGAACCTGGCTTGGCGGTCAAGGCCAGGGGAGAGCTCTGGATGCTGGCTCTTGCTCCCTGGGAGTTCTTGAGGAGCTGGTCACAGCTCACTGCTTCCTGCACGGTTGGGGGAAGAGCAAAGGGGTCCATTCTTTAGGCTGGGCTGCTAAGGCCTGGCTGGTGGTGTAGCAGAGAGAAAATCAAACTCTTGGTGTGTCCTTGCATGTGTCCTCTTGTCCTTGACCAAGAGGCACTCCTCTCTTGGTCTCAGTTTTCTCCTTAGCATTGTGTGAGGTCAGAAGATGGCTTGGCCTCCTCTGCTGTCATAGCACAGGGGTGACAAGAAAGTGTTAATTTGGGGGCCCTGTTTGTGCTGGGTGCGGCCTGTCTTCTCACACCCAGGTGGACGGCAATCTTGTGTTCGTACGGCATCCCCGCTCAGGTTAACATGGTCATGGTTTTGCCATATCTGAACACCAACTTGATTACTAACTTCATTCCGTTAACATTTCTTAAAAATTAATTAATTTTGATATTAGGCTGATGACTTACACGATTGTGGATCCCGACCGTGATGAACCAGACAGGCCGGGAAGTCTGGTTTTTATTCTTATTCCCTTCTTCTTGTTTTGCTTTTCCTCCAAAAGGTAATGGGTTTTATTTACGTTTGTTTTTTCTTCCCGTTGTTTCTTTTGAAAGTTACATAATACACTGTTATCTTTCTAAACTGTCTTTAGATCAATAAAGGTGCCAAAACATGATTTACTTTTTCTTACTCAATTTTCCTCGTGAAAATAATCTCTTCATTGTGGTATAAAGTATTTGCTGGGAAGTGCACACATCTTCAGTGCGCAGCTCTGTGAATTGAAAATTTGGAAACTCTTAGGAGTGAATGGGTCCATCTAATCATCTCTCAGACTAAGCACGAGAACACTGTCAGGTTTCCCCAAGTGCCCCTCGGGCTCACCTGCTTATTAGATGTTTGAGCATCTTGTTTTGTGAAGTGCCTTTTTAAGTCTTTGGCTCATTTTTCAATTCCATTGTCTGTCTTTTGACAATTGGTTTGTATGGCCTCTTTATATATTTTGGTTGTGAGTCTATTGCTGATTATAAAACTTGTCACCATCTATTCTGCGGTTAATTTACTCTCTCAGTGGTCTCCTTTGATACACAGAGATTCTTAATTTTAAAGTAGTGTAGTTAATCAGTCTTTCCCTATGTGATGAGTGAGTTTTTATTTCATTGAAGAAATCTTTGCACCTCAAATTCTTGAAGAGATTCCCCTCTGCTTATTGTTAGGAGCTTTGTTGTTTTATCTTTTAACACACTTAGGATATTTGGAATTTGTTTTTTTTTTTTTTGGTACCAGAGACTGAACTCAGGGGCACTCGACCACTGAGTCACATCCCCAACCCTGACAAATTTGCTGGAGGAGTAGGTTTTGAAAGAAAGGGAGTCCCTCCCAGTGTGATCCTAGAAACCACATCAGAGAGCAGACAGCAATAGCGATGAGTGTCCTTTTCTTGCTTAGTGCCTCAATTTTGCTGAGGCTGGCTTGGAACTTGCGATCCTCCTGCCTCAGCCTCCTGGGCCTCTGGGATTGCAGGTGTGCGCCACCGTGCCTGGAATTGATTTTTATACATGGTGAGGTAGGGGGGTCTAAATCAGATTATTTCCCCATATGAGTATTGCTCAGGCCTAGCACTGTTTATTGAAAAGACAATGTTTCCCAATGTACTTTGGTGTTTCTCTCTCTTTTTTTTTTTTTTTAAATGAAGTATCAATTGAATCGTGAGTTTAATGTGCTAATTTATTTTTGTACAATATATTAAAACAGATTTGTGCTTGTGAAAATAAAAAAAAAAATACTTAATCTGCATTACATCACCTAAAATCATCTTACAGACCACATTTGAGGAAATCCTTGGCGAGATGCAGAGGTCACAGCAGTGGATAGGGGAAGATTTTCTGTAGGTATAAATGAAAAAAAAAATCCTTAGGAATTTATTATGTAAGAAGTTAATTTTTGTTTTGAGAAACAACAGAGAATGCAGATAAATATAAAAAGCCACTTCTAACCCTCTTACCCAGAGGTAAATACTATCACCAGGGTGGTATATTTCTTTCCAGCTGTTTTTTCTCATATACAAAAACATGCATTATTTTTAAAGGGGTTAATAAAATACATTTCTTTGCTGCATCCTTGATTTTTACTTAATATTTTCTTAACCACTCTTCATGTCAATAAGTCACATTTTTACATAATAATTCTAATGGATGCCTAAGCATGGTGTGCTGACCAGCCTGCCCATCCTCCACCCTCCTAAATACAAATTCTTAACCCTGTCTGCAAGCCCCTGCCTTCCACAACACCCCTCTTTTTAATGTTACCCACCACCAAGCTTCAGAAATAAAACCAAATGCCTGTGGTTCCCTTTCCTAGTTCCATTTCCTTTTCTGTCCCCTGACTCACCATTATTCTAGAGTTAGTGCTTCTAACTAATTTAATTTGCCATGCATGGTGTACACTTCTTTGATATTCAAGTGGACCCGTTAACAACACGCAGTATTGCTTTGTAGGCTTTAAAACTTAACATATATAAATGATATGCTGCTGTACACATCTTTTTGTAGATTGCTTTCTTCACTCAAAATTATGCTTCTAAGTTTTATCTGTTTTGCTATAGGTAACTTCCACTTCTTCATTTTTAACCACAGTATAGCATTCCATTATATTCACAGTGGACTTACCCATTTCCTAGTCAGAGGCAAAGAAAGGAAGGATGCTCTTTTTCTTGTGTAAATTTTAAGTGAATTCTTTAGCATTCATGCCCAGGATAAGAACTGCAGCACAAGCAATTTAATTTTGCTAGAGTTATTCCCTGTCAAATTATTCTCTAAAATTACTATAAATTTGCAGTCCTGTCAACAATGCATAAAAGTACCTATCTGAACCAACCTTGGTATGGTTACCTTTATATATATATACTCTCATGGGTGTGAAATGGCATGTACATTAACCAGAACTCAGTTAGGAAACCAGACATGACACAAGGTATTTTGGACAGGCAGAATTTAGTGCAGGGAATTGGGTGTGTAGGTTTCTGATAGAACCAGAAAGGAAGGCGAGGTAACTCAGGGATAGTAACTATAGAAAGCCAGTCCTGTCCTTAGGGCTAGAGGAACAAAAGCAAAGGTAAATGGGCATTGGGACAGAGGAGTGCAGAGCCTGGTTCCTGTAGAGCTGGGGACCTTGGAAGGGGGCCAGCCAGCTGCTGTTAGTTTTTGGGGGAGTGCGAGTAGGATGAGGCTGCGAGGGGTGCAGAAGGAAATTGGAGGCTGGAGCCAACTGCTGCGCCTGGGATGATGTTGGCAGGAAAGGAAGAAATAGGAACTGAACCCCTTCTCTGCTCGCCTTCCAGTCTTCCTCAAGTGCCTCCTACGGTTGGAACCTCACAGGAAACCAGCTGGTCCCAAGTCTGGGAAGCGTCATGTGTGGAGTCCTGGCCCCAGCAACGGCAGAACGGGGAAGGGTGGATTCCAGCTGGGAGACATGGGGAAATAACCTGGATAGCCACATATATAGTCTAGGTTCTTTTTTTATGGGTAGCTATTTTAAATGGTGCTCTACCAACATCCTTGCACACACATTTTCTTTAGAATAAGTTTCTGGAAGCAGAATTATAGAGTCAGAGAAAATGTGTATATTTAAGGCTTTTGGTCCAGGCTGAGAAATTTGCTGGAGGAGTAATTTTTGAAAGAAAGGGAGTCCCTCCCAGTGTGATCCTGGAAACCACATCAGAGAGCAGACAGCAATAGGGAAGGAAGGGTGTCCTTTTGCACTGAAGTGCACTTACCTGGGGACGACTTCCTGCACATGGAATGAGGAACAGAAGTTGTAATTCTGACCATCCTGTGTCCGATGACCTTAAGCTTCTGCATCATTTATATGAAGGATATTAGCCTCTGAATTCTATATAAGAGATTTATGTATCTATTGCCTGTTGACCACAGAAAAGCCACGGTGAGTTATAAAGGGTCCCCACACAAGTAGAGCAGGTGAAGATACAACTCTACAGTATCATGCATGTAATCTACCTCCCAGTGATGGACTCTTACTCAGTATTAAGTTAACCACGCATGCATCGGCTACCTTGGGCGTACAAGGACCAAGAGTGTGCATGGGTCTGGGGGGAAGGTAAGGAAGGATGAGGGTCTAAGTTTAGGAGGGTGGAGGAAGTGGGGCCCAGTTGGGGCACACTGGGAACTCTGGAGGTTGGGTGGTACTGTATGTGTGGGAAGGAGGAAGTGTGGAGAGGAAGGCCTGGGTACCCATAGACACTGTTGCAGAAAAATCTCACGTACATCACAGTACAGGTAAGAACTCCTCTACCTGATCCAGATTCTTTGGCCTGTGTCTCGGCTCAGCTCGGTTGAGAGCATGTATCCTTAATCAAATGATTGCAATCACCGAGACTCCCCACCAGCAGGTAATCAAGAGGCCAGAGCCCCTGTCCAGTGTGCCAGGTGTGATCTCCAAGGGAGCTGCCTCTGCCACGCTTGCCTGGTAGCAGTGCCTTGTGGGAGGACATGGGCCTTGGGAGGGGGGGTGTGGTAGGAAATGAAGGGTTGAAGTCTGGGCCATGACCAAGGTTCCTACAGATTTCTCCAGTTTTGACACCTTCTGAAATACACATCCAGTCATTGAGAGAAATGACTCCAAGACTGTCCCCTGCCCCGAATTGCCTCCTGGATATCCCATAGCTGCCTTAGCCATCTTCCTGTACCAGGCTGTACTTCCCACGGGAGCAGGAGCCCTGTGGGTTTGACATTGAGTATTTCTCAATCTGGGTGAAGAAACAGAGTTCAAAACACAACATTTCCACTTGCAAGCGTTTCCATCTCTGGACACCACATCCCACAGCCTCCACCCCGCTGGGTGCCTCAAATCCACTCCTCCTCTTCACCACTACAGACCCCCCCAGTTTATGCCACTTTCCTCTCCTGGTGCCACCCCACTATTTCCTGTCTAAGACTCCCTACTGCCTTTGGTGTCAAATGCAGACTCCTCAGTTTGGCCTTCTTGAACTTCAGAACTGGCTTCCCCTGCCCTTCTGTCTGATCTTCTGTATCCTGATTCTCCTCTTCTCCTGTTCCTGCCAAGCTGGTCTCTTTCTTATTTCTCAAACCCATGCCTGGTTACCTGTCCTCACATCTGGGATAGCTCCCTGTGTGTAATCTCCAGTCTTCTTGGCCAATCTTGTGTTTGATCATATCTCTTTTCACTGCACTGAGAATTAGAGCAAAGCTACTCCCAAGACCCACTGTGTTGGTTGCTGAGATGAAACTCTGGCTTTGGTACATTCAGTGATGGTCAAGGTCATGCACTTGGCATAAATAACACGACCACTCCTTGGGTGTCCTCCATGTTCCAGGCCCTCTACTATGTACGCATCTTACAGGTTCCTTTTCCAATCCTCCTAATCAACATGTGAGGTATCATTCTGACGAGGGCAGTTGCAGTGTTGCTTTAAGTCAAAAGTCTGGCCAACTTCAAAATTCTGAGGGCTTCAGGATTTAGGGTGATTCCTGGCCAGGATCCAGGATGAGTCTACACTTGCGGGGTTCGGCCAGTCTCTCATTAGAGAATTTTGAAGTTGACCAGAGTTTTAACTTAGATCAACACTGAATCTGCTTAACCTACAGCCATGAACCATATTAAAAGACAACAGAAGAGTGAAGGAGACAGGAGATACTTCCTTCAGGGTAAAGGGGAGACATGAGGCAGATGGGGGAAGGATTTGGAGCCCTCAGATTTGGCTAGTTCTCAACTTACCTTGTGGGAAGTCTTTAGACAGGAGAGTCATCTCTTTTTTTATGTAGAGATAATTTCTCCTTCTCACCACCCGCTTCACTATTTCAGATATATTCCTAATAAAGAGCTGGATGGCCAGAGCCACCTCTGGGGGTCTTCATGGAGCTGGGTGGCCAAATCTGTATCAGTTTGGGAGGAGGCAGCATGGAATGGAGAAAGGGAATGGTTATGCTAGACTAGAAAAGGCACAATATAAAGGAAACCAACATGTATTGAGCTCCTACTGTGTACAAGGCACCACACCAGATGTTTCTGTGTAAGCCAACAATTTGATCTCCCCAACAGATTAGAAGATATGTTTCCTATTTCACAGATGAGAAAACTATTGTTCATAGAAGCTAATGCACACGTTCGTGGTCAGGACCCAACCCAAAGTCTCCAAGACCCTTGCTGCCTTCTGGGTCCTGGTAAGATGGACTCAATCCAGGTTTGGATGTCCTACATTTGAAGGGCCTATGGGATGGCTGGAGGGAATGCTCAAGTGCCAGGGTTCCGGTTTAGGATTGCTACACCGTAGGGTGTGGGGAGAGAAGGGTACACAATAGAGACTGCTCTCCTCTTCTTAAGTATTCAGATTTCCCAAGTTTTAGCTGGACACAGCTATCTGGAATAAAGACTGTTTCTCAACTTCCTGTGAGGCTAGGGGTGTCCATGTTGTGGTTTCTGAGGAGTGAGGGGTGGTGTGTTCTGCACACCTTTGCCATTCTCTGCTCCTTTCTCCTTCCTATAAACTGGAATAAGGATGTGAAGCTCAAGCAGCCATTTTGCACCATGAGGCAGTAGTACTCTGTCCCTGATCATGGTGGAACAAACTAACCTGCATCTCCAGAGTCCATACTTACAAGAGACACGGACTCCTTCCTGCCTTATCTAAGTAACTGGTATTTTCTTTCTTTTTCTGTATACCCGAACTTAATGAACACAAAGGTCAAGGGCATATTCTTTATCCAAGGCTGTAGTTTTCTGACTACAGTTCTGACCCATCATATTGGACTCTGGGTGTGACCTTGGGTTAAACCCAATTTAGCCACCTCTCCTTGGTTCTATTAGCAGTTGTGATCCCTGACTCTTTGATTCAAGCAGCCTTCCCTGGAGAGGCGCCCTTAGAGAGGACAGTCAGACCATCCAGGGGTTCAGGTGAGAGGCACAAGGACATGGTCGGATTTGGAATGGGCTAAGAGGGGTTGAGGGTCTCAGGAGGTTTAAGAAGACTGGTAGCAAAAGAAAGCTGAGAGGCTGCAGGCTTGACCACACGGTGAGCTAATACTCATAACCACGCCCAGGTCCTTGAGTAAGGACAGGGCAGACACACCGGACCAGCCCTTCTCGGCATCTCCACCTCGTTTCACAGAGATCCTGGTATTTCTACTTTATAGATCTAGAAACTGAGACAGAGATGAGATAATAGGCTCAAGGTCACAGAGCTGGTGAGGGACGGAGGCTGAACTTGAATCAGATCTGTCTGATCCTGTGCTGAGGCCATCCTGGAAAACCCAGCTCAAGCCCAGAGGATCTGGGGACTGCTCCTACTGGGGAAAAAGGAGAAATTTAGGTACAAACCTTTGAGGGACTGTGTGAGGGTGAAAATGGACTTCAAGTTTGACCTTGGTCAGAGAGATGGGGGGAGGCAGTTGGGGCCTCCCAGGGCATCTCCATCTCTTCAGGAGGGGAGACAGGGGTGGTAGGGACTGACTGATGCTTAGAAGGTGGTGGTTTATCTTCAGACAGAGTTGGCCTGTCTGTGGCACAGTTTTGAGGCCATGGGACCTTGTGATAGAAACCCAATTCCAGGCTCTGATAGTGCTAAACCAAGCAGAGCTGGTTATTAAATGTCCAAGGACGCAGCTTCTGATAGAGACGTGGGTGAGCTGCCCATCCCCAGGACAGCTTGCTAACAGGATCCTGTTGTGGCTGCAAATGAATTTCCCATGATCCCTGGCTCTTTGATTCCATCAGCCTTCCCTGGAGAGGAGCCCTTAGGGAGGACAGCCAGGTTACCAAATTTTCTGTGCAGGTGAGAGCTGGCTGACCACTGCCCGGTCTGCCTTTCAAATCTCCCCAAATTATTAAGTTAACTACTAGATGCTCAGAATATCTCAAGTTCAAAGGCTAGCAGGCTGGAACCAGGCATCTGAGGGACCTGTAGAAATCTTAGCAGAGGAATATTGAGATGTGGCAGGCTGGGCTTATCAGGAGACTGGATAGGGATCAGAAGGAACGAATACGTTTTTATTCTGTGAGCCACAGGGCTCAGGAGTCATTCCTCTCATGTCAGTCCTATTGATGGATCTAACTTTTGTGCAAGTTTCTTGGCTCTGAGGCTTGCCTGGGAGGGAGAGGAGTGCAGAGTTTTGGCCTGTGCTCCTTGGAGCCTTGAGTCAGTGGGGGCGGGTGACTGGGGGAGTGCATGGGGGCTGTAAAACCAGCAGGGCATGCTGCTCCCCACTCCTGCTTCCTCAGGGAGAGAAGCTCTCGTCTTAATTGTTACATAAATTGGGGCGTCCATCTATTTTAATCCATTTGTGCTACAATAGCAAAATAACACAGACTGGGAAATTTGTCAACAACAGAAAAAAAAAATATTGCTCACAGTTCTGGAGGCTGGGGAGTCCAGATCAAGGCTCAGGCAGGTTCCGTGTCTGGTGAGGGCTGGTTCTCTCTGCTTCCAAGATGGCACCTTGGTGTCCTCTAGCAGGTACAAGCACTGTGTTCGGACAAGGCAGAAGGGCATCAGGGCCAAAGAGGCAAAGAGCTCTCTCCCACCTCTTTTTATAAGGTTGTGAATCTTATTAATTACCTCTTCACTGTCCCACCCTCTTGTACTATCACACTGGTGATTAAATTTTAGCCCATGAATTTTGGGAGATGTTCAGGGCATATGTTATGTTTCAATGGGGAACAGAGTGAAAGAAAGAAAGAAAAGAAAAAAAAAAGAAGAAATCCTCCATGAGGTGGCAGGAGTTTGGCATAAGTAAAATGGGAATCTGGATCCCAGCTTTGACTCTGACTAGCTGTGCTTCCAAGGCACAGTCGTAAACTCTCACTTAGCCTCTTGGGACTTGTTGTCTGCGGCGCGGGATGATAAAGCCTTCTCAGTGGGATGCTTCAGAAGACAGAGCAAGGTAACAAAGTTTCTAGAGCAGGGTTTGGCATGAAGGTGTGTGTGTTGGAGGAGTCATTCATTTTCAGAGAGAGTAACTGCAACCCAGATCTTGAGAGCCCCTCGCGTGACAAGCACCACAGCATGTTCTCGCTCATCCCTCCCAACAACCCCTCGACAGGGCATGCTGCTGCTGCCCTGTCCCCTTTCCACTTTTCAGAGGAGGAAACAGGGTTCAGAGAGGTTAAGTGACTTGCCCAGGGCCTTGCAGCCAATTCATGGCAGAACTGGAAATCCAGCAGGCAGAAAGGCTCATGGGTCAGGGACTTAGTGTTTCTCATTCATTTCCTAGAAGTATTTATTGAGCTCCTAAGTATGGACCCAGTACATTCTAGAAGAGGGACTTGGAGGCTGTTGGAAATGTATCTGAGCATGATGTCCCATGTCTTCCCCAGTCTTTGCAGATCTTCTTCTGCTATCCTGCTTCACACACAGGACCTGGGGTCACCAGGTGGTCCTCTGGCTTCACCAGCCCTTGACCCTGCTCCTCCTCCTCCTGGGATCGCCCTGGTTTCCGCTCTTCACCTGGAAAGCTCCGATTCATTCATCAAGGCCTGACATCACCTTCTCAGGGAAGTCTTCCTTGCTTGCTTAACTTGTATATTTGCATTTTTAAATTTCTATTATATTTTTGAGTTTCTAAGTATTTGTATAACTTTTCAAAGTTCACACAGCTAGTCAATTCCTGAGTATTTGGACTCAGGTAGGAATTGAATTTGGACTTCCTGATAACAAAGCCAATGCACTTAACCACTGTATCATGTGACCACAAAGTCTGTGGCTCCTTTTTTGGGCTCCCATATCACTCCTGCTCTGCCACGGACCTCATCATACCTGATTGTAATGATTCATTTGTTGGTGCGATTTCTAGAAGTCAGTGTATGGATGAATCAACAGGTTAGATGCTCATGGGATAATAATCATGTTAATTAATATGCCTGTCACTGGGCTATCCTTTCTATATTTATTATTCATTATTGATGATGCAACTGAGATGTGATTGTGATTAATATTCCCATTTTGCATTTGGGTCAACTGAGGCTCAGAGACTTGAAGCAACTTGTCTAGTCCCGCAGCTTGACGAGGCAGTACTGGGACTCAAACCCAGCTCTGTCTGGCTCCAGAACCCCCTCTTTGAACTGCGATATCACAGAGCCTCACTGGAACACTCAAGATCCTTTGGTGGCGCTGGACCACAGAGACAAGTGTCATGGAGCTCCCGCCCTCAAGTAGCTCCCAGTCACGTGTAGAGACAGACATCCCAACACGAATAGATACTCATAACTTACAACGTAGCCAGGAGGAAGGGGTGAATAATCCATCAGAGAGTGGGGAAGGATTTCATTGTAGAGGCGATACATGAACAGGGTTTTGAAGGTTAAATAAGAGTCTTCCAGGAGACAAGGAGGTGGAAGGAGACCAGACATATGTAGTAGCTGAGAGAGAGAGAGAGAGAGGGAGAGGGAGAGAGAGAGACAGATACTGGGTGGCAGAGAAACTGAGTATTTGGAAATGTCACCCTGTCCATCCTCCTCCCAGCAGTCTCTCTGCTAGATAGGCGCACAATCGCAGCTGCAGACAGCTGGCCGCGACGCCCTGCTGGAGTTGCGCTTCTTCTCTCACACCTGTCTGTTAGAAAGGAGCAGGAGGGCTGTGAGACTCTGTAGGATTCTTCTCAGTGCTGGGCAGGAGGGGAAACGTGGGGGCGGTGGCCCTGGGCCCTGGAATCCAACACCTGCTCCCCATCCCCAAGGTGCACAGCCCGGCTCCCAGCTTCCCTGGCTCAGGAGGACTGGCCTGGCTCTCCAGTGCCCCCAGCTCGCCTGACTAAGACCCCTAGGGCTGCCGTGCGGGCAGGGCCCTGAGGGAAGCTTCTGCAGGTGAAAAGTGAGTCTTCTGGGTGTCTTCCTGGACACTGAGGGAATAATAGAGTCCAGGGTCTGATTGGCTCAGGGAGGAGTGCCCGGCTTATCTCAGTCCCTAGAGGCTGCTCACCTGACTCAGCCTGGCTCTGGGTGGGGAGCCATAGGGGATGGGGCGGGGAGGCTGGTATCACTTGTGCTTCTCTGTACACAGGCTCTGAGAGCTCGGGGCCCTGAGCACCTCACCCATGAGTCCAGAACCTTTTCTCACTGTGTATCTAGCCAAATGGCAGGTTCCTCATTTGACGGATTCTGTGCTGGGCTAAGGCCCTGACCTACAGGTTCTCCTTTGGGAGGGAGGCCTCTTCCCAATGGCTCTTCCTAGTCCAGGTTCCCTACTGCAGTCGGGGTACCTGCTTCACTGATGAAGGCCCCTCTCCCACTCCACTAAGAGGCTCCATGTTCTGACCCATCATATTGGACTCTGGGTGTGACCTTGGGTTAAACCCAATTTAGCCACCTCTCCTTGGTTCTATTAGCAGTTTGGAATCCAGACTGTGCCCTGCTTAGCCACCTGTGACGCAGGGTCCATCTCCCATCCCAGCCTCTTTCTTAGTCTCAGATATGTGTGTCTAAGTACAGGTGCTGGTCAGGGATCAAGCTGCAACAGCTGGCTGGACTTGTGTTGGGCGCACGCATGTTCATTAATGCTGTCTCACGCTGCTGTGCACCGTGTGCCCAGTCTGACTTGGGTGTGTATTTGTGAACATGCCTAGGTCTACCGTGAACATGCCTGTGTGCCTTGAGGGGGATCAGCTTGCATGTCTTCAAGAAAACAGGTGTGTGTTTATTTATCCATACACATGAACAAATTTCTCCAATGTGCACGCATGTATGTGTCCATATCTGTGTGTGTGTGTGTGTGTGTGAGAGAGAGAGAGACGGGCCTCCTACCCATTCTGAAAGGAAAAGAGGTGGGTGGAGCGTCCCTTCCTGTAGACCACGGGGGGACTGGGCTAGCTGAAGGAGTGGAGGTGAGGGACTCCGGAGCCTTCTGGAATTTCCCTGCCAGCACTCTAGGGCTTTCCCATCTGTTCCTACTCCTGTGGTCTCAGCTCTGAGTACTTCAGGACTACAAGCCTTTGGTCCAGAATCCAACCCTTCACTTGGAAGGTGTGTATCTGAAAAAGGGACCAAAGTCCCCCTACATTCACCATGGACAATGATGCCCGCCATTCTGGAGACACCCACTGTGGCCTGTGGGCGTCTTTCTCCATCACTGACATCTGGGCTGTTCCCCTTCGTAGAGCGGAGGGGCCCACAGAAGGGGCCCCTGACCTGACATTGTTGTTCCTGAGGCTTGGGTTTGCCTGATGCCTTCAGCCTTGGCTGAGGACCTGGGTCTGGTTGGAGGCACTTCGGGGACCCTGGGCTGTGTCCAGAGCTTCCCCTTCCCAACCAGCCTCTGGATGGGCAGGGGGAACACTTGCAGGGAAATTACCAATTTAAATAGGAAATGCAAGCAATTTGGATGGAACCCCAGGACGGCAGTTTGAGAGCTCATTCTCTGCCCCGTGGGGGTTTGATTACAACCAACTTGGCTGATAACATGCAGAGAGGGCCAGGGAAACGGTTTCCAAGGAAACTCGGATCTCTCTAAACCCCTTCTGGCTCAGGTGGGAGCCAGGGCTGGCTGGAAAACCAGAGGTTGTACTGGGTTCCAGTGGCCCCTCTGTCCTTCATGAGACCCACCCCCCCGCCCCCCGAACTCTGCTTGCTGCTGCTCCTACCCCTGTGCCTCCAGACTTGGCCACACTTCCATGGCTGCCATCTTTCTTTCTTCAGTCTTATTATTTATCTCAGCCTGAACAGACTTAAATACTTGGGAAAGTTAAACAAAAGTTGTTGTTGTTGTTTCTATTTTTCACTATTCATATAGTAACTACTCCATTCCAGAAAAGTGATAGGATTTATAACTATGATTTCCATTTTCACAGCAACCCTGTGGTAGAGAGGACACTAGGTGCTCATCAAATCCTCTTTTTCTCCTGGAACTACATTTCCCAGCATCCTATGCTATTGGGTTGCATCACATGAAGGTTCTGGCCAATGGAATGTGGGCAGGAGTAATAGATGCATGTCTCGCATGTCTGGCTTCTAAAGAATATCATGTGCAATCTTTTTTACACACCCACACTCACTCTTCCCTTGTGGGATGCTGAAATAGAAAATCTAATGATGGACTCAGCCACTGGACTGAATTTCTGTATAATCATAGGTAATAGTCCCCTGGCCTCTGCTCAGCTTCATTGGACTGAAATATTAAGTTTGTTTAGTCACTGAGATTTAGGGGGAGGTGTTTATTAGGAAGTTGCCTCGCCTAAAGCAGAGGTATTTGTATCATTGTTTTTGATACAATGACTCAGAGACACTAAAAAAAACCCTGCCAAGCTCACAGAGCACATGGGTGACAAATCTGGTTTTGAGCTCAGGTTACGTCTTTTCCACTCCACCAGGCTAACTAGATGGCTGCTCCTGTACAGATGTTGCGTTGGCCTTTGTCTGTCTCTTGAGGAGTCACAGAAGGAAAGACCTGGAGCAGAACTAAAAGATAGGGAAGCAGGGTGCTGCTGGGGGCAGGCGTGTGGAGTGGCGCTTCACAGCAGGGAAGGGAGGTGGAGCTTCAAGGAAGGGGTGGCCAACTGTGTCTAAGGAGACCTGGGCAGGCAGAGGAGGAAGAGGCTGGGAAGAGACCGTTAAATGTAATGACTTCAGTGACAGTTAGTCAGCTGAGTGATGGGGCAGAGGCCAGACTGCAGAGGTTTGGGGAACAAGTCAGGGATGGTGCTGGGGAAGGGAGGGAGAGCCTTATGTGGAAGCTAGTCTGAGAGAAAGCATCTTGAGCAGGGAGCCAGTGGTTGGGGGAAGATTAAAAATGAGAAGGGGAATCACGATCTGCACAATGCAGCCCCTGCATGGGAGGCTCTCGTTCTCTGCTTGGTTCTGATGGGCATTCGTGAAGTCAGGCTGACGGAGTGGCCAAGAAAGAGGGGGAGTTGGACTGAGTCAATGGGCCGTGCCACGTTCACCAGGCTGCAAGGTCGTCTCCTGTGTGGACAGAGTGGTCTCAGATGACAGGCTGTGATCGAAGAGCTTGGAATTCTTCGGGGCCTTCTAATGTTATCCATTTGACTGGGGTAAGGAAATTAATTCAGAGAGGCTTAGATGGTTCACCAGGGAGCAGAGGGGATTGTCACCTGTGGAACACTTCCCATGGCTTCCTAGAAACCAGCAGCTGGGCTCTCAAAG
Source organism: Marmota flaviventris (assembly GCF_047511675.1). Taxonomy (NCBI): domain Eukaryota; kingdom Metazoa; phylum Chordata; class Mammalia; order Rodentia; family Sciuridae; genus Marmota; species Marmota flaviventris. Next base: position 25,856,829 of record NC_092507.1, on the reverse strand, counting down.
TGTCCTTTAGCCAAAGCCCCTTGAGTTTTAGGAAAGTACATGAGTACTTGGCTTGGGACCACAGTTCCCAGGCTCCTTGCAGCTGGGTGTGACCATGTCTTCATTCTTATCAAAAGGAAGCTTGGGACTTCAGATCGCATCCGTACATGGAAGCTGTCCTCACTGAGTGTTATGGTTTGGATGTGAGATGTCCCTCAAAAGGTCACGTGTGAGATAATGCAAGAAGGTCTGGAGGAGAAATGATTGGGTTATAGCCTTAGACCAATCAGTGAATTGATCCCTGATGGGATTAACTGAGTGGTAACTGGAGGCAGGTGGGGTGTGGCTGGAGGAAGTGGTTCATGGGGGTGTGGCGTATATATTTTGTATCTGTAGAGTGGAGTCTCTCTCTCTGCTTTCTTTTTTTCTTTTTAAATATTTATTTTTTTTTTAGGTGTAGATGGACACAACACAATGCCTTTATTTTTATGTGGTGCTGAGACTTGAACCCTGGTCCCACTCGCACTCTACCGCTGAGCCGCAATCCCAGCCCCCGCCCCCCTTGCTTTCTGATCACCATGTGAGCTGCTTCCCTCTGCCACTCTCTTCCACCATGATATTCTGCCTCACCTTGTGCCCCGATGAATGGAGCCTGCTGCCTATGGACTGAGACCTCTGAAACTGTGAGCCCTGAGATAAACCTTTCCTCCTCTACAGTTGTGTGGTGGGTCCTTTAGTCACAGTAGTGTAAAAGCTGACTAAAACACTGAGCATCGTCTCTTTCCCCTGACCAAGGGCTAGGATCTGGTCATGCTGGTGACAAGCAGCTGTGAATGTACAGAGACCCTATGGCATGGTCAGGCCATTGGATAGCAGGATCCTTGAGACCTTGTAGAAAAGAGCCACCCCTGCCCCAGGCCATCTCTCCTTCTGGCCTGTTGTGTGGGAAGGAAAATGATGTCTTTTATTTAAGCCATTGTGCTTAAGGATCTTGTTAAAGCAGCTTGGCCTGTACCTTAATTACTGTTTCCCGTCCATGCCAAGGTCTCTTTCCACAGTGCTCTTGGCCCCTCAGCAGCCGCACCAATCCCTCCTCTCTCATTTCTTCCCTTCTTTTTCTCTCCCCACCTCCATGGCTGCAATCTTTTAGTCTCCATCCCATACCTGGACTCCTATGTCACATTTTTTTTTGTAGTGAGAGGTGCTTAACCACTGAGCAACACCCCCAGTCCTTTTTATTTTGAGACAGGGGTCTTTCTAACTTTCTGAGAGTCTCCCTATATTGCTGAGGCTGGCCTTGAACTTGTGACTCTCCTGCCTCAGCCTCCCATGTTGCTGGGATTACAGGTGTGTGCCAGCATACTCAGCCCCTCTGTCACTTCTCTGCCTTTGTCAGAGCAATTTAGCCTCCTGCCCTCCCAGTATCAGTGCTTCCTGGGGGTCATTCCTCGATGCCCCTCTTCCTTTGTGTTTACTCTGTGTTCTTTGCTCAGTTGGCCTTGTACCCCCTCAGGTTCAATTCCATCTGATGACATCAGCCCCACCTCTCCAGCTTGACCTCTACCCTGAACTTCAGATTTAACAGCCATGTGTCTGATGGGCACTTCTCTTTTAGGTCCCATAGGTCACCCTGGGGTTGCTGCATTGTGTAACTCCAAGGGGCTCCATTCACTGTCACCTCAATTCAACATATCTGTGTCAGGCCATCTGGGCTGCATGTAGCAAAACGCCAACTCTTAATAAGGAAATTGGGGCGGGGGTGTAGCTCAGTGGTAGAGCACTTGTCTAGCATGCGGGAGACCCTAGCTTTAATTCCCAGCACTGCAAGAGTGACAGTAAGGAAATTTTTTGGCTTCCATGGAGGGAAAGGCTGACTTTTTGGGTGGCTTCACCCAGCGCTTCAGTGGAAGTCATCAAGGGCCACGTCTCCCTCTCTCCGTCATACTCTTCTTCCAGAATTGCCTTATCCTGAGCCTTCTGAATTGGAGGATTGCTGTGGTAGCCAACAGGACGCCTGCTTCTTTGTTCTCATTAGGAGAGGCTCCTCTCCCACAATTGTTGGAGCCGGGCAGTTTTCTTTGTTCCCAGTGAGTCCACTTATGGTCTCTATACCAATAGAGTCACCGGAGAAATGGCAGGTGGCAAGGGGCGTTGTCATGGAATGGGTTGCCATGATGGGTATGGTACATGGATCAGGGCCCACCCTGGATCTGGAGTGAATTCCTCAGATTGCATTTCTGTGACAGATGGCCGAGGGGATGAATGGATGTTGGGCAATCAATTACTATGTCAGCTCCAATCTTAAAATCTAAACTCATCCTGTCTACTTGTTTCACTCAACCCACACTTTCCCTTGTATTTAATTAATTTATTTTTATTTTTGTGGTACTGGGAATCAAACCAGGGATGCTGTACCACCAAGGTACATCCCCATCCCTTTTTATTTTGAGACAGAGTTTTGCTAAATTGCTGAGGCTGGTTTTGAATTTGCGATCTCCCTGCCTCAGCCTCCCAAGATGCGTGCCACCACGCCCGGCTTCCCCTTGTATGTCTATTTCAGCTCGTGATCCCACCGTTAACTCAGCTACTTAAACCAAAAACCAGCGTCATCCTCGACTTGCTCTCCGTTGCTCCCACTCAGTGATGACTCCATCACCAAGAACCAGCAATTTCATCTTGTGGGTCCCCCTCTCATATCTGACATCTCCTCTCTAATGGCTTTTAAATTGGTTTCCTTTCCCCAGTCCCAACACCCTCCAATTTACCCTCCCTGCTGCTTCCAGAATGAGCTTTCTAAAATGCAAATCTGATCTTCTCTGTCACTCCCTTTGCTTAAACTACTCATTGGCTTCATAACATTTATAGGATAAAAATCCAACCTCTTCCTAGGTGGTTGGGAGCTAAGTAGGATTTAAAATGCTTTATCTTGGGAACAAAGGGACCACAGCTAATGCTGACACACTGTGGTCTGAACAGAATGCTGGGTGGTGTGCATGTGTGTGGGGAGGGCCCCATGAGAGGCTGTGAGCCGGGGTGCAGGGAGGAGCCAGTACCAGGCAGCCTGAAGTTTGACAGGGCTTTTTAGATTTATACTGGCATAATGGATTGTTCTTTTCTTTCTTTTTACTTTTTTTTTTTTTTAAGTGTAGTTTGGTGCTTAAGAGGTTTAGTTCAGAAGTTGGATGGCCTGGCTTGGGTTTGAATTTTGACATTGCTCTTGCACCCTGGGCAGGTTGTCAAACTCCCCAGCCTCAAGATCTTCCTCTGCAAATAAGGACAATAATGGTACCACCTTGAAGATTTCTTTGAGAGTTTGATGAGATGAGGCTCAAAAATAACAAGCACATGGTAAACATGGGCTGTTGAGTTTGCTTAATCGAAAGCTAATATAAATTACCAATATCCAAAACAGATTGAAGTGTTTTGCTAGTACAAGCTCATCCTATGAGATGATGAATTCAGTCATCTTTCCTCTCAAATGCAAACCCAACTTTTCCTACCGATTGTCCTTAATGTGTTAAAATTTGGGACGGAATATCTTTAAGTGTGATTTTTTTAATATTAGATTTTAAATTGTAAAAAAATTAAATTGTAAAAATAAATGAAATTGAAACTGAGCATCCAGGGAACTCTTGGAACTCTTCCAAGGAAGGCTGGGTGCAGTGAAACACAATTTTAAAAACCACAGATCTCACCTTGCAGTATGATAGGGCAGCCCTTGACCATATTGAGCTATTGAGCAAGTGAATTTGGCCAGTCTACACTGAGATGTGTATAAGGACCTTAAAGACCTAAGCCTTTTGGGGATAAAAATTACAATAAAATAATGTGTTTCTTAAAAGTTTTCAAAAATCAATTACTTAATTTATTTTTTGGGTACCAGGGATTGAACTCAGGGGTACTCAACCACTGGACCACATCCCCAGCCCTGTTTTATATTTTATTTAGAGACAGGGTCTCCCTGAGTTGCTTAGTGTCTCACTGTTGCTGAGGCTGGTTTTGAACATGTAGTCCTCCTGTCTCAGCCTCCCCAGCTGCTGGGATTATAGGCATGCCCCATTGTGCCTGGCTTGCTTTATTTATTTATTTATTTATATTTTTGAGACAGGGTCTTGCTACATTGCCCAGGTTGGTCTTGACCTTCTGCCTCAGTCTTCCAAGTAGCTGGGACTACAGGCATGCACCACCACACTCAGCTTGAACAAGTTTTCATATTGATTGTTGAAATAATATTTGGGATATATTTGAGATACATTGGGTTAAATGAATCTATTTTTATATCCACCTGTTTCTTTTTACCTTTTTGATGTGGTTACTACAGAATTGTATGTGGCTTTGCACTGCATTTCTACGGAGTAGGGCTGGTGCAGACCCCTGTAGCCTCGCCTCCTTCTCTACCTTGTGTTCCACTATCCCCTGTTCTGCTTTGCCTGTTCACGTGTTCAAAGGTCTCCTGCGTTCACTTTTTGCTCCGCACATCTTGTGAGTGACCTTTGGCCTGAGGGCTACGATCTGCTTAGGAGTTCTGTAAGTTCTCAATTAGAACTTCCTTGGCCCATTCTGCAACCCACCATGGGTGGAGCTGAGGCCCAGGAGCACAGTCTGATGTCCCTGGAGACGTCATTAGGGCTAGTCCCTGTGTGTAGAACTCAGCAAATCCTACGGCTGAGCGGGGGCGGCTGGGTGCAGGGCCAAGTACTCTCTGGGTGTCCCTGGGGGATGCTTCACCCTAAATGCCTCTTAGATTTCTGCATTGTGGTACTTATCAGTATGATGGTGGGGATGCAGGCTTTGGAGTTTGAGAGGTTCTGATCACAACTGCACAGCTCTACTAGCTGTGAGACATTGGGCTCGTTTCTAGATTCCTCTGTGCCTCTTGTCTTCTTTTCTGTGAAATGGAGGCAATCACACCTTCTGGGAATTACTGATAGACTGACATGGGATTATTCATATGAGCTGCCCATCTAGAGCCAGGCACATGGGAGACGCTCAGTGGATCTTGCCCCACTTCCCAACCCTCTCTCCACACTTGGTGAGGAGTAGGCATTGGTAGAGGAGGAGAGAGCGAGGACCAAAAGGGCTCAGGACAGAAAGGCTGAGGACAACAAAGGAAAACTTCCTGACTGCCCATTTTTGCCCAGGGCCAGCCCTGAAGGAGGAGACGGGGCTGGGGCTGCTGGGAGCTCGGGGTTAATGAAGAATGGGAGCCCACTCCGAGGCTGTCACCATTGATTTTTCGTTCCAAGCAGCTTGCAAGCTGCCCCCGGAATCAATGTCAGAAGGTGAAAACAAATTTCTAAAATTAGCCTGGAATATACTGCAAGAAAAACCTTCTGCACAACAAATAGTAATAAAGCAAATACCCAGGGAAGGTGTCGCTATGGGGAGTGCAGGGGACAGTCAGACCACCCTGAAGCCCGCTGCCTCAGTGTGGAACTCTCCCACCCTGGGAAATACACTCCATCACCACAGGGACACACACACAGTCCATTCCGGCACCCGAAGTCCTGACTTCAGCCATTAAACTAAGCAGGAGGGAATGGCCAAGCGCTCTGAGATGACTTTGGGACAGTTGGGAGGGGAGGGAAGGGCACCCTTGTACCCTGCTGGTGGCGCTGGAAAACAGTTCATCTGGTCAGAGGGCTCGTATTTTGTGGGCAGGCAATGCTGGGAAATTGTTTGGATTTTTGGCCAGGCTACGCTGCTGGGCAGAATCAGATGTGACCATTCCTGCCAGGTTAGGAATCCCAGACGTGACAGTTTCTGCTCACTTTTCATGATGATGTATCTGAGGCAAACCTTAGTGAACAGGCTGTCAGAAGCCCAAATGTCTGAGTACCTTATTTTACAGCTCCCCCTGGCCCCACCACGGAAAAACTCTAAGAGGGGACATAAACAATGAATTTCAGGGGGACCATTTTGTGGCAGGAGGTATCCTCTGGGGACCTAGCTCCCAGACTGAGAGGCTTCTAGAAGGGGAGTATGAGTGGGGAGGATATTTATCCTAACTTTTGTGACTTAGAGATAATACAAATGGATGCAAGAACACGCCTGTGGGTCCCCCCTCCTAAGTGGTCTCTGGAAAGTTTTGGAACAACTAAGTGTCTGAGTTGGAAGGTTCTTGGCCCATTGTCTGCTCACAGTGGGACTGAACATCATTACCATCCACAGCAGCTGGAAAAACTTGGGTTTAAGGCTCTAAATCTGCCAGAGTAGATAGTCACCAACTGGGGGAGGTTTTGAACAAATTCCTTTTGCAAAGTAGACTCTGAGGAAATAACCAAGAGGAAAACAAATATTTGCAGACCCGAGTATGTAGCTGCTTGCTTCGTAAATGTAAAATACTGCAAACAAACCAATGTGCAACTTCTGGGGCTCTGTTAAGTGGCACAGTGGTGTCATGGGGTGCTATGTGGGGCCACATGGTATAGCCACTAGGGTGAGATGATATGGGCTGAGAGGCACACAGTGATCTGGGGCTTCAGCTGGGATCATTGAGGGCAGGATCGTCAGAAGAAATGAGCCATGATGAACACACTTCACGGACATTGATTATAAAAGTCACCAAGATCAGAAACTCAGTTCCAGAAGGGCCCTTGGTGGTAATCTTGTCTAACTCTTCATTTCACTAATTATTAATTCAACACAGTTTTTTTTGAGCACCTATTATAATCCAGGTATGTGCCAAAGACCTGGGGAAATAATGTTGAGAAAACCCAAAGTCCTGACCCTCCCAGCCTTCCAGGTGTAGGGCACAAACACTGTCTACATTGCTTCTTATAATCAGTGACCATCTGACATCTGCCGGAGGCCATTGCTTTCTGGGGCCAATGTCCCTCCATAGCAGGGAGTCACCAACTGGGAGCTGACTTGTCTTGTTCCTTCAACAACAGAGTTAGCCCTGTCCTCTGGTTCACAATGGACAGATCTCCTCCTCCAGATTAAGTCTGGGTGTTCCACAAGATTTGGGAAGAGAATTTTAAAGTGCCAGTCCCCATGCTCAGCCATAGTCACAGCTGGTGGGTGTGCCACCAGGGAGCTGCCACCCTGGATCCCAGGTGGGCTTTGCTTCCCAGTGGAGATTTGCCTGAGGTCTGGCAAACCCTTTGGTTGACTTGCACCTAAAGAGTTGCAGATATTTTATTTTGTTCAGTTCTTGATGAGAAGGAGCTGTAACCAAGTCTCCTCGAGGCTGGGCCGAGTTGGGGTGGGGAGGATTGTACCAGTTTTTTATATCACTCTCTGCTAAACGTTCCTAATCTTCTTCCCCCATCTCAATATCATGTGCTTTGGTCTTCCCAAGCCTGAGAGTCATCTATTAGAGATGGTTTTAATTCCAGAGTCCAAGGGCTGTAATTCAGTCCAGATGGCCCCAACATTGAGTTCCAATGGTGCCTTCCCAGTTTCTCCCAAGAAGACTAGGGACTGTTGATCAGTTAGAACGACCGGTGTCTAGCTGAATGCAGAGGACTCCCAATGTGGGTCTGCTGGGGATGCTTCACACTCTGCTAAACTTACAATATTTGCAGGGAAGCCATCTCTTTCTAGTCTCCTTTACCTGGGTCTTATGCTTCCAGCAAATCCTGGTGCTGTGTGGTCTTGGGCAGGTCTCTTGGTCTCTCTGTACCTCCTCTAACAGGGAGAAAGCACTGGTATCTTGAGGAGCCATGAGATTTCGGCATTACTGAGTGAGATAATGATTTCAAGAACTGTATGCTTCCAGGCATGCTGTAAGCCCTCAGAGTGTTTGCTGACACCATCCATCACTACGTCGTCAAGCAAAGCACCTGCAACTAGACTCAAGACCCTAGTCTTGGTTGTGCCAAAGCACAGTGAAATTTCTTTCACCGACTTAGAAACTAAGATTCTATATGATTGAGAGTCTCATTAACTTTCTCAAAGCTTCAAGAACTTTATACACTGAGACAGCCCCCAGTCCCCAGATCACCCCTAGTGCCACCCAGAAACTGTCAAGTTTACATTTTGCATTGTATCTTTCCATACCTTTTTTTTTAAAAAGTAGAAATCGACTCACACTGTACATATTGCTTCATAAGCTATTGATTTTTCTTTAATATGCTTTTCTCAGATCATTAAATATATTCTTGGGCTGTTGCTATTTTTAATGAACTTATTATTTTCAGCTGTCCGGGTGAACTCCAGCTACTGGATGTCTAGATTGCTCCCAGTGTTATGCTATTATAAACAATGCTGTGATGAACATCCTCAATTATTATCATTATCTTTTTCTTAAGTGTTATAACCATGCTGATCATGTGGACTCAAAGCTCTGAGTTTTATTAAAACCTGCCACTGCGAAGTCTCATTACCGTCCCGCCCACCTCAATCCCGTCCTTGAACAGTAAGTGTTTCGAAGCCAAGTTCAGGACCTGACATTTATCTCTGTTTTATTTTATCTTATTAGATTCAGCCCATCAGTCCAGCCTGTCTAGAGCCATCTGGATTCTGTCACCGTTTTTGCAATCTGCCTAGGCCTTTTTTTTTTTTTTCTTTTAAAATCAACTACAAATTTGGTAAACAGGCCCTTTATGTTTTCAACTAAGTCATTAATAAAAATGTCGTGCAGGTCAAAATTAAGGCCAGAACTGTGTGGCAGGTCCCCAGAGGACTTCCTCCAGGTTTGATGGACACCCTCTGCGTTTGACAAGTTACAAATTCTCCTACGTGAACCAGCATTTGGCTCACATCTTCCTATAAGTTTATTGCAAAGTTCATAAAACAAAGTCGGACCAGATGGTTTCAACGCCCAGGCTCAGCCGAGGGGAACCATCCTCAGAAGCCGAGGCGCAGGTTTGGATGAAGCATGGGCTCCCGTTGTTTCTGTTTTAACTGGGGCACTTGGCCACCTGCTCTGCTCACTGCTATCTCAGTGACCCAGGCTGAGGGCTCCCTGGGGTCACTGTCCCCCCATCAGTCAGTGACAGTCCAGGGGAAACGGCTGACAATGCCAGCTGAGCCCAAGCGGGAGTGACGTCTGATGCTGAAGGAACTCAGCTGGGAGCCGCACCCCAGGCCTCACCCCACGTGTAGCTCGGAGTGACAGGCACCAGGATATGGGAACCACGCATCCAGGGTCTCACCACATGGGGGCAACCTGGAGCGCTAGGGTGGCTAGGACCCAGGCTCTGGTTTGAGTACTTAGCTGTGTCACTCCACAAGGTCCCTTTCCTTCTCTTAATCTCAGTCTCCTCATCTGTTAAATGGGGATAAATACTATTGACCTTTTAGGGACTTGAATTTCATGAGATAAGGTAGAGAGGGTGTATATAGGGGACAAGTTGCCAGCAAATGTGTTTTATCTGGCATTATAGCATTAAAAAAAATTAAGCCAGTTTTCAAAAGTCAAGAGGTTTCCCTTAATATTTTGGATCTGGATTTCTCTCGAAGAATTGGAAGATTTGGCAATGTTAGGCCTTCTTTTCCAGCTTTTTGCACATGGCAGCAATATAGGGGACCATTAAGGACTGTCCCCCTTAGACAGGCATCCATTCCAATGGCTGTGGTCTGCCACTCACACAGCACGCGTCTGGGCTCAGCAGCGTGACCTGCTTACCTGACAGGCCTGGGCACTGGAGCTCATCACCCAGGCGCAGGCGTTAGATTGCTCAGCCCTGTGTGACCCCTCAGGGCCTCAAGTTCAAGTTCCTCTCCTATGAGACTAGCATGATAATGGGTGATTGCAAAAGCCATGTTTGCTGTGGCTCTAGGTTGGTGTTCAATGGGCTTGTGCTGCCTAATGGCCACCCACAGTGACCTCAGCTGGGAGACTGAGCTGGAGACTGAGTTGGAGACCGGTGGGAGCTATGGGAATTCCAAAGTGCGAGGGGGCAACAAGCACAGCCCCTGTCTCAGTGGTCACCGCTCAATTCCAAGAGGCCCCTGGGGAACCATGGGGGCAGAGAGGACATTGGCACGGGGCACTCATTACAGATAAGAAATGTGTGTGGTAGAGAAGAGGTCATCTGTCACAGAGATATGCTTCCCTGCAATACTGTATCCCTCGGCCTCCCCTGTCTCCTCTACTCCAGGGGTCCTCATGGGCTAAGCCATCAGCCATTGCTTTCCCTCTTCTCCATCCTTCTCCCCCGAGTACTGGGGCCCTTGTCTGTGGATTTCCCTGTGGATCTCAGGAGCAAGGCCTCAGGTGGCATGCAGCTTGGAAACTGACCTTGGTACCCTTCTGTCAAAACCCTGCTGGAGTTACACAGCAGCCCAGCTGGGCACTTTCTGGGTGGTGGTGGGTGGAGTTACTCACCATGTCCGCAGGTGCAGTGATTGGAGAGCGCTGGCCTGGGGAAGGAGCTGGCTTCTGCCTGGGCGGTTTGGTCCAGAGCACTGGCCTGTTGTACACATTTGTAACGAACTTGGCTGGGTGTTATCAGCAGATTTCAAATCTGCCTCTCCTCTCTGTGTTCCACTCACTGCTAGAGATCTCTCTTTTGGGGTTGGAGGGTGGTGTTAATGAGCCCATGGACCCAGCTTTTGGAGTTACAGGACTCTGAGAGCCTTGACCATGTTTGTGGGCACATCGCTGCACTACCTAATTTATCCTCTTCAGAGTGTGAAGACCGTCAGACCTGAGCTCCCTATCTTGATATTTCTCTGCAAGTCTACCCCTTACCTTTTTCTTCCCTTTTGCTTCAGAGCACAGTTGTTCAGGTCCGTGTTCAATAAGCACCTACTGTATGTCGGCAGTGTGGTCGGCACTCAGTGGATGAGATCTTCCCTCCCTCCAAAGTTTATCCTCCCCTGCTGCTCCTGCCCAAGCACCTGAGCATCCTTTGCACCAGAACAGGATTGGGAATCTAGAGCCCATGGGCCGAATCTGGTCTGCCACCTGTCTTTGTAAATAAAGTTTTGTTGGGACACAGTCACGCTTGTTTGTTTATGCCTCGTCCATCACAGGTTTTACACTGGGATGGAGGTTTAGTGTCTGTGATAGGGACTGCAAAACTGAAAATATTTACCCTCTGGCCTTTACAGAGAAAGGCTGGGGATCCCTGCTGTAGACCCCCCACTGTCCTGCCTCCCCGTTCTCCAAGATCTCAGGCTGAGAATTGTCGCTGTCCATTTCCATGGGCTCCGTTCTCTTTGGTCCACCTGAGAGGCCGAGGGGGTCTGTCTCCCCAGGCACTGATGGCCGTCCTGCTGGGGCCTGGGAGGGTACCGCACAGTCTTGCAAGGGACTTGCCTGCAGGGTGTTCCTTATTGCCACTCTTGAGTCCCCTCTGGCTGTGCTCAGTGATGATGTGGGGAGCAGGCTGGGGGCTTCTGACAGCTGTGGGGCGATGCTGTCACTTGCTAGATGATGATGGTGGGTTGGTCTCTCACCTGGTCCATTCTCTCAGCTTTCTCATCTCTGCAGGGCGTGTGCTACCTGCTTCTGGATCATGGTGACAGTGAAGCTGCCCAGCACCTGCTTCTTGTCTGAACAGAGACAGAGGCTTTGTAGAATATAGACGCAGAGAGAAAGGAGCCCCTGGAAATGGAGAGGGGCCATTCACCTGGGAGCTAGGGCCTCCTTCCCACCCCTTCCTCAGGACCTGGGGTGGGTACTCATTCCTCTAAGAACTACAGAAGGACAAGAGGCACACGGTGCTGACCAGAATGACTCAGGAGCTCAGAGGAGAGACCCATTTCTGGACCCCAGATTCCTGCACCCCAGCCCTGAGCCTTTTTCCCTGCTGGGGGCTGGGATGCGTGTCCCTCGCTGATGGTGGGCTGCAGAAGACAGCGGCCACAGAGCTGAGGCACTTCCAGAGGCGCAGGTGCCGGGGCCAGGCAGAGGAGGCCAGGCCGGTTGCTATGGAGAGAGAAATGTTATGCGGTTAACTTGTTTGACTGGCGGCCTTGAGAAATACCCATGTCCCCTCGGGGCCTGGGAGCCATCCATCATTCGGAAAGGCTCCTTTCATGATGAGGGTTATCTATTTGGCTAATAAAACCACGATCACAATCCCTTACATGCGACAGCCCTTCCCTTTCCGCACGTTTTATGGAGCCCTCTTCAGTTTATAAGGCGCCCGAGGCTTGGTTCTATGCAGCTCCGCCTCTGCCTGGTGACAGGCCTTTGGTCACACACTGTGTGCCGGGCACAGAGGGGCAGGAGAAGGAGGGCTCTGCGTGGGCGTGCGGGGACAGTGGAGGTGGCCTTGGGCAGGGCTGCCCCACCTGAGACGGGAGGGGAGGAGGCAGAGGATGGAGCTACAGGGGTGGTGCAAAGGACACTGACAGCGACTGTGCATCTGCGGGGACCCAGGCACGGGGCCAGGCATCTGGCGCCCATGGATTCATTCATCACAGCAGAATTCTTTCGGTAGCGAGCGACAGAACCACAATGCTCACCAGCTGGGACAAAAAGATGATTATTGTCTCAGGTGCCTGGATTACAGGAAGGGCTGTGTTGACAGAGCATTCAGGGTCACTTTTTCACTCTGGGTGGGGGGACAGGCTGTCAGCCGCTCCCAGCCTCACCCTTTTGCCTTGGGGGATGGGGACATTTTCTTCTTTTCTCGGCTGTGGTTTTAAGGATCCCAGGGAAGGACCCTGATGGGTTCAGACCTGTGCCTGTCCCCTGAATCACTCTGTCCCTGTGGCCTAAGGCAAGGATCAGGACAGCAGGTGGCTGGTGGCTCCCACCTAACCTGAGCTAGAATGGGGATGTGGGGATGGAGTTGTCAGTTTCTAGGTCCAACATGATGTTATTTTTTTTTTTTTATTTTCAACAGAGATGGTTACTTACATTTTTGATTCACTGAGATGAAATCTTGCCCATTTGTAGGGGATGTGGTGGTCACTTTGGTAGCACAGAGATGGCTCTGGATAGCCATTTCAGTCTTAGTGTTTTTTATTCATTTCACAAGATCTAATGAATTCCAGCCACAGGCTGGGGATTGCTCCACCCCAAGACAGCCTGGGATCTCCCTGCTACCTGGAAACTTACTTTTCGAGGGAGATGGGGAATAAACAAGTAGAGTGATATAATTTCATGGGGCATTCCCTGATAAGTGAAACACAGAGAAACAACGTCAAGAGATCAGGAAGCGTGGGTGCTGGTTTTAATGGGTGTCATCAGGGGACAGAAACGCTGGCCCTCCTCCCAGCTGAGGAGGCAGCTCAAGTGGAGAACTGTCTGACTGACTTGACTCATGCCAAGATCTGGCAGAGGGAAAAGAACGTGCAAAGGCCCTGAGGTGGTGAACGAGCTTGGTGTGTTCTGGGAATAGCCAAAAGGCACTGTGGTGGGTGCAGCATGAGTCAGGGAGGGCAGGGTGTCAGACAGGGTTAGAGTAGACAGGGCCATGGTAAGGAGTTTGGATGTTGTTCTAAGTGTGATCAGATGCCATCTTGAAGGGATGACCTTCTTCTCAGAGATAAATTGAGCTGCAGTGAGTTGAAGTTGACTTTCCTAGGAAGGAAGGAAGGAAGGTCAGTCTTCTATGGTGAAACCATCACTTTGGAGTCACCTTGTTTTCTTTCTCCCATATAATGCACCTCCTTCTAGTAAGCTTTGGAGAAAGGGGGGCGGTAAGAAAAGAAAATGGGCAGCAGCTTGTGACCCTTCCTCCTGCAAAGTGGACAGATGACCTTCTGGGAGTAACGGGGAGGGAGGGTCCATAGGCCCAGCCGGGGTCAGAGACGCTGGCCCAGATGCAGAGCCAACAGGTCATGCACAAGCCCAGGAGTGGCCAGGAGGAGGGCAGAGCTGCTGAACCCCCTGAAGGAAGGTGGAGACCCTGGGTTCATAGTGGAGGGGTCAACACTGCGTCAGGTTTTCTGCAGCAGTACTTGGCAGATCCCTGGCCTGGGATGGGAGAGAGAGGAAGGAAGAACCCGCGAATGACGGTGGGCATTGGGCCTCCAGGTTCGGGGGGAGGGGGACGGGGTGAAACGCCGTCTGTGCCTACGCAGCCATGTGCTTTGGTTTTCCCCGGGCTGGTCCAATAGGAGGCTATTTTCCATTTTCCACAAAGGTAGTTTAATTCGTTGGGATTCACTCTTTTATACTCTGACAGGCTCTTACTTACAGATAGCATCCCTGTAATGGGCTGAGTTACAACTCAGGTTGGGTAGGTTGAGGCTTCTCTCCAAAACTCCCATGTTGAAGTCTGAAACCCAGTGCTCACCGCGTGGCTGCAGGGCTGACTTTGTAAAGATGGGTTTACGTTAAAGTGGGGCCAGCTCTGTGGGCCTCAGTCTAATCTGACTGGTGTCCTCGTAAGAAGAGGAAATTTGGACACAGACACACCCAGGTTGCTCACACCCAGAAGTTGGTGAATTTATCGCACTGGTTGTAGGTAGGAATTTTTAGGATTCCTTCCTTAAGTTGGCTTTTCCTGCTGGGTGTGGAGCAGAGGGGCGTTCCTGGGTGGTAGAAGTGACGCTCCATTGGGCACAGAGGAAAGAAACATGGTGGACACCCCGATGCAGGGAGGGTAGCTGGACCAGGAAAGTGAAGAGCAGGATTTCAGGAAAATCTAGGAGGAGATGCTGCGTGGCTGGGAAAGACTTGACATTGGTTATTTTTGCAGGAGAAGCGGGAACGGGGTGGGAGGGGAGTGTTAGCTCATTTGCCGCCTGCTACGTGCCAGGCGCTTTCCCATTTAATCCTTATAACAGCCCTGGGACCAAGGATTGTTGCAGCTTGAGAAAGGTTGATGAGGGTTGGACATCTTTAAGAGGAGGCTGAGTGGTTGGCTGCTAAGAGGGCTCTGAGCTTGGCATGAAGTTGGTGAATTTATCGTAGAATAAATATGGCCAGCTCTGCTCCTTGGGCTCCCTTGTCTCTGCTCCAGGCTAGGCATGCTTTCTGTGTTCACATCAGCTTTTGCCAACTGATTTAGTTAATTAGGTTTCTGCTTACTCCATTACCATCACCCCAACCCCCAGCCCAGCCCGCCTCCCTCCCTGTGACTATACCCAGGCCACCATGACTGGCGTTTGGGGTCTTCCCAAACTCTTTGGTCACATTTTCAGTTTTTTTTCTCTTGGTTTGTGCCAACAGATGGCATATCTCCTCATTCTGCATGGATTTTGTCCACCTAACTCTCAGAGGGCAGTCTTCCAGCTTAACGGTCACTCCCACCTATGGCTGACAGGTATTGTTTTCATTGCTTTGCAGATGAGGGGCTAAAGCTCAGAGAGGTTAAGTCACTGGCCCAGTAGAGCGAGGATTTTGGAGCCAGGTCTTCTGGCTCCCAAGGCTGGGGGTGGAGGGGTAGATAAAGGGCAGGAAGGTCAGCATTGCACAACCTCGGGGAATGGGAAGTTCTGGGCAGAGAATGTGTTGTGTTCTTCTTTTTAGGGTCCCCAAGACTTGGTCCACAATTGCAGTCAGTTCATCCCAAAGCTACTGGGTCCTTTGAGTCATGTGCATGCTTGGCCAGAGCTGGACCACCGCTCTCAGAGCAAGGACAACTATGGTGGCCATTGTGGGAACTGGGTAGTGCTGCTGAATGTGTTTGGGTAGGTTGAGGCTGGAGGGTGGGAAGGGTTGAATTCCAGCCCACTTTCCACTCACCAACCTTTGCAACCTGGTTTGGAGCTGGCATAGCTGAAGGAAGGAGCAGCTTCTCCCTTCCAGAAGAGGGTGCCATTTTGTAATTCTACCACTGGGGTGGGGAGTCTCTTCCTAATTCCCTTGAGCCTCCCTGTGTGCTGGAGGCTCTCACTGGTCCTTGTTCCTTTGCATATTCTGCTCACATTCTGAGGTGTAAGCACACATTCAGGTACTCCACCATGTCCTCGGCAGGGGTCATCAGAAGCCACCTGGATACTCCCATTGACCCAGGAGTGGGTGGCAATCCAGCCCAGAAGTCATCTCGGTGGATTGCAGACCCCTCCGGTGCCCCCAGGTTTCTGGAAAGCCCTCTAGGCAGCCAGCACAAGGTCAAATACTTCTGCACAGAGAATCCCTGCAGGGGGATTTGCTCCGGGAAGGGAATTACATTTCAATTTGATTTAATTCAATGAGAATGACACCAAATTGATCAGCTGGTAAAATGCCATTTGATGGGCAGATCTGCTCTTTCCAAGTCAATAGGAACCTCCAGAAAAATCAGTCTTGCTTTTTCAGACAGAACTGAAAGTTTTACCCATTTCCTTTGCCTTTTAAAAAGGGCTCAAATTCCCTGAAGGTGGAGGGCCTTTTCCTCATAGATTTAGGGACCTGAGCAAAGTAATTAACCAACAGGTACCCAGGGGACACTGTGCAACTTCTGTATCAGGTAGAGTGTGTGTGTGTGTGTGTGGGGGGGGGTATCACATCAGTCATCTTGTTCCAGACTTTCCTGTGATCTTGACAGACTTCTCAGTTTCTCTGGGTCTCAGTTCTACCATCTATAAGATGGGCATTTAGCCTCCCTCGGTCTTGCACTGGGCCATGTCCTTTGGAGCAGTGGCACGAACAATAACCACAGTCCCCAACAACCACTGCCACGGTCCCAGCAAATCATCACTAGCATTATTTTTTCTTTTTTTGGTGCTGGCAAGTGTTAGGCAAGTACTCTGCCTCTGAGCCATATCCCCAATAGTGTCATTCTTGAGCAGTTACTCTGTGCTGGGCACGACTGAAAACTTCATATGTTTTTATGGTTTGAGTATGAGGTGTCACCAAAACGTCCTGCATCCTGCGTTAATGCAGGAATATCCAGAGTGAAATGGTTAGGCTATGAGAGTTGTAACCCAGTCAGCCCTTTCTAATTCGATATGGACTGACTGGGTGGTAACTGTAGGTAGATAGGGCTTGGCTGCAGGAGGCGGGTCACTGGGATCACACCTGGAAGGGTTCATCTTCCCTTCGCCTTCTCCCTCCTTACTTCCTGGCCACCATGAGCTGAGCAGTGGTCCTCCATGGTGCCCTCCCGCCATGACGGTCTGCTTCACCTCAGGCCCACAGCCATGGAGTCAGCCAGCCAGGAACTGAACCTGTGAAACTACAAGCTGAGATAAACTGTCCCTCCTCGAAATTATTCTTGTCAGGTATTTTGGTCATACGGATGCAAAGCTGACTAACACATACACAATATATCACATGCTATTTGTAATCATTCCATCAGGTAGAGACAGTCAGTTCTGCTATTGCACTTATTTTGAAAATGTGCATTTGTTTCGTCATGATCCATGTATTAGGGAATCATCGGAGCATCATGTTAATTTTGCAATTGCTTCCGCCTGGTATCCTGGGCGAGGAACACTAGACGGGCATAGAAAACTGTACCCAGTTGAACTGGGCTGAGTGGAAATACCCAGAAAGCACAGGTGCACACACCTCAGAATCTACGGGCTTCCTTCCTTCAACATGTGTTTTAGGAGACGCTGACCTGGTGCCGTAACTTTCCTTCTGATTTCAGATCCTCCTCCTCCCCTCTCTTGACAGTGACTCACAAGCTGCTCACTTCTGCAAGCAAACAAAAGGTCCTTTGCATAGTAACCCTTTATGCTTATTGTACATTTATATGTAATTTTTACATTTTAATCATTTAATGTGTGTAAAACCATGCTGCCATTTTTTAAAATCAGGTTCCTCTTTAAAGAAATGTTCCCGAAGAGATTTTTGAGTAGTTCCCAATCCACTGTTTCCATAAGCCCTGTGGTTTTTGTACAGCATGGCGATTTATTTTATCTTATTTTAAAATTTCCCCCAATTTTGATAAAATATGCCGAACCTAAAATGGACCATTTTAACCATTTTTAAGAAGACAGCTTGGTGGGACAAAGTCCATTCACATTGTTGTACTACTGACCTCGCTGTCCATCTGCAGAATTCTCTTCATCTTTCTAAACCGAGTACCCTTTAAACGACAGCTCTCATTTCCTCTCCCCACTGCTCTTGGCAACCTCCATTCAACTTTCTGTCTCTCTGTGTTTGGTTCTGCTGTGTACCTCACGTCCTCAAGTTTTATCCACATTGCCTCGGGTGTCAGAATGTCCTTTTTTTAAACGCTGAATAATATTCGATTGTCGGTAGAGAACCAAAATTTTGTTTCTCCCTATCCTGATGAATTTGGGGACTGCCTAAGTGGAATGACAGCGGAACTGTACTTTTTCGATTTTGCACACAAGGAAGCTAAGGTGCCGAGTGGTTAGGTGACTCCCTCAATTGCCAGCTAATAAGTGGGACATTCAGGATTTGAACCCAGGTCTCGCTGATTCTGCAACTTGTGCCTCAAATGCTGTGCAACTCTGCTTTCTTCTTTTCATGTTATTGTCACCAATCCAAATGATGTTGACTCGGAGTCAGTTTGGTTATTAATTTCCTGTTGTTAACAGAAGCTATAGTGTCTGAAATCTCTGCTGCACCATCTGGAATTTTTAATAAAAACTTGAGGAATTTCCAGGGGTTCCTGCACATTGCATATGTGTAATAGCAAGGGGAAAACTGATGTTTAAAAACAGAAATGCCTGCAGCCACTTTTAAACTCCAGGTGGGGATGAGGGGCTACCCAACAGAAGGAAGACAGCTCTTTTGTTTGAGAAAATGCTATCAGCAGCCTTTTTTTTTTTTTTTTGATTATTCAAGGGCAGGCTCGCTCTCTGCCCCCACCTCGAATAATCTGGAAGGAGGAGGAGGCTCCAAATTAAATGGCTCTACAGAACAAACTAGCGGGAATTTAAGAACTGTCCACCGCAGCTCTAAAGGGAGGGAGTCTTGGGCGCCTGCAAGATGCAGGAAAAAGAGGAGATTAAAGCGAGCTGCGGTAGGGAAATTAAGTGCCCCAGAACAGGGCACCAGGCTGGGGTCCCCAGAAGAGTGATAGCCAGATGGCCCTATGAGAAATTTCCTGTGTTGGAGTAGACGAGGGATGGTGAGATGAGGACTATTCCAGTATCAGTGTGCTCCGATGTGTGCTGTTTCGTAAGCTTTGCTCTCAGCAAGGTCAGCAGCTCAGAGCAGGCTCAGATGTGCTGCCTTGGTGCCCAGAGCTGGAGGCCCTGGGTTCCCAGGAAGGAGCAGGGGTAGGGAAGGAGGATGCTTGGGATGGGAAGTGCCAGGTGAGAGGGCTGGAGAGCTGGGAGGGGACTGGCAGAGTGGAGGTTAAGGAATACTAGGGAAGTCTCTTCTCAGGTAGCAGGGATGGAGGCTGAGGTTACTTTTGTGGATAGAAGAAGAAAGAGTGGTCCAGAACATACCGTGGGTTACCTTCTGGGAAGCTGGCTTCCTGCTCCACGTCTGGCTCTGCCTGGGCTGTTCTGCCAGGGCGGGTGCTTCGTACAGATAAGCACAGCCGTTTCCACTTGTGGTTCTATTGTGCCCATATCCAGGCTCCGTGGCACAGCTAGGCGCCCTTCTCAAAGTCCTCCTGTTAGATGTGACGCGTCAGTGATGATCGTTTCCCACAGGTGGCAGTAATGCGGGGCGAGGAAGGGACTACTGTGTCTCATTTGCCAGGAGTCAGCCTTCAGGCTCGGGGCAGGCGTGTTCAGCTGCTCCACGAGCCCTGTCCTGATGCGTGTCACCCTGAGGCAACCCTACGGGTAAGTGAGGCTCAGAAAGGCTGAGAGGCTGATGACCTCCTCGAGTCACAGCTGGGAAGTGGCAGCAGCAGAACATGAGCCTGGATTCATCGGTGTGTGGCTTCTGCCTCTGTCCTGAGACAGATTGGAAGGTCTTAGATCGTCCTGTCCCCTCTGCCCCACTCGGAGCTCAGGCTCCTCAGGAGGGTTCCTTGAAGCACACTGCTGGGCCCTGCCCCGAGAGTTTGGGGGAGGGGATGGCTGAGAATTTGCATTTCTAGCACCTCTGAAGATCACACTTGAGAAGCACTGTGTTTGGTGAGGTTACCATTGTCCCCAAATCCCATGGTGTGCCCTGCCCTACCTCCACAGCCAAGGGACCCAAGCTGGTCGGACTTCAGCATGCCACCCTCTCAGACTGGGCTTGCTTGCTGTCCCTGTCATCCTGGTCAGCTGCCTATCTGGGCCTGGCTTGGTCTGGTGCCCGGGACTCTCCCTTTCTCCTCCTGGGGACATGCCTACCTCCTATGGCCAGGGCTGCTGGTTAATTCTAAGCCCTGAGGCTCTGGAGGGTGGTGAGGTAGGACCTTGGAACCTTGGTGGAGGACAGGTGCATGTGGCAGGGGGCTGAGCTGTCTGAGGGACTGAACTGGCCTCGGCTGTACCCCCTCTCTGCCTACCTTACATAGCCAGCTTTTACCTGGGAGACAGGTTGAAATTCCAAACAGAAAGAGAAATATCTTAATGTATCAAGTGTCTTTTGACAGTGGCTTAAAGGCCCCAGAGACAGACTGTCAAAAGCAGTCCCTGGATATCTGGACGAATACGCCTCCACTGCTGGCGCCTGTCTCTCACCTCCACGGCTGGAAGTGGGGGTGAGTGTGTGTGTGTGCAGAGGGGAGAGGCGTCCTCCCTACAGGAGGAAGCTCAGACACTGGTGTAGAGCTCCTGCCTTGTGGGGGGATCTGTGGGTAAGTGGGGGTAGGCACACAGGGCACTGGGATTGGAGAGGCTCTCACAATCATCCCATGGGGAAGCGCTGTCTTTATCCTCCAGAATCTGGAATCCGGGGCAGAGTGGTTGAGGTACTTGCTTGAAGTTATGCAGCTGGTGAGTGGCACTGGTGAGATTTGAACAGACACTTCACCAACGAAGGTGCAGGGGTGGCAAATAAGCTCAGCACTGTTAGTCACCAGGGGTATGCATATTAAAGCCGTGAGCTACCACCATAGTACTGGTCCCACTAGAATGGCCAGGGTCAGGGTCCAGTGTTAAAAAACTGACTGTATCCAGTGTTGGCAAGGATGCCGAGGAGCTGGAATTCCCACACACAGTGGGTAGGATGCAAAACGGTACAGCCACTTTGGAAAACAGATTGGCATTTTCTCAAAAAGTTCAACATATACCTATCCTAGGACGGGCCATTCCATGCCCAAATGTTTACCCAAGGAAAAAAGGAAGTGTAGATCAGTGCAAAGGCTGGTACATGCATATTCCTAGCAGCTTTATCATGGACTCAAAATGGAAACAACTTATATGCCCATCAATGGGTGAACTCATAAATCATGGCAAATACACTAGTACTGAACAATAAAAAGGAATGAACTATTGATACGTGCAACCACATGGGTGTGTCTCAAAATAATGATGCCGAGTGCAAGAAGCCAGGTATGGAATGGGCACCGCAGGATTCCATTTATACAAAAACCTTAGAAAATATAAGCCAAACTACAATGACTGGAAGCTCATCAGTATAGCCCAGAGATGGAGGGGTGGGAAATGGGCAGGGCCAGAGGAAGGGATTGCAAAGGGCACAGAAAAGAGAGTACACTTTGGGGGACAGAGATTTTAATTACTTTGATGGAGGTGACGGTTTTGGGGGTGAATGGCTTGGTCCTAACTTGTCAAATGTTAAACTTTTAAGTATGCATGGTTTATTGTATGTCAATTAGGCCTCAATAAAATAACCATTAATGATGATGATGATGATGATGATGATGATGATGATGATGATAAAGAACCCAGGCAGCAGTCTGTCTGTGAGCTGGGGCTCTTACCTCCACCGTGGTATTTTGAAGCTGACTTTCAGAGCAGGCTGGCGATGCGTCTGTGCTTGGTGGATGATAACGGCACCCTATTCTGTAAATTTAAGTAATTTAACCCTCTTTTTCAATAATCTTCAGCAATTCTTGTCCGCTTATAGCCATTATATGATGTGAAATGAAGAAGGTAAGTGACAGGCTTGAGGTCACATGGGTGGGACAAGGGAGAAGGATGGACCTCCATCCTTCACCACTTCCTCAGCAAGAGGACAAGGGAACAGCAAGCCCAGACAGCTTCCGCGGGCTTTGGTCAGGGTCCAAGAGCCGGCCAGCTAGGACTGTAGATCCCTTGTCCTCCAAACAGATTAAGCCAGATCTCTAAGGGTCCCGCCAGCTCTGGTGTGTAATGAGTTTGTGAAATTAAACGGCTCCATCCCCTAAAGGCCAGCTGCCTGGGTGGATTCCTTTGCCTGTGTTTTAGAGATAATGGGTCTGCGCTTTGCCTTTCTGGTGGCCTTGAATACTTAATGCTTTGGATCTTTATTTCCTTGTCTGCAAAATGGCAACAGCTAGAACTAATTTGTGCTTTGGAAAATGATGGACCCTAAGAAGTTTGACTATCTTTGTATTCCCTGGCTCCCTGTCTGCCTCAGATGGAACCTGTTTAAAAAATTGTGATAAAATATACATAACAGAAAATGTAGTATTTTAGTTCCTTAGAAGTGTGGCATTAGGGACATTTGCAATGTTATATGCCGTCACCACTATCCATTTCTAGAACTTATTTTTATTATTCCAAACAGAAATTCTATTGTACTCATTAAATACGTACTCCTTCTCCCTCACTCTGGCTCCCAGTCTCTGACAACCCCTATTTTATTTATGTTCCTATGAATCCGCCTGTTCAAGGTATCACAGGTAAGTGAATCATGCAACGCTCAAATGGATTGGTAATCCCACTTTAACTCCCACTGTTTTCTGGTTTGTGTGTTAGTTAGCTTTTCATTGCTGTGACAAAATACCTGAGAAAATCAACTTAGAAGAGGAGGAAAGATTTATTTTGGCTCATGGTTTTGGTTCATGCTCAGTTGGTTTTGTTGCTTTGGGCCCAAGGCGAGACGAAACATCATGGAGGAAAGGTATGGCGGATGAAGGCTGCTCAGTTCATGCAGTTCACAGTAGCCAGGGAGGAAATAGTGAGGGGCGGGGGAGAGAGAGAGATGTACTGGAATGAAATATACCCTTCAAAGGCATACCCCCGTGGTCTACTTTCTCCATCTGGACCCCGCCTCCTAAAAGCTCATTCAGCTATAAACTCATCAATGGATCAACCCCTTGGTTAACACTACTGCATTGGGGACTAAGCCTTCCACACACGAACCTTTCGGGGGGGACATCCAGACCCAAACCATAACCGTTTACTTGGTTTTGGTGTTGGGGGTGGGAAGAGATGGGGCTTGATAGATCATAGGGCCCACTGTTGCAGAGCAAAAAGTGGGGTGGTGGGGAGCCCTCTGCTGGAGACAGCCTCGGGGGGCTCTTAGGCTAGACTCTGCGTCTGATTTAATATGACTGGTGTTGTTATAAAAGGGGGGAATCTGGATACAGGAAGAGAACACCATGTGGAGATAAAGCTTCTGTAGGCCAAGGATGGATAGCAGACCTCAGTAGTTAGGGAAGAGATTCTCCCTCACCCTCAGAAGGAACTATAGGCACAGTCTTGTCTTCACTCTCTGAAGGTTTGCTCCAGGGAGCTGACAATACCCAGACTACAGGGAAGAGAGGACACACAGTGTATTAACACGCACGGGGAAAACCACAGCACAGGAGCTGTATGCAAAGCTGGAGCCTCTCTGAAGGGCCAGATGGTTGAGGCTTCAATAACTTCCAATTTCAGGGAGGAAGGGGGTTTGGATGGTGGTGGCATTGGGGATCCTGGAGGGTGGTGATGACAGGCTATGGGGCTCGAGGGGAGCAAAGCACAGAGCACAGTTTGTCTTATCAGATAGATAAAGTTTCTCAGGGATTTTTTCAGAGCTGCCCTGAGTATAGATGAAAGCTCTGTCCAGGCAGATGTCCTGAGGCGGGAGAAGGTTAATTTCCGGTCTCAGGTGTTTGTGATTTCCTTGTTAATGAGATTTCAGAGCATCTGCATTGCCTCTGGGATGGGAGCCTCAGAGGAAGCCCTGCCCTGCACTTGGAAGAGAATGAGGATCTGAGACAGGGCAGAGGGTGCGGAGGTGGGAGAGAAGCCTCGAGGTGGCTCCTTCTGTTCAAAGTCACCACCATAGTGTGGGGCCTGGGTATTGATTTTCGATCCCCAACAGAACCAACCCTGCCAGTACCTTGGTCTTGGACTTCCAGCCTCCAGAACTTTGAGACGATACGGTTCTGCTGTTGGAACTGGCCAGTTCGTGGGACTCTGTTACCGTAGCTCCATAGACCCATGACCTTGACCTTGACCTTGACGCCACTTTCATGTGGAGACAGGTCTACATCCCTCTTCTTGCAATTGGGCGTTTTGTGACTGTTTCAGCAGGTAGAGGAGTGCAGGATGGACATGGTGACTTTTGAGGCCAGGTCATAAAAGGAGATGAGGCTTCCTCCTGGCTTGTCAGGATACTTGTTCTTGATGCCTCCACGCACGCACCTGACTTCCTGGGTGCCTGCGGGTGTCAGTATGTGGGAGGCAACTGAACTGCTGTGGATGGGAGAGGCGGGGTGTAGGAGCTGAGAAGCAGCCTGGGATGGCAGGAAGTTGGGAGACCCTGAAAGGCAACCAGGGGTCGGCTCTCACTCTTTGGAATCCCTCTTGAGTCCGCTCAAAAATTAATTAGACACAATGGCGCTCCTGATGAGGATTGAAGAAAGGCAACTGCAGTTAGATGACTGGCTCTCTTTCTCAAGGAAATCAGTAACTGTGGACAGTCCAGACTCTGAAGAAGGGTCAGGGGATGGGAGGGTCCTTCTTGCAGGGCTGCAGAGTGATTGGCCACATCACAGAGGCCAAGTTAATTCCCCAGACATCTCCTCTGCTCCTCCACATCCTCCTCCTGCTCCCTGCACCTCCTATGACCCTTCACTCAGGCTCGACACCTTTTTTAATTTTTAAAAAATTTTTTGGTACTGGGGTTTGAACCCAGAGGCGTTTTACCACTGCACTACATTCTCAGCTCTTTTTATTTTTTTTATTTTGAGACAAAGTCTCCCCAATTTTCTGAGGGTCCCTCTAAGTTGCTGAGTTTGGCCTTGAATTTGAGATCTTCCTGTCTCAGCCTCCCCAGTTGCTGGGATTATGGCCTGTGCCATTTTGCTTGGCCCAAAGGCTTTTGATTGAATCCCTTCTCTGTGCCAAGCACTTTACCTACATTATCTCATTCAATTCTGCCAATGATTCTGCTGAAGGATTTTTATTGTCTTTTTACTCTATCATTCACATCTCAGTAGGGATGGATTAACCAAATTAATCCTGTAAGAAAATCTCAGTAGCACCATGAATATTTTAGGCAAAAGAGCAAGCTTTAAGCACTGTGGAGGCAGGGCCACCCCTTTAAGGAAGTAGTCTTAGCAGGTTGTAAAATGTTGAAATCTGCTGAGCTCTGGAATGGAAATTTCTTTCAATGTAGATTAGGCCTTGATTCAGGGGATGGAGAGAGACTGGTACCTGTGGTTCCCTTGGCAACCGCTCTCTGATTGGAAGAAGCCAGGGTGCAGAGAAGGGAGCATCTGGGAGGCCTGTATGACTCACCGGATGTGGACAGGACAGTTACAAGGCAGTCACCCAGTGACGCTGTGGAGGGACAGGGTCTTTCCTTTCTTTTAATTAACCTGCCAATGTCTTGGGAGGGACCCATGAGGCCAGAGAGAGCAGAGGCCTGAATGGCTGGCTTTGGAGAGGCCCCTTGGTTACAAAAGTCTTGTTTCGCCCAAGCTCAGAAGGCTTGCAAGCCCTCTCCTGCAGCGTAAAGAGAGGAGGACTCAGACAAAGGGCTCCCCAGGAGTTTCCAGGCAGCTGCGCAGGTTTCAGGGCAGAATCCCGAGCAGAGGAACATCCCTGGTTCTCCTATGAATGCCTTTTGGTGTCAGGAGGACTAAAGGGAGACAGAGAGGGTGGCAGAAGCATCAGTTGCCTCAGAGTCCAGCCTTTGGTCAGGAGCCGTTGGAGGGCCTAAGGATGGCGTCAACTGCAATTCTGGGCCGTCCGGTCTGCATCAAGTGCACAGGGATCAGAGCCGAGCTTACACAATGCTTGCTTGGGGTCAGGTGCCCTTCTAAGGGTTCTGGGGGCGGCAGGGGGTGGCGGTGCTTGCTTCCTTTAGTCCTCACAGCAGTCATAGGGTGAGTTCTTTTGCTGTCCCCTTTTACAGATGAAGACACTGAGGCACAGAGGAAGCAGGCCATGGGACGCAGCTGGCAAATGCCAGAGGGCCTGGACCCAGGCGTGTTGGCTGCTGTGGACTAGCGGGAGATACCAAGGGGCACTAGTTAGAGAAGGAGACAGGAGGCAAGAGAGAGGAGACCCTGGGCAGAACAAGGCCAGAGAGCCTCCTCAGCCACGTCTCCACCTGATGATAGACACGCTTTACCCTGGCGGATCTCCAGCATGCAAAGGTCCGTCCTTGTGGTGGCCCTGGATGGTCCCAACACTAGACACAGGTGTGTTTCCAGCACCGCCACGATGGAAACATCCCTTATCTGTAAGATAAAGCGCAGACTCCCTGATGCGTCCTCCCCGGCCTCCCTATCAGACCTGCCCCCTGTGAGTCCCACGGGGGTCTCTGCAGGTGATGTCCCCTGCCCCTACAGTGATGAGCTGTCTGTAAAGAGAAGCTCGCTCGGCCCCTCCCGGGAGCCAGGCGGTCATGGCAGAGATCACCCACACCAGCAAGCAACATGCAGTAACTGTCAACCTCAAGGTCGATGGAAACACAGGGCAACAAGTGTAGGGTTCTAGAGGAGGAGCCCACGTGTGTTCACTATACAGCAGGGCCCGTGGGCCACCAAGAGTGCAGGAGGCCAAACAACTCAGCTGCCCCGTAAATTTGGTACAAAACAGATATGCCAGTGGGGAGGGGGAGTGGGATGCACAGACGGCTCAAATCCTGCCAAAACCAACCCTGGGGGAGTGGTTCCAGGAACAGCCACAAATATTCCAATCTCGCAGGCTCTGCCACTCTGTCTGACCTGGAAAACAGAGCTCTCCAAGCCTCAATTTCCTTATCCCTGAAGAAGAAATGACAATAGTGTCCCCTCACCATGTTGGCATGAGAATTAAATGATATAACAGGCATGAGGCTCCGAGCCGAATCCTAAGACTCGCCCTTCACCCTCAGTGGGAAAGATGAACTAACCACCAACCGTTCATAGCAACTTTCCTCGTTTTCTCAGAATAATTTTTGAGTGTTATAGCAACAAGGAGTAGAGCTGAGGTTGTCTTGCCCTTTGTGGCTTCAAACCCTTGGGCTATGTTTAGAGACACCTGAACTCTTTCTCTGTACTTAGAGACCCTTAAAATCTTCTCAGACTGAGGATTCCCCAGATGTGGTCCTTGGCTGCACAGGACCTCTTTGTGGGCTGCAAAAGGGTCCAAAAATCCAACTTCTTTTCTTTCCCCCCTAACCAGATAAATGTTTTGTAAGGGTTGCTTACAGAGTGAGTTATTAAAGGTCACCAAAAGTCATTGTTATTTTAAAAAATTTACTTATAATAAAACCTCCAAAGCACAGTAAGTGATTGAGTAACTTAATTCATTTTCTGTTAATGTTACATGAGGTTGGCTTTTTTTTTTTTTTGGTGGTGCTGGGGATTGAACTTAGGGCCTGTGTATGCGAGGCAAGCACTCTACCAACTGAGCTCTATCCCTAGCCTGAGACTGGGAAATTCATAAAGGACAAAGGTCAAAGGTTTGAGTCATGGTTCTAGAGGCTAGGAAAATTAGGAAAACCCGATTGTCCATTAAATTGTGAATGGATAAGTAAACAGCGGTAAATTCACACAATGAAATGATACTGAGCAATGAAAAGGAATGGACTACTGATACAACAACCTGGATGAATCCAGAAAAGAATTTGCTAAATAAAAAAGGCAAGCAAAACAGTATTTTTTCTAGAATTTCACAAATTTTTTACATTTCTAGAAAATGCAAACATTTGTGGTGAAAGAGCAATGGTTGCCCGGGAACTGGGGCAGGGAAGAAGAAGGGGGATATTCCTAAGAAAACGTTGGGGGTAACAGTTATGTTTGCTATCTTGGTTTTATTTCATGAGTGGTCAAAACTTATCAAATTGCACATTTTGTATTATGTTTATTATGTGTCAGTGAGACCTTGCTCAAATCACTGAAAAATTCCACAGCAAGAAAATAATCTCATAAAAGAACTGACAAAGGTTTGAGCAGAGAGCTCACTGAAGGACCTATACAAATGGCATATAAACACAAGAAAGGAGCTCAACATTAGCCATTAGAGAAACATAAATTAAACATAAATTAAAACAAAAATGTCTATATGGTTATTAGAATGGCTAAAATAAAATAATGAGGGGAAAACTCTCACATAGACAAAAAGCCTCTGGCTACTGCAAATGCTGGTGCAGGAAGCTGGGTGAACTTGAACTTCAGGTTTGGCTGGTGGAGATGAACATGGTGCAGCCCCTCTGGAAAAGAGTTTGATCAATTTTCATAAAATTATTCCTATACTTACCCTCTGATCCAATCATCTCACTCTTGGGTATTCAGAGAAATTACAACTTATTTAACACAAAACTCTGGGCACAAATAGCAGATCCATTCATTCATTATTGCTCAAAGAATGGAAACCACCCAGAAGTCCTTAAAAGTGTGCATGGATAAACCCGCTTCAGGACAAATCTACAACAAAATACTACACAGCAATGAAAAATGAATAAGCTGTAGGTTCACAGAATAGAATCTCAAAGCTCTATGTTGTGCGAAAGTGCTAAGAGTCAGCCAAGTATATGATGCATGGCATTTTTGGTTGAAAGGTGACGCCAGCTAGCCATTGAGATGATATGATTATGTTAAGATTTGCATTCATATGGATATTGGGCTCCTGCTGTTCACTTGGGCCTGCTACGGGACTCCTGGAGAGTTCCCATTGGTTGGGGAAGTACAGTAGGAGGGAATTCCGGGGGAGGAACTTCCTCTGGGGGTGCCGGGAGAAGGCCGCGTGGGTGGATCAGCGATCTTCCCGGGGCCTACAGAACATTGGCGGCAGTTTCAAAAAATAAAGTTTGTTCCTGCTTGAGTGGCTCGTGATTTTGTGCCTAGCCAGACTGCGGCATTTGGTGGCCCGTACGGGGAACGCCTGAAGCTTGGAGGTGGGTAAAATTGCTCGCCCCTGAGGGAAGGCGACAAAATGGGTGACCATTTCAAAAAACAATGTGTTCTTGTTTTGATTTATTTTGTTTTTGTTTCAAGCTGCCTATCCCTAGAATTTTCTCAGGCAAACTGGGAAAAATGGTTGGCTCAAGGTTTGAAGTTGTTCGGCCCTGAGAAAGAGAAAATTGATACAACTATTCTTTGTTCCATTTTTGTTTCATTCTGTTTCGGTTTTGTTTTATGCTATCTTATTGGGTTGCGTTACCTTTATAGTAGATTAGAAACTAGTAAAAAACAAACCAAAAAACTGTTAAGTAAATTGTTAGAGGTCCAGACTATGGTAGAAAACATGTTAGGTCAAG
The DNA here is from genome assembly GCF_047511675.1 of Marmota flaviventris. NCBI lineage: Eukaryota > Metazoa > Chordata > Mammalia > Rodentia > Sciuridae > Marmota > Marmota flaviventris. Next base: position 25,827,632 of record NC_092507.1, on the reverse strand, counting down.
CAAAAGAGAAGGTCTCTCGAGCTAGTCAGACAGAGGAAAATTTGAAGAAAGAAAGCTTAGAGGAAAAACAACCATCAGGTGGGGAATTACAACAGGAGGCTGCTACTAACTCCGTTCTATCACCAGAGGGCGTAATTCAACCAACAGCTCCATCTACAGCTGAGCGGCCCTCAACTCCCGTAGTTGATGGACGGAATCCTGAGGCAGGACCCCAAAGATTAGCATGCCCTGTACTTGAGCAGGCAGGAGGGCAATGAATTCACTGTGCTTTAGATTTCAAAACAGTGAAGCAATTAAAGGAGGCTGTAACAACCTACAGGCCGCAAGCACACTTCACTGTGAGCATGGTCGAATCCATTACCAACTTAGACATGACGCCAGCAGATTGGGCTAACATGTGTCGATCTGTGCTAAATGGAGGACAATATTTGTTATGGAAGGTTGCCAATGAGGAATTTTGCATGGAGACAGCTAGGCGAAATGCAGCAGCCGGTTACCCTCAACGAAATCTAGATATGTTATTAGGAAAAGGACCTTATGAGGGTCAACGGCAACAAATTGAATATGATCCTGGCGTATGCGCACAAATTGCTGTAGATGCGGTTAGGGCATGGAAAACTTTACAGGGACATGGAGATTTACAAGGACAATTATCTAAGGTAATACAAGGAACTAATGAACCTTACGCTGAATTTGTAGATAGGCTTATTCAAACAGCTTCCAGAATTTTGGGGGATACAAAACAGGCAATGCCATTTATAAAACAACTGGCTTATGACCAAGCAAATCGTTGCTGCAGAGAGGTCATTAGACCATGGAGACATGAAGATTTAAACTCATATATTAAATTATGTAGAGACATTAATGAACAAGGGCAAGTCTTAGCAGCAGTACAACAGGCTTTAGATGCCAGGCCAAAAACATGCTATAATTGTGATCAGACAGGACATTTTAAAAGGAGTTGCCCCATAGGAGGAGGATTTAACAAAGCTAGGTATCAAAGGAATAGAATACTGGGTATTTGCCCACGATGCCGTAGAGGGAAACATTGAGCTAATGAATGCCGTTCTCAAACCACCATAGAGGGTATTCCATTATCAAAAAACAGACAAGGACCAAGTGTTTACCCACGATATCGTGGAGAAAGGCATCAGGCTCCATTGCCAAAAAACAGACTGGAGGGCCCAATGCTCCGGGGCCCAAAACCACAAATATATGGGGCAATGGAGGAACCCAGCAGCACCATCAAGGTAGTGCCCAGGACGCATTATCCATTAAATCCCTCATCAGACAAACTAGAGGGAGTGCAGGGTTGGACATCTGCGCCTCTGCCAGAGCAGTACTAACTCCAGAGATGGGAGTTCAAATCATTCCCACGGGAGTAAAAGGACCTCTTCCCCAAGGAACAGTAGGCTTATTATTGGGACGCAGTTCTTCAACACTAAAAGGACTTATGATAAGTCCTGGGGTAATTGATCCTGATTATGAGGGTGAAATAAAAATTATAGCTAGTTCTCCAAGAGGTATATCAGTAATTTCACCAGGAGATAGAATAGCACAGTTATTAATAATACCCAGCCTGCATGATAAATTTTCCAGTCGTACTGTAGAAAGAGGTTCCAAGGGATTAGGCTCCACAGGTGTAGATTGGGCTATGCTGTCTTTAAATTTAGATTCTCGCCCCATGCTAAAACTAAATATTCAAGGACATGACTTTAATGGGCTACTGGACACAGGTGCTGACCTTAGCATCATATCTCGTCAAGAATGGCCAAAACATTGGCCATTACAACAAGCCACTCAAACGCTTCGAGGCCTAGGAGTGGCAACTAATCCCCATAGAAGTGCAATGGTATTAGATTGGAAGGATCCTGAAGGATGTGAAGGAACTATACAGCCCTATGTATTGGATCATCTTCCTATAAATTTATGGGGACGAGATGTCCTAGATCAATTAGGTTTGACATTAACAAATAACATCAATCCTAATGCACCCACTACTAGGGCTAGACAAGGCTTTAGGAAAGAAAAAAGATTAAGAGAACAAGAACAAGGTATGACAGCACCAATTCAAATAGATCAAGAAATAAATAGACATGGATTGGGTTTTCAGAAAGGGCCACTGAGACAATCAAAATTACTTGGAAATCAGAAAGACCAGTGTGGGTTCCTCAGTGGCCCCTGACTAAAGAAAAGATACAAGTAGCCCATGACCTGGTCAAACAACAATTAGCGGAGGGATATATACAACCTTCCGTATCTCCCCATAATATTCCCATTTTTGTCATTAAAAAGAAATCTGGTAAATGGAGATTATTGCAAGATTTAAGAGCTATTAATAATGAGATGGTTATTATGGGACCTGCTCAATCAGGGATTCCCCAATTGTCTGCTTTACCAAAAACCTGGTATGTTTTAGCTATAGATATTAAAGATTGCTTTTTTTCAATTCCAATTCATCCCGAGGATAGTCCACATTTTGCATTTACTATCCCTGTACTAAATCATGAAGGTCCTGATCAGAGATATGAATGGAAAGTACGCCCTCAAGGGATGGCTAACAGTCCAACTATGTGTCAAATTTATGTTAACAAAGCAATCCAGCCACTTAGAAATCAAAATCCTGAACTACAAATATTTCACTATATGGATGATGTGTTATTGGCACATAAAGATAAAAACACATTGCTAGAATGTTATGCCACACTTTCAAATTTATTAAAAAATTATAATCTATAGATAGCAATAGATAAAGTACAATTAAATCTTCCAATTAATTATTTAGGAGTTCTATTATCCTCAACCATGGTCCGTCCACCAAAAATTCAAATACGAGTAGATCAACTCAAATCACTTAATGACTTTCAAAAGTTATTGGGAGACATAAATTGGATAAGGCCTTATCTAGGCATACCAACAGGAGAGTTGGGACCTTTATTTGATATCCTAAAAGGTCCATCAGATCCAAATTCACCCCGCATGTTGACGCCTGAAGCAAGAAAGGCATTAAAAATCATTGAAACATATATGGAAAATATGCATTTGGATAGAATTGATAAATGTTTGCCTTTATTATTTATTGTACTGCCAACAAAAAATATTCCTACAGGAGTATTTTGGCAAGAAGGTCCATTATTGTGGATACATTTATCTTATTCTCCTAACACTATTCTTACTAGGTATCCTGAGGCTGTAGGACAATTAATACTCAAAGGAATAAAAGCAGCAAAGGGAGTGTTTGGGATTTCTCCCAATAAAATTATTACTCCATATACTATGGATCAAACTGATGAGTTAGCTAATGAGTTAAATACTTGGGCAATAATCATGTGTAAATCTAATATTTCATTTGATAATCACTTACCATCTAATCCTTTGTTGTCTTTTTGGTCTAAGCATCCTGTAGTTTTTCCAAAGATGACAAGAAAAACCCCTATCATGAATGCTCCAAATATATTCACTGATGGGTCAAATAATGGTACAGCAGCAGTAGTTACCCCTGATCAAACTTTTACATTTTTAGTACCCAAACAATCAGCTCAAAAGGTAGAGCTTAATGCAGTATTACAAGCTTTTATGATGTTTAAAGATTCTGTATTTAATTTATTTTCTGATAGCAGTATGTAGTTAATGCTATAGTATCCCTTGAAGATGCTGGTAGGATTTCCCCTTCCTCTACTGTTTTCTCTTTGCTTTCCACTATACAAAGTCTAATCTGGGACAGAAAAGATCCATTCTTTATAGGACATATCAGGGCACATACAGGATTGCCTGGAGCCCTTAGTTTGGGCAATGAATTAGCAGATAAATCTACACATGACATACATATTTTCTCCACAATAGAAGAAGCTATAAATTTTCATAAAAGGTTCCATGTCAATGCTAATACTTTACAAAAGCGTTTTAAAATAACTAAAGAACAAGCCCGACATATAATAAAACAATGTCAAAATTGTGTGACATTTTTACCACCAGTTAATCTTGGAGTCAATCCTAGAGGACTGATACCTAACCATATTTGGCAGATGGACTTCACACACTTGCCAGAATTTGGAAAATTAAAATATTTGCATGTTACAGTTGATACTTCTTCCAGATTTTTGATGGGCTTCCTTCATGCCGGAGAAAAAACTAAAGATGTTATAGCTCATTGCTTACAGAATTTTGCCACTGTGTGCGTTCCAAAACAGTTAAAAAACAGATAATGGTCCTGGTTATGCCTCTACCTCTTTTAAACAATTTTGCTCATCATTTGGCATTACTCACATAACAGGAATTCCATACAATCCACAAGGACAAGGCATAGTTGAAAGAGCTCATCAAACTATTAAAATGTACTTATTAAAACAAAAGGAGGGAATTGGAAAGGGGTATATATCCCCCAAAGATAAACTTAAAATAATCCTTTTTACTCTAAACTTTTAAAATTTGGATTCATCAGGGCTTAGTGCTGCGGAAAGACATTTGTATCCAAAAAATGTACATAAGCCTAAGGTACTTTGGAAGGATATTCTAACAGGACAATGGAAAGGTCCTGACCCAGTGATAGTCTGGAGTCGGGGCTCTGTTTGTGTTTTTCCACAGGGAGAACAGCAGCTGATTTGGATTCCAGAGAGATTAACCAAAACAATTTCTACAGACCAAAAGGAAGATGATTTGACTCAAATCCATAACAGCTGATATCCAGAACTCCAGCTTGGCTATTCTTACATCTGCGACAGTGATTAACCAGGATGCTTTTTTCAATATCTATTTTATTATTGCTTTTTCCCACATCATAAAGTTCTATTTTATTTTTGAGCTCATACAGACCTAGGTTAATGTTTTTCTGATCAGTTTTATTTTTTGACTGTGGAGTTTTTAAACATTGCAATGGAGATTTCACCTAGGTAAAGCTACAAGGCCTTTACTATTGTCTTATGTGTTGTATGTTACGTGTGCACACTTCTGTTTTGTGTTGTATGTCTGTATGTGCGTATGTCCATATATCATATATGAGGAGCGCTCATGATTATGGATCCGAATTTTTTTTTTATTATTCACGTGATTTTAATAGTTTAATTTATTTGGGTAAACAGCTGTTGAGGATTATTTTAATATATGAACAAATAGGAGGTTAACAGATCTGTTTGTTTACTTTCACCTTTCCTTTTCATTATATTTAATAATTCTGTTCAGGATAATGTAAAGTGTTCTAAAAATTGTTTTCTTATTACCTGTTGAAATGTTACATATTTTTTTTTTAGCATCATTGTCAGAATTCCTATTTTCATCCCAGTGCTGGTGAAGACAAAGATGAAACCAAACTACAACTTCTTCCAGAGTTATCACAACAGACTGTATAAACTGATACATCAATGATTAATAACTCAACAAGTAATGCTCAATCAATGAGTCGATTTATTTTGGGAGGATATGGACATATTGATAGATTCCTCTGCTTTGAACTGCTTACAGAACTTGCCTGGACTATGTATCACTTATACGCACTGTGATCTATCTGTTGATGCAGCGAATTATGGTAGTGCTAGCGTATCTTTGATGATGTGTCACCAGTGATGCAATTTTTCCTAGGAGCCGTCAATTGACTTGGTGTCGTGGCATTTCTGTATCCTCCTCCCTTCTACTAGTGATGGTCTAATTTTGGGGGCCAACAGAGGTGAGACAAAGAACCTCACCCCCCCCACTGGTGCATAGGCCTATCCACAAGTATGGCTATATGCTGGACCGGTAGTCAGTGACGGGTATGATCCAATTGCAGTGGTATCAACCTAAGACAGGAGGCTGACGCCTAGAGGTCAGTTTTCCGATGACGGGTAAGAACCATATGTTGAATTGGACAAACGTAACAGGCATGGTCCCTAGCCACATTGCTTGTTGCTTAATTAAACAGAAGGTGGGGAGAAGATGCTAAGAGCCACAGCCAAGTATATGATGCATGGCATTTTTGGTTAAAAGGTGAGGCCAGCTAGCCATTGAGATGATATGATTATGTTAAGATTTGCATTCATATGGATATTGGGCTCCTGCTGTTCACCTTGGCCTGCTATGGGACTCCTGGAGAGTTCCCATTGGTTGGGGAAGTACAGTAGGAGGGAGTTCTGGGGGAGGAACTTCCTCTGGGGGTGCAGGGAGAAGGCTGCGTGGGTGGATCAGCGATCTTCCCAGGACATACAGAACATTGGCGGCAGTTTCAAAAAATAAAGTTTGTTTCTCCTTGAGTGGCTCGTGATTTTGTGCCTAGCCAGACTGCGGCACGAAAGAAGCCATTTTCAAATGTTATGTACTGTCTGATTCTGTTTATACGAAGTATTAGTCTGTTTTGTGTTGCTGTACCAGAATGCCACAGACTGGGTAATTTATAAAGAAGAGAAATTCCAGTTTTGAGGCTGAGAAGTCCAATATCAAGGTGCCAACATCCGGGGAGGGCCTCCTGGTTGTTATCCCAGGGTGGAAGGTGAGAGGGAACTCCAGGTGGAACTCCACCCCTTTATGATTGGCACTGATCCCTTCATGAAGGCTACACCTCTTGACCTAAGCACCTCCCACGAGGCCCCACCTCCCAGCCCTGTGGCGTTGAGATTAAGTTTCCACTACTTAGTTCTTTGAGCGACCCAATCAAACAGTAGCAGGTGCCCTCCTGGGAGATGACAGAGAGTGGCTCAGTGACGGTCAGTGGGGCGGGGGAGAGTGAGCCCAAGGGGCTGGAGTGGAGTGTGGGTGTCCCCCGGGGGAGTCGCACAGTTCTGCACCCAGGTGGTGGCGGTGGTCACACGTCTCTGTACACACGTTACAGCGCACAGAACTGCCCACGAAAAGAGGTCGATCATTCTGTATTTAAATTTAAAAAACATTGAAGGGAGGATGGAAAGCAGCGCCCAGCATGACACTTACCATTTAGCGCTTGGGAGGCGAGAACAGAGGCTGCGACAATGAGCCCGGGCAGGGTCCCAACCCCCTCGGCTGCTGACTTGGCGGGCTGGACGATTCTGGCTGTCGGGGTCGCCTTGCTCCGAGTGGGGTGTTCACCGCAGCCCCCTGTCGCTCACTGTCACCCTCTCCCCGGGTCCGGAGCCGACGGTGTCTGCAGATGCTCCTGCAGGTCTCAGCGCCTGCGGTGGCCTCTGCTGAGAGCCTCCCACTAAGGAAACAGCCCAATTAGCCTTTTAAAAATGAAGACCTAAAAGTGATCCAAGAAAGGCAGAAGGAAAGCAATAGTGAAAAATTACAAAGGAGAGCAAACGTGTGTGGGGAGAAATCAAACACACCTCAGGAAGGCCCGGCTCCAAGTCGTTTCTTCAAGAAAACTAATAAAATTGAAAACTCTCCGGTGACATTGATCAAGGAAAAAAAAAATACAGAAGATAAACAGGGCGAGGAATGAAAAAAGGAGTGTGTTCACAGATGCCCCGACTCAGAAGACAAGAGAGGGTTACAGACAGCCTGACGGGACACGGCTCTGGAAAATAGATGAAATGGGAAGATTTCTAGAAAATGCAAACTATAAAGTTGATTCAAATAAGTGGAATTGAAGACAACCAAATAGATAGGATTATTAGATTTAAGATGCACACTAGGAGAAATACCAGATCCTTCTAAATCATGTTACTTGTGAGTTCTACAAATATTCAAAATACTGGTGTTTCAAGTTTACACAAACTAGTCTATAAAACAGAAAAGGAGGAGACATGACCCAACCTATTTTATAAGGCTAGCTAAATCTTTAAATTTTTTTTTTTTATTTGCTCTAATTGGTTATAAATGACAGTAGGATGCATTTTGACACGTTATACATAAATGGAGTATAACTCATTTTTCTGGGTGTACATGATGTAGAATCACACCAGTCATATGCACAAAGGCAATAATGTCTGAGTCATTCTGCTATCCTTCCTCTCCCCATATACCCTCCCCTCCCTTCACTCCCTTCTGTCTAATCCAAAGTAACTATTTTTCCCTAGTCACCCCACTTTGTTGTGAATTAGCATCCGCATGTCAGAGAAGACATTCGGCCTTTAGTTTTTTTGGGTTGACATATTCGGCTTAGCATAGTATTCTCCAGCTCCATCCATTTACTAGCAAATGCCATAATTTCATTCTTCTTTAAGTCTGAGTAATATTCCATTGCGTATATGTACCACATTTTCTTTATCCATTCATCTGTTGAAGGACACCTAGGTTGGTTCCATAGTTTAGCTATTGTGAGTTAAGCTGCTATAAACATTGATGTGACTGGGTCCCTGTAGTATGCCAATTTTAAGTCCTTTGGGTACATGCTGAGGAGTGGGATAGCTGGGTCAAATGGTGGTTCCATTCCAAGTTTTCTGAGGAATCTTCTTGCTGCTTTCCATAGTGGTTGCACCAATGTGCAGTCCCATCAGCAGTGGGTGAGTGGGACTCATACATTTATTGTGGCTTGTATTCTTGATAATTGCTATTCTGACTGGAGTGAGATGAAATCTTAGAGTAGTTTTGATTCGCATTTCTCTAACAAGGCTGGTATAATCTTGATGCTAAATCCTGACAAGAACAGTAATGAGAAAGGAAAACGGTAGAGACAAATCTCACTCAAGAATATAGACACATAATTCTAAGGCAAATATTGGTAAACACAGTCCTGCAAGACAGAAAAATGATAATACGGCCATGAGCCAATTTACCCAAGGTATATAAGATTGGGTAAACATTAAAACATGGAAAAAATCAATGTGATTCCTTACATTAACAAGACAAGGAAGGAAAGTAATAGGATCTTTTCAATAGATACAAAAAATTTAATAAAATTCAATATCCACCTATAATGTTTCTAAAAAGTTTTTGCAAACCAGGGACAAAATAAAATGTCCCCATCTGATAAAGACCTCTTAACAAAAACCCTATGCCAAACGTGGCATTTAAAGGTGAGGCGTCAAAAGCACCCTCTTGAAGATGAGAAACCAAATGTGTGCTATCACCGCATCTCTTCAGGGTACCGAGGGTCCCAGCCAATGGCACGCAGCAAATATCACATACAATAAAAAAGAAGAAATAAAGATTGGGAAGAAAATCTCTACTTTCATTATTTTGAGAGGATCGCGTATAAACACAGAAATCTCCAAAGAATATGCAGATACATTATTAGAATTAATAAAAGGTCTCTGAATGTAAAACTGGAGCAAAAAAAATTAATTGCATTTTTCTACATCAACAATGAATAGTTAAAATTGTTCTTAACCAAGTACAATGCCTCCAAGTCACACAAAATATTCAGGCATAAATCTCAAACACATGTGCAGGAACTGAAGGGAGAAAATGTAAAACTACTGAAAACCACTAAAAATGGTGAAGTCATAACACACCAACTTCATGGAGGGGGAAGTAATGATGTGAAAACTGTTCTCCCCAATTGATTTATAGATTCAATGCACTTCCCATTGAAATCCAGCAGGTTTCTTTTGTAGGGATCTGAACAAACTGACTTAAATATGTAAGTATTAAGTCAGCTGGGGTGGAGCTCAGTGGTAGAGCCCTTGCCTAGCATGCGAGAGACCCTGGGTGTAATCCCGGCCCCCCAACTCTCTCTCTAGATGTATTCATATATATGAATATATATTCATTAATTGATATGCATATGTATATATATGCATATATATATACATATGCGTGTGTGTGTGCGTGCGTGTGTGCGTGTGTGTGCGTATGTGTGTGGCCAAGAATAGCCAAAATTTGCCCAAGAAGTAAGGTGGAGAGTCAGTCTTCTTGAATATCATTACAGCAGTTAAGACACAGTGGCCCACTGCCTTAGGCAGAGACCCTTGGAAGATAAGAGAAATCTCAAAACAAATTCCACACATGGGTGAAAATTTGATTTATCATCGTTGGTCTTGCAGTTTGGTGAGACTTAAAAAAGTGTGCTGTGTAAATCGATGACTCATTTATTTAAAAAGTTGGACCCATACCTCACACTATATATAAAAATAAATATTAAGTAGTTAGAGATTTAAATGTCAGAGTTAATATTTCAAAACCTGGTGAAGATGGTGAGGATACAGGCTCTAACATTTACATACACCAATCTTCAGCTGCTTCAGCATATTACTTTATTTTTTTTTAAAGAGAGAGAGAGAGAATTTTAATATTAATTTTTTAGTTATTGGCGGACACAACATCTTTGTTTGTATGTGGTGCTGAGGATCGAACCCCGGCCGCACGCATGCCAGGTGAGCGTGCTACCACTTGAGCCACATCCCCAGCCCCAGCATATTACTTTATTTAGGCCTGAGAACAACTGTGTGATCTAGGTACTGATATCATTGCCATTTGGTGACTGAGTAAATTGAGATATAAAGAAGTTAAACAAGTTGTCTAGGATTTGAATCTAGGCAGTTTGGTGGGGGCGACTATGTTCTTAAATACTGTGACGACACGGGAGGTATTTACGACTTCAGGACAGGGAAGGAGTTCTTCAAGTCTAAGAATTGCAATCATTCAGAAAAGTCTGAAAAGTTTGACTGCATTCAAATGTTTGTTCATCAAAAGACATCCCAACAGATGTCAAAGGACAAGCCCACAAACTGGAAGAAGAGATTTGGAACACACATAAGTAGAAAAAGATTCATGTTGAGAATATGTAAAATGAGTAAGCAAGCAAGTAAACAACAAACAAACAACAGGACTCCCTCAAATCAATGAGAAAATGGAGAATACCCCCCCACCCCCGAATGGACTAAGAATTTATATAGATACTTAATCAAAAAGCAAACCTGAATATCCATGCTTAATTTTGCATACAAAATAAATGCAAATATTTGTAATCTGGGAAAATCAAATAAAACAAGACAGCATTATAACACCAATGTCTATCAACAGTGGAATGTACCCTGGAGTACTATATAACAATAAAAAATGAAAAAAATTAGTCTATTTTAAGTGAAGTTGAGAACAACAATGTTGAATGAAAAAGCAAGCCATGAGATGGATTACAGAGAAAATATTTTCAAACCAATATCTGACAAAGGACTAGTATCTAAATTATATAAAAAACTCCCCAAACTCAGTAGTAAACAAACAATAACAACAACAAAACCCAAATGATTCAATTAGAACATGGACAAAAGACATGAACAAATATTTCACTGAAGAGGCTGCTCAGAAGACAGGTAAGCAACAAACTAATATTTGACATCAAAGTAATACAAATTAAAATCATGATTCTGTATCTCTCTATATTTTTTAGACTTGTTAAAATTAAAAGTAGTGAGAACACCAAATGTTGCCATGGATGTGAAAAAACTGGATCACTCATAAATTGCTGGTGAAATGTACAATAGTAGAGTTAGTATAGAAAATGATTTGTCAGTTCTGTTAAAATGACATGTGACCAGAAATTGTACTCTCAGGCATTTATCCCAGGGATATAAAGCTTATGCCTACACAAAATCCTGGGAGGCTTTATTTGAAGGAATCAAATGTTCATAGCAGCTTTGTTAGTAATAGTGAAAAAATCTGGAAAAGGCCCAGATAACCTTCAACAGGTGATTGGTGAAACAAACTGTGGTATATCCATACAATAGAATAGCACTCAGCTATAAAAAGGAACATGCTATAGACACACACAACATGGATGAATCTTCAGGAAACTTATTATGAGTGAAAAAAAGGCTAGATACTCTACGATTCCATTTCCATCATATTTTGAAGTGACAAAAGTAAACGGAAATGGAGAACAGATTAGTGACTGTTGGAGGGTACTGAAGGGGTGGGGTGGGAGGGAGATATGGATGGTTATATAGGGCAACGTGGAGGGTCCTCAGGATGAATGGGCTTGGCCAGTATCTTGATGGGTGATAAATACACAAACCTACACATGCGATAAGGTGATAGAACTAAACACACACACCAGTACAAGTAAACTGGGGCGATCAGAATCGACTGTGAATAATATCATGTCGATATCCTAATGGTGATATTGCACTAAGCTTTGAAACATGTCCCTGCTGGAGGAAGCTGCATGCAAGGTCCACAGAATCTCTCTGAATTTTTTCTTACGACTGCGTGTGAATCTACAATGATATCAATAAAAAATTCAATTAACACCCACAAATCCTTCCCCCATAATTAAAAAAAAATAAATTGATTCTAGCTTTGACCTGCTGGCAAATATAGGCCGTGGAAGCATACTGGAACTTGGTGGTTCTAATCTGAAAGATCAAAGACATATGAAACAGTATGGGAATCAGGATATAAGGTCAGAAAGATAGAAAGCGTAGTTGTTTATAATCCCAGCAACTTGGGAGTCTGAGGCAGGAGAATCACAAGTTTGAGACCAGCCTGGGTAATTTAGGGAGACCCTGTCTCAAAAACAAAACAAAACATACAACAACAACAACAACAACAACAACAAAACGGGCTTGTGGTGTAGCTCAGTGGTAAAGTACCCCTGGGTTCAATCTCTAGTACCCCCCACTCCCCAAAATTCACCAAACAAGAACAAAACAAAACAAAAAGACGTAAAGGTAATAAGCAGAATTCAGTTTAGGAATTAGGGATTCTATGGGGAGATAGGATGGGATGGAGGAGGAGCATCTGGGGGTTTCAAATTTAATGGTTATATTTAATTTTTGAAACTGGATGATGAGATACTGTTATTTTTGGTATAGTAGCCATATTTATAAATACTTTTGTATAGACTCTAAAATGTATTTAGCAAAACATTTTATAAAGACTTTGGTGCCTATTGGTGTGTATGTTGTCAGTATGTTTGTGTCTGGCAATGTAGTTCTCCTTCTGGACACTGGCAAGTTCTTTCCTGCCACAGGATCTTTGTGCTTGCTATAACCTCTGTTGAGAACTCTTCCTCTGGTTCTTCATAGACTTGGTCCCACCTCATCCCAGACAAATGAAGTGAAGAGACTTTCAGATAAACACTTAAACATCTAGAAGTGATTCTATATGTATATTCATTTATCTCACTCTTGTGGCTAGAATGTGAACTTCCTGACATCAGAGACTACTTCTGGTTCATTCACCCTAGCATCTAGACCAGGGTTGATAGAACAAATAGGTCTTTGTGCACATTGATTAATTAATTAATTATTTTTTTAAAATACATGCCAATTAAAAGCGTCGGCTTCCAAAGATTTTGTTTGGGATACTGATGTGCCCTTCAGTGATACTATGGTAAACCAGGGGTTAAATTGCTTTTAAAATCTCTGAAGACATCTGATGGAAGAGGCCAGGTATATAGAATATCAAGGAGCCTGTCTTTGAAGGACACAGGTAACAACACAGAACAAGTTTCAAAGAGCTAAACAAATTCAAGCTAAAGAGAGAATAAGTTTAAATTGGGTCATTTTCCCTAGAGATTATTGCAATTTTACAGGTAATGCTGCTCCCAAAAATGTTAGCTTTACCCTTCGTCACCCTGGATGTGACAGTGTGGGGCCCATCATTAATCAGGATAAGGCATTACAGATCTGGGTGCTATTACTCCAGGTTTGTTTGTCAAATGGATTTCTTTGCAGGAAGCGCTGACCTGTGACCATGTGATGTTTGGATTGCGCTCCAGAGCAGGGGCCGACTGGGCAAAGCCTTTGCGGTTCATAAGCTATTTTATTTCTGCAATTGAATTTTGAATTTTGAAGTCCAATAAGTTTGATTTCTTTACCAGCATATATATTTTTTTTCTTACCTGCAGAATAGTTTGAATTTAAATTTCAGGGAAGTAAGTTTGTGTGTAATTTGCGTTTTTAAAATTAATTTGGATTGAAAACATCTCATTATTCTGAAATGTTTGGTGATAGCAATTAATAGCAATTGTGAAGCTAGAGCTGCTTGCTCATAAATGGGGCCATTATTGGATTTCCTCGTGTCTGTGTCTTGATTGACAGATAGTAGAGATACACCTGTAGCATAGTATTATTATTATTTCTCCTCCTCCTCCTCCTCCTCTTCCTCCTCCTTCTTGTAGTGATTTTGGGTACAATCATCATGGAATATAAAACTGGGAGATACAGAAGTAGAGAATTTAGCTCATGTGTTTCAGTGTAATCGATTTGAATACCTCCAGCCAGAATGTGTGCTTATGGGGAATTAAAGGATCAGCAATTTACAAATGTTGCCATTATAATCGGATCTGAAAGAGAAATGAGTAGGACCTGCTGAGTGATACTGTGATGGGGAATGTATCTTTGACAGAAACCCCGAAGCCTAGCATTTTCTGTAACATTAAAAGGAGTGGGTGTGCTCGGCTGGGTGGAAAGCCACCCGTTCCAGGATCAAAATTATAAAAAGAATCATGACTACTGCTACTTCCTGAGCATTAGTCGGGTGCCAAGCACTTTGCTAAGAATTTGTCTGTATCCCTTCATTTAAGAAGCCCAATGTGGCAGGTAGCACTGGGCTGTTGGCTGTCCACCTGGCATCACGGGCACCTGTTGCTAGGTATCCTTTGCACTGGGGAAGAGGAGCTGGGGAACTACATTTCCCAGAATGCCCTTCTCCATGTGGTTCCTGTCAAGAGAGGTGCTCTAGGGAGAGTTGGAGAGTGGAGAAGGCAGGGAGGCCATTATTCTTGGAAAGCAGTCTTAGGAAAGTAAGTAGGTAGATGAGATGTTGAAGGACCTTCCACCTGAGTGTCAGGAGAATCACCTGCCTCATTGCCGCAGCCTGGGAAGGTCAGTGGAGATTCCCAGGGTAAGGCTTTGGGAAATCCCTGCTGTTACAACGTAACTGAGGTGCTTGGTGGTAGCTTCCCCAATTGTGGCTTTCCCAGCCCTCCTGGGTGTTAGGTGGAGTCTCCTAGCACCTCTGTGTGGGCTCTTTTTCCTTTCACTACGTATAGCAGCATTATTCTTCTTTCTGTTTTTTTTTTGCAGAAGAGCAAGCTGGGGTTTAGAGGGTGTGTTGCCCAAGCACACACAGAAGACAGCCAGGTGGGATTTATTCCCAGGTTGGCCTGTTGCACTTCTTAATTGCAAGCTCCGACCGCTCGGAGCCTCGTGCTTGCTCCACCGCAGCGCACCCTGAGCGTGCCTCTTAGAGGCAGGGTCTGCCATTTGCTGGTCACTTAAACTGCCGGGTCACCAGCCAACTCTGGTTGCTCTTTCCTTGCTAGAGACCCAGACAACCTCTGGGTTTAACTTGTAGATGAAAATCAAGAAATATATTTTCATGGGAGGTTTTTGTGTTCATGATTTTAGGGACAGCTACAATTATTCCTCAGAGGTGCACATTTGAAGGTTACAGGCGGAGATGTTAGTGTTGCTTTCATCAGAGGAGAGAGAGTGGGAGGTAACCTGAGAAAGCTGGTAATTCATAAATCTTTCCATGGCCACAATCAGCATGGATTGGTCTTGTAATTTGAAAAATACCCTGTAAACAGCCTGAATATAAAATCAAAAGATATGTCTGCCTAGATACAATGTCATGTGGCATGATGTATGGAGGGGTGACAGCAAGATGACAACAGACATCTATAATGTCACACGGTGTTTTAAGTGATGGCACAGGACTTGTGTATGTAGAAGTGGGAGAGCAGTGGCTCTCACATCTTTGTTTGGCTGGAGAATCTACTTAAATGACACACAGGACACCAGTATATAATAGTGATATGAGGAAAGCTAATCTGGATGAAATTACAAACATCCCCGGGGCCTCAGGGCCCCACAGCTGAGATTCTGGTTCCAATACCATCCATTTCCAGCATCCCTTGGGAGACCACCACAGAACCTTAGGCCCCTGAAAACCACCGTTTGACATCTTTTGCCATGTGGGATGGAATGTAGTAGCAAACCCTGGAAGAAGCCTGTCATTTTAGGCAGAGATTGAAAATTGGTGAGGGCGCACTCCTACTAATGAAATGTGCAGGCTGATGTAGAAATTAAATAGCCATTTAATAATCGACAGCAAGGAATGGGCTCTCACACTGATGGGTTACTTGCGTTCTCTCATTCCTGCCTTTGTGTCTGTCGGGTGGGCTGTGGGGATGAGTCCGAGGTGTCTGTCCTCACTAATGAGGAAGAGTCAGGCTTCTCTATGGGGGAGAACAGGCTTGAACACTAGCCGGATCAGTGGTTGTCTTCGGAACCTCATGGAACACAGAAGAGAAGGTGTGGGTGAGGCCTGTTTCTCTAACAGAGCCAGCCCCTCGGGATGGGACAAGGGGTGTGTGTTTCAGCTTGACATGTCCTAACACCCTGAGTCATCTCAGATTGGCAGGCTGACAGGTGTCAGTTAGACAGGGTTGGAACAGAGTGTGGCTTGAGGGCTGTCTGAGCCAGAGGGAAGTGACCTAGATTCAGCCTCCACAGAGAATTGTGAGGTCCCCTCATCCCACTGGTAGCTCCCCAGGACATCACAGCACGAGCACCTGTGGCTAGTCCTGGGCTCCACTATCAAAATGAGTGAAGGAAGCCATTGGTTCCCTATGCGTCCCCAGCAATGCCCTGTACAGGACTTACTTAATACAGGGGATGGTGCTCTCTGCATGCGGCCCAAGTGGCTTTGTTATCATATCTCAGTCATTTTCTGCTGCTATGAAAAATAACAGACTATAAATTTATTTTGTCACAGTTCCGAAGGCTGGAAAACTCAAGGTGGAGACGTGGCAGGTCTGGCTGTCTGATGGGCTGTGGTCTGATTCAAGATGGCGCCTGAGCGTCGTGCCCCCTGGAGGGAAGGAGCACTGTGCCCTCATCTGGCAGGCAGAAGGCAAGAGGAACAAACTTAAGCCCTGTCATGGGGCACCTGATCTCATTCACCAGAGTCAACACTCACAATTTAGTCCCCTCTTGAAGCCCTGCCTCTTAATACTGTCACATTGGACAATAAGTTTTGGCTTCTGAAATTTGAAGGGGACCTGTTAAAATCAGAGCACCTTCTCTCCACCTGAACGTGAAGCTGGTGGCTCCATCTAAAGCTGGACTTGGAGACTGGAGGCCTGGTGTCAGTTCTCAGGATCTCTGGACATTGTGCTGGTGACTCAATGGAGCAGAAATCTCTTGAGGTTTAAAACCTTTGTCAAGGGACTCATATGCTATCCCAGAGCTCAGCTATGCCCTGGGAAATGCAGCGAGGAAGAGGGGGTGGGCTCTCTGAGCTCCTCATCTGACTTGTGAAGATGGGCCTGAATCTGAGAAGCATGGTGCAGTGGGTAGCTCAGTCTTGGACCAGCCCTCGTGTAGGTTATCTACTGTCAGGTCTGTGCTCAGCATCTGCTCAG
This sequence comes from Marmota flaviventris, assembly GCF_047511675.1. Taxonomy (NCBI): domain Eukaryota; kingdom Metazoa; phylum Chordata; class Mammalia; order Rodentia; family Sciuridae; genus Marmota; species Marmota flaviventris. The sequence continues at coordinate 25,810,432 of NC_092507.1, read as the reverse complement.
AGGGAGCATCTCCAACAGGCCCCAACACTCACTCTCTCCTTTCTCCTCCTCCTTCTTTCTCTTCTTCATTGATTCTTCAGAGAGACAGAACCAATTAAGTATATAAAACAAGGAATTGGCTCAGATTATGAAGACCGAGAAATCCCAAGACCCGTAGTCAATAAGCTGCAGAGCTGATGGTGTCATTGCAGTCTGAGTCTGAAGTCAGGGGAAGATACTGGTGTCCCAGCTGGAAGACAGGCAGAGAGAATGGATTCTCCTTTGCTTTTGTTCTAACCTGATTCTTTAATGGATTGGATGAGGTTATCTGCTTTACTCAGTCTACTGATTCAAATGCTAATCTCACCCAGAAACACTTCACAGACACACCCAGAATAACATTTAACCAAATATCTGGGCACCCTGCAGCCCAGTCAATTTGACATACAAAATTAACCATCCGCAATCATCCTCATCCTCATCCTCATCCTTGCCAAAGATCTCTTAAGTACCAGATCAAGGGTTGGCCTTGGTGAGAATTTGTTTTAATTGCAGTTGCCACAGGAAGACTTCAAGCAAGAGGATGACGTAAGCAGGTTCACAGTGAAGAAAGACCCCTCTGGCAGCTGTAGAGGTGGGGAGGCCTGTGAAGAGGTGATTGCAGCAGGATAGATAAGAGATAATGGGCTTAGGCTAGGGGCTCTGGAGGTAAATTGGATAAATCATGTGGAGGAGATTTGAGGAGCAGATTTGCAAGGGTGGTCAGTAGTAAAATCAAGTGTTACCTGCTGAATGTTATCTTGGATTTCCATACAAGATGCCCTAGTGAAGACTGGAACTGGCAGTTGGATATATGAGTCTGAAGCTCAGAGAAGAGATTTGCCTGGGGACAGACATATTGGAGACACCAGCATACGAATAGTACTCAGGACCATGGGATGATATGAGATGTTGTAGTCAGCTCTCAGTAGGTTGTGCTGCAGTAACAAACAATCCCCCAATACTCACAAATCCCAGTGGTATATAAGCAATATGTGTTTACGTTCCTCTCACTTTACTTATTATATGCAGGGCGAAGCCGAGTCCCTGCTCTGTATGTCTTTTTTATTTTGACAGCCAAATAGAGGGACCTGCCTCTCTGACTAGGCCATGTGGTTGTAAGGCACAGGAAAAAGCAAAGACAGAACATGTGCTATTCCTGGAAGGTCTTGTTCAGATGTGGCCCATGTCACTTGTGTGCACACTCCATTCACTGAAACCTAATGTCCTCGGACCGAGCCTGATGTCAATGGAGTGGGGGACTACAACTCCTCCAGCAGGGTATGGTGGGGGGACTCAGGTCACATGGAACAGTCCAGGAGGGCAGCAAAGAGCTGGCCTCATGGGAACAAAGGACTGAACACCATGCACATGCTCCTTCCTCACAGGCTTGTCTGCATCCCCCAACGCCAACAGTCACTGGGTGTGCCCTCCCCCTATGGGCCCACCATGCTCTCAGGTAAGTGGCCCTTCTGGTGACAGGCGTCCCTGATACGTGGTGTAGGAACGTTCTCCAGGCCTTTGGAAGCTGAGCCTGTGTTTCTCCCACACAGCACGTCTCCCTGCGTGAATGGCACGTGCTGGCCTGGCTGTCCCCTCCCTGCAGGCTCCAGATCCCTTGGAAGGGGGTCTCAGGCTGCTTCTGGCCATCCTCTCCTGGGCCTTGTTGAGGTCCTCTCCTGGGCCTTGAGGTCCTCTCCTGCCCGGGTCTGGAGCATCCTCACTCCATCTCCAGGCCTCGCCTCCCACCAGAGCTTCTAGTTTAGGGGAAAGGACGGGAGGGAAGAGCAGCCGCCCTTGATGGAGGACCTAAGGGAGATCATCTGTCCCCAATTCCCAAAGAGTAAGCAGGCAGAGATGGTCTGTCACCAGAACAACAGAGAGGTGACAGTGATGGGCGTCGATGTGACTGAGGGTCTGTGCCTGTCAGCAAGGGGGTGGTGGGGGGGTTTCCAAGGGAGGGAAGCACGGTGTCGGGGAGAAGCAGCTGCAGAGAGGAGGGAGTCAAGGTGGGCAGACACCGCTGCACACGGGAAGCCCGGACGTGGCGGTGCTGACGAGGGGCAGAGAGGAGATGAAAGCACAGAGAAAGGGGGTGTCCCGAGAGCAGGAGCAGGCGGCCAGCCAGAGAAGATGGGAACGGGGGAGTGCTCCTCCTGAGGGCTTTTACTTAGGAAGCTGGGACAGGTCCTAGGAAGGACAGTCCCCAATGGGTGTCAGTTGGGGGTATTGAGAGCTCAGTCCATCCCTGTGGCTCTAAGCCAATGTCAGAGGGAGGTGCCGTCAGCACACACTGGCTAAGAAGGGCTGGTGGTAGATGTCCACTAGCAATTCAGTTAGACAGTCAGCAAACACAGACCGGTCACCCTTAGGGGCCAGGCATGGTGCTGGGTGTGGGGACTGGAAGAGATGGATGAGGCATCCTGCTCCTGACGGGGTGGGCGACACCTTGCCATGAGTGAACACTGCCATTTAAGGTCTGCTGAGCCCAGGGCGTCTGCATGGACCACTTGCCCCATTTTACAGAGGAAGAATCTGGGCCTCAGAAAGAGTAAGTGACCAGAGTCAGACGGAGCTGGAGTCTGCACACTTGGCCGTCGGGTTTCCGAAGGGGTTGCTGTAGCCGGCCATACTTCCTCGTGTCTCCGCACCGCAGCAGAGGACTGGGGGCTGACGGTGCATGGGTGCTGCTGTCTGATGAGGTGTCAGAAAGGAACGAGAAGGACTGGAAGAGAGAGCAGCTGGGCAAGGGCAGCTGAAGTCCTGGGATCCACCATTTCTGGTTCTTTCTATTGGAGGATGGTATTGAAACCAGGGTGTGGGTGCTCAGGGTGCCAGTCACTATGGGGATTTCTGTGCTTGTAGGCGCTCACGGCAGGCAGGGCCGGGAGACAGATGTTATGTTTTTGTGTGTAATACACATGCGTGCGTACCTGTACACATACGTGCGGGCACACACTCTTCTCCAGTGAAATCTGAGCCTGCCTCTCTTCCTCACAAACAATGGCTCACCCCGTACCACCCATGCCCTGGGCTTCCCGCAGCCGTCCCTTTTCCATGGCCAACATTTTGGAAGCCCTGACAGGTGCCCACTCAGTGACCACAGGTGCTGGAGCTGTAACTGCTGTCTATCCTGCTGGGACAGAGACTGTCAGGGATGCGGTCTCAACCGCCGGAAATGGCTGTGATCGAGGACAGCAGCAGGGGACCTTGTCTGCCTTGGGATCTGCAGGAAGACAAAGCGAGGTCCCTCAAGTACCCAGAAGCCTGATGCTGTACTTGGACTTAGGGGAGGAGGTCTGAGCAGGGCTGGCCGTGGCTGGGGCTGCTCAGGAGGCCCACCAGCACCCCAGCCGTCTGGGCAGCCGATGGTGGGGTGATTGGAGAAAGCATTCGAGCGCTCTGGGGCTCAGGGCTCCGTGCAGCAGGCTCCCCTCCACCTCCTCGTCCTCCCCCAGCTCCTGCTGCAGCTCGATGGTGGGGGGGGTGGGGCAGCGGTGGGGGGCACGGGGCCAGCACCATCACCTCCCAGGAGCTCTGCAGCCCTGATAGCAGCAGAGAGACCGTGCGTCTGGCAGAGGGAAGCCACCAGAAGGCAGAGGAGGAGATGCCTGAGGTCAGGAGCCAGGGACTGGGAGGCCCACAGTATTGCCAAGTTCTTCTTGAGGACCACACCTGCCTCACCTCTGTGTCCTCGCTTCAGCATCGGCCCCGAGGGAGCACGACAGGTACTCGAGGAGGGACTGAGTGTCCCCAAGCACCCAAGGAGGCAGGAAGCAGGGAAACTCAGGACGGGCCACCTTTCCACAGCTCCGGCTCCGAGCCCAGTCTAACGGTGACGTTAGGAAAAGCCCTGGACCCCCATTCAGCATCTGGGCACTGGACAGGGTTGGTCCAGATACCCGTGTTCGTCCGTCTCAGGAATAACTGGTAACGAGGTCCCAGTTTGGGGAGAGGACAGCCAGTCGGGGTCATCGCTGGGTGCCCCTGGGGATAGGCTTGATCCCACTGGGTCCCTTCGGGTGGGGCAGGGTAGACACTGGAGTCTGGGGCTGCCGGCTGTCCTAACGTGCACCCCGGGGGGTGCAGGGATCCTGGGGTCCTGTGCATTAGCAGTTTCACTTCCCGCAGCCTCTTAAAGCACTTTCGGAGTCTCCTCCCTATAGAACCATCTGTGTCTGGCCTTCGTCTTGGAGAGGGTAAATATGATGGCACGGCTTTCTTTCTAAGGGCCGTGGAGCTCCACACCTCATCGAGTCCTTTTCGGAGGTCACCTTTGCGTCTCTGAAACCTCGTCCTCCAGTGGCCTCCCCGCCAGCTGGCTGTCCCTGCAGGTGGAGTTTGATGTCTGCCCTCCACATTGTTGTCCCCACCTTCCTGTGTTGACAACATAAACCCAGACACCAGAAAGCTGTTGTGCGTCGATCCTGCCGGGGCCTCCTGCCTCCACGGACCGTGTCGGGCTCACCAGCCCCGGGCGCCCTATTGGGACCCGAAGAGCCGGAGCTCGGGCACTTGGCCCAGGCTCTGCCCTGACGAGGTTTCGTTTTTTTCTTTTTTTTTTTTGGTAAAACCTACAGTTTCCTATTTGTCCTCTCTTGGCCTGGCATCGAAGAGCCAGGATAATCCAAGGCTGGATGAGTTTTCTGGTTCTGCCTCCTGTTAATCCCTGCTCTCCGCCATCCTCCGTTTCGATCTGTGTGCCTGATCGCATTGAAGGTCTTGTCGTTTATTTGTTGATTTTTAAAAGTCTGATCTCTCTGTTGATTGGTTGAGGTACACCCTGGCTCTTTGGCTCACCTGTTCCCACTTCCCAAGTGTGGAAATCTTCCTCCTCCTGCGAATGTCACCTCTCCCAGGGAGTCTGCCCTGTGCTACTCCTTCTGGGCGACCTGGCTCACAGCTGTCCTCTCTTTGTGGGACTGATGGCTGACCTCGGGGACTAGGTGTGGGCTCACCTGTCTCCAGGTCCTGAGTACCTTCTCCTTGTGGACAGGGACTGTGTTTATCTGAATCTCGTATGATAAGCCAATGCACACTGTGGGGAATGATCCAAAACGATTGCATTGAATCAAACAAAATCATCTCCCATGGATTTTTTCCCTCTCAGTTTGCTCTGTTTGTTCTTGCCCACAACTCACCTGCTAATTCATAGTGTGGTCCAGACACCAGCCACTGCAGCAACAGGGAGTGTGTTAGAAATGCAAAAGCCCAGGCCCCACCCCAGGCTACTGAATCAGAAACTGCATTTTAACAGGAAGTCTGATTGATTCCTATGGGCATTGCTCTAGCCTATTTGCTGAGGGCTGGGATAGTGGGGGAAACAGGATGGCCGTGTACAGCTGTGCAGGTTCTACACTGCACAAATGTACCTGGCGGAGGGGCTGAGCGGGGGCCAAAAGCCAACCTGAAGGCCAAGAGGTTTATGTGAGCTGTTAGTCCAGAGAGGATGCCTTCTAAAGACCTGAAAAAATATGCACACTTTGTGTTCACGACCTTCTGGCCTTCTTTCATTTCTTCAGGTACGTCGTGTTTCTTTGCTCCCTGGGCCCTGGAGCAGGTTCTCTCTCTGCCCTCTGTCTTCCCTCCATCTTCCTCTCGCTGCCTCCCTCGGCCCCCGTCCATCACCACCTCCCCTTTAATCCTGCCAGTTTCAGCTTAAATGTCACTTCCCCCGGAAACTTCCCCTCCTTCTCCAGATGACATCAGCTCCCTGGGTGTTTGACTCCACAGCTCCTTGTACCCCTTCATGGCATTTAGCTCCGTTTATCATTAAATAACTAATTGCATAATTAGCTCTTCTGGGCCCGGCTCGGCCCTCTCTTTGATGTAGGTGCCTGGAGATCTGCAGCCCCGGCTCCTGGCTCACTCGTTTGCTCACAGGTGCTAAAAAAAAAAACAACAACCAAAAAAACCATTTGTGGGCTGAATGAAAGAGACCGCAAAGACACCAGCCAAGGATCACAGGGCCAGCCCGGCCTCTGCTCCCCTGTCGGAGGAGTTTCCCACTCCCTGGGCGTGGGCCCAGGCCACAAGGGTACGGTGACCCGCACTGTGGTCCTTTTCATCTTTCTTTTGACACAGGCCTCACTATGTTGCCCAGGTTGGCTTTGAACCTCTGATCCTCCTGCCTCAGCCTCTTGAGTTGCTGGGATTACAGGCGCGTGCCACTGCTCCCGGCACCCTGCAGTCTTCCTGATGTCCCTGGAAGCTACAAAGAGATTGGCCAAAATCTGCTCCTGAAATAGACCTAAAGCGCTTCCCCTCCGCTTCCTGCGGCGAGGTCTGTGCTTCTGTGCTTTGTTTCACCAGCTACGCGGCCAATATTGACCTTCCCGTTTCCTCGCCTTGCGATGGGTGTGTAGGGAGGGATCGCAGTGCAGAGAAGAGCCCCCAGTTGGACATTCGACTTGACTCCAGCCACAAGGTCACTTTGGAGACGTTCTTTCTTTTTATTTTCCATCTATAAACAGGCAAGTTGGGCTAGATCAAGGACAGCGACCGGGCAGCACGCACCCTCTCCTTCCTGCTCTGGGATCCATGACAGACATTATTAATTGATCGTTTCTTTCCTGCTGAAGCCAGGCAGAGCCTCGGAATTCCTCCTAAGGCAGTGCTGCAGGCAGCCAGTGCCCGTTGATGGGAGTTGGCACTTGGGTTCAACTCCACCTGCCATCTGAGGACCAGATGTTCCCTGAGGCCTGCTGCTCAGGCGTGTCAAGATTCTGTCTCTTCTGCGGTTCTCGCAGCCTTTCTGAGGGAAGCCTGGTCTGTGTTCCCTGCTCTCAGAAGCCTCCGGCCTTGCAGCCTCCATCTCGACCACGGGAAATACTCTCTGCTAAGCATTTTTGACATTCTGTTCCTCTCCCTTGGGTGGAGAGAGCCACCTCCCCTCCACACATATGCAGGCCAGTCCCCGAGGTCCCCAAACGGATCAGGATTTCAATTCAATTCACTGGAGCCAGCCTTGAGCCCTAAGCCTCACTTTAATATTTAAAGAAAACAACTGGAACCCAATTCTTCCTTCACAGCCTTCCCCCTGGGTTTCTGCAAATCTCTGGCCCGGGCTGGTTCTCAGACTTACCTTTCAATTCCGACTTTGGCCTCCCTTGGACTCCTCAGCCACCCCCTTGGCTCTGCTCCCGTGTCCCTCTGCATATGGTCTCTTCCCTCCACTGAGCGGCTTTCAGAGACTGTTCTAGAAGGTTTGGCACAATGGGTGAGGGCGGGGCAGGGTGTGTGCTTGTGTGTGCTTGTGTGTGCGTGTGAGTGACAGCACAGGACGAGAAGCACTCTCACCCTGCCCGCCCCCCCTGCTCCTCCAGGTTCCTCAGCCTGCACTGCCCAGAGCTACCCGCTGCCCTTCCCTCCTGTGCCCTCAGCCCCCTCACGGGCCCACCATCCCCTACTTGCCTTCTACACACCACCGCTCCCCCAAGATCTGCCCAGAGTTTGCAGAGATGTTTTCCCCACCTCGTGTGCGGTCCTGTCTCTCTCTCTTCTCGGACACCCAGGAAGAGTCATGTTTCATTCCAAAAAGGGACCCCAGCTTGCTCTCCTAACTAAGAACACATCTTCTCCGGTGGGAGTTTTCCACGGCTTCAGGAGGTGGAAGCAGCTCCAGGCTGATCCCCTGTTGACTGGCGACCAGTGTGGCTTCCTGGTAGCACAGAGGACTGAGAGGTGTCCTTGCCCTCCAGGTGCTCGGGTGGCTGATGGTGGAGACAGAGGTGAGCAGAGCTGGAGGGGACAGCAAGTGAGACAAGTGGGAGGACACGGGGTGGGGGGCAGGGGCAGGAGGTGCAGGCCAGGGTGAGGGGGACAGGGTGAGGAGGACAGGCCTCGAGGGGCTGGCAAAGGGTGGAGGGGGTCCAAGTCCACTTCCCCTCCAGGTGGAGAGCAAGTAAGGAAGGACTCGAAGCTGTAACGGCGGGCAGGGAGCAGGGCTCGGGGACAGTCCATGGAACTCCTGCAGGGTTGGAATCTGTGGAGTGAGAAGGTTGCTTCTGGAACACTCCTGGGCGGTCACTGGTGTAGGAGCCAGACTGGGACAGAGGGGGGGGGGGGTTGACGGGAAGCCCAGAGAATTATATTCGGCTGGTGAAGGATTAAGGATCTGATCAATGGCAGGGGTGGTGCCCACAGAAGCAAGACTGGATCCGAGGGCTGTTTGCGGGGGGGGGGGGGGGGGGTGTGCAGGTTGATAGGGCCCCTGGAGCTTGGTGGGGCGGTGAGGGCCTGAGTGATTGACAGGATTAATGCATTCATCAAACATTTATTGAGAAGCATCTGTCTAGGTTTGCTCAGGAGTCCTGGATCCTTCCACCAGGGGCAGAATTCTCCCACAGTCTCTGATTTTATTCCACTAACACCTTGAAGACTTCTTATACCTGCCCCATGGTGGGCGACCTGGGGAGCAGGTGAGCGCCCCTGGTCTCTGGTTCCCAGCTGCCTATGACTCAACAGCCCTATCACCTTCTCATTCAGTGGCACTGGGACCTCCAGTGTGCTGGGTGCTGAATTCAGTGAAAGAAAAACCAGTTTTCTCTTTCATGGTAGCTGAGGGAGAGGTCTTCAGATCCCGGGTGGGGCCTCCATGAGAGCTGGCTCATGGGAGGCATCCCATGAAAAGTCCCAACTCAATAAAACCAGTTAGAAGACAGTTCCCAGGAGAGCTGAGAATCTCCGTCCCCTTGCTGGGCTGCTTCTCTCCGGATTGCTGTAGGAGGAGCTCATGAAAAGGGACTGACACCTGCCTTGGGATTTCAGACTCAGGGGTCTGGGACACAGAGTTGGCTCTGGGTCTGCACATCTCAACACACGCAGGCTTTGCACTGAGGACTTGGCTTCTCCCTCCTGGGAAGGATCCCTAGCTTCTTCCAGACCCCCACCATCCCCACAGCCAGCCAAGAGGGTGGCATCTGGAGTTAGGGGAGAATCTGTGCTCTAGGCTCCCCAGTTGGGACAAGATTCTTAACCACTCTGAACATTTTAATTAAGATTCTTTTGTTTGCAAGTATCAGGGACGAACCCAGCTTAAACAAAAAGAGAAACTCCCCACCCCCATCCACCCCAGGGATACAGATGCATCTCAGGAGGGCAATCAGCCCTCGCAAAGGGATCTAAAGGATCAGGAAGCCACCCAGAGCCAAATGGTCGCCCTGTCTGCTGTCTCTGGAAGCGGAGGCCTTTCATCTTTGCGTTCCTCTGATTGTGTCACCCCCTCCCTCCCAGGGTCCTCTGCTTCTTCGGCATAAGGCCCTCAGGTGGCTGTCCCAGTTTCCAACTTCCCTGGCCGTGGGCACCACTCCTTGCGCTCAGCCCTGGGAGGCTGACCGGGTCAGCTCTAGCCATGTGACCACCGCCCTCCAGTGAGCTACCTGCCATGTCCTCCCTGGAGGGCATCCAGTGGAAAGGTCTATTATCCTGAGCCCCAGGCCTCCCTCTTACCTCCCGACTGTCCCCATGAAAGTGAAAGGCGTTGACAGATGTGGAAGTTCCTTGTGAACTCCATCGCACTTAGTACAAATGCTCCCTCCCCTCCTGTTTCCCCGGGGACTGGAGACACTTGCTGTCACTCTCCCTGACTCCGGTGCTGAGGGAGGTGCCCGGCAGCTGGAGGGTCCAGAGGGCTGGGCCTTTAACTCCCAGCGTGGAGTCTAATGGGCGGCTTTTGACCAGGAGCCGGAGGAGCTCCATCTGGGGGTGGCTGCGCTGCTTGTGGGCATCCTTGGGTCAGTGTGGCCCTGTCCTGGCTCTGAAGCTCTAGAAGTGGGCGTCAGGGAGGAAGAACAGGATGCTGGAGCTCCCTGGTGATGTGGGCTCAGAAGCTGTAAAAATGCCTGGATTTGAGGAATGGAGAAGAGGAGACGAAGCTCAGGGCAGGAGAGGTGACTTCTGAATGGTCCGGGTGCCGCAAAGCAGAGCTTGCTGGAAGCTTCATCAAAGAGATTAAGTTCCTCTCCCTAAATCACACAGCCCCGGGGGAGAGGAGATTCGAATGCATCCCATTCAACACCCAGGCCACCTGTCTCCCCGGCTCCTCCCTCTCACCCTGACTCTGGATGCTTTTCCAGGGGGAGGTGCATGCGAAACTCGGGTCCCTGTCTACCATGTTTGCTTTCACTACCCTGGGGAGAGGGGCCGGCTTCCTGTCTGACTGGTGAGTTCAGGAAAGACTGTGGGGCTGACCGGGACTGCACCTCCTCTCCTGGGGTTGCAGTGACTGGGGAGACCCTGAGGGCCTGCCACCCTGAGTGTCTCAACTGGGTCCCCTCCCATGCAGAAGTCAGCCCTGTTTGGTGTAGCCGGCTCCTAACACCCGGGATTCGCTCTCTAGCCATCGTCTCCCAAGCTTAGCTACAGCCGCCAACTCAGCCTCTGTCAGTAGCAGATCTCCAGCTACTTGTTGTATTTTTTTAAAAAAATTATTTGTTTAATTTTGGTTCTGAGGATTGAACTCAGGGGCACTCAACTACTGAGCCACATCCCCAGCCCTTTTTTGCACTCTATTTAGAGACAGGGTCTCACTGAGTTGCTTAGTGCCTTGCTAAGTTGCTGAGGCTGGCTTTGAACTCGTGATCCTCCTGCCTCAGCCTCCCATATTTGTTTTACTTAAAAAAAAAAAAAAACTCTTCGGGGCTGAGCCAAGTGGAGGGTTGCTACTTACTGCAAACCCTGGAGACCCCAGCTGTAGTGCGATGGTTACTACAGCATAAACAGTAATAATAACCATAGCAATGGAAACAGTTCCCATTTACGGAGGTTTCATTTTGGGCTGGTATCCTTACAAAGTCGGTCTTGAGACTGTTGTCCCCTTGCAAACATCTCCGGAGGGAGGTGCTGTTTTATCTGCACCTTACAACAGAGGAAACAGGCGCCTGGAGTCCCTTCCATATTAAGCAACCTGCCCAAGTCACACAGCTGCTCTGAAGCCCTTGCTTTTACAGCGCTGGGAAAGGTCCCCGGAGGTGGAGTCCTGAGGGAAGGCTTCCTGCAGGAGCAGGGAGCAGAGCACCAGCAAGGAGCTGCGAGTCCAGCCGTTCTGTTCCGCTCCGTGCGAGCTCTGCAACTCTTGGGTGCCTCTCCCTTGAATTTAGATATCATATCATTTGTTTAACTTGCTGAATAAAGTAATTAGTACCTGGGAGCCTGCCTGCCTGGCAGGATATATTGGTGCAGCTAACAAAGTTTATGCCTCCCGGCCGTGCAGTGGAATCTGATTTAATTTGTCCCAAGGTTAGGGAAGAGGATGGGAGACGCTGGCATCTCTTCCATCTCTGTCCTGGGATAATTCACTGAGAAGGAGGGGAGGCGTCACGGGGCCGTTCTGGCTCTAACGGGGCTCTAGAAGCTTCCCCCTGGAGTCTGACTTGCCTTGTGGGTGCCGCTGAGCGGCGACCAACCTCGCTTGCTGGGAGGTGCTGCCTTTCAGAATCACGAGGACCCAGCTGGGGAAGGGACCCTCGCAAGCCCGTCCTCCTGCAATGCCTGCTGCCATGGCTTTCGTGCCATCCCGAGCTCCTTGGGGTGGGGACTTTATTTTGTTCTCCATTTCTGTGTCTCTGACCCAGGCGTGTGTGGAACTTTGCCTCCCACCTCGTTTGGGTGGTGGTAAATTTCAGCTCGAGACGGGGAGCACAGTCTACCCTCTCCTCCAGCCACAGCCTCGGCTTCGGCCAGCCGACACCCTCCCCGCCCCCTGTGCCGTGCCAGGCCCACCTTGGCCCCCGCTGTTCTGCAGGACGATGCCGTCTCTCTCTGGGCTACTCTGAATTCTCCCACCCTAGTTCTAACCTTCCTTCCTCTGTCCCTTTCTTCCCTGGGCATGGTATTGGACACAGTGTTTTCCAGAGGTCAAGGGCACGGGCTCTGGAGCCAGATGGCCTGGGTTCAGACTCCACTTGTGTTGCTTATCTGCTGTGTGATCTTGGGCAAGTTACTTAACCTCTCTTTGGTCTGGTTGGCTCATTGCTCCAAGGGTCTTGGGAGGACAAATGTGTTCATCCACAGGTAAAATATGAGGCATGTGTGATCTGAGGGTTGAGCCACCCTGCTGCTGATCTCGCCCTCCTTCCCCAGGCTTTTGGGGCCTTTTCTGCTTTGGGGCGCTGCTGGGGATGCGCACTCCATCCTGCACCCACTGGTTACTGGCTACACATTCGGCTTTCCCTGGGGCTGAGTGAAGCGGGAGCTGGGAGGTCAGGGGGTCAGGAGGTCAGGGGGTCAGGAGGTCAGGAGGCCCGTGTCCTCCATCATCTGCTCTAGCAGATGCTGGCCCTCGCAGACAGACAGGCCTCTTCACTGCTCAAGGGTCCCATTAACCCCAGGGGCCCTGCCAGAGCAGGGGTGGAGGACAAAGGAGTGTTTGGAAGTCCTAGCTTGGTGACAAAGTGCCTTGCCTCTGCACTCGCTGTCCCGGGCACATGTGTGGAGGCTGGTGACTGACTCAGGATGCTAGCTCTCTCTGGGGTCTCTGCAGAACTGCCGGGGGAGGAGGGCTAAGGGCTGCCTCCAGGACAGAGCGAGGACCCAGGGGAGGGGGAGACCCGTTTTGGTTCAGTAATGGGGCGGCTGTTCTATACCTAGAGCTGCCCAAAGTGTTAGGGGCTTGGTCAGGTGACGAGCGCTCTGTCATGTGGATAAAACTCTTAAGAGCTTCCCACGTGCTAAGCCCTGATTTCAGCCTTTTATTATCTCGCTTAATCTTCAGCGTAACTTTTTAAAGGTAGGTAAAAATGATCATTTCCCTTTTATATAAATAAAGAGGTTAGAGCCCAGAGGGCTCAGGTGACGTGCCCAGGTCAGGCAGGCCAGCCTTCCATCCCGGCTGGTTCACTTACTATAAATCGCTGGGTGAGTTGCATTCGATTCCGTTAAGTTCCTGCACCTGAAAATCCATGTGCTCCAAGTGCCCCGTAGACAGGAGTGTGTTGCTCCACCGGGGGCTTCTGTCAGGTGAACGCATCAGACTGCAGGCTTCTCTCTGGTCAGCTCTCCGTGGTGCTGGGTTGTCAGGCACCAGTCCCTTCTCCTACCTGTCATCCAAAGACCTGGCTGTGCCAAGGAACCTTTCCTCAGAGAGTCCTTTTTTTTTGCACCAGGATTGAACCTAGGGCTCTCAACCACCGAGCCCCATCCCCAGCCCCTTTTTAAAAATTTGAGCCAGGGTCTCCCTGAGGGGCTTAGGGCCTTGCTAAGTTGCTGAGGCTGGCTTTGAACTCACAATCCTCCTGCCTCAGTCTTCCGAGCCCCTGGGATGACAGGCGTGTGTCACTGTGCCCGGCTTCTCAAAGAGAGTTCTGCCCGATGTGAGAAGGAGTCTTGAAAAAGATCCCATGGTCAAAGTGGTTTGGGAAGCAATGGGTTAAACAAGGCCAAACGGGTTATATATTGCAGGACTTAGGAGCTTTAAGATGCTAATATCATGGCGTGTCTCCTAGAGAAGGTTACAGTAGGCAGCATTCCCCAAATATATTTAATCACAAACGTCTCTCCAGCCTTGTCCGTATCATTTTCTGGGACCGTGCGCTGACTCTCTGGTCAATAACTTCTGGGAAAGCTCGTGCCTCTCTGGCTATGGGTAGAGGGTTGGGAGAAAATTCCAGATAGGCTGTCATGATGGCCAGCACCCACGTGGGTGGGTGGAATCCTGGAGCCCCTGGGAGTCCAGCCCTCCCCTCTGTGCTGCGGCAGGTAACAAGCAGGTGCTTGATGTGAATGCACGGACACCTGGCTATTCATGCTGGTGGCAACTCCAGCAGTAGAAGTGACAGCAGGGACTGAGCCCAAGACATTCTGGAGCACACGGTTGTTATGTGTCTATGCCACCCCAGCGGGACCTGTGAGCATTCCTTCCCCGCCCTGAACACAGCGTCTCCCAGGACGGGTCCTGGATCTCCTTCCCAGGCTATGAGAATGTCAAAACCATCCATCCCTCTCCTCCTTGTCGTTTCTGGGTCACCAAGATTCTTCCTGACCGCGGTGTTTTTCTTGCTGACCAAGATGTTTGTTTATTCTACTGATTTAATGCAACCCATGTCTACCAAGAAAACACGATAGATATTCCCAGGCACGTGTAGTCGCACGCGGAAGCCCTCGCGAGGCCGCTTCCTCCCTTATTATCTAACCTCATTATTTCTCCCCTCCACCCAGCAATGCATTTTCCTCCTAATCACTGGTCCATTTGGGAAGCTCGTCTGGAAGGCACCTTGGGAACAGAGGGTGAGGGGTTTTGCAGGGCGGAGAGTGGAGGGCGAGGGCTCCCCGTCTTTAGCTCTGGGGGTGCCCAGGGACTGGGGTGGGAAGGGTCAGCTCTCTGCCAGGAAGCGTCCAGCCAACTGGTCCTGACCCTGTGGCCTCCAGACCCTTTTGAAAAAAGAAAAATGAGTCAGCATCTGCTCCTGCGAAGTTTGCTCGCCTCCTAATCGGTGCCAGGGCCCCAGACACCAGGGCTGTAATTACTTATGCTGTCGAGAGAAGGGAGTTCTTCCAGTGATTTATCACGGAGGCGCTGGGAAATGACAATTGCTCATCTCTTAAAACAATGAGCCTGCCACATGCTGACCACGCAGGCGTGGGCACGTGGGGCCGCGACAGTCCCTCTCTACAGGACTTCCTTGGCAAAGTTAATTAAAGATCAGTCCCCCAGGGCTGTCCCCTCCAGGGACAGGCACCCACAGTCAGGCCAATGCCTCTCACCAGGGCCCTTTGAAAGGTTTTAAAAAACATTGATCAAACCTTTCCTGTAGCGGGCACCAGGCTAAGTGTTTTGTGTATATTATTGCATGACACGAGGCAGGTCTTACCTCTCAGATGTGCTCAGAGAGGATCTCAGCGAGGCAGGGGCTCCCACAGCTGGACCACCCCAAGGGCCTAGAGAGACGGTTGCCATGGTAACCAGACAGTCACACCCATGCCCCTGCGCCTGGAATCACCATGGGAGTCGAAGTCCTGGCTTACGATCCAGGGGCCAAAGTGAGCTTTGGGACTTTGGGTGGCCTTGTGTTTCATCCCCACATCATAGATCATGGCTGGCTTCTTACCTCGGTACGGCAGCTGGTATCTTCCTCTCCCATGTCCCCTGGCTAATCTCTGGTAGAAGCAATGCCTTCTACACTGCCACCCTCCCCTCCAGAACACCGTTCACCTCGCCCGTTCCTCAGTGATGAATAGCACTCCTGCTGGGGTTTGAGAGCTACCCTTCAAATCCCATCTCCACTTGTTAGCTGTGTGACCTGAGCAAATTGGCTAACCTCTCTGTGTTTTGCCTTGTAAAATGTGGGAACCGAAAGTGTTCATTTCAGGGTCCTCATATAAAGGAGTCGATGTGTATAAAGTGCTTCAACAACTTGGTGATTTGTTGGTAGTCACTCTTATCAGTTTATATACTGAGCACCCACTATGTGCCTATGCTGGGACAGATACTGGGGCGACAGTGTCCCCTTCACAAACACAGCATCACTTAAAATCCTGATGAAGACTACACAGAAGAAATATAGAAGCTAGGAGCACACATAATGGTCATGTGACCTTGTAAGGACAAACAGGAAGAAGATCAGTTTAAGATAAAATCTGAACAATGAACCAGGGGGTCACCAGACAAGTGACAAGAGAGTGTTCCAAGTTTACAAACACAAACCAAAGCATGTACAAATGTCCTGAGGTGGGAAGAAGCATGACGGTTTTGCAGAACTGAAAGGGAGACCAGTGTAGACAGGGCATAATGTGGGGTGAATGACCTTAGAGGGAAGGGCTTATTTCCCATTCCTGGCATTTCCTGTCCTCTCTCTGTCCCTTGTCCCAGAGAAGACAAATGATTATTCTGTCTAGTGAGTTTGGGAAAGGGGTTGAAGCTCAGCTACAGCCTTAGTCTCCCTCAGGGATCTCTTGGCAGTTAAGGTTTGGCCCCTCTGGGGTGAAGACTGTAGTCCTATGTCCCCTGGGGCTGGCTGTGTAGGCTGCTCAATGCTGTGGAGTTAGGAAGCCCAGTGTCGACACATAAGCCACTGTCCCTTACAGGACATACCTGACCATGCAGCTGGGGTTTTGATCTTAATCTTCTGGACTCCACAGAGTTTACATTCAGGCAGGTAAGAAAAGGGAGTCACTTATGGGGCCCCATGGGAAGGGCCAGATCTTGCAAGGTCTTCCCAGCCACGTGCTAGTCCTCCATGTTTCCAGGGGCCAGATTCGGGTGTTTTTTAGTTTGGAGGGTGATCCAGCTCACGTTGTTAATTTTAATACCATCTCTGTTTTTCTTTCATGGTCAGAGGGCTGGGGGCTGGGGAAGGGTGTCCAGGAATCACTTTAATATTGGAGGATGGTGACTTGCTTCCACTTTTCTTGGCCTGACGGTCAGCCAGTGTTAATGGAACACACCAGCGATTTAAAGTAGTGCTGACTCTTCTCCACGGTAGGAAACTTGGTGTTCTCTAGCTTTGCTCGGAGCCCACCCAGCCTCCGTGGGTGGATCCTGGCCCAGAGTTTGAGAGCAAATTGCAGGAGCCATTAATCCCTTCGCAGCTCACGATCACAGGGACAGGCCTCCACCCTGTGTCATCCTCAAGGGGACACTGCCGAGTCAGGGATGCTCATGTCCTCTTGCAGATGGGGTGACTGACGCAGAGGTGGTATCTGTCCCTGGGCCACACAGCGAAGAGCGGGAGTCCAGAGGCCACATCACCGCGTGCTGGAAGGAAGCCTCGTGATTTTGTTAGGATTTGCTCATTAAGACCATGAAAGAAAAGTGGGGTGACTTGGGGAGTCAGAGGAAGAATGGCAGCTCGGGGAGCCTCAGACTGGGGCCCTGGGGAACACTCACTTTTAGGACCCTTTCTTGCTTGCTTCCTGGATCCCTGGGGCGGACAGTCCTTTTTCACTTGTTGGGGAACAGGATTTGCCTCCTGCCTGTTCTGAAACAACCCCTTGCCTCCCAGTTTAGAGGCCCTTCCTCCAGGAAGTCTTCCTAGACTCCCAGGTCAGGAGTCGGCTCTTCTCCATGGCACGGATCTTGGTTTCTTTCTTTCTTTGTCCCAGTATTGGGGATCCTCACACTCTACCACGGAGCCACATCTCCAGCCCTTCTCATTTGATTTTGAGACAGGGTCTCACTAAGTTGCTGAGGCTGGTCTTGAACTCACAGTCCTCCTGCCTCAGCCTCCCAAGTAGCTGGGATTGAAAGCATCTGTCCCTGTGCCTGCCTTCATTTTTTAATTCTATATACCTGTGTGTGATTTGATTAATCTGTGATTCCTCCAAGAGACTCTAAACCCTGTGAGGTCACAGCCTGACATGCTCTGTCCCTCACAAATGCTTGTTGGATGAGTTTTCTTTTCTTTTCTTTCTTTCTTTCTTTTTTTAAATAAATAAACTCAGCAAGTGAAGAGGGGGACAAGAGTTCTAGGCACAGGAAATAATATTTACAAAAGCCCAGAGGAGAGAGGGCAGGAATGTCAGGAATGTGGCCAGACTGAACTGCAAGGTGAGGGATGGGTCATTACACCCAGCTAAGGATTTCAGACTTTCTCCCAGGCTGGCATTTTGAGCAGGACTGTTGTTGGTCCAAGTGGTTCATAGGGATGGGTAAGGCCCAGTTCCCACAGGTATCTTGACCTCCCACGCATCCCGACAAGGTCCTTCCACCTCAGCTTCTCATCCTGCCCGAGTTCCAGGGCTCAGTGGCTTCCCCCAGTGCCGCCCTCAACTGGGGGGATGTATTCTGTTATAGAGAGAAGTTCACCTGGTCCACCTGGGTCAGCTGTAGGAGCTCAAGTATCGAAGGTGGTCTTTCGTGCGGAGAAGGGCACTGTCCTGTGGGAAACCAGCCATCCCTGTCTGCAAGGCCATGCGGAGGTCTGGAAAGAGGGTATGGGCTGGGTGGTACAATGTGGGACACGGGCAACAGGGGGCCCTCTTGAGTCTTGAGAAAGATGGTCTTGGGTCAAGAAAGGAAGTGGGCTTTGCTTACCTTGGTCCGGAGTGCACGTAACAGACTCATGTACCTACAGGCACGGTCCAGGAGGCTGGGGTGGATGGATCAATGGATTCACAATGATTTGTCCAATAGATTGTGATCCAGAGCCTAGCTGTGAGAGTCACAGGTCTCAGACTTGCTGCCATTTGTACGGGGCAACCGTGGACAAACACCTCCTCCTAGGATGAGGCCATGCTTAGTTGAGCCTCTGACAGGTTCAAGTGGTTGATCACTTTTAACAGCTTACCTTTGGGGTAAACATATTATTCCCATTTTACAGACGCGGAAGCTGAGCTTGGGAGATTTAGTAGCTCACTCAGGGTCACGAGGAAACGAGGTGGCGCTGCATTTTACATCCAGTGCGAGTGCACTCTCCCAGGGGGCATCTTGGCAGTGGGGCACCGGGAAAGGATTCTAAGTAGAAAGGTGACACCGACAGACTCCTGCAGGGGGGTGGACTGCACGGGAGCTACCAGACAGAAGGTGTTCTAATGCAGGTCGGGGCGAGGCCGGAGCTAGGCAGAGGCCATGGGCTGGAGAGACTGGGTCAGGCATGAGCACAGGGTCCAGGGCCAGTCTCCCGATTGTGGGGTCTGGGTGCACAGAGTGGTGGGAGACTCTGAGGGTGTCCATGGCTGGCAGCACATGGAGCCATTGGCAGGGACAAAGAAGAGTGGCAAGTGAGCAGGGCTAGGGGACAGAGGAGAGCTCTGTGGCCTGGAGGTGGCCCTGTCCTGGAGCCACGGAAGGGCCTCTGGGTGCCCACAGCAAAGCCTGAGAGGACCCAGGTCTTTTTTGGTTGGAATCCTGTGTTTCCTAAGGGCTGCCCAGACGGGGCTCACATTTTCCTGTTTAGTTTTTAGGAATCATTTGAAATGGGGTGTGTGTGTGTGTGTGTGTGTGAGAGAGAGAGAGAGGGGGGGGAGAGGGGAAGGGAGGGAGAGAGAGAGAGTGCGTAGTGTGTATGTGTATTTCTCAGCTTTTAACCTTGCCAACTTGGGCAACCTCTTAAATACTAATGACTTTGTGGGCTCTGACAATTGTACTTTCTTAAAGCAGCCCCCGTGGGCCCCTCCCATCCACGAAAGACCAAGAGCGCGACTGTCTGTGCAGATGGCCTCTGGACAGCGCAGCAGATTCCCGGGATAATGAGCCGGGGAGGGTGAGGCTCCAGGCAGAGCCAAGGTGACTTGGAGCTGCAGACACCCAGGTAGAGCCCTGGCGCTCACCAGTAGAAGATGCTGCAGCTGCCTCCTGTCCCCTCAGGCCTAATGAGAAGAGACAGGCCCACCTCGGCGCCTGCTGGGGGAGGTGTAGGGAGCTCCTTGGGGTCCAGCCAGGCCCTTCTCTGCACAGGCTGACGGCCCCATTAGTTCCTCAGTGCTGGAAGAGAAATTGGCTTCCTTTTAAGTGGACAGAGCTCTCTGTTGGGGTCATAAGCTCCCCATCCCCCAAGACCAACTCTGGTTTCCCTCCAAGACAGCTCAGGTGTATGTGTGAGGGTTTTAAGAGGTGTGCAAATTCAGGGTCTGTCCCCCCAGGGTGGAGGTTTGGGTACTAGATACAGGTGAGAGGTCATAAGAGCCACTCAACCCTCTCCCCGTGCCCCGCCCCCACGCCAGCACCTGATTACAGTGTGGTGCAGATTAGTGGTTAATGTCTCTCAATAATAGGCTGACCTTGGCTCAAATCCCAGCTCGGCTTCCTCCTAACTGTGCCAGGGCAGGCAAGGTATTCAGCTGCTACACACTTTGTGGAAAATGGGGATAAGGCCAGAATGGACTTTCCAGAACGGTACCAATGGCTTGATGAGATCGTCCTGGTTTGCTAGAGCTGATAGATCGAAGAACCAGCGATGGGTGGTTTACATAACAGGAACGGATGATGGCACCCTTCGGAGGAGGCTTAAAGTCGGAGACCATAGTAGGTGTTTCAGTGTTATCGCGGCCATAACCAAAAGCCCTGACAAGAACAATTTCAGAGGAGGAAAAGTACTTGGTGCTCATGGTTTCAGAAGTCCGACTCCAAAGACACTTGGCTCCATAGCTCTGGGCCTGGGGTAGGTGGACCACCATGGCCGAAGGGCACGGCAGAGGGAAGCAGCTCAGGATGTGGCAAAAAGAGAGAGAGGTCTGTTCACCACGGACAAATAGATAACCTAAAGCCCACCCCCTCGGCCACCTCCTCCAGCCACACCCTACCTGCCTGCAGTAGTTACCACCTGTTAGTGGATGAATGCACCAATTAGATCAAGGCTCTCCTAACCCAGTCATTTAACCTCTAAGTTTTGTTGCATTGTCTCACAAATGAGTTTTTTGGGGATACCTCATATCTAAACCCTAAGAACAGGGTTTTTCCTTCTGAGGGCTGGGAGGGAAGGATCAGCTCCAGGTCTCTCTCCTTGGCTTGTAGATGGTCATCTTCACATCACGTGGCACATTCTCCCTGTATGCATGACTGTCTTCAAACTTCCCCTTTATTATAGGGACACTGTCACATTGGATTAGGGCCCATCCTAAAGACCTGATTTATCCTTGATCATCTCTGTAAAGACCCTGTCTCTAGGTAGGGTCACATTCTGAAGTACTAGGGGTCAGGATCCAACATGTGAAGTTTTGAGGGTGGAGGTGCACAATTTAAGCTACAACAGAAATACTGCATGCAGCACACTCAGTGTGGGCACAGGGTAAGCACGTTGTGAACCACCATCACTGCTGTTGACGTGATCTCTCAGCCCTCGTCTCCAGCCCCCATTTCCACCCCAGTATCCACCTGTTCCCTAGTTGCTTTCTGCTCTGTTCCTCCCACCTTGAACTTTATTTTCTATCCTCCCTGGCCTGTGGATTCCATCACCACCCTCAAGATGGGAAAGGGTTGCTGGGAATGGTGTGACAAAGGCGGAGATCATTGGGCTTGGGAATTGCATGTCCAGGCCGCTGCTCTGAGGCTAGTCCTGGCTGATTATCTGCAGCTTGACTCCTGCCCCTTTGGTGGAATGCTCTGGGACTTGCTTACCCTATCTTCTAGTGAAAGACAGAGGTGGTAGCTCAGAATTTAGAACTTGAGGTCCATTACTCTTAGCTTAAGGATGGGAAAACTGCAGCCTGTGGGTGCCATCCGGCCTGCTGCCTCGTGGTTGTTTTTGTGGGACAGTTATGTCCATCCATTTACATACTGTCCAAAGTGGCTTTCATCCTACATCTGCAGCATTGGGTGGGTGCAACAGAGATCAACCACGTGACCTGCAAAACTGAAAGTATCTGGCCCCTTACAGAAAAAGATTGCTGACTCCTGTCCTAATGTGGCAGGGGCTCTCCCTGAACGAAGAAAAGGCTATGTGCCACAGTTTATGTGCGTGCCAACTCTGCGATAAATCTGTTCTGACTCTGTCATAATTCAGTTATGCGTGATGCTGTTGCAACTTTGTTCCAACTGCGTAGCATAAGAATACCCAAACAAAATGTGTATTACCTTATATGGGAGCCGGAGAGCTTACAAGAGGTATATAAGGAGATGCCTCCCTGCGTTTGGGGCTTGGCCTTTGGATAATAAACTGCTGTGCATGTTGGCACAAAATAAACACCACTTCCTGTTGCCCCGGTGCCCACCTCTCTCTGCTTGCAAATCCCACAAAACTAGCTCTATGATCTTGGGTAAATATCTTAACCTCTCTGTGCACCCTGCAAACCCCATTTATTCATTAGAGATGGCGTTGGCAAATTTCTCATGAGGGTTTTGTGATGATTAAATGAGCCAATAATATAGTGCCACATTGGCTTTTCGTTTTTCTTTTTCTTGTTTTGGTATGGGGGATTAAACCCAGGGGTGCTTGATAACTCAGCCATGTCCCCAGTCCTTTGAAAATTTTGAGACAGGGATTCATCAGGTTGCTAAGGGTCTCACTAAATTGCTGAGGCTGACCTCAAACTTGTAACCCTCCTGTCTCAGCCTTCCGAGAGGCTGGGATTACAGGCGTGTGCCACCTTACCTGGCTACATCAGCGATTAACATTATTACACAAGTCACGGCCAAGCTCCATGGACTCAGAGCCACATGCTCTCACCTGGGGTGTAATCAGGACCAAAGACCCTTGCAACTTGGCCTCTTTAAACCTATACCCTCATCCTGCCCAAGAAGACCTCCCCAGGCCACTTCTGGCTTGCATGGATAGCTGTGCAGAGCCTCTCTGGCTTTCCTTCCAGCTGCCCCAGCCCCAGCTGTCACCCTCGCCCCAGCCTATACCATCTCATTCAGTGACTATTAATTGAGAACCCATTAGGTGTGCAGAGACTTGAGCTGAGCATCCACGGGGCTAGAGATAAAAACAACACAGTCCCTGCCCTTATCGCACGAGCTCCTTCCATCCCTTACATAACTGGGTGCCTGGTAAAGACTTGGACCTTATCATTTTTGAAGCTGAAAAACTTGAAAAAATTGTGTGCAGTGCCTATCTCCAGGGTGGAGGCTGGAATTTACCTTGAGGGCAGAATGTCCCTTTGTTCTTGGCAGAACCTCTCGAGTGGGCCCTTGTAGTTATGTAAATGAGAAGCAAGTGCTGGCCCAGGTTCTCGGAGAGGACCTGCATTCGATTGCTTCAGACTGAGTGTCAGATGTGCTGCTTAGTAATGTAAATCAGGAGGTATTTCAGCGGAACCCTGACTCTGCAAATTATGTTTCCTTTAGAGAAATGTTTCCTTTCTAATTCTGGATCGAGACTGCCCAGTGCCTGTAAATTGCTGCATTTGTACGAGGTTGCAGAAATTCTGGGAGCAGTTGTCCCTGGCTGTACTTTTGGAGACCCAGGTTTCAGAAAGGATACCACCATGGGATTCCTGCAGTTATTGCTCCGTTGGAAGATCCCATCCTTGAGGGTCGGTGGGGGTCAGTTTCACTGCGTGGGGAGGTCGGGTTTGAGGATCTGGGAGGCAGGTCTGGACTCCAGGCAGGGCAGGCTGGCTGGCAACCAGTTAGGGAAGCTGTCTGATAAGACGGTCTGGGGTTGGGCTCAGGCCGGGGAGTTCCGAGAGTGGCAGCTCTAAACTCTGCTTTATGTCACACTTTTCCTTTCATGAGTCCCAAGCCTTCTGTGAATCTTGCTCCAGTCACAGTGGTTCTCAGCAGCCATGAACGGGGGTGAGGGACTGGTGAAGAGAGAGAGAGCGGTAACCCAAGTTTTAAAAGGAGCAGCCAATTCTGAGGGAGGACACCGGAGGTGGACATCAGTGGTGCATCAGGAGAGGACAGCTGGGGTCAGCAGCTTGGTGACCTCGCTGAGACCTTTGAGGGGGGAGGGGGCCCATTCTGGAGCACTCAAGGCTGTCTTTGGAAACTCTTGGAAGTAGCTGGAGGGCAGTTGAAGGGCAAACCTCCAGCCCTTAGGGGAGGTTCTCCTGGATTAGGCAAAACCAGCCTCCTGTCATCCTGCATTTCTCTGCCTGTTAAACAAAACTGCACAGTCATGTCCCTAGTTCCTTTGGTCCTGGAATAATTCACTGTCACCTTTCCCCCATTGATATTTGGGATCTATGTAAATTTAACGTCTGTCTGGCCTGTTGATGTTGGACATGACAGAGAACACTGAAACAAGACCACTCGAGAGACTTTCTCCAACAGCCCAGACAGTTCCTATGAAGAGGTGCTGAAAGTCACAGGTGCCAAGAGCCCACACGAGGGATATGGGAAGGGACTTCCCAGAACAAGCATCCCTAAAACAGGGCAATGGGCAGGATGGCCTGAGGTCCTCTAGGAATTTGTTATCATGGGGATGATAGGAGGTTGTCACCATGGTAGAATCTGGTGTTTCTTGTTCTTACCCAAGTATATGCTGAATGTCCACTTTTGAGCTTGGCAGGTGATATGTGTCTTCAGCATCCCATGGCGGGTCACTCAGTAAATCTCTCCCTATGCTTGATGCCCCACTGTGTCCACCAGAGCTGGTCCCAGGAATGTCCTCCATGGGGGACAGGGGCGCTGCTCTTGGGCTGGAGTTAGCTGCGTGCACAGAGGCAGCAAATAAAGGCAAATTCTCTCTGAGGACCGATAAGAACTGATCACAGAGAAGAGAGCAAGAGACGCTCTGGAGGAAAACCCACAGTGCACGAGCCAACCACTTCACGCACTTTCAGAGCCCTCAAAGGCGCCATCGCCTTGGTGGGGGGGCTGCGTGGACGGAGCAGCATTTCATTTGGGTAATTCAGGTCAACATCGGGGGGCCAGATGCCTGTTGGTACGTAAGGTGTGCCCGCTCACACCTACAGGTGACTTGCCCAGGTGGGCTCTGCCTGTGACTCTGAGTAGCTCTATTCAAGAAGACCCCGAACCTTAAAGGAGAACAGCATGTATAGGCTGCGAGTCACGGGGTTGGAGAGAGCAGAGGCAGACATTGTTTCCAGGATGGATGACGGTGAGCCCTGTCCCTCCCTGAGGAAGTGCCCACGATTCCAAGGAGAAGGGAACCGGGCAGAGTCAACGGAAGATTTATGGGTCTCCTTCGCCCACGGGCTGCTGCTCCTTACTCTGGAAATCACATGCAGAGAGGGTGTCCAGCTTTTCCTTAGAATAGGAATTGAGTTTTCCATGGAAGCACGTTTAATAAGTTTCACTCAGGAAGTCTCTGTTACCAATAAAGACTTAACAAAGTTAATTAGACTAAACAGCAATTATCGTGTCTCCTCATTGTTCAATTATCTGCTGAACTGGTGTTTCCTGATTAATTTTCTGATTAAAATGTATTAAACCAAAAAGACCAGCAAACAGGCCCTGACAGGTTCCTGCAGAAGGAGGGAAGCCGTGCTGCCCAGGTGGGGCAGTGGGCGCCAAGGCTGTGGAGGCCGGTTCCCACCTGCCCAGGTGGGGGCCCAGGGCAGGTGAGGGGGGAGCTGGCGAAGGGAGGAGAGGCAGCCTGTGCACCCACATCGCCAGAGACACTGATTCGCATCACAGCTCAGGGCTCTCCTTCCCCAGATCGGGACTTTCTCCCAGAGGGGAATAGTATTTTGGTCCATGGCAGCTGGAGGTGCGTGGCAGAGACCTGGGATTTGCTCTCAGTTCCCTGGAGGCCCCTGTGTCATCACCACTCCCGTTATGGCATCCTGGTCATTTCCTTACAAATGCCCTAAACTCCCTTCCTAGTAAAGCCCAATCCCGTGGAACGCATCCCTGGGTCTTCCCCGACTCTGCACCAAGCTTGGTGCGCTGCAGACCATCTCACTTTGAATTCATGACCACAGACCTCAGATGGACATTTGACACTGCCCAGCAGTGCCAGGACATTTCTTCCCTGCGCTCCTTCCCCACTCGGAGGCAGCAGTCTCTCAGCTCAAACCCCCTCCCTCGCCGTCAGCCGATGACCTTGCCTTATTCTTCATTGAGCTGGAGAAGCAGTCAGACAAGGAATCCCGTGTCTTCCCATCACAAATACAAACCTCCTATGACAATGGAGGACGCGCACCCCTCCTCTTAACAGAGGCAGCGACCCCTCCGCTGGGTCCCGGATCCCATACTCTCTCACCTTCGCAAGGACTTTGTTCTCCTACCTGCAACACAGGCCCTCTCTTCTCTGCTCGCTGGTTCCCATTAGCATACGAAATGCCACGGTCCCACTCATCTGAAAAAAAGACAAGGAATGGCTTCCTTGGAGGAGCGCTTATCTGCTCTAGTTATTCTTTTCAATGTCAACTGCATTTCACATTCAGAAAACTGTAAAGCAAAAGTTCCTTCCCTTGACCCCTGCTCCCCGCCCTGGTGTCGCCCGTCTTTCACACACTCCTAGGATGTGTCTGGGCTCACCGTCTTCACTTCCATCTCTCCTGTGCTCATCTCCACATTCTTGAACTTGGCCTCTGTCTTCGCGATACCACTGCAACTGCTCTAGTCTCAGTCAACAGCAGCCCACCGGTTGCCTGGCCCAGAGTTTCTCTTTTCTCATCCCACCTAACCCCTCCCAGTTTCTCCTTCAAGTGCCTCAATCTGTCACGCCAGTCGGATTTTTTCTCTCCCTTGCCTGCTGCGACTCCTCAGTCCACGTCTACACCCTGCAGGTCCTGGGCCCCTTTGGCTCCCCTTTCTGTTCTCTTTTTAGGTGATCCTATTGGGTCCGTGGCTTTCAATTCCTTCTATAAGTGGAACGACTCACAGACAAATCTCCAGCCTCGACCTCTCCCTTAGCTCTGAGGTGGGTGTCTGACTCAGAACTCAGCCCTCCCACTTGGGTATTTGGTAGACATTTCCAACTAAACCCACTCAAGAGTGAATGGTGTCCCTCCACACCTAACTCACATCCACTCCCCTGCAAGTTTTTAATGCCACCATAGTTTGATTGCTCAGGCTAAAAATGTGCCCTCTTTCTTGAATCCTCTTTTCCTCTCACACCCATATCTAATCAGCAACTATGGATAGTTATCTCCAAACCTTACATGGATTCAGGCCACCTCTCTCCATCTCCACTGCTACCATCTCATGCCAAGTCCCATCAGTTCTTTCCTGGATCAGTGCCTTCTAACACTGGCTTCCCTGTTATTCCTCTAGAGCTCTTTCTCCATAGAGGGGTGTATCAGCTATCTACTGCTGTGTAACAAAGCTCCACAAACTTAATTGGTATAAAACAATGACTTTTTGATTTGCTCAGAGTTCTGTGGGTCTAGTTTGGTCCAGTTCAGCTTGGTGACTTATTTTCTAGGCCACTTAATTAGCTGTATCAGTTGACAGATCAGTTGGGACTGATTGGTCCAGGGACCCTTAGCTGGGACAGCTTGTCTCTTCTGCATTCTGTCACCCTCCAGTTAGCTAGCTTGGGTTTCTTTACATGGCAGGGGACATATGCCAGCTTTTAGTTTATGAAGGGTGATGACATGGAGAAGTCACTGCCACTGAAACCAGTCGAATGTTATACTTCCCCTAGAGACGAGCAGCCTGGTGCGCCAACAGGGCTCCAGGGAGAAGCACCGGGGTTGGCCAGGAGGTAACAAGAAGCCAGGGAAGGGACAGAGCACAGCTTTACTTGGGTTTCTGCAGAAGAGCAAGGCAGGGCAGGTGGGGGCCCACAGTGTAGGACTGGCAGGTTGGAATGATTCTGGTGGGCTTTGGGGCATTGGAGTTGTTCCTAGTTAGTACCTGGTCCTAGGCTGATTTAGGGTGGGGGGATTTTGTCAGTGGTGTGTGAGTTAGATAAAAGAGGTCCTTGGGGATATGAATTTAGGATCGTTTGGTTTGTGATGACCGTCTTTAGGGATTAGGCAGCCCTGGGAGGGCTGGTCTCTCCCCAGCTTGCCAGGTCTCCTGACGATGCCCAAACTTCATAAAATAGAGAAAGTTTTAAAAAAGTAGTAATGCACAGAGAAGCAAGAGGGGAAGAGTGGGGTGTGGGCTGAGGGCCAGCTTTGGAACTCCCGAAATCACCTCGCTGTCTTCTGCTGGTCAGAGTAATCTCATAAGTCCAAATTGGACCCCAGGGCATGGAGAAGCAGATTCTTCCTCTTGATGAGGGCCTGGCAATTTGGCCAAGGTTGTGATACAGGGACTGGAGAGAGTGGTAGCCATATTTTTTCAGGCTGCTACCAGAATCCAGAGGGTTGTTTTAGAAGCTGGAATCAGAGGATATCCGTCCTATGTAGAACCCATGGCGGTTTCCTTTCTACTTCTCCAGAGATAAACCCTGTGGCCCACACATTCTCCACGGTCTGGCCCCAGCCCACCTCTGGTATCCCTCTGCCCCACCCCTTGTTCACTGCTTCCAGCTTTTCCTCCATGCTCCTAGCTGATCCCAGCCCCAGGACCTTCCCCTTGTCTCCAGTGCTCTTCCCCAGGACTTGGTATTCTGGGCTCCTTCATCCATCATTTAGGTTCCAGCTCAAAGAGTAAAAAACCTGGAAATCCTTTCCTTATTCTACTAACTAAGGTAATTTCCCCCTAGCTCTGCTACTGAAGTTCTTCTCTAATGTGTTTTGCTGTTGCTTTTGCTGATCTAATAGCTCATGCTTACCTACAGCTCACTGTGGCCTGGGCTCTGTTCTAAGCCTGGTTTTCATTCTGGCTGCCCCAGACCCAACGCTCACCCTTTTGCCCCAGTTTGTGCAACTTCATTCAATGGCTGTTTATTGAGAAACTATTATGTGTACAGAGGCTTGAGCCGGGCATTAGCAGGACTAGAGATGAATGTGACATCATCCCTGCCCGCAAAGGCATGGTCCTCCTTCCTTATGTAACTGGGTGCCTTTCTCTTGAGCTAAAACCTTAATGATGGTTGAAGGAGCCCCAAATCCAAGTTCTAGGGAAGAGTGCTTCACATCCATTCATGCATCGAGTTCTCGCAGTGAGACTGTGAGGCAGGTACAATGACGTCCCCATTTTACAGTTGGGGAAACAGAGGTGAGGAAAAATTGAGCGGTTTGCCCAGGCTCACCCGCCTTGCTTGCGGTTCTGTCACGTTTCTTTGTGTGTGCTATTTACCTGACCACCCCCACCATGATGTAAGTTCAACAGGGGCAGAGACGCGGCATTTCCTGTTCAGTATTAGAGTCTCCGTGTCTAGAATGATGCCGTCCATAGCTGAGTTTCCATCAGTATCTGTTGCATAAATGAATATAAATTCCAGGCTAATTTGTTGTCAAATCCCCTTGGCCACACTTCCTAAGCAGCTCTTCCTTTCAGCCAATACTGTCCTCTCCAGACACATTCTCGCTCCTTCCAACCCATGGCAGGGTGAACGTACTGAATTAAAAAGGCCACTTCTTCTGCTCAGAAGCCCCAACAGCTCCCAATGACCATGATGACAGACACAAACTCGTTGGACTGACCAGTGACCTTCCTCCTCAGACTCCCTCTGCCTCGTCACCAGATCCCCCGGCTTGCGGTTCTTCCCACTTCCATGCCCTTGCCTGGCATTGCTTTCCCATCCCCCTCCCATGCACACCTCTATTTCACCTTCGAAGCCCAGTTTAAACCACCCCTGTGGATCCTCATTGGACACTGAAGGCTTAGATCTTAAAATGTGACCCCAAGTCTCATGGGTCATCAACTTGCTCCCCAGCTGATGGCCCTACTGGAGGTGGTGGAAACTCTAGGAGGTGGGGGGTAGTTGGAGGAAGTAGGTTATCAAGAATGGGCCTTTGAAAGGTATATTTTGTCCCCCAGTCTCTCCCTCGACCTCCCCCCTCGTGCCCCCCCTTCCCCTCCCTCTCTCTTTCCCAGCCGCCATGAGGTGAGCAGCTCCGTCTCCCCACACCCTTCTGCCATGAGGCTGTGCCTCACCTCAGGCCTAAAGCAATAGAGCCAGCCAACCTGGACCGAATACCTCGGAGACCACAAGCCAAAATAAATCTCTCCTTGTTTTTCTCGAGTATTTTGTCACAGGGCTGGAAAGCTGACTAACACAATGGCCATGCAGTCTGGAACTCCCTTCTCTATGCCACAGACACTCATTTCTTTATTCATGCACCATTTACCCATGCAGCAAACACTCACTCACCCAACCTTCAGAAGCTCAGTCTGTGGGTCAGAGAGGTGCAGGAGTTGTGTGCACGTGTGTGTGCCCATGTGTGTGCACGTGTGTGCGTTTCATCTATTCATCTGCATATCTGTTTCCTCTTTTACCTTGAAAGCCTCCTTTGGTTTTATAACCCTAACCCCCTCACTTAATAAATGTTTGCTGAATAAATGAAGATAATTATGGAACAAACAATCACAGACTACTGAGGGAGAATCAGAAACCGACTTAGCCCTTATCCCGTGTCTGGTTAGTTATCCTAGTTGTCTGGTTGGTACCTGGCCCTAGGTTGATTTAGGGAGGGGGAATTCTGTCCATGGTGTGTATGAGTTAGATAAAAGAGGTCATGGGGATATGAATTTAGGATTGTTTGGTTTGTGATGACTGTCTTCGTGGGAGAGGCAAGACTGACTTATTTCCTGCCTTCCTCATTTGGATGGTGAGTGTGCGCTTCTTGAGGGCAAGCATCATCTCTTATTCCTACTTTTCTCTGGCCAGTACATAATGTAGCACTTGGCAACATATTTTCTCAAGAAAAACTTTTCTAGTTTTTTATTGTGATGGAATACATACAGCAGAAAATTTACCATCTTCACCATTTTAACAGTACATTTCTATGATAGTAAGTAATTCATATTATTGGGCGGCCATCACCGCTATCCATCTCTTCCATCTTTTTCACTTTGCCAAGTAAGAAATATTGTAGGGATGGATGATTGAATATCCTTTCCCCTTGCTCTCCATTCCTGCATGCTGACCCCGTTCCCAGTTTTCAAGGCAGTTTGACAATCTAGTTTACTCACCGCCTCTCTGGCCAAAAATGACGTTTAGACATATTACACACATCAGTACAACATGACCTCGGAATCTACCGGGAGCAACTAGGTTCAGACAGGAACCATGTGGCACTTTGCTTCCCAGCTCCTCATATACTCAGATGCTCCCCTACCCGCAGACCTGCAGGAGTTTATCAACTCTGCTACCGAGTTGGAATTCGAAATTGGTTGCTGACATCTGAGCCCAAGGGCCCTAACTGGAACCTGCAGCTGGCTGGGTACATGCTCACCTCCTGTCCCTACTCTCCTCCTCTCTTGGGTCAACTGTATAGGTGCTCCTCTCCCCTGCCGGATTACATGCCCCTTTGAGGCCACATAGCATACCTTCAGTATGTTTAGATTCCCTGCTGTGTCCGCCATATTGCAGGCAGGCATCGATAGAGGGTTGATAAATAAATAAATAAATGACCCACACCCAAAGATCTATCCTAATTAACTTCTCCAAAGTAATTCCCTTGGGATGGATTCAATATATGGGGTTTATCTCATCTTGTAAAAGATTTACCCTTTATTTATACCACATGATGGTCATGTGGGCTTCTATGCTCTTGATCTTCTGCATAAACTGCCTCTCTCCATCTAAATCCATAATGGCCAATTTCACTCCATACTCCAGAGCCCTCCTTACCTCCCACATTGGTTCCTGGGCACACGGGTTAGGTATCTTTGATTCCTGGATGTAATACCGTGGTGTGCCTGAGATATGAGAGTGTGATGATCCTAGGCTGGAATCCCAGGACAACCCAAGGGCAT
The DNA here is from genome assembly GCF_047511675.1 of Marmota flaviventris. Classification (NCBI taxonomy): domain Eukaryota; kingdom Metazoa; phylum Chordata; class Mammalia; order Rodentia; family Sciuridae; genus Marmota; species Marmota flaviventris. The sequence continues at coordinate 25,779,369 of NC_092507.1, read as the reverse complement.
TCTGTGTGCAGGAGCCCAATATTGTGCACCAGTCAGTTGGCCTTGACCTGTTGGGGGGCACTTTTGCCTTAGCAATGTTGGCATCGGTGGCCTAAAATGTTTTGGTGCTTTATCTTCTTCCACTTTAAGTCTTCAACCTCAACCTTGAACCATTTCAGTGTGAGGACAGATTGGCCCAGAGGTTTTTTTTTTTTTTTTTTTGGTGGGGGGGTGTACCAGGGATTGAACCCAGAGGCACTTGACCCCTGAGCCACATCCCCAGCCCTATTTTGTTTGGCAATCTAGTTTACTTTGTTTTTTATTTAGACAATCTAGTTTATTTTGGGTTTTATTTAGAGACAGGGTCTCCCTGAGTTGCTTAGTGCTTTGCTTTTGCTGAGGCTGGCTTTGAATTTGCTCTCCTCCTGCCTCAGCTTCCTGAGCTGCTGGGATTATAGGCTACTAAATGGCCACAGTGTTGGCTTGGACCCTTGGAAGCCCATTCAGTGGGACTGTGGTCCACGATGCTGGTCCTAGACAGAGCAGCCCCCTTGCTTCAGGAGACGGGGAGCAAGGTGGACGGAAGGCACCGGTTCCCTGATCTCCCCAGCACTGAGCGTTCCCTTCCCCACTGTCTTCAGATTCGAGGACCAATGCAGTTCTGAGGAAATGGAAATATAAAATCCTGTTGTGGGACTTCAAGGACTTCGTCTGGTCTTGATGAGGATTCCTCTGCTTAATCCTGAAGCCAAGGCCTAACTTTGTAACCCTGATGTCTGGAGCTTATTTTATGTGTCTCCCCTCCTTTTTTATGCTCTGACCTGGTGCCCTAGTCCTTCTAACACGAGGGCTTTCCGTTCAGACTATCCTTGTGACCCCAGGGTCCTGGAACCTGAAGCGTCCTTGCTTCCTGCTGGATTCTTGGCATTTGCAGGTTCCACTCACCTGCAGAAGCTCTCAGTGCCCCTTAACCCTTCCTGTGACTGGGCTTCCTTGGACAGTTGTTCCTTTATTGACCACTTGCTAGCCTGTCTCTAGATCCAGGGCGCCCAAGCTGTGGACTGGCCTATCTCAATGAGCTTCGGCTACACTCAGCTGCCAGCTCTTCCCTCACTCCAACAGTGTGCTGGGCCTCCAGGTCCCTCTGAAACCCCCGCTCCTGAGTTTCAAGCTTCTCTCCCAATCGATCTTGCAGGAACACTAACTAGGTTTAGACACCACTACTCTGCTCCTGATCATTGCTATCCTGTTTAGTGTCACCCGGATAACAGCTCAAAATAATGAAAAGCATAGTTTTTTTCAGCATTATCGATTTACTATCAGTCATTAGTCTCCAAGGAGAAAATATTTTAAGAGTGGACTCAGATTCAACCATAATAGGAGAGGATAGTAATGGCCCCATGTTAAATGGAATAAAATATGAATGCGTACTGTTATTTCACATTTACATCGAAATAACCTATTGGCTTTTAGGTGACCTGGATATATTGGCTCCTGCTATAGCATTTTTGGAGACAAGCAAGTTTTCTTTTTTTATTTTTGTTGTTGAAGGCTGGCTTGACAAGTAAAGAAGGTTTAAAAAGTAATTATTGCATTTGTACACTCATCCATTCATGCATGCAGACATGGACTTTAGGCATTTTTTTCATTCTACCAAACACCCTGTGGGTGCCCAGCACATCCCAGATAGTAGGTTAGGTGCTGAAGACTCCAAGGTAAATAAACAGGGGTTCCAGCCTCAAGGAGCAACTGTTCTAGAAGAAGAGACAGATTATGACAATGCTCAAACCAGCCTCTGTGATAGCCCCCCACGGTCCCCACCTCCCTGTATTCACACCCAATGGGATCGCTCCCTGTTGTATGCAGGCTGGTCCCAGGGAGTCACTTCAAACACAGAGAATACAGCCAAGGCCATAGGACTCTGTCTCCTGACTTGGACTGTCCTCTCTCCCTCGCTCCCTTGGTTGGAAGGAAGCTGGGCTGCCATATTGTGAACTCTTCCATGGAGAGACCATGTGGCAATGAACTGCTATCTCTGCCCAGTAGCCAGTGTGGACCTGCGGCCTGCCAATAGCCACATGAATGAGTGTGGGAGTGGATCTTCTGAGGCCCACCAACAGCTTCGCCAGTAAAACCGGGTCCTGTGCTCGTTCACAGTGATGTGTGGGACTCTAAGCAGATGCCCTGAGCTCAGCCCACCTGGATTCCTGATGCTCTGGAATTCTGAGATCTTAAATGTTTGTTGTTTTAAGCCAACAAGTTTTGGGGTACCTTATTATGCAGCATCAGACAGCAAAGACAAGATGCTTTCTACCGTAGGAGTAGAGGCGGCAGTGAGAGAAGTCGGGCAAGGTTCCCTAAGGAGGGGGTGGTCCTGGCTAGAGAAGAGGGCTACAGATGATTGATGGGACTCCACCTCCCCTGCCCTTCTCTGTTATCTCCACTGCACGATCTCCCGGCTCATCCCCCACAGTCCTTCACACCTGGCGTGGACTCTGAGCCTGTTCCTCCATGCCACGTGCTGTTGGTAAGGTTCTAAAAGAGATGCTGGCGGTCGCCCTTCCCTCCCCACACCTCTCTTCCCACCATAGTGGACTGGCTCTGTCCTGGCTATCTCCGCTGGATCAATGGACCCCAGTCTAACTGCCTTGTCCCCCAAAGGGGACCTCAGATGTTCCATCTTTCATTTGCAAAGTCTCAGCTCAGTGCATCTCCCTGTGCCCTCTTCAATTAAAAATGACACAAAAGTAAAGGAGACACAGAGCTCTTTGAAAAAGCTTCCAGATCCAAACTTTTTAATGAAGACAGAATATAAAGAGCCTGTCTTATCTCTCCGATGCGACTCCCATGTGCTGTAATCAAGGAGAATTAATTAAAAGCAATCAAGTGGCGAGTTGGCATGGGGGCCTGCGGCACCAATCTTTCATCTTAGCCACATGAATGCTGTCCCCAGGGGGTGGGGCTGCCGGCAGGAGAGGGGTGGGCCTGGTGCTAGGAGGGAAACCAGCTCACCCAATAAGCCTGAGATGGCATGGCACGACCCTGTCTGCAGGAGGGAGTTCAGCCCCCTCAGAGCCTCTTTGCCGCGTTGTCGTGGTAAAGGGTCTTGCCTGGAGTTTTCTAACCTCACAGCCTATGGATAGTTTGGGCTGGATGCTTCTTTGATGTGGGGGCTGTCCCAAGTGTTATGGGATATTTAGCTTCATCCTTGGTCTGTACCCAGTAGCAGCACCCTCCAACAACCCCCAATGGCTCCGGCGTGTCTGACGGGTCCAGTCTAGAGTTCCCTCAGTAAACACGCATTATATCACTGGGGCTAGGTTGCCTTTCAGTCACCATGGCCCCTGGGACACTGGAGTGCGTAATGATGACAAAGACTTTCTGGCTTATGGTATCTTGGCAACTGGCACGATGCTGGTGGGACCAAAGAGCCAGTAGGCAATGTGACATCTCCAGTCCAGAGGGGAATGATCTGCCCCAGGAGTTCCATAGGGTTCAGGATCCATCTCTCCTGCCAAGTGATGCTGTTTAGCTATGGTCCAACATGGCACAGGCCCTCCTAATGTCAGCCACCTCCTCATTCTGTGACCTTTCCCAGTACAGAGCAGTGAACCGTGGAAGTGGATGGTCAGAGGGTTTGCACCCCCAATTTGGTCATGTTTTTTTTTTTTTTCTCACGGGTCCCCTTCTGTCTCTTTGCTCACAAATACCTTATGTGATCTTTGGAACCTGTCATACCCGAAGGATATGAGACTTGCTAGACTTTTTCATACCAAGGGTAGGACCTAGACAGCTCTGTCCTGGTCCACCATGAAGGCGGGGGGAGTGGAAAGCAGGCCGAGGGACCCAGGGAGTGCTGGCTTCCACCCAGGAGCCCCGTTGAGTAGATGAAGAATGACAGAGAGTCGAGACATGGCTTAATGCAGGACGGCAGGGCTGAAGCATGGCTGGGTCCTGGAGAACAAAGGAGGAGTCTCATCCAGGCTTGTTTGGTGCTGTTTAAGTGGAGGGTCCATTTCAGTTCCCTCTCTTTATGATCACCGATCTTTTTAGGCCTCCCCATCAGAGGATACCTGCAGGATGGGGGGGGGGGCTTGAAACCTTCCTGGATGTGGACAGAAGGAATAGGTGGCCATGAGAGGATCCGCTGTTTTCAGAATTCCCATGATGTGCTGGGCAAGAGGCTCATGTTTCATTTGCCCTGATGGCCCTGGGGGACAACAACCAGGGAATGACAGGGCCAGGATTCAAACCCAGTCTGCAGACTCCAAGGCGTAGGGTCTCTCCCCTCTCCAAGCTCCTTCCCTTAGGTTTTTAGGATAGGCTGAAGGATGTGGGATCTCAGAGCATTTAGAGCAGGGCGAATGATGAGCAGGCTGTGATGTGGGCTCCGGTTCAAGAGGAAGCAGAGGCAGGTTGCTCGGGCCTCAGGATCTGGTCCACTTCTGGTGCCTTCCATGTTTCCTTGGGGGTTGGGGATTGTCAGGGTTTTAGTGAAAAATTAGGGTGCATTTTAGAGAACAATTTGGTTGGTGCTTTTGCCCTCTCTGTCCCCTCTGTGGAGCACTGCCTAACCTCATCAGAGCTTGTATTTCCAGGAAGATCTTCTGTTGGAGAGTTAACCCAACTCACCCTTCTCTGATCAGGTTCCCAAAAGACACACTCATGTCCTAAGCCCACAACCCGTGAATCTGGCCTTATTTGGGGGGGAAAAAAAAAAAGGAGCTTTGTAGATGTGATTAAGTTAAAAATCTCAAGATGAGATCATCTTGGACTGTCAGGGTGGGCCTTAAGTCCAATGATCAGTGACTTTATTAAAGACAAAAGAAGGGAAGACACAGGGATAGGAGAGGCGGAGGCCATGTGGACGTGGAGGTGGACAACAGAGTGATACGGTCACACACCGAGGCCTGTTGGGACAAGGGAGTTTCCTCCTTAGGACCTTTGTTGGGTGCGGGACCCTGCTGACACCTTGATTTCAGACTTCTGGCTTCTAGAACTGGGCACCAATAAAATTCTGTTGCTTTCAGCCCCTAGTTTGTGGTCATTGGCTACAGCAGCCCCAGACAATAAGTACAGAAGGATGGGACAGAAGGTGGAGCGTGGAGCTATGGGAATTTGCTCCTGCCCCATTCGCCCCATTGATAGGAGGCCTGGTACACCCGGGACCTCCTCCCCCAGATGCAGTGAGGGGGCATCAAGGGTGCTCTGGGAGTCATGTGGGGGCCACTCGCCGTGCTGACGCACAGAGGGTTAGGGTTATATGGGGCTACAGAGGTAGCCTGGGCCTTTATCCCAAATCCCTGTATGCTCCATTTAGGATTTTGAATTCACCTCCAGGGCCTCCAGAATCCCTGGAGAAGAACTCAATGAAACAATGAGTGGTGTCTCCGAGCAATTCAGGTTGAGAGCCAGACAGGAGTTGGACTCTGAGGACAGGATTCCCAGGCCCTTCCATATAGCACTGCCCTTCACCTCTGAGTCCAAGTGGTCTCCTTACTGAGTGGGCCCTCCTTGGTCAAGGTGCTCACTTGGGGGAAGGGTTAGTACCCCAGGGAGCCAATGCAAGGGAATCAGGCTCACAGTGGTAGACCTGTTGACTGTTGGAACTCTTCAGGCATTTGAATTTTCATTTGTCCCCAAGGTCTCTCTGCTAGTGGCCTATTTCCATGAAAGTCATCACAGAAATTGTTTTTTTCAATCAGGTCAATTAAATTAAGCTTCCCCCTCAGTATCCTGGAGAGACGGGAGGTCGGTGACTCTAAACCCAGCGCTGGCTAATGACTTTGGGATCCCTGGACCCTCCATGCGGCAGCACGGCAATTAACCAATGTTGGTGACTTTCGTTCTGCTTGTGTTGACAAATGGAAACAGAAGCAGCTTTTGGGTCCGGGGCAGAAGCCAGAACTGAGTCAATACTTCAGTTTGCATTGAGAATAAAAACAGAACCACTGGGCCGAACGGGGCTGCCTACTCCTCTCCCTTCCTCAGATACGGTGCTGTGTTCTTCTGCCAGGGCTCCTTTATTCCCCCGGAAATCTTCCAAGTTGTTACTTGTCATTTGTCACCTGGGTCACCCTGAAGCCTCCCAACTGGTCTCCTGTCTTTCTGACCCTTTTCACCCACCCAGAACGTTACCCATGGAGAGCTCCATCTCAGGCGCCAGGTAACCGTGACTCCATCCCACTTCTGAAGGCCCATGCAGCCATCTCTAAAATCTTGCTTTCTAGTTGTCTCCTTCAATCTTTTCCCTTGTCTTCTGCTCTCTGCTTCTCCATACTTGCTAGAGCTGACACCCTGCTGGTCCAGGACCAGCCTATTGCCATTTTTGTCTTTGTTGGATGTCTCTGCTTGGGACATCTTCCTGTTTCATCTCTGCCCACGCCTTTAGAGACTTTGTAATATATTCATTAAGCATGTAGCCCTGGAATCTGACTCTTTGGGTTCATATTCTGCCTCTGTCAGTTACACGAAATAAAATATATAAAACTCTTAGCTTGGAGCCTGACATAGATAAATGTTTAATAATGTACGCAGTGACAGCATTATTACCACCGTGCCTCACTTCCTTTGACTCCTGGTATTCACTTTTTTCGCAGAGTCTTTCCTGAGTACAGCAGCCTGGCCCTCCCCGACCCTCTGCACCCATAGGCAATACAATTTCCCCTGGTGGGTCCCATCAGGACAGGGGTCCTTTCAGTATCTGATCCCATGGATGAACCTGGGATGACAAGTTCTCTCTGTCTCTCTTTGGTCTACTATTCAATATGTTTTATTAATTTTTCTGCTGAACTGCCCTGAATCAAATATTTCTCTTAACATCAGTCACGTAGCATCCATCCACCCACCCATCCATCCATCCATCCACTCAATTATTCAGCAATATTTGGAGCCCCTGCTATGCCCTGGGCTAAGTGTTAATAATATGGTGGACAAGACAGACTTGGTCCCAACTTCATGAAGTCATTTTCTAGTAGGGAGAAAGACACTTAGATGGAGACAGAGATGGGGGCGGAGAGGAGTGCATGCCTGCATTTGAATATGTGGGTGTGTGCATGGGTGTCCATGAGATGAGGCTGGAGAAGCCATCAGGGGCCAGGATATGCAGGGACTCATAAACCACATTAAGGAGTTTAAACTTGCACATCACAGGCATGGGATAAATGTTTGTTAAGAAAGTGAGTGGGAATGTCTCATTGGGGAATGGCAGGATCAGATAGATTTATAATTGCAAATCATCCTGGCTGGGTGTAAAGAATGGAAGGAGGCTGGTTTGTTAGTCTTTGTAGCAGAAGCGGACTTGGTTCTTTCCCCATGCAGCCCAGTTCCTGGCTGGGCTTGAACTCCAGCCGCCCTTCTTGGTTCTTTTCGGGTTCCCTCCTCGGGGGTTGGATGGTCTTTTATTCTCAGCTGTTGACTGAGGCTTTGTTCAAAGTGGACAAGTGACCTGGAACAAGTATTCTGTCCCTCTAGGGACAGTCTGTGCCTATAGGGCACACCTGTCCATGTGATCTGGACTTGTGTACTGATATCCTTGACTACTGGTTTGGGCCAAGGTTAAGATCGCAACACATCTTGGGACAATCCAGTTTGGACCTTTGGCTATCACTTCTCGGGTAGCAGTGAACTTAGTCACTCAATCATTTGTCCCAAACATTTACTAAGTATCTACTATGTTCCCAGTGGTCCACTAGGTCCTGGGGACCCAGTGTTAGTGTGGCCATCATAGGTCAGTGCTGTGGCAATTATGAGGGATGCACCTTTAATACAGGTAATTTGTGGTAACTGTGATGAAAAAGAATGAGATTCTGTGGGGGTAGCACAGGGAGCACGCACTGGGTGGGATGGTGGGCCAGGTGTCTTTATTTGACTCCTCCAGGTCTCCTTTCCCTTCTTTACCGGATCTCTTCCCTGATGGTCTGAACTAGTTAGAACCCATAGATGGGTCCTCTTGTCATCTGGCTCCCATAGTGTTCATCCAAAGAGAGTCCCCTGCAGGAGATTGCAGGGCGAGACGTGATGAGGCTGGGGTTTTTATTCTAGCTCTCTCCATACAGGTCACCTTGGATGGCTGCATTCATTGTCTTGCTTAATCCCTCCTGCCTTGGGGTGGCCCTGTCCCTCGTGGTCTCCCTGCCTCTTGCTGCCTGCCTGTTTGAATCCTCCTTTTATCCAGCCTCCTTGAATTATCCAAATGTGAAAGTGCCATTGTTTCCCGCCAGGACCCCATGAATACAGATGGCAATGGGAAGCCTTTCTGAGGAAGTGACATTTAAGCGAGACTTGTGGGATGAGAGGGAGCCAGCCATGTGAAGAACGGGGGAGGAGAGACACTCCAGGCAGGAGGAAGTGGCGCTTGAAAACTCCGGGTGGAGAAGAGCTCGTTGTCATAGTCAAGGAACAGCGAGAAGGGCAGTGGGCAGGAGGGATGGCAGGAGAAGAGAGCGGGGAGTGAGTTGGGCAGCGTGGCTGGAGCTCTGCAGGCTGGGTAAGGAATCTGGGTCTCATTCCCCAGGTAGCCGCCCAGCAGGGGAGGTCAATGGCCTGCCTTCCTGGTCACCTGTCTCCTCAGGGTGGCCCCTACCAGAGATAACAGTACTGACAATTAATGCTTACTGAGCATGTACCATGTCTCAGGTCCTGTCGTCAGTATTTTGCATGCATCAATTCATCGAATCCTTCAACAACTCCATGAGAAAGACATTGTCATTCATCTTTTATAGATAAAAGAAACTGAGGTCTAGAGAGATGCAGTAACTTACCCAGATTCCACAGCTTATAGCTGGAAAAGCTGGGATTTGAAAGTAGGGTGTCTTCAGCCAGGGCCTTACCCGATGTCACTTACCATCACTGCACTGAACACAGGATTGCTAAGTCCTCAGCCCCCATGATTCCCTTATCTTATACGTGCAGTATTTTCCTATATCTGTCAATCATTTCTAGTGGTTTTTTTAATGCCTATCAATTATTTAATAAGTTATGCATATGTATTCGGGCTTCTCAAATGTCTCTTTGACTCCTTGAAGACCTGGATGGAGGCATAAATTCTCCACTACCCATAGAATCTTGTAAAGTGGCGAGTACCGAGAAACAGTGTTCACGGGTGGTTTTTGGATGCTTGATTTAAATTAGACAGTGAGTGTAAAATAATGGTGTCTGGAAGATAGAAGGTGTTTAACAGATGGAACCTGTCACTGGTGCTTCTTAGGGAGGAAGAAGGAAGCAAGGAAGTTAGTGGCAGTTGGCAACCCTAGATCAACATGAGACCCCTGCATGGCCTCTAGGAGCACCCCTTGGTGCCCACAGCCAGGGTCCGGTCGTATTCTAGAGGGCTATCGACAAGGAAGGGGAGAGCAATAGACGTCACCTTAACATCTTCATCTCCTTTCAATAACCCAACACTTATCTGCGACTTTTAGGATCTTATTTTTATTTTTTCATCTGCATCCCTCCTTGGCATGAAGTTCTACAAGCGTGTTCTCTGCCGAGTGAAGGAACACTTCCTTTTATTGATCCTGAGTTTACCTCCTACCAATGTCAAATTCACAGCCTCTCTCCTTCCCATTCCTTTCTCTTCCTCTGGAACAAGCACCCAGGAATGGGTGAGCAGCTCCCCATGTTCCACCCCCGTCCTGCTTCTCTGTTTTCCTCATCCCGAGAGACCTGTTGGTTTTCTCTGTTCTCATTTGGCTCCAAGCCTTTCCTTTAATCTCTTCTTGGCACAGTGTATGAAGTAGAATGACCTTCCAAGAAAAGCTTTCCTAAAAATGAGGGCAACCCTGACAAGAAAGAAACCAAATACAAATTGTCAGGTGTCCAAGCTCAAGCCCCTCCACAGAAGCAGAGCAGCTCCTCCCAGATCTCTGGTTTCTAGGCCCCGAGAACACCACGTTCCTTTTCCAAGTGGCTGGCTTGCTCGCCACCTGATTTCCTGCCTGCCTTTTGGCCAGGTGGCTGTTAGGGATCTTGCTGTTTCCTTGCCTAGCAAAGACTCGTCTGTGATCCTGTCTTCTCAGTGTGACATTTTGGCAGATGGGGTATTTTATGTTGACTATTTTGTGTGTGTGAGTGTGTATGCTGGGGACTGAACCGAGGGCCTTGAACATGCTAAGCACGTTCTACCACTGAGTTATCCCCCAGCCCCTGATACTACTATGTCAATGTGGACTATATCAAAATGTAAGAAAAAATTTTTTAAATAACCAAGTCATGTGTATTTTAGACTTTAAGTTTCTTTCCTCCTGTGTTTCACTCTTTCTTGGGACTGGGCTATATTCCTGAGTCTTGCCCTACTCCAACTCTCTGCCCCTTGGGCCTACTGTCCAGTCCTGAAAAATCAGCCAGAGTATGGGCTGAGGCAGGAGGATGAGCCCTCCTCTGTAGGTAGGGTAGGCAATGAAATCAACCCTGTAGACTGAGGGTGTTCATTCCACATATTCCTTGGTTAAAAGAACAACAGAAAGGCTAACTCTAATTTTTTGTTTGGTTACCTGATGATATAACTGGTATGGAAATGCTGATGCCCAAGGACCCACATCCACATTTCACTTATGGTGGAATCAGTGGTTTCCAATCCTGGCTGCACATTGGAATCGTGGGAGAAACTTTACAAAGATTTGAAAAACAAACAAAACAAAACAACTAAACCCTGCCTGCCTCCCTTCTGCCTTCTGCCCCCCACCTGCTCCCAATCCAGGTAAATCAGAACTATCTCGTAAAAGCTCCCCCGGTGATTCCAAAGCACAGCTAAGGAAAAGAGCCAAACATACAAACCTCTCAACATCCAGCAGGCTTTCCCTCAGTCCGTCTTTTCCAGACTGTGCACAGCTCCAGTGACAGTCCACGTGGGCAGAGGGGGGCCGTGTCAAGAAGCCACGCCGAAGACTGGTCCAGGAGACTATTGATTTGGGGACGCTAATCAATAAGCTCTGATGTCACAGGTTTTTGTTTTTAATTACTTTATTGTATTTTTAATATTGAGCTCCATTTTCCAGTCCCAAGAGCAGGCCTGGTGGACGCTGGGGTTACTGGGCTCGCTCTAGCTCAGTTATTAATTGATCTATCGCTTCACTCACCCACTAATTCACTCCTTCACTCCCCCACTTGTTCATTCGTTCACTTCTTCATCCTTCACTTCCCCTCCATTTGTTTATTCACCATCTGCCACCCGTCAATTCATTCACTGATTCATTCATTTATTTATTCAGTGGCTCACGAGTTCCTCCATCTATCGTCCATCCATTCACTTACTCATTCTCCCAACTACTCTGTCACTTGCTCATTCATTCATTCTTTTAATTTATCCACTTTCCAGATGTTTTCTAGAGATGAAGGTTCTTAAGCCTGCCTGTGGGGAAGTACAGACAGACGCACCTAACTGCAGGGTTGGGTTTGAAACTGAACCTGTTCACTACGTGGGGCCAGGAATCCTGGCACCTTGTTCTCCTTTGGGATCAGATGTGGTGACCTTTGGTGGTAAAGATCTCACCACCCTTGTGGGAAAGCATTGCAGTCTCAGGACCTCCCAGGACTGGACCAGACTGATGCCTGTGGACAGGGGAGATGGATCTTTGGTGCTAGCTTGTAGGGACAAATGGGAGGAGATGGGGAGTGAGTGACATTTAATGTTCCTGTTTAGGCCAAATCAGCTGCTTAGTTATTCCTTCTTACGATAGAACTTTCTTCTAAATAGTAATAAATAAAATATAATAAGAAGGAATAAAATAGGCTAAAAATGACACAAGGAAAAGAAGATAGAGAAAGGGTAAGAGCAACCTGCTGCAGTCAACACAGGATATAAGAGGACATAAATAGGAGTCCCCAAGAGACCAACAAGACCTCGTGGGTGAGTTAAGCATGACAAACTGGGGACAAGGTAGGCTGTCTTCTGGACAGGCAGATGCAGACTGGAGTTCCCTTTGGTGTTCTGTGGCTAGGCAGTCTGACTGAGCGTTTTGGAGAGCAAGGTCCTAATCAATGCCTGTGTTTCAGAGAGAAATTCATTCATTTATTCAACGAATACTTCCAGGGTGTGTGGGCTACTGCCTTCTTGCTGCCTATTGTGCAGTGGGGAAGATAGATACTTGGACAAGTTGTCCCCCCGCCCCCCCCCCCCCCCCCCCCCCCCCCGGGGATGATGAGTGCTACGAGGGAGGGATTGCAGGGACTGTTGAGGATGTCAAATGGGATCAACTAGGTCCATGGAGTCAAAGAAGGTTTCCAGGAAAAGTGGAGGTGTAAGTGGTGACTTGAAGTGTGTAAGACAGTAAGAAAGGCGAACGTGAAGGCAGAGAGTGGGAGAGATGAGATGAAAGCCATCCTTTGTGGCTGGTGTGTAAAGTGCAAGGGGACAGTGGCAAGGACCAGTAGTGTCATTTATTCATCAACACACTGTCCCCAAGTGCCTGCTCTCTGCATACTCCATAGCTGGGTGCTGGGAATGTAAAGTCCCTATGAGCACAGTTTCTACCTTCAAGAGTGTCTGGTATTCAGGCAGCTCAAATGGAACAGACGGCAAAGCAAAGGTTGAGAGGAAGTCATTGGTGTGGCATCCCTGTCCCTGCCGAGGCACTGAATTTGATGCTTGTGTTGGTGGGAACCACAACCTGCTCTATTTCTGAGATGCATTTGGCCTAGGTGGAAATACCTGGAAACTGGGCTTTCCCAGTATTTCCTGGTGGGTAGTAACTGGATCATTCCACAGTGACGTGATATTGTCATAGGAGGGATCCTGTAGGGAGCAGCAGAGGGCAGGGGAGGGTGGACATGTCGAGTTGTCCAGATCTGGGCAGTAGGGCCTAGGAGGGCAGGACTTACCAGGAAGACCTGGGAAGATCAAGGACTTATGGGGTGTTGGGATGTGTACAAAGTTGGGGCACCACCAGAGAAATCCAGGTAGTCTGTTTCCCTCAAGGCCTAACAGGGGAACATTTTCCTTGGTGAACTCATCCATGTCCACGGTTCAGTCTACTCTGTATAGAGAAACACAGTTTGATCTGTGCTCCAGAGTTGCTCCAACTGAGGAATGAATGACTATGAACTTCCTAAGAGTCTGATGAACAGCATCACACCTCATTGACAAGGATCACCACGTGGGTGAATGACTGCCTGTGTCTTTTGACCATAACTTTCATTGTTTGTGGCCACCAAATAAGAAGTTAAATTACAATTTAGCAGGGTTTCTGTGCATCAGCCAGGGTTTAGTTCTGAAGACAAACTCTGGATATTTTAAGAAGAAAAAGATTCATTTCATATGAGGAACTGGGTGCTTCCAAAATCACTGGAGGGGTTGGAGCAGAAATACCATGCTGGGCCTGCCAGTATGATTCACAGTGGAAGGAATCCATTAGGGGAGAAGTTACCTTTGACGTAATCTGGATGGTGGGAGATCAGAGGGATGACCCTGAAGTCATGAAGGTCAAAGGTATGCAGTTTATGTCTGTGATCCAAGGTTTGGGAATCCACATCTGCCATCACAATCACCTGAACCCTGAAACACAGAGTGACAGACAGAAGCCTTCGGGGTGTCTCTACCCTCTGCTTGTCAGCAGGAAGACAACCTCTGCCTCTTCCTCATTTGCAAAATAGCCCCCGAGGGCTTCTGATCATTGAAACCTATTTCTTAGCCAGAACTTGATCACTCAGTATGCAAGGGAGTCTAGGAAATATAGGGTTCTAAAAAAAAATCTTTGCAGCCTTTCCAATACAGGAATTCCCAGCAGAAGGAGGTGGGAGTAAATGCCAAAAGCCAACTGATCATTTCTGCCACACCTGGTACAGGTGGGATTAGAACAAGAGGATTTAATTACACAATTTGAAAACTGTAACGTGTGAAGCTGTGATATCCTACAGAGATATCTCTACATTTGTCACTGACATGCCATTGGAAATGGAAGAGGTCAAGACTGTGGCCCATGGTGACCTGGACCTTCAGGGTTGGGATGGACATACCCATTGTTTCTCTAAGTGACTACTTTTCTTGTTCTGTGCCTGTGGCTGGCCAGTTCTCATTTTGATTCAGTTTCTTTAGCTATAACACTCCTGTCAAATCTTTTATGTGACTTTGCTGATCTCAGAAAATATCTGTAGGTTTGTTTGTACCGTGAGGTGGAGGAAGCACGCCTTAGGAGATGTGATCATAAGGCAACTTTATTTTTGTCTCCCGTGGTCCCAATTTAAGTTCATTTGCAGGGGCAAGTTCTTCTTCTGCTTCTCCATGAAAACCCAGCAGGCTTCTGACATCTGTGGTTGTTACGTGGCCACAAAGAGTCCTATGGATGCTCTAAGTTTCAACTAGGTTTCTCATTGAGTCATTCAAATAAGCAGCTCCACAATCTTGTCTTAAAGGGGAGACTTCTCCCCTTCTTCACGTGGGCTCACTGCACGCTGGACTCTCTTGGGAAGGGAGATGTATGGATGGAGTTTTCTCCTTGTCCTTACCTTGTGCTTCTAACCCTCTCCCTTGGTGCAAGCTAGGTTTCTGTTGCCTCCAGGACGGAAGGGAGGAGACGTCTTCATGTGACTGTTACCAAGGTGGTGACAGCTTCAACACTCTGGTTTTGGCAGGTGTTTGAAGTGAACTCTCGTCTCTCCTGGGTGCTTCTGTGGGACTTCAGAGGTGCTGCCTCATGGCTGGGCATCTCTCATCTGCAGTTCCTGGTCTAGACCACCTGCATCTGTACGTGGGTGGGTTCCTTCCTCTAGGAAACCGGCGATGCCTCTGCATTTTCTCAGATGGGGGCTTGCACACTACCCTCCTTGACAGGACCTGAAATATCCTCTACTCTGTCTGTCTCTTGCACTGATTTATAACAGGTCCACAGGGAGCTCATCATTCTTTAGCTCTGGCAAACTCTTTCTTCCCAATCTGTAGCCCTGAGCTCTGCTCCACAGGCTGCAGCAGCCAGGCTCTTGACATTTGGGTTTCTCAAGTAAAACTACAGGGTTCCTGCATTAAGAGCTCCAAGAGGTCTCTCAAAGCCATAGTCTCTTGATTTGGGGTGAGGCCATAGTATCTGTGCACTGATCCGATGAGGCTTCATTATGCTGAGTTAACAAAAAGGCCCCGATTAAAGTGACTCGATATCACACAAATTCATTTCTGGCTCTCAGTCCCCTGTGGATCCAGACAGCCCTTAAGGGTGATTGTCCTCCAGGTGATTGTCCCAGGCTGCTTTGATATAGGGGACCTCCATATAAAAAATGCTCCCACAGAAAGTTCTGGAGGTAGAACAATGCAAATGTGCAGAAGGCTGCTGAATGGTACAATTATAAATGGTTAAATGGTAAATTTTATGTTTTTGTATCTTGCCACATTAGAATGTTGCAGGAGAAAAAAAAAGTAGGTGTTTTTAGTGAGCCTAATCTTTGCTCCATATAAGAATTTTTACCTTAAATAGTTGCTGGATGTTCACTCAGATGTTGACCGTATTTCCTCTTTCCTGTACTCGACACACATGTTGACGTGCTGAATAATTATAATACAATTGAATAATGAAAGAATACTTCTATAGTTTCCACAGCAAGTGGGAGGGGGCTGGAGAATTGAGGACTACCAAGAAATGCTTCTGTCTCTGAGTGGCACATTTTGTTGGCCAAAGAAAAATCACATGTTCACCCCTGATTTTAAAGGGGGTAGCTGGGGCACAGGCTCTCTGGTGCCCAGAGGTAGAGAAAAAAAAAATCAACCGCTGTGAAGAACATTAGGGCTTCCCCCAGCCTCCCATTCCTCCTCCTGGGTGGGGTTGGGATCCACAGCGCAGCTCACTCCAAGAAATTCTCTGCCAAAATATTTCCAATTCCAACTCTTGACCTGCATGTGCACTTGATGTGAAACTGATTCTGACAACCTCCTTTGCAAATTCTGCATATGGTCTAGCACTGCCTTTGAAATATGAGCGCGATTGTCTTTGGGCGCCCTGGCTGACTCTTCCATTTGAACATTCTGCTATATATTTGTTCACGTCCTGTCTCTCCCCTCTGAATGAAGGCCCTGGAGGTCAGGGGCGGCATCTGTCTTGTTTCTGGGACTGTCCATGGGGCGGCATGCCTAGCATGGCATTGGACATGCTGTAGATTATCCAGACCTCGTGTAGACAGGAAGGAGAAAGGAAGGAAGGAGGGAAAGAGTGAGGGAGAGAGGGAGGAAGGGAGGGAAGAAAAGAAGGAGTATGGAGGGAAGAAAGGAAAGATGAAGGGAGGGAGAGAGGAAAAAGTAGAAAAAGCCAGAGGAGTCAAATGAGGAAGCAGAGTGGGAAGAAAAGGGTCACTGGAGGAGATGCAGCCAGAGGACAGAATCCTAGCACCAGAGCTGGATATAAGACAAACACCCTAAATAGCAGGGGCCAAATCAGCTTGGTAACAGGAATGAGATTATGATAGAACAGCCAGGATTTGGTGGCTGGAGAAGGGGTGGTGTGCCCCTCACTCTCCCTCCACAGGCATGGGGAAGGGAGGGAAATAGCCTTTGTGGATTTCTACTTAACCTAGGCTTTGTCCCAGTTACTGACACCGTATTATCTCACTGATCCCTCACTGGGAAACCATCTCAGAGAGGTGAGGTAACTTGCTCAAGATCACATAGCTAATTGTGTACTTGGAACCCAGATCCAAGTGTCTCTAGGGCTGGGTTGTCTTCATTATCGGAAGGTCCCTCTTAGTCCGTATCAGCGGACAAATGATCCCACCAGCCCTTGATCTCTCTCTATTGAGGAAATCAATTCCAGGTGGCCACTTCACTAAGTGGATAGATGGTCACTTTTCCATTTCCCAGTTTCTGAAGTGTTGCCTCCCCTACAGGGTCTCTGGGCTCCCTACGTTGGTAGCTTGGAGTGGTTTCTGCAGTATAGATCTATTTTAAAGAAAGGCTTATGCGTTTGTGTGTTAGTGTACAAGTGTGTGTGTGCAGACTCGCTTATGCGTACTGTCTGGGAACCTCCCTGAGGTGTGCGGGTATGGGTTGACGTGTGGGGCATGTGTGTTGCTGGAGGTGAGGTATGGAGGTGCATATTATGTTCTTTACCCCTCACAGTGGCCTTGGCCTAACAGTGGCCTGAAGGGCTGGTTAATGTGCCAAGTGAACGGTGCTACCAAGGACCCACCTTAAGTGTAAGAGAACATCACTGAATTTTTGATAGTGGCTTTGTTGAGTGCCCCAGGATAACATCACGGTTCACACAAGGTGCTTTACCTGGTGTTTTACCTGGTGTCAAGCCCCGACCTGCCCCTCAGGCTGAGGCTGGGCTTTAGTAAGACTTGATGAACTGAGTTCTGCAGAGAGACAAGCATCTGTGAAACCTCCCTGGGTACACAGGAACTGTGGTGGCAGAGAACATCTGAATCTGCTGTCTGCGTGGGATTCGGGTTGCATCGACATGACACAGGCAACCAGCCGACTCGGAGGAGAACAGCAGAGATCTGGCATTTCTGGTGCCTGCAGTAGCACGGTTCCTTTCTTTTTGAGGTAGTGTTCCCTCCAGGGTGCTCATGGGGACATCTCCCTCCTTCTGCCCCGAGGTTGAGTGTGAAGGATGTCTTTCGTCTGTCCTCCCACCCAATGAGATCTACTCTCTGCCCTTTTCCACCTTTCCCTGTGTCCCAGGAGGCTGTTCAGCCATTGGCAGAGGAGAAGGTTTGCAGTTTTTTTTTGGTCCAAATTCCCCAAGCTGGCTTGCTTCTCTGGGATCCAGGATTTAAAGTGCCAGCCTGAGTATCTGGGAGTCTGTTAATGGTCTACTACAGAGGCAGGCAAATTACCACCCATGGTCACCTCCAGCCCACAATGAGTTTTTTTTTTTATGACTCTGGAGGTAACAATAGTTTTTAAATTTTCAAACAGTTAAAAAAAAGGAATGATATTTTTATCATGTGAAAATGATAGGAAATTCACACTTCATTGTTTGTAGGTAAAGTTTTACTGGAGCACAGCTAGCCCTATGTGGTCATGTGTTGTCTGTAGTTGCTTTCACAGCACAAAATCTGGGCTGAGTAGACATGACAGAGTGTGATGGTCTGGCCTTTTCTAGACATTTGCCAATCTTATATCGAACTTTGAGATTTGAATCACCTGGAAGACTTTTGAAGCCACAGATTGCTGCATCTCACCCCCAGAGGTCTTGATTCGGCAGGTCAGGGGTGGCCTGAGAATGTGCATTTCTAACAAGATCTAAGGTTTTGCTGCTGCTGGTCTGAGGGTCACAGTTGGAGAACCACTAACTAGTACGCTAGAGGGCTTCACTGGGAATTAGAAGCTGAGAGAGTCCCCTGACCACATGGAAACCTTGTGCAGCTAAATCAACCTGATGATGATAGCATCTTTATACTGGTCAAGGTGATGATTGATCCTGGCTGCCAATGGAAAATTGATTATTGCCACAAAATGGAGCAAGAAGAATTCTTTTTGGAACCGCATCGCTACCATGACATCTCTTAGTACTACTCCCTTGTGCAATATCCTGATCAATGGGAAACTGTGGCATCCAGATAAAGACATGAGCAGCAGGACTGGGATCTCACAGGAAGAAAGAGTTGGGTCGTCCCCACCTAGTCATAAATCCCATCCAGTCAAGGTGTTCTTAGAGGCCAAGGAGAATGTGGACTGATGCCAACTTTGGCTTTGAATTTAGCTCTAGAAGTTTGGGCAGTGGCAGCAAAGCTTCATGTCAATTTTACCTCTACCACTTGACGTGAATAGGGCTGGTGGTGACTACAAGTTTAGATTTCCAGAGAGAGTTTGACTGGATTGACACCATCCTGCAATGAAACAGAAACCAATGGACTTGGTGTTTCCCCTGTGTCGAAGACATAAATGTTTTATGCAGAAGAATGGATGCGAAGAGGTAGGAATGGTGGCTTGTGTTAGCTTCTTTTCATAGGCTTCTCAGATCCTTTGGCACCTTCTTTACTCAGCTCTGTGACTCCAGAGACTGACCTTTATCAATTATGTCCGTGAGTACATTGCTCTTTGAGTTCTGGTTGGTTAATGGGGAGCATTAGAGGAGATTAGAGAGGGGGAAGAAAATGAGATCAGGTATTCATTTTCCTTGATCCCTTGCAACTGGACCACCCAGGGCTGACCCACTGAGTTCCTGTCTAGAAGGTCATAGCGCCTTCCGATGGCTTTTCTGCAGAACTCTTTTCTGGGTTCTAGTATCCACTCTGTCCCTAGCCTCTTCAGGCTGATAATGGCGTGTTTCTGTGATAAGCCCCAGAAAGCCAAACTATTCTGTGGTTGTCCTCTCCTCTCCTCTGCTTATAAACAGCCTCTTTATTAAACTCTTCTCGGAGCACCCAGTTCCTGCCAGGACCTTCACTGTGACACTGGGCTTGAGCATCAGTTGTATGACCTGGGATCTTCAACCTGGAGCAAATGATGCAGAAAAAGGACTGAGGTTGGGAATTTGACTGTAGAGGCCATGGTGAGGCCTTATGGCCACAGCAGTGGTGGCGGGTGTCAGGGTGTCCTGCTGCACTGGCCACAGCATCCTGGCCAGGGCATGTGCTCTGTTTTGGCCCTTGTGGGAGCCTGTGGTTCTTGCTTCTTTTCCAATCTCAATGGTCCAGCCTCCTAATAATTCTGTGGGCCTCTAATATCATTCCAATATAAATTACTTCAAAAAATCAATATAACCAGACCTGCAACTGTGAGCCCTGGCTGGCTCATTCAGCCATGTTTGATGCCTAGTCCAACGCCTTATTGTCTAGTTGAATGGGAAGTGGGCGTGGTTCTTCCAAGGAGATCAGTTATCCCTTTTATTCTTTGCCCTTAGTATTTCCCCTTCTTTTTATTGGTGATGTGGATTAATGCTGGAGCACAGCCACCATTTTGTAAAGAAGAGTTGATTATAAGGAAAAGGCCAAAAATATCATAGAAGCATTGGACTAGTTGCCCTTGAGTCCCTTGGCTATTATAGATAGGAATGGCCACTTTCAGAGGATTTCTTATTACCCTGCTTGGCTTAGGTCATTGTCTCTCAGATTATTATTAGCAGAACTAATTTCTTTAGTAATTATTATTTATTTTCATCTTTAAGACAACTCTACCTAAGAGTGAATTACCTGAATTCAACAGGTGGGGAAACAGAGGCTCAGAATAGAGAAGTGACTAGTCCAAATACACACAGCAAGTGCTGGGGGTGGCGTGGCAGGCACACGGAGAACAATTCCTCATTCATTTTTTTTTTTTTTTGGTCCATCCTTTCAACAAAAATTTCCTGAGTTCTTATCTTGTGCCAGGTGTAGATGATGCAACATTTGAGACACACAGATGGGTAGAACAGGGTCCCTGACATTGGAGCCCACTTAGTGGTTTAAGAAAGAGACAATGGGAAATTGGACAGGGAAGGGGAAGAGGGCTGGACAGATTTAAGAGAAATCTAGAAGGAAAACTCAGTAGGAGTTGGTGACAGATTGATATAGGAGGGTCAAAGAAGAGAAAGGCATCCAGAAAGACTTCTAGGTTTCTGGCTTGAATACTTTGGGAGAAACACATGGTGGTCACTGGTGGGATACTGACTGTTAGAGGAAACACAGGGGTGACGGAGGTGGGTGGATGGTGCCTGGGATAGTGCAGAGGTGAAATATGGTCCAGAAGTCCATTCAACCCCTACAGGGGGGTCAAGCCACTGGAGCCATGGGGCACAGAAAACAGGAGAGCTGTGTTCTCACCTTGGGCCCTCACTGAGGGCCTTGGCAGGGCGCCCTTCCTCTCCCCAGACACTTCCTGGGCTCCGATTCAGCATTTAGTCAATCTTCTCATTAGGAGGAGCGGCTCCGTGGGCCTGCAGGATCACTCAATACAGCAAGCGAGCCAACCCCAGGGGTTCCTTGGGTAACGAGTACTTAAGCCTGCCATTAGCCACCATTAGGGCAGCTCTCACTGCTTAATGATCACCAGCTCCGGGGCCTGGTGGGCTGGACAGACGGAGGGAAGAAGGGAGGAGCTTCTGCCCACAGAGGCTTTTCCAGGGCTCTTCTCCGGAGACTTCAGAATTGAGGCTGCTCTGTCCCCAGGCACAGGATTAGTTCCAGTTCACTAACCTGTCTGGGTTAGAATGGGTAGAAATCTACATTTGATGAGTCTATGAAAGGAAGGAAGGAAGTGCTGGGAACAGCTAAGTTTCCTGCTTCTTTTAAATGGGTGGTATCTGCGGGTATTTGTGGTGTGTGTGTGTGTGTGTGTGTTTAAGGGACTCTGTTCTCTGCACCAAGGGGTGTGGGATTCAGGGTTAGATATCCCAGTTTGTATAATCTAAGTTTCTTCAGGATCCACTGGCTCATGGATATCAGTGAGATTATGAGGAAAAGAAATGACTCACATTTTATTGCCTGTGTCCTCGCTTAGAACTCTGTGAAAGATCTACCTGTGGTGTCTCAAGAACCCCCCAGATGGCTCTGGCCCTTTTGGACAAGGATGCTATTTCCTTGCCTACCATTATGTCCTCTAGGGGGTGCTGCTGCTCCACTGGGCACGGTAAACCCCGCCGCCCCCCCCACCATGGCTGCTCTGCAGGTGCCAGGAACTTCTGGCCACTGCTACAGCTCTGCTGGCCATCCCAGCCTCTCTCTCTGCATTCTTGGGTTTCCTGTTGAGCTCTGGTGTTGTTCAGCAGTGTCCATCAGGCCCCACCATTGCCCCAGTGTTGTGTCACTGGACTCTGTTAACTGCTGCCACCTCTCAAGGGACCACCAAAGCCAGAAACAAAGATGATTCGTGGTGGAGGCAGAGGAAGGAGAAAGTCTCACTGTCCCTGAATGCACTATTTTGGAGGGATCCCAAAGTTCTATAGAGTTTGATGAAACAGGCCTTTCAGTCTTTATTTAGGTGTCTTATTGTTCAGCAAATATTCATTTTCTTCCTCCAAACCTCTAGGAGAGAAGAGCATTAATATTAATTCCAAGCATTAATATTGGGTGTGGGCTTGTGCCTTGCTTTGGTTAATGGGACGTTAGCAGATGCAAAGCAAGGGAAGCTAGGCATGTGCTTGGGCAGTTGGACTTGCCTCCTTGGGCTTTGCCACTACCAGGAGAAGAACATACCCCTCTGGATAGATCACTGACCCAGAAAAATGAGACATGGGGAAGGGGACTAGACACTGCAGACCCATGGCTTGAGGCAGAGCCTCCCTGGTGACCAACAGATGCCCAAGTGAGGAATACATGCTTTCTGCTATGTGCCATTGAGTTTGGGGAGGGTTTGTTATGCATCATTATTGAAGTGACACCTGACTGAGACAAGCTCACTCACCTACAAGATCTACAGGTGCATCTTTGGGATAGCTATGGATAAGTTAGAGTCATAGCCTCCATGTAGTAATGAGAAGTTTTCTTTCATTGACTTACTGGGTCAGGTATTTCCAGTCGGATCCCTTCTTTACTTAGGACGTTCTCTCAAAAGGCTCTCAGGTCTCATGCAAATGACTTTCACCGGGGCCTTCTATCCAGCCCTGGAGTGGACTGTAGCTTTACATTCCTTGATTGCAAACATTACATTTATTAATTTTCATAAATGCTCCAGAGCAGGGGTTGGTAAACTCTTTCTGTCAAGGGCCAGATCATAAATACAGTTGACCATCTGTTTCTGTGGGCACTGCATCCATCCATGGTTCAATCAACCCCAAATTAAAAATATTCAAACATTTGTATCTGTATTGAACATGCACACACTTTTTTTCTTGTTATCATTCCCTAAAAGATATGGCATAGGCCAGGCATGGTGGCACACAATTGTAATCCCAGTGATTCAGGAGGCTAAGGCAGGAGGATCATGAGTTCAAAGTCACATCAACAACTAAGGAGGCCCTAAGCAATTAGAAAGACCTTGTCTTTTAATAAAATATATAAAAGGGCTGGGGATGTGGCTCAGTGGTTAAGTGTCCCTGGGTTCGATCCCTTATACAGAAAAAAAAAGATATGGCATAGCAACGGTTTACATATAATTCACATTGTATTAGATATTATAAGTAACCCAGAAAAGATTTAAAGTATACAGGAAAGTGTTTGGGCTATGTATGTATATGATATCATTTTATAAAAGGGATTTGGCAACTTTGGATTTGGGGATTCATGAGAGGGCATCCTTGAACCAGTCTCCTGTGGATAGAGATGAATGACTATCCTTTATTCTTTGAAGTCCAGGTGGTTTCTGTCACAACTATACAAATATGCCACTGTACGTCAAAGGCTGACACGTGTGTACCTAAATGAATAGACATGACTGTGTCCCAATAAAGCTTTATTGACAAGGTCCGTCCTTGCTCCCAGAGCAAAATCACTTCAACTTCTTCCTGCCACCAACAGATGGCGTCGGCGGTTGTACTTGGTTGTCACTTGATTTGTTAGAGCATGGTTGTGGTGTTTATGCTTAGACTGAAGGTGTTTTACAAACGTTGTTATCATCATGACCGATAAGTGGAGAAGCAGCGCGTGAGTGTGTTGAAAATGCTAGTCGGAGGAGACATATGGTTACGATGGAAACCAAAGTGGAATAATAATTTCAAAAATTGAAAGTGGTGAGAAAACGGATATTGCAAGTGAAAATGGGATAAATTTTTAGACAGTGGCATGATTGTAAGGGACTGAGAGTAAATCAGGCAACATGCAAAATAATGCTGCGCCCATGCCATCGACTATCATCAGCAAAACAGGATGGGACGAAATTGGCAAAAATCAAAAAAGCAGAATGACTCTTGTGTCTGTGGCTGAAGAGGAGCAGTATGAATGGAGGCTCATCAGCCTAATTCAGGTCTGGGGAAGGATAAAGTCTGAGAATGTGGAGGCCAGGGAGGAAGTGCTATTGCTTGAGCCATGGACCATTCCAGAGACTCAGGGCCCCTCAAGTCTCCGCAAGGCCCAAGTGATGTCCGTAGCACAGCCACTCAGGACTTCCATCACAGAGGGCTTGAAAAGGAGGCAGTTGCCCATCTTAATAGATTTTCAAAGTAGAAGGACTTGTGCTATTTTAAAGAAAGAGCACATATCAGCACATTATCAGATCATGTGAAGCACCAACTCTTTTGTTTGGTGGAAATGGACCTGGGGATTACAAGCTTAACCCTTACTGGGTTCTTTGGACTTGCAAAGTACAAATGTACTTACAGACAGGCATTTGGAACTGAACTTACTGTACACACATGCACCCTTGTCCCCCCCACCAAAAAAAGAGGGTGAGTAAGATGAAGGGTAAAATCTGTTGCTTTGTAGCTCATGGTCCTTAGGTCGAGTGGGGACTGGAGAGGTCTGGGCTCGGCTCTCTCTCCTCACACAGGGACAGGAAAGAGGATTAAGGAGATGCCCTGCAGATGAAATACAGTGATACAGGGAATGAACATAGGTTTTGGGGTCAGGCAGCCTTGGTTGGTGTCTGAAGGTGCCTCTTACTAATCTATGATCCTGGATGCTCCATGAGAATCCTCCAGATCTCTCAAAGGAAACAGAGAAGAAATGCATCCGTAGGACCAGGCAGGGGATACCTCCACCTTGGAGAAGACAGGAGCAGTCTGGGAGGAGCCTTAGGAGTTGACTAGAGGGGAAAAGCAGGGGTATGGCAGCCTGTTGGATTCTAGGCTGATGGTAGTTAAGGGATGAGGGGAAAGGGGAAATGTCCATCAAAGGGGACCAAGTTCCAGTTAGACAGGAAGAGTAAGTTCTGTGGCGTGTTGTACAGCATAGTGACTGTAGTTAATAATAATGTATATTTCAAAATGGCAAAGAGAGTGGGTTTTAAGTGTTCTTTCCATAAACAGTGATAAATCATGTGATGCAGTGTTTACATTAACTAACTTGATTTGATCATTCCACAAACATAAGTGCATGAAAGCTTCATATTGTACCCCATAAACATATAAGATTATTATTTATCAATTAGAAAAGTAAAATGGAAAACATAAGTTAATAAAAGGACTAATCTAAAGAAATGCAGGTGGGAAAGGAGCCGGAGGAAGGGCTGGGCAGTTGCCCCCAGAGGAGCAGGAGGTGGGCCAGCACTGGGAAGTAAGTGTGGTGTGACTTGGGGCTGGAGCTGTTTACTTCTATTATCCCAGGCTCAACCAGCTGTATTAGTTAAGACTCTCCTGGTTGCAAGTAATAGAAGCCAATTTGAAGTAGCTTAAGGAAAAATATATTTGATTTATTGAAAATATATTTGGTTGTCTTACAGAATTCAAAGAAGCAGTTGGGCCACCCTCCCTCAGTCGGGACTTAGCCGTAGAAGTTCATGGACTTCCATTCTTGAAGGGCAAAATTTCTCCGACTTCAGTTAGCTTCAGAATCCAGGGAGAGAGAACTGTTTCTGTGGGTAATGCATCCATCCGTGGTTCAACCAACCCCAAATTAAAAACCTCCAGCGTGAAGGTGCATTCATTCCTAACACGTTTCCAGGGGATGTTGCTGCTGCTGCTTCTGGTTGGCTTAAGAGCACTACTCTTAGCATGACTCAGCTCTTAACTACCAGCCCTGTCCCCCAGTTCAAATGGACGGGGCCACCTTGTTTAGATGTGTTCCATGAGGTA
Source organism: Marmota flaviventris (assembly GCF_047511675.1). Lineage (NCBI taxonomy): Eukaryota > Metazoa > Chordata > Mammalia > Rodentia > Sciuridae > Marmota > Marmota flaviventris. Next base: position 25,753,885 of record NC_092507.1, on the reverse strand, counting down.
TAGTCACATCATCCACACATGGCTACCTGCAGGTCACTTGGCAGGCTTTGGTGATTCTACTCCTCTCAACTGCTAAATCAGGGAATCTGAGCCTCAAGTTCTGGAGTTCATTCTGTAGCATTTTTCTTTGAGCTGCCACTCAAGTGGGACATTGTCTTCCTAGGTCTTTGCTCCCTAGTCCCTGAAAACAAGTAAGTGGAGTATGTGCATTTTAAGGATTTTACTGCAGTTTCTTACCAAGAATCTTGCAGGAGATAATAAAACTAACCAACTTGTGAGAAGTTACATACGTTCTGGAATCTTCTAAATACCTTCTGGTGGTAGGGTGTATTTGATGATTGCTGGTTCTCTTCTGAGTTGGTAGCTGGGTACCTGGCAGTGGGGTGGTCTTCTTGCTTTCCTCTGCCGGGAAGGCTCTCTCCTTGACAGTAAAGTTGCCTTTGCTAGAAAGACAGGGAGCCAGGAAGCCTCTCTTCTCAGCAGTTCATTACCTTTCTAGGGATGGCCTAGGATGATTCCTGCTGGGTGTCTCCCCAGGAAATAAAATCCTGGGGAAGAAAGCTGTAGGTAGCTGGATCCCTGCTTCTTCTGCTTACTCATAGCATCTTTATTTATTTCTTGGAGCTAACAAGCTTTCTTAAAAAATAAAATTCCCTTCCTTGGACTAAACCCTTGTTGTGTTTAGAGCAGGAAGAACGAGGGAGATGTTGCCTGCCACTGGGAAGGAATCAGGCACAGGGAGACAGAGAGAAAGCAGACTTCTGCTGCCACGTGACACAGTGTTTTCTGCTAGAATAATGGATCCTCAGAGTGGCAAGGTCACAGAAAGCTTCTGTAGGAGGAGGCTAAGCAGACAGGCTATCAGAGAGCGTAGGACCATGGACGCAAAGACCTTTAAAGATTCTTGACTCTCCTCTACCATTTCTTCATCGGGTGGTTACCCAGCTATGGTTTGAACCTTCCCAGTGATAGGGAGCTCACTACCTGTGAAGTCAGCCTACTCTTTCTTTGAGTGGTTCAGACACTTAGAGAGTTGTTCCATTAAGTGGCTTGCAATCTCTCCCCTTCCAGGCTAACAACCATAATGACTTCACCTGGTCTATTTATGTTTGGTTCATTGCAAACCCTGAAAAGTGTGAGCATCAGGGGCCAAATCAAAACCACCCCAGTTCAGAAGAGGAATTAGACCGTTCCTGAGACTCTTCACATATAAAACAACACAAGGATAAATGTGAGTGGTACTCAAACTCATAGGCAGTCTGATAAGGCTCCTTAAGGAGGAGAAATAGGACAGATGGAGAGGTGCCAGTCTCTTCTCTCCCGTCCTGAGCTGTTCAACTCTCTCCCCAACTTGTCTAAGCCCTCCCAATAAAACTGAAGTGCCACAACTAGCTAGGCTGAGCCTCCTTGGAAGGCAGGAAGGCACCTATGGTTCTTAAACATGTGCCTTGAGGCTTCTGCCCAGGATTGGCTCAGCAAAATCCCTTTCCAAGCATAGAGAATTTTCTCCCTGCGAGCAGTTCTGTGAATGATTTTCTCCATATCATTGCATATCTAACACCGTCTCCACGTCTCTAAGGTACTGGGCTAGATCGGATTAACCTATTCCCTTTTTCATTTACTCTACTTTTTCCCACTTGGACACTGATATACAGGGATTCTGGTGTTAGTTTTGGCTTCGAAGTCTGTTCTCTAGGGAACCCAGGCATGCCCTATTTAAAAAAAAAATCATTTTGTTCCCAGAGTATGACCTGAGTGCTAGAAAATAACAGGTGCTTAGCATATTCTTGTGACTATGATCCAGTTTTGGCATTGAGGGGGTCCAACTGACAGTTTGAGATCCATTCTGGAGGCTCCGGAGAGAAAGAAAGCAGAAGGTACTTTCTGGAAGGGAAAGGAGGAAAAGTGAAGCCTAAAGCCCTAAATAAGGCAATTTTCAGAAGGAATTGGTCACCAGGAGATCTGCTTCCAGCCTTCAGTGTTCCCAGTGATTGATTTATGAAGTCCCCGCTTGCTCCCTTCTTCTCAGCCTGGAGAGGCCATCCCAGAACCTGCTCACCTGAGACCGCCACTGCTCCACGGCATGAACAAAGAGGCTGTTTGGGCCTCGGCCGCCAGCCAGGGATGCCTTCCAGGTGTTGTCATGGCAATGCTGGAGTCAGGAGTTGCTCACCACAACTCTGCTTTGACTATAAAAAAGTAAATTCCTTCTTCCTTTTTCCTGAAGTGTCAGGTGCAGCGCTGCCTGCTGCGGGGCGAGGGTGGGGGAGCATCCCTGTTGGTGCAGGTGGCTGTGCATGAGTCGTTTCTGAGCCAGGCTTCCTGGGCTCCCTGGGAGCCAAGTGCTGAGAAAGCATCATCCATCAAGATCAGGGATCCGGGGATCACACAACTCGCCAATCATATTCTGGCCCAAACTGGGGGCAATTCAAATGATCCTTGCCTGCAGTCAAGGGTGCCTTTGCTACGAGGGTGACTTAGGAACCTACAGGGTCGGGTTGTCCATTCCAAGCCAGTCAGGGTTGGCTTGGGAGTTCACTGGAAGCCTTTTGTTAACAACAACGATGACATCAACGACAGTTGCTCACACTTGTAAAGTGCTTACCATGTACCAGGCACGGCTCCAGAGAGCCTGGTAAGGAGTTTGGAATTACGACAGTTTCCATATAAAATGCCCAGCACAACACCTGGCAGAGAGAAATGCTCCATAAACAGAGCAGCTATTATCACGGTCAGACCCCTTGAACTGTGATGTCACCTCTTGCTTCCTCTAGTTGGTCTGCTTGCCTGCTGAAGCCACCCTGGGATGGCTGGAGGTTACCTTGCCCCCTTTGATTAGTCATGTGATTGTCAATCTGTAGGGTCAGGTTGAATGTTGAATTTCCTTATTCCTACTTTGCCAGAGCTGTGCCCTGGCCTCAAACGCCTCTCTTATGGTCTGTGGTGGTTCTGAATCATTCGTTAGGGGTCAACGTCTGTAGACCTTCTAGGCTGGACCCCTGTTCTAAAGGCCAGTTTTGCAAAGATCCAAATCCAAGAAATCCCCAGGTTGTATTTGTGTCCTGCCGTCAGGCCCAGCATAATGGCCTTGACAGTTGAAGTAAGCAATTGGCCAATTTCCTTCAGGAACGTTTGAAATAAAAAGCAGTTTATCTGAATGGAGGAAATTGTGAGAGCCCCAAATGGAATTGCTTAAATTTATTGCTGAAGAGTTTTTACATATTGAGCCAAAGGCATATCTTTTTGCAGTTGGTCTTGGGTTTTTGCAAGTGCCGCACTGCACCAGGGATGGAGAGGCCTGGGCTGGCTCCAGAGTTGGCCTGCAGGCGCGTTCGTCCCATTGCCAGATGACTGAGAGCGGCCCTAAGCCTGCTCCATCCTGGGGGAGAGAGCTGAATCCAGAATGGAAACACTTCCAGACTCTTCTACTGGAAAGCGAAGAGTGCTAGAGGTACCTGCATCTCTAATCAGGATGCTGACCGGGGCTTGGTCCATTGTCATGGCCCTCAGCTTTTGGAGGGACCAAAGACCACAGTGAATGTGATTTTCCTTTTAGTCACTGAATGATAAGAACAGGGGGTGGCTGGGGAAGAGCCCTTTTAGCAGTTTTTCCTGCTTGAGACAGATACATTTTGATCTCAAGTTTTAGAAAACACTGGGGGCTTCCATGCATGTCAGCATTAGAATAATATGTACATTATTTGCAGAACAGTAGGAGAAGGTAGTGGGCAGAGCTTGATCAGGCCATTGTCAGATCAGAGATCTGGTCTGACTTGGCGCTTGTTTACTGAGTGACCAGGGGCAAATGACTTTTTTCCCTAAGCTTCCCTACCTGTAAGATGAGGTGGCTGGGCAAAGCCATCTGAGATCCCAACATGCTGTGATGCACCTTCTTAGAGATCATACCCCCAGATCTTTCTCTTTTTGCTCTTTCTAATTATGGCTCAAACATTTTCTTCACATGCAGAAGACCCCTCATTGCAATATTGACTCAGTGCGTTTGGTTGGACTGAAATAAGTCATCCTGGAGTAGTGGAAAAGTGTGGACCCAGGAGCCAGCCAGACCTGGGCTCAAGTCCTGGTTCTGCCCTTCACTCACTGGGTAGGTTGCCTATCCTTTCTGACCCTCCATGTTTTTATGTGACCCTAGGAATTATGCTGGGAGGATGAAACAAGACGGTGTCATAAATCATTAGGGAATGGGTAGGGCAAACATACGGCTCACCAACCAAGAATTCCCTTCCTCTTTCTACATACAGACCCACATAAGCCACATCACCTGTGGCACTGCTAGAGAGGGAGGACCCACCTTGACTTCATGTATGGATCTGTGCCTCTAAAGGGGAAGTGTTATCTTTTGTATTAGCCTCCTGAAAGCAGCTGAAATGAAAGGTTCTTGGCCAAATGGTAGATGTTCTTGGAAGCCTCTGATAGATGGCTTGGTTTGGGGACTGGGTGAGACCTCTGGGATTATCCCTAAGTACAATAGATTATACTAAACTGCCCTCTAAAGAGAAGAGGTCCTATGAACTGCAGAGCTCTTGTCTTGGCATGTGAATCTCAGAACAGAGCTGAGTTACTCTGAACTATGGGGAGAGGAACATTAGTGGGGCTAGCAGAGAAAAAAGAACCAGGTGGTGATGCAAGGGAGAGGAGACTTTGGGGAGAAGATGGACACATTTAAGGGGATTTTAAAAAAGCAGTTGGTCTGCTCATATTATACACATGCACGGAGATGCGCTCTTAGGCTAGATATTACATTAAGACACATGTGCCCTCCCATACAGGTACAGCATTATCCAGATGCAAGTAAGTGAATCTCTGTGGAGAGAGAGAGAGAGCGAGAGAGAGAGAGAGAGAGAGTGAGAGAGAGAGAGAGAGAGAGAGAGAGAACGAACAAGCACGTGCTCATAAAACACATGCTCTCCGGCACTGGAGAAGCTGTGCTCTAAGCCATATGGACACTAGTCTGTATTAACCCTGGCTGGGGTCAGAACTGCTTTATTTGCAGAAGTGAGGCCCCAAATCCTGTGCTGGCTTACCAGACCGAGCAGGATGGTGGAATATATAAAGTGACATTTTGCACTTGTTTGCTTTTGATGGCCCAAACGAGACTGTATTTTTCTGCTTGTGAATGCGATGTACTCAATCGTGACTAGGTGCCAGTTCTGCTAGGCACTGAGAATATAATGAGGAGCAAAACAGGGGTAGATTTGACCCTTCTGCCCCAGACAGTTTACGTTCCTGTCGTGTGGATGGACATGACACGTGCCAGGGTAACCCCCGTGATGTGTGTTGTGAAGGGGGACGTTTGGGATGCTCTGGGAGTGGAGGATCAAGGGAGTCCCATGCCTGAAGATCTGAGAGAAACTCAAGGGTGTTTGGAGTATAAACAAGGACGGGGAGTGTTTCAGTCAACTTTTTCCGCTGCTGTGACTGAAAGGCCTGGCAGGAACAATTTTAAGGAGGAAAAGTTTATTTGGGGCTCAAGGTTTCAGATGTCGTAGGCCATAGACAGTAGAACATCATGACAGAGTGTGTGGCGGAAGAAAGAGCTGGGAACATGGCACCAGGGAGCAGAGACAGACTAAACTCAGCCCCACAAATGTATACCCCAAAGGTACATCGCCGGGGACCCACCTCCTCCAGCCACACCCAGTTAGCACCCAGTTAATCCCTATCCATGGATTAACACACTGGTCAGGTGAAGGCTCTCCTAACCTAATCATTTCACCTCATGAGTTTTCAACACATGAGTTTTGGGGGCACACCTCACATCTAAACTATCTCACCTGGAGAGTGACAAGTGAGGCTGGAAATGAACCCAGGTTAGATCACAAGGAACTTGTAAAATATGTTGAGGGATCTTAACTTGACCCTGAGGGCCACAAGGAGCTACTGAACAGTTTTTGGCAGCGGGGTGGTATACTTAGTTGTGCTTTCTAGAAGGATCATTTGGGTGTCCCTGCATGTGGAGCCCTGCCTGAGAACTGGAGCCCTTTAGGAGCCCCTGTGATGAACAAGAGCAGAGCCAGCCGAGATCACAGGCCTGGGCTAGGCAAGCCACCCTGAATGTCTGGACTCTCCTTCCCCAGCCGACTGTGCCCAGGCAGAAGCTGCATGGTGATAACAGACATTTTAGGATATTCAAATTTTAATCAGCATTTGCTAAGTGCCTGAAGTTTGCCAGGCTGGATTATGTCATTTTGTGCTCACAACAGACTTATGAAACATGAGAAACGAGTCTCATTTGAGAGAGGAGTGGGAAGAGGAAGGACTGACATTGGGCAGTCCCACCTATATTCCAGGTATGGCACCAGAGCCTGGCCTCACTAAATCCCATCTGAACATCTGTGAGATCAGGACTGCTTTCTTCATTTGAAGGCAAGAAGTTAACTTAGAAGGTAAAGCAGTTTATCCGAGAAATTCAAGTAAGTGGTGCAACTGGAGATTTTTCCCCCCAGTTCTTGGGCTGTGTGCAGGTCAAGTTCATGTTCTAGGTCATTCCCTGAGATCTTAAAAGAAAATCTTCTCTCCACTAGGAAAGCCTTCTCAGGTCCTATGAGTTGTTTGGGGAAGACACAATGGAGCTGAGATAAGGGACAGGACATGCTCATGTGGCAGCCAGGGAGGGTGACCTGTCTCCAGCTCCCTGTGTTGGCACAGCCACCCACTTCCTCCTGTAGCCCACCAGAGATGGCGATGGAACCCAGCGCTGCAGGAGGCAGGAATCAGGTGTGCAACGTTCAAGGTTCTCATCTCAGCCATCATCTGCATTAGGCATCTCGGGGTCAGTTGATTGTAGGAAAACGAGCAGAAATGGCACGAGGCAGCGTGGTGTAGTGAAAAGAAACAAGTTTTGGAGTCAGAACATTCTGGGTCTAATGGTAAGCTCTGCTGTTGAGGGTCCATGGACCTTTTGTACTATACCAAGTCACCTGCAGGCAACCTTCCTGTCTGGGTGACCCTGGCTAAGACTCTTTCTGCCTCCATTTGCTAATTTGTAAAATGGAGATAATAATAGAATTTACCTGACAAATTGCTGTGTGGTTTAATGAAATAACGCAATGCATTAGCCCAGTACTGGCATGTTCTAAATTCCCAATAAATGGTGTCTATTACTGGTAACCCTTCACTTCTGAGCCACATCTGTAAGATGAGGATAATTATACCCCATGCATAGAATTTGGGTGGTGGTGGTAATTAGAGGACAAAATATGTATAGTATATCCAGCCTAGTGAGGAGCAACAGCCCAGCAGATAAGGGGCAACTGACCCTTGTGTCTACTCCAGTTTCCTTTCCCCTGGATCTGTATAGGAGAAATCACCAGATGTTTTCACCAACTGCCACTATTTGCTGAATATCTTTAAGACTGGTCCTTTGCTTTGTCAATCCTTGAGGGAGTTGCTCAGATGGTGTTTGCTACTACACACTTCCTGTCTGCCTGCGTGCTGGGCTGCCAGGAGAGCCACGAAATAATAAAATTATTCTTCTCCCCAGATAGCAATTCCCCTACATTTCTTCACTTTATCAATTACACACGTCTTTTGAGCGGAATTTTCCCTGACCTGATCACAAAGGGTAATGAGGGGTGAGGCCTGCGCTGGCTGTAATTGCAACTTGCAGGGCCTTGCTCCAAGCAGATTTTCACGTCACTTTGGCAGTGCAGAAGTTCTCAGAGTCCCACTAGGACTGATGAGCTGGGGGATGAGGGAGAGTCCCTTGGCCTTGGCGTTCACACTCCACCCTGGCTCCAAAGTCGGCAACAAGGGCACAAGCTCTGAAGGCAGCGTGGAGGCTGTCAAGTCGAGGGCCTTGTGTTATGGTTGGGTGGAGATCAGTTACCTCCAAAAATTGACCTTGACCTTCACCTCTCCCTTTATTTTCCATCTCATTTTCTGGTTTCTTTCCACAGAAGAAAAAAAAAAAAGAAAAGGTGACCCTTCGTGAGTCACCCATTCTCTTCATCTGCATCTTCTCCCCTTTCCTTCTCTCCTGGGCTCACTCTGGTCAGGCTCCTGTCTCTGTCTCTCCATGAAATGACTTGTCAAGGTCGCCAGTGAGCTGTGTGTTGCGACATCCAATGGCTAATCTGGGAAACCCTGGTTCCAGCAATCCCCTCGAAGGACTTCTCAGTCACGTTGGCCACTGCCCATCCCACGCTCCATCTTGAAACGCTTCCTTTACTTGGCTTCGGGGTCATCCATCTCTTGTTTCTCTTCCTATTTCATTGGCTTCTCCTTTTACGTTTCTTCTAGATTCTTCTCATCCTCCTGACTCAAGGATCTCTTCTCATTTCTATTTACAGTCAACCCCTAAATGATCTCATCCCAGAGTATAGCTTTAAATAGCGTCTGGATGCTGATGACTCCAACATGATGACTCTAGCCCAACATGATGCCGTGAGCCGAGACCTACATGTTGGCCTCTCTCATTGACCTCTCCATGTGGTTGTCTAAAGAGCATCTCATTTTTAACACATCCCACAACAAACCCCTTGATTTTTTTTTTTTTCCTTTTGTACTCTTTCTGTTCTCACGGCTGGGGCTGGGGCTCAAAGGCAGCGCACTTGCCTGGCATGTGTGAGGCACTGGGCTCAATTCTGAGCACCACAGATAAATAAATAAAATGAAGGTCTATCAACAAATAAAAACAATATTTTTTAAAAAAGTACACTTTCTTTTGTTTCCTTTATTGCAGCTAGTGGCTGCTTTATTTTTCTTCTTAGCCAGGCCAAATATCCTGTTGTTGTCCTGGATTCTTTGTGGTCTCTCACGCCCCATATTCATTGAATCGAAACTTGCTGCTCTTTTCAAAACATGTGCCCAATTTTAAAATTCTATCTCCAAATCCGCCTCCTAGTTTAAGTCACTCTTGGTGCTTGCCAAAAAAACCAAATCAAACCAAACCAACCAACCAACCAAACAAACAAACAAACAAAACAAAACAAAACAAAACAAAAACCCTATGAAAGCCTGCAACTGGTCTCCTGCCTCTGTTTCTGCCATTTCTTCCACTTTCTATTTATCAAATGGCAGCCAGAACAATCTTTCAAAAACAAAAAAAATTAGATGATGTTATTCCTCTGTTCAATGTCTCCAGTGGCTCTTAGTCTCAGAACAAAATACAAAGCCCTTCTCATCATCCCCAAGCCTGACATTGACCCCTTGACCTCCCTCACCTCTGCCTGTACGTCTCCCCTCACTCGTTGTTGCTGAAGCATCCTTGACTCCTGCTTACCCCAAATGCCAGGCGCACTCCTATTTGTACCTGCTGCTCTTTCTACCTGGAACATTCCACCTCCAGATGTCTGCATGGATCATTTCCTCACATCTTTCACGTCTCTGCTCCAATGCTAACTGATCCACGAAGTTCCCTTGACCTCCCCATACAATGTTACCCTCTGCCCTCATTAGCAATTCTTAAAAATCAGTCTGGTTGTAGTTTACAGTCTTGTACATTTTTTTTGTGATTCTATCTTGTGCTTCATTAAACATCTGACATGCTGTTATTTTCTATTCTGTGCCTCTCAATTTCAGCATCAAAAGTCCTCGGGGGACAGAGTTAAAGCTGTTGTTTATTGATGCTGCTCTTTTTCATGGTGCTTTGCTTCCTTGTGTGTTTGGTGATCTTTGAATGTGAGTTTATACATGGCCTAGCTTAACCTGTGCACCATCCAAGGCAATAAATTAAGAATACTGTTCTCCAAAGAGGCTTATGTTTATTTCTACCTGACTCGAGAGGGCATGAAGAATCAGAAATCTTTCTGGCCCCATATGGTTTAGGAGACTCCCCCCTCCCCCATTTTTTCATGTGTGAAAAAATGCAAGAAAGTTAAGAGGTGAAATGATCAGGTTATGAGAGTTTAACCTAATCAGTGCATTAATCTACTTGAATGGATAAAGTAGGTGGTAACTGTAAGCAGGTGGGGTGTGGCTGTAGGAGTGGGGTATATATTTTGTCCCTGCAGAGCAGAGTCAGTCTCCCCCCACCTCCCGCCCGACTCTCTCCTTCTTGGTGGCCATGTCCTGAGCTGCTTTCCTCCTCCATGCCCTTATACCATAATGTCCTTGGGCCCAGAGCAAAGGAATTGGCCATCTATGGACTGAGACCTCTGAGGTCATGAGCCCCAAATAAACTTTTACCTCCTTGAAATTGTTCTTATCAGGTCTTTTGGACACAGCAACCAAAGAGCTGAGCTGACTAAAATAGCCCTTTTAGGATTCCTGGCTGAACTGGCAGTCCCCGCTCAGGCGACCTGGGCTCTGGTTGAATGCTCAGTGCCTGGATTGCAACCTGTCAATTCACTTGTGTTTGTAGTTGCTGGCCTTTCTCTTCCAGCCTCTTGGAGATTTGTCCCATCTTCTGAGAGTCCAGTAATGCAAAAAACATGTTTTGTGCAGCATATTGTTGTTTTTTGAGTCAAAGACTATCTTGACCTTAATTCTAGAAGAGGAGTCAACTTTTTACTCTCTCTAAATCCTCACTTAACTGGCTTTAGATTTCTTTATAGCCCTCAATCACCATCTGACATCTGACGTAAGTTTTGTTTGTTTATTTTATGTGTCCCATGCTGGGATGCAAAGTCCTAAGAGCGCAAGGTTTTTTTTTTTTTTGTAGATCTGTTCATAGCTCTATCCTTGCTGACTACAGCATCATGCATATAGTAGACCTTTAATAAATGTTGTTCAATGAAAGAACAAGGACTCCTTATAGTTGGCTTAAGCAAAGCTGGTTATTTTAAGAATGCGCATGGAGGCATGGGAACTCTCAAGATGATCCAAGAACAGAAGCACCTGGCTGGCCTCCACAAAGATGGGAAGGAGTGGTAGCTTGTGGATCTAAGGTGGTTCTGGATTCTTCTAGCAGAATCTAACGTTCTGCCATGGATGTGTATCTGCTACCTGTAGCCAATGTCTGCTTCCTCTCTTATAGTATTTCAAGGTACTTGGCCTTGGTTTGCCATTGTCTCAACTCAAGGTATCCTTTCAAATTCTTAGTTACTAATTGAAAAACTCTTTTTTCTTGGGTCATATTTTCAAGAAAGAGTATTACATTGATTCAGCTTTTTTTTTTCTTCTTTTTAATCAGGTCGAGCAGGGTCTGGCCAGTCCATGAATTTTATGAAAGCACATGATGAGATAGGAACTCTCAAGTCCATCTAAGAACAGGGGGATGGTGGAGTGGATTCCATGCCTCTGGATCTGTGGTGGTCTAGGTGTTTCGTCAGGTGTCCACACTCTGTGTCAATCAAATATGGTCAGTCAAGAGGATGGTCAGGTGAGTAAAACATGGGAGCTGGGCCACAGGGCTTGGAGTGAAGCAGTCTCTTGTCGGAGGAGACATGGAGGGGACACATAAGGAGATTATCGACCTCAGAACATTCCATGAGAGTGAAACTGAAGCATCCACTCTGGATGGAATAAATCAACACTCTGAGAAGGCAGAGACCTACATGGAGTGGTGACAAAACACCCGAGTCCAGTCAAGGGAACGAGCAGGAGCCTCTGGAAGTTGTGATCATGCCAGGAAAGTTGTCTCCTGACCAATTATCCTGAACTGTCTTTGAAAATAGTAGAGAAACGAGCAGAGAAGAGCTAGGAACAGTCAGAGAGCAGGGAATGGTGGCATCTCTTCTGCTCTTGCCCAGGGGAGAAAGGCCAGCGCAGGCATGCTGTGAGGATGAGCCAGCTGCTCCAGACAGATGCTACTTCAATAATTGCCCACAGGCATGGGCTGTGGGGTGCCAAGGGCTCTGGAGGAGAACAGGGACCCCCGAGGGCTGCGACAGTGGAGCTGATCAAACTTCAAGTCAGAAAAGCCTGCGTGGAGGAAATGACCTCTGGATGGACATCTAAAAGCAGTTTGGGGTTCTAGGAGCAAAAGGTAGGGAAAGTGTTCCAGACCCTTCCAAGTGCCCTGAGCATCCTTGCTATACTTCACACGCCTGCCAGCCCTTTGCTTTGCGTCTGTTTTGATGCTAGTTCTGTGCTGTTTTTGTTACTGTAGCTCTGCAGTATAATTTGAAATCGAGAATTGCGATGCCCCCTGCATTGCTCTTTTTGCTCAGAATTGCTTTGGCTATTCTGGGTCTTTTATTCTTCTATAGAATTTTAGGACCGACTTTTCTTGGTGGTTGTTGCTGTTGTTCGGTGAAGAACGTCATTGGTATTTTCATGAAGATGGCATTGAACCTGTAGATCACTTTTGGTAATATGGCCATTTTAACAATTTTAATTCTGCCCAGCCATGAACATGGGGGGGCCCTTCCAACTTTTAGTTTTTTTTTTTTCCTTTGATACTGAGGATTAAACCCAGGGACACTTTACCACTGAACCCAGCCTTTTAATTTTTTTTATTTTGAGACAGGATCTCGCTAAATTCCTGAGGCTAGCCTCCAATTTAGGCTCCTCCTGCCTCAGCCCCCCTTAATTTGCTGGGATTACAGGTGGGTACTACCTGGAATATCTTTTCTTTCTTTTTTCAGCCTTCAACAATTTTTGTTGTAGAGATCTTTCACCTCTTTGGTTGGATTTATTTCTAGATATTTTATTTTTTGAGGCTATTGTGAATAGAATTGTTTTCCTGATTTCTTTCTCAGTGGATTCATTACTGACATATAGAAAAGTTATTAATTTTCGTAAGTTGATTTTGTACCTTGCTATTGTGCTGAATGTGGTTGTCAGCTCTTGCAGTCTTCAGGTGGAGATTTTGGGATCTTGTGAGTATAGGAGTATATCATCTGCAAATAGTGATATGACATCTTCATTCCTACATGTATCCCTTTTATTTCCTTCTCTTGCCTAATTGCTCTGGCTAAAATTTAAAGGACATATTGAATAATAATGGTGAGAATGGGAAGCCTTGTCTTATTCTTGATTTTAGAGGAAATGCTTTCAGTTTTTCCCCATTCAGTGTGATGTTGCTTTTGGCCTTGTCATTTATGGTGTTTATGATGTTGACAAAAGTTCCTTTTATCACATGTCATTGTTTGAATCATAAATGGAGCTGAATTTTTGTCAAAGACTTTTCCTGCATCTGTTGAAATGATCAAATGATTTTTGTCCAGGGTCAGGATCTCTGAAGGCAACATTCACATGAAACTCTGGGATGAGAAGGGACCACTGTGGACTGCACCCTTCCACTGTATTTGAGGATATTGAGGTGTCAGAAAGGCAGAGGATTTGTTGAGCCCACATGGATGGTGAGGAAGGGCAGAGAGGAGGATCCCGAGCCCGGGTCAGAACCTCCAGGGAGAGGAAGGTGTGCCATTGAGGTCAGCTGCCACAGCCTGAGTGGGGAGCAGAGGGGCTGAGCCCTCAGGGAGCTGTTCTCCGAGATAGTAACCGAGGCAAAGGGGCGGAGGGCATCCGTGCTGCCAGCTCCCATCCTGGAGCCCATGGGCTTAAGGGATGGGGGACCTGGGGCAGAGCAGGTGCCAGTTACCCCAGGAAGTCAGGGGGGAGCTGGAGAGGGAGAGGATATCAGAGCCTGCTGCTGAGGAGTGGGAGCAGGGCATGTGGGAGGGGGTCTGTCTAGTCCAGTGGGAAGTTATGGGCAGGGGCAGTGGTGCATTTTGACATTTGGAGCGTATCACCTTTTAAACAGTCTCCCTCTTCCATCTAACAAAGCTATTTTCAGTACGACTCACTTAGGAAATGAAACCAATAATAGTAACTTGAAATCCAACTCAGTAAAATGTTTATTTTATTGATATACACACACTCTCACACACACATACATATATATGTATAATCATGTCAGTAAAATAAGTGAAAATAAATCAAATTCTGTAAAGCAAATGTTTTTAAAATAAGGGATTAATTATGCTAATTATAACTATATTGATGTATATTTTGAAAAAGGGCAAAACATATCTATTTACTGGTCTGTCGCAGTAACACATGATAACATCATTTCTGGGTTTGTAAATTTCCTTCTTTCATTTTAAACAAGCACTGTTTTAAAAAGAAGAATTGCTTTTAATGTAAAATTACTTTTAATGTAAAAGGTATTCTTCAAATCCAGTAAAATAGTTCATGTGCAAGCTAAAATTTGGGCTTCCGAACAAAAGACAGTACCTCACTGTTGCATTCTATTTCACTGTTTTGAAAATGTATACACACATAACAATTTCGCATGGCCCATGAGTGACAGAATTACAGTCACTCAAGTTCAGCTTCTTTGTTTTACTGACACAGTGCTACCTTTGTTTATTTGGAAGCATCTCTTTAAACACAGGAATATGCAGTCTCATGAGAATTGGAGACAGAAACTGCTTCCGTAATGAGCTTGAACCATCTTGAGGGTCAGAACACTCTGGGAATTGACAAGTCCCCACCTGTGTGGGGCCACCTGTGGAAACTATGGGCTCTGTATTGACTTGCATGAGGAAAGCGAGGTTCATTAATTGATAAGCACTCAAAAGGGCTGATTTGAAAAAAATATATACATAGTGTATATATATATATGCATATATAAATACATATGTATGCATTATATATATATATATATATATATACACACTCAGCAGTATATGCATTATTTATATATATATATATACACACACACACACTCAGCAGTACAGTATGACAGCAGTCGTTAGCATTTTTGCAGCAGAAGGCTTTAGGGGGGACAGCATTCACCGCTGACCATTGTGGAACTGTCAGTACCTGGTGATGATAAAGTGATTGCCTTTCAGCTGGTTTTCGTACTCTGCTGAGAATCTCTACAGACAGCACATCCCATGCAGGTATTGCTGCCCCTGGGCGCCCCCACCCTGCACCCACTGCAGGGGAGTGAGGCCACAACATCACCTGCAAGGGCAGGTGATGGGGTCCACCTGGATTGTGGGGGCAGCAGAGGAAGTTGGGGATGTGAGGTCTTCTCCAGGAGGCTTTGCTGGGAGCCTTGCGGGGTGTCTGTCCCAGTCCTGTGTCTTCTGTAGCCTCCATAGGCAGATTTGGGGGTGCGATGGCAGAGAGGGAGACTTTAGGAGGCCTCCTGCTAGCTGAAACCCAGAAATCCTGTCTCTGTCTTGTCCCTGTCCTCTGCCCGCTGCAGTTCCTTCTCTGGCCATTTTGTCTGTCCTTCCCTCTGTTTGTCCTTTAGCTTTTACTGGGAAAGAATAAGACTCCAGCTCCAGGGGAGAGAGCGGTGGGAGCCATAGGCTTGGGGAGTCCTGGCCCGGGGTGCTGAGGGAAGTTACCTTTCTTATATGGATGAGGAAACCAAGGTGCAGACAGGTGGCCCAACAGGGTGACTGTAGAGTCCATCTGTCCAGTTGCATTCTTCTCACTCCCTCCATTGGGTACCTGGTGTTCCTCAAAACACCCAGAATGCCTCTGCCCTGGGGCCTTTGCCCCTGCTACTCTCTCTACCTGGGATGCTCTTTCTGTACGGAAGGGAATGACTTGCGCTCTCATCCTTCAAGTCTCTGCTCACATATCCTTCTTAGGAAGTCTCCCCTGAGCATCTTATTTTTCTTCAATTCCCTATTTAATTCCCCTTCCCTGCTGTACTTTTCTGCACGACGCCTATCACCTAGCACATAAAGAATCAATTATCTATTCTTTATTGTCTGTCTTTCTCACCAGCCTGTGAGCTCCCCCAGAGCAGGGTTTTCTGTCTTACTGAAGACTGTATTCCCAGTTCCTCAAGAGTTTGGCACTTCACAAGAACCCAGTAAATATTTGTTGAATGACTGTCCACAGCCTGGCCAGAGTGGGCGCTACTGTTGCACAGGCCGGCGTTGACTGAGTGACTGAAGTTCCCCAGACTGAGCAGAATGTGTGATACCGCCGAGGTGGTGCTCCCTGTGTCCCTGACTGCCATGCCCTTCCTTTGATGGCCAGGAGAATCCCTGCCTACCCGTGGAGGCTTGGCCCATGCCTTGCTCTCCTCCCTTATTCCGAAGTGGATTTGCTCTCTCCCTCCACCCCACCAAACACCTGCAGGTCTTGAAAGATCAGGAGCTTCGGAGTCAACCAGGATTCACATCCTCGTTTCACCTCTTTCTGGACATTGATAAGTTGCTAATCTTCTCTTGGCCTCAGTTTCTTCATCTATAAAATGGGGGTAATAGTATAGAACAATGGAATTAACAGAATAAAATTTACCATACTTTGGAGAGAGCAGTTCTGAGCATCCGTAGCCTTCTGTGACATGGGCTTGCCACCACAGTCTCCATCGGTGGGCCAAGCTGGAGGAGGTATGTTCTTGGCAGATGAGGCTCCAGTCCAGGTTCCTGAGGGTGATGGAGGTTGTACCTGTTTACTGCAAGTCAAGACGTAGATGTGGCAGTGTTAGATGAGCCCTTGCTTGTGGGAGGAGGACCCTGCCTTGGCCACTGCCCTGTGAGACCCCATGCCTGTGGAGGCGTAGGCAGGGTGTGATCAGGACGGTCCACTCCTGACCTTGTTCATACCACTTTCATGTTTTGCCACGTGTCCTGTGGAACCTGCAGAGAAGATCTGTCCTTTACCTCTGACACCCCAGCCTGACCCTTTAGCATGCTAGGCCTTTGCTGGGACACAGAGGACTCTTCGGATGGGCAGAAGCTCTCGGAGCTGGCCACAGGGGTCTTCAGCCTTCAAAGAGATCTGTTTTACTGCTTGTGGGAGATTTGACTTGCCAACTTTGAGCCATCCTCCCAATTCTGAGAACCTACAGTTCCAAGAAGATGATCCCCTACAGCCAGCCAAAATTTCTTTCTCCAACCTGGTTTGGTTGCCCTTTCCATTCGAAAATCTGAAGGCCGACGCTCAGGTCTTGTGTACCCCTAGGCAACTTCCTTCTCCTCTAGTGCCCCTCTGAGCCTGGTCAGCTATGGGCAGCCAATTTCTTAGAGCATCGAGAAATCAAAGACAGTTGAGCAAACGAGAGAAGTGAACACTGTTGTGTTCAGGCAATTAGCAAAATACTCAGCCTTCTTTTAAACTGAGCATCTTTTCTTTAATGATCTTGTGCCTGTGAAGCCATAGATGCACTGGCTTTGAGATTGTTTTCTTTGATCCATTCATTATGATATATCGAGTGCCTACTCTGCCAGGTACTAGGCTGGGTACTGCTTGTGCAAGATCAGACTCAGAACCTGTACCCTTGGTGCATGCTGGCTAAGGGGAACGGACCTTACCAGTAGGAATTCTAGTCCTTGCAAAAAACGGCAGTCAGCTGCCCTTGTAGAGAGGAATGAGGACAGGCCAGTGTTTCCATCAGAGATCGATGTACACAAAAAATCAGAAGCCCACTTAATCTAGCTCAACCATAGGGGTTTGTTATAAGAACTCATGGACTTAATGCTTGGCATGCACAGCAAGGTCCAGTGAGTCCTAGAAGGTTATCAGGTAGCTACTCTGCCCTTTAGACTCTCTCCGGGTTCCAAGGTCTTTCTTCATGTAATTGCCTCAAAACCATGATTTCGAGCCATGAAGTCAATGGGCCTTTCCAGTTTGGCTCCCCGTATTGTCAGGGTCCAGCAGTACACAGATGGCTCATTCAAAAGGGGTGGTCCAAGAGCATCCAAGGAAGTTAGGACAGAGTTCAGGGAAGCCAACAAGGGATGCTTAAGCAATATGGAAACCCCTTTCCTACAGACCTGGAGGGGTGAAGGAAAGGAATGGCCAGGCTACAGGGATAGGAGAATCATGGCCCCAGGTAGAGGGACTCAGCCACAGCCAGCAGGAGCTGGGACAATGAATTCCCCCATTTCTCTCTCCTTCCACCCTTGGGTGTTCTGTTAGTCTCTAGTGATGGCCAAAGCCAACTATAATCCGGAAGAATCGAGGAGACCAGTGATGAGCCCACAGACAGAAACCAGCCTCCCAGGGCTCAGAATAGGCAGAGAAGGACGGAGGGGAGAAGAGCAGGGGCACATGGAGAATATCCATGGCTGCCTATGTGGTCCCTAATCTCACTTTCAAATGCCCTAGAGAGAAAATTCAGCTGGGTTAGCTCAGACTGAGGCAACAGTAGGAGCTACTGAGAGAGGGGCGTCTGCCGCAGTCTGGCTGGGCACACAATCACGAGCCACCACACAGCTTGTAGATTCAAACAGCAACTCTTTATTCCCGAACTCACACCAGCCGTCTACAATCACGTTCTGGGTAAATCCACGTTCTCTGCCCAAATCCACATCCACTGGGCTTCTATCTCCCAAAAAATACTGTCTGAATCCCGTGAGAACTCAAGGGGAACTCAGGCAGCAGGATACGCCCTATTCCCAGCAGGAATAACCTTAAACCTGGAAACACCCTAAACCCGGATAGTCCTAAACTGGGAACGCCCTAAACCTGGATCATCCTAAACCGGGAACACCCTAAACCTGGATCCGCCCTGGTCCTTGAGCAAGGTCACCTACATGCAATGTCACTGCAAAATGTCCTATTTCCACGAGTCCTTCCACTAAGCAACATGGGGTACGCTGGCAAGGAAATTGTCATACCTACTTGGCTAATGGCTCCCAGCAGGCGTCATTCTCATTTCAAGATGAGTGATCCAAGGTTGACCTGTGCCCAGGGATTCCAACAGGTACCACATTCAGGTGTCTCTTTAAAAACCATCATGGGAGTTTAAAGATCAGAAATCTAGGTTAACGTGCCTGTGTGTCTTCCACAGTAAATTCCAGCCCTGAATAACACTGTTCCTGACCTTCTGCAGGGCCTCTGGGACCTATCTGGTCCAGCATCCAGGACTCCTCTGATGGTCCCCTCCACCTGCATTCTGGGCTTGTCTAAGAGTTGTGGGGTCATCACACCTTACGAGGGTCACGGGCTTTGGCAGTCACTTGCTGTCTGTGTACATCTGGGTTATACTTTTGACTTTGCTGTGCCTGGTATCAGCACTGACATCTTGAAGGAACCCACCTCATCCCATTGCAGGTCAAAGCTGCATCTAGAAACCTTTGGGTTTCAGAAGTGTGTTCACACCATCTGAGACACGTGTCAGCGCTCCCTTTCCGAGAACTTTCCAAGGAAAAGGTTCCTTGTGGGAGTATCTGGAACTCCTCCCATCTTTGGTGAAATGTAAGCATCTCCTGGGTGTAATATTAGCTTGTTTGGTGAAGTGAGATCGGAGTAGTAACTTGAGTTGTGTGCAGAGACCAGGGCAGCCTGCTTTGAAGGGAGCAGGGAACAGTGGGAAGCTTCTCAGCTGGGGGCCACCAGCTGTGTGCTGTGGGGTCCAGGAATTCAGTCAGCTGTATGGACTAGGTCACCATCTGTGTGGGCTGGGGTGCCAGCCAGTTGTGTGGACCTGCATGCCATTGTGTGCTTTGGGGTGCCTGCCAGGTGGTGTGGGGTTGGGGGCCAGGTGTGTGGATTGAACTATCTGCCAGAGGTGCCTACTGGGTCTATCTGTGTGGGATGGAATGCCAACCAACTGTATGGACCTGAGGAGTGCCAGCTGTGAGAAGGGGGTGATAGGGTGAGACCCGAGCACGTTTCAGCTGATCACTTTCCACATGTGCTTCTGTTTATGGCATTAGCAATTTTCAGTAAATCAAGGTCACTGAATCAAATCGACTTTACCCAGTGACTTTTATTGCAGAATTCAAGATCTGTTTCTCTAATAGGAAAAAAAGAATATGCCCTTAAGAATAATAACCCATCATTAGAGCACCCAGATCTTCCAGAATCAGATTTTCAAGAGAAAGAATGACTTTTTATGTTAAGAGGTTTATTTGTTTGACCAAAATTTGTTGAATGCCAATGATGTGGCAAATATTATATGAATAATCTCACTTGAAACAGGTGACCAGGGGTCAAGAGAAAATGCTGGAGTTATTTTTGTATTTGTCTCCTTCTACTAGTGAGGATTCTGTGGCTGAGGCCAAAAGGGATAGAGAAGGGTTGACTTTGTTCTTTTCTTCTCATGGGGATACAGCCTTCCCCAGGAATCTAGAGGGGCACAGCCAGCAGAGATGACTCCATTCAGGTCCATGAAGGACCTCAACAGTGGTGGCAATCACAGACCTGAGCTGGGGACACTCAGGTGCTGGGGTTACGGAGGGGAAAGGGATGTGTTCACAGCCCAGGAGACCTGACAGTTCTGCAAAGGGAGGTGATTCCTGACTCACCCAGTTGACCAGCTTGTTGGATTCCACTCTTGTTCTCTATCATCCTTTCCTCTTTTCAGCTATATCTCAGAAAGACTCTGTGCTAACTGGGGGAACTGCTTTTGGGTTATTTTGGAAAGAAAAAAAAAAACCTAAATAAAAAAAACACAAAATAAACTAATGATACCTCTTAAAGACATTGGAAAGATATACACAAATGTATATGCATGCACATGTGCGCGCGCGCACACACACACGGTAGTCCCTCTTTTCTAAAGGGATTATATTCTAAGATATCCCACAGAAGTCCAAAACCGCGGGTAGTATACACTATGCATATACCATGTTTTCCTATACATAATAGCTCCTCCGGCAATTTATAAGTCAGGCACAGTAAGAGATTAACAATAACAACTAATAATAAAATAGAACAATTCACTGTAATGAAAGTTATGTGAATGTGCTCATTCTCTTCCTCTCTCTCAAAACATCTTATTGTACAGTACTGTATTTTTGGACCACGGTTGACTATGGGTAACTAAAACCACAAAGTAAAGATTGGGGAGGGGAAGTGTGAATAGTCCATCCTTGTTATTCAAGGAATTTATGTTCTACACAGGCTAACAACAATGAGTTAGTGAATAATGAACCGTTGTTCCTAGGGGAAATACAGGGTTAGGTTCCTGTGAGCCTATGGTCACATGTTTCTGTCACCTGATCAGTACGTAACCTCGTATAAAGTGTTTCTTTTTAGAGACACTGTATTTAATGTATTTGGTTGACTAATATTGATGTCACAGTACTGTAATTCACACCTGAGTGAAGCTTACTGAATGCAGGTATTTTCTCTGTGGGGGCACATCATGGTTTAGGTGCACCAGATGGTATTTTAGTACATGCTTGGGGGTCACTTTAAATAGTGAAATCATCAACAAAAACCCACAAAAATGCCACCCCCCCAAAAAAAAAACAACAACCCAGAGTGGACTATAAAGAGGACACCTGTTTACAGTATGAGTACTGAAACACGAAGCAGAGGTCATCTGTGGGAAAACCTGTGCATTGGCCCCTGGAGTTCTTTTCTCCTCCACTTGTGGCCACAGATGACTGTGAAGGCCCCGTGAATGTCGACTTTGGAGTTACACATACATTTTAGCAAGTGGTGAATCATGAGGACCCACTGTGTATTTATTTGTAAGTAGACCCATGTGTATGTGCACACCTACACACCTAGGCCAGGAGCTCAACCTGGAAACCATTAGAAGCAATCGGGCACTTCAGAGAAGGGCCCTGTGCGGAGGGGTTCCTCTGAGACTGTCTCCACGCTGGGGTTCTTTACGCATCTCTAAGTGACTCAGGGTGGGGGAGGCAAAGAGTGCACCCTGCAGCCTCTAAATCTGCAGCTTGGGGGTGAGTTATTCAGTTGTTTGGGATGGACTCTGGGAAGACTTAACAACCTAACAGGCAACAGGAACTCTAAGTAGGGTCTAGTGTGAATGGAGCATTCCTAGAAGGGAATAAGTATAAAGGTTCTAGGCCTTGGGATGGATGGCCCTGGGGATGGCAAGTCAGAGCTGACTCTTCAACAACCCTGGCACAGTGTGCTGTGAGCTGGGGGGCAACATCCTGTCACCCACTGAGACCCTCGTGTTGGACACCTCAGAGGCACCCTCACTGCCCTTTCCCTTAATCTTGGTGACTCTGCTACTTTTCTATCTCTTTAACCTGGCCCCTGGTCATTCTCTGGACCATCTTGAACCCAAAGTGACCAGAAATGCTACCTGGCTATGGCCCAAGAGTGAGAAGCACTTTTCTTATGTTTTCAGGGTTACACATCAGGTCCTAGGGCAGGGCTGGGCAGAAGGGTGGAGGGAAGATAATCTTTGGTTGATATTTTTTCCTGTCGTTATCCGGGTGTAACAATCAATGGTCCGTCACTGTCTCGTCTATTTCTCGCCTGGTAAGAAAGCATGTTGCTGCTGCTGCTGCTAAAACTGATAATGATACCCAACATTTTAAAAATATATATATTTTTTAGTTGTAGATGGACACAATATCTTTATTTATTTATTTCTATGTGGTGCTGAGGATCGAGCCCAGTGCTTCACACATGCCAGGTAGACACTCTTCCACTGAGTACAGCCCCAACCCCAATACCTGACATTTTAAAGTGCCCATGCAGGTCAGGCATTGGGCCACGAGTTTCACTTTTTATTTTATTTTTAGTTTTCGGCGGACACAACATCTTTGTTTGTATGTGGTGCTGAGGATCGAACCCGGGCCGCACTCATGCCAGGTGAGCGCGCTACCGCTTGGGCCACATCCCCAGCCCGAGTTTCACTTTGAAATGAAAATTTTATCAGGATAACACCTATGCCTCGTTTCCCCCCAAACATTTTAATTTTGAATTAAAAAAAATGACAGAAAAGTCGAAACAGAAATACATATCTATGGACTCCCTTTTCTTGATTCACCAGTTAGCATTTTACCACATTTGCTTTATTTTCTCATCTGCGGCTGTATCTATCTACTGATGAATGATTTAAAAGCATATTACGGACATTGTGTTACTTCACCCCTAAATACTTCATCGTGTATCCACTCAAAGGCATTCCCTCACGTAACTACAGCATCATTACCATAACTGAGAAATTTAACATTAAATCGGTGCCATCATCTAAAAGAGTCCATATTTAAATTTCATGCACTTAATTTAAAAGAATAAATATTTATATAAGGCTTTGAGGGGAAGGCAGCATTCTTCTCTTTTCCTGATTTCTTTTCCCCCAAGGCAACCATTTCCCACTCTTTTAGCTGTTTCTTCCAGTTATTAACTCTATATTTCTAAATATCATGCTTCTTCTATAGTTTTTAAAACAATTCTTATCATTTATTAACTTAATTCTGTGTAAGAAGACCGTGTAGCTGCCTTCTCCCCCACAAACACATCCTCCCCCATCCTCCCAATAGGATGATATCATTTTTTGGTAATCATCAGTATTCAGTATTTACAGTATTATGATTATGTTATTTTCAGGTTGACTTACATAGCGCATCATGATTTTATTTCCTTTATTGTATAATGGTGTCCTGTTATAATTACCATGATTTTGTCACTTTACTTGGTTTTCTAGGTAGCTATCACTAATTCATCTCTGAGCTCTCTGGCAGAATTATAATTTTTTTTAAATATGTTGGCATGTATTGAATTATGTACTGGGTTAATTCATTTCTTGGCTCTCCTGCTCTAACCTGGTCTGCCACTAATCTGTCACCCCGGACCTTCACCATCAATTTGGGAATTCCCTCTGACTGCTACTGAATTCAATCCCTTGTTTCCTGGATCTTGAGCATCCTCTTTGATGATTTACTCTCTCACTGTGGTGGGGAACATCCTTCAGTAGCTTTTGGAGTAAGGATTTACAGAAAGCAATGACTTTGAGGTCCTGTCTGTGTGAGATGCTATCCATTATATCTTCACACTTGATTAACGGTTTGGCTGAATATAAAATCACAGAGTGGAAATCACTCCCCACACCTGCCACCTCAGGATTTTGACAGTGTTTTTCTATTTCTACTTTTCCATGTTGAGGTTGAGAAGTCTAGTGCCCTTCTATTTCCTGCTTTTGGAATATGCGTGAGTGGAGACCCTTTCCACCTGTTGTTCTGCTAACTGGTGACATTTTCAATCTAGAAACTCAAGTGTGGATTTATTGCTTAAATAATTTTCCCCTCTCGATTTCTCTTTTTTGGGAACTTCTGCCGTCAAAAAATTGCCTCTTCTTGCTAGTATTATAATTTCACTATATTTTCTGTCATTTCCCATATCTTTGAAGTTGGGTGCTTTTCTTTGGAAATTCTGTTATTTTTTTTTAACAGCCATTCTTTTGAATTGTTATTTCTGTTACATTGATTTCAATGTTCAAGAGTTTTCTTTCATATTTCTTCTTTAATAATTATGCTTGTTTAAGCATACAATATGTCATATGCCTGTGAGGATGTTAGTTACAGGATTGTTTTCTTGCTTCTATTTCTTCGGACTTTTCTTTTTCTGTTTGCTTACTTTAGTCTTTCTTTTCATGATAGAGTGGTTCCTCAAACATGTCTGGTGGCTCTTGAGTGCCCTTTTATCTTAAAAGGGAGGCACTGAAATGTTCAATGCAAGCTCTGTGTGTACAGGTTTATGGAGTGCTGAGTTCCTCTAGGATTATGGGCCAAGACCAAGCTGCTCAAGTGGGAAATCATATTAGTCAGATTTTTGTTGCTATGCCCAAAACACCTGTCATAAGCAACTTAGAGGAAGGCTTTATTTTGATTCCTGGTTTCGGAGGTTTCAGTCCATGCTTGCCTCCGAGGTGGAGACATGGCTAAGGGCATGCATGGAAAAGGAAAGCCTCGTAGCTCATAGCAGCTGGGAAGCAGAGAGGGGGAGACCAGAAGCAAGAAGTATCCTCTAGAGCACTCCCCCAGTGACCCACTTCCTTCAACTAGGTCCCACCTCCATAGCTTCCACTGCCTCCCCGTAGTTCAATCATCCATCAATGGTTTAATCCACTTATGAGGTCAGAGCCCACATGATCCAATCACTTCCCAAAGCCCCAACTCTGAATATTTCTTCATTGGGGACCAAGCCTTTAATACATGAATCTTCGAGAGCACTTCATATCCAAACCATACCAGAACCCACAAATGCTAGTATGTTGAAGTCTCCTCTTGCACTGGTGATTACCATCCTGTCCAGGCCTCTGGCTAGTTATACTCTGTTCTCCCGACTCTTTACCCTACCCAAGTATACAGGCTGCCCTCCAGCCATACCGCTACTCCTGGATGACTCCCAGAAATGAGCAGGTACAGGCATCTGTGTGGGTGTTGGCCCAGAATACCTTTTCTCACTCCCTTGCTTACCTAATAGGGTTCTGCTGCAACCCCATCTTTTGTCTCCACACTCATTCCCTGGCTCCCATCTGAGGGCAGAGGTAGCCTTTCCCTGTGGTCTACCCTCAGATCTCCTGGAGGCTCTCCATGGGTATCCCACTCCGCAATCTCACGATTTTCTGCTTGTTTGTGACCCCACTAACCCCAGTGCATTTTTCTTGCTCTATTATCTGGTCCTGGTCTGGAAGTTCCTTTAGCACTGGTGACACTTCAGCATCTTGGGGTAATAAGGAGATATGAGAGACACTCTATCTTAGTCTATTTTCTATTGCTTTAACAAAATACCTGAGACTGGGTAATTTATAAAGAACATAAGTCTTTTTGGATTATGGTTCTGGAATCTGGGAAATCCAAGGACATGGTGCCCACTCCTGCTCAGCATGTGCTAAGGGCCTACATGCTGCATTGTAACACAGTGGAGGACAATACATGGAGAAGCAGAGCAGGTATGCTCAGGTCTCTCTTCTTATAAAGCCACCAGTCTAATCATGGGAACTCCACCTTGACGACCTTATCTAATTCCAATGATTTCCCAAAGTCCTGATTCCCAAATACATCAATATATACATATATATATGTATATATATGGGGATTAAGTTTCAACAAGAGTTCTGGACGAGACATTCAAACCATGTACTGTAGTTCCCAGAAATCAAGGATGTTTTATGGATGTGCTACCATCATGGGCCTCTAAACCGAGTTCGCATGGCTACAACTTCTCCCACTCGACACATTTCTAGACTCACCTCAGGATGGCAGGCAGACACACCCATGCCATCAATTCTCTACCCCACCCTAAAACTAGGATGATCTTAGTATCTGAAGAAACAGGAGGAAGGTGCCCTGCAGGGTCTTTGGACCTCTCTGAAGACATCTGTCTGTGGAGGTGCCAGTTGATCTGCATGGAAGGCCTGATGGATTTGAATTTTCCCAGTCTTTACACTGACACCTGACTCTGTACACACCATCCACAGATCAGGAAAATGTCAACATCACATGGATACACAGTAACAAGGGCAGGGGTGGCCAATGCATTTCATCTCCAGTGCGACTCCACCGGAGAGCTGGTGGTTGCCCCGAGTGCTTGTTAAGGATCTGGAGGCCTCAACCAGGTTCAGTATGAAAGAGTCCTGTGATCAATTAGTGATATCTGCCATGGGCAGTTATTCACAGCCCAGAACCAGGGGAAAGATGAAAGTAGAATATTCTAAGACAGTGTTTCCCAAACTTGGCTGATGATAAGAATTACCTGGAGGTACTTGTTAAAAATAGATTTCGGAGTCTTCACCAGGAGATGTAGATTGAAGCTGTCTGGAGTCTGTTCTTAGCAAACACCCCTGGGACTGCTGTCAGGCAGGTCTGGAAACACGTTCTAAAGGAGGGCTTGTTTCCAGGACTCCCTACTTAACAGAGGAGGAAATGCAGGAAGATGGAGCAACGGGACCTCAGTGCTGGGGAAAGAAAGAGGGGAATGGTTAACCCAGGCAGACAGCATGCCAGGCCCTCTCATGGATCCTTAAGTCCTAAACA
This sequence comes from Marmota flaviventris, assembly GCF_047511675.1. Lineage (NCBI taxonomy): Eukaryota > Metazoa > Chordata > Mammalia > Rodentia > Sciuridae > Marmota > Marmota flaviventris. Next base: position 25,727,366 of record NC_092507.1, on the reverse strand, counting down.
AAGTTCCTTGGACTTATTTGGTGCTGATGACTGAAGAATAAGCAAATTGCCATGTTTGGAAATGCACATCTTACTCCCCTGTCTAACTTCTGTGTGGTATGTCTATACCCAGATCCTCTTACTTCTGTCACCTCTAGTTTGACATGATCTAGAGATGCCCCAGAGGGATGGTAGTTACAACCATATGAAGAATTTGCAAAAAAACTGTGATTGCCACACAGGAAAGCCAGAGGCTAGGAAGGGATGGGATCTCCTCTGTGTGACAAAAAACGTCTTCAGGGGACCTCTCAAGTCTGTGACATGAGGAACTCCCTGAACATTGAACTGTTTAGACCAATTTTAATAAGTTCTGTCTCACTAGTGGAGGACCAATTCCTGAAATCCAGTCCCTTACCCTAATAAAACAAGAGGTACGGACATAACTAAGGTAGACCAGCAGCCCCTTCTCCACCATTCGCTGTCAGCAGTGTGTGCTCATGCTTAGATCAGGAGAAGCTGGGTTTTGGATTCATATTTGATGAAAAAATCTATGCTTATATCAAGTAACCAAAACAGATAGCTAACATTTATTGAGCACTCACTCTACACCCCAGACTATTTTAAGTGTTAATTTACTTATCCTTTCTAGACCCCTTGAGGAAGGCACAATTGTTTTTCCTATTTCATAGCTATGAAACTGAGGCATGGGAATTATAGGTAATATGCTCAAGATCACATACCTAATATGCACCTACATTAGTCATTTATTGCTGCATGAGAAATTACCCCCACATTTATCTCTGCCTTTGTGGGCCAGACATCTAGATGTTACTGAACTGAGTCCTCTGACTCAAGGATTCTTAGGTGGTTGTAATTGAGGTATCGGCTGGTATTGCAGTTATCTCAAGGCTCAACTGGAGGAGGACCCACCTGGGCTCACTCATGTGGGTGTTGGCAGGATTCAGTTCTTTGATGGTGGTTGGACTCTCAGTTTCTTGCTCTGTGGGCTGCTCAGACACAGTGATTGACTTCCATTGGTGTGAGCAAGGGAAATAGCAAAAAAGGGTGGGCAAGATGGCTGCTAGGATCTTTCCGCAACTCAGTCTTGGAAGTGGCTCCGTCATGGTCGCCATCTTTTTCTTCCTCAGAATCAAGTCCTCAGGTCCAACCCACACTCAAGGGGAATGAATACCAGATGGCTGGAATCACTGGTGACTGTTTTTAGAAGCTTCCTACTATAGTGGCAAAGATCTAACACTAAGCCATCTCACAAGATGCAAGAGAATGACAAATGTAGAATTCAGGAAAATGTCAATTCCCTCTGAGGTGAGGAAGGAGACGGGATATGAGAGGACCACACAGGTGGTGCAACAATACTGGATGGGTATTCACAATAAGTGGGTATTCACTTTATTATCATGCTGTCTAGTTCCCATGTAGGCTACATGCATTCTTTCACCTGCAGCACATGTTGTATGCTAATATTAAAGTAATTTACCTGTTTCAGTATGGAAAGTGATGAGCAAACACAAACTCCAAAGAATCAAGAATTGTGTGTTTGATTTGATGTATGCAATAGGGAGAGTGTGTTTTAAAAATTAGACTTTAGTGTTTAGAGCAGTTTTAGGTTTACAGAAGTCATGGAAAGTACCAGGGTTCAGGCATATCCTTGTGCTATCCACTTTCTCCGGTTATCCACATCGTGTATTAGCGTGACACATGTGTTACAATTGATGAGTCAGGGTTTACACATTTTTATTAACTAAAGCCCATGGTTTACATTAAGGTTCAGTCTTTGTTATACATTGAATCTTGATAAGTGTACAATGGCATATATCCACCATTACAGTATCATGTGCAAGAGTTTCATTGTTCTAGAAACCACTGTCCTCTACCTACTCATCCCTCCCTTTATCTAAACCCTTAGCAACCACTGATCTTTTTATTGGCTTCCTAGTTTTGCCTTTTCCAGAATATTATGTGGTTGGAATTATACATTAAGGGAACTTTCAGATGGGGTCTTTTCACTTAGCAGTATGTATTTAAGGTCCCGTCATATCTTTTTATAGCTTGATGGCTCATTTCTTTTAGCACTGAATAACATTCTGTTGCATGTACCATGATTCATTTATCTATTTACTTCTTAAAAGACATCTTGGTGGTCTCCAAGTTTTTTTTTATGAACAAAGATGCTATAATTAGTCGTGTGGCAGTTTTTTATGTGGACATACATTTTCAACTTATTTGGATAAATACCAAGAAGTGTGATTGCGGGATCATGTGGTGAGAGTGTGTTTTGTTTTGCAAGAACCTGGCGAACTGTCTTCCAAAGTGGCTGCACCATTTTGCATTTCCACCAGCAATGAGTGAAGAATGAATGAAGCAATGAATGAATGTACATCCTTTCCAACATTTGGTGGTGCCAGTGTTTTGGACATTTGCCATTCTAAGAGGGGTATGGTGGCATCTCCTAACAACATACAATGTTGAGCATCTTTTCTTGTGCTCATTTGCTATTTGTACCCATTCTTTAGTGAGATACTGTTCCAATTGTCTATTTTTTATTTGGATAGTTTATTTCCTTATTGTTGAGTTTCAAATGTCTTTTGTATATTTTGGATACATATCCTGTTTTTTATCATTCATGTGCTTTGGAAATATTCCAATCAGTGGCTTATCTGTCCAGTTTCTTAACTGTGTCTTTTGCAGACCAAAAGTTTTCAATTTTAAAGAACTCCAATTATCTCTCTTTTTTCTTTTATGGATCACATTTTTGGTGTTGTATCTAAAAGCTTATCACCAAAACCATGGCTTCCTGGATTTTTCTCCTGAGTTAGGTGTTCTTTAGGTTTGCACTTACATTTAGGTTTGTGGTCTGTTTTGAGTTAATTTTTGTGAGACATGTAAGATCTGTGTCTAAATTCTTTTTTTTTTTTTTTGCGTGTGGATGTCTAGTTGTTCCAGAATCATTTATTGAAAAGAATGTTCTTTCTCTATTGAATTGCTTTTGCTTATTTTTCAAAGATCAGTTGACCTGAATTTATGCAGATCTATTTCTGGGCTCCCTATTCTGTTCTATTGATCTGTCTCATTCACCAATACCACACTGTCTTGATAATTGTACCATTATGGTAAACACTGAAGATGCATAGTGTCAGTTCTCTGACTTTGTTCTTCTCAGTAGTGTGTTGGCTATCTTGGGTTCTCTGTATAAAATTTAGAATTCTGTCAATAACTACAAAATAATGAGATTTTGACTGGGACTACATTGAATCTATAGATCATGTTGAGAAAACTGACATATTAACAATATTGTCTGCTATCTATAAGCCATAATTTTTAGTGACGTTATTGAAATATAATTCATATGCCATACAGTTAATTCATTTAAAGTCTAGAATTCAAAGTGAGTTTTTTTTGTTTGTTTTTTGTATATGGACAGGTTTTATGCAACCACCACTACCACTATCTAATTTTACAACATTTTTTTTTTCTTCCTCTGAATACAGTTCATACTCAGTAGTGTCACTTAGATCTTCCTGTCCCTCACTTCAGCCCAGGTAACCACTAATATACTTTCTGTCTTTATAGATTTTCCTATTCTGTACATTTCTGGATACTTCTTATAAATGGTTATTATATAAATAAAATATATAGTCTCTGTGTTTGCCTTCTTTCACTTAGCAGAATGTTTTAAAGATTCCTGTATTATAGCATGTATTGACACATTATTCCTTCTGATGGTGGAATGATATTGCATTTTATAGATGTACTACACATTATTTATCCATTCCTCCATTGATGGATGTTTGGGTTGGTTCCACTGTTGGTTGTGATGAACAATGTGGCTATGAAACTTTGGGTACTTGTGTTCATATGGATGTACGTGCTTATTTGTGTTCAATACATGCTGCAGAGTGGAATTGCTGAGTCAAGTGGTAACTTTATGTTTAGAATTTTGAGAAATTGCCAAATTGTTTTCTAAAAGAGGCTGCACCTTTTTGCAAACTCACCAGCAAAGTATGAAGGTTCTAATTTCTCCACATCCTTGCCAACGTTTGTTATTGCTTGTTACTTATTTATTTATTTTTTTAATTATACCCATCCTGATGATTGGAATTTCATTGTGGTTTGTATCTGCATTTCCCTAATGACTAATAATGTTGAACACCTTTTTATGTGCTTATTGGACATTTGCATATCTTCCTTGGAGAAATATCTATTCAGATCATTTGCCAACTCTAAAATTGGGTTATTTGTATTTTTATTATTGAGTTGTAAGAGTTTAAAAATATATTCTGGATACAAGTCCTTTATTAGATATATGATTTGCAAATATTTTTTTCACTCTGAGTTGTTTTTCCCCTTTCTTGATGATCATTTGCAGCACAAACATTTTTAATATTGATGTATTCCAACTTACCTATTTTTTTCCTTTATCACTTGTGTGTTTTTGGCATATCTAAGAAACCATGACCTAAATCAAGGTCACAAAGACTTCTATATTTTCGTTTAAGAGTTTCCTAGTTTTACCATTTACTGAAAATTTAGCATTTATAAATCTACAGTTAGGTTAACTCAAACCAATTTTGAGTTAAGTTTTGTCTATAATCGAGTTAGGAGTCAAACTTATTCATCTACATGTGGAAATCCAGTTGTCCTGACTCTGTTGAAAAATTGTCCTTTCTCCATTGAATTATCTTGCTATTCTTGTTAAAAATTAATTGATCATAAATGTGAAGGTTGATTTCTATACTCACAATTCAATTCCATTGGTTTAGATGTCTATCTTTCTTCCAATACCATGTTGTCCTAATTACAGAGCAATTTCTTTTCAAGTTTAGAAATCTAGAAATGTGATCCTCTCAAGTTGGCTCTTTTTTCAAGATCATTTAGCTATTTGGGGTTTCTTGAGTTTCCATATAAATTTGAAGATCTGTTTTTCCATTTCTGAAAAAAAAGGAAGTTGGACTTTTGACAGGGACTGTGTAAATCAGTAGGTCAGTTTGGGAGCATTGCCATCTTAACCACATCTTCCAATCCAAGAACATGAGACATCTTTCAATTTATTTAGATATTGTTCAATTTCTTTAAACATTTTTGTAGTTGTACAAATCTTTTACTTCTTTTGTTAAATTTATTTCTAAGTATTTTGTTCTTTTTGATATTGTAATGGAATTATAATATCAATTGTAATTATATTATTTATATTATAAATGGAATTATAACTTCATTTCTAGAATGTTTATTGCCAGTATATAGGAACAAAATTTGCTTTGACAAGTTGAGCTTGTATCCTATATCCTTGTTGAACCTTTAAAAGTTAATTTAATAGATTTTTTGGAGTGGATTCCTCATAATTTTCTATATGCATGTCATCTAACATAGAGATGGTTTGACCTCCTCCTTTCCAAAGTGTCTGTCACCACCCAATTTTCTTGCCTAAACATATCTGGCTACAATCTTAGGATTGCAATGTTAAATAAAAGTGGCAAAAGTGGAATCTTGTCTTTTCACTGATCTTAGGGGAAAAACACTCTGTGAGTTTTTCCTTAGGAGCCTTCATCAGATTGAGGAAGTTTTCTTCTTTTCCTAACTAGCTGAGTGTATTTATTTATTTTTAAGTTTAAAATATTTGTTCTTTTTTTTAGTATGCATGACAGTAGGATGTATTTTGACATATTGTACATACATAGAATATAACTTATTCTAATAAGGATCCTATTCTTGCAGTTGCACATGATGTGGAATTTCAAGAATTGTATATTCATATATGAACATAGGAAAGTTTGTCCGATTTATTCTACTGTCTTTCCCGTTCTCATCCCCAGTTCCTTCCCTTCATTCCCTTTTGCCTAATCCACTGAACTTCTATTCTTCTCTCCCCTCCTTAGTGTGCTAGTTGAGTATTTTTATTATGAAAGGTTATTGTATCGTCAAAAGATTTTCTATATTTTGAGGTGCTCCTATTATTTGTTCTTTATTAATCTGGTATATTACTTAAATTGATTATCAAATATTAAACCAATATTATTTGCACACATGGGGTACTTCCTATTTGGTAATGGTGTATAATCCCTTTTATATGTTGCTGTACTTAGTTTTCTGGTGTTAAAAATTTGTTCAGGAATATTCATAAGGGATATTGGTCTGTATATTTTTCTTTGGATGTCTTTGTTTTATTTTGCTATCAGGTAATACTGGCCTCATAGAATGAGTTCTAGGTGTTCCTCCTGCTTTGTTTTAAGGAAGACTTCGTGAAGGATTGATATTCTTCTTTGGTAGAATTCATCAGTGAAGCCAAATGAACCTAGGCTTTTCATTGTGGGATGTTTTAAAAGTGCTAATTCAACATCTTCACCTGCTATAGGTATATTCAGAATGTCCATTTCTTTATGGGCTAGTTTGGTAATTTATGTCTGCCTAGAAATTTGGCTATTTCATTTAATGTATCTACTTTGTTGGCATGTAGTTGCTTATAGCATCCTTTTATAATTCTTATTTCTGTAATGTGAGCAATGAAATCTTCCCTTTCTGTCCCAATTTTAGTAATTCTTTTTCTTAATCACTTTAGCTAATATTTTGTCAATTTTATGGGCATTCTCAAGAACAAAATTTTATTTTATCTTATTTTGCAGTGCTGGGGATCAAACTTAGGGCCATGTGCAAATGGTCTACCCCTGAGTTATACCTCCAGCCCCTAAAAACCAACTTTTGAGTTTGGTTTTTTTCTCTTGTGTTTTTCTAATTTGTATTTCATTTATCTGCTCTAGATTTTTTTATTTTCTTCTTTCTCCCTGTTTTGTTTTAGCTTTAGTTTTCTTTTATTTATATATTTATATATATTTTTAGCTTTAGTTTTCTTTTATTTATATTTATATCTTATATATATATATATATTCTAATTAGTCATACATGGCAGTAGAATGCATTTTGATACATCATACATAAATGGAGTATAACTTCTCATTCATCTGGTTGTACATGATGTAGAATCACACAGGTCATGTAATCATGTGTGCACATAGGGAATAATGTCCAGTTCATTCTACTATCATTCCTACTCTCATGTCCCCTCTCCTCCCTTCACTCCCCTCTGTCTAGTCCAAATCTTTCTTATTATTTTTAATGTAGGTCTTTAGGGCTATAAATTTTCCTCTGAGTGCTAACTTAGCTGCATTCAGCACTTTTGCTATGCTGTATATTTGTTTTCATTCATGTCAAAGTATTTTCTATAGGATGTTTTCTTTGTCCATTGGTTATTTAGCAATGTGTTGTTTAATTTCCACACATTTGTGAAGTTCCTCAATTTCCTTCTGTTTTTGGTTTCTAATTTAATTTCATTGTAGTCAGAGAACATACTTTATTTTATATAATTCCAACACTTTAAGATTTATTGGGGCTTATTTTGTGGCCTAGAATAAGGTCTATCCTAAAGAAAATTACATGTGTACATGGCAGAACATATTCTGCTGCCAGTACATGGTTTGTTCTATGAGTGTCTTTTAGGTCTAGTTGGTTTATTGCATTGTTCAAGTCTTCAATTTTCTTGTTGGTTTTTTTGCTTAACTATCTATCAGTATTGTATGTCAATTGTTCTACTCATTATTGAATCTCCAATTATTGTTGATAAACTATCTATTTTCCTTTTCAATTCTACTAGTTTTTTTTTGCTCCATGTACTTTAGGCCTGTTATTAGATGAATATGCATATATATATTTTTGGTACTGGGGATTAAATTCAGGGGCACTTGACCACTGAGCCACATCCCCAGTCTTATTTTGTATTTTATTTAGAGACAGGATCTCACTGAGTTGCTTAGAACTTTGCTTTTGCTGAGTCAGGCTTTGAACTTGTGATTCTCCTTCCTCACCTCCCAAGCTGCTTGGATTACAGGTGTGTGCCACCGTGCTGGCTGCATATATGTTTACAGTTGTAATATTTTTAGACACATGGACTCTTGTACCATTATAAAATGTTCTTTGTTATCTCTAGAAGCATAGAATCTCTCCCCTACAAATGAGCTGGGGCTAGGGTAATTGGGTCCCCATTATTCTTGGCCCTCAAATCTAGTATGGAAATTCTACCCTAGGAGTGGAGGCTGAATGGAGGAGGTTGATCCTCCCTACAGAATCAACCCCAAAAGAACTTCTGAAACACAGGGCTGGGGAGGGAAACAAGAAAGGTCAAGAGTCTGTCTCTTCCCCAGACAGGGAGCTAGGCAGGGAGGGAGGCTCTTCTTGGCCTCACTAGCTTAGGGTAGTGTTTCCAAAACATGGAACTGGGAGTGGTGGTTGAAGTTCAAATGTCACAGGCTTCTGTTGTTCTAATGACACTTAGTAGTTTTTTTCTTGAGTGACTATTACTCCCTTGGTCTTATACCCTTAGGATAATTTCCAGAGAGCTTAAATAATTATAAAAAATAATTTCCACCCCATTCTTGCTTTGTTGGAGACAGTCTGCCACATTCCTCCCTCTGCCTTTTGGGCAGCCCTGTGCCTCCAGGACAAATGGCTAAAGAGATAAATATGACTAAGTAGAGCCAGTTCATGTTGAGCACCACCTAGAAATTCCTGACTGTTGAGATTGCCATGACAAGAAATAAGGAAAAACAAGACATAATCCCTGGCAGCACCAAATTATAAAGAAATAGAGCTGGTTGCTGAGTGGCCACATATTTGCCTTCTACTTCTCTGAGAGATCAATCTCATTACTCAGCAACTCAAAATTATAGCAGCAATAAAAGCGCAATTGCATTTGTGTGAAGGCCTAACCCAGCCCAGTGCTCCGGATTCCTTATACGCTCTGTGGGCAAAAGCCAAGTCAGGAGGCTGGTTAGTAAGGGACGGTAGATATAAAAAAAAAATTTCTAATTATGTAGTCAAGAGAGAAAGTGGAACCTGGTGGAAATGAAGAAATGCCATTCCCACCCTGGGTGACTCCTGTCAGAAGAGGAGCTGAGGGAGGCTGAGGTGTCAGATCCAGAGGCTGGACGTGTTTACTGGGCAAGGGTGTTAACTTGGTGTTGTAATGATCAGAAGTCCAAGGACACCCCACAGCCAGGCAAGGATGGGCCAGGAAAGGATGGCAGTGGGGTGGGTAGTTAGTCTTGGCAGATGGTTAGCTGCAGCAGATAGATCCAGCTGACCCCACCCTGCATAGCCCTGGGGGAACGGAAACCGAGGCACAAGACAGATCTAGTGTTTATGGGATACAAAGTCAAAATGAGACCAAACATCCTGGCTGATGAGGATGAATCAGGAAAGCAGGCTGCATATTTCTTAAATTCTCCTGAGTGCCAGATGATCGGGTCCTGAGTCTGTAGCTGTAGGCATTTGAGATCCTTGTGGGGCAGAGAATTGCAAAGAACACGCAGCTGTCCTTACTGTAGCACAGTAATAAGAAGCAGTGATAATAATAATCAGGCAATCATAATAATTATCAGGCAATAATAACCAGAGTAATAATAATAGTAGTAACAGCAGCAACAAACATTTCTATAGCACTTATAAGATGCAAGGCTGTCTTTGTGTGTGTGTGTGGGGGGGTGGAGGGTTCTGGGGATTGAATCCAGGGGCACTTTACCACTCAGCTATGTCCCCAGCCCTTTTTATTTTATTTTATTTTTTAGTTTGATACAAGGTCTCACTATGTTCTTCTAGGGGTCTTGCTAAGGCTGAGGCTGGCCTCAGACTAGTGATCCACCTGCCTCAGCCTCCGAGTTGCTGTGATTATAGGCATGAGCTACCACACCTGGTTGTCTTCTGAACAGGCATTTTATTTCCTTACAACCCCATGAAGTAAATACCCCCATTTTAGAGATAAGAAAGATAACAGGCTGAGAACATTTAAGTGACTGGGTCTACATTACACAGCCTGCATATGCTGGAGTCAGGGCTCAAGCCCAGTCTGTCTGGCTCCACGTCTTAGCCACTGCACGCTATCATGTCAAATGATCTCTGAACTTACTTCCTCATCCTTAAATGGGAAGAACAATAGACCCCTCATTAGATTATAGGGAAGAATAAACGTCTGTGGGCATGCATGTAAGCCAGAAATTATGGCCCCTGTGCTCCTTCTTGGTGATTGCTCCGACCCCCCGGGCTGCCCTCACACACAGCCCCTTCTGTCTGCTTTAATAATTGAAAACGAGCTGTAGATGGAAGGCTTCACCACGGCAGTAATGTTTTATCGCATAAGCCATCTAAGGCCCACAGATATTCATTGCATCGTTCTCTATACCTCTCTGTATAACGCATATATTTCATAATAAGCTAAAAGTTTAAATGAGTGTGGGCCAGGTCGCGGTGAGAAGCAGGACATCAGCTCATGGAGGCCTCCACTGGCTTAAGGTATGCTCTCTTCACTGATATGGCTGTTGGATAAGCCTAGCTTTCTAGATGTGGTCTGGAAACATCTGGAAAGAAAGCTAATGTTTCAGGCAGGGAAATATATACCTTGAGAAAAGGAGGCAAAGCAGGGGAAGAGAGAAATGTAGGAGAAAACTAGCTGGAGAGCCGTGTACTAGGGAAGGCCAAGCCAGGAGGGTGGGGAGGGTGTGTGCTAACCTGGTGAGAGGCAGAAGGCAGAGAAAGGCCACTGGGTAGAGCCACGAAAAGTCCCTGGTCATCTCCTGGAGAGTGGCCTTGGAATTTGTCAGTAACTCTGTCTCTTTCTCCAGAAGCACAAAGTGGGCAACATTCTGTTGACTTAGTAAGGAGTGGATAGGGAGGGGAAATGGGAACCCAGGATAAAAGAGGAACTAAAACATGATAAGAGCCTAGCTTGATTTAGCCTCCTGGAATTCCAGGCAACAAGTGCCAAGTGGAAGTTATGAAGCTCAGCTCATTAGAAAGGAGGCCACAGGCTGTTTCTTCAAAAGAAGCATTTTTCTCCTCTGCTTAAGATAGCTTTTGATACTTTGGGATGCTTGCAGATAGAAAAGATTAAATCGCTGTTAGAAAGAGAACTGATAAAAGTTGGGGAGGGGGAAACCAAAATTTCATAGTGAATATTTTGTAAAAGAGTTTTGTTAAGCATGCATCTTGCAAAATGGAAACAACGGTTATTAAAATGAGTTTATTTTATTTTACACTTTAACATGTGTTATGGTTTCCATGTGAGGTGTCCCTCAAAAGCTCCCATGTGAGACAGTGCAAGAAGGTTCTGAGGAGAAATGATTGGGTGGTCAGGGTCTTAATCAGTGGATTAATGCCTGATGGGTATTCACTGAGGTGCAACCGAAGTGGTGGGGTGTGGTTGGAGGAGGTGGGAATTGGGGCGTGGCTTTGGGTATATATTTACATCTGGCCAGTGGAGACTCTCTCTGCTTCCCTCTGCCACACTCTCCTGCCGTGATGTTCAGCCTCACCTCGAGCCCCGAGGAATGGAGCCGGCCTCCTATGGACCAAGGCCTCTTGAAACTGTGAGCCCTTGAATAAACTTGCTCTGATCAGATCTTTTAGTCACAGCAGTTGAAAAAGGTAACCAAACCACCACTGAAGTCCCACATGCGACTCTTTGTCCTCTTTGAGGGGCTGAACCGAGGGGCTGACTTTTTGGATGGAATTTTTCCAACAAAAGTCCATGGTAGAATGAAAGAACATTTTCAAATTCATGTTTGACTTGGGCAGCATAATCACATGCAGGGTTATTAAAAAAAAAAACAGAAGAAAGAAAGAAAAGCAGGGTTTTGCAAAAAAAAAAAAAATCTTTTGAGTGCTTCACCAATTTTCTCAGAAGCGTCTCCTCTTCCTTTGATATTCCAGCCGTTCTCTTTCGCAGTCTCTTGGTTTTCTTTGTCCTGGCTGTTTTCTTCTCTGGGCGGTGTTGACGGCTCCAACTCTCCAAACACGTACTTGTTGAAGCCTTTGCTCACGACGCCAGCAGTTACTCTCATGGACTTTATGAAATCCTGCCCTCCTTTTTTGTGAGATTTGCAATTATACTTTGCAATCAGTTTGCATTGTATTCCCAGTGTATTGATCATCTGTCAGCCCGTGAGATGGAGCGGCAGTGACGTGGATGGGACAGAATCAGCCCCGCTGTGACAGGGAGGGGAATGTTACCGACGGAGGACTAATGTGATGAGTGGAGACCTTTCTTTTTCTTCCCTAGGTAACCTAATATTTGTGGAGGGTCAGATAATGGATGCTAAAATAAGAGAAAGCCCTGTATTAAACTCTAAGTGTTTCTCACGTGGCCCTTTATAGAGAGGACCCCAAAGGTAAAGACACTGTCAAAAAAATCCGCATAACAGCAGGTGTGTGGTCCAATTGGTGGCACATTTCACGTGGCTATTTCTTGTAATCACTGCTTATAAAAGTTGGAGGGGAACATTCAGACCCAGCTCGGTGAAGGTCATTCTGTGCAGGGGCTGACCTTGATACGGCCCAGCATGTAGTTTGTCTGTATTAGTTATCTATTGCCGCATAACAAATGACTCCCAACTTATCAGCTTAAAACAACAACATTTATTATCACCTAGTTTCTATAGGTTAGAACTCCAAGAGCAGCTGAGCTGGGGATCAACCAGGGCTGCAGTCATCTGAAGATTGCCCAGGCCTGGAGGGTTTGTTTCCAAGCTCACTCATGTGGTCATTGGCAGGAAGCTTGGATTTTAAGTGAGCCCTGCTATAGGGTTTCCCATGACGTCACTTCCTCCAAATCTACTCATCCAAGAGCAAGGAAAGGACCAAACAGAAGCCACGGTGTTTTTTATAACACGATGTTGGAAGTGATATGCTATCATTTCTGCTTCTAACAGTCATCCTGGCACAGTGTGGGAGGTGACTCCACAAGGACGTGAGTGGCAGGAGGTGGTGATCATCTTGGGGTGGCATTCTTGGAAATTGGCTACCGTGTAGCCTGTGGGTTGATTGGCTATAAGGGAGAAGCAGTTCTCATATAGCAACAATTTGAAAAGGGCAAGGAATTTTGAGAGAAGAAACAGAAGGGAATAGATGGAAAGAACTTATGGATTAAGGGGTGTGGAATCATCTCAGGGCTGCCCCATACAGTTGTGCTGGCTGTACACTGCACTATTTTAGGAGTGGAGGCAACCCAGCCTCTTCTTTACAGAAGTTTGCCAAAAAGGGAGCTTTACTATAGTCACTTCTTCACGTGCAGAAGTAACCCAGATATCTCTGGAAGCTGGGTGTGTGGAGCCCATTCTCTGGGTAGCTCAGGTGGCCACTCAGTGAGTTGGTGTAACTGATATCTGTGAACCCTTGCTCTTCTGTGATGTTCTTTTCTTCTGCCAAAGGAACTGGTGCAGGTGGGTGCTGTGGGGGCTGTCACGGGAGAGGAGGCTTCACTTGGGTCTGTCAGCATGACTCAGCAGCAATGGCAGCAAAGCAGAGCAGCTTTCTTCTCTTCAGCATCTACAGTTCCACTTACGCCTCCGTCCCAAAGAAGGGTGGATGGGGACACGGCCACTGGGGAATGAAGCCCCAGAGTTTCATGGATGGAGAGTCAGAAGATATCGACTTCTGTTTCTGGATTCATTGATGACTTCCTGTTACTCTGTGTTATGGGGTGAATGGTGTGTCCCCCCACAAAGCTATACATTGAAGCCCCATCTCCCAGTACCCCAGAATGTGACTGTGTTTGAGAATAGCGCTTACATAGGCGGGGGAATTAAGTTAAGAAGAGGTTATTAAAGTGGACTCCAATTCTCTGTGCTTGGGGTCCTTATAAGAAGAGATTAGGGGACTGGGTGCAGTGAGGCACACCTGTGATCCCAGCAGCTCGAGAGGCCGGGGCAGGAGGATCATGAGTTCAAAACCAGCTTTAGCAACAGAGCAAGGCCCTAAGCAACTCAGTAAGACTCTGTCTCTAAATGAAATACTAAATAGGACTGGGGATGTGCCTCAGTGGTCAAGTGCCCCTGTGGTTGAGTTTAATCCCTGGTACCAACAATAACAACAACAACAAAAAAAAAAAAAAAAAAAAGAAAGAAAGAGGAAGAAGAGAAGATTAGAAAATACTGGGGAATGATATTGGCCACATTATATTGTTCTATTATGTGCTTGCATGAATATATGAATATGTAACAGCAAATCCCTCATTACATATTACTATAATGCACCAGTAAAAAAAAATATGGAAAAAAGAAGGGGTGTAGGACAAACACACATACAGAGGGAAGAGCTTGTGCAGACCCAGAGAGAAGACATCCATCCACAAGGCAAGGAGAGGACTCAGAAGAACCCAACCTTGCCACTTTGCCCTCAGACTTCTGGCTTTCAGAATTGTGGGGAAAAAAAATGAATTCCTATTATTTAGGCCAACCAGCCCGAGGTCCTTTCTTGTGGCAGCTTTAGCAAACTCGCGTATTCTGGACCAGTCTTTATCCTTTGTGTGCTCTGGCCTTGCCATGCTTAGAATGATGGGAATCCTGTCTGCAGGGCTTACACGTGACGATCAAGCTGCCAATGTGGTCCTTTTGTAAAACTAAGAAAAGATGCCCTTCTTTTATGCAGATGCAGCCTTGCACCGGGTGGATCGGCCTGGGGAGGGAGGCACGGGCAAGATTCCTGTGTCCCTTTACCCCTAGACTGCATGTACTTGTGCTGGGCGCAACCTGCAGGTTTTTATGTGGTGACTCTGTCCATGAAGGAAGCTCTGGATTCCCTGAAATGGGAGAGATGCCAGCTCTGGCTGGGAAGGCTGTCCCTGCTGCTTTCCTCAAGGGACGAGAAGATAGAGATGGCATCTCTTTCTCCTCATTGCCCTTTCTTAGAGCAAACTCAGTGGAAAACTTCTGCAAATGATGCATTAAACTTTTAAATTTACAACGTACTTTGCAAGTCTACTGTACCTTAATAACATAACACACCAAAAGGTTGGAGAGAGCTCCTTTTAAACATTTTATGAATTCATGGCTCTGTACTCACCATCTCATTCTCATTCTCCACCATAGATACTTACAAACTCAGACATTTACATATTCATATATATAGAAATACCACCCCGCTCAATATATAAATACATTTTAATATCACTTTGAGGAAATTTGTAGACCTGGCTACCTTGTCTCAGATTAATGAATATTTGGTTGGATGAAACTGGCTCTTCCTTGGCAAATTTTCTCCACCTAAGCCAAAAGCTCAGGCAATGCCATAATTCTCTTCCCATTTCTTGGTCCCCCAAGTTTGCTCAGGAGAGCTGGAGAAGCGAGGGAGTGGATCTAGAATACTGAACCTGGGCTTGGCGTGGTCATGGGTGGTGGGCCAAGGGCTAAGGCCCATCTGTGTCCTTCTCCCCCTTGCCCTTGGTAGCGGAGGGTGATCTGATGGCTTAGAGCTGCCAGACCTGAAGCTCTGTTTCTCTGAGCTTTTCCCAGAACCTCTGGAGGCTAATCTCCATGTGGCAGAAGAACAGCAATCCCCAGGAACAGCCACTGGACGGAGCCCATGTGTGACTACTCCAGCCTGTGGGCCACGTTCAGGTGTGTGTTCAGGGGCTCTCCAAGGGGACACTGTGGTGGCCCCTCACCGTGGAAGATAATAGTTACCCTCCTCCTGCATCACTTCTCTTCTCCCCTACCTGTGTTGCTGGTACTTCCAAATAAATTATCAGCCCTTACATCCTGTCTCAGGCTCTGCTTCTTGGAGGAATGTAAGTGACACCCCACTCCACATTATAAAAGACTCTGCTCCAAGCTTGGTATAGAGTCAGCTAATTGCTGTGGCCCAATGAGCTTGGCCAGAGTGGTCCCTGCTGTGAATTTGCTGCTAAAGGGCACATTTAAGGTTCATATCCTGAAGCACATCCAGTGGGTTTTATAAAAACACTATGGGGTGGAGGTTGTTATCCTGTTTATAAATTCTTAAGTAAAGAGGGGAGTCAGGTTTAGGAGGTGGAAGGATGGAGAGGGAATTCACAGCTCTGGTATAGGTATTCCATTCTAGAGGCTTCCCATGCTTTAAAAATGTTTAATCTTGAGCTGACCAAAAAGTTGCAAAAGATGAAGCATTGCTTATATTCCTCACCCCACTTTCTTCTTCTAGAATCACAATATGATAGATACAGAAATGAAGACAGAGGGCTGGGGTTGTAGCTCAGTGGTAGAGTGCTTGCCTTGCACGTGGCGGGAACTGAGTTCGATCCTGAACTGAGTTTGAGCCTCAGCACCACATAAAGATAAACAAGTCAAATAAAGGTACTGTGTCCATTTACAACTAAAAATATTTTTTTTTTTAAAAAATGAAGACAGAGTCACCCCTGCCTCTCTTAGGTGCCACATATTCTTGTTCCTGTCAATGATGGGGAGTTCATTTGATGCTGGTCCACAAGATTATAATGGGATCAGAACAGGAGCATGTGGCTGCCGAAGAGGCGAGAGAAAAGGAAACTGCAGGGGGAGAAAAAGAACACCTGAGAAAATTCACAGTGAGGGATTTAGCAGAAGCTTTTGCAGACCTTAACAAGTTCCTTAAAATGTTTGAAAATATGGGCCCTGACACTGAAAGGTTTCTGTGGCTAGAGAGGGATGTTCATGATGTATGATCTGCTAACAACCAAATCTATGATGGAAAAGAAGCCAGGTAAACCACCCTGGACATATTTCCAAAGAGTGACACCTGCCAAGAAGAGTTTTAGGCACGACCTTCAGGAGGGATTCTAGAAGGAGGCATCTTTATCATAGGGGGTGATATTTCCACGCCTGTTGTTCCTCCCATAAGATGTAAAGATAGAAGACAGTGATACTGATGACCCTGATTAGGCCCAGGCTAATTTGTGTGTTTGTGTCTTCGTTTTCAACAAAATAGTAAAAAATCTAAGAAAATAGAGAAACGTTTCCAGAATGAGGATCTAAAGAAAGTGGTTTCGTACAGCCATACGACTGTTCTTCAAATAGTCAAAGAGTTTAAAAAGTTCATAAAGTAAAAAGTTTTGGTGAATTATTATTGAAGAAAAATGTTGTATGAAGAAAAAAAAAACACTTATTATTGAAAACAGAAAAATTTTGATTTCATGTAGCTGAAGTGTGCAGTGTTTTTAAAGTCGACAGTAGTGTCCAGTAATTTGCTAGACCTTCACGTTCATTTCCCACTCACCGGTTCACCCAGAACCACTGCCAGTCCTGCAAGTTCCCTTCACGGGACATGTATGTACTCACGCGCACGTTGCTATGCACACACACATTTCCTAGCTCTGTCTGATGAGCGGGCCTAGGAGTGACACCTCAGGGCCAGTGAACACACCAGCAATCCAGACTTTGGGCTCTAAACACCATTCTCCATGAAAAGGAACCAGGGTTCCTGAGAGAAATAGTTGATTCTAGGGCTGAAGAATGGAAAATAACAAGATGTGCTCGGAACATCTGGAGGGTGGGAAGAAGGAGCCAGCCTGGTGGAACGCCACAGTCAACACAACTTGAGCATCCAAAACCAAGCTGGCATTGGGTCTTAAATTGGAAGACTGAATGTAGACATTTAAAATAAAAACCACCCTATGAGATAGGCATTATGCTCAGAAATTTACAAATTCTTGAGGCCATGCAGGAGTGAAGATTCGAATCCTGGTCTAAATATACAGAAGGCCACTGCAGGCCACACCTCTGCCATTGTGTCCAGACAGATCCCTCCATACTGGAAAGCCCTGGCTTCTGCAGAGCCCAGCAGCACAGAAGCCTTCCCCACAGCATGGGTGGGTTCTATTTTCTTTCTTCTCCTTCCATCTTCCCAGTGAACTTTGAGTCTTCTGTGGGCTGTGATCAGAGTGTGGGGTGTTCAGAGCGTCATGGCTAACTCCCTCCCTGTGAGCAGCTCTTCCATTCCGGCCTCTGGCTCAGATGGAGTCTCAGGTCCTGTCGGGGGTCCCAGGGAAGGGAGGGAGTTAGGCTGAGAGGCAGGGGGGCAGCAGAGGGTGGAAACCTGACCTCCCTTCTTAAGCACCCCGCGGTGCTCAGATGCCTTCCTTGATAGTAGGGCTCCCGGATTCCTCCTCGTCCGCCCACATTTCTTGGGGGTTGGTGGAGAGAGTGGAAGATTCCCACACTGCTTTAAGAGTGACCTGGGTGATGAATGGCCCCAAACAGTAAGGAAGGGAAGGAGTGGCATTCCTCTCCTTCCAACTCTCCCTGGGCCCTAGATAAATTGCATCTGTCGCAGCTGGGCCGTGGAGCTTTAGCTGTGATGTGGTTGGGTGGCCGTCTGCCAGCCTGCCCCTGCCTCCCAGCACGGGGACTGATCCTGCTGGCTAATTTTCAGAAAAAGAAAGAAGGGAGCAGGGGTCCACTGCTCTTCACGGTTAAAGCCTGTCTCTCCAGGCTCTTGGCCCCTTCACCGCCACCATGGTATGCCTTTCTCATTGATGAGGAGCCCACCTCTGTGTGGAGGAGGGTCTGTCCTTCGCTGTATCCACAGCTGATGCGCAGATGCAGACTTGGCCAGAGGCAGAGGGATGGATCAGATGAGCTGTCAGAGACGGGATCCTTCCTGTGCAGGTTTGGATTACACGATGGGTTTTGAGTATTGGCTCTAAATTATCAAGATTTATCATGCTCCACTATTTTAGAACTGAAAAGGGACATGAAGGGTCAACCCTGATTTTTCCCACTGTATCCAGCAGCATTCCCTATCTTGGCAGTGGGACCTGGTTAACATGTCCTGCTGTGTCTGTGTCTCTTCCCAGGCCCTTTGCCTTAAGGCCGTCCCCTCCTCCCTGCCTGAATGGAGGCAAGGCATCCTGTTTGTCCCCAGCCTCCACGCTCATTCTCTCTGATCTATCTTCTGCAAGCAGCTAGGGCAAGGTACACGTCTCCCCCAGGATCTTCCCTCGGCCCTTCATCATGAAGATGGAATCCGCCTCTGAATCCGCCTCTGACGGGTCTTCCATGACTGCCCTGCCCCAGCCTGGCTGACTTCTCACGCTTTGTCTTTCTCTGATCATTCTGAAGCAAACTCTAATCTTCTTCTTATTCTGATATTTTTTTTTTCTTTTTTTCAGGACTGGGATCAAATCTAGGACCTAGATTTGAATGCTCACGAACACTTCACTGAAGAGCTATATCCCCAGCCCTTTTTCTTTTGAGACAGGGTCTCCCTAAATTGCCCAGTCTGCCCTCCTACTTGTGATCCTCCTGCCTCAGCCTCCCGAGTAACTGGGTTACAGGTGTACACCACCACCTCCTGTTAAACTCTAATGTGGGCGGATAATGAACCTTCTGATGAGTCTTTAGTAAGACTTGCTTTCTCTTGCCATCAGTAAGGTGCTTGAACAAGCTCCTAGTGATCACTAGAGCCTCAGCTGCAGTCACCTCCTCTAGGAAGCCCTCCCCAGGCTAGATTAAATGAGGCCCTCCTCTGGCATCCCACGGAAGCCTCCTGACATTATCATCTGGTGAGCTCATTAGACTCCCCACGACTGAGGCTCACAGGACCTGCCACACACGACCCTTGCAGGTGAGTGGGCTCATCAGATCCTCACCCCCTCCTCTGTTGAGCATCTTCATTTTCAGATGCACAAAGCAGGGAAAGGACTCTCCCAAGGCTTCAGAGCTTGTCTGTGTCAAAGTCGAGCTTAAACTTAGCCCAGGCTCCTGACGGCTTAGCTGTACCACGTGTGGTCAGTGAGTAGCAGACACTGTTGCTTTCTCGTGGCTTTGAGCAGGAGGGCTGAGCTCCCGGGGCTTCCAGAAGAATTTCCAGAATTGCACCTGGTTTGGGAGGACCCGAGGGTTGGCCAATGACACCCTGAGGCTGGCTTCCTGTTTTTGTGAATGAAGGTTTAGTGGGACTCAGCCGTGCCCAGTTATGTACATGCTGTCTGTGGCTGCTGTGGCCCCACCATGGCAAAGCTGAGTAGCTGTGACAGAGATCTTAGGGCCCCCCAAAAATCTAAAGTACCTGCCACCTGGCCACTGAAGAAAAGCTTCACAGAGCCCCAGCAGACCAGCCCACGTGGCCGGGAAGTGGATAAGCTGAGGTGGGGACAGAAGACCTTTCAGGTTCCCAATTCCACAAATTCTAAATTTGGTTCCAATTTCCAAGGTCTCTCCCCTACAGCTGAGACAGGCCACATGCAGAGGGGACATAAAGACTAACGGAGGTGGGGGGTGGCGAGGGCCAGGGCCGGGCTCAGTCGGCTGCTGGGCTTGCTCTTCCCTAAGTTCCTCCCTGCTCCGAGTCTGCGCCTCAGCCGAGCTGGCCGTCTATGGCGTCCACACCAGAACCTCCAGCCCCTTCCTCAGCCCTTTTGGGGCTTCGGTTCCTCACAGAACAGCTGGCCATCCTCCTGGTGCCCAGGGCCAGCTCGCTCCCTCCAGGCGGGTGCCAAGAATTAAAGTCCACGTCTCCTCCAGACGGCTTCCTCTCTCTCGGGGCCCCATCACCCCAGATTGGTTTCAGTGCCACAGATGGAGTTGGTTATGAAAGTGCATCAGTAAGTGGAATTGGGGAAAGATTAAACACCCAGCGTGGAGAAGAGCTGGGGTGTGTGTGTGTGTGTGTGTGTGTGTGTAGTAGTGTGGGAGGTGGGAGTTGGGATTTCAGAGGGGACAGAGGGCAAAGGCTCAGGGAGGGGAGGGTGGTATGGGGCTGTCAGCAGCAAAAAAAAAAAAAAAAAGGTGATTTAAAATCAATTTCCCAGCCAAGAAGAATCACTCTTGCCAGGGTGAAATACAACGTGAAATGGCACAGAAAGGCGAGCTCGGCCCTGCCCTGGTGCGCCTCGGGCTTTACTGCTTATGAAGCAAATAAATAACTTTCTCCATGAGCAGCGAGGCTGGCACCATCATCATAGCAGGCGCCGATGCCAGGTGTCACTAGCTCTGGTCACTGGACTGGGGGCTTCAGACTCGAGAGGGCCGAGGCCCTTGAGGGCTGCCCTCGCTCTGCACACCAGGGGCTTTAGCATCCCACCATCTCGGGCACACTCGCCACGAGCCCACCCTTTGGCCCTCAGTTCTGATATGAGCAGTCTTTTGGTGGCCAGTGACAGAAACCCAGTTCAACTTGGTTTAGGTTACAAGGGGCTCTACTGACTGAAGTTGCCAAATTTCAGCCCAGGCACGGGCTCACACACTTCAGCTCTCCTGGGGTAGGCTCCTCGGTCTCTCTGGATGTCACATCAGTTCTCCCAGGTGGGTTTTCTCTATCTCCTAAATCCCAGGTTTCATCCACAGAGGGGACAACGCTTTGTTTCCTTGCTTTTAATCTGAGGAATCTCAGGGAAGGGCTTGGGTAGGCATGATGGCATGGTGTCATGCCTCTTTGGGGACCTAGATCCCACTGAAAATAAGTGCCTGGGGTTGGAGGAGCAAAATGAGCCCAAAGAAGTGGACATTCAGTTCCCAGAGAAAGGAAGGATCTGGACACAACCCACTGTCCTGGGGTCCTGCCCACCCAGCCTCCCAGCGGCAAAGCATGTCCCTCCCACCTTCCTGCACCTTAGGGTGTCTCCTCTGCTCCTCGCAATCCGACCTGCAGTGCCACCCTGACACTGCGAATCCTCCAAGGCTCAGACGCTGCCCACAGGCCATGGTCTCCTCCCCTTCAGTGGGTCTCCTGCAGGGGCTGAGGGGCTGTGAGGCTCTTGGCTGCCTGCAGCTTTGGCATAGTCTCCATCTTTCCTGTGTCATGGAAATGTGCTCTCCTGGCTCCGAAGCCACCTCCCTGCCCGCCCTCAGTCCACTCCTGGCCCTTCCTCTGCAACCTATTCTGCCGTAACAGGGCAGAGAGCTTCGGATCCCAGAGCTCCATTGGTAGGTGGCTAGTAAAGGGGGTGTTCCACCATGGCCTGAAATTGTGTAAGTCCCCCCTGATTCCACCTCTAGTTTAGGCCCTAGCTACCATTGCTCTCCAAATATTTATACCCCAGACCAACAGGTTGCTATCTCTCCCCTGGAGATGGCCTACACAGCCCACCTGTGGTCACTCTCTCCAAGCCCAGGTGTTTTCAAAGGAGCCCTGACAGTCTCAGGGATTCACAGGGCCATGAGGAGGGGCCGAGTGGGGAGGATGCAGGCAGTGGAGGAAAAGGAGCAGGAGAGGGCAGCTGCTTGAGTTTCTGCTTCATCTTTCGGGGGGTGGGGGGGCGTGCTGAGGGGTGGGGTCTCAGAGCGATCCTGGGAATTCCAGGGCCTTCCTTGGAGGAGACCACCTTGGGCCTCAGGATTAGGGCTGTGACTAGCTGATGGGGCTGTTCCTTGTAGGAGAGACCTGCCCCTTCTGCTGTCCTGGGCCAGCAGACACCGTGGCCATGATTCAGGAGACTCTGGAGGAGGTGTTAGTCCTGGGTAGGAGGTTTGGTGTCCTAGTACTTACAGGTCCTTCCAAATCCTAAATCACTGTGACTGTCTATCTGCTTAGGCTGAGATTGCGCAAGAGGCCTGGGTCCTCTCATGTCTGGAGGGCTCTGGGTAGACCAATGAGCCCCCTCTTTCTTGTATCTTCTGGACTCTTCTCTGTGTCCTGGAGAGACACCTTTGTCCCACTCCTCCTCTACCCAAACTCCAGGGTCTGACTTCTGTATTTAGTTGTCCAAATAGCACTTATTCAGTTCCGTTCCGTTCCTTCTGTAGGCCAGGCTCTGTGGGTGCTAGGGACTTGGGAAGAGAGGGAGAAAGAAAATAGCAAGTACTGTCACGGAAGAGTTCCCGGAGAGGAGGACCTCAACTCAGGACAGGTGGGGTCCTTGGCGTATGTGGATGGAAAAGGATTTCAGCACATGCTGATCAGAGACACAGAGATTTATTTAAGTTACAGCTACACATTCAATGGGGGAATTCAGGTTATCTCAAGAGTGGGACATCTTTTGGGATAAAGCAAGTAACACACATTCCAGGGAGAATGTAGGCCATCTCCAGGGGAGAGAGATAGCAACCCGTTGGTCTGGGGTGTAAATATTTGGAGAGTGATGGTAGCTAGGGCCTAAACTAGAGGTGGAATCAGGGGGGACTTACACAATTTCAGCCAGTTTTCTCTATGCTTGAGCATTGCCTTTGAATCACGTATTGCCCTTTGCAGGCAAGAACAGGACCGAGGCCATGGGCTAAGGTGTGGGCTGGTTGCTTACCGTTGCTTGTGTGGCATTTCAAAGGTTGATGGGCATTACCTGAATCCCAGCAGTTCATAGGGCACTTCTCTTTTGAGACTCAGTATGTTCTTTCTTTGTCCATATCCACCAAATTCCTGTCTCAGTACAAGGACAAACAACAAGAAAACACCACCGCCACCAATGACAATAACAAGGACACTCATGGAGTGCTTCTCATGTGCTGGGAACATGGAGGGAAACCAGCCACACAAGGTCGCTCCCCTCACAGAGCAAATGTTCTAGCAAAAGAGGTACACACTACAGCAAAGGTGCTGTCCTTGTGAGAAGAGACGGGGATTGGGGGTGCAGAGGAAGGCTCATTTAGAAAGGGTGTTCAGGGAAGTCCCAAAAGAGAAAGGGTATCTATGGAGACCTCCGAGATGAGGGGAACCATGCCAAGAGATGAAAGAAAAACATTCTAGGTGAGGAGAGAGCATAAGCAAAGGCCCTGGGGCATGGGCTTGTTTGCAGAACAGAGAGGAGACCAGGGTGGCAGAAGCTAGTGAGTAGGATGAAGGTGAGGTCAGAGATGTTGGGAGGGGCAGAGGTGGGAAGGCCAGGCACAGAAACTGGGATCTGAGTAAGGAGGTGATGTTCTTGGTCATGCATTTTTAGAAAGCCTCGTTGGCCTCAAGGGGAGTGGGTTGGTGGAAGGGGCGGGAGGTGAGGGTGGAGGCAGCACACCTGCACCAGGTAAAACACTCTGGAACAATGTAGGCAGGAAGAGGCTGGGGGAGGATTAAAGGTGGGGGAGGCGGGTCTTGGCTCCTTATGCCACGGCCTAAAACACTGGCTATGAGCAATCTGGGGCCTATGTGGTGGGTGGAGAGACCCAGATGCCCAGACACATTACCTATGGGGACAATTCCAAGGCCGTCCCAGGACCTCTGGCGCATTTCCTGTGGGGTGGAGTCGAGGCCTTCCCAGGTTCACAGCCCTGATATGGGCCCTGCCCTCCTCTGCACCAATCTTCCCTCATCCTCAGGAGGTCTTAGCAGTTAGCACACCCAAGAGTGTCCCTCCCATGTCCTAGGCTCCGTCCAACACATTTCTGAACACCAACTATGAATCAGGTATACAAGATGCAGGGAGAAAAATAAGATTTCCCTTGACTTAAAAAACTCACCATCTGGGGACAGAGAAAAAGAATCACAAGACATCCTCAAGGGCACAGGTGGACAGCAGCACCTTGATGGGAGAGAGGGGCAGGGGATGGCCTGGGGCCCAGGGGTCTTGGCTTATATCCTCTTCCTGGGGATCTTCAAGAGCTGCTCCCTGGGAGCTGACCCTGACTTCCCAGGTGCCTCAGCTCTCCCGGCCCCCACCTGCTCCTCTGACCCTCCGTGACAGTGACTGTCCACGTGTGTGCCTCCCGCTGGTCTCCAGCTCTTCCAGGGCAGGACCCTCGTCTCATTCACCTTGGCATTGCCGGGGTCTGGACTGTGGCCTGCCAAGGGTGGAGTCTGGATGGTGCCTCCTCTCTCCTCGATGCCCTGCATGGCAGAAGGAGGCCCCATTTGGCTATTGAAGAAAAGGTCATTTGATGGTTGCCGAGCTGCACCCCTGCCAGGAAGAGGTCTCTGCCCCTTCAGGGTGGCAGCTGCTCTTCTCGCCTCTGGCTGCCAGAAAAGCACAGTCTGTTTTAAGAAGGGCCCAGGTTTCCCATTGAGGCCAATACATAGGAAATTAGTTGACAATGTCTGTTACACACAGAAAACACTCCAAGACATAATATCCAGAGAGTGTGAGGGGTTTGACTTATTTTTATTGTGCTTTGGTACCAAAGGAGGTACCCAAGTCCGTGTGTATTGGGGGCTGGGGGTGGCTCAAACCACTTCAATGTCATCCTAAGTCTTTCCAATTTGTTGCCTTTCCCACCCACCTATGGGCTCCCTCCTGAGCTTGGAAGAAGTCCTTCTAGGGGGCAGTTGTGCCCAGCAACTGGATAGGTGCAGAGGGGATGCAGGAGGCAGCACCCAGAGAATTTCCAGCACCTTCTTTCCACATTTAAAATGCCAGTTTATGAGCTTTGTCTCTTTAGCCTGCAGTTTCCTTGCTGCGGAGCTTACATTTTTATTTGCAGGAATAAAAGCCGGTGGCAGTTGATGGGGCCCTCTGGAGTTGGAGGCAATAACCATTGTGGGCAACGCCGCCTGGAAAATAATAATAATAAGAATAAGCAGCAAAGAGGGGAGAAGCTTTTCGAAGGTGGCTGATGAATGGCTACAGATTCCATTGCACCTCCACCCCCCGCCCCTGCAAACACACCTGGCCTTCCTGCAGCCCTGCATAAATCCCACTGAATGTGGAACAGAGAGAGGCCAGACGGGAAGGAAGCTGAGGTTCATCTGAGGGGTCCTGCAACTGGCACAGGACAGCAGCTTTCTGGGAAGAGCAGGTGATGTTACATCTGGAAGGGGGGGGGAGGGAAGGGAGATGAGGCTGTATGAGGCTCCGTTTCCTCACCCGTATAAGGTTATGAGCATATCCGCCTCAGGTCATCAGGCAGCTCAGATGAGGCAGATCAGGGAGCACAGAGCCGGGCACCTAGGCTTATAGATCCTTGGCAAATAATAGATGCACATCTGTCTTCCCTTCTCAAGGCTGAAGGTGGGACCAGGAAAGCTTTTTCAAGAGAGGGAGGAGGAGCCCCAAACCAGAAGGATTTGGCTTCAGTCTGGTCCCTTGCACATGCCCACTGTTAGGCGGATACCCTCAAAGGCTGCTGAGATGCCTCCCAGCCACAGTCCTTCTCCTCCACCTTTGGCCACCCTGCCCTCCTGTATGGTGCTCCTGTGTGCCTCCCTTCTGCTGTCCCTTCCAGTCTGTCCTCTTGTCTGAGTTCTGCATTGTTGACCTTACTGTGCACAGGGTCTTGTTCATGATCATGAAGACCATAGTGACCACTTCTTGGTACAAAGGTGACCACCATCTCTTTCTTTCAGGGGAGGGGAACACTAACATTTTGGGTTCACACCATGTGCCAGATGCTGTGTGAATCATGGGATAGTACTAGATTTTTTTTTCCTGATCTATAAAACTAGCACTGAGCTCTTCATCCTACATAGGAGCATCTTTGGACTCTGAGGTTTGTGTGACTTGCCCCAATCCCTGCTGTGAGGGAGGGGACGAGAGGGCTGGGACCCAGGCCCATCAGACTCCAGCACCCAGGTCCTCTTGATGGCACCAGGAACCTCCAAGAGGGATAATTAGACCTGAACTCTAGGAGGCATTTAGTTAGTAGACTGAACAGAACTTGCTTGTCCCAAGAAGATCTTGGATACCCTTCCCTCTGAGGGCCCAGGCTCAGAGCCTCTTGGAGGGAAGGCACTGGAAGGAGAATTTGGTTGACCCTGTCCTACTATATTATGACCAATGGCCAGTTGTCCTCTCCTTGAACATTTGCAGAGACAGGGATTCCTCTCAGCAGGCAGCACGTTGCAATACAGTGATTCTCAAAGATTGGTACCCAGAACAGCAGCTTCTACATCATGGGGAATGTTATTAAAAATACAAAGTCTTGGGCTGCACCCCAGAATCAGCATCAGATACTCAAGTGCAAAAGCTTTCCTAGTGCAATTTCTAACATTTACTGAGCACTGTGGTTGCCAAAATGAAGTCCCTCCACCCAAAGATACCCATGTCCTGTGAATAGGCTACTTTATATGGCAAAAGTGATTTTTTAAGTGTGATTAAGGACCTTGATTTAGGGAGGTCATGCAGGTGAGTCTGATTTAACCATGCAGGTCCTTGTTAAAGGAAAGTAGGATCCAAGAGAGGAGCAGAGATGTGAGTGCAGAAAGACTGGAGTCATGTGGCCACAAAGCAAGAGATGCAGGCATCCTTCGGAAGCTGGATGAGGCAAGAAGTGCATCTTGGAGCTTCTAGAAGGAACCAGCCCCACTAACACCTTGATCTTAGCCTTGTAAGATTTTGTCCTTCTTCCCTCCAGAACTATGAGAGAATCAATTTCCATTGTTAAAAGCCACGAAATCTGTGGCATTTGTTACCACAACAGTAGGGAAAAAAAATCCAAGCACTTGCTGCATGCTCAACTCTGTTCTTGGTGCCTGTTTTAGGCTTTTCAGCACTGTGACCAAAAGACCTGACAAGAACGATTTTAGAGAAGAAGAGATGTACCCCTGCTCACAGTTTCAGAGGTGTCAGTCCATGGCCAGCCTACTCCATCGCTCTGAGGTTTGAAAACAGCTCAGGACAGGGTAATCAGGAAACTGAAAGAGAAAACTTCAACCACCAGGGACAAAAATATAACCCCCTAATGGCATAGCCCCAGTGACCTACCTCCTCCAGCCACAGCCGACCTGCCTACGGTTACGACCCAGTGACTCCATATCAGTGGATCAAGCCACTGATTAGGTCATAACCCTCCATAATCCAATGACTTCACCTCTGGATGTTCTTACATTGTCTCCCATATGAGTTTTTTTGGGGACACCTCATATCTAAACCATAACAATATCTGCAGGAAGGGTAGAATGAGCCATCCCTTATTATTACTAACCCATCAATCCATAACGGCCCTGTCATGTGAACATCACTATCACACTCTTTTTACAGATGAGAAAACTAAGGCCCAGGGAGGTGCAGACACTTGCCCAGGGTCATAGGTCACCAAGGGGCAGAGCATGAACTAATTAGAGCATGAATTAGATGCCTGGCTCGGAGCTTGTCTCCTGTGGCTGATTCACTCTGCCTCCTGCTAGGCTCACCTCTGCATGCTTCACCTGCCTGCACCTCCTCTATTCTCTGCAGAGCACCAATGTTTCATTGCAGCTATTTGATACTAGCAGCAAACCTCTGCCTGATGCTGGAGCAAAACAGACCAATCCCAAACCCTGACCTCCTTTAAGCAGCCCCAGGTCCTTTCTAACCTCTCCCTCTCCAGCTTGGAAAAGCCTTTGCATTGACGACGTTCCCAGATGCTGGGCATGGCTCCCAGTGGTTCCAGCTGTGCCCTTCTTGCATGTGGTGGAATGAACCCCAACTCGGCTGGCATTGGGGCTGGGTAGACCAGAGACCAGCCTCGGGAGAGCTGCCGGAAGCTATTCCCAACCCAAATGCCCTTCCTGGCCAGGTGCCAGGGCTCTCTCCAAGGTGCCCATCCATCCTGCAGCGAGAACTCCGTTCTGGCTCCTGTTTGCAATGTATACACGTGTGTGGGTTGAATTTCATTCATGCCAGAATCTGACACATAGGCAGAATTTTTGTAGCAAGCATATGGCTGGGAACCCTCAGAGAGCGTGCTCAGTGGGGATCCATTTTGAACCAAGATTTCTAGTGAAAACATAAGTCAGCAAAGAAATGAAAGCTGGGATATGCACAGGCAAGGCCTTCGCCTGCACATGCAGGACTTCCAGTGTGTGTGTGTGCATGCGTGTGTGTGAAGAGTGTGCAATGCATGTTTGACCCTGTGTGTTGGAACAGGTCTGAGTGTGTAGCTGTGTTTGTGTGTTATATGACTACTCATGCATTGTGTATTGTGAGGTATGTAAGTTTTGAGGGTGACCGTGGACCTGTGAGTGGTGTATGGTTTCAAGGTTGAGTGTGTGCATGTGTGAGTGTGGGCTAAACTTGCTTTCTTGAGTGCAGGTGAGTGTGTCTGATATGTGAGTAGTGAAGTGGAGTAAAGGTGTGTGCATGGGGACATGGGAGCACCTTTGTGAAGGAGAGAGGGTTTATGCGACATGTGCATCCCAGGTGAGTTCACTGCGTGTGCCGTCGATGTGAGTGAGCGTGTGGGCGTGCACGCACTTCTCCATCTCGGTGCATGCTCCTGGCTAGCCAGACTCCAGGTTGCCTCTCCCCCCGGGCTGGCAGAGCCTGCTGCTGTTTCATGACCGAGCCTCCCAGGCACAATTTAGATGATGCCCAAACAACCAAAAGATCCTGACCGATGGGCCTCAAGTTCCTTATATCCAGCCCCACAGCTGTCCAGCTGATTTAGACCTGCACTTGGCCATGGTGCGGTCAGCAGCCCTCCCCCAGGGCCCTGTAGCCTGGAAGGCCTGTGTGCACACTAGATCCACAGAGGCCACTGTATCTCAGCCGCTGCCTCCCAGAAAATGAGAAAACAGGGTTGTCACAAATTCCCTTGGATTTGGATTTGGTCACCAGAGGTGGAGATTTGGGGACTGGCCCCTCCATTACTTCTGTCTTGCTCTGCAACTTTTTTTTTTTGCAACATAGTAAATCATTTTAGTGTTACAAACAGACTGGGCACAGCAAACACAGGTTTTCCAAGTAAGGGTTTTTCTTTGTTGTGTAGATCTGATGGAGAGTTTGAAATTGAAACTGAGGATGCATTTGAAGGATTCCATTTAGAGAGTACGGACCAGAGAAATGGTGGAATGGGCTAAGCGGTCTAAGCCCGTGGGAATAGCCGGGCAGTGACTGCTCCTTGGGCTGTGGCTGCTGTTTATAGAGTACTCTTGCACTTGGTGGCACATTTTGTTCTTATAGTCCTGGGGAGCTGTAATGTTCATATTTTAGGTGACACATCTGAGACTCTGAGAGGTTAAGTGGCTTGTCCAAAATCACACAGCTGTACGAGGTGGGATCAGAGTTTGGGGGTGGAAGAAAAGACTGTTTCAAACATGTGATGTCGGAGTAAGTGACTCAGCCTCGGGACATGTCCTGTCATCATGCTTTTCCTCCATGACATGTCTACACACAAACCCTGGTCTTTCCTACCATATTTCGTTTTTTGGTACCGTATCCTTAGCTGTGATAATTTTGACTCCAATCAAGGGTAGACAAATCAAGGTGGCCAAGCCAGGAGCTCAGGGTGGAATGGCGGCTGCAGGACTGCCCTGTGCCACATTTTGTGAGGGCCATGGAGGGGACGCTAGACCTGCTCAGGAGGCTAGCCTCCAGCACCTGTCACCTTCTCACTGGGTGTCAGTAGGGAAGTCATTTGTTCATCTTCTCAGTCCTGACAGGGCCATCTGTTAACATTGGCCACCCTTCTTACCCCCCATATCTCCTGGGGGACTCCCTCTCCCCATATGGTGCACTGGGTGTGGCTTTACCCATGATTTTCCACACAGAAGGTTCTACTCAGGTGTGGCCTATATGGTGGCACTGTGCTCACCTGGCCTGAGTGACTGGCTCAGGAGTAGGCATGTGACTCAGGCAGAGCCCAGAGAGGGCAGGAGACATTGGTGGGAGCTGTCAGAAGTGGAGTCCACACTTTCCCACTGGACACAAGAGAACAGGAGACTGGATCTGCCGAGCAGGAGCAGGCTGCCTCCACCCGGAGTCTGGGGACAGAGACAAAGCCTGGTGAGCGAGAGCAGGCAGCAGGCAGAGCTCGAGAACGGGGACCTTGTCTGAGCCTTTGAAACCAGTTACGCTGAAGCTTGCTTACTGATTAGTGTGCAGACCCCAGAGCCACATCAAAGAAGCTGATGGGCACTGTGGAAACCACACATTTCCTTTAGCAAGGGCCCTGGGGCAACAGCACGGCTCTGCCTTTCTTGGTTCTCGGCTTCTATCTCTAGGTCCAAGGTGGCTTCTCAAGTGCTTGTCTGCTCCCTAGAGAGAGGGGAAAAAGGGGCGGGGAAGTGATTTTTTTTCCCCAAAATTGTTTATTGAGTTATATTTTTCATCCAATAATTAACAACTTTGAAGTGTACAGTCTTACAATTTTTGACAAATGTATACTGTCATATAACCATTACTACATTCAAAGTAGAGATCATTTCAACCTTATGTCAGTCCCCTACCATGACCCCAGCCCCAAGTGACACCAGCCTGTTTCCTGTCACTGTGGTTTTGTGTCTCCCAGAATTTTACATAAATGGAATCTTATGTATTCTTCTCATTTGGCTTCGTCTTAGCATAATGTTTTTGAGGCTCAGCCATGTGATTGCATGAATCAGTTTTACTTTGCTTTATTAAACTGGCCAGAATCTCTAGTACGATGTGGAATAGAAATTGTGAGAATGGCCACCCTTGCCCTGACTCTGAGAGGAAAAGCATTTGATCTTCAATATTAAGTATGATCTTAGTGTTTGGTTTTTCATAGTTGCTCTTTATCAGGTTGAGGAAGTTCTTTCTAATTCTCTAGTTTGCTGAACATGTCTAAATCAGGAAAGGAATGCTTTTCTGCACCATGGAGATGATCATATAATGCTTCTGATTTATTCTGTTGATACAGTGCATTGTATTGATTGACACTTATACCAATCTTGCATACTTGGGATAAAATTTACTTGGTCATGGTATCTTACCCTTTTATATATTGTTGATTAGATTACTAGTGTAATCTAATCAACAATATAGGGTTGTTGTAGGGTTTTTGCATTTATGAATGAGAGATATCTTGTAGTTTTATTTTCTTGTACTATCTTTGTTAGATTTTGATATTAGGGTTATGTTGACCTTATAGGATGAGTTAGAAAGTATTTCTCCCTTTTGTATTTGTATAGAATTGATTTGATTTCTTCATTAAATGTTTTTAGTATGATTCATCAGGGAAGCCATCTGGGCCTAGAATTCTCTTCATAGTGAGGATTTTAACTACAAATTCAAATTTCTTAATAGTTACAGGGACTTTTCAAGATGTATTTTCTTCCTTTCCGTTTTTCCCTGGGGATTGGGGAGTGGAGGCTACTGGGGATTGAACCTAAGAGTGTTTATCCCACTGAGCCACATTCCCAGCCCTTTTATTTAGAGACAAGGTCTTGCTTAGGGCCTCAATAAGTTGCTGAGACTGGCTTTGAACTTGTGATCCTTATGCTTTTGTCTCCCCAGATGCTGGGATTATAGGTGTGTACTACTGTGCCCATGTTTTCTTTTGGGTGGACTTTGATAGTTGGTGTCTCCCCGCCCCATAGCTTTACTGAGGTAAAATTGAAGTACAATAAAATGCATGTATTTGAAGCATGCAATTTGATTAGTTTTGACATGTATGTAACCAATACAATCAATATAGAAAGCATTTCCATTACTTTTTAAAATGTGAAATCATGCAGACTGTGTTTCCTGTATAATTTTATTACATTGGAAATCAATCAACTTAAGATATATAGAACTCCACCCCCACATGTCAACTATTTCAAAACGAAATGGTGCACTTATAAATATCTCAGAGGTCAAGGAAGAAAGCACAAG
This sequence comes from Marmota flaviventris, assembly GCF_047511675.1. Lineage (NCBI taxonomy): Eukaryota > Metazoa > Chordata > Mammalia > Rodentia > Sciuridae > Marmota > Marmota flaviventris. The sequence continues at coordinate 25,695,205 of NC_092507.1, read as the reverse complement.
AAAAGTAAATTAAAAATGCTTTGAATTAAGTGATGATAAAAGCTTAAAATATCAGGATCTCTGGATGAAAGAGTACTCAGATGAACATTTATAACTTAAAGTCCTTGTATCAGGAAGAAGCTAGAATAATGATCCAATTGTTTTCAAATTAGGTAGTAGGAAGGAAAAAATAAGAGTAGGAGCAGAAATATATGAAATAGAGAAGAAATAATACAGCTAAAATTTGATTAAAAACAAGCAAGTCTAATCAGGAAAAAAGCAAGAACACAAAAATTAATATCAATGGAAAAGGAGCTATCAAAATAATCCTACAGATTCTAAAATATATTAATGTAATATTACAATTGTATGCCAACATATGTGATAGCTTACATAATGTGGTCTATATTAGAAAAGGATCTGTGTGCTGCTGAGAAGAAACTGTATTCAGTTATTGATGGATGAAATATTCTCTAGTCTGTTAAGTCTAAATTATCAATTGTATTTGATTCTTGAAATTGAGAAGGGTTTGTTTGATGTGCATAAATGCTCCATTGTTTGGGGGTTGTTGGTGTCTTCTAAGGGATTTTTCCAGTTCATCTAAGCTGTTGATCTATTGGTGTAAAGTTGTTCACAATATTCTCTTATGATGATTTTAACATCTCCAGTATTTGTAGTTATGTCTTTTCCCTCTTGATGTTGGTCATTTATGTGTTCACTACTTTTTTCTTGATCATTATAGTCAGAATTTATCAAATGTATTGATCTTTTAAACAAATAAATTTTGTTTTCATTGATTTTTTTTCTCTATTTCTGTTTTTTTTTTCCTTGTGGTGCTGGGGACTGAACCCAGGGCTTCTCACATGCTAGGCAAGCACTTTACCACCAAAGTACATCCCTGGCCCTTTTAAAATTTTATTTTGAAACAGGGTTGCACGAAGGTGTCAGGTCTGGCCTCAAACTTGTGACCCTCCTGCCTCAGCCTATAAAATATCATCGGAAATCACAGGGGTGCATCTTGCTTCTGTTTTCTTTTCAGTTGGTTTTGGCTCTGTTCATTTCCTAGTATGTGAAGATATAGGCTTAGATTGTTGATTTTAGACTTTTCTTCTTTTCTAATATGAGTTTCTTAATATAATTTTCCTATATATTACTTTATCTGGATTTCACAAATTTTGCTCTATTACATTTTCATTTTAATTAAATTAAAGAAAAAGACTTTTTTTTTTATACCAGGGATCGAACCAAGGAAATTAATCACTGAGCCACATCCCTAGCCCTTTTAATTTTTTATTTAGAGACAGGGCCTCACTGAATTGCTAGGAGATCATTAAGTTGCTGAGGCTGGCTTTGAACTTGTGATCTTCCTGCCACAGCCTCCTAAGCCATTGGGACTACAGGCATGCACTCTCATGCTGGGCTGTTAAAGATAATTTCTAATATCATTTGTGATTTCCTCTTTGACCCACACGTTATTTAAATGTGTTGTTTCATTTCCAAATAATTGAGGTTTTGCAAACATCTTTCTATTATCAATTTCTAGTTTCTAGTGTGATAAAAGATTTCAATGCTTTCAATTCATTATTGAGTTTTGAGTCCTGAATGTGGTCTATTTTTAGGAATATTATTTTTTTACTTGAAAGGAATGTGCATGCAGGTATAGAATGGAGTGGTCAATAAATATTAGTTAAGTCAAATTTTTGAAAGTGAGATTTGCCTGGCGCAGTGGCACACGCCTGTAGTCCCAGCAGCTTGGGAGGCTGAGACAGGAGGATTATGAGTCCAAACCCAGTCTCAGCAAAAGCAAGGTGTTAAGCAACTCAGTGAGACCCTGTCTCAAAATGGGGCTGCAAAAGTGGCTCTGAGTTAAATCCGGTGTCAAAAAAATAAATAAATAAAAAGAAGAAAAATAGAAAGTGAGATTCAAGTCTTATTGCTTTCTGGGGGAAGTTGTTCCTTTAATTACTAAGATTAATATGTTGAAATGAGTAACTATAACCATGGATTTGTCTGTTTCTCCTTTTAGTTGTATCAGGTTTTGCTTCATGTGTTTTGAAGCACTACCAATGGGTGCCTGCACATCCAATATTGTTATATTGTCCTAATGAATTAGCCCTTTTATCACTACAGTTGCCCCATTTTGGAATGTGACTTGCTTTGACGAGGCCCAGGAATGCTTGGTGGGATGGCCACAAGGTGGGAAACAGGTGGGCTGAAGGGGGAAGGGCAGGATGGAATATCCAAGGACACATTAATAACAACCTCATAGTTCCCAGTAGGGAGGGGAATTCCTGAGACAGGTTACTTGGCAACAGGTAGGAGCAGGGGCAGGTTCTTGATGAGGATGGAGGAAGGGCTCTGAAGGAATTAACATTTCAATCCCTCAGGGGACAGTCTCCAACTTGCGGGGCTCACTCAAAAACTGGCCTGACTCCACCTGACCTGACTTGATTTACCTATCTATACTGCCTGCCTGCCTAATTCTGGCTTCATTCCTTTCTCTAATTTTAGGAACTCCTTACTGCTGTAAGGAAACGGGACAACAACCGTTCTGGCTTCTTCGAGCTGGAAGCGGGAGGTGTGGGGCAAGCAGTTTTGAAGTTCCCTTTTAGAAGTCAGTACGGATTGATGTCTGGTTGGGGAAGAACAGGTTGTAAAGTCATCTGGGGATTAATTGGGGTCTGCATTATCCTATATGTCCTGTAGGCAATGGCTTATTATCTTAAATTAACCCAGGTTGTGTGTTCTTGAAGCAGTACCTCAAACAACTTTGGTTTGGAGAACACCAGCTTGATAATATACTCTTTTAAAGCTTCTACCTTAAAGATTTGTATACCTTGGTGTAGATCTCAGTGGAAACTCCAAATATGATACCACTGGTTATTGGTGACGAGTTCTGCATCCTGCCAGGATACCAGCTATGGCCCCCTTCTGCCTCCCAGGAGAAGTCTATGTTACCCCTTTTTGAATAAACTCTCCTTTATATGCTTGCCTCAGTGTTCTTTGAAATTATCTTTATCTGATAAATCTATCCATCCACGCTTTCTTTTGATTAAAGTTTTGAGGATCTTTTCCCCCTACCTTTTGATTTCAAACCTAACTGATCTTTACAATAAAACAGAGTGTTTACAATTAAATTGAGTGTTGCTTTTTTAGTTAAGCTGACAATCACTGCCTTTTTGTTGGCTTGTTTAAGCCATTTAAATTTAATATGATTGTCAATATGGTTGGATTTAAATATGACATTTGTTGTTTGTGTATGCCCCATCTGTTTTGTTCATCTGTATTCTTCTCCTGAAAAAAAAATTTAAGATTCCATTTTATTTCCAATATATGCATGTGTAATATTTTTGCTTTATGAATTGCTCAAGAGTGGATATATTTACCTACCTCAGGCTACTTTGAAGTGATGTTTACTAATTCACATGCAATGCAAGAACTCTTGGCCTTTGTGTTACATTTGTCATATATTTAATTTCTATGTGTGCTATTAACCAGAAATTACTTGTTTTTGGATAATTACCCTTTAAGGGTGATTTTAAAAAATAAGAAAAAAAGTCTTTTAAATTTATCTCTATAATTACCATTTTGGGGGCTCTTCATTCCTTTGTAGGTTTCCAGACTTAATTCAGTTATTTTTCTTCTGCATAGAGGGGTTTCTTTAATAGTTCCTGTACTGCTCACATGCATGGATTTTTAGTCTATTGTATGTATTTAGTCTGCCTTCATTTTTAAAAAGCTATTTTTGCTGGGTATACCCAAATATTATGCTTGGTATGTTAAAGATGCTGATCCTTTCTGTACTGCTTTTATAACTTTCTGTAAATATAGAATTATTCTAAAATTAGAAGCTTATTTAAAAATAAACAGATCAAAGCTACATGCATCAATAGGGATGAAAAATCACAAGTATAATGAAAGAAATCAAAGAGAAAAAGATGGATTAAGAGTTATTGTTCACTTAATTTTGGAAATGAATTTGCCCATACTGTTAGAAATCCAGGTCTCCTGGAGAAATAGTCTTAGAGGGTGTGACTGGTGATTCTGAGGTACTAGTGATATTCTGATTTTGGCTTGGGTGGTGGCCACACCACACTAGTGTATTCACTTTGTGTTTATTATTGAGGAATATACTTATTCATTCACCTCTGTGTGTGTGTGTGTGTGTGTGTGTGTAGATATTTAATATACTAATGAGGGAGTGTAGCTCAGTGGTAGGGTGCTTGCCTAGTGTGTTGAGGCACTGAGTTCAATCCCCAGAACCATGTACACACAAAAGTTGTAATACCTCAGTAAAATATTTTTTAAAAATTAAAAAAAGATGTTGTTTCATTATCTTATGGTTTGCATTTCTTCTGTTGAGAATTCTGTTGTCACTCTTTGTTCTGGTGCATATAATGTCTCCCCCCCCCCCTTATGACCAATTTTAAGAGTTTTCTCTATCTCACTGGTTTAATACTGTAGAAGAAAAAAAATCAGCAAACTTGAAGATGTACCAGTAAAACCTGTATTTTAAAAGAAGTGCAAAAAAGATAAAAAGACTTAAAAAAAAGAACAGAGCTTAGTGAACTGTGAGAAAATAAAGCCCAGTTTTAAAAGATATTTTACATAAAAAGACTCTTTTGCTGATATCTGGATCTACCTGGGGATGGCTTCCTCCCTGTTTTAAAAAATTTCCGCATACAGAATCTAGCTGCCTATGTCATCAATTTCTGTTCTGTCTCCCGAATTCAGCAAGACCTCAGAGCTCAATTTGACCTCCCCTCCCCACACTCTACCATGGAAACTGTCTCTGGGCAGTACGCAGGGGCCACCATTGTGTGATACTTGTTTAGTTTCCTTCTTTGGGTAACAGCAGTCCCGTGGTCTCTATTTTGTCCAATGTCTTGTAAAAGTTGGTGTTTGTATTTTGTTTGCTTTTTTAATAGTTTATGGTAAGAGGGAAATTTATGTATCAGTTAAACCTTCATGGTCAGAAGCAGAAGTCCTCTAGGGGATAATCTTTTAAGGCCAAGATTCAGAAGTTGCTCACTAACATTGGGTTGTCAGAATTTAGTAATATAGCAATATCGGGTTATAAGGAGGAAACCTGAATAATGAAATCTAGCTATGTGCCCATGTGCCCAGATACGCTGCATTACTGGAGGAAGAGGGGAAATATATGGTTATGTTTTTTTTTTTCAGTTATTTGCATCAATTTGGGGGTTGAGTTTCTGACCTTGGTACTCTAGAATCCTGGCTAATAGATTCTCTCAGTGGACAGAAGGAAGCATAAGTTCAACAACAAGGATACATTTAATTTTGTACTTAATCTCTTTGGAGCTTAGTTTTCCTATTTGCAAAATTAGAATATTCATATCTACTTTGTTCTTAAGTTTAATGAGTTTATGAATGACAAAGTCTTTTTAAGCTGTATAATACTACACACTACGTATTACATTCATCAATCTTAGTTTCTAACGCCCAAGTTCAGGTTTTCATCCATTATATACTCTTAAAACACTTGATAATTTTTCCCGTAGTTTATCTCAATTGCAATAGTCATTTGGTTTCTAGGTTTTATTGCCCCAAAGAACAGAAGAAGCACAGGATGCTCAGAGAGTTGCTATTTCTCTGGTTCACAGCACACTGCATAGTGACTGGCATTTATTGAGCTCCCAAGGAAGTATTGAAGTGAACCCATGGCAATATAAGATGCCATACCATGGTCTGACCTCTAGGGGGAACTCAAGTCTCCTCTACAGTTCCTGCGCCTCATCCAAATAAATGCTGGAGAGAAGGTAGAGTTATCTGCTGGAACAGGGTGCTGGAGTGGCGGGGACCAAATGGACAGCTTTCCACAACAATGGATAAAGATTTAAAGTGGTGCATCTACATGGCACACTTTCTGGGGCTGTGACGTCTCTTTGATGTTCCTTTGGACAGGTGCACAAAGTCAGCCCTGGAGCTGCCTCCTGCTTGAAAGGTGTGTCCATTCTGGGAACGACCCTTGGGCTCTATGTGCTGATCACTCACAAAACTCTCGTTGTAGCCTTGTCCTTTCCATGGAACTTCAGACCCTTAGATCTGGTTGCTCATATCACGTGTGTGTGTGTGTGTGTGTGTGTGTGTGTGTGTGTTGCTGGGGATTAAACCCAGGCCCATGTGAGTACTTAGAGTGTGCTGTACCACCGAGCTACACCAATTGCTCACATATCCAAGTGGATGTCTAATGAAGGCATTTTGAACTACAAGTGGCCCAGATAAAACTTGTTTTGTCCCTCAAACCCCCTCTTCTCCATCTCAGCAAATGGCAACATCTCCTGCTTGTTCGTGTCCTGCGTCTAGGTTTTAGTCTAACTCCTTTCTTCTGCCAGCCAAGACCAACAAATAAGTTCTCAGACCCCACTAGTCACGTGTTTCTCTCCATCTGCACGATCTCCCCATGGTTCAAGCCTCTTTGGCTTCGTGCTTTCATTAGCACCTCACAGTTGCACATAATGGTGAGGTTCATTTTGACATAATCATACATGCACGGAATAGAATTGCCTCCATTTCAGTCTCCAGTGTTTCCTCTTTCCCTCCCCTCCTCCCTACCTCTGTTTCCCTTCTTCTACTCTATTGTTTCCATTTATTTATTTTAAATTGGTGCTTTATGGATATACATAAAAAAGCCATTCATTGTGATCTATTCACCTATGTGCACAGCATAATTTTGTCAATTTCATTCTGTGGTTCCTGCCTTTTCCCATCCCTCCTCCCTCCTCCTCAGCCCCTTCACTCTATTCTACTGATGTCTCCTCGGTCTTCACGATATCTGCCCCTTCCTTTGCTCTACTTTCCTCATTTGACAGAAAACATCTGACACTGGAATTTCGGAGTCTGGCATATTTCACTTTTCATGATGTTCTTTACCAGCAAATTCCGTAATTTCATTCTTCTTTATGGCTGAGTGAAACTCCATTGTGTAAATATACCACATTTTCTTTGTTCATCTGTTGATGGCTGTCAGGGTTGGTTTCATAACCTGGCTATTGGGAATTGTACTGCTATAAACATTGATGTACCTGTATCACTGTAGTATGTGATTTTAGTTCTTTTGGATAAATAGCTGGGTCATATACTGGTTCTATTCCCCGTCTTTTAAGGAATATCAATACTGCTATCCAAAGTGGTTGTACTAATTTGCAGTCTACCAATAAGGAATGAGTGTGGCTCCCCAACCCCATTCTCACCAGCTGTTATTATTAATTGTATTCTTGACATTGTCATTCTAACTGGAGTGATAGGAAATCTCAATGTAGTTTTGATTTGAAGTTCCTTGATTGGTAGGGACATTGAACTTTTTCATATATTTCTTGGCCACTTTCTTTTCTTCTTTGAGAAATGTCTGTTTAATTATTTTCCTTGGATTATTTGGAGTTTTGTCCTAAGGTGTTTTTGAGTTCTTTATATATTCTGGATGTTAATTTCCCTGTTGAAGGAATATTTGGTGAAGATTCTCTCCCACTCTATAGGTCTTCTTTTTATACTCTTAATCATTTTATTTGCTCTGCAGAAGTTTTTTTTTAATGCTATTCCAATTATTGATTATTGGTTTTATTTCTTGGGCATTGGGGGTCTTGTTAGAGAGGTTGATGTCTGCACTAATATGTTGGAATGTTGACCCTATGTTTTCTTCTAGCAATTGCAAAGTTGCAAAGTTTCTGGTCTAATTCCAGATATTTGGTCCACTTTGATTTGATTTTTGTGCAGGGTGAGAGATAGGAATCTAATTTCATTCTTCTACATATGAGTGTCCAGTTCTCCCAGCACTATATGTTAAAAGGCTGTCTTTTCTCTAGCATATATTGTTGGCAACTTGGGTGAGTGTAAGTTGACTGTAAGTATGTGGATTTGTCTCTGGTGTCTTCTATTACATTCCATTGATCCTCACGTCTGTTTTGGTGCCAATACTCAGGTGTTTTTATTACTATAGATCTGTAGTATAATTTAAGATCAGGTATTGTTATGCCTCCAGTGTTGCTCGGGATTGCTTTGGCTATTCTGAGTCTTTTATTCTTCCAGATTTCTAGTTTTGTGAAGAATGTCATTTGTATTTTGATGGGGATTGCATTGAATCTGTATAATACTTTTGATAGTATGACCATTTTGACAATATTAATTCTGCCTATACAAAAACATGAGAGGTCTTTCTATCTTCTAAGGTCTTCTTCAATTTCTTTCTTCCATGTTGAATAGTGTTCTTTGTAGAGATCTTTAACCTCCTTGGGTTATATTTATTCCCAAGTATTATATTATATTGTATTCGAGGTTATCGTGAATGAAATAGTTTTCCTGATTTCTTTCTCAGCAGATTCATTATTGGAGTACAGGAAAGCTGTATTCCATGAATGTTGATCTTTTATTCTGCTACTTTGCTGAATTTGTTTCTCAGTTCTAGAAATCTTCTGATAGTTTTTTTTTGGGGGGGGTCTTTTAGATATAGGATCATGTTAACAAACAGGGATAATCTGGCTTTTTCTTTTCCTATTTATATCCCTTTAATTTCCTGCTCTTGTCTGGTAGCTCTGGCTGGAGTTTCAAAGACTATACTGAATAAGAGTGATGAGGGTGGACATCCTTGCCTTGTTTCTGATTTTAGAAGAAATGCTTTCAGTTTTTTTTTTCTCCATTGAGTATGACGTTGGCTTTGGGTTTTTCAGATATAACGTTTATAAAGTTGAAGCAAATTCCTTCTATCCCTAGTTTCTCCAGTGTTGTAAGATGAATGGGTGCTTGATTTTGTCAGGGCTTTTTCTGCATCTATTGAGATGATCATGTGATTCTTGTCCTTACTTCTATTTCTGTAGTGAGTTACATTTATTCATTTCCATATGTTGAGCCAACCTTGCATCTCTGGGATGAAACCCACTTGATCATGTTGCACTATCTTCCTAATAGGTTTTGAAAGCTGTTTGCTAATACCTTATTAAAGATTTTGGCATCTATGTTCATTAGGGATGTAGGTTTGTAGTGTTCTTTCTTTGATGTGCCTGTGTATGGTTTTGGCCTCAGGGTTATACATTATAGAATGTACTTGGGAGTGTTCCCTTCCTTTCCGTTACATGGAATAATTTGAGGAAGATGGGTGTTAGTTCTTCTTTCAAGGTCTGGTAGAACTCAGCTAAGAATCCATCTGGTTCTGGGCTTGTCTTTGTTGGAAGGGTTTTAATTGCTGCTTCCATCTCATTGTCAAGCCTCTTTCATTTCTTGCTTGGATACTGAAATGATCTCAGAACTGGTGTACTTGGAAAATCAGAATTGCATATTTTTTAAATTGACAAAATTATATATATTTATGCACATAGTATGATGTTTTGATATACATACACATTGTAGAGTGTCAAGCTAATTAACATATCCATCATCTTGCATCCTTATCATTTTTTTTTGTGATGAGAGCTTTAAAATCTACAATTTACTCTTAGAAATTTGCTTTCTGCGGTATTGGAGATTGAACTCAGGAGGGCTCTACCACTGAGCTACATTCCAATTATTTTTATTTATTTATTTCTTTAAGATAGGGTCTCACTAAATTGCCCAGGCTGGCCTTGAACTTGGATCCTCCCTCCTCAGTAGCTGGGATTCCAGATGTGCACCACTACGCCCGACTACTCTTAGTAATTTTCAAGTGTATAATGTATAATGATTCCCTCTAGTCACAGTAGATTTCCAGAACACATTCTTCCCCATCTCACATGTTGTACCTTCTGACCAGCATCTCCCCATTCCCTGACCTGCCTTAGTATTTGATAACCACCATTCTATTCTCTGCTTCTATGAGTTAGGTCGTTTCAGAGTGCACATATAAGTGAGATGGTGCTGTGCCAGCCTTATTTCACTAAGCATAATATCCTCCTGGTTCATCAGCATCGTGCAATGGAACACTCCTCAGCCTTAATACCTAAGGAGAACTTGTTGTCTGTGACAACGTGGATGACCCAGGATTACACTTGCAAAGGTCAACCCGGATCACATCAATCCCTCTTTTAAAAATTCTTCTACATCTTTTCACGCTACGAGAGCAACGTTTGACATTTTATCCTGGTTTCCAAAACTTCATGTGATTGTAGCCTGTTTACCTCCCCGACGGCAGCTCATGCCCCTCTTTTTACCCCCTTTCCACTGTGATCTCACTGAAAAGGTCTGATTTCTGTTCCTCGTGCTTGCCAGGCTGGTTGCCACTCTGTGGCATTTGCAAGAGCGGCTCCTTCTGCCTGGAGCGATTTCTCCCCAATCTCACCATAAACAGGCTTATCTTCCTTTCTTAGTCTAAATGTCAACAACTTAAGATCCACCAAATATAGATTAGCCATTTAGTGCCTGTCACATCATACAATTTCACTTCTCTGCATAGCATCTTTTACTATCTGATATTAATCTGGCTTTTTTTTTTTTGTCTTTTTCCTCCTTCCCACTAGATTTTAAGTTTGAGAGCAGGGACATTATCTCTCTTGTTCACTGTATAAACTTCAGCACTTAGAATCAATTCTGGAATACAGTAAGTACCTACTGAATGCATTAATGAATCAGATCACTCTTTTGTTTTAGTATAAGTGTGCATCTCTGCCCCTACTTAGGCAAAAGAGCATTTCATTGGAACCTTGGCTTGGCCAAACTCATCAATAGATCATAGGGAGGTTCAGAATCCTTAATAAAGATCATGATTTTGATAATCTCTGTGTAAGTCAGCATTCTGTTACTATAACAAAAGACTTGAAATAATCAACTAATAAAGAGAAAAGGTTTATTTTGGCTCGCAGCTTTGGAAGTTCCAGCTCCTGGTTGGATGGCCCCTTTGATTTGGGCAGGAGCATGTGGCAAAGCCAAACCACTCACCTAATGTCCAGGAAGCAAAAGAAAGAGAAAAGAAGAAACCAGGGCCCCAGACTTCTCCAATGACTTGAAACCTTCCATGAGGTCCCACTTCTTCAAGGTCTAACTGCCTCCCAAGAGTAGCCCTTGGGAATCTAGCCTTTACCATGTGGGCCTTTGGGGACATTTAAGATACAAAAACCATAGAGGCCTGTGATCTTTTTTTTCCTCCCTTGCCAATTTAGAGCAAGTATTGGGTAGAAGATTTGGGGTTCAGAAAAAAAGTGCAGAAGCTCATTTCAGTTGCACACCTGGCCGAGCAGCAAGGCTTAAAGACCCTGGTTCCTTTTTATCCCACCCAATCCCTATCTACCTCCACGACTGCCTTCACCCAGGCTAGAATCCACTACCCAACAAGGCTGGCAGCATCGTGGGAGACATTCTCAAGCCTTGCAGTTTCCGCAGCTGTAGCTGGGCCGTGGCTGGATTAGGCTAGATACCAGAGGGAAGAGGGCCGACATGGGCAGGGCGATGGGAAAGTAGAGCATCCGTGGGAGAGTGAGGAGACTTCCAAGTCAAATTTTCAAAGTTTTGGGTGGTGGGATTTAGGATTTAGTTACTATTGGGTCAGACACAATACCTCTTTCTTTGAACACCTTTTAAAAAGCGACAATTTTATTATTTAAGGCATCATAGAGTTTGATGGACACAGAGGACCCAGGATCCCATTTCATTCTCTCTCTCCCTGGACAGGAATGTCCTCTGCCATGGAACGGAAAGGTGGCCATTTGGATTCTAAGACACTGAATGGTAGAGGACTCACTTTTATATCAAGAAACTTGTTTACATTTTAGAAGATGATCGATTAGAATGTTTTCCTTACATTGGACAGAATTTCCCTGGATTAGCTCTCTAAGAGTCCTTGTTTTCCTCTCTGGACCTCAGAGAGGGAGCCTAAAACTCACCCATCCTAACACCTGATGGGACCACAGTTTAAGATGGGTCTTAAGGAGGTGACCATGGCTAAGTGAGGTCCTAAGGGTGGCATCTTAATCTGACGGGATTGCTAGAGTTTTCTAAGAAGAGAAAGAGGCATGTGTACTAAGGAAAGGCCACCCAAGGACACAGAAAGCATGTGGTCACTGAAAGACATGGAGAGAGGAAAAACCTCTGGAAAAACCAAACCCTCCAGCACCTGGATTTAGATTCTAGCCTCCAGAAATGTGAGAATAGATTTCTGCTGCTTAAGCCTGCAGACCATGTTATTTTGTTATGGCAGCCTGAGTGGACTAATACTTCGTCTTTGTACACCACAGGTAACAGTGAAAGTACTTTGTAAACTTCTATTATGCAAGTGAAATGGCGCTGCTCTCTTCAGCTGCTTTGCATGACAGCTGAGATGCCCATGAGTTGAAGGGAAACCCACAGGGAAATATGGTGGGTGCTGCCCAGAGTAGTAGGATTACTTTCCTTCCTTGTTCTATAGATACTGTTCTCAGAATCATTACAACAAAGACTGATGTTTTGACAAATATTGACTGAGTTTTACTTCTGTGTTAGTCAGCTTTCCATTATGTAGTAAAATACCTGAGATAATCAACTTAAAAAGAAGAAAGGTCTATTTTGTTTATGATTTTGGTGGTTCCATCTCATGATTGGTTGGCCCAGTTGCTCGTGGACCTGTGAAGAAGCAGCACACTACAGAAGGAGTGCACAATACAGCAAGCTTCTCACCTCATGGTGGCTGGGAAGAAGAGAGAGAGAAAGAGTGCCAGAGTCTAGTATCCCACAGTCCCCTTTGAGGGCACGCCTCCATTGAACTGGAATTTCCCTCTAGGTCCCCTCTCTGATGGTTTCTAACACCTCCCTATAGCACCAAGCTGAATACCAGGCCTTTAACACGTGAGCCTTTGAGGGACATTCTAGATATAACTAGAGCAACTTCCCAAATGGTTTAACCCACTCTCCACAGGTTTTGCTACTAGCCCATCGGCTTTGTGCATTAAGTGCCTGACTTAACGTTGGTCTCGTTAGATTTCAGCATGCTACGTTTGCCTCATTTAAAAGAAACATCTAAATACATTCACTGCCTGGCCCCAAGTGAAGAAATCATTCCCTTTCTTCAGACATTTCATAAAGATGTTGAGTGGGAAGGGGTCAAGAATAGAACCCGATGTTATGAGCAATAATGACGACTTACATCTGTACAGAACTTTACAAATTACAGAGCTTTCTGCTAGTTTAGGGATCCTGGCAAAATAGGAAATGAGTTTCATCTTTCATGATCCCCCTTTTTTTCCCCCCAAATTGCTCAGTGTGATGAAAAGACACCGGGAATCAGGAGCACTCACCTTGGCTTTGAAGCCACATTACCTCTCTCAGCTTTGATGTCCCCCGAAGAGTGAAGGAAAAGACTTGATGCTCTCCGCGGTCACCTCTCGTCAATGTTGTCTGTCATGGATACCATATGGCATAAAATGATTCTGCCTATTACAGATCTACCGTCATAGAAAGACCTGCTTGGAGACCTCCTTTGCAGGCACAATCTGTGTTTGGTAAATCAACACAGAGTCCCAGGACCCTTACTGTAGCTCCAAAGTATTCAGGAAACTTTTCACTCATCCATAGTTTGAAGAATCGACATTTTTAGTTGTTGCTAAATTAATTGCCCCTCTCCATCTACAGTGATCACCCGCTCAGCCATTCTCCATGATACCTCTCGGAAACGAGTGGCTTAGTGACTGTATTTGCACATCTTCCGAGGACTGTGGGGTGCGATTCCTCCAGCAAAATCCTTTTGGCTCTGTCAGAGCCGCCAGGTGCTCTTTTGCTCCCTCTTCTCCCATTGTGAGTTCTCCTCTCGGCCGTTTTTCATCTGCACATTTGATATTCATGTCTGCCATATCTTTATTCAAGGTGCCAATAAAAATGCATTATGTATTACTTGATTTGCTCAGAAAATGATCATGTTTTGTATATTTAGGGATGTAAGAGCTTGTAAAGAAGCAAAAGATTTCGTGGGGGGAAATGTGTTATTTCTTGACAAACAAAAAAATCTTCAGGAAAATAATATTTTGGTTTCATTCCTCGTTGTCAACCCCTCCCTATTCCAGATCTTCATATCTCACCCTAGAGCACCTTGTGCCTGGGGGGAAGGCCGAGGGGCTAAAGTTTTCTGGGTGGGGTACAGCCTGGCCAAAGTACCCTGTGAAAACAGGCGAGGCATTCAGGTTGAGCACAGTGGGCAATAGTGACCACTTACAGTTTGTAAGCAGAGATGTAATGTAATGGTGCCTTGTTTACTATTTGTCTTTAGATGGCTCTGTTCAGACCAGGGGACTGCTTTACTGGGTTTCCAGAGTCAAAGCAAATGTATACTTTGGTACTTTCTGTGTCTTTACTGGCCATCAGAAGATTTAAAAGCATTTTTTTTCCCCAAACGTGTGTGTGTGTATGTGTGAGATTCATTTAAACATATATTAATGGAACCCACCTAGAGTTTTTGGGTCAAGAGGTATAAGGTAGGGCCTAGGAATTTGCATAGTTAACCAAGTTTCCAAGTGGTACTGGCCCAAGGACCACACTTAGAGAATCACTGCTCTAGGGAAGCCCATGTGTCTTCCTAACCTTTCTTTTAAAAAAGGTTCAAGAAGCATCGGGTGACTCAAGAAGGCCACTGAGAACAGTCACATCTTCTTGGTTATGGTCGGACCAAGGCACTTTGTATGTCTCCTTGGTACATACGAAGGCATTTTCTCCAGGGAGACATGGCTTCAAAGAATGGATTTTTAGAGATGTCTTAGTGCATTTTGTGTTGCTATGACAAAATACTAGAGACTAGGTAATTTATAAAGAACAATTCATGATTCTGGAGGCTGGGAAATAGTGCCAGTGTCTGGAAAAGGCCTTCTTGCTGCATTGTAACATGATGAAGGGCGTGGCATGGTGAGAGGAGAAGAGCATGCAATTCGGGTCACTCTTCCTTTTCCATAAGACCACTAATCCTGTCGTGGGGGCCCCACCCTCATGACTTCATCTAACCTTAACTATCTCTCGAAGACCCTACCTCAAAATACCATCCACTTATGAATTTGATGATTAAGTTTCAAAATGCATAAACTTTTTGGGAAAACATTTAAACCATAGTGGAAACCAGTGGAATTTGGCTTTATGACTCATCTAGCAATAGAAATTCTCTTTCTCATTGGAATGGGCTGCTTCATAGCCCATCAATGGTTATTGACTATATCATCTCAGGATGTTGAGATTGACCCAGGAAGATTTTAGATCAAGTACCAAGAAGAATCTACTGATAAGAAAAAGAGCAAAATTCACAAAAGGGATTCACGAGAAGTTATGACATTTCTTGTTGGGGCAATAATCAGAAATAAGTTGGATTTTTCTCAACATCAATGAAATTTGGGGTTTGAAATCAAAGAGAACATGGTTGGAATACTTTTTTATGCCTCGTTTTAAGGTAATCTTCTTTACATGAGTCACCTAACCTCTCCGAGTTGTTTTTTTTTTTTTTTTGTACTACATACATAAAATAGGGATTATCAGGGCTTCTGTAAAGTTTAAGCAAGATAAAGCGTGTAAAAGGCTCAGCATTTTGTCTGGTTCAAAGTAGATGTTCAACTAATGTCAATAATCTCCTTTTTAATGTCTTCTCCCTTTTACAAAGGCCATTTTACCATTGAACATTATGATTATTTTGAAATATATCAGGAAGGAAGACAAAGAACCAGACTTGGAAGGGGAGAGTCATTTTCAGAGTCAGTACCATTGCTGCCAATTTGGAGATTAAACTTTCTCGGTGGCTTGAGAACATCAGTGTGGTAAGGGATTTAGGTACAGACCGCGGAGAGAAATTGAATCTGCAGGGGGCCTGCTCGCTCAGCTCTGGGTGGCTCTGGAAACCTGCTTCCTGCTGACAGAGGGAGCCAGCAATAAACCCAGTGGGCGTCAGCACCTTGGACAGGGAACCGGAGAGTCAGGTTTTTGTCAGCTGGGCTCTTGCTAGGCCTGGGTAATGATCCATGGCAGTCTCGTTAATGGCCTCAGGGCTTCCCATATTTCTGTAATTATTCAATCATTTGGAAGTTTTGAGTTTCTAATTATCAGGCATGAATTAAAATACACTCTGTAATTCAGTTCCCTCCAGGCCTTGAACTAGTGGTGGGTTATCCTCTTAGTGGATGGCGGTGGGCAGCAGCTGCAGCCCTTTCTCCTCATTTCTCTAGGTACTGACCTGTTGGACTCCCTTCTTGCCATCAGATATTTAAAGCAGTGCTCAGTGACAAAAGGCAGGTGCCCCTCTTTCTAAGTTCATCCCCTTAGTACAGGGCAAGACTCTCAGCCCTAGGTGCCTATGAAAATCACCCAAGAGCTCTTCAAATACCTACGCAAGGCCCTACCCCACTAAGTGTGATTAATTGGTCTTGAGAGAGGCATGAGCATCAGTATTTCCTAAATGCTCCCTAGTTAATTCTAATGTGCATCAGGGTTGAGAACCACTGGACTAGAGATGGATCTTTTTATCTCCTAATGTCCCCTTGGAGTTGATTTCAACTGCTAACTGATGATTCTGTTAATATATGGACTGAACCCAATTTCTAGCTTATTGATTTCTAGCATTGCAAGCTCATCTCCCCCAAATTTAGAGTGGGGATGTATTTATCTTTAAAAATCTGGGCTATGGGGCTGGGGATGTGGCTCAAGCGGTAGCACGCC
Source organism: Marmota flaviventris (assembly GCF_047511675.1). Lineage (NCBI taxonomy): Eukaryota > Metazoa > Chordata > Mammalia > Rodentia > Sciuridae > Marmota > Marmota flaviventris. The sequence continues at coordinate 25,678,657 of NC_092507.1, read as the reverse complement.
TGCCTGGCATGCGTGCGGCCCAGGTTCGATCCTCAGCACCACATACAAAGATGTTGTGTCTGCCAAAAAAAACTAAAATAAATAAATAAATATTTAAAAAAAAATCTGGGCTATCGATCTTAAAAAAAATTGTGAAAAGAATGAAAGAAAATTGCATGTGAAAATAATTATCATTAATATACACTTGGAGCAACCTAGAGAAACATAGGACCTGAATTCTGGTGCAGCCCTTCAGGAGTGTCATTTAGTGAAATTGAACGTGGACATGTCCTGTGACCTGGCAATCTTACTCTTGCATATATTCCTCAGGAAACTTGGGGGCACAGGTTCATCTTGGAACACAGACGAAGATGCTCATAGTAGCATTGTTGGTGATGGCAGGGTGTTCTAGGCAAGCAAGGCACTTCTCACTGAGACATGGATAGATGACCGGTAGAGGATGCTTTTATGGAATACAGAGTAGACGTTCGAACAGGAAAATGGGTATACACCCAGCAACACGACTAGAACTGTAAAATACAATGATGAATGGAAAAAGGAAGCCGTGTGTCATCTGCCGCACACGGTCACTGATGTACATGTAAAACAAATTCATTCCCATGCATTTATATCCAAAGGCATTTACCAAACACAATCTAGTAAGAGCCTGTGGGAAATGGGACTGAGAAGTGGGGATGAAGAGAAAAACAATGAAACAAAATCTAGCCAGAGCTGAACTTCAAACAGGCTGATGCTCATGGTATGTACAGTAGGTGCTGTGAACCAGGAAGTAGGATTAACTTAGTCTCCTGCGCCTTCTGAGGGGAGAGAGCGGGAGCGAGTGCGTGCACATGCCATGACTGGTTTAGAAGCAGGATCCAGAGAACCTAGGAGAAAAATAAATCTTGGGAACCAGAAAAGGGAACCAGAAACCTGTCCTGTGTTGGAAAGAAAAATCTAGCTTCATTTGCTCCCTAGAATGGATTGGAAGAAGAAATGAACAAACCTTGCCAGTTGGAAATAAGGGCGCTTACAAAAACCCTAAGACAGAGGGGAGCAATTGGAGCTGGAGCTAAGGAATTGCACTTCTAGACTGGAAAGGAGTCTCAGGTTGGAGACTCAGGGATGTGGCTGCTGCCCCAGGGGGAGCTGGGCTCTGTTTCCCATGACACCCTGGGCATACCTGTGTTTCAGACCAAAGAAGTTTCCAGGATCAGAATGATGTCACCCCGCTGATAGACGGACCCATGACTAAGGTGTTCTTGCTGAGTTCTCCAGATACTGACCTAATTGTTTAATCATCCAACAGAGATCCAGGCTACAAGCCTCTACCGCATGCCAGGCAGCACTGTACAGAGAAGAGTGAGGCTCGTCGCTGGCTTCAGATGCAGATGTTGAAGCCTCCTTCACTTGGTCCTGAACCCTGGGCTGGGGCTCTGTGGGGAACCATCTACCTGTACAACAGAAATCCCTGTGATGCATTCATACCGAGCCAGAGAAACACAGGTCTTAGCAGGAAGCCTTTTCATCTGTGCGCCTAATAAAGAATAATGAATATGTTAATGGATACATTAAGGAATTGTGTTTAGAGCTTGTTTTCTATTATGAGTCTAAGAAGAGCAATACAGATGCCAGTCATCTTACAGGTGACGACAGTGATGAGTCAGAGCAGATGTGTGTAACAGCTACGTCAGGTCCTGTCGTAGGTAGGTTGGATTTTTCACGTGTGAGAACTTAGGGTCTACGAAATCAAATTTAGACCCCCTGAAAGTAGGGCAGGGTGGCTTGTGCTTGAGGGAACCACCCTCGCTGACCCCCTGAAAGTCACTCTGCAGTGGCTTTGAGAGCAATTATCTTGGTAGAGCAGCTCTTACTTTGCATTTAAGATTGTCCTCCTGAAAAGGTCAGGTGTAAATCAAATTTAATAAATCAGATTCTACACTTCATACCTTGGGGAGGCTCACTCTTCAAAGGAAACTGCGAGTGAGTCCCTTTTTAATAGAAGTAATCAGCTCTTCATTTATCTGATTTGTAAGGTAAGATTCTTATATATCAGGTTTTCTAAAAGTGAGTGGCGGGGTCTTTCTTCTGTCAGAGGCAGGAAACGCAACACAGAATGGTGGACGTGAAACAGGTGCAACGGAACAACACAAAATATCAAAGTAGAGGTGCGTGCAATGAAAAGTGAGGGGTACACTGGTTTCAGTCATGGCTGGTTTGGGGCCTCTCACAATAGCATAGGTTTTTGGTTTTTTCCCTCTCTCTGATCTGCTTTCTCCTGGCTTTAATCTTAGGGGCTACCTGAGTGAAGCTGCCGCAGCATCTTATGTTGCCAGGTTCAAGGCCAACAGGGAAGATCACTTGCCTCTCTTCCTAGTGGCCTCAGAATGGGCTCTGATTGAGCCATCTTCCCATCACTGAATAAGTAGAAAGCCACAGACTGATCATAGGGACCCCTGTGCAAACCTCGTGGACTAAGATGGAGAAGAAAATCAGGCAGTTATGACAAGAAATGGGGAAGAGAGCCAGGGGAGGGGACATAGTCTTTCCCTCTTCCTCACCCTCATGCCCCATCCTTCACCATGCTCCTCTCTCCTGGACGTAGCTCGTGAGAAACTGTCTGCTCAGGGCTGGCGTCAGAATCCCCAGGGTGCTCCTTAAAACTCAGATGTTAGGGACCCACTCCAGGTGGAGTGAATTCCATTATCTTATGGTAGAATCTCAGAATCTGTGAGTTTAGGTCATTTCCCAGGTGACTAAAAAAAAAAAAAAAGTGCATTGACATTTAAGGGCCACTTCCCAAAGCCATTCCTTCCTTTCCATTTCCCACGGTAACTGCCTTAGTTGAGGACACACCATTTCTCACCTGGGCTCTTCCAAATGCCTCTTGACTTACATGTTCTCTTCCCTCTTCATGTTCTCCCCGCCACCCATAGCCCTCTCCCGAACCACAAGGGTCTCTGAACCCCTAACTCTCACTCCAGCTTCTCTCTCCAGCCTCCTGTCTGTGAGATCTCCTTATGGCCTGGACCACAGCCACTCTGGATGTCCCCGTCATCCATGCTCCAAACATCCCAGGTCCTTTCCCCAACTCTGCTCCATGGGACCTTCCCTCTGTCTCAGGTGCATTCCTTTCCTCCACCTGGCAAGCTCTGTCTGACTCTGGTATTAAATAAAGCCCAGCTCACCTGCCACCACCCCTGTGTAGCCTCCTTGTCCCTTCCCTCCAAGAGGAACTCGTTATGGGCCATCATACCCCCTCTTATTCTCCTATGAACCTGTTCATCTTTTTTCTGTCTTTCCCTCTGGCTCAATAGTGTATGTTAAGTATTAAAAAGCAAGTTTGGGGGCTGCGCATGGTGGCACACGTCTATAATCTCAGTGGCTCTGGAGACTGAGGCAGGAGGATCTTGTTCAAAACCAGCTTCAGTAAAAGTGAGGTGCTACGCAACTCAGTGAGACCCTGCCTCTAAATACAAATATAAAATGCAAAATAGGGCTGGGGATGTGGCTCAGTGATTGAGTGCCCCTGAGTTCAATCCCCAGTACCAAAAAAAAAAAAAAAAAAAAAAAAAGCATGTTTTTGGAGAGCAACAAACTGAAGTTTCATCCAGCTTGAGATATTTACAAGATGTACAAGATGTGTAACCTTGGGCACATCATTTCACTTTCCTGAAAATTAGTTTCCTCATTTGTAAGTGGGAAAATTCCTACCTGCTTCAGAGGTTTGTGGATGGGTTCAACCAAGATAACGAACAGATGTCTCTTAGCAACATAATTAGTGCCCAATGAATGCTAAATAAAAATAATAACCTTACGTCAAGGAAGGAATCAACCTTTGCTAGAATACCTAAATTCACATTTATAGAACACCAAGTAAGTTTTTGCTTAAAATCACATTACTCAAATAATCCTGTCCTGTTGCATGGGTTAAGTCTGGAAAGGTGCAGATGGACCCTGGGCTGAGACCATTTTCCATGTCCCCCACACTTTCATGCTTCTCTTTATCTTCTTCTGAGCCTTTGAGCAGCTTTGAGCCCATCCCTCCGAAATAATCGTCTTCGGTACCTGGAATGCTGACACAGGAGTAACGCAGCTTCCCACGGTTCAATTTCCCTGGACCATGGGAATATTTCAGGTCCGTGAGAAAGAGGGAGGCTAAGGATGCTCCGTGGTGGACAACCGTTCACAAGTGCTAGTGTCGAGCTTGCATAAACCAAGGCCATTAAATCTGCCCGAAGTGACAAGATTGGTCCCGGAATCCGAATGAACCTGGTAAGTGCAGGAGAGATAAACATTTCATTTAAGTGAGCAGCAGGATGAATTTCAAGAAATTCAGCCCCTCTTCGGGTGACGGCTTCCTGCTTGGTTTGTAATCTGCCTGAAATTGTCACTCCCCTTTATGATCATGCATCATGCACTTGGTATGCAAGAGGTTTTGCAAAAGAGATCACAAACACAAGTTGGGAAAGGCGCAGACAGGTGGAGAAAAAAATGCCGTCAACTTCTCAGCAATCTGCAATGCCACCACAATTAGCAGCCATGGGGAATAGTTGGGAGCCAGTTTGATGTATGAGAAGAACCCAGCGCAGCAGCTGGTTTTCTTCCATTTGTTGTGGGGTTTAGTGGGGAATGAAGATGCGTGACTGGGTATGGGTGTCCCACATGCATGTGTGGATGTGAGAGGATTTGAGAAAATCATGTCTACGTCTCTGTGGACTGCTCACAATTTGGAGACTAGATCATAGCACTAACCTGATTCTGCTTGTCTACTGACATATTAGATACGGCTCGGAATGCAGCAGCCCTTGATCCAGGAGCAGGGAATATGAAGCTTAACAAGACAATACAGGACAAAATCTTTGCCTTCTGGGAGCTCACAAGAATAGACAAGAAAACAAACAAGATGTGAGATTAAGGTTCCTGGAAGCCAGAGATCATGTCTCGTGTCTTTGCACCTCCAGGTTGTTCCATGGCCTCCGAGGGCCTGAAGTGCTCTTTGTTTTAGCAGCCTGTCTTATTTTACATCCAATACATTATAACACCACTGCCACATTGCTATAATTTATATGTAACCCTGTAAGTGTGGTGCTGAAAGGTAACTGATAGGTGGACATAAGGTTATACTTTATAGACTTTAAAGAAGATGGTTTTTTTTTTTTTTTTGGTTTAATGTTCCAGTCTTTGTACTTTGGAGATGATATTAATTATTTTCAGGTCTCAAATATTTTCATAAACCCTTGAAAAGCTCATGAATCTCAGGAGCTGCTTTGATGTGGTCTAATAGATTACTTGGGCCTGGAAACTTCACACAGTGCCTGGCATGCAGTATGTTCCTCTTTCAAATATTTGATCAATGAACAAATTAATTAAGGACATCTGATAATGAATAAATGTCATTCGTTCTGAAGTCGAGTTTCAGGCAAGGAACTTCCCTTATGGCTCTGCATCCTCTTCTGGATCCCAGTCCTGACTTTTGGACAGCCAAGGCCATTGGTTGCTAGGGGATTATTGGGACTTGAATAAAAATCACCTGAACTAAAAAAGCTGTGTCCTAATGGGTTTTTAGCAAAAAAGATATGCAATAATCCAACAGACGCAGAGTGAAGTTAGGTAGGGGAAAGTAAGCCAGCCCCCCCCCAAAAAATAAAAGAAAAAAGGAAGGGGGCCTGGGTGTGATGCCACAATCCTGTAATCCCAATGGCTTGGGAGGCTGAGGCAGGAGGATCATGAGTTCAAAGCCAGCCTCAGCAACTTAATGAGGCGCTAAGCAACTCAGTGAGATCCTGTCTCTAAATAAAATACAAAAAAGAGCTGGGGATGTGGCTCAGTGGTTAAGTGCTCCTGAGTCCAATCCTGATTAAAAAAAAAAAGAAAAAAGTGGAGGGGGCGATAACATGACCTAGAGTCAGAAAACCTGAGGCACAGAGACCCTGATTAAGAGAGTCTGCTTTGCAGTTAGTCTGCTTGAGTTTGCTTCCTGGCTCTAGTACTACTGATTGTGTAACCTTGGGCAAATGACTTCACTTCTCTCAAGTATGTATGTATGTATTTATTATTTCAATCTAAAAAAGAATAATTATAGGACCTATTTCGTTGGGTCATAGTGAGAATTAAACGAATCTTGAAAAATGCTTATTACAGTACCTGCCCCAAGGTAAGCATTCCAAAATTTTAGCTATTATTTGTCAGGAATTAGCTGCAGCATTCCAGACAAGTCTCTCATCTACTCAAGAGGCTGTGGTTTCCTCCTTTAGTATCTTTCCTAATAAACCAAAGCCAAGCTGTAAAGAGGACGAAGTCTCTCGAACTGGTACAGAGTTAGTGGTGTCCTAAGCCAGCTTCCACGGCTCACACCTATCATTGAATTTCCAGGAATTCTGAGAGCCAGTTATTAAAGATAGCCATTTAAGTAAATTAGATCATATAAATTTAAAATTAATCATACTTACCAAGATGAAGGTAATAAATACCCAAAACTCATCAATTTCTAGTTGTTTTAGAGATTTTTACGAGTGTCTACATTCTTAAAATTATTTATTTGTCTCTGTGGTATGTGGATCTGGGGGATCTGTCTGGGCGAAACCCTATCTAGTGGTGTGCCACGGTGTTTCTCCTCCCAACTTCACATGTGGCACAGTGACACTGGCACCTTACATTATAACAGGAGTATTTACAGAACAGAAATCGGCAGATATGACAAATATGGGCCTTTTCCTCCTGAAAGACTAATTGTTAAATGTTTTATCAGTATATAGCTGTACAGTTCTTAAAATAGTCCCCTGAGTTTTTGTCTTGCATACACGGATTTGGGCTGGCTTCTGGAACCATCCAAAAGGGGTGGACAAGACAGAACTGTCCACTGAGCCCCAGGAAAGATCCCAACATTCACCCAGCTGCTAACTGATGCTCTCTTCTTGCATAAACCCACCCTCGACATTCCCAGGGAGCTTGTCATGCACCTTGAGTTGTAACTGTCCACATGTTTGTTTGTTGTATCATCTCAAGATCATGTTGGAAAAATGAGATTGGTCCAGTTGGACTTGTTCTTAATGTGAATTTTGAGAAACAGAGGTTCTGCATTTCATCGACTCTGGGTGTGAGGAGACATTGCCTTCACTGCACGTGTAATCCAGCATCTCTGGAGCATCCCTTCTGTGCCAGCCTGGAACTCTGCTAAGCACTCAGTGAAGGTATGGAAATGAACCTTGACCTCAGGAGTTAGCCATCTACCTGAGGAGACACTCATAAATCAACAACTAGAGAAAACCATAATGTCTCTGGAGAGAAGGCAGGGCAGGGCACGGTGGGATCCCAGAACAAGGAATAAATTACCTCAACAGTATGTAGAAGGAATGGCTGCGGGGAGATGGCAGGAGGGAGACACAGGAAGATTTCAGGGCAGGCGGAGTGCATCAGTGAAAGCCCTTAATTGAAAACAACATAAACCAGTCCTGGATAAGCGGAAAAGAGACTCAACAGGACACCTTAGAAAGCCTGGAGAATCTCTACGAGGGCCTTGAGACTATGTGTGCCAGGACAACACCCAAAATTACACTGCAGAGCTAGTTCCGTGACACTGTCATGGACATCTAACTTGACATGGGCGAGGGACATCTACCATTAGACTCCCCGTGGCTGACGTCTTTGACAGCCGGATGCAGTTGCCTCCACGAGATTCCACACAGTGCCTGATTCTATAATCCACAGGCTTCTTGTTCAACGCCAAGTGGGAATATGTCCGACTGGTGAAGCCTGGGTCACGTTCCTGTGTCTTAGTTGCAAGGAAGCCTGGGAAAAATCTGACTTCAGGTTTTGAGAAGATGAGTAACTCTTCACACCTAGAAAGGTGGTGAAAGATTTAGTCAGCCCAAAGAACATATGTCCATTATAGTGGGAGTCTTTGGCTGAGTTTCACAGGAAGTTTAGGAGTGTGTCGGATTGACAAGATCTTGATAGGACATGGTAAATGTATGGGACAACGTATTTAAAGGCTTGGTGACCTGAGGAAACTGGAACAGTTATGTAATTTCAAATATTTCAGTCTGGATAGGGTAACAGGTGTGTGTGTGTGTGTGTGTGTGTGTGTGTGTGTATACACCAGAGGTGATGACCAGATACGAATCTAAAGAAACAAAGTGCAGCTCAGAATGAAGGGTCTTGAATTCAGGACCTCAGGACTTCGGAAGACTTTAAAATGAGGAAATAATGGTCTTAGTTTTCAGTTCACTCAGTGTTTATAAAGGATAGACAGAAGTGAAAACACCTAGATGAAAGATTTTTTAAATTAAGAAAATAAAAAAAATTGGCTTTTATATTTACCGATATATTTTACTCTTCATTTTGAATTTTTATCTGGCATAATTTCTTTTCTGCTTGAATTTCCTTCAACATTTCTTACAACATAGTTTGTCGGTGGTGAATTTTTCTCAACTTCTATTTATGTGACATGCCTTTACTTCACCTTTAGTTTGGAAGGAACTTGTCTTTAGATATAGTTTTAATTTGACATTCTTTTCTTGTTAACACTTAGAAGATATCATTCCATTCTCTTCTGGCTCTCATTGTTTCTGATGAAAAGTTAGCAAAAAAGTTGTTTTTTCTTTCTCTCCTTAATTTCCTGTTTTCTTATTTTAAATTTTTTTTTAAAAAAATTCACTATGACGTTCTTAGATGTAGTTTTTATTATATTTATCCTGTTTGAGATTGGTTGAGCTTAATGGCTATCTGGGTAGATTTTTAAAAATCAAAATTGAAAAAAATTAGCCATATATCTTTTCATATTAAAAAATATTTTCTCTCTCTCCTCTCCTTCTGGGACTACACTTACATGTATGTTAGGTCATTTTAAATTATCCTACATATAACTGTTGTTCTGTTCATCCCTTTTCTCTATGTGTTTTAGTTTGGGTAATTTCTACTGACTTGATTTTAAATTTGCTATTATTTTATCTTCTGTTATGCTCAATCTACTATTAAGCCTATAAAATTAACTTTTCAATTTTTTTCAAATAAATAAAATTTCAGATTTATGATTTTCATTTTGTGCCTTAAAATTTTTTTAGAATTGTTTTTTTTCTTGATGTTCTACATCTCTTTCTGCATTCTATTCATTTCTTTCTGGTGAAGTTCCTAACATGTTTGTAATAGTTATTTTAAAGTCCTTGATTACCAATTCTAATGATTGGTCTTCTGTTAATCTATTTCTACTGGTTGTTTTTCTCTTGATTATGAATCACATTTGTCCGCTTTTTCATGTCTTGTAATATTTTTATTGAACACCAGATATTGCCTATAAAAAGAGTGGATATTGAAGTCCAAATTCTGGTTTTGCATTTATTTAATTTTTCAGAGAGCATGAATCATTTTCTCTTTCAGGTGAAATTCAGATTTTATGAAGACCTGTATTAAGCTGGGGTTGGGACACAGTTATAATTAGATTACTTTCCCTTCTGGTTTCAAAGAAGACCAAGGATATATCTTTTCCCCTTTCCTCTGAATCCATGACTTTCTAAGGGACTGATCTTTCTCTTTAAGGATCCGATCTGAGAGAAAGCTGGGCTTTCAAATAGATTTGATCACTTTTGAATGAAACTCCAGCAGGGTCTTAAAGTTCAAGAACCACAGGACTGCACAAACTTTTCTATTTTATAGCTGTATTTCCTCTGCTGGCCACTCAGCAAAATTCCAGAATGGGGCTGCATGATTTATCTATGTGTTTGGGGCTCTTCCAGATCCCAATGTTTCTTGCCTTATCACACCATCACTTGAAGCTTTTCTGGTTTCTCCTATTTTCTGAACATGCTCTCTGTCAATGGCAGACCTCATTTCTCCACCCACTTTCATGACAAATATGAAGACATGGTCCTTGTCTTCACATATGGAAACCACCATTATGTTCTACTCACCTATTACTCTCTAGAATAAAGTTTATCAAGACTTCCTTTCATATACTGCTCTTTAATAGTTTCATAAGTTCGTTTTTTCCTTGGTACCCTTAGAGTTACACACTAAGTAGAAAGGAAAATAACCTTTCCCTTTCCCCATTCTAAAGTGTTATCTTCCATTGTTCATGCACTCTGCCTTGAAATGACAGGAAGGTCTATGACCTTGGATACCCTGACAACCCTCCCCCTCCACCTCTCTGTCACCCAGGAAAGCCCCACTCCCCACTTCTTGAAGAGGCTGTTCTCTTGGTGGCAGAGCCTGTGAACTGGGCTCCGGAGGATGGTCAACTTCTGGGTGACTCAGAGCATCCCCTGTGTACAATTTTAGCCACTTCCCCTTGACACCCGCAGACACATTCACAGACATTTGTAATTCCCTCTTTTGTGATTGAGTTAGTTGTTAAATGCCCTGTGGGGGTTTTCTATTTAAAGGAAGCTTGTAGTTAATCCTTTTATTATATAAATGATGAGAATACCAAGCCTCCCCCAACTCCTTCCCACCCATCTCTGCTCCAGATGTGTATAACAGGAAGACCTTGGACACCAGTCAGGAGGACCTGAAGTCAAACTGTCTTCCAACCACTTGGTACATGTGTGACCTGACCTTGGTTTGCCTCAATTTCATCATTTATTCAGATTGTTCTTATTTCTTTCAGTGTTTTTTTTCCCCATCCCATATGCTCTGGTTAAATTCTACTCCTCCTTCTGCTCTCAACAGAAGTGTCACCTTCATAGAGAAGGTCCCTCTGGCCCCTTGACCAGGGCAAATAGGTCTCCTTTACATCCCCAGAATCCTAGTACCTTTTCTTTGTAGCACCTGACACAGTAATAACTTTATTCACGTGAATAAATTCATTTGGTTTAGCTGCTTCTTTTAGTCCAGAATATGAGCTCTTCCTTACATGACAGGGGTCATGGGCATGATCCCAGTGCCCAGTCCTTGAAATAGATTAGGTGTTTATCAACCTGACTAACAAAGTTTACTTCTGTGGGGTTGTTGTGAGGGCTAAATGAGCTCATGTGAGGACGTTTGCGTTTGGGCTTCCCCCCGAAATAAGAATTCAGGCACAAGGAGTTTATTTGATTGTTGATCCAAGTCGGAGGTGAAGGAATGGAAGAGTGTGCAACAGAGGAAGTAAAAGCGATAATGGGTGAGTTTGTGGGTGAGTTCCACTGTGGGTAATTTAGCTCCTACTGGAGGTTCTCTGAGAAACTGTGTAGAACGTACTTTGGAATTTTTCAGTTCAGAGGTGATGTCACTGGGCTATTTATTGACCCCACACCTGTGTCCCACTGAAGCTTTCTCCTGGAGCATTACCTATAAGGCACTCACCCTCTGGCCTCTAGAGAGCATCCTCGGGCAGAAAGACATAGGAAGCCAGAAGCTTGTGTAAGGGAACTGAATGGAGTGGATCTCCAGGATGCATGGGCACCTTACCTGACCACTGTGAAGGGAGAGCTCTTGTGAGAGCTGACACACACAAAAGCTGTGTCCATGAATGCCACCGTCCTCCAGGTTGTACTCAGCCACGTTCCTCCCGATGTATAGTTTACGGAGCTTATGCCAGGGCCTCAGAGCATGCCTGCTTTTCCCACTGACCATAGAAATCAGGAGCTGTGGACAGGCTTGCCCTAGGTCCAGGCCCTATTCTACCCTGGGGAGCTCACTTCTCAGAATGACCTTGGGGACGGTTGGGGAGCATAAGCAGGCTGGCCTTGTGTGAGTTATCTGGAGAGAGGTGGGGTATTGACTCAGCCCTCTGTGGGGATGATTACAGCAGGCAGCCAAGGCGAGATCTGCTGTCCACCCAGAGCTCTGGGCCAGGTCCTGTACCGAGTAGGTACATAATAAATATCTCTTGAACAAACACTCAATCCCCCCTACTAAGGCCCACCAGAAGCAGGCACCTCATGGCAAAAACAAAAACAATTTAAAAAAAAACCAATGTTTTAAAATATTAGTAGCAACAGGAGTGACATGTGGCGATAAAAACACCTATTTCATTGAGAGATGAGGTAGGACGGCTCTAATTCCCAGAATATCAAATTAAGATTTCAGTGAGATTTTCAATGAGATGAGGATTTCTAGGCATCCATGCTGCCAAATTTTAGCTCTGATTTGAAACACCTACATTGCAAATAACGCTGGCGGGGCGCAGGCTTTTTAGAATGCCGAGAGTTGATCCAGCCTCCTTCTCAAGAAGGAGTGGATGAGAGAAGAGAGGAGAGGGGGGATTTTCCCCCTAGCTTTGCCAACACCAACGATGGAAGGGAGTTTCCGCCTCTTGCTCCTTTCCCTCCGGTGTCTCTGCTTCCCTGCCCATGTCACAGCCTCTTTATTTACCTGTCACTCTTTTCCTGCCCCCCCCCATTCCCTCTCTCCCTCCGCCCACCTCTCTCTCCTCATCCTCTGGCACTGCTTTTCTCTCCTCCTGTCTTTTGGCATCTCTTTCTGTATTTTGTGCCTCTCTCCTCTTCTCCTTTCCCTCATTTCCCAGGTTTTCTTTTCTCTCCAAAAATCCCTCTCTCTCTCTCTCTCTCTCTCTCTCTCTCTCTCTCTCTCTCTCTCTCACACACACACACACACACACACACAATTTCTTAAAGCAAACACAAACTCCTTTTATATTTACCCAAAGGGAGGTGAGCTGTCTTCAACCTGCTTCCCTTTAAAAGAACGAAGCCAGGGAAGGCATCTAAATCCCCCGCTTCCTCTGTCTGGGGTCAGTAGAAATAGGTTTGCAGCTGTTTCTTGGCCCTGAGACTGGTGAATTCACTTTTAGTTGTGCTCCTTCTGTTTCAGACTTTGGACAAACACCAAGAAGCCCCACTGGTGGCAGGGCCGGTGGCAGGGCCGGTGGCAGGGCCAGCCCTGCCTGTCCAATACATTGTCACGTGTGAATGAGATTCCCCAAAGGTTCAAGATGTCTTCCTTCTCCTCTAAGAGAATCATAGCACAAATCACAACAGTTAGACATGGCACTCCATGAGTATGTATGCTTTTTATGTCTTTATGTGTCAGTTAAATAATACATTTGATTTCAATTAAAAAAAAAAGAAGTGTGGTTTGGGGGCAAAAATGGCCAAATTAAATGAGCTGTTTCCAATTAGCTGTCCTACCACCACCACCTGTCATTCTGCATTTAATTCCAAGTTCCAACACCTACCAGCAAGTGGCAGGCAAATTCACCTACCTCTGAATGCCTGGGATTTCCATCTGTAAGATGAAGGTGATACCTACACAGAAGGATTCTTTCTAGAATTCCACGTGGTCCTGGGTATAAAGCTTTCAGCGCAACACTTGGAACTGAAGCGTAAATGTAATGAGGAACATTCTTTTCCGTCTATTGCACGCAAGTGGCGTGAAATGAATTGACATTGGGCAATGGGTTTTGAAAAAGTACCAGGTACTCCATCAAGTTTATTCTTATTATTCAGAAAATACCTCTAATAGCTAACAGTTATTAAGGCACTTACAATGATATATTTTAAAAACCATTTGAGGTGATTATCTATTTTTCAGATGCAGAAATGGAATCTCAGAGAAGCCAATCCACGACCACGTGGTATGGTTTGAATCTGGAATGTCCTCCGAAGTCTCATGGATCCAGAGGTGGGGTTTGGGGGAAGTGATTGGATCTTGAGAAGGCTGACCTCCTCAGTGGAGTAACCCATTGATGGTTGAATGGACTACAGAGAGCTGGGACCTGGATGGAGGAAGTAGGTCCCTGGGGATGTGTACTGGGCGGTGTTATCTTTGCTCTGACCCCTTCCTCTCTCTCTGTTTCCCAGCTCTGGTGGGCTGAGCAGCTTTTCTCCGCCATGATGTTTCTACCTTGGAGAGAGAGGACCATGGACTAAAATCTCTGAAACTGTGAGCCAAAATAAATCTTTCTTCTTTTAAGTTGTTTTTAATTAGGTACAGGGACAAAATATTAATGAACACACCAAATCACACATAGAAAATAACAGCATTTATTTATTACCACGTGCAGACACCATGCTGGGGCTCTCACATGCATTCTTCCTTAATTCCACAGTGGCGCTAGATGGCCACTATCTCCTTTGTGTGTGTGAGAAAACTGAGGTCTGGAAGTTAAGCAGTTTACCCAACATCACGTGACCAGAGGCAGAATCTGTCAGACGTCAAACTTGTTCTGGAAACTTCCTACTGTCCCACCTAACAGGGACTGAGTGGCATGGCTGGCTGGAATGCAAGTCTCTGGGGCTGGATTCTGTGTGTTTTTTACCTTGTCAGAAGGAGCCGGCAGGGGCTGTATGTGGGTGGTCCATGGTGTCTGAGGCTGTGGGCACCCTGGCCTCTGGTGCATGAAGTCAGAGACACAGACTTTCTTTTTTGCCTTTCCTTCTCCTACCCAGTTCCTCTCTTGCTTTTCTCCCTCTCCACGTGCCTCCTCTTACTCCTCCCTCAGGTCTTTCCTCCTCCCGCTTCCGTTAACCTCCTGTGACTTCCTCTCTCCCCCTCCCCCCATTCCTCTGACTTTTTCTCTCTTTCCCATTTTATTCTCCCCCCTCCGGTCCCCTGTTTCCCCCATGCCCCTTTCTCTTCCTCCAGGGCCTCTCCCATTTCCCCAAGCCCTCCCCATCCCGCCCCCATTCCCTCCTGAGCAGCGCTGCCTGCTGTTGCCATGGAAACACCTCCACTGCGTTGGAGCCTTTCCCTGGGTCTCAGCTGGCCGAAGACCAATAGGAGAAGCCTAATGAAGTGGCCCCAGAGCTTCAGTCCTCTCCTCTGCCTCACAGAGACCTCAGGAAACCTCACATGCTCCAAAGGCCTGAACCACCTGTCCCTGGAAGTGCTAAGGACAGAAGCTGAGGGGTTATCCAGCATTCAAGAGCAGGCTTGGGCATGGGATTGGGCACAGTCACCTTCGCTGGCACCACCAATGTCCCCTGCAAAAGACTCTACTGCACTTTTGTGTACAATATAGCCTAAAAAGAATCCTCCAGCACTCAGCTGCTCACAGAGGTCTCCACGAAGCTGGTTTGTGCCAGTCCCGTCCTAGCCAAGTGCCAGGTACTGATCATCTCCTCTGTATGCTGGTGAGAGGGGTCCTGGTCAGAATTCAGGATCTATGCTTGGATCCCACTCTTGCTGGGTGACTGGGAGTACTACACCTGTCATGTGAAGAGGTCCTAGCCACTGTGGGAACCAAATCCATAGGACTGTGTTGGTGTTGGTGGCTTCTTCTGCCTCTCTGCCTGTTCATGAATACACTCTTCTCCAGGGAAAAACCCTTTCAACTTGGGCTTGTTCTCTGCATCTGCTGGAGCCACCCACGAGGGAAGGGAAACTCAAAATACTTTGGGCACTACCTCCTTCCTCTTGCCCCAGAGGTCTGTGACTTCCTTATTCTTGAGAACATATGCAAATCACTAATTATGTACCCTAATGCTCCAGGCGGGTATACAGCCCACCTTTTACAACCAAATGCATTGTTATTTTGCAAAGCAGCAAGCTTGGATTATCCTCCCCCTAGGTCTGCTCTTCACAGAGGAGGCTACCTGGTCTGTTCCCTGCCCCTGGGACCATGTCTGCATTAGCCAGCGTTTCCTGTGGCAACAACCTCCACCTGCTCCTGCCAAATCTCAATGCCCTACAGCAGCAAGCATTTATTTCCTGCTTGAATTGTGAGAGGGTGGCTGGTCAGCAGTAGTTGTCCTTGGTTCTTCTGGGCTCTGCTAGGTTTGGCTCAGCTCCACTGATCTGCTGTTATTCCAGGACCCCAGCTGAAGGAGAAGCTCTCATCTGCAGCATGCTGTTCTCATGGCAGGGACAGAAAGAAGCTCAGGAGAGAAAGAGCTAAACTAGCACATTGAAAGGTTCTGCTCAGATGTGTAAGTCCTGTCTTACTGCACAAGAGCAAAGCAAGTCACGTGCTTGAGTCTGACGTCCAAGGGCAGGAAGTAGGGCTGCTCACAGGAAGGGGGAAGAGACAATTATGAGCAAAGAATAGAAACTACTACTATGTCCAAACCATCCGAGACAGGAGTGAGCTTTTTGCTAGGACTGTTCTCATCTTACTCTTTAATTCTTACCTGAAATCACAAAAGGATGGGCAAGTTTGGAGTCAGCTAGACCTGGGCTGCAATCTTACTATCCATGTGACTGTGGGCCAGGGAGTTGACTCCTATGAACCTCAGTTCCTGCCTCTGTAAAATGGAAACAGTAATAAGTTTTTTCACATGGTTGATACGGGGATCAAATAGGTGAATATGGTGTTAGGCACATAATAGGCACTCAGCAACCCATAGTTACTTGCATTGTTAATACATAAAAGTGAACACATTATTTTTCATAAAAATAAATAATACACATAATCCAACCAGCTACTGTTTTTTTCTACTTACACAACTGGGTCATATCACTCAGCCAGGCTATGGGAGGGGACAATGTGAATAGCAATCACCACCAGTTAAATGGCACTTACTGTGCACGCGGTACTATTGAGGACTTGATGTATTTTAACTCATTTCATTTTTACATGTCTACAAATGGAATCATTTCTTCATTTTCTCCTGTTATGAATTTGCATCCATAGATTCAACCAGCTGCAGATCAAAAGTATCTGGAGAAAAATTGCAACTGAACGGAACATGAACAGACTTTCCCCTGTCACTCCCTAAAAAGTACAGTGTAACAGCTATTTAAACAGCATTTACAAGGGTTAGGTTTCATAAGTAGTCTAGAAATGATTTCAAGTATACAGGAGGATGTGAATAGGTCATATGCAAATGTTGCACCATTTGATATAAGGGACTTGGGACTTCAGTATCTGGCTTCACAGGGTACGGAGAGACTACTATAATGCCAGTGTTAGCAATACTACTATTAGTTTCATTTTGCAGGGGATGGGACAGTTCAGAGAGACACAGAAGGAGGTCAGATGACTTATTCGTGGTCATAGAGCTTCCTAGTAGCAGAGCGAGGACTTGAACCCAGGCCGTTTAGCAGGAGGCCTGTGCTCTTAAGCACTGTGCTATGCTGCCCGTTTGCCCAGGCAGACAGTGGGTCTACTGTGCTACTGTGGCCATGACATCTGCAGAAAGGGGAGAGCTGACATGTAAGCCTCGCTTGTTGGGCTGAAAGGAAGCTGAGAGTGGTCTGAGTTCGATATCTATTTGAACATAAAGTAGACACTGGAAGCAAGAGACTCTGTGCCTCCTAGAATCTGTGAGGCATGGATCCCAGCTGGGAGGCACGGTAGGTTTCCTGGAGTCAGGGGAGGCTCTCTCTTTTCTCCCATTCAGCCTGGGCCTTTCTCTGAAGCTGCAGCCACTGCCCTGTGGAAGGCCCTATGGCTACTCTATCCACCTCGCGCACGAGGCAGGAGGGCACAAGCTTCTCTGGGAAGCTTTCTCAAGGAAGGCAAGAACACTGTCACCCCAGCAGACTTCTGGTGGCTTCAACGTCTGCAGAAAGGGGAGAGCTGATGTCACTACAGGTGACACCACCACCATCAGGGGAGGTTGCCCATCGCCTTCTCCTGTTAGGCCACGAGCTGACCTCCAGCTCGCAGCCTGGCCACTGAGGAGGGGACGGCAGCTCACGCCCGCCTGGCTCTGGGCCCTCACATTAGGCTAGTCGGCTGCTGTTGTCTGGAAGTGGAGTGTGGCCCCCAAGGTTCTTGCATTGAACCTGATTCCCCACTGTGAGGTATCAAGAAGGGAGAAACTGAATCTGACTGTGGTGTTTAGAGCCGGGGTCTCTGGGAGGAAATTAGGACTAGATAAGGTCATCAGGAGGAAAGATTTATTTTGGCTCATGATTTCAGATGTCTCAGTCCATGGTCGGCAGACTCCATTGCTGTGGGCCTGAAGTAAAGCAGAATATCATGACAGAAGGGCATGGCAAAGCTGCTGGGTTCATGGAAGCCAGGAAGGAGGGAGAGATGGGAGGCTGGGGAGGGGGTGGGGAGGGAAAGGGGAAGAAGGAAGGGAAGGCACACCCTAGTGACCTACTTCCTCCAAAGAGGCCCCACCTCCCAGTAGCCCATTCGGCTATCAGTGGACTATCCATGGACAGCTATCAATCCACCCACTGAATGGATTAATCCTCTGATGTGGTTAGAGCCCTTTTGATCCAATCATTGCCTAAAAGCGCCACTTCACTGGGGACCATGTTTTCAACACACGAGCTATTGAAATGTCACAGATCCAAACCATCACAGGGACCAAACCCTGCCCCACTCCAGGTCAGGCAGGATCCCTGGATTTTGCCAAAGCCTTCCTTAGTCATTGATAAGCCAAAGCCCAGGGTCTGAACCTGACACCCATCATGTAGGTATAGCACGACTGTGCCCGTCATTACTCCCTCCTTTGGACTGGAAAGGGCCTAAGTTGGAAGAAATTATCTAGATATTTTCTGGCAGAAGGCATCTCCTGGCTCAGCAGACTCAGTCAGGAGTACAGTGTATCCCCAGGTCTGCTCTGCAACCTGCCCTTCATTGAGCCAATGAGGGCTTAGCCTGGAAGTTGTCAGGGTCCCTAATCAGGCAAGTCTTCAAATCATTAGTGCCAGGACTTCAGGCATGCCCAGTGTGTAGGGGTTATTTAGCCCCTGGGTGTCCAAGAAGGTACCAGGCTGCAGCCTCAAAGCCTGAACCTTGAGGGTAACTGTCTCTTGTCTAGTTCCTTGTTTATGATTTTGCCCGGCTGCTTTTATCTAGCTCTGTAAGCCAGACCAGCTGCGCAAGCTCCTTTGTCTCTGTCTCACTACCTTTTATCTCGTGTGTAAGATACACCATCTCCCTGACCCGTACATTGCTCCTGCTAGCCCTCACACTTGCTTAGATGGCCCTCTCAGATCTGAGACTTCAATGCCCATCAGATGCCAGAAAATGTGGCCCTAAGAAAACCCACCAATCCCCATGGGTACGATAGTAAATGAACCAGGACACACCTGACTACCTCTCATGGATTTCACGGTTTGGGCTTCTAGTCTCCTCCTTCAGGGAGCTGAATCCTCATCTAAGATAACTTCTTCAGGAAAACTCTCTGCAAGCCCTTCTTTGCCCAACAGAGGCTCCTGGAATCCTCACAAGCACTGCCAAGACATGTAGTTATATCATCTCCTTCGATGGGGCCTTTCTTGGACTATTAAATTGTCAAATTTAACAAGACTGAGACATCGAGTTTTACCCATCAGATTGGCAAAAACGAACATGATTGACAGTACCTAGAAAGGCTGTAGGGAAACAGACACTCTCCGACGACATCTGTGGGAGTGTACATTAGCACACATTTTTACTTTTTTGGCGTGCAACTTGAAAATATATATCAAAACTTTGACCTCAATGATTTTCCCTCTAGGAATTTATGAGAGAGTTAATTGGACATATTTTCAAAAAAAGCATATATGTAGGAGAATGATCCTTTCGATGATATTTCTGATAGCAGAAAAAGCTACGAGGTTTGTTAAATAATTTATGTTCCAGCCATTCAAAGAAACACAGCGCAGCTCTTCAAGAGCCTGTTATGGGGAAAATGCATCATATGGAAAGATGTCCATCCCATATTGCCGAGGAAAGAACAGTGGGTCTAGGATAATCCCAGGAAGTAAGTGTGTGTGTGTGTGTGTGTGTGTGTGTGTGTGTGTACTTCAGGGAGATCATAGTCTAGCAGTGATGGCGAACACAATAAAAAAGACCAATCAAGAAACCCCGTGGTGTATAAGACTTTGGAGAAATCCAGACAGGAGTGGATCAGGAAGGTCTTTCCAGACGGAGTGACAACTAAGTTAGGCACTGGTGAATGAGTGGAGGTGCTGAGAGGGAAGATGCAGAGGTCCAAGGGAAGGTGTCTGGTACATGCTTGGCTTTCTGGACCTCTGATTGTGGCCATGACCTAGGCTCAGTGAGCTTCCTGCTCTAGCCACTGAGACTCCTGGCCACATACCATAGAGGATGCAGAAAGCATCATTGAAATGAGTCACCAAAATGAGCTACTTGGCAGAAGGAAGATTTGGCCGGGAACATTAGACTTTGGCTCTGTACCCATTGCGTGGAGCAGAGAGAGTCTCCGCCTTCTCTAAGGGACTTTCCATGTCCTCCTTCCTGTGCCTGCCCTGCTGTGCCCTACAGCCAAATGACACTTGGTCACACGATCCATTCCATAGTTAAACTTGCACTTTATTAAAATGGCTCTGAATAACTCTGGGGGGAAAATTGTATCCATCTCCATTCATCTTCAATGGCTTTTACACCTCACTCGACATAACTGTCTCCTTTGATTAAGTCTCCATTAGGACTCTGTTCCATATTCAGCAGCTCTATAAGCCAATTAACCCACCATTCCATAGGTTAGGACAAAGAGCAGTGCTTCTTCAGAGAGAGAGAGAGAGAGAGAGAGAGAGAGAGAGAGAGAGAGAGAAAACGGGTGGGAGGAAGAGAAATAGGAAGGAGAAGCTTCTCTCCCCTGCTCAGGCCACGGTTAATCAGTGTTTGCCATCATGCTCTCGTTTCCCCACACTTAACCTAAAGGCAACGGGAAGGACACCACAAGCAGTAAACGATGTCAGCCTGGCAAAGTCTGAGCCTGGCCTGTTACACCAGACTCCACAGATGAGATGCAATTTCTTGAGTCTATGTGTTTGGGAGTGATCACGTTCCTCCCCACTCCTTCCTCTCCTGGATCATTCACGAGTCCCCAAGGGCACTCACCCCTAGGCTCAGCCCCTCCATACCCTGCCCAGGCCTGCATGTTAGAAGCCTATTTCTGCTGGATGAATCTAGTCTCATGGCCCCAGGTCTGGGGCCCAGTGGGTCTGGAGGCAGGAACCTGGTTGTCCATGAGTGAGCAAGGCAAGTTAAGAATGTGTCCCCCAAATTTCATGTGTTAAACACTTCATACAGCAGTGTTGAGAGGTGGTACCTTTAAGACCAGGTCCCGGGGGCTCTGCCCTCATGAATGGATTAATGCTGTTATCTTGGGAGTGGGTTGGTTACCATGGAAATAGGTTCCTGATGAAAGGATGCATTTGGTTCTCTTCCCTCTTTCTCACCGGCCTTCCACCATGAGATGATGTAGCAAGAAGTCCCTCATCAGATGTGGGATCCTTGACCTTGGACTTGCCGACTTCCAGAACTGTAAGAAATAAGTCTCTGTTCTTTCTCAGTGAGAGAGATTCTGTTAGAGCAGCACAAAACAGACTAGACAGCCCCTCATCCTCGCCTATTTAGCAGATTAGAGGGCCAGCTTCTGCTGGAGTCTTGGGCAGCATCCGAACACTCTTGAAGGTCTGGAGCGCCTCCATGCCTCTGATCCTCAGAGTGGTTGTCAGGAACCCTTCCCCAGCCCTGAGCCTGCTAGTTCCTCTCACTGGGGGATGTACCCGAGTCTTCACTCCTGACAATAGGATGGGGTTCTTCCCTGGAGAGACAGCATCTGTCCACCTTTTGATGTTGCCTGGAGTTGGAGAATCCCACTGATTCTCAATGCCCCATAGGAGTCAGGAACACCACTTATTTGAGACCCCAAATATCTCAAAACCTGGATCCAAGGGCTAAGCCAAATGAGGTGACCTTGAACAAGGATTCTTGTCAGGACTTGTGCTAAGGTCAAATGTTCTTGATCAGGATGGGTGGCTCAGGGTCAAGGCAGGATAGGAGGTCAACCCAGGCTCAGGATGAGAGGACAAGCTGATTTGGACCCAAGTCCTTCTGGGTGCTCAGCCTGTCTGGGTTTGCCAGTCCTGATTCCCTGCCTTCACACCAGGGATAACAGAAATAGAAAATGTCCAGCAAATTGTCCAAAGTTCTCTGTCCTCTATCAAATGGCCTTGGGAAGATGGTTTCAACTATCTTCATATAGATGCAAGAGGACTGAAAGGGCTCATGGCAGCATCTGGATGCATCCCTGTAAGCCTCTCTAAAGTGGCTGGCTAGAGATGGTCTGGCATGGGCACCTGGGATCCTTCAGCCTAGTCCTCTGACCACTCAGTAGAAGAATGACTTTACGACATTTGCTGGTGAATGGACTGTGGAGAGAGGTGACAGTGACTGGGAGACCAGTGACTGAGATTGGGGTCCCTGGGAAAATTTCTGTGCAAAGGTACAGGATGCCCCATTGCTATGGTAATGCCCTCCGTGGGGAGGCTCTGTGCTAGAGTCTTGTCAGCCTCAACCTTGCTCTCAGGCCCACAGCTTCTGGGAATGAAGGAATTCTCTTGCTAAAACAACTACAATGTTTCACCAGCTCTGCTGCTCCTGAACCTGCCCTCATAATAGTAATTTTAAATAATGGACTTTCTAATTCTAGATAGGGAAGAGGGGTGGGAAGGAAAGGGAGGAGGCAGGGGATTAGCAAGGATGGTGGAATGTGATGGACACCAATATCCAAAGTACATGTATGAAGACACGAGTTGGGTGTCAACCTACTTTATATACAAACAGAGATATGAAAAATTGTGGTATATATGTGTGATAAGAATTGTAATGCAAAAAAAAGTTCATGTATAAAGACATAAATTGGTGTGAACATACTTTATTATATACAAAGACATGAAAAATTGTGCTTTATATGTGTAATAAGAATTGTAATGCATTCCACTGTCATGTATCTAAAAAAATAAAATCAATTTAAAAAATGGACTTTCCTAAGAGCTATACAATGCTCCGAACATTGCACATTGCAACTGTAGAATGTAACTGAGGAATAAGCTGCATAATGTTGCTAACTCTGTAACTTTCATGAATACAAAGAATAATGCTTGCATAGTCTTTAATCTGATTAATGAGACATATATAATAAAGATTGCTGGCATAATTCTTTAGACCTGCTTCTCTCTCAGAGAACAGCACTCCACCCAATCCCAGCTGTTTTATCTTCACAATCTGTGTATGTGAGTCTTATTTCTTCTAATCTCCCATCTCCCCTCGCAGGAACCTGCTAGTTTGGCTGTGCTGGTCGCAGCAGTGGATGCATCTGGAGACTATCATGTTAAGTGAAATAAGACAATCCCCCAAAACCAAAGTTTGACTGTTTTCTCTGATATGTGGAAGCTAATCCACAATAAGAAGGGAGGGTTAAAAAAATACTAGGAGTTCAGTGGAGTAGACAAAGGGTAATGTAGGGAAGGAAGCAAGGATGGGGAAAGGAGAGCCAGTGGAATGAATCTGACATAACTTTTCTATGTACACATATGAATACACCACAGTGAAGCTCAGCATGTGTACATCCACAAAAAATTAATTTGAAAAAATAACTGGGTAAATGGTAGAAAGATCAGTAGAGGGAAGGGGCAGGAGAATGGGGGAGGTAAGGTGAAAGAGAGGTACTGAGGACTGATTTAAAACCTGATATATTATTCCATGCTTTATGATTATGTCAAAATGGATTCTACTCTCATGCATAAATAAAAAGAACCCATAAAATAAAAAAACATGAAAAAACTCTGAAGACTTCAGGATATCTACCAAAAAACTATAAGAAGTTGTAAAATGATATTTTTTTACCAATCACTTAATGTGTATTAACTCATTTTTTAATAAAATGATAAAAGAGAGACCAGCAACCATTCCCAGTACAGCAGGGGTGTGTCTTTCTCCTGGGGTGAACCAGCCTTGGCCTCCCTTTATTGCCTACTGAGGCAGGCTCTGTGCTTGGCTGCTCACCTCTCCTTCTCTGCCTCAGGCTCCCCTCTCTGGACCAAGGCTCTTCAGACACCAAACTGTCTTCAGGTGGAAGCTCTTGCATGACCCTCTCTTTGGGTCCTGGGGATTTTTGTCCCTTCACTGAATGACACAGAGGAACACATTTAATCTCAGTGTTTGCTCTTTCCCACTTTCAGATCTCATGGATCCTGGATATCACATGCTGGACCTTCATGGCCCAAGCTGAACTCCTCCTGGGACCCATTCTGTCTACTGCAGCTGCCATAAAACCAATGAGCTCAGAGGCAGCATTAATACAAGTGCGGCTTCTGAAATGAAGGTGAATCTCTCCCTGTCAAACCTTTATGTCCTGCAGGTGGAGGATATGGGGTTTTGGAGGCCACCAGGGAACGAGCAAGGTAGACAAGCTGGACCACATACTATGGTGGGTATGGGAGATGGGGACAGGATTGCACATCTTCTGCTGCACACTCAATTTGATCCTCAGTGTCGGGGCCGAGGATCTAAGTTAGTGGCAGAGTGCTTGCCTACCACGTGTGAGGTCCTGGATTTGAGTCCCAGCACTGGGGAAAGAGATGAAGATTCTCAATATCTCAGCCATAAAATGGGACAAACAATATCTGCTTCACAGGATGATTGCTTCAGCCAGCTTTTGCTGCTGTGACCAAAAGATCTGACAACAACAATCTTAAGGATGAAAGGCTTATTTGGGGGCTCATGGTTTTAGAAGTCTCAGTCCATAGCTGGCCGATTCCATGGCTTAGGGTCCAATGTGTGGCAGAACATCATGGCAGAAGAGTGTGCAGAGGAAAGTGGTTCCGGACATGGTACCAGGAAGGAAAGAGGGGGTGATGAACTCCCCTCACCACTGACAAAATATAAATACCAAGGGCACACCCCGCTTGACCCAGCTTCTCAGACTACACCCTGCTTGCCTACAGTTACCACCCAATTAATCCATTCAAGTGGGGAAAATGCACTGATTAGGTTAAAACTCTTATAATGCAATCATTCATCTCTAAACTTTCTTGCTTTGGGGACATCTAATACCTAAAACATAATAATAATAGGGAGCATTTAAGGAGACCTTGTATGTTATAAGATAAAGGATAACCATTATAGGGAGGATAGAAAAAAATACTCAAAATCATTTTTGTTAGAAATATTTTGGAGCATGGGAATGATCCACTTAGAAAAGTCTAGGGGGAACATGATGGGGATTTTTCAAACCCTGGGTCTGTGCTCAGAGAAGGGTCTAAAATCAGCCCAGTATATTGGATATTTGGAAAGAATTATTTCTCTACCAGCCTCCCCCTATGCATACAATTATTTTCAGTAAAGAACATAAAAGTAACAATAATCCTACAAAGGAAAAGTAGAGAAAAAATTCCTTTATTAACATTAATACACATAATCATATTAAAATATGTAATTACTTTAACATAACTCAACAAATATTATAAAAAGGAAAACAGTGATATTCTCATATTTTTATTATAGTGGTGTAGCTTTTGGGCAAAGGGAAAACATATCCATGGAATGTGACAGTAGTAAATAATAACAGTGCAGTTTTATTTTCCTGATTAATTCTTCAGTTTAAAAAAATGAGCAATTTAAAAGCAAGTATGAGTTTCAAGATATCTTTCAAATTCAATGCAGATGATCTAAAAATTGCACTCACAAAAAAAAAAAAAAAAAAAAAAAAAAAGAAAGAAAGAAAAGAAAAGAAAAGAAAAACCCCAAACAAAAAAAGCCCTATTTCACTTTGTGGTGTTCACTGTTCTAAATTTTAAAAACTTCAAATGCTCACAAAGACTGTCAGAATTGAAGTAACTCATTTTCTGCCCTTACCAATTACAGTGCTTATTTTGACTTTACCATTTTAACTCAGGGATGTGTAGCACCATAGCAATTGAAGACATGAACTGTGCTCAGAGCAAGCTGGATCGGGTCCAAACCTTAAGAATTTACTCTTCAAATGAACACATAGAGCTGAGTTTGCATGTGTTGGAGACCAACTGTAGAACTGGGACTTCTCCAAATTAGTACCAGTGTAGAGCACGATGTCATTAAAGGATGAGTAATAAAAAATGTGCTAAATGAAAGCTTATTCCAAATTCATTATTATTATGAAAATTCAACAGTAACTGTAACAATTATTTAGAATTTGACCAACAAAAGCTTTTGTTAAAGAGGAATATTTTACCACTAACCTTCTTCAGAATTGCTGGCAAACGGTGATAATAAAAAGCAGAACAACTTTTAGTGGGGTTTATTATTGTTTTTGCATTCTCTGTAGACAATGTTCCCTCCTATTGCCCTCACCCGGGGCTGTCTGCTCCTCCTCACCCCATGATCTGCTCTGATTGGCACGGTGGCCCCAGGTGAAGAGCTCAGCCTGGGTGGGGCATAAGGAAGAGCGTTCTGACTGTCAGATCTCCAGGACGGATGGCCAGCCTTGGGAGGTGATAAATCTGTCAGCAAAGGTGCTCAAGCAAAGATGACCTTTTAGGTCTTTCCCACCTGGGAACTTAGTGACTCCATGAATCAGGAATGACAGAGCCTCCTTCAGTCATTGGGAGAGACTTGGGGCCTTAGCTGTGTCTGAGGCTTGTGTACCAGTGATGTCCTGCATAACTAGAACCCCAAACTCGAATGCCAGCTCCACTCCCATCCTCTACCCCAAACCTCTACTTTTGCCAGTGACTGGCAGTGTTGTCCATGGTCAGTGACCAGAAAAATTACTGACTGCTGGTCACAGCAAACGAGGACAGGCTGGAGCCTCCTGCAGGGTGTCATCAGGAAGACGGTTAAGTGGCATTTCCTGGATGGTACCTCTTCCCTCATCTAAGTCCTTCCCTCCATCCAGTGCTCCTCCTATCAGCTCCTGGAGAGTTGGTGTGCTCCTCACTGTTTAGACCTCAGGGGGATAAAGCAATTTTGGAAAATGAGTATTGCCCCCAGATTCTAATAGTTCTTCAATCCCGATGTGGAAGGCTCCCATTATCTCTCTAGTACATGGTACCTTATTAATGGATTATACCTTCACCAGTAAAGGTCATGTTTTCATGCTTTTAATGATTCTAACCTGGATTTTCTTTTCAGAGATATTATTTTCAAGGTTCCCACTGGAAACATCAGTGCAAAAAGAATGGAGACATCCAAACGCATGGCCGCTTTCTGGGAAATACACCCATCCGGGTAGGTGCTCAGCAAGCATTTGAAGACATCCGTTCTGGGTCACAGGTGGTTTTAGGCACCAAAAATTCAGACGTGGAATAAACCCAGACACTGAAGGTCCCCAAGCCTGCAAATGAACGGAAGGCATCAGAGAGCGCTGATAGATACACTGTGGAGAGATGTTCCAGAGCGCAGTGGATCTGCTAAGTCGGCTTTATTCACTTAAGCAAATAAAATGGATTTTGGATAGATTCAGTAGAAGACGTGAGGATTTCTTTTGGAAGTCAGAGAAGATCTTGATCACCAAGCTTATGGGGCAGAATTGGCTCTGGGCGTTCAAGAACTCTCTGGAAAGCAGCGATTTATAGATTCTTTTTCAATGATACCCTCCTCCCTAACCCCAGAAGCCACCTCCCCATCCAGTTCCTATGTCACTCTTTTCAAATTTCAAATCCCAAGAGAAGGAAACTGATCGATCCAGCTTGACTCACATATTCTTGGAGCAGTCTGCAGAGAAAGGGCCATCATCCTGGGTCAGGCAACCCATCCTCCAGCAGGGTCAGAAGTTCTGCCAGTAGCAGCAAACCTTGACCTTGAAAGATTGGTCTGGGCAAAAGGAACATCTGCAAATTTCTGGAAGAATCAAAGAGTGTGGCATAATGTGCAGAACTTTGCAAAGCTCTTTGTAAGTTGGAGCAACCATAGCACAGCACTGGAGTGTAGACTCTGAAGCCAAACTCCCTGGGTTTGAATCCTGTCCCCACCACTTTCTAATCTTCAAAAGTTGGGTTAGTTGCTCAATCCCTTGGACTTTAGTTCCTCGCCTGTGAGAAGAGAATCATAATAGCATTTATTCCATAAAATGTATATGGAGATTGAATGGGACTGATGCATAAAAAGGATGTGGATCAGTTCTGGTACATAGTAAGTGTTCAATAAATATTAGTTGTTATTGTCATGGATGAAACATTGAGGGACAACGGGACGGGGAAGACTCCATCCCTGTCGGGCCAGTCATCTCCAAGGCACCAGATATCTGTTGGAGGGTGGGAAGAAAATAACAAGGCCTTTATTTGATTTTAGTTCTTATTTTGAAAATGACAAAGAAATTAAACTTTGCTAGTATTTAATAAATGAAGGGACACCATTACCCTCAATTATCTACTCATTAGACACCGAGTGTCTCTTAGGGTGCATAAGGCCTGCCAAGGACAGAGTGGGAGTCTCCACCTGCCCCCACACAGAGGGCTGCAAAGATAGCTCCTGTGCTTTCAGTCTAAGGAGCCACATAGCAGTCGCAGGGGCTGGCAGAGCAGAATATTGTAAGCCGGAGATTCTTTGGATGTTTGTAATGAGAAGAGCAGTGATCTTGCACTGCCCAGAGGGTCTCTGGCTAGCTTGTTGAACTTAACAATGAGACGTATAATTTTCTTTTACAAAAAGACGAGTTTTCCAAATTTGCTGACCTTTCCCGTCATGACAGGTAGCTGTTGCTATTATATGCTTTCAAAAAAAGTAAATATCTGTAACCTGCCCTTTTGAGGTAAAGGTGACATTTTTAACAATGAGTGAGAAAGGGACTGCTTTGGGAAGAGGCTTACATGAGAGAAAGAGCATTTAAAAATGGGCGTTTGAAGTGTTTCCACCATTATGTGATCTTATTGCCTAAAATACTGTCAGTGTGTCACTTGTAAAAACTGTCATATCTGTATTCTATGAAGACTTGGAAACGGAATTTTCTAAGGTGTTAAAAAATCTTCTAAATAAAGAATTCTAGAGCGTTCTGAACACATTTGTTCAAAATATAAAAATGCCACACCTTCTGATTTGTTTGCAAAAAAAAAAAAAAGATTGACATGTGGAATATGGAAATCTACTAGGCAAATGTCCACAATGTCTTTTGTATAATTGGTAGTTACTGAAAAATGAGCCTAATGTGTAGAAAGTGCAGCCAATAATGTATATCTTCTGTGTTTACTCTCCATGTCTCTGGAATGCCTCACAGCCTGTCAAATCTAGAAAAACCATGGACAAAATAAACACCCTTTCAACCTGATTTCAAATTATTCTATAAAAAAGATAGCCTATGTTTTTTTTTTTTTTTTTTAGCCCTCCAGTTCTAGGGATTGAACCCAGGGATGCTCTACTATGGAGCTATATCCAGTAATTTTATTTTTTATTTTGAGATAGGGCCTCATTAAGTTGCCAAGCCTGGCCTCAACTTGTTACCCTCCTGCCTCAACCTCCTGAGTCACTGGCAATATAGGAATATGCTATTGTTCCTGCCTCAACCTATGATTTTTAAAAGCAATGAAGTATTTACAATGAATAATTACATTGATCTCATTCTTTTAGCTAATGACTGGACATTTTTATTTATAAAGTCTATTTACAATTTTCAACTTTGTCTATTCTTCTTTAAAATTTTCTACGTGTTGTGCAAAATGTTCCCAGTACGCCAGCCCTTTACACACTGACACATTAATAGTACGGAGAACTTAGAAGTAAACAAACAGGTTTATATGAGATGTGTTCTCAATAAGGTCTTACTGCTGGGGTGTTTTTCATGACCTTAGGTAATTTCTGTAGGGGTCAGGGATGTTCTGAAGGAGTGATGGCACATTTGTGTATTAAAGAGGTGAGATTTGACAGCAGCCTGGGAAGCCCCCGGAACCAGGGAGCCCAATGAGAAGGTGGCTTCGATGACATTTGTAGGGCCATAGAAAGAAAGTCTGTATTAAGACTCAGAAAGCAGGGAGGAGAAGGGACAGATTTGGAGCAGCTCTCCCCATCTGTCGTGCCTTTCTCAGTTCCTTTCATCCTCCAGGAAACTTTCCCTGCTTCCCTGGGCTGCCGGGAGCCTCTCCTCTGTGCTCCCATAGACCTGGGCCTGTCCCAGCAAATCTCCTATATCCCTGTTCTGCAGCTGTCTCTTTTCTAGGTGCCTTGGGAGGCAGAGAGTTAGCGCCTATTATTTCTGACTCAACAGTAGGTGCTGTAGTAGTAATTCTTAAAAAAAATATTTTAAAAAGTTTTACAATTAATGCATATTTTAAATGGATATATAGTAGTTGCACATGTTTGTGGGTACAGTGTGGCGTTTCAGTCACATATACAATGGGTAATGATCAAATCAGGGTCATGGGCATATCT
This sequence comes from Marmota flaviventris, assembly GCF_047511675.1. Lineage (NCBI taxonomy): Eukaryota > Metazoa > Chordata > Mammalia > Rodentia > Sciuridae > Marmota > Marmota flaviventris. The sequence goes on along the minus strand of NC_092507.1, from coordinate 25,648,764 downwards.
ATGGTCTCAGGCATATATCATTTCTTTGTGTTGGGAGCAATTAAAATCCTCTCTATTAGCTATTTCCAAATGTCCAATTAATTGTTGTCAACCACAGCTGTCCTCCTGCGCCGTCGATCAGTACTTCTGAATGGGCAAAGCAGAAGGTGACAAGTCTGATTGAATGTTGAGGAAGGGAAGAGACGCTGGGAATTTATGAGATCAAATCCTTCAAAACAGAGATATTACAGCAGGTCCACGGACACTTTCTCTTTGCCTTCAAGATGTTCTCAAAATTTTCTTAATTAGCTTTCCAGCAGGGTTGTGCATTAACTGAGTGCCACCTAGGACCAGTGGTGCCACAGCAGAGAAGCATTGTACTTATTAGGCTGCGTCAATCACCTTGAATGGGAACGTGCAGAGCTGTGTGTGTGGAGCTGGTGTGTGTGTGTGTGTGTGTGTGTGTGTGTGTGTGTACATATGCTTGCAGTGGAGAGGTGAAGGCAGATTCAGAGGTCTTCAAATGTGCACTTGTCATGTGTTTGAAAGTTCAATCAGAAAGATGCTCATTATGCGAGCCCCATCTCCTAGTAATTGGGATCATCCAATTAAAGAAGCCGTTTGGCCAGAGCGCTTATTTGTGATTGTTGCTACAGCAGTGGCTTTAAGAAGCCAAAGAACACTTTTAGTTTGCCTCCCTCCTAAATCAATAGTAGTAGTTGGCAACAGAATCTGGATGAGGTGTCTGGACAGAAGGTGGCTGAAATCTTTGAAGTCCATTTCCTGGAAGGGTCTTTGGAAAGTCACAAGCTCCATCTCTCTTGCTTCCAGTCATGCTGATTCTCAAGAAGGGCCATGGAGCCCTGTTATGCACCGGATACAGCGCTGGGTTCTCTGGTGGGGAGATCAAGGAACAAGGTGCAGCCCGATGGGCCATGTAAGTCCTGGACTGACAATCAGGAGGGCTGCCTTGAGTGGAAACTTACCCTCCAGTGGTTCTGGCCCAACCACTCCTACGTCATGGGACCTTCGGTACATCATGCACCAATCTGGGCTGCAGGCTTCTCATCTGTAAAATGAGGGTGCTGGGTGGTGCTGGTGCTTCCCGCCCCTTCTTCCCGATGGCAGGTGTGATACAAGTTCTCAACACTTTCATAATAACAAAAAGCTGCCAATTGCTGAGCACTTCCTTTGCTCAGGGCATGTGCCTTGTCTCACTCCATGGTCACAGCAACCTTGTGGTGTGCGTTCTGTTATCAGCTCATTGTACAGATGAGAAGCCCGAGTCCAAGGTCAGAAAGCAGGTGAGCAACACAAGTGAACCCAATGATTCGAACCCAAGCCTGTCAGACCTTGGAGGCTCAGACCCTTTGGCACTGTGGTAGACTGCTGTGTCGGGATTTTGGAAGGTTACCCATGAAATAGCTGGGTAGTATTTTCCAATCTTTAAAATCCACTCCCCCTTTTTTTGTTAGATGTGCAAATCTCACACTGCCCTGCAGAGATTCTGTTATGGGCCCCTGAAGTGGAGTGCTGACTTGCTCTCAGAGTCACCATGTCTCTGAAGTCTATTTTAAATCTAATAATTGAACGAGAGTGTTTGCACAAGGCACACAGCTATTGGCACATAGTAGGTCCTCAATCTCTGTCAGTTTTATTGGCCATTATTGGGTGCTTTTCTGGCATCTATTTCTCCTTTCCTTCTTCTTAAGAAAACCCCCAATCTGACATTTTATCCATGCAGCCTGGCTTTAACCCATGCTCAGCTCAGGAGTGAGTCTTGATTGGCTGAAACTAACACGATCTCTCTCACATCTGCATATCACATTCTTCCAGCCATGGCTATTGGTTCATGGAGGGCCATGTGACCAAAATTGGCCCAATCAGAGAAAATCTCAGGATTTTGTTCAGAATCTCCTATTGGCAATGACAGTGACTGTTATGTCTTACTAGGGATATAATAAAATCTCCAGAGGAAAGATCTGGAAAACATTGGTGGCACCATTTTTATCCCAAAGGAAGGCAACCAACCCACGAGGAAATTGTGTGTATCTTACAAATCAAATGGGAGGGAGTGACTTGGGGGAAGGGAACCTTTCTTTTGTCCCTCTGTCCTCTGGCCTCCTTACAGCTGAGCCCTCTGGACCCTCACCTAGGTGTGTGAACCTCACCTGTCATGAAGATCCCAGACCAGAGTGAGCTGAAAGCAGGGGCTGAGGGGGTGGAGGGGGAGACATGATGGCTCTTGCCACTCTTAGGTCAACCTCCACTGTGACTCAGAGACACACAGCTGACTCAGAGCTTTTGACATGTCACCAGAGTCACAGATCATTTCCTCTGGACCCAAAGAGCTCCTCCCATAGTTAACACCCCCTACCCAATATCACCCCAATTTACAACTGAACTTCAGCTTTGAGTCCCCCAAAATAAGTTTCCAGGGGCTGTCACAGTTCTCCAGACCCTAGAGGACTGAGGCCTGCTTTTGCCTAAGGCCTTGACTCTAAACAGTGCTAGGTGCTGGCTGCACATGCCCTGCTGTCCCTGTGGATGGTAGATGCCTGCCCGTATCAGCAAGCCCTGCTGCTGTTCCTGGGACATCCCTGAGGCTCAACTGGGTATCACTAGGCCCTAAGTTACTGTCCCCCAACCCCATCTCTGAACCTCTGCTTTCTAGCAATTCTGTACCCCGACACCTGCAGCTCTAGACACCCCCCTCCCTACCAGCCTTATGGTAGAAAGACGAATATGCTTCCCTGTTGGGGGTGCTGCTGGTGACAGGTATAACCTGGGACAGGGTGGATTTGGAATTGGAATCTCTGGGCAAGAACTAAGGGGCTGGTGCAGGAATGGTTTGGAAAGGGAGTGATGGATGCTGGTTTGGGGAGCTGGGTGGGCAGTGTGGGAGCCAGTCTAAACTGGCAGCAATTTTTCCTGTTTCCTGGCTTTAAGATGACAATCTTGAAACATGGCCCGGCACAGTCGCTGGTCAGCTTGAGTGCTTTATTTTTATTTCCTATTCCCCATCAACAATTGTACCGCTTTTATTAGCAATCAAGACCCTGACAGGAGTGCTGACGCAAGAGACCCGGTGGTGGGCTCTCCGACAGCAAGGGGGCCAAGGAGGGTGGGGGGGGACAGGAGGGGGAGGGGAGGAGGGGGAGGGGGAGGGGAGGAGGGGGAGGGGAAGGGAGGAGGGGAGGAGGAGGGGAGGGAAGGGGGAGGAGGAAGGGAGGAGGGGAAGGGGGAGGGGGAGGAGGAAGGGAGGAGGGGAGGGGGGAGGGGGGAGGGGGAGGAGGGGGAGGGGGAGGAGGGGGAAGGGGAGGGGAGGGGGAGGGGGAGGGGAGGAGGGGGAGGGGAGGAGGCAGGACCCTGAGGAATGCTATTCTAAGAGGTTGAAGGGAGCAGAGGTCCATGGAGCTCCAGGTTGGGGGGACAACAGTGGCCTTGGTGAGTGGGGCGAGGCTGGAGGGGCGGTCTTAGCATCCAAGGCCCACTACCCACCCCCACCCCTTCCCAGGAGTCTCAGGCCAGCATGGCCTCAATGGGGACACAGTTTCCCCCAGAAGTCTGCAGCAGGATAATGTTCCTAGAATGATTCTGTTTTCTTTTTCCCTAGGAAGAATGAAGGAAAATTACCCATTTTGGTTAGAGAAAACAAAATCTGATAATATATTTGAAATGGAAAAGGTCAATGGCAAAGAGTACTTTCTCCCTCCCCATTACAAGCCTGGGGCTTAGCTGGTGGCCTAAATCCTCAGTGGGTTCATCAACATTTGGTGGGGGAGGCATAAAAAGATCCTAACTTTGTTACAGCCTGAAAACCAAGCTCTTGAGGGGTCTGAGCAGAAATTCAAATTTCTACTTTGTAGTGGAGCATTTAAAAGAATGGGCTGGGGTTGGATCCAGCTCAATCTGAATCCTGGCTCTGCCTGCTTGCTGGCTGGGGGACCTTACACACATGTCTTAACTGCTCTGATCCTGAGCTTCTCAATTAGGAAAATGGGGACTAGAGTGAGATCAAGGAGGCAGAGGATCCTATGCATCCATGCTTTAAAGACAAGCAGAGTTCAGATCCCCCTTCTGATCCCTCACTTAGTGGTGGTATGGCCTTGGGCAAGCCACTAAATCAATTATTAAGTCTCAGTTTCCTCATCAGTTAAATGGGACTGATCATAGTACCTCCCTCCTTGGGTTCTTGTGAGGGCTCAATCCCTGTGAGGCACCCTACAACAGGGGCTGGCTCACAGTAGGCCTGTTGCAGGTGGCCTGGTTACTAACCTGAGACCTTAGAGCAGGATGGACAGTAGCCACAACATCATTAACTCAGATACTATTCTCTTATCAAGAAGAAAGTGGCCAGTGGCCCTCATCATAATGCTCTAGTGGCCAGTGGCCCTCATTATAATGCTCTAGTGGCTAATACGTTTACTGTGCCCTGCCCTGGACCTTACACTACTGATAGAGATACAGATTCTTCGGCTTCATTCCATCCCTTCCAGACTTTTTGAATCAGAATCTGCTTTTTGGCCAGATTCCCAGGAAATTGTGTGGACATCAAACCTTGAGGAGCACTGAGCTGGAGTCCCGTAGGAGGAAGGAGGGACTAGGCAGTGTCTAGCGCCATGTCTAAACTGGCACACTCCTGGGAACTCCCCTGGCACCTGCCAAGCACCAGCTGTCTCACTCTGTCGACATCACCCTTCTTCCTGCCATCTCCCCTACTAGCCTTGAGGGCAGACCCTGTCTCAGTCACTGTGGAGAGATTAGCATGTGATGGTCAAGTTCACCAGCTCTAGAGACAGACTGCCAGCCCCCTATCCTGGCTCTGCGCTTCCTGGCTGCATTGATCGTGCCACGCTTCATTTTCTTCATGCATAATTGGAAAATAATAGTATCTGTCTCATGGGGTTGTTGGGAAGATTAAAGAATTAAATAAGTGCCAGGCACGAGGGAAGCACTCAATATGTGAACCCTTCTACCGCTGTTGCTTTCATTGTAGTCATCGTTGTCATTGTGTCCCTAGGACGCAGCAGCTCCATGCCAGGCACCCAAGTAAACGCTTCATAAACGTCGATTCCATGAATGAATGACCACAGCTGGGTGCACATTCATGTTTTCCACACTCTTGACATTGACAAAGCTCTTTCAGGTATCGAACAGTCAACTCTGCTTCTGTTGTGCGCCTCGAATTCTCTGGGGAGGTGGAAGGATGGGAGGCAGGCTCTTCATTTTCCTGGGAAAAATAACCTGTGGAATGTGGAGGATCATGGTGGCCTCTGTCTTCAGGACCAGGTGGAGGGAAGAACAGAACTTTAAAAAGTATGGTGATTGTGGTTTGGGGAGACAGACCTTTAGAGCCAAGCAAACGGTGCTCATTTATATTGAAGGAGAAAGCATGGGGCAAAGTTCAGACCCAGCTGGAAACTGTCCCCTAGTTCTTGAACAAGACAGTGTGCTTTCAAAATTTTGTCCCTTTTTTTTTGTCACCCAGGATCAATGGCTGGAGGAGGGACCTGAGGATCTCCTTATTAAGTCCTTGGCTTCTGGATGTACCTCCATTTCTCAAAGTGATTGGAATGCAGATTTCAGACTCATTGTCCTCCCAGGCAGTTCAACCCTCAGGGACACAGTGTTTAGATGGCAGAAGACATCAGCTTGTGTTTCCAGATGCAAACGCGGACTGCAGGGGGTGCGGAAAGTGTGTCACCGTGGGTCAGTGGAACCACGGGTGTTCATGTCCCTGTCCTCCTCTAGACTGTGAGTGCTTGGGGGGTCAGTATCCTGTCTTATCTGTGATTGTGTCCCCAGCGTCCTAGATGGGGCCTGACACATAACTGGTGTCAGTAAATGTTGATGTGAATTGAATTCAGCCCTGAGAAGAGGGAACACTTCTTAGAAACCACGTTGGTCTAAATTAAAGGACAGGGACTAGAAGACAGGAATCCCAGGCTAGCGACAGTAGTAGCCATTTCCTGAGAGCCTCCATGAGCCAATCTCTGACATCCACCCACAACGTGTATCACCTCTTGTCCCTATTCTACAGAGGAGGAAATCAAGGCCCAGAAACCTGAACAAATGCACATTTTCCCCCCTATGTCTCACAAATTCTTTGATAACAAGAGCAGTAATTAAAATCATGGAAACCTGACTTGAGTGACAGAATCCGTGCATTTGAATGCCTACATGTTTCACAGGTGGAACTAGCAGGGGGGTTGCAGAGTGCCAATGAGCGGGGGAGCCATGGACAGGTGGACAGTAGCTCACTGTGAGAACATTCCAGCAATGAAAGTAGGTCCCCATAGAATCAAGGGATGTTTTAATGAATAACTTTTAACTGGAAAAAAAAAAGTGTTCCAGGGAACTTTAGATGTATCCTAGCCCTGGAGAGGGGGAGGTAGAGAGGAAGGTGGGAAATTCCGATTTTAAATAGTTTGAGAAGTTGCATCAAATTCCAAGGAATCCTAGGAGAGGAATACTTGTTTCACTTTCTTGAATCCAGTGTTTTTTCCAAGTGACATCTTTTGAACATTCCAAGAAACGAATGCTCCTCTAAAAAATGTGGGGAAACTTCTCCGGAACGTGACCTGGAAGATGCCCTCGGTGTCGCCTCCCGCCCTGTGGTCGGGAGAGTACGCTGTGCAGCTCAATGACACAAAAGTCCCACTTAGCCCATTTATAATGATTTCCTAAATTGGGCAAATAACCTCATCCAAATGGCCGAGGCGATAAGCTCGCAGGAGGAGAATGTGCTGGAGGAGGCGCATGTCCTGCCGCACGCGGTGCCGCTGCACCTCCCAGTGAGGCAGAGCTGATAGCAATGTTTTCCTTGGGTGTTTGAATTTTCCATCCTACAATTATGTCTTAAGCCATAGATAAAATTCACATCCACGTTTCACTCAAGATAAACCTAACATCATAATAATACAAAAAGATTAATTCATGGGAGGAAAATAGAGAAAAAATGGTCTCGGCTTAAAAAGATGTCAACACTCAAGACTGCTTGTAGAAGGGGCTTGCTTCTGTGCCACACCCTGTCCTCGATGGTGACTAGGCACAGGGGGGTCTTCAGCACACATATGTTCGTGCACGAGACGTGGCATGCTTCCACGATACACCCACAATGTGACCAACAGAGGTCCGCTTTTGAAGACCCTAAACTCTAAGTGGAACCCACTGTTTGGGACTTACTGAAGTGCTTTCTCTCTGAAGTCTTCTTTGACCACACAAACGTTGCTAATTTTTTCCTTTTATGATCATGTTAGAGAGCATATTAATTAGCTATCATACAATCATGCTATGTAACAAATTCCCCCAAACAAAAACTCAGTCGTAACTAACAGAAAAACATTTATTTATTTTTTCTTTTCTTTATTTTTTAAAATTTTTATTTATTTATTTATTTTTGCAGTGTGGGGGATCAAACCCAGGGCTTTGCATCTGCCAGCCAAGCACTTTACCACTGAGACACAACCCCAGCCTTGCTTTTTTGCTGACACATCTACAGGTCAAGTGGGGGATGTCTGATGTAGACTGCAATTTATTGTAGGCTCTGTTGAGGTCTCCTTCTTCTGGTACCAGGGTTCGGTTTATGTCTCTCATTCTTCTGGTGCCCATAGGCTACTGTGGGCATGTTCTTTGGGATAAGATGCCACTCAAGATCTGGACTTTGACTTATACGCTATTCATTCTATCCATGTTCTCTTGGTCAAAGCAAGTTTCATGACCAAGCCCAAGGTCTGCAGGGTGGAGAATGCATTTCCCCCCAAGGAAGCTGATGGGGGGAAGTCAATATCTGATGAATAGTATGTGTCATACCACACGGGCTTCATGGTCATGCCCCTGGTTTAGGCAGTTGATGAGGTACCTCTGTACTCTCAGGAACTGTGTCCTGAGTTTGTTGGAGGTGGTAACATTGGAGCTGAGCCTTGAAGAATGTTTTCCTCTTTGTGGCCCTATGTTCACCACAGAAATTCTGAGGAAGGGATGTAATAAAATATCAGGTGCACAGGCAGCCTGGTTGGCATGCTCATGTGTCCCAGCTCTGCTGTGTGCAAGCAAGGTGCCCATGGCAAGCCTTTTATTGACTCTCAGTGTTGGGGTTTGGAAGAATCATAACAAATCGCACTCTTCAAGTTTCTGAGCCAATGATACACTGCAGTTTGATGGGGAGGAGAATCTTGGCTTTATAACTGGTAAAGCTCAATTTGACAACAGATTGGACCTAAAGCTGAAGTGGTTTCCTCGATACCTTCCTTCTCATATGGACCCTGAAGTCCACCTGAGGGTAGTGCTGGGACTTGATCGTGCACTGCTAGCCTGATGCATGGAAACCTGTGGCCAGGAGAGAGGTCACACCTGGAGAGGAGCTTTTTCACATTAGAGAAGCGCAGACCAATGGATGTCAACCTCCTGCCACCTCAGCAATCACCCCAGTCTCTCCTCCACCCACAGGGAGGAGAGAATAAAGGGTGGAAGGAAAGATGGACATATCTCCCCTCTTCTCATTTCATCTGAAAGGGAAACTGGGCTGCATGGGCAGAGGAGGTGAGAAGAAAGGAGGAAGTGGCTCCAATACCCATAAAATTGGACTGAAACTACGTAAAAGGACCCTCCCTGTGCCACTGGTTATTAGCTGGGCCATCAGGTCATTTCCAGCACAACCCACAGTAGCCCTCTCTGGCTGTCAAGCCCAGATAGACAGGGAACATCCTAACCCTGCTCCCCATCAGGCCAAGTGCTCATGCCACTCTTTGCCTGTTTCCAACTGAATGAAGCCACTTGGGTGTGGGGGGTTTAGCTGCCGCCTTCCAAGATGGAGCCCAAGGGGAGGGGATTCCTGAACTCATTGTGCAAAGTCAGACGCTCTCATCTCAGAAACCCGTTTGTCCTGTAGCCATTCAGAAGGTAGAAATGCAGTGTGGTGAGGGGTTAGAGAAGACACAGGGAGCGACAAGGCTGGGAATGACTTCTGAGAGCTTGTGAAAAGCTGCATACTTGCCTGTGAGCTACCCTTGTTCCTCAAGGACTGGACACTGAGTGAGGCAGAGCTGACCAGGGTTTCTGGGGAAAGGGGCTTGTATTTGCTGAGGTCACAGGGCTACTGCTTACAAAGTCGCAGCTGATCATCCCAACAGCCCATCTGTCTAAGCCCATAGGGTTTAATGGCTGTTCAGAGCACATGGAAGCCAGCTTCCAGGCTCCTTACAGACCAGCTCTATGTCCTGGGGTAAGTCCCTGGGCCTCAGTTCCCTCTGTTGAATGGTGACAAAGGAGGATACTCAGAACCTGCCACATAGCGTTGCTGTGGGGGTAAAGTGATTAACTGATGTGGTGAGCAGCCCATGATGTGGCTTCCAGTGGCCCCTGCCTTGAGGAGTCCCCTCCCTTTGAGCATCGGCCAGGACTAGTGACTTGCTTTTAGTGAAGAGAATATGGCCACATGGATAGGGTGTCACTCCTGGGATTAGGTTACAATCTGTGACTTCAGAGAAGGATAACCTTCTCTTGCTCCCTCACCTGTTCTGATCAGAGCCACCTGCATGTTTGGGCTGCCCGATGGTGAAGCCCACCTGGGAGGGAACAAAGGGTGCTAGTTTTGCCTATGTTCCTGACCCACAGAAATGGATAATAAATGCTTGTGGTTTTAGACCAAATTTAAGGGTAATTTTTTAGACAGCAGTAGGCAACTAATGCAAAACACGTGCAATTTTAGAGCAGTTCCTAATGCCTCGTAAGTCCTCAAGGCATTGACTGTATTTATTATAAATACAGGCATGTGTGTTGCTTAATGACTGAGAAATGCAATGTTGGATGATTTTGTCATGATGCAAACTTCTTGCATTGACACAAACCTAGAGGGTAGAGTCTATCAGCCACCTAGGCATAGTCTATTATAACTGGCATAGTCTATTATTGCTAGGCTATGACTGAGTTCAGCATTACTGTACTGAATACTATAGGAAATTGTGCCACAATGGTAAGTATTTATGTATTTATACATATCTAAACAGCTCTGTTTGCCAGCATCACCATAAACACATGAGTAATACATTATACTATGACGTTATGATGGCTCCAAGGTTATAGAAAAAAAATTTAACTCCCTTATAATCTTATGAGACCACTTTTCTACCTGTGGTCCATTGTTGACCAAAATTTTATGTGGTTCCTGACTATATTTCCATTTCATAAATGAGAAAAGTGAGGCTCAGAGAGAGGTGACACAATCAAGTGACACAATCGAGTTACACAATCAATATTTAGCAGAGTAGGGTCTTTTCCCTTGTTCTGTCTGATTCCATGCCCTGTGCTCTCAAAGTATTGCTACTCAGCTCCTGGGATGCATGGGGGGTTGCTAAGGAAGGGAAGGCAGGTTTCCAAGGGAAGCCATGGAGAAGAGAATTACCCCCTGCGGCTACAAAGGGCAGGGTCCTTGACCCGAGACAGCCACAGACATCCACCCCCAAGGCTCTGCATGGGGAGGAAGACTGGCTCTTGCCCCCAGACTTAGCGAGGGGTCTGGTCTTTCCAGTACATGTGAGAGCCAACACACATCTGATCTCTCCATGGCATATGTAAGATGCTGGCAACTGAGGGGTGGAGCCCTGGTCTCTTGGCTTCTCTCGTTTTGTTCAGGAGCTCATGAACCAGGACCGTGAGATAAGCCTTACCCAGAGAAGTTCTATCTGTCCCAAGATGATTTTCATTGCTGTCTTGACATGGCACTGACAGTAGTGATGAGAGAGGGTGGTTATTACCACTCAGGACAGTATGACCCTGGAGCACAGTGACTGCTGGGAACATCAGCAAGATCCCTCGGGCGGTCTGAGCAACAAACACAGAAGCCTGCAAATAGGCAGGTGGCACAGCTGCTGAGGTAGGAGGGACTGGGCAGCAGGATGGGTATAGATTCAAGCTTCATCACTGTAAAGGTTTGCATATGAGGTGTCCCCCAAAGCAACTGTGTTAAGGCAGGGATGCTCAGAGGTGAAAATGCTTGGACTGTGAGAGCTACAACCTCATCAGCCCACGTCAGTTGGAGTGGAATAACTGGGTGGGAATTGTAGGCAGGGGCCGTGTGGCTGGAGGGTGGGTCATTGGTGCGTCACTGGGTGCATACCCTAGAAGGGTTCATCCTCCCTGCAGCCTCTTCTCCTTGCTCTCTCTCTGCCATGAGTACTGGAGAAAGCTCCTTCACCATTCCCTTCTGCCATGATGCTCTGCCTCACCTTGGGCCAGAGCAAGCGAGTCAGCCCACCATGGACTAAACCTCTGAAATGATGAACTAAAATAAACTTCTCCTCCTCTAAGTTCTTGTCAGGTATTTTGCTCACAGCAATGAAAAGCTAACATACACACAAACACACACAAAATCAAACACACAAGCAGAGGTACACAAGCCCCTGTATTAATACAAAGGGACTCCCAATCACGCAGCCACACCCATAGGAAAACACCCTTTCAGGAATTTAGGGAGGGGCTGGGGATGTAGCTCTTGCCTACTGTGCACAAGGTCCTGGATTCATCCCCAGGCACTGCAAAAAAAGATATTCAGCATAAAGACAACAATGCTTAGATAAATACCCAGACATTAGAAAAGAACGTGAGCACCTCACGACTCATGTTTCCAGGGATGGTGAGATTTTTCCCACTGGATAGTGGGGGAAGTAGGGGCCAAACTCCTTGCTTTTGCCCACCCCATTGCCTATTTATCCCCAGAGAAGTGACTTTTTGGTTCAATGTTGAGTCTGGGAGAGAAAATGAGCTTACTTGACATCTCCGGGGCTTCTTTTTCTTCTGCCCTAGCTGCCTGCAGAGTGGGATCAACATTCTCGTCAATTCTCTGGTTCAGGGTAATCTCCCGGGGTTGGCTTTGTCCCTCTGGCTTTTGCCTGGGGTGGCTGGTGCCAAATGGATACATCTGTCTAATTCATCGGTGAAACATTTGCAAACCCATTTGGCTACAGATCTAAAGCCACATTCTGTACTTGACTTTGTTCAAGTACAGAGTTGACTTTCTGATCTCCACATTTGTCTCTAGGGCTTATTTTCTGAGTTGGTTTCAAATTCAGAATTCCCCAGTCCCAACATCAGACGTTTCCACCGATAGAAAGATACAGAAGCATGGACATATGTTCACAGACACGCGTGTTGGGACATACACAAGATGGTGCATTTACTGTCCTCAGTGGAGGAGAAACTGCCAGAAGAGCAGTTCTCAACCCTAGTTGGGTGTTCGAATTACCTGGAAGATTTGCAAACATATCCTAATGCCTGGATCCCAGACACGTGGAATCAGAATCTACTGGGCAGTGGTAATTCTGAGAGCCCCCAGGTGGTTCTAACAGGCAGCTTCCCTGTGCCCAACACTCAAAGATTCACATATACTTTTGCCTCCTTAGGGAGCCTAGCAGTCCCCACGACCTGATCAGTCTTCTACAGACCTCTTTTTGCCATTGCTTGCTCCCAGGTATGGCTCCAATTTGTCTTCCACAGTAGTCCTGGGGATTCTGGTAGTAGCTGACTGCTGTTTACCTAGCAGGCAGTTGTAATTGCCAGTGTCTGCTGCTATTCTAACTCTTCTAACTTTTCTGATACACTCGAGGGCTTTTTGCCTCTCTTCAAACACAAATCTCCTCGTCCTGCCTTGGGCTCCCCAACATACACGATGCTAAGGACAACTTGGTCCTGTGTGTCTTTTGCCTGCATCCAGTCCTGCCTCCTGCTGACCTCTGGCCAGCCAGCCCCGAGCCGTGCAGGGGCAGGGATGCTGAGCAGAGAAGCAGCTAGCAAACAGCGCTCTCCTTGCAGCCAAAGGCGCTTTCCTTGTAATGGATGGCAGCCAAACATCTCTGCCAGCAGCAGAGAAGGAAAGGCCAGGCTGATGACTGCAAAATGGGTGAGGCTCTCTGGCGTTGGACCTGAAGCTGCCCAGATCCTTCTCTGTGTACATTGGGGGAATCTATTGGCATTCTGAGCAGGAATCAAGACTTCATCTAGCTCTTGCTCTGGGCTCGGAATTGTCAACTTGTGTGTATGAGAATCACAGATCGCTAGGCCTCACTTCCAGAATCTCCGATTCTGAAGGACTGGGGTGGGGTTGATAGCTTTCATTTCTAGCAAGTTCCCAGGTAATGCTAATGCTGCTGGTCCAGGGACCTCACTTTGAGAACCACTGCTCTAGGCTGCTGCTTCTCCATTCTTGAGGCTGCTTGGGATGCGTGTGTGTGTGTGTGTGTGTGTGTGTGTGTTTTCCTCTTGTCATTTGAGGATCCAGAGTGCAATGCAGGAAGGAGGCATTTAGGTAAACTCAACAACAACATTGTGCTCATGTTTCCTTTAATTTACTCCCTTTATTTACTTCCTTTTATTTACTCCTTTATTTACTATGAACCAGGTCTCATGCTGAGTACTTTGCATGCATCATCTCATGGAATACTCCCAATTGTTCCATAAGGAAGTTACATCTATTTTCCCATTTTACAGATAGGAAAACTGTGGCAAGGTTACCAACACTAGGTAACATAACACAGAATTAATAAGCAGTTCATCTGGGACTGGAACCTGAGCCAACCATGGTCTTTAAATATTCATTTATATATAACAAATATATTTAACCAAATTATATTAAGCATTATCCATATTACTGGCACCAAGTTCTCATGATATAGCACTGAATGAGGCAGACCAGATGGCTACTCTCACAGAGCTTAAATTCAACAGGGGAAAGAGACAATAACTAGTATATTTAAAAAATGCACATGAATTTTGATCAACTGCTCCCTTGTGGTCCACAAGGAGGGAGACTTGACTCCTGGCATAGCCAGGGTTTTGAGAGGACCTCTGGAGGTTGGACGGGGTGTCGGTGTGTTCTTCCACTTGCCACAATTCTCATGGGTGAGGCGATGGGCCGGGGGCCCAAGATTTTTGGAGGCAGAGCAGAGCTCAGGGTGAGGGCAGCCTTAGGGTTAGCAGTTAGTCACTCCCACCCCCGTTAAACTCCACCCCCTCAGCCTCACTGGGTTCTGCCAGACCAAGGGACGCTCTGTGTTTGGGTAAGTGGCAGCCCTGGTCTTGGCAGTATGGCTCCTATGGCTCTGTCTGGGGTAAGATCATCTGAACTCGTTGCGTAAATGGATATGGCTTATTGAGCCACTTCACCGAACCCATTCACAGGGTGAGCAGGTGAAGGGGCTTGCCAGGTAGCTTATTTTAGAAAGCAGCCAAAGCCTGATATTTATACAACTCATATTGACTATCCATGCACCCGGCAGCCTACGTGGTCTCCTATTGGTTGCGCGCACCCTCAGCCCCTCCAGTTCTCCCGCTCTCTCCATCTCTTATCAATACATGTCCCCGAGCTCACTGAACATTGTCAATTTAACTCAGTGTCAGGAGTCTGCTGCTCAGGGGCTCCTTGAGAGCATTGAATAGATCTTGAGAATCTTAATTTCTGCAGCACCCTGCAGAGTGCCTGACACTTGGATTTCAGTCAATGTTGGATGGATGAATGGGCGAGCGAACGAATGATATATTCCCTGGTCCCTTGCCGTCCTGCTGCCCCGGGCTGAGGGCTGCTCAGCCTCAGATGCTAACAGCCTCCAACACACAGGCTCAGCCTCATGACTCAGCCAGACTGCCTGGGAGGGGCCGCCACGGGCTCTGCTGCTCTCAGTGTGGAATCTGGAGGGGGAAGGAGTGGCTGGGTGTCACTCCCCTCATTATTCCAGTTAAGCCCTCTCCCTGTGACTGTCTGCCTCTGTTCCCAATTGCCCACCTGTCCTCTGCATGGACTGCAGATTGGCTTGAACCCCTGCCTGCTTTTCTAGAACTCCACCGGCCTGCCAGGACCTCTCCAGCCCCCTATCTCAGGGGCTGAACCCTGTCCCCTGTAATTCCAGCTGCTGGCTGGCTGGACCATCTGGAACCACAGCGGAGATCACTTCCCTTGATGTACACATTGGATCTGTAATATTTTGGCCTCTCTAGACTAAGGCTGCTATTTTGAGATCCCAGCATGGGGACTGGGTCACCCTTTACCTGCCAGGTTAGAGAACCCTAATGGGCTCAAGCTCTCCCCTTTTCTCAGTGGCCCACTAACACTTCAGCCTCTCTGGTATGAGCCTACACAGGCTCCATCTTCACTCCCTGTTCTCATCTGCAGTGTCTCCATTAATCTCCCCCAGGGTCTAGGAGGGTCTGATAAGCGGCTCACTCTGGGTCAGGCTCTTCCCACTCCCCTGACCTATCAGTCCAACACTGTTGGCCACCCCTTCCATCTCTACCTCTCCTTCCCACTGCAGGTTCCAACCAGACCCCTGTGGCCTTGCCGGTGCAATAAGCCATTTCAAACAAAAATCCAATCTTCCCCGCGTCTAATGTATTCTTACCAATCTGCTCACAGGTGCCTTTGGCAATCCCACTGAGAAAACTTACTTTAAATATTTTAAGAAGCAGTTAATGTGTTAGTTAACTGCCCAGCGTCTGGTGTCAGACTGTTAGGGTTCAAATCCTAGCTCTGCCACTTTCTAGACGTCTATCCTAAGGCAACTGCGCATCTCTGGGGATTGACTACCCCCTCTGTAAAATTGGGATAATAATGGTGCCTTCTCTTAGGGCTTTTGTGAGAGCAAAATGATTCAATTTATGTAAAATGCTATAAAGAAGATCTAGTGGAAAAAATCACTTGATAAATGATAGATATTATAGTATGCTTATTGATTGTGACCAAAGTGCTAGTTATTTATCCATCCATTGAAGACATGGTGATTAAGAACCTACTATGTGTCAGACCTTATGAAGCGGTAGAAGATGAACAAGATATGCTCTGGAGCTCCCGGCATGAAGTGGGATCAGATGTGCACCTCTCCCAGGCATGAGTGCAGTGTGTGTAAGTGCATGAGGGGCGCAGCAGGGGGTGAGGTGCGGTAGGGGAGGGGGAGTCCACCTGGAGGCTGCACACAGGGATGTTGCCTGCGGTGAAGGGGGAGGCATTGGTTAGACTGTGTCCTCAAGGAAATCCTGAAGGCAGAGACTGCCCTGGTCTTGGAGATCAGGCTGGAAAGAAAAGAGCCTCTCAACTGTGGACGCGGGAAGCACCATCCTCCAGGGCGCTGGACTCACAACTCCAATATGTCATGGTGCCACAAGAGCAGGGCATCTTGACTGGCAGGATCCAGTAGGTTTACCTCACCAAGATGTTGGTGCCACAAGTAGGATTATGTAGACAGGGGCCTCTGCACATGATGTGTCCCCTGGAGTGGGCATCTGGTGTGCCATCCCAGGACAGGGACCCTTCCCTCGCCAAGGTTTCCTTCCAAGGGGTACAGGCACATGTCTCCGTGCTTTGCAACCCTGCCCTCACCTGCCTACACAAAACGAACCGAACTTCATTTTGTCTGCTCTTCATCTTTGTTGAAGCTTCAGGCACTCGAGGTTTTCTTCCCCCTTCAGAACGTAGTGGAAAAATTATGACGACTGATTGCCTCTCCACTTTGCTTGTGGTTAAAGGCAGATTGCTTCTCAGAGGTTACCTTTCTCTGGCCATTTTCTCTGCCTTCTTGAGTCAGGCTACTTCTGTCACCCCCATGCCACCCCACCTTTAATGAGCCAGTTCATCTTCAGTGAGAGAGAGGCTGGGAGGGTTAACTGTCTTGGGGTTGAGTCTAGCCACCCAGCGAGCAATTGCAGCTGCCCACGGTGAGTTGCTCTATCTGCTTATATAGAAGGTACAGGATGTTCGACTCCCCAAATAAACTCAGTGGACGGAAGCAAAGTCTCCACAACAGCTCACAAACACTTGAGGACTTCATTATCTTGAGATGTCTCTAAGAGATACCAGACATCTGATAGGGAACAGTAAAAAGCCCACAGTGGCTCCACCACTTTTGGCAAACCGAGCCTGCAGCTGAGGGTAGACGATCTTTTCTAGAAGCTCCCTAGTGGAGCGTGAGAGAGGATAGGGTGGTAATAAAAAGATTGAAAGAAAGCTTTTGTTGTGTTGGGGGAGTTGGAGCCTGTTGGAGATTGAGGAGCAGGATCCAGAGGGAGGGAGATGTTGACGATCGTTGAGTATGTAATGCAGCAGCCAGGACTCAGGGGCTGGCGTGACCTAGATGGAAGGGAAAGCAGGCCGCCATTTTAATAAGTCCTGTTTATGGTGAGCGCTCTATGCCTCAGATGCCATGCCCAGGACTTCAAACGGGTTGTGTCCTCTGAGGCCTCAGGTGAGCTTTCTCATGGCTTGGTGTTCTGGACAAAACCCCTGAAGGTCAAGAAGGTTAAGTGGCTCCCTCTAGGTCCCAGAGCTAAAGCATGACACAGCGAGGACTCCAGAGCTCATGTTCCCAACTGATTTATATTTGCCTGTATGCTGTGATTCTCACATCAGAAGAGTAATCGCTGCTCACATTATTCCACGCATACCCGGAGTTGACACTGTTTTCCATGTGCTTACTCATTTATTCCTTAGCAGCTGGGTGAGGTGCAAGAGACCAATGCCATCCTTGTTTTGCACACGATGCGGCTTACCTGAGTTCACTCAGCTAGTAAAGAAGTAGAATATGCTCTGGATCCTCACGGAAAATTCTAGATCCCTGCACTTAACCCAGTCTTCAATGCTTTTTTTTTTTTTTTTCAAAAAAGAGAGCATGGGGTAAAGATGGGAGTCCAGTGGGGAGTTTTCATCCTGCGGCTTTGGTGTTTCCATGAAGATGGAGTCACCTGTTTGGAGTCATGGATGGAGAATCTGATGGAGATGGGTGTGGTGCAGGGAAGAGTGAGTGGGAGGAATCAGTGTGGACAAGACTTTGGGACAGTAGAAGAGAGATAGAAAACCTACCCTATGAAGTATAAGCAAGGCTAAGGGATAAAGCAGAGGGTGGGCAGTGAGCCAGGCCTGGTGGGAGTTGACCTAAGTGTCTCAGCCTAAAGCTTCCTTCAAAGTCCTCAGAAATCTGGACAGAGTTGATGCTCCTGATCCTGAGTATAGTACCCAGGAGTGAAGTCCTGCAGTCCCAAGTCTCAGACAGAGAGTGGTGAGCACCCTGGGGACCCCACATTAGCCTTGAGAGCATCTAACAGACAAAAAGCGTTTTGCTCTGAGAAGACACTCTATGACATTTTAAGAGGCTGCTAATTCACAAAAGACCTGCAAGAGTGTGTCATTGGGGGTAATGTGGGTGATGCCACAGAGGCTCTTTGTCTTAGCATAGTTGATAACAGGCTGTCACCTGTCACAGGGAGCCACTTGAGCATAGGCTTCCTGATGAGAAGAGTCCTAGGCATTTTGAGACTTTGAATGTTTCAGGGCGCTGAGTCTGAAGTATTCTTGGCTTAAAAACCCCCGTGGGAAAGAGCTGACCCTTCAGAAGAGGCCCTGATAGGAAAAGTCCAGGATTGGTCTGACGATTGTCACCCCTCTTCCCTGGTCTTGCCCTGACACTTTCTGTCTTTGTTCTTTTTCTAGAGGTGACTGCTAGCTCCTGGCCTTGGCTGGTGCATCTTTTAGTCTCTATCTCTGGTAACTCATCTCATTGGCCTTGGTGGTTCCATGACTCCATTTTTCTGGAATCATGAATTATACCTAGTTCAGAATTAACCACTTCTTGGCTGGGACCTGACCATCCATGCTGGGACCTGACTGCCCTTGCTATGACTCAGCATAGTGCAAGCTCTGCCCTTGCACTAATCCCTGAACATGGAACACTCATGTCATTGGTGTCCATTGTTCAAAGGAGCCCATAAGCTCTGGGGGCTCCAAGAAGGTGTTGGGTAAAGTTTGATCCAATAAGTCTGTGGATGTGCTCTGTGGACAGATGTGGACAGTTCTGAGGGCAGTCCCCTGGGGTTAGAGCCCTGGGGGGTTTTGCTCAGCTCTTGTCAGCTAGAAGAAAAGCAGAGCCAAGCCACATCCTTGAAAGGACTCTCAGATGTGATGGCAGAGAGCGCCCTGGGCAGGGAGGCATCCAGAAAGCTCAGAGTATTCATTAGAGCATCATCTTGCTCTGCTAAGTTGGTAGTTAAAAATTCACCTGGAGGGGCTTTTATTGCACCCCATGGAGAATTTCTACCTCCTGCTAGGAGTGCATATTCTGAAGGAAGAATTTTATAGATGGCATAAATGGCTAATCATTCTGAGTTTTAGTTACTCAAGCCTTATATAATTATGCTCCTTGGACTTATAGAAACTCAACTCTTTGTTGACTGTGTGGCAATCATGGGGATAATGCTTGGGCAGAATTAAGGTTCAACAGGAGTAATAATAAAAATAGTAGTGAGAATAGTAACAGTAATTTATAAAGTGTCTAAGCATGAGGCACTCTGCTTAGCCCCTGAAACAGGCTGGATAATGGGCCCCCAAAATTTTCCAGGTCCTAATCCTTGGAACCTGAGAATGTTACCTTGAATAGAAAAAGGAACTCTGCAGTTGTGAAAATTTGTGTAAATTGAGGATCTTGAAATGGGGAGATTGTTCTGGATTGTCTGGTTGGGCCCAAAGTATAATCATAAGCATCCTTACAGAGGGAAGACAGAGGGAGATTTGGCAAGAGGAGAAGGAAGTGTGACAATAGAGGCAGAGATTAGTTATGTGGCCATAAGCCAAGGAATGTTGGCAGCCACCAGAAGCTGGAAGAGAAAAGAATTCAGTTCTACCTTGGGGCCTTCTGAAGGAATCAGCTCCTGGCACCTCAATTTTAGCCCTGGATGACTCATTTCAGATGATGAGAGAATGAATTTTGGTTGTTTTAAGCTGCTAAGTTTGGGGTAATTAGTGATAGAACAATTGGAAATGAATGCTTCACCTTATGTATTAATCAGCTTTTCTTCACCGTGACAAAATGCTTGAGAAGAATAACTTAAAAGGATGAAAGGTTTGTTTTGGCTCACCATTTCAGAGGTTTGAGTCCAGGTAAATTGGCTCTGTGGTCTCTGGGTCAATGTCATGGTACACTATCATGGCAGAAGGCATGGCTGAACAAAGCTGCTCACCTCATGGGGGCCAGGAAGGAGAGAGGGCCAGGGGAGGAAGGGACTTAAAGATATTACCTTTAAGCGAAGGTTCTAATTTATTGATGAGATTCAAGTCCTTATGATCAATCAGCCCAGAGGCTGAACACTGCTGCCTTGGGGACCAAGCCTTCAATACATGAGCTTATGGGGGAGATTTCAGATCCAAACCATAACAACTTCTACTCCTTAGCTTATTTCATCCTTCTTCATCCTATGAACTAGAAGTTATGCTTCTTATTTGCAGATGAGGAAACCGTGGCTCAGAGGGGCCAAATGGCTTGCTCAAGATCACAGAACTAGCAAGCATCAGAGTAATAAATCATACAAGGGTTTGACACTGGAGCTCATGTTCCCCACCACAGGGCTATATGCCTGGCAGACACAGCTCAATAATGGCCCTGGCAAAGGTGGTCAGGAAATCAGGCAGCCTTTGCAAGGCTGGGCTAGGAAGTCATAGAGTCAAAAGCAAGACCACTTTACAGAGGCCCAGTTACAAGTGTCTTTTTTTTTTTTTTTTTTTTTTTAGTTACAAGTGTCTTAACTAAGAAGTTGCAGGGGGAGGAGAAGGGGGTGGGTGTTAGGTTCTAGTGTAGACATGGTGGGAGCTCAGCTATAAGGGAGCAGAGGTAGTTGAGGTGCCAGGAAGGGTGAGCCTGGGAGTAGGGGGTCCTGATCCAAAAATTGCCAACCCTAAAAAGGGTTATGAGCATCCAAATCTCAGTGGGTAGCTCTGTGGTGACTGAGCCAGTATTGGGGGTATTATTCCCAGGGAGAGCCCACCCTGGGTGGAGTGTAGGGTGTGTGTGACCTCAAGTGAGAAGAGCATAGTGCTTCTCATCCAAAGTGGTTGCTGCTCAGATCCTGCCTGAGGAGCAGGCAGGAGGTAGGACTCCAGGTTTGAGACCCTGGTGAGGGGTGGAGCTGGAAAGGGTCAGGTGGTGTGTTAGGGCCTGGCTCTAATCCCAAGGAAACTGAGATGCGAGGCCAGTTCACCAAGGTGGACCCAAATGCCTGGGCTGACCCATCTGAAGGATCTGGAAAGCTGTGAGTCACAGGGCAGGCAGATGCCCAGGGCTTGTCCCAGGCCAAATGGCCATTATTGGGCTAAGTTCAGCAAAAGGCTCAACCTGAAAGCGAGGGGCTGGGGTCAAGTTTCTTTGTAGGTTCTCAGCTGTGTTCAGTACCAGCTCCAAGAAAGATGCTGCAAATGATTGGTTCAGGAGAAAGGGTGGTCCAGAGCACAGGTTCTCAAAATAGGTACGGTCCCGGATTAGCAACGTTAGCGTCACTGGGGAATTTGCCACAAAATGCACATTCTCAGAATCAGAAACTCAAGGGGGCGGTCAAGGCCCATTAGCCCTCTAAGTGAACCTGTTCCCTGCTGAAGTCTAAGAACTACTGGCCCCGCTGTCAACTGGGATCACTGAGATGCTCTGGAAGGACTGGAGCCAGAGCCGAATCCTTAGCATTTCCTTCCCCTCACCTGTACCACACAAGTGGCAGGTTGTCCAAAGATGTTCACAGGTGTGTCCAAAGCAATCCTCTACATCAAAGAGGCATTTTCCCTCATTTCAAAGATAAAAAATTCCTATCAGCAGATGAGCATCTCCTTTCACTGGGGTTTTTGAATTATACAGGCCTGTGGGAGGAGTTTGGGGAATCAGATATTAACTAGACCTTGAAATATATATTTTTTTCCAAGTGGATGCATAGACTTTATTTAAATAGAGAGCATTTCTGGCTAAATTTGGTGGCTCATTTGTAGGAAAACCAGCACAAAACTGACTTCTGGGAGTCGCGATGATTTAAGCCATGTTAATATTAGCTGCTGGTTGAATCACAGGGAGAAAATCGACAGATTTGTTCTCTTGGGGACAGGGAGGAGAGGGAGCTCCCAGCCAAGTCAAGAATCCGCAAGTGCTGTGTCTGGGTGATTAATGGCTCCAGACCTCTGCGTACTCTTTAGCCGTCCAGCCAGTGGCCTCAGGGAACCCCGGCAGCAGCGTTGGGCTTGTTTATGTGAAGCAGCTCCTGAGGGCTGGGTACAGGATGTCGGGGCATCAGGGAGGAGGCCCAGGGAAAAGAAACCATCTCCATCTTCCCTTCCCAGTGGAGCTGCCAGCCCGCAGCCTCATGTGCCATGAAAAAATGATGACTTGACTTCATTAAAGCCTTGTCATCTTTCCCCCACTGACAGCCTGGAAAGAGCACTCTCGCCCGAGCAGAATGGAATTCCAGAGGCCACTGGGGGCACAGAAATCACAGACTGAAAAGCAAAATCCTTCTCTGGGTGTTAAGAAAATGCTGGTTATGAAAACGAAGAGAGGTGGGGGAAATTTCGTCCCAGGGCCATGGGCGTGCGCAGCAGCTGAGATGATGTGGGTATGTCCCGCTCAGGGGAATGACCTGCCATCACTCCTCTCCTCTGCCTCTGGGCAAGGTGGCATCCCAGCTTTCCAAAACCCAACCTGGCCATGTCTGTTTTGATCTGGTTTTCCTCCAGCCCACGTGGAGGATATTCAAGTCATTAATATCTACTGAGCTTCTAGAAAGCTATATGATGGCCACAGCCTGTGTGTGACCTCCTGGAGGCCCTCCTTGAATGTGGAATTGTTTCCGGTCATTGCAAAGTCATTTGTTGTTCAAGGTGACCCAGAGATGGGACCACACCAGGAGTCCAAGCCTGACTCCTGTGGTCTTTGGGTCAGTGATATTCAGAAACTCAGAAAGGACTGAGAGCTTTGGCCTTGGACAGAGCCCCAGAGAGATCCAATGCCTTGCCAATGGCCACACAGCTCACTAGAGAACCCAGATCTTTGACTCATGGCTTGGTGATCTCGTTCATTCAGTCATTCAACAGCAACAAAAAATCTATTTTTAAAAATTCAAACTTCTAAAAAGTGTTTTAAAAACAATGCAGATGGTAAAACAAGTCAAATACTAAAAGGCTTATAATGAAAAAGCAGTCTTTGAACTGATCATTTTAAACTCTTTTAGTTGTTTCTTCTGGTATTACTTTAATCCTTTATCTTACATTGATGCTCATCTAACACTTGTATTCCTTGACTTGTGGGAGGGAAGAACTTAGCTCTCTCATGGCAGGTCTCCCCACCCCACACCCAATCCCAGCATCCCAATTTAATCCTAACCCCTTGCCTTTCCCTAGATAAATTCTAAGATTTACTATAATCCCATTTCCCTTCTTGAATAGTTTTTGTTTTCCCTTAGAATTAATAACTTCCTAGCAATTTCATTTATACATATATATATTTAATTTTCAAAATCAGTTACATGTATCATCTACCTGGTTTTTAATAAAAATCCCACCATGTGATGTATTTTATCATCACACTCTTTTTGATTTCCATCTTAAAAAAATTCTTTTGCCTTATTTCCAGCTGTACTGGCTGATCTGAAGGCATGTTGCATGATTACCCTCCAGAGCCATCCAGAGCACCCCTTCCTGATCCTTTGTCTTATTCTTGGGCTACTCCCTAAGTTTGCTGGAGCGTATCTTCCAGTAGTTTTTTTTTTTTTTTTTAAAGAAAGACACATGAAAAACATCTTTTATTCTGAGCCTTTGATGTCGGAAAATGTTTTTATTTTATCCTCACTTAATTTCTAATTTGGCTTAAGATAGAATTCAAGGCTGAAAATAACATTTTATTTCAACACGTGAAAGCCTTGCTTTATTGTCTTTGTTCTGTACTTGGGAGGTGAAATGCCATTCTGGTTAGTATTTTGCATACAGTATGTTTTTCTTTCTTCTTGAAAAATTTTAGGATCTATTCTTATCCCTGGTGTTCTGAAAACTTATATGAGTCCTGAAGTCTAGTTTCAGGAAAAAAAACTTTTGAATCAGTTCTTTGACAGTGTCGTCTTCTCCTTTTTCCTCTGTTCTCTCTTTTGGTGTGTCCTATTAGTCAGATTCTGGAAATCTGGTGTAGTTATCTAAATTTTGAATTTTCTTCTTTTTCTTCTGCTTTCGAATACATTTCATCTTTATCCTCAAAAACTCTCATTAAATGATTGCATTCCCCCTCCTGTTCCTAATTTCTTGTAGTTCTTTCTTGCTTCTTTGTAGTGTCTTCTTTTTGAACCCCATTTCCTTTAATGAACTCTATTTTTCTTCTCTTATGGCTCTGAGTGAACTATTTGGATAATACTTTTTAAGACTTTTTTTTTTTTTCCGAGTTCTGCTTTATCTGCATGTTCGTCTGTTCTTCCTGTTTTGATATTGGTGTTTTCATTTTGTTTGGTTTATCCTTTCTCTTTTATGTTTGATTCTTCTCTCAAGTGTCTAGTGATTTTTCATTGTTCATTCATGAAATAGGTTCTGAATATATGATGGGAGCCTCCACTCGTGGGGTTGGGGCAGGAAGGATTATTTTCTGATGGGTGTCTATTTAAATCAGTCGTGGTTATGCACTTGTAAGGAGAAATATGATTAATCCATTAAAGTGACAAAGTCCAAAGCTGCTGATATGGAACGATGCACACTATTTATTGTGGAGGCAGCGGCGGGGGAGTGGATCTCCAAACGGCAGGTAGAGCTCATTCCTACTTTTGTCAGATGCCTGTTTGTAAACAGCACGCCTCCGACTTCAGCAACCTGCGAGAACACATTCCCAACCAACCAGCACCTCGGAGTACGACGTTCCCAGCCTTGGTGATACATCTGGGTACTACTTGACCCCAGGAACACAGCCTCCCTCAAAGGGTCCCCTGTCATTTCTGTCTGGTCACATTGTGTCACTCTGTAGGAGGCCAGCCTTCCACCTGGACCTCTGAGGTCAGGCCCCAGTAGCCATGGGACCTGGGAGAGGAAGGCAGGTATATTCCTAATTGTCCCTTCCAAGGCTCACCTGCCCACGCCTTGCTGGCTTTCTAGGGATCTTTCTTTTCTGACAGTGGCTGGTGGTACAGATGCTCATTTTTCCTTCACTGATGTGGCCAGGGCCTGCCTAATAGCCTCCAAGCGGACGATGTGTCCAGTACAATGGCTCCATATCAGTGCATTCCTCCGGCGCTGGCAGAGGGAGTCATTTGCTTAACGTTTTGTGACAAAAAGCCCATTCGAAGAGTTTTCCCAAAATAAACTGTCGACTCCAGAGGTCAATGCCGGTCTCTATCCCTTTCAAGACAAAAACTGCTTCTATCAAAGGTTTAAACATCCAGGTTGAAAATCCACCGTGGATCCAGAATTCCAGTTAGACATTTATTTATGCATGTACGTTTAGATATGGAAAGTTTGTGCAAATGTGTTAAGAAGAGAGGTCATTTCAGAGTCGTGAGATGGAGAGTGATTTTTTCTTAATTTTCCTTCTGCCTATCTGCTTTTTAAAACATGCACTATTTGTAAAAAAAAAAAAAAAATTGAAGTTAAAAAAAAAAGAAGATGCTGAAGCACATTGTTCAAATTTCTTCCACTAGATTCTTAATAAAGATGCTAAGTGCAGTGGGAATGAGGACTGCTCTCATTGGCCACGTGCCCCGAGAGAATCCATCACCCTTTCCATTTCCCTAGCAGTTGCCTTGGCGGCTGATTTCAGTCCCTTATCATGTCCCAGCAAACGTAAATGCATTTTCAAAGACTTGCATCAGCAAACATTTATTCTCAAGTCGGTAGGAAGAGGGCTACCAAGATGGAGGTGCTACTCTCCGACAGCGCCCCAGGCCTGCCTCGCTACTGGTGGCCACTGAGCCCGAAGGCGAGGACCAACCCCAGAGAAGCCCAGCTCCAGGCAGGCTCCGGGCTGGGTACCACAAGGAGGCAGAGCAGAGGTGGCTGGTTTCCTGGGAACAGCGAGTCACGTGTGATTCGAGGGAGTCCGGAGGCAGAGCTCAGGCCTGTGAAAGGGCTTGCAGGACCTGGGGCATCCGACACAGAGCCCAGGTGGCCTCCGTCTAATTGATAGCTGGGGGCTTTAGTGATGAGAACAAGGACGAGGCTGAAGGTGATTGGATGCTCATGCTGGGCCCCCATCTCCAAGGCTCTTTGCAATGACTCTGGAAGGTGCGGCCTGCCTCTGTCACCATGTGCCTCAGGACCTTTGAACCCTCAGGTCTCACCCCTGCAAGGGTAACTGAGGGCAGCTTCCCGGCCAGAGAGTCTCAGCCTGCCAACTTCTGCTCCCCTTGGCTCTGTGTGAGGGGGCAGAGCCTGGATCTTGGAATCCACATGGGGTACGTGTGCCGGTGACTTCACCTTGGGCTCATCAAACAGTCCAACCTGGCCTCAGGCCACTGCTGATCTCTTTCCCATCCTGCTTGTCTGAGCTCCATTTGAGGCTCAAGCGAAGGAGTTTTGTGGATCCTTGTTAATTCTCCTTGTACTAGGTCCAGTCCATCTCTTGTTCCATGGCTTTTGGATCCCATGAAAGAGGGACTACGGTGGACAGATAGGAACAGATGAGCTATCCAGCAGTAGGGATTGTCTTAGTTCACTTGCTTCCTGTACCTGCATGCTGCCGGCTGGGTAAAATGCATAAAGAATAGAAGTTGATTTAGCTCCTGGTTCCAGAACCTGGGATTTCAAAGAGCTCGGTGCTGACATCTGGTGAGGCCTCATGTTGCAGCCTAGCATGGTGGAGGACATCACTTGGCGAGACAGAAAAAGCGTGCTAGCTCAGGCCTCTCTTTTCTCTTCTTATAAAGCCACTAATGCCACCCTGGGGACCCCATCTTCATGACCTTATCAATTCCAATTACCTCCTGTGCTAGTCAGTTTTATGTTGCTATGATACAATGCCTGAGAAAATCAACTTGAAGGAGTTAAGATTTATTTTGACTCATGGTTTCAGAGGTTTCATCAGTCCATCCATGGTCACCTTGATCCCCTGTTTCTGGGCCCATGGTAAGATAGTAGATTGTGACTGAAGGGTATGGAGGCGGGGAGCACCCCGCTTTATGATGGCCAGAGGAAGGAACCAGGGTCCCAGGATAGTTGACATACTCTCAGTGACCTACTTCCTACAGCTAGGTCTCACCCCCTAAAGTTTTCATCTCCTCCCAATAGCACCACCAGCTGGGGACCAAGTTTTCAACCCAAGAGCCTTTGGGGGGTCTATTTCAGGTCCAAACTATAATACTTCTCAAGACCTCACCTCAAAATACCATTAACACATAAACTTGGGGGTTAAATTTACAACGATGAGCTTCTGGGGCACATATTCAAACCATCACAGTGATCCTAGGAGCCAGATGGGGGCTGTGTCCTTGGAGCAAGACCCCAGCACAACCTGGGGAGGGGGAGTCAATTCCTAGGTAGAGCTCGGTATGCCACCAGTTGGGCCAGGGGGCCAGGGTGCAGGGAAATCAGGAGCCTCGGTGGGGGCATTAACACAGGCAGGACTGGAAGGCAGAGTCTGGTCCTGCAGACAGCTCGGTAGGGTGGTAATTATGGGAAGAGAATTATCTAGGAATGAGGCCCATCCAAGGGCTTGAAGTCTATCCGACTTAGGAGTCTCTGAGGATTCTTGTGCCTGAGGATTAAGGCATTAAGAGTGATTCCAATCTCTACTTCGTGGGTGGGAATAGGGCTTCCAACTCTGTGGATCAGGCAGAACATGGCCTTACATCGTGTGCCTTGCGCTGTTCTGAGGGCTGCATTCACATTAACTCATGCAATCAAACACCAAGCGCGTGCAAGAGGGAATGTCGGAATTTTCATTGAACAAATGAAGAAACAGGTGCAGAGACGCCAGACAAAATGATTTCAAAGTGACTACAGACAAACAGACCTATCATGTTCCTTAGAGTACCTCCCAATTTCTGCCCTCTCTCTCTGCCAGACCAGGGACTCATGATGCTGGAATGGAACCGCCTTGGGGGGTGCTCCAAACCTCCCCCTCTGCACCCGCCACTCTCTTGCCTGCCAAACATTTCTTCCTGCAATCACCTAGTCCCTCTGCCTGGTGACAATCTCCACTGGGAGCAGGCGTGGCCAGAGGGTAGGACTGCTGGGAGTTAAACCCCAGGAAACAGCCCTCAACCGGCCACTGGAAAGGATTAGCAGGTAAATAGCCAGCTTCTTGCCCTCAGGTGTGACAGCTCTGAGCATGTGCTACACAGTCTCCCAGAGGCTCCCTGCGGAGCTGAGTCCCAATTGCCTAAATCAGAATCCTGCGCTGGTCTCCTCCCCTTTCCTGTGTTCCTGTATAAAGTACTCCTGCTCAAATCCTTGTCTCAGGGTCTGGTTCCCAAGGTACGTAGCCCCACCGCCTGGCTTTATGGGGCCGGTCCATCAGGACTTCTTGGGCCCACCCACCACAGCGGGCCCCTTTCTTTCCAGGAGCACTTCTGGGGGTGTGGAAGGATGGAGGAGGCACAGTTTCTAGGGACCTGTCAGCTCAGTTCCTGAGTTGAAAGGAACAAGGGGACATTACACTGTCAGGGAGAGCTGCTGCCTTAGTCATTAAAGGCGGAGGCGGAAGTGTCCCCTTCCTCTGCCCCTTCGAGGAATTCCAGTTCTCATCCGACTGAGGTGGTCCAGGAAAGATGTGTAAAGATGAGGGCGCAAGAGGTCTGCTCTGCAGTTGAGCACTTGGGAAAAGGTCTGCTGTCTGCCTAATTTGACTGGGCGCTCCAAGTGACAAAACCCAAAGGAAATGGAGTCAGTTGTCCTCTTCTGATTTTTAGCTGGAGCCATGCAATAATAAAGGAGGAATCGGACTTGGAATCGGGTTTGCTTAATTTCTCGGAGCCTCTGTTTTCTCATCTTGAACATGGGAATAACGGCCCCCTCGGGAGCACGGAGAGATGTGGCTGCAGGGAGGCGTCTGGTGTGCAGAATGGGCACTTGGTGGGTTTGAGATGGTTAAACCAGGTTTTTGGCTTATTTTGGAAGTTGACATGGGAGTTCAGGGTCAGTGGGGATGGGATGGGTTTGAGGAAGGCTATGAAATCAAGGCCAGAGTTCTTCGAAAGCTCTGTGAGTCACACTTTGGAGTCACTCACAAACCTCTAACGCTTCAAGGTGTTCAGGGAAATCATTGCTTGTAAGGCCAAACCAAGTGCGTGCGTGCGTGTGCGTGCATGCGTGTGTGTGTATACACATGTGCAGGCACCTGACCCTGAGCCTCCACCCATGGGTTATCTGGTTCCCTAGACTCCCTTGTTCCTCCTGCCCACCACAGGGTCCCTGGTGGCCCACACAGTCTCCTCAATGCTGTGGACTTTTCTTCCGTGAAGTCTTTGGGTTTAAGGGACACTGGACCCTTTCTGACCTTTGTGTGGTGCTATGGTTTGGATCCTAAGTGTTCCTATACGTTAAAGGCTCGGTGTCCAGCTTGGTGCTCTAGCAAGTAGGTTAAATGGAAATACTGACTTTCCCTATCTCATGAGCTTTAAAGGTGGCCCTCATGGGAGTCTTTAGGTCATTAGAGATATGCCCTCAAAGGGAACTAGATTACTTCTGTCTCTTTCTCTCTATTTGCTTCCTGTCCATGAGGTGAGTGGCTTGGCTCCATCCCCCCACTTCCTGCCTCATCACAGGCTACCAAACAATGGGACCAACCAACCATGAGCCCAAACCACCAAAGCTTCTAGTAACGGAGAGCTGACTAACAGACGTGGTCATCTGGCTCCTCTGCTCCTGGCTTGCTGGGGGAAAGTACATCTTGCTCTCAGTGGTGGGGGAAGGCTCTCACAGCTCTCAGTTTCTTGGGGTGCCCCTTATGTTCCAACCTTTCTGGTGAACTTGAACTTGTAGGACCAGATTGGCCCTTTTCTTCCTTACAGTTGGAGAAATCCATCTAGAGTTGGGTCTGAGGGCAGTCTGTATAAGACTCCATCTGACCCAAAGTGTCCTATGATGCTCTCTTCCTAGTGGAACCAGGGAGCTAAATATTCAATGAGTTCCTGTTTGCCTCCATTCAGATATGCAGATGGTCTGTAACTTACAATGGTTGACTTACGACTTTTTGATTTTATGAAGTTGCAAGAGTGATACCCCTTCAGTGGGAACTAGACTTTGATTCTTGATCTTTCCCCCAGACTGGCAATATGCAGGATGAGGCTCTCTTGTGAAGTGAGCAGTGGCAGCTGTCACAGCTCCCAGTCAACTATGAGATGTTCTATGGCATACGGGTGGCTAAGCTAGGATGAGCGATAGGTTAGGTGAATTCAACGCCTTTCCATCTTAGAATGTTTTCAATTCAGGATGAGTTTACCTAGATGTAACCCCATTGTAAGTTAAGGAACACGTGTATATGTATTTCTAGGTCTGCTCAATATCTACTCCTTGAACTCTTGCATGGATCAAAGCCCCAGTGAAAGAAGGTCCTCTGTCCTGAGATTCCCGGTGCTGAACCTAGGAGGCTGACCTCATAGATCACAAGGACTTTTGCCTTACAGATTCCAGCTGGGTTTGGCCAATGAGGGACACCAGTGGGAGATCCCGGGAAGAAGATGGGGGCAGGCAGACTATTCTCCAGTCTTTCTCCTGGTGGGATCGCCATCAGCTGGCTGATACCCTTGACAGAAAACCACCCTTCTTTCTGACTCCACATTCCTGGATCTGTCCCTTCCTCTCTTTCCTATAGGCTTAGGGTCCTCCAGCATCCTTTGAGGTTACCCCATACCCCACCCGCCCCTTTATACGTAGTGCTTTGTAAATTCTCCTCACCCACACTGAATACGCCACCTGAGTTCTGCTGAGACTTTGACTGGTACACAGAGCCTTGTCATTTTGATTGATGGAGAATCTTCGTTAAGAGACTCAACTTTCAGTCCCAGTGAAGACAATATTTCTTCCAGAATATTCTGGGCAAAGAGGTCATGACTTCTGTGCCCCAACACCTCTAATAACCTGAAAAGTAGAGCCTGGCTACTTGGTTAATGAGTTAATGAGATCACATCTTTGTCATGACCATTCTGGCCCTTTGAAAAATGGCATTGATTATTATATTTTCCTTATATGGACTTTGTTCTTTATAGACATCAGTTTTTAGAAAAAGGAATATCTTGAGCCCTAGAACCGGAGAATAAGGATGTACTTTTTGGCATTTTTCTAACACTTAACAAAATGAATGGCTCTCTGTTAGAATTTTCAATCGATTTTATTTACTTTCTTGTACATCTGTATGAAAAGCCCTTTTTGAAGACTTATTTTTTTATTTTTCTTTTCTTTATTTTTTTTTTTTCTAACCAGAATTGCTACGAGTTATCCCAAGGGCCTGGAATCTGGCCGGAGGATGCGTGTGAAATTGCTATAATTCTTTTTAAATCTTAACTTTTCTTTTAAAAAATCAATAAGCCTATTGTGATACCTTTACTAGAGATTAGATTAGCGTTTCTTTAATAAATATTAGCTTTTACTTCAGAACACCTCAGAATGGTATTTTGATGTTTTGAAGGATGAGAACTTCAATGGCCTTCCTTCTGAAGCTCCTGCAATGTGCTGTTGAGTTTCTTGCTTTGCTGGCCGATAAAGATTTAAAGTAAGTGCTCAATAAATATTTGTAGAGTGTGTGTGGGGGGGCGGCTGGGGTTGTGGCTCAGTGGTAGAGCACTCACCTAGCATGTGTAAGACCCTGGGTTCAATCCTCAGCACCACATAAAAATAAATAAATAAAGGTAATGTGTCCAACTACAACTAAAAAATAAATATTAAAAAAAATTGTAGAGTGAATAAATGCAGCTATGCTGGTCACCTTCTGTTCTGCTCTCCGTGGTGAATAGGCACCTTCTACAACTGTATGGAATGTCCCCAGGGCCCAAGACAGCAGGCTCCAGCCAAGACTGTGGGATTTTTGTACTTACTGTTGAGAACAACCGCTCACAATCAGCAGAGGGGGGTCCCCTCTGTCCTTTCCCTCTCCTTCCCTTCACGTGAAACTGCAGGACCCCCATTTAGTGGTTTGCTGACAGATGGGTCCCAGGCACCTTCTGCAGAATTGGATCTGGCCGGGGCGTGGTCTCTTCCAACAGCGGTATCCTTCCCTGACATACTTCCCGCTGCTCTGGGTTGGCTGATCCTGACTCGACTCCAGGATGTGCCACTCAGGGTGTGGCCTCGGAGGGCCTCTTCCTGCCACCCTCCTTGAACCACACCCTGGGCAGCCTCCGTCAGGGAGAAGGAAGAAGACTCAGCTTCCCCATCTGAGTACAGGGGGTAATGTCCCCATCTCCCAGGTTGCATCTTGAGGAGGGAAGACTACTGAATTGCTTAGCACACGGCCCACGGTGACTATTTATTGAGTATTTTCAATTATTATTATTGTCACTTGTTTTGAATACAGATCCTCAAGGTGACACACTTATATCAAGAAAAAAATCGCCACATAACATCATAAAATAAGATTCTACATTGTCATTTTTCTGCATTAAAAAAAAATTGAAAGCCCAAACATTTGGAGGAATATGTTAATCTGTTTGTGGGTGGTTTGTTCTCAGAAAGGACTGTCCCTTATTCTGATAGTATGTCGTGGGAGCCTGTTGTGCCTTGGGCACTAGGGACATCCCCATGGCTGTGGAATATGCCTGCTCACTATGGGAGCAGAATGGAAGACAACCAGCACTCATTCACCCCCAACAAACATTTACTGAGCACCTATTATGTGCCAGACACTGTCCTAGGGCTACATCAGTGAACATACAAAACTCTCTGCTCCCGTGAAGCTCACGATGTGGTGGCCCTCTCTGCCTGCAAGGTTTATAGTTTGATCCTCCAATAGCCCTGGGGATGTAAGTGTGAAGCCTTCACACTCAACATGAGGAACCCGAGACAGACAAGTTGTCACCAGTAACAGCTCTGGTTTAGTGTCCTGGTCCACCGTCCAAACTGCGTTCCTCCCATGGAGCCAGGCCCCTCCCAGTGTCCATGTTGGGGAAGCAGTGGGACATGGGACACTGCTCCCTGGTGAGTGTGGACAGGTTGGCCTTCCAAGCTGACAAAGCTCTGGGGTGATTTTCTCTCCCATGCCCTGGCATCAGCAGAAGCCCTAGGCCCTGATCAGCAGCTTCTATTCCCCTAAACTAGTCTTGGGTAGCAAGAAAACAGTGGAAAAGTCCCAGGTGTCCTCACAGCTCTGACCCTGACAGCTGAGTGACCTCAGGCCATTCCTTCTCCTCCTCCTCTTCCCTGTGGGCGTAATGCCCTTGCAGGGCTTTTGCATCTCGTCATAAACCAGCATATGTGAAAGCAACAGAGCTCATGGCCTGGCCAATATAGTTGCTCAATAAATGTTAGTTGATTTTGAATCTGAAAAATTGAGGCACAGGCGGTGAGCCCAACTCCCGAGACTGCAGACTTCATTTGGCTCATTGATTTGCCTTTAAGCTATTGATTTTATATGCCAGGGCACACATCAGGATGGCGCAGGGAGCCTGATTTATCCAGCCTGTTTTCTCTGATGTGGATGTGATCTGTGATTGAAATAAAGAACATTTCCACAGGGGGTGTCCGGAAGCTCTGTG
The DNA here is from genome assembly GCF_047511675.1 of Marmota flaviventris. Classification (NCBI taxonomy): domain Eukaryota; kingdom Metazoa; phylum Chordata; class Mammalia; order Rodentia; family Sciuridae; genus Marmota; species Marmota flaviventris. Next base: position 25,615,356 of record NC_092507.1, on the reverse strand, counting down.
TACGGATGGCTGAGCGCACACACGGCTTAGCGCACACACCTGTGGATGGTGTCGCCGTGCCAACCACAGAGCACTTGGGTGCCAGGCAGCCCCTCCCCCCTCTATTCTCGGGCCAGCAGGAGTCTTGGGGGAAAGCACAGGAGTTGCTTTAGAAAGCCAGAGAGGTCAAGCTCCTCCTCTTCTGTCTCTGCTGCCTCTGCCATCTTACCATGACAGCCTGATTCCCTCAATGGACAGAGGACTTGGTACCCTCAAAGACCAAGGCGCAGGGCGGTCAGGAGAAGCCTCCACTCCCGCCAACTTCTTAGATGTTAGGACGGATGGCAATGCTAGGGCCGGGGACCCTGCCAAGGCAGCGCTTCACTGTCTTGATGCAGGAGCAAGTGGTCCTACTGCTGGGTCACCCTCGAGGGGCCCGCGGGATGGTTTCTTTGAAGCAAGGTCTGCCCCCTCTTTCCCACAGAGAAAAAAATAGACATAGCCATGCAGTGCCCCCCGCAGACCTGAGGAGGAGAGTTGGGAGGCTGGGAGCAGGCACAAGGGCTGTGTTCCCGGAAAAGGGGGCCAAGGCTGGAGACAAGTGTCCCAAATGAGCCATCAAGGAAGCACACTGGAGGAGAGTGTCAGGGGCAGAGTGTCAGAGGGTCAGAGGAGAGTGTCAGGGGCTGAGGTAAAGAAGAGGGGGTAGGAGACTGGGGTGGGGGTCTGCACAGCCTCAGCTCCTGCCTACCTTGGGCACAAGGCCAGGCAAAGGTCTAGCCACTGACCTGAACGCGGGTCAGGGTGGGCATGGTGGCAGTATGGTTTGAGGTGGAGGCCCAGCCGTCTCCTGGTGGAGATGAAGATTCATCCTGGAGATGTGGCTGCTCAGAGGAACCCAATCGGGGGCGACGGCAGGAGGCAAAGACCTGACCCATGAACAGGAACAGAAGGCTGAGGGTGTTGGCGAGGACCTGGGTGACTCAGGAAGCTCCAGGGCCCGTTCTCTGGTCCCACCCAGCATTCGGTTTGTTCCAGCTCCTGGGCAGATCCCCCGCCTCTCATCTCAGGCTGTCCATGTGTGAACCCAAGTGATTGATGTCTCACGCGGGCTGGCGGCCAGGCAGTGCGCTCTGACAGTCTCTGACACCCACAAGGCTGGTGGGTTTGGGCAAGTTCAAGTTCAGCCGCTGGCAGACTTATTTGTCTTCTGATTGTAGCTGTGACAAGTTAAAAATTCCCTCCTTTGGTCCCTGGAGGACCCAGCAGGAGGCCCCCCTCCTCACTTAGCCTGAGAAGTGAAGCAATTACCCGGATTATTCAGGCAAATGTGGCACAATGGAACCACCCAGATGGAGACAGGGAAGGCAACACCTTCTTTTCAAAACTGCTCCCTTCTCTATTTCAGAACCTATTGTGTCAAAGTGACTTTGGACTCAGCTGGGGTCCCCTTGTGTTCCCCCAGAATTCACACAGCCCCAGCCCTCCCGCCCGGCCCCCAGGGTGATGGCAGCATTGAGTTAAAATTGAACAGATTAGTAAATAGATTTCCATCTTTGTGCTACACGATAAACAGCATGGGAAGAACGCAGGGAAGGATTACTGGATAAAACCCTCATCAATCCAATCAGACGGGGAGGAGTCTCTCCTGCTATGACAGAACACAGCAGTGTCAGCAAACACCCAGGAGAGAGGGGCAGCTGAGCAGCCAGAGTCACCCCCTGCAGGTCCCCAGGGTCCTGTCAGTGCCTGCCTGTCCATTTACTGACCCTTGGTGAAGCCTAATGACCTGTCCCCAGCAGACTCTGAGTCCATGCTGGCCAGCCAGGTCCTGGGGGAGTCCCACCGGCTGTGGGACCTAGACTCCGAGGCTGTCTTCTTGGCCTGGTGTGCAGTACGTGTGCCAGGCCCGGGGTGTTGCCCCTTTCGGGAGCCTTGTGTGCCTGGCCGGTCCACCTGGCCTCCGCCTTTGGTCTTGGTATCATCATCTGCATGTCACAATGTGTCCAGAAGGGTGCTCGGTGCAAAGTCATTTTCTTTTTTTTGCATGATGAGGGGGATGCAGGATTAGGGGACTCCTCTCTGCTCATGTCAAGCCCCCGCACAGGTAGTCAGGGCTTCAAAATCCATTCTAAATCCTCAGAATCCCGCGCTGATGGCCTTGCTAACTGGGAATCCGGCTGCTTGCGGGGTTCTACCCAGGCAGGGGTGGGGTGGGATGGGAGTAGGCTGATGCGGGCAGGAGTCTAGAGAAGGTGGTGGGCAGTGGGGGCTCACAGCACGCTCTGCCTGCCTGTCGTAAGAGCATGACCCCGTGGATCAGAACCAGGGATTGCATCCCTCACAGAAATTCCTGCATCCCGAGTTTGCCAGCGCTTCCCCGTGTCACATCCTCACGACACAAAGGAGTCATCCTAGACGCCTTCCTGCTTTTTAACTTGACAGACTGCGTTGGTTGGATTTATTTCCAGCCATCCTCTTGTCTGCTAATTCAAGAGGTGTCCATTTCCTAGTACCAAAACACAGATCCCTGTACTAGTGTGATCAAATTCAACTCAATATGACAATCACCGGCTCAGGGCCGGTGTTTCGTCTCTCTACCCCATGGGATCTCCTAGGAAATGGATCTGAAAGCATGTTGTGTCTTCCAGGTTGGAAGCTCAGCCTACACACGGGGCCTGACTCCTGGGAAGCCTCCCCTGCCCCACTGACTTGACCAGCAGAATATACACACAGGCAGGCCGCCAGCTAGCACAGCTCGGGAGGGTGTGTGCAGGACAGGTTGGTGGCTTTCTGCCAGAACTTGCCTCACCTGGAACCCCTCTCCTTGTGTTTTTGGACTTTCAATTTCCATTCCAGCTTCTGGTCTCCAGCCCCCTGCCCTCACGCCTGTTTTGGGGCCTGCACTTGGGTGGCTCCTCCTATCAACAGCCCCTCTTTGTGTCTCAAAATTCAGCTTTTCTTTGTTATCAGCTTCATACACTCCCCTGTCTTTTTGATGTTCTCTGGAGTCTCAGGCAAGAAACTGTGTCTCCCTCTTGCTCTCACTACAAGGTAAAAACAGCTCAGATGTTTCCCAACAGAACAGCCAATAGCCCTTGGGATGGTCTCCGTTCCGGCTCTTCTGGGCCACCACAGTGGTGGAATAGCTGAGGTTTAGATGTTGACCACGCCTGACTTTGTCGGGCGACATCTCCTTATGACCTTGGCTACTAGGCACAGTATCCTGCCTGCTATGGGCCCTTGACCCACCGTTTCCTGTTAACTCTGGGGAGTAATGGAGGAGGAAGGGTGGATCTTTGGTTTTCCTTACCAGATGCTAAGGGCATCTACTGTCTTTGTCTCCAGAAGTCTTTTTCTTCTTCTTCCAATGATCTTAAGATACCACACTGCCTTCCATTTCAATGATCCACAATAATTGAAATGAACTGAGTGACTTAAAGCAACCATTTAATAATAATCTTTTATGATTCTGTGGATTCACTGGGCTCAGCAGGTGGTTCTTCTACTCCTTCTGCATCCACTGGGCTGGAGGTACCTGGGATGTGGCTAAGCTGGAGTGTACATGGTGTTCAATCATATGCACAGCACCTGGTCCTGGCTGGTGGCTGGTAACCCAGCTGTGGCTCTTAACCCAGCCTTCTCAGTTCTTATCTATGCAGCCTCCTATGTGCTCAGGCTTCTCGGAGCATGGTGACTGGGCTCTAGGAGGAAGCATTCCAAGTGCTTGAAGCAGAAATTGCAGACTTCTTAAGCCCAGCTTTGGCCACAGAAGCACTCCACATTTGCTGCATTCTACTAACCAAAGTCAGTCACAAACCAGCCCAGGTTCAAGAAGGGGAGGAACATATCCATCCTTCAAAGCAAAGCATACCAAAGAATTCCTGGCCCTTTTTATTCTACTGCCTCAGTCTGTTTTGTGGTACTGTCACAGAATACCTGAGACTGGGTAATTTATAAAGAACAAAGATTTATTTCTTATAGTTCTGGAGTCTGGGAAATGCAAGGTCAAGGCACCTGCTATTGGTGAAAGACTTCATCCTGGGTCATCCTGAGGTGGGAGCAGAGGACAAAGGAGAACACGAGAGAGAGAAAAGGGAAGGGGGCCAAACTCATCCTTTCCTCAGGAGCCCACTGCCACAGTGCTAACCACTTCTGCGGTACTAGCACTGGTCTGCTCAGGAGTGCAGGGACTCCAGACCTAACCCCCTTCTAAAGGTCCACTGCTCAACACTGTTTCATTGGGGAGTAAGTTTCCAACATGTGGAGTTCAAGGGGCCCATTGAAACCACAGCATCCAGCACTGCTCACTTTGGAAAACTGTTGGGTGGGGGCTGCTGGTCCGAACTCTAGTACCCTGGTCATAGAGATGGGCAGTTGGCCCAGAGCTGGACAGTCACATTTTCTGTCCTTTTTTCTATTTCCATAAGTCTCCCACTGACTCTTTGCTCCAAGAAATGGCACCATGACCCAAGTGCAGCCCCGCAGAGTCCCTCCTTAGGATTTGATACGTTGTGACAGGAGGCACAGGCCCCCCTCTTTACTGGAGTTGGGTAGTGCAGGACAGTCCTGTCGGCCACGATCACAGAAGCTCATCTGCCAGGAGACAGTGATGCACATGTCCAGAAAGAAACAGGGAGGGAGGCAGGCAGGGAAGGAGAGAGGTTGGGAGGATGGGAGGAGGACAAAAATAGTGGCTGGAGTAAGGTCACTGGTTGAGGTGTGGAGTCCTCGATTTCCAGTTAGATCAGTTAACAAAACCTCTACTTTGCTAAAGTTAGTTTAAATTAGTGTCTGTCATCTGGGATCAGAAACGTCCTGGCCACGGGGAAGCCATTCATTAGGGTCTGGCTTCCCATCTAGAAAACAGCAATGGCAGTAGCACCTCTGGTAGTCCAGGTCCAGGGCCGGGCCTTGCGTACTTTTCTTCATGTCGTCCTCACAGGGACCTTAGAGGGTAGGTACTATTGTGCCCATTTTACAGATGAGGAGACTGAAGCTCAGAGAGGCTCAGACCCGGTTCACAATGAAGACAACCTGTAAGTGGTGTAGCCCTGCTCCAGCTGTTTTGAACCACAAACCTACACTCCATCCATGACTCTCGTTCTCCAGGCAGAGAATGAGAGTCTCCAGACAAGGCCTGGCTAGAGACAGGATTAGCATGCTCTTTGGGGACAAAAGTGCTAAAGGCACTAGGCCCTTGTGAGAGAAGGGAATCCCTTGATCCCTCAAAATTCTCCTTGTTTGGAGCACCTTCTAGAATCCAGCTCTTGGGCTGTGGGTAAGCAGCATCAGGCCACAGGCAACCCTAACATTTTGGCAATTGCTGCATTTCAAATGGAGCTTCTGTTCTAACTAGAGAGGAAGAGGGAAGGGAATGGGCAGAGAGCGCAGGCCCCGGGCTCCAGCTCCGGGGCCAGTCAAGGTTCTGTCCAGGCTTCCAGGTTCCCTGCTGGGTTCCCCTCTCCTGTTTGCAGGCCACTCACGATGTCAGCGAGGTGGGCGTCTAATGAGGGAGTAAGCGTGGCCGAGCGGACGAGGGCAGCCTTGTGATCAGACCGTTTGCCAAATACAAAAACAACTCCTCCACCCCCATCCTGAGCGTTTATCTCAATACCCATTAGCCACAGGGGTCAGTTCAAGGCCAAGACGCCCCAGCTGGCGAGTGTCTGCCTAGGAGACGTGTGCATTTCACTAATATTTACTGAGCACCTACGATGTACCAGACTTGACTAATAGTAAACCTTTGGTGCCACTTTGGATATCACAGCTGATATAAAATCTCCTCTCTCCACTGCCTGCTCTTTGGCCCTAGGCAAGAATTATGCAGAATTCAATTTGCTTCCTGATGGAAATGGACTTGAGGCCCTAGTGAAATAAATAGTAAGCACACACCTGACGAATCCAACGCTTCTTCTTCTGTCCCTTCTGGCTTTGCTCCGGGCCTGGCTTGGGAAGCACAGGTTGTCAATGACACCTGCCTGTCCTGAGACCCTGAGATTTGATGATTTGATGGCATCCCTGAAACTCCTCTGGTTTTGCCAGCTTCCCTTCCAGGCCTGGCTTTGGACATCATCTCTCACTTCGGATTCTCTCAATGTCTTTCATAATAACCTCCTGGGCTCCCTCCCCGGGAACCCGGAAAAGCTCTGACTTTAAAATCTAGTTCACATGAGGCTCATCAGCAGTAAAGGACCAGTTATCTTCTCCCCATCTGGGCAATGGGAGGGGGGACTGACCATCTCTTAAGGGCTGGCCAGGGAGGGCCAGGGACTTTGGCAACCTGGGAAAGGCTCTTTCAGACCTACTCTGCCCTCGTGTTTGGGTGGCTGTGGATGTCCACGCCTACTGTGCAGTCCCCGCCATGACCAGGTCCGGTGTTCTCTGGCTCACCTATGAGTGCCAGCAGATAAACCCTTCAGCTGTTAGGCTACCCGTCCTTCTGCCTGATGATGTCTGACTGGATCCCCTTCCCCCAAAGAACAGGTCTCTTGCGCCTTCTCTGTTGCCTCTCTTACCTGAAGAGATTGGGATTCTGGGCCTCTTGAGGGACCTGGGACATGCTTGGCTGGACTCTGGTCAAGGCCCTTCCTGTACCTAGCTGTATGCACTTAGCAGAGCGAAGTAGTCTCCGGAATTTCTGCCGGGCTGCCACAGACTGGGTGGCTTAAACAACAGAAATTTATATCCTCATAGTTCTGAAGGCTTGAAGTCAAGATCAAGGCCAAGGTTGCTTACTGGTGGAGTCTCTTTTCCTGGCTTGCAGATGAGGCCTTCTACCTGTGTCTTCACAAGACTATTTCTTTGTGTGCACATGAGGAAAGAGAGAAAGAGTGAGAACTCTGGTGTCTCTTCTTCTTATAAGGACCCCCGTCCTATCAGATAACACTCTACATTATAACATTGTTTAACCTTAATGACCCCCTCAAAGGCCCTATGTCCAAATATAATCACATTGGGGGTTACGGATTCAACATAGGAATTTGGAAGAGACATAATTTAGTCCATAACAATCTCCTAGCCTAGGATGAACCCAATGCTATCCCGAACTCTGGAAGCTACCCACCCTTCCCATCCCATCCCCTTTGGACTAGAATCCTTAGAAACCAAGACTTAACCTGAGCTTTTCCCCATGAGATCCCAGCCATCCTAAAAGACACAGTCCTGACTCAGAAGGTTTCCCTGAGCCATGAGCAGTTATGCAGATCCACTTACTCCACCAGTCTTACTCCACCACCCTCCAGCACAGCCCGCCTTCTCGAAGCCAAGGTTGATCTCAGTGCCACCAGAAAAGTGGATCAGACCTTGGGAGACTCCTCTGCTTGCCTCCCCTCCCCTGGCACTTCTGCTTGGAAGCCCCTGCCTCCTGGGGTTGGGTAGGGAGAGCCGGGAGGTGAGGACCTGCAGAGAAGGGCAGGAGGGCTTGGGACCAGGGGAGAGAACATGCCAAATGCGACTATGGTGAGCAGCAAGCATGTGGGTGGATGCTCCAGGGGACCAGGAAGGTCAAGTGGAGGTTCAGAGCAGCTTGTCTACAGCAAAGATATTTTCCCCTGCAGGTCTAGAGAGATCTGCCGGGGTCAGAGGTGAGAGCTCTCTCAAATCAGCAGCAAGCTAGGGCTCAGGGTCTCCTGGAGCAAGGTGGGACCCTGTGCTGACAGCTCCTTTGCTCCAAGCTCTAAGCAGGGCCTCACTTTCTGTTCTCTTTCCAACCCCAGTCAGATCCTGAAACTGCCTGCTTCCACCGTTATCCTCTTGACTTAAACTTTCCAAGGATATCCGAGGGAGGCCTCCTTACAGGCCCTGTAGGGGGAGCTTTCTGCCTGCTTCAGGGTCATGTGATAGGCCAGGGTCTCTGAGATGCCCCAGCAGGGGGCCTGGACCTCCAGCCTGCAGGTCCTGCAGAATCTCCTGGAGACCTGTCAGCTGCCTCCCACTCTGCCCGTGTTTACACTGGCCAGCCCTGTCCAACTCCTGCCAGGACATTCATTATTCATCCACTCAACAGAGAGATTCTGATTATGAGCTGGGTTACCACAATGAGCAAGTCAAAGCAGCTCCTTGCTCACATGCAAATAACTGACTGATTCAGAGCAAATAAACCAACAACAAAAATACGAAGGGTCCACACTCAGATGAGGAAAGTCAAGGGTGCCGTGGCAGCACCTGGTTGGGGCCTGCCCCGGTTTCTTAGATCTGCTGTAACAAATCACCATGATTTTGTGATTTTAAAATCAAAGAAATCTATTCTCTCAGAGTCTGTTAGGCTTGGTTCTGGAGTGTCTCCCACAAACTCATGTGTCGAAGGCTTGGTCCCCAGTGCAGCGAAGTTCAGAGTTGGGGCCTTGGGGAAGTGATTGGATCACAGTCTCTGACTTCATCAGTGGATTAATCCATCGACGGTTAACTCAGTGGCACCACTGGGAGTGGGTGGAAACTGCAGGAGGTGGAGCCGAACCGGAGGCAATGGGCTACTGAGGGTGTGCCTTTGAAAGACTCGTTTTGTCACCAGTTCCTGGCTCTCTCTCTGCTTCCTGGCGCCATGAGGTGAGCAGCTTTGCTCTACCACACCCTTCCGCCATGATGTTCTATCATCTCAGGCCCAAAGCAGTGGTGTTAGCCAACTATGGAATAAAATCTCCAAACTGTGAGCAAAAGAAATCTTTCCTCTTTTAAGTTGATTTCCCCAGAAACTTAGTCACAGTGATAATACTGACCCGACAGCACAAGAGCCCGAGAGGCCAGGAATCTGAACCCCAGCTGCTGGCCAGGCATGCTCCCTGAAGAGGCCTGAGCGGAGGAGCTGTCCTCGTGTCTGCCAGGCTGCTGGTGGCTGCTAGTGAGCCTGGCCATTCTTGGCTTGCAGATGTCTCTCTACCACTGTCACATGATGTTCTCCCTGTGCGTTTGTGTCCAGAGTTTTGGCTTCTATGGACATGAGTCCTTGGAGGAGGGCCCATCCTAATCCAGTGCGACCTCAACCTGATGACATCTGCAAAGACCATATTTCCAAATCGGGTCAGATTCACACATTGGGTCTTGAGAAATTGAGCACATCATTTAGGGGAACATAATTCAACTCACAATTGGGCTGTTCACATGGACTTGGATCAGCAGTTTCCTGGAAGAAGGGAAATTAACCTTTGAAAGTAAATAGGAGTCAGCCAGGTCAAGAATGAACAGGGGAAAATATGTGTGAAGTCCAGGGCAGGGGAGATCTTGGAGCGATTGTGGGGATAAAGGACATACGGTCTTGCTGGGGTGTTCATTGGAGATAGGAATGATACGTGATGGAACCAGGCTAGATGGTGTGGAGCCCGAGTTACACATTAAGAGGTTTGGGTTCTATCTTCAGAGCAACAGGAAGCCACTGAAAAGTTTTGTGTAAGAGAATGATGTATAGGATATTTTTGTCATAGAAACATCAGCAAATGTAGCTGAGCTTCTACATCATTTTAGTGCCAACCTGTCAGGGTCTCAGTTATCCTCAATGTCTGCTCACTCTGGTGGCTACATTAATGGGAGAGAGCATCCCAAGGAAGGGGGGCAGGTGAGGAAGGCTTTGTTGTGGTCCCAGATAAAGAAGATCTTGGCTTAAACTATGGTCAGGGCATAGGAAATGGAGAGAAAGAGAAAGGATTAGGAGAGGAGATATTGGGGTAGGAGAGGAGATACCACAGGGCGGAAAGGAGGGGCTTGTGGGGAGCATTAGGTGGAGGGAGCTCTGGATCTGCCACAGAATCTTTTTCTGGTCTTTTGAGCTCAGGACATTCCCCTAAGTCTTCTTCACCCCTCCCTCCACCTCCTTCAGTGCTGTGATTTCTGTGTTCCTTTCCCCAGTCCCAACCTCCAGCTGGACTTACCTGTCCACCTCTGGACGGTGGCTTCTAGGCCTGCCCAGCTGCCGGGAAGCTCCTCCCAAGCCTCCCAACCTGATCATAGGCAGGAAGTCTCTGTCCCACAAGAGACTTCGGCAGCTGCCTCTCCCTACAGAAAGCAGCTGACCAAGAGAGATGGAAATGAAGTTGCATTTTTGAGTCTGAGAACGATAGAGGTTTTAGAATACCGGGTGGAAAAAAAAAAAAAAAAACAAGGATAATAAGAGTTGCTATTTATGAAGCCGTACACTATGCTAAGAGCTTTTGCACGCATCATCTCATTTGATTTCCACGATCCCCTGAGTATTACTATCTCTCTCACACAGATGAATAATGGAGGTATAGAGAGTTAAGTGACCTGTCCACAGTCGCACAACTTGCTCAAGGTCATACAATGAGCATGTGGCAGAGTCAGAGTGGAAACCTGGGTCTCTTGGATGTTCAAAGCCTGAGCTGATGATCTCTCCATTTCTCGTCTCCCAGCACCTGGAGATTGATGGCTCCACCCAGGAACTTGGTTGCACCCTGTCCCCCGCTTACCGCATTGGCCAGAGGTAGGAAGCCAAGGTCCCCAAATCAAGCCCACAGCAAGGCTTACTGAAGATTAAAAAAAAAACAAAAAACTCAGATACAAAAATTATGCTAAGCATACTCCTCACATCATAGCTCATTATCATAAAAAGTCTGTCCAAGGCCTTTCGTTGTTTTATGAGCTTTTTCTACTTTGTCTGCAGTCCTCGCTCCTACTCCCTCTCCTCCCCTAGGTACACCCTCCAGTGTTCATGATATATGGCCTTACATACTCATGGATCCTTGTTAAAATCTAATGTTGTTTGTGGTGTGTATGTGTTTTTAATTTACACTAATGGTATTGTGCTATAAATCTTGTTCTGCTTCTTACTTTTTTTTTCACCTCTCTGCACTATGTTTTAAGACCTATTTCTGTTGTTTTTACACAGCCAGTTCATAACTTCAGAGGCATCCGCCATCTTCTCCCTGTCCATTCCCCCAGGCCTCTGCTAATGAGAGATGGTGCCTGGATGATCATTCTGGTCTGCGTCCCTTATAAATCTGTTTAGAAATGGCTCTGGACCTAGACACAAGAGAGGATTGCTGGATCATAGACAGACTTAATTTTTACTAAATATTTCCATAGAACTTTCCAGAGTGCCTCTACCAATTTATTTTGTCACCAGCAAGGATTTCTCTCTCTCTCTCTCTCTCTCTCTCTCTCTCTCTCTCTCTCTCTCTCTCTCTCTCTCCCACTTGGTTTCAGCGACCTCTCTAATTGTGTAATTACCTAGAAATTTGTTGATACAGAAAGGATGGGGTATGAGACCACTGGGCTGAGCCAGTCACCTACCTCAGGATAATAGCTTCTCCTCTGCTGTTGGCATCCAAAGCTGTGCACACATCTGCCCTGCCCTGTGGCATCTGTGAATCTCCCTCTTTCTCTGTCTTGACTTCTCTAGCCCTGTTTAATCAGCACTAGCCATCAGCACTGAGTACCATTAGCATTAGTGGTGATGTTTGCTGTTCTGTGTTTGGAGGTGTCCCCATCCTATCAGTATTTCTCCCACCCCCTATACAAGGTTGGCTGCAAAGGTAGCTGGGCTTCTACCTCATTTCTTATGCCAACCTTTCATGGTCTTAGTTATCCTAGTCCCCTCTGTGTCAGTTATTTATTCCTCCCTGTCCCCATACATGCCATTCTCCCAGGTAGAAATCCCACATGCTTTTCTCCCTAGGACAGATGATTATTTGCAAGAGGAACAGAGTGACCTGCTGAGAACTTGTTGTCTTTACACTATAGCAGAAAGGCATATCTTCAGATTTCCTTGGGGGGATACTCATCAGGAAGAAACGGAACTCTCTCAAGTTCTGCCTTGTGCCTGGGAATGGTAAGAAATCCTCTGGGTTTCTAAAGTTGAGCCTCTTCCTGGTTGATCAAACTCCAACGTGAAACAGAAAGGTGGAATAAGTTCTCTGGGTTTCAGAATTTGAAAAAGGAACTGATCTAGGGCTGACTGTAGATTCCGGAAAACCAAATCAGGAATCATGGATGTTGTTCGATCCATGGACAATCATGTGTAAGTAGAAGAGAAAGAAAAGATGTGGGTTTTAGAAAGAGATTACAATGACACAGAGGAGCAGAGCAAGGCAGAGATGAAAGACCACATGGAACCGGAGAGCAGAAACATGAGTGAGAGTCACTGCTGGACAGCGGCACCAGTTTACTATTGTCACAAAGTGCTGTATAAGAGACAAGCATGACCTCTCAGTGTCCTATGACAAGTATTGTATAGATGTGCATCTTTCCATTAGCTGAGATTGGCTGATACAGGCTGGACTTGGCTAGTCGGTTCTGCTGGTCTCAGCCAGGCTTACTCATGTATCTGTGACTAGCTAGGGAACGGCTGATCTAGGTTGGGCTCTCCTGGTGGTGGATCAGCCCCATGTCTCTTATTTACCTCCTGGAGTTAGTGGGCTATCCCAGGCATGTTGTTCTCCTGGAAATGGCAAGGTGCAAGACCAGCCCATGCACACAATACTTTCCAAAGATTTGGAGTTTGAAATGACTCCAAACAAATATAGTTTGCTACATGAATGATATATTTTTTGCTCTGATAAAAACTTGGAGCATATACTCCTGGCCCCTTAAGAACAAACATGGCAGTGAACTTCCCTTTTCCTTGGGAATGTTACATCACACTTTATTAGACCCCCATATGTGAGTTACTGACCTCAACTGCTCGCCTTCAAAATACACATGAATCTGAGTTTGACAGACACTTTAAGAGCTTAGGTGTGACAGGTTGCCCTCTGTCAGCCACTTCTCTGAAGGCTGACAGCTCAAGTAGCAACAGGGTCGCATGTCGTTAAGTCTTAGAGCTGCTCTCTGCAGGCTCACCCACCAGTGCCCTCCAGTGTCAAAGGACCTGGCAAATTGTTGTGAATCTCCATTGTACTGGACTCCTCCTCTCCCAAGAACCACAGGTAAAAGGTAAACCCCAAGCTTTAATTACATTATTTCCCATTGAGGCACAGGTTATGATTTAGACGTGAGGTATCTCCAAAAGCTTATGCAAGAATGCAAGAATTTTCAAAGGCAAGATGATTAAGTTATGAGAGTTGTAACCTAATCAGTGGGTTAATCCACTGTTATGGATTAACTGGGTGGTAACTTACGCAGGAAGGGTGGGGCTGGAGGAGGCAAGCCACTGAGGGTGTGCCTTTAGGGTTTATATTTTGTCCCTCTCTCTCTCCTTCCTGGTGGCCATGTTCTTCTGCCACAGCCTTCCATCATGATCTTCTCCATCACCTCATGTCTAGAGCCATGGAGTTCATCATCTATGGACTGAGATCTCTGAAACTATGAGCCCCCCAAAAAACTTTACCTCCTCAAAGTTATTCTTGTCAGGTCTTTGGGTCACTGCATATTTCCATCCTGCCAGAGTAACTAGACTTCCATAATTTTGCAACTCACTCACCAGGTGGTGAACATACCTGGTCTATACAGTGTGCTCCCTGTGACTTTAGTCCACATGATTCTCCTCCCATCCCTGCCCTGCCATCTGTCAGCATTATAGAAGTGAATTGATTTGTGAAATCTTCCTCTGATTATCTCCTTATTGTCATTTGGTCTCATGATGCTTGTTGTGAGTTCATTGGCCAATGAGTCACAGAGCAGAAGGTATGGACATAGTGGAGGGGTGAGGATTTGGGGCAATTACTATGCTTACCTTTAAAACTTTCCATTCCTCTGAGGCCTGGTTCTATTCCTTTATCTTATCTCATTTGAGTGGTTTTTCCTTTTACTTTACCAATGGATTCCCAATCAAGGAAACAAAAAAATATAATTCTTCTTCCTGTGAATTCCCTTGAGGCTTCAGGATACAGATGAGTTGACCAGCTTGACTTCTACTTTGCATCATTTCTCATGGCAGGGAGCACAGGGCTGGTCAGGGGATACTGGGGGAGACAAGGAGAGACTGATGAATGCAACCAGCCTGGGAGAAATGACCAGTGTCCCTGGAAACTTACCCAAATCACATATCCAGGGAGGCTGTGGAATCTACTCCTTCCGGTCAGAGTTTCTCAGTGGGGTTGTCTGTGGAGGCTGGGTGGGTAGGCACAGCCTCAGGGTTCCAGGTGTGGTTTCCAGTCTCATGTGAAGTGTCAGAGAGTCTACACGGGTCAGTATGGAGGACAACAGAAGGATACGGGTCTCTGGGGAAAGGAAGGACTGACGTATCATAGTCAGGACCCAGTGGGTCCAGTTTCAGGCCTAAGCCCAACAGAGTGCCAGGGTGAGGCCAGGATGAGGCCAGACCCCAGGCTGTGACAGAGGGTGCAAGAGGGTTTCTAGCTCTGTGGGCCCACAAGTGCCCAGAGCTCTGCCTCCCCAGGTGCAAGAAATGGGGTCGCTTAAGACTCCAGATACAGGTTGATGCCTGATGTTTTTATAGACCTGGTTTCCACTGACCAAGGACCACGGGGAGAAGCATGTGTGTGTGTGTGTGTGTGTGTGTGTGTGTGCTTTCATTATGGTGCTTCAATGAGGCTGGGACAGGTTTCAGTACTACAGAAACAAGCATCCAGAAGCCTGGGTTTTCAGGCGAGAGTTTCTTGCCCTCTTCTCTTTCTCCAACTTCTTGGAGGATGGGAAGAATCTGGGCAGTCCCCCATGACTTCTAACACTGCTGTGGAGTTATTTAGTGGTCACCAAGGCCCTATCCCTCACCTACAACAACTGCTCAGCAACCGGATCCTTAGGAGTTTTATGGGTAGTCAGGATGTGTGAACCAGAACAAGTTTGACTCCTTGACCCCCATTGAACTGGCAATAGGAGAAGTGAAATCAATTCTGGTAACCTAAGCAGCGGGAGAAAGCAGGAAAGAGGAACGGGAAGCTGTCAAGGCCACTTTCTTTCCTGCACAACAAGGAAGAGGAGAGAAAACGAGCAAATCACAACACAATGATTGTGTATTGATGCCCACAAAGAGGCGGACCCTGGGATGAATAATTGGATGCAAAGCTGCATGAGATGTGGTCCCAGAATTGGTGCCAGAACGGTTGAAGCTGGGGCACATGTGTAGACATATACATACAACATGTATGTGGAAGAAGAGCCAGAGTGCTGTTTGAGCCTAGAGAAGCCAAGACTGACCAACTTGGTCAGGGAGTGCATGAGCTAGGTTATGCTGCAGTAACAAACAACCCCAGATCCTAAGGGTTGAAAGCTTTCCTTCCCCTATAGGGGTTGTCAGAGGATGCTGCTCCACATTACTATTCTAACTCTGGGACCTAGGTTAAAAGAGTAGCTGCCATCTGGACTTAACTGGTTTCCATGCCAGAAGGAAAGACGAATGTGAAGAGTCCCACATGGGCAAGCAGATGCTCAGGCCCAGAACTGCTACACATTACTCCTGCCCATGACTCATTGGCCAGAACTAGTCACATGATCTCAAACACAACAGCCCTGGAAATGTAATCCTATTGTGTGACTAGTCTGTGGTTGAAATGGTGAATGGCACTCGGGAATGTCACAGGACCCTGGAGGTTCTTCCTAAAGGATGGACTTGGGATGGGGTGTGGGAAGAGGCAGGCCATGAGGCAGAATGGGAGGGAAAGACCTATGAGGTGCAGAGGTTCATGGAGACATAAAAATGTATGGTATGTTCCAGGAACCCTGAGGGCATTGGTGAAGCTGGAGTCCAGGGTGCTGGATAGTAGAGGGTGTAGCGCCTTGGTGTGGAACTTCTTGTGAGCCCTGCTTGGGGATTTGGAGTCCATATTTCAGCAATGTGCGGGCAGCAGGCAGCTTTGAGTGGCAGCACTAGGGATGCTTAAAAGGGAAATACCCGGGAGGATTTGGGGAGAGCTATATTGGGCACTTGGCTTCCCAGGCAGAGGCCTGCAGTCTGCTGGCCTCAGCCTTCATTGTCTTTGTTTCTCTGGATAATGCTTTTTATAACTCTGTGATACCCAACGCTTGCTTTTATTTTAAACATTTTTAAAACCTGCTGTTATGACCTGGGTGCAGTTTGGGATTCTTAGGGTGAATGCAATTATGCTTTTTATTGGCTTTGGAGACAAAACATATGAGTGATATCATCGATGCTGAGAGCCTGGGAGCTCCGGAGTGTGTCTGAGTTTGCTCTCAGGCCCCTGGAGAGGGCTGTACCTCCCAGGTCACCACAGGACTGAGGGAGGGCAATATTATGTTGGGAGGAGGCTTCTGAGAACAAATGTCTCTGAAGAGACCGCACTGCATGGGCGCATTTTCAAGTTCCCATCTGCCATCTCTCTGGATGATTCCCTCATCAATAACAAGCGAGGAGATGGAGCAGGGAGGGCACCTTGCATGGAGTTGCAGTGTGGACAGGCCTTAGCCTGAAACTCCTTTTGCCAAATGTTGGAGCCATGCTGGAGGCCGGGCCCTGCGACTGTGTTCACAGATGGCGCACCCTAAGGGTGAGCCCTTGGCAGCCCTCTCCTGCTCGCATATCCAGGAGAGGGCCTCAGTGCTCCTTCCCTGGAGGGGTGAGGACTGGAGAAAGTGCTCTTGGTGTCCCCTTTCCGACGTCCCTGCACGCGCTCCCTCTAGGACCTGTATCCTTTCAGTCAGTGAGCTTGACACTCTCTGCCCATGTTCCTGAGGAGCAGGAGGACACAGCCACCCTGGTCTCTCTTTCATTCCACCCTCTCTCACATAGACACCTCCTGCTTCAAAGAGCCCGTCTCCTCTCCGTCCTCTAGGCCATCAGGATGCCCTCTTCCATTCTGGGACCAGAGGGAGCAGTCCCATTTGTTACCAGTGGTGGGCCTGATTCTGGTTCATGGAACAAGGAATCAGACATTCCATCCGGGCCTCAGGTCATGTTGGTTGCCTTCTCCAATGTGCTACGACTAGAAACCCCAAATAAAGCTTCTCGTTGACTCCCCATTGGCCCCTTAGAGAATTCAGAGAGAGGAAGTGAGTGGTCAGCACTTTTAACCACCAGGAAGCAGCATTAACAAGTTCTCTGAGGCCTGCAAGCCACAGGGGCTCTGTCCTCTCTATTGCCCTTGTGATTCCTGCCTGTGACCATGATAAGGAAGTCCTGGCACTGGAGACAACAAACGTCAGATTTGTGTTTAGAAGATTGCCAGCTCAAGTCAGAGGGCGTGTCCCTGAGCATTCAATGACAAAAACAGAGCCAGGGGAGAAGAATTTGAAAAGATTCATTGCAAGGAACTGGCCCACATAAGTGTGGGGTCTGGCTAGGCAAGTCCAAAGCCCACAGGCAGACCATCCGGAAGGCCAGGCTGGAAGTCTAAAGTGTGGGGCGAAGCCGCGGCCCACAGGTCGACACTGGGTTTCCCGCAGGAAGCCCCAGCTCTGTTCTTAAGGCTTTTCCAACGGTCCAATCAGTCCTAACCAGATTATCCCAGATAATCTCCCTTACCTGAGTCCACTGATTATGGACTGGGATGGCATTGGCAGAACACCCTCACAGCAAACTCCAGAGAGTGGCACTGACTCAGTGACTGGGGATTGTGACTTAGACGAGCTGACGCACAAATGACCATCCCAGGGGGCTTTGTCGTCTCTCCATACACCAGAGATGACAAGGCTCACCCGAGAGGCTCTCGACTCTGCTTTGTTCGTGGCCATGGTAGCTAGCAAGCTCCAACTGCCTGGGCGTTGGTCTTCTCTCCAGAAATAAGAAGGAGCCTGGCTGAGGGAGTGAGGCTTGCTCACTGCAGGCCTTCCCAGAGGGCCAAAGAAGTTCATGGCCTCCAGGCAGTGCCCTCTTTACCTCGGGGATAGCATAGGGATACTATGCCCACTTCAGAGGGTCAAACGAGCTGACACTGACCTGTCAGCTGCACCTGGACAGATGAATCAGGGTTTCTGTCTGATTGAGACTATAGAACAACACAGTTAGCACCAGCCTCCAGGTCTAAATGTCTTCACTGATGAGACGTTCCTCACTTAGTACCAGTCGCCAGAGTTTTGTTAATATGTTAGATTCTAGCAACATAATCACAAAAATCAACTTTTAAATGCATGAACCATTATTCTAGAAAGTTATGCGAAGCTATTTCAAGAAGTGTGGTAGAAATGACATTTATGTGACTCGTTTCCTACATAATCTCAGAAAACACCCACTTATCTTCTCACATCTAACTGAAATGTTCCCTCCTTGGTGAAGGCTCTCCTAATGTCCCCAGGCTTGGTATGTGCTTCATCCTAGGATGACCACTGATGACAGATGTCCAAACACAGACTCAGCCACTCGCTGCCTGCCAGCCACACACCACCCATCTCCAGCTACCGTCCCCCAACTCACCCAGCGTCCACATTCCTGCCTGATAGTGTATTTGGAGCCTTGTTCCCTTTGGTGAGTAGGATGGAAAGGGTCTGGAAACCTGTTCCTTTTCTACCTGCCGTCTGTTGTCTTAAGGTCTCGAGGCCTGGGGTATCCTGGAGAACAGTGAGCTTCGTTTCTTCCTGCCCTACGGGTGGTCCACCATGTTTTGGGCACTGTGCCAAATGTCCTATATGAATTCCTTCAGTTATTCTTTAATACAATGATAATGGTAACTCGCATTTACCTACTTACTCTCTTCTACACTACAGTCACCTCTCTAAGAACTTGGCATATAATAACTTATGTCAATCTCATAATTCTACGAGTGGGTACTACTATTGTCCTCATTGTACTGATGGCAAAAGTGAGCTTAAAAGACTTGCCAAAAGTCTTACGGGTTGGTAAGTGACAGAGTTACTTGGCAAATCCAGATTCATCTAACTCTATGGCCAATGTCTTTACCCATTACCCTCTACTGCCTCAAAACACAGCCTAGAAGCCTCTGTTTCAATTTCACTCTGCCATTCCCCGCTCCAGTCCCCCCCCCACGCACACACACACGCACACACCTACAGGTCCCTAAGCTATCACTGTTCATTTGAACCTGGGTAATCCAGACGCTGGGCCCAAGTCCTCTCAGCCATCCCAGTGGATTCCTCAGCTGTTCTCCTGTCTCAGCCACTCCCCCTCCCGAGGTCCTCCAAGGAGACATGGACTCTAATGAGTCTCACAGCCACGTGCACAGGGTCCTGTGACACTTGGTCCAGAGTTCTCTCCCTGCTTCATTCCCACTGCCCTGTCTGGTTGTGTCTCCATCTCTTCCTCTTGGACTGACATTGTCTCTTACCCACCTTCCTCTCCTCAGATCCTGACTCAAGGGAATGAGTGAAAGATGGGCAGATCTGCAGCCTTCCTGAGAAACCCCCTTCTGAGGAACGGGGAAGAAACGGGGCCACTGGGCAAAATGAAGGGCATCTGTGGGGCTGGCCAAGCTGTTGCGACTGCGGGCTGACAGAGGCTTGGAGAGCCGCAGCCTGAATTTCCACCAGAGCTGGGGACTCATGGATTTGAAGGGACTCAAATGAGGGCGGGGTTCTGCCCAAGTCTGAGGAGCTATGCAGTGACACTGGCAGGGCCACCCCCTGCGTCAATCCAAGGATCACAATCTGGATTTCTCCGCTATTTGCATTTATTGAAATTCACTGTTATTTTCAGGCAAAGAATCACAGAGATACAAGTAATAGCACTTTCAAAGCTTGGAGGAAGAAAATGAGAGAAGGAGAATAAAAGGAAGGAAGAGTGGGTAAGAAGAAAGGGAGCGAGGGAGAAACAAAATCAACAAGGGAGAGGGAGAGAGAATATTTCTAAAGGGACCTCAAGAGCATCCATGGCTGGGATGTTCAAATAAGCCATTGCAGCTTGGCAGATTCTAACTGCATCGCCACCATCTGGCTCCAGAGTCTCAATCTGCCCCCTGTGAAATGGGCCCTAACCAACTTAGCCCTTCCTCTAAACTCTGCCCTGAAGAAGGACTTAGGTACGATCTCAAAAATGGGATAAGTCCCTTGCCAAGAACATCACGGATCTTGTCAAGTTTTGCCAGACTTGAGAACTTGGCTCTGAGCTGGAGAAAGAGTTATTTTCACAGATATTCTGGATCAGAGGGGGTGTGGAAGGCAGGGAAGCCACACATGGCTCTTGGTTTGAGAAGCAACTGGAGCAGGAGTCACAGGGACCTCACCTCTCAGGGTCTGCCTGCAAGGGTCTCTCACTCAGCAGGAGCAAGACTTGAAAGAAAGTAGGGTTTGAATAACAGTGAGCACACTCCTGGGTCTCAGAACTTATTGAGGACACCAAAGAACTTTGGTTTGCATTTCAAAAATCTACAGCCATTTATCATATTGGAAACGTGAACCAAAAACCTTTTCACGAGCACACACCCCCTGAGAGTCCTCAAGAGGGGACATCTTCAGGCAGGGCTGCACACTGGGGAGAGAAAGAGTGGAGAAGTCAAAACACATCTTAGTGCAGGTAGGAAGAGAGTGGAGACCACTCAGGTACCCAGGTGCTCTCTGGACCACACTTTGAGAACCTCTAGGTCAAAGGCAGAGTGTGCTGGTGATGGGACTCCTGCTGTAGTTCCTTAAGCCCCGACAAGACAGGGTCTTCAGGCAGTTGCGCTGAGGTCGGATTACTTGAGCTATGTGCACCAGTGGATAAAGCAAAGTATGAATGGGTCACCCCGCCAGAGGAGCCAAACCAGGGCGACCTAGGAAGAATTTTAGAAGAATTTTCAGAAGACACCAAGAGGGTCCTGAATCCATGTAAGCCATAAAATGTGAGGGTTTGAACTCAATTTGTCTGAATCTGCTAGAAGCAGAAAGACCCTATATATTATCTAGGTTCCATCTTATTGTTGTGAAGTCCCAAAGGCTTTGATCACTATGGCATCAGCTGCATTCCCGCCATGAGGTCAGTGTCCACTCCCAGCTCCACCTGCCCGTCCCCTTTCCCAATGCTGGAGGAAATAAGAAAGGGCTGCATCAAACGAAATGTCAAATGTTTTTCAACCCGAGGAATAGCTGTAATTTGCAAGGAGACAGAATGCAATTAGCATACACTTGTCAGAATGGGAGATGGCTCTGGGAGACCCATATTGCCTCGGTTTTATTAAGACTGGGCTGATTCCTGCAATTCAGTTTGCTTTCTGCCCTGTTAATGGCCAAACCAGAACAATAAACAGGAAGTCAGTGGAGAGTGCTTGTGAGCAGTATGACATGGCCCTCGAGGGTCTTCGTGGAGGAGAGAGAAGCACTCGGGGCCCGCATGTGATAATTCGCTTGGAACGAGGGGAAATGATGGCCTGGCCCATGATCCTTCACCCCACTGACCTGGCAGCACCTTTTGTAACCTTTGCTTCCTGGGTCACAGTACTTTGAGCAGCAGGCAAGAAAATTGGGGCAGATGGTAAATCATAACAGCGTTAACCTAGTATCTAGATGAGGCCCTGGGGGGAGAGGGGAAGTTATAGTTTCCTAGGCAGATTCCAGAATGGCCTTCCAATTGTTTCTGTCGGGACACTGTTTTTTGCTATGTGGCATTTGTCAGCAATCGCTGCTGCCTGCTGTGTCTCTGCCCCTGTCCCTACCTGACCTTGGAGTTGCCTCTGTAGTTCTCCCATGAACCCCATTACTTCTCTGATTGCTGCTGCAAGAGGGCATCAGCCCTTGATGCACCCTATACTCCCTGCATACATGTAGGAGATGGCATTTCCCAGGCCCCTTGTGTGTCCATGGCCCTGCTAGGTCCCCTTCCATTGGGATCCATTTAGGGACATGAAGCCTGCTCCTTCCATGAGCATGACCTGAAGATATGACCAAAGCATAGTTTTCTTTTTCTGCTCTCATTCTCTCTTTAAAATTTATTCAGTGAAGACCATTTTCCCCTTGCCTGAGGATGAAATCTCTGTCTCAGGCAGGTCCCATAATTTTCTCCTGGCTTTTAGGTAATAAAAAGATCTCTGAACACTAAACCACAAATATGGTCTCAATTCAGTAATTAAAATGTTCTCATCCGATAACAGTAATTCTGAACTTGTTTTAATGCCTGCTAATGGGGTCCTTCACCACAGAGACGAGGCAGGACCGCTGTCTCGTTTCCGACTACAGTATTCCTCCTTCTTTCCCAGCTGCACTGGGGATTTTGGAGGTTTCCGACCCTTTCAGAGCTCGGCCGGCAGGGACGGGGTCTCTGGGAAGCTGATGTGGGTCTGCAGGCTGAGACTTCCTCTCTGGCCACATCCATCCTGCTCAGACCTCCTGGCTTCTAGTCCAGAAGCCTCCTCTGCCACACAGCCTCATCAACACCCGGATACCCTTTGCCCAGGTCTAGATGGTCCCTTGGCAAAATGAAGACGGCTGCAGGATGTGAGTTCTCCTGGCCAGGGAGAGAGGCCCGCCATCTTGTCTTGCTGAGGCAGCAACTTCCCATCCCAAGCCACACTGTCCTGCAGTTTTGCCTTCTCAGCCTGACAACCACAACCTCTCCTGTGAAATCCCGTGTGTGTGTGTGTGTGTGTGTGTGTGTGTGATCAGATTAAAGGACTCCACAACATACAGGGGCCCCACCCTGGCTCTCTGAAGGTCCCTTAAGGGTCCCCCTATATATAGTCTGAGGTGAAGGAGATCATGTTGCCCACCAGACACTCACCCTGTTGGGATTTCCAACTCCAGTCCCTGTTTAATTCTCTCTTGCAGATTTTGATTTGGGGCAGAGGTTCCTGCTGAGAGGCCAAGGAATTGTGAATCTGTTCTCAGCTTCTCCCTCTGCTGTGCAGTACCCTTTATGTTGGCACTTCCTTTTCCAACACAGTCATGGCATGCATGGGGTGCTCCTTCTGGGGATGGTGCCCCTGTCAGTGGAGGAAGCCACCTTGCTTTCCTCCTGAGCCACGTGGCTTGATAGGTCCTAGCTCCAGCAGAGGGTCTAGATGGACTTGGATCAATCAGTGTATTCTGTCTCTCTAACCACAGAAACTGGCTTCGTCATAGGCACTAAGCTGTCCGAGAAAGAAGGGCTACAAAGACTTGCTGGGGATTCACACAGGCTGATACAGCCTCTCTGTTCTGTGGGAGTGACCAAAAGAGACCACCTCTTCTCCTGGTCAGCAGGATGAGAGGCTATGAGGCCTGGAATTGTGAGGGCCATTTCATGACCATGTGAGGAACATGTGGAGCTGAGGGGGAACTACACATGGACCCCGAGGATGCACCAAAGCCACAGAAAGCTTATTTCTTGGTTGTGAGAAACCAGGTCTTGGTGACGTCTCTGCCCAGTTTTCCTGGGCAGATGCCTCCAGCAGGGGTGTTCTGAGCACCCTCCCTACGGGACAGTTGGCAATGTCTGCAGGTATTTTGGGTTGACAGTAACTGGGGTGTGGATGGTGGGGATGCCATCAACATCTAGAGGGCAGAGGCCAGGGATGCTGCTAAACACCCTGCAGGGCATGGGCTACCCCCCAACACAGAATTATCTGGGCCCAGTGTCAGTGGTGCTGAGGTGTGGAACTGTGTCTGACACCAGAACCATGTCTGGACATTTCAACTGTATGACCCAGTGTGTTCCCTGCCTGCATCTCTCCCTCCTTCCTTCCTTCCCTCCCTCCCTTTCTAATTCAGTTTGAGTTGGATTGTGTGTGTGTGTGTGTGTGTGTGTGTGTGTGTCCACGCACGCATGTGTGATTGAAAGACTCTCAGCTGACTGTTCCTGAGGCAGTGGCAGCTCAGGCCTGCAGACTGCCTCCCAGGAATGACCCTGCTTGACACAGTCACTCCTTCTGGCTCTTTGTAGGTACGTCTTAGGAATTGTGTGCCCCCTCCCTGAGTACCCATCAGAAATTCCATCTCCTTCAGTCTTGGATGTATTTGGATACACTTGTGCTTAAACCTTTCAAGGTCGTTATTTAAAATTTTTTCTGAGAATTGTTTCAGACTTACAAAAAGGAGTGATAGAATGGGCACCTTCCAGCTTAATAAACATGTCCCTTCCCCAATACCACTTTCCCTACTCCCCGAGAGAAGCCAGCGTCCTAAACTTGGTAGTTCCCTTCTTGTGCATGTTTTGTATCATATCACATCACATCTTTGTGATTTCTAAGCATTATGTGATATTTCTTTGAATAATATATAATTATATAAATGATATCATTCTGCTTGTATTCTCTTGCGTCTTGTTTTCTTTGTTATATCTCTCAGAACCCTCCAGACGGCTTTAGATAGCTCCTTTGGGTTTATGTGGTTCCATTGCATGAATTTCTATATCAATTCTCATGCTGAAGCACAGTCCAAGACTTTCTCAAGTAAAAAGGATGCTGTTCTGGAGATTCATGAGCCTGGGTCCTGAAGCTTCCAGGGCCTTCACTAGAGGGGGAATTGTGGAGACGGAGGGGGTGTGCACTGTCAGCTCTGCTAGCCATTGACAGATTGGACTCCAAGGTCCCTTGGATTTTACTTATGTTGTACATGTTGTGTAGATGTGTTCTTGGTCTTTGTTTATCTTAATCACTGTGGAGATTTACAGGGTCTACTCACAGACTCTGTGAATAAGAGTGTTGGGAAAGAAAACAATGTACTCTCCCAAAGTGTCCACTTCTAATTCTGAAACCTCTGAGTATGTTACTTTACAGGGCAAAAGGAAGTTTTTAAATGTGATGAAATGAAGGGTGGTGAGGTGGGAATTAACCTGGAGAATTTACATCAGATGTAAACACGAGGCTTCTTAAAAGAGGGAGGCAGGGAGGTCAGAGCCAGAGAAGGCTGGGTGACAATACAAGCCTGGATTGGAGTGAAGTAAAGAACAGTCCAAGGAGAACTAGAAGTTGGGAAAGGCAAGGAAATAAGTCCTCCTCTGGAGCTTCCAGAAGGAACCCAGCCCTGCTGGCCCATTTTAGACTCTGATCTCCAGAATTACAAATTAATACATTTATGTCATTTTAAGCCACTAAATATGTGGTCATACAACAGCAGTAGGAAACTAATACAGTAACCAATGCCAACTCAGGAAAATATGAAGACTGCAAAGCTTGTCTCCGGTGGCCCTATAGGCCCATTGCAGTGCCTGACCTCGAGTGAGCTGTCCGTTTATTCAGGCTGTTAAAACAAAGTACCACAAACTGCGAGGATTACCAGCAACAGACACTTATTTCTCACAGTTCTGGAGTCTGGGAATTCCAAGATCAAGGTGCCAGCAGATTTGATGTCTGGTGATGATTTGCTTTCTCAGCTTTCCGAGGCTTTGTGTATAAAGCCACTAGTCCTGTTAACCCATCATTTATGAAAGCATTTGTTATTCCTTCGTTAATCCACCTCTCTGATCTAATCACATCCCAAAGACCCCCTCCCACCTTCTGTTATCAGTGCTAAACCCTGGGCCTTATAAATCCTAACCAGGGAAACTTCCTAATACAGGTTTCAATGTGAGAAAATCTAAAAGATTCATTAGGACCTCTAGCGAAAGAAAGACACTTTTATCATGAGTCAAATACTGCCCAGGGGCCTTCCCGTGGTCATTTCACTTGAGCTTCATTTCACCATGACAGAGGGAGGTAGTGATAATAATAATCTCAACTATAATGAGTACTTACTATTAAAAGCTTATTATTGGTTCCAGGCTCCATTCAAAGGATAGGTTTAACCCTTTATTGAGGAAGGCTAAGTGACTTATCCAAGTCCCCAAAGCTGGCATGACATGGAGAAAGGATATGTAACTCAGATCCCTGCTTCTGCTTCTTTCAAGACAATGTCCTGAGAAAAAGGCTTTAAAGAGATTCTAACCATTCTTGTCCTTCTATAGCAGCAACCATAGTCCTTGTTCTCTTGTCAGTCCCATCCGTCCACCATGAATCCCATCTCCTCCAACCCGTGTTGTGTGTTTATCTGTTGAAAGAAGAATGTATGGCTGCTGGTACTAAGCAGGTTGATAGGACAGTCCCAGACCAATACCCTAGCGACTATAGAGGATGAGAAACCCTCCACAAGTGGTAATCCCCTTGCTAATACCCACCTTCCATCTGCTGATGATAACCTTCTGGTTTACCACCTCTCCCATCACAGGTATCTATCAGACAGCATCTTTAAGGAAACTGATGAGTTGCTATCAGCATGTTCCTGAGGGAGTGTGTGTGTGTGTGTGTGTGTGTATGCGTGCGTGCGTGTGCGTGCACACACTCAAGCACACTTGTGAGAGGTGGGCTGCTGTCTGAATTCCTTTGTGATAGCTGGATTAGACCAAAGATCTCAAGTGTGGCGATCACTGTGGATTTTGATCCACGGATGAAGCTTTGAGACAGGAGAGGGGCTGTGTATAAATGAGAAGATTCTAGAGGTCATTTTCCTGGCAAAGGCAGTTTTATGGACCAGAAAAATATCCAATCTCTGCTTAGAAAGTTGCTTAAAAGACAACTCGGCTTGCCTAGTTCCAGGTAGGTGTGATCATGTGAATAAGTACCAAAGTAATTCAATGTGGTAACTTCAGGGTCATTTCCAAACAAAGACAAACCACCTTTCCTGGATGTGGCTCTGTTTTTCCCTTCCAAAAATCTGGGACTGACTTCATGGAGTGAGGCTACTCACCACCCTAGACCATCTGGATTATTGTACAACTGGGAAATAAACTACTTTATGTAAGCCACTTCATCTTGGGGTGCTTTGAAATAGCAATGGAGTAGTTTTACTTTAATTGACATAACTTTACACAGTTCCAAGAGGCAATTACTGAGGCTTCACACCTGCAATAGGGATTAAAATTATTTGGGGGCATATACTTTGGTTTTTTGACCACAAGGGTTACAAATTGAAACATTCCCCCAACTCATTTCTACTTCATTTTTTACTATACAGTGGAACTGCATTCTTAATTAGGTTACTTTCTGTAGCTGGGTTATAAGGTGAGAATGATTAATATTTAAAATAGACTTTAATACTCTGGATAAATTCAATGTGGCCAGAGTTTGCTTCCAGCATTGAAAGGTGGCTGTTTTCTTGGTTTTGCTCTTAATAAGGGTTGACATTTAAGAACCTTATTCTGTGAAAAACTATTTTACATACACTTATTCTGCCCCCAGCCCAACTTTCCGTGTCTTGGATAGAATTGGGTTTAACCTAAGATTAATGCGTATGAAGCAATTGAGCATAAACACCAGTGGCCAATGGCCTGACTGCTGGGAAGGAAGTGGACACTGAATGCTGGAGGCCAGAGAGCTCCCAATCCATCTGGTTTGCTTTAGGTGTGGTCCTGCCTTGGGTTAGGGAGCTGGATGCAGCAACTTAATGAGATGGCTTTGAGCAAAGGCAGGCAGCCCCCAGAGTGGCAGAGGAAGCAGTTCCTGGCAGGGTAATCATTCTGTCCCTTTCCCGTTCTCTCAAACATCTACCAAGTATATCACAATTTACACCCCAATCTCCTTACTCGGACTTAATGCTTTAATTGATGTTTCCACACACAAGTCCTCACAATATTTTCCATTGCTTGTTGCTTATATATAATTTTTACAAGCTCCACTTATTTATGAAATATTCATTGTGAGCATTTGGTAAAGAAAAAAAAGAATATCACCCATAGTCCCATCACCCTTCCTTGACAACTATTTTCATTTTAGTACAATCCCATTTAGCCTTTGTTCAAATGGAGATATTTTTCCTTATTTGTAATTATGTCAAACATGCTAGTTGATATGTGGCCTTTTTATTTAAAGTTTTATAATTGAAATCTTTCCATGTAACTACATATTTGTAATTATAATTTTAAGACTTGCATAAAAGTCTATTGAATTTATGTAATATATTTTACTCCACAGCTGCTACAGCCTGTAATGGAGAGAATAATATCCGCTCCTTAGAGTTGTTGAGCTGATTATATGGATCTATGGTACTTAGCCCAATGTCTGACCTCGCACAAGATTGGCGGATGGCGAGGGTTTTGTACCTAGACTCCCAGATCTAGCATTTGAGCATCATCTCTACCTAAGTATATTTGGGGAATAATTTACCTTCTCTGTGCCAATTTCCTCAGCTTTTAAAAGGGAATGGTAGGAACTCCTAACTCAAATGTTTGCTGTGAGAATCAAATAAGTACATGTGTTACCTGTCATGCTTATTTTTATTCCTCTCCAAGACACCTGGCCTTTGTCAAAGTTTGAGAATCAGTCCTTTCAAATCACTAATTTTGTGTCTTATTGCTTCATCTAAAGCTCTCACAATTACAAAAATTATTAAAAGTTTATCTGGCATGATTGCTCTGTTGCTTGTTTTACAGTAGATAAGTTCTTAGAGTTATCATGAAGCATATAGTAGAATTTTTCTACACAGTGGGTATCCTTTTGGATACAAAAGTGAATATTTCTTTTTCTTTATTTAAAATTCTTAGCATAATAAACAGATTTTAGGTTGTATCTAATGCTTTGTGTCACTAATTGGAGCAGTTGTGTTATTAATATTTTTTGCTTACTATTAAAGTGATGTGCTTTCGTTCTTAACTAGATTTACTTAGATTTCTGTAACTTATAATTTATAGTAAATTTCCTTAGATATTTGTTCTTGTTATTCTTCTTCTGGTTCAGCCTGTAGCCTCTATACATACATAAATGGTAGATGTATTAGGGCCCCACAGAGTGACAGAACCAAAGGGCATAGATAAATAGATAGACAGATACATAGACAACCAGCTAGATAGATAGATAGGTGGAGGGACTAGGGGATTTAGGAAAAAGAATTTACTCATATAATTATAGACACCAAGAAGTCCCACAATCTGCCAGTCTATGAGCTAGAAGCCCAGGAAAGCCTGCAGTATAGTTTCAGTCAGAGCTAGAAGGCCTGGCAACAATGATAAAAGGTGAGACAATGATGAAAGTCCCTATCTTAATGCCCCAAAGCAAGAGACAGTGGATACCCAGATCAAGCAGATTTGAGGCTCTGTATTATTATGCCGACCTCACAGACTAATATGAACACCTTGAAATTCTTTTCTTCACTTTGGAACAGTTTGTAGCACAAAGGGATCATTTGTATTAGAAATAATTAGCACATCTTTATAGGCATTGTAAATAATCTTCAACTTAAGTGTAAAACTCTTTATTTTTTCTTGTATCCTTTCCTATACCTTTTTGATCTATTCAGGCCCTCAGTGGATTGGATAATGCACACCATGTTAGGGAAGGTGAATTTTCCTTACTCTGTCTACTGATTCAAATGCTAATCTCATACAGAACATTCTTACAGACACACCTAGGAATAATGTTTCACTAGTTATCTGGGCAACCCTTATCCCAGTCAAATTGATGCATAAAATTAAACAGCATAATAGGAAAGTTTAGGTAAGATTCACCTGGGCGTGGGGGGTCATATGAACATCCCAATCTGTGAATGAGCAAGCACTAAATGGTAAAGACCACTTCTAGTAATTTCTAATCAAGACTAGCAATGAGTATTAGTTAAAATAGTTTAATTCGTTTGGTGCATATTTAGTGCTTACTTACTTAATGTTTGAAAATTAATGAACTTGGGGGGATTTTTTTATATGTGGTTCTGTGACTATTACCAAAATACTTTAGATAGGACTGCTCATTTCTTAGGAAATCTATTCAGCCACAGGCCACACTGCAAGGCTCTCTCATTAATTTTTCCCAGGATTTATGAACTGTTCTGTCTGGTAGGAATTTTGCTATTTGTGTTTACAAGCAACATGGGCACAAACGATCAAAACAGGCAATCTGAACTGTGAAGGTCTTTTAGAACTGTACAAGTTACAAGAAGTCTGGCTGATATGAATAGATTATTTTGCCAGAATAAATCCTATATGCTTTTGGTATATTATTCTTTCAACTTGCTGATTTTACTTACTGATATTGTATTTTAATACTTTCCATCTGTATTGAAATGTGATGTTGGCATAGACTTTGCTTTGTTGGGGTATCTTTATCAGATTTGAGGCTCTGTATTATTACGCTGACCTCACAGACTAATATGAACACCTTGAAATTCTTTTCTTCACTTTGGAACAGTTTGTAGCACAAAGGGATCATTTGTATTAGGAATAATTAGCACATCTTTATAGGCATTGTAAATAATCTTCAACTTAAGTGTAAAACTCTTTATTTTTTCTTGTATCAAGTTTGGATTGCTATGTTTCAAAGACACTTTACTTTATTGAGGTTTCAAATTATCTGACAATTGGACATAATTGTTTTACATTGGTTATTATATCAGTTTTAAAATTTTAATTGTGTTCATTTGAATTTACTTTTGATTAACTTTGCTTATGTAGGTTTCTTCTATAATTTGGAACCTGAATGTCCTTGAAAGGTCCACATTTTATCCCAGTGTAGTGTTATTGGGAAGTGGGGGAATCTTTGAGAGTTGGGGCATTTAGGATGTCCTTTGGTCAATGAGAGTATACCCTTGAAGGGAAATGTGTGATCAAGCTCATTCTTCTTTCTCTCTTTTGCTTCCTTGCCATAAGGTTGAGTGATTTTGCTCTGCTACACACTCCTATCATAATGTGGTGCCTTGCCACAGACCCAAAATAATAGAACGAATTGACTGTAACCTCTAAAACTGTGAGCAACATAAACCTTTTCTGTTTGTAAGTTGATTATCTCATGTATTTTGTTACAGTGACAGAAAACAGAATAACACAGTTTCTTTATTTTGTCACTTGTTTACTTTTTTCTTTCTTAATTCCTTTGTGTTTCTATTGCCATTATTCTTGCCAGTAATATCCTTTGCCCCTGTGACTTGACCCTTTTTCCTTAGTCATGGATGTTTGGCTGATCTTCCAGAAGGAAGGACTAACCATTATATCCTTACTAGAAATGTAATTAAACAACTCAAAATCTATAATTGCTAATGGTGGGGAGACAAGCTACAAGTCAGAATGTGTGTGGACCAATCTCATTGTCACCAGCAAAAGCCCATGAAAGTTAAAATAGGGGAAAGAAGGATATCAACCTGAGCTTAGGAAAGAATAAAAGAAAGCCAAGAATGTGCAGACAGAAGCAGAGACCAGGGACCATGCAACCCCAGCTGTCCCTGTCCTTTCATTTCCTCTGAGGTCTGGCTATACTTGTACACAGTATTTCCATGAAGATCTCCCTCTATTTTTATATAACTCCTATTTTATCCTCAAGCTAGAATTTCTATTTCATGCAACCAAATAAGTCTTTAAGATATTTTCTCACATTTTAAACCTTAATGCTTATCTGACTTAATTGATTTTTTAAGAGGCTGAATTGATGCAAATTTATTATTTCTTCAACGAATCACTCAGAAGGATTCAGATCCCCTGATTCTTGGATAATCTTTGTTTTGCCCATTTTCTGCTATTCTTAGAAGTCATCACCAGGACATAGCTTATTTTTAATGGTTGTCTTAATTTTTTTCCCAAGAAGGTAAGGTACCAGATTCTTATTTTGAATTACAAGTCCAAATTAGGTAAAAATCAAATCTATATCTCTGTGCGTGTGTATCTACACATACAGAGAAAAAAAAAAGAGTTTAGAAGAAAATAGACCAACATGTTATGAGTGGTTATTCATAGGTTTTATTTTCTTTTTTGTGTTTCTATTTTCTGCAAACAATGAAAGTGCATTATTTGATAATCAGATAAATGCAATTATATTATTCTAAAAAAATGAACAATTAATTTCCTTTTAGTCTGATTTTGCTATAAAACAGAAGTTTTTATATTTAATAACTTTGTTTTTGTTGATTTCCACATTTGTTCTTATTTGACCAAAATGTAATTTTGCCGAGGATTTTCTTCATCAACAAGCTTTAAGGCTGTTTTGTCTCTTTAAACTTATGTTACCAATAGAGCATGATTTGCCTGGCTGCCAGACTTGGGGTGAATTTAAGTCACAATACTCGTTACTGCCTGCTATGCAGCTGGTCTTTTGGCTGGTTCTGACCTGTCCTTTCCTGGCCCAGGTAGAACATAAGTGGTTGGCCCAGGTGAATTTGCTCCAACTTGTGTGGGACCTTCAGTTTGCTTAGTATTATGCTAGGGTCTGAGGATAAATTCAGAAGGGAACAAGACAGACAAAACATGGAGTTGATATCCTAATAGGGAGATAAGCAAATGACCCAGAGTGTAAATAGAGAAATAAGAACCAATCCCTTCTGCCAAAAAAAAAAAAAAAAAAGTTTAACCAGGATATGAGAGAGATTGGGGTTTTGGGGGAAGGATTCTTTGTAGTCACCATATTTACAATGAGCTTTGAAATCAGAGGAGAAGTAACTCCAGATAGTCGGGGCATCGGTGGGAAGAGCTTGAGTATGTGAGGAAAGACCAAGGCGGCCCGTGTGGCAGAAGCTGAGTGGGCAGAGGAAGGACATTGGGAGGCGAGTCCAGAGAGGTGGGCAGGGGATGATTCCTGAAGGCTCAGACCAGGAAGGGGTGTGGGATTTGGGGTGTGGGGTGGGGGAGTGGATAGGAAGTCACTGAAGTATTTTAAGAAGAGAAGAAATGTGATTTGTTTTATGTATTAAAAAGATAACTGGAGACGTCTGTTCTGGGCAGATGGAGGAGATGTACTTTTTCCTATTCTTTCTGCTGCACACAACTAAAAACCCTGGATGCTATATATATATAGCATATATAAGAAGACTCTGAAAGGTAAAGAGAAGACGCCAGGCTTGCTGGGAGCCTCCGGACCTGAGGAGCAACAGATGGTGAGTTTCCTATTGTTTTTGTACATTTTCAACTTTCTACCTCATCTATTCTAGACTTAAAGTAGGAATCCAGCAACTCAGAAATGGGTACTAAACCCAAAAAAACTCTAATAAATGTTTATGCTCTCTATCCTCCAAATGACCAGGAAAGGAACAGGTTCTCAAGACAGGAAATGTCTAGACAATAACCGGTGTGTAGCCCAAGGCTCCATCCCACCCAGAAAAGGTTACGTGGGAGGCCTCAACCTCCACTCTGTCCAGATGAAATGGGGCCCCAGCCCCTCCTGCAAAGCGTTGGAGAAGGCCCAGGACGGAGCTGGGACTTTCATCTTGCCAGGCAGAGGCAAGCTCCTGTCTTCTGTGGTGTCCGTGAAAACCGCGTGGAAACCTGGACACACACCTCCATCTGGTAATAACCAGACACTTTTCTCCTTCCTCTCTGAAGTGGTGTCAGAGAAGACCTCGGGGAGACATGAAACTTCCACCTTTGTCCAGAAGGAGTCTGCTACCTTCCCTGTGGTGACAGCTGGAGCAGTGACAAGGCACTCATACCCCTCCTAACTGGGAAGGTGCTAGTGAAGGTCTAGTGAAGAATCAAAATGCTCAACCTTCCTGTCAGCCATGAGGGACACACCTCCTCAGGTGTCCATAGAGGCTGGCCTAGGAACCTGGACTTTTATCCCCACCTCGTAATGAAGAGGTGATCCAATCTGCTTCTTCTGGTGCTAATGAAGAAGAAGACAGAAGCAGCCAGCTTAAAGAGAAGGCTTAAATAAGCTCCATGAAAGAATGCCCCAAATATCTAGGTTTCAATGGAAAATTACTTGTCATACCAAGAACAGGAAAGCTCAGACTGAATGAAAAAAGACAACCAGTAGATGAGAAGACAGAGTGGGTAGGACAATCTGACCAAACCTTGAAAAAGTCATTTTAAAAAACACATTCAGTGAGCAATTATAAACAGCAATAACAGCAACAACAGCAATGAAAAAACTCCTGATGTGCTCAACAGAAGACTGGAAGGGATAAAAGGGAGAATCAGTGAACTGGAAGGTAGAAAAATAGAAATTACTCTCTCTGAATAAGTAGATTAAAAACAAGCAAGCAGAGTCTTGTGGACTTTGCAGGACTATATAGCATGTATTAGAGTCCTGGAAGATAGGAGAAAGAGAGCAGGAGCGAAAAAGTAAAAAAAAAAAAAAAGAAATAATGGCGGAAACTCCCCAAATTTGACAAAAGACATAAACATACAAATTCAAGACTCTCAGCAAATCCTATACAAGATAAACTTAAAGAAATACACACCAGGGCTGGGGATGTGGCTCAAGCGGTAGCGTGCTCGCCTGGCATGCGTGAGGTCCAGGTTTGATCCTCAGCACCACATACAAACAAAGATATTGTGTACGCTGAAAAACTAAAAAATAAATATTAAAAAAAATTTCTCTCTCTCTCTCTCTCTCTCTCTCTCTCTCTCTCTCTCTTAAAAAAAAAAGAAATACATACCAAGGCATCACCATCAAAGTTCTGAAAAATAAGAAATAATCCTGAAAACAGTGAGAGAGACAGGACACCTTATCTATGGGGGAAGAACAATCGAAATGATAGTGGATTTTTCAGTATAAACTAGGGAGGCCAGAAGGAATTGGCATGGAATTTTTCAAGTGTTGAAAGGAAAGAACAGTCAACCTTGAATACCCAGTGAAATAATTCTTTAGGGATGAATGAGAAACCAAGAAATAGTCAGACAAATGAAAAAATGTAAGAATTAGTCACCAGCAGACATTCCCTAAAAGAACTGTTAAAGGGGATTCTCTAAACAGAAATGAAAATATAAGAGGGAAATGTGGAACATCCAGGAGAAAGAAAGTATGAGGTAGATAAAACTAAGTCAATATCAAGGACTCAATTTCTTCTTTGAAGTTTGCAAAACTGTGTTTGACAGTTGAAGCAAAAAAAATGATAACCATCTATTGTGGGTATTCAATATGTAGAGAGGGAATATTTAAGACAAATTTATATCATAAATGATATAGGGTAAAGGGCTATAAAGAGAGGTAAAGCTTCTATACTTCACTTGAACTGGTAAAATGATGACCTCAATGCATTAGATATTAGAGTATGAGAGCAATATATAATCATACCTAGAAAACAACTAAAAAAGCTAAACAAGTAGACATATCCAACAACATCAATAAAATAGAATTCTAAAATAATGTTCAAATAATCAATAAAAAGGCAGAAAAAAGATAATAAAAAACAAATAAGAAAAAGTGCAAAACAAAATATAAAAGGCAGACTTAAGCCATAACATATAGTTATATTAAATGTAAATGGTCTAAATATGCCAATTAAAGACAGAGATTTTGAGAGTGAATTAAGAAGTATAACCCTAACCATGGACTATCTATAAGAAACTCCCTTTGAATATAGCAATATGAGCAGGATAAAATTTTTAAAAAGTAAAACTATGTATCATCTGAACAATCATCAGAGCAAAAGAGAAGTAGACTGAGAGAACCAAAATCATCATAGATGAAGCTGGACATTTCATAATAATAAAAGAGTCAATCTGTTGTGTATATATAGCACATTTTCTTTTTCCATTCATCTGTTGAAGGGCACCTAGGTTGGTTCCATAGCTTTGCTATCGTGAATTGAATATCTAAAAAGAACAAATAAGAAAGAAAAGAGTCAATCCACCAAGAAGATATAACAAATCTGAAATACATCTGCACAAAATAAGAGAACTAAAAAAAGTGTGAGTCAGGGTGGCACATGCCTATAATCCTATAAACTCAGAGTCTCAGGAGGCTGAGGCAGAAGGATCAAGAGTTCAAAGCCAGCCTCAGCAATGGTGAGGCACTAAGCAATTCAGTGAGACCCTGTCTCTAAAAAAATTCCAAATAGGGCTGAGGATGTGGCTCACTGGTTTAATGCCCCTGAGTTCAATCCCCAGTACTCCTCTTCCCAAAATGTATGATACAAATGATTTTGGATTTGTATGCTTTTGTATTATAAGTAATCCATCTATCTTTACTACTGAATAGTTTTCCATTATTTAAACATTCCAAGATTGATTTGTCTATTCAGTTATTGAAGGGTATTTATGTTGTTTCCAGCTTGGGACCACTATGAATAAAGTTGTTATGAACACACACACACACACACACAAGTATGTGATGCAAACGCTAATATTATTGAAAGGAGAAACAAGAAAATTGTTGGACCTTCAACATTCATCTGTCAATAATCGATAGAGCAATTAGATAGAAAAATAAAAAAATATATAATAAGTCAATAATACTATCAAATAATGGGATCTAATTGACTTTTATTATTCTAACTTGTTATGTATGAGAGTAAAATGCATTATAATTCATAGTACATGTATAGAGCACAATTTTTCATATCTTTGGTTGTCCATGAAGTAGTCACAACATTCATGTCTTCATACATGTACTTAGGGTAATGATGTCAATCTCATTCCATTGTCTTTCCTACTCCCATGCCCCCTCCCTTCCCCTCCCTACCCTTTTCCCTATCTAGAGTTCCTCTAATCCACCCAATCTCCCCCAAAACTCCATTATGAATCAGCATCTTTATATCACAGAAAACATTCGACATTTTGTTTTTTTGGGATTAGCTAACTTCACTTAGCATTATATTCTCCAATTCCATCCATTTACCTGCAAATGCCATGATTTTATTCTATTTTAATGCTGAATGTATTCCATTGTGTATATATACCACATTTTTGTTATTCATTCATCAATTGAAGAGCATCTAGGTTGGTTCTACAGTTTACTATTGTGAATTGTGCTGCTATAAACACTGATGTGACTGTGTCACTGTAGTATGCTGGTTTTAAGTCTTTGGGGTATAAACTGCAGAGTGGGATAGCTGGGTCAAAAGGTGGTTCCATTTCCAGTTTTCCAAGGAATCTCTATACTGCTTTCCATAGTGTCTGCACCAATTTTCAGTCCCATCAGCAATGTATGAGCGTGCCTTTTTCCCCACATCCTCGCCAACACTTATTGTTGTTTGTATTCTTAATACCTGGCATTCTGACTGGAGTGAGGTAAAATCTTAGAGTAGTTTTGATTTGCATTTCTCTAA
Organism: Marmota flaviventris; assembly: GCF_047511675.1. Lineage (NCBI taxonomy): Eukaryota > Metazoa > Chordata > Mammalia > Rodentia > Sciuridae > Marmota > Marmota flaviventris. Next base: position 25,578,798 of record NC_092507.1, on the reverse strand, counting down.
TTGCTAGAGATGTTGAACATATTTTCATACATTTGTTGATTGATTGTATATCATCTTCTGAGAAGTGTCCAGTTTCTTGGCCCACTTATTGATTGGGTTATTATGTTTTTTTTGGGGGGGTGTTAAAATTTTTGAGTTTTTTTAATATCCTAGGGATTAGTGCTCTATCAATGTGCATATGGTAAAAATTTGCTCCCATTCTGTAGGCTCTCTCATTGCCTCATTTTTTGTTTCTTTTGCTGAGAAGAAGCTTTTCAGTTTGAATCTATCCCATTTATTTTTTCTTGATTTTAATTCTTACACTATAGGAGTCTTATTAAGGAAGTTGGGGCCTAATTCTACATGATGGAGATTAGGGCCTGTTTTTACTTCTATTAGGTGTAGTGTCTCTGGTTTAATTCCTAGGACCTTCATCCACTTTGAGTTGAGTTTTGTGCATGATGAGAGATAGGGGTTTAATTTCATTTTGTTGCATATGGATTTCCAGTTTTTGCAGCACCATTTGTAAGAGGCTATCTTTTCTCCAATATATGTTTTTGGTGTCTAATATAAGATAACTGTAGTTATGTGGGTTTGTCTCTGTGTCCTCTATTCTATACCATTGGTCTACAGGTTTATTTTGGTGCCAAAGCAGGCCATTTTTGTACTATTGCTCTGTAGTATAGTTTAAGGTCTGGTATAGTGATGCCACCTGCTTCACTCTTCTTGCTAAGGCTTTCTTTAGTTATTCTAGGACTCTTATTTTTCCAGATGAACTTCATGACTTGTTTTTCTATTTCTTTGAGGAATGTTATTGGGATTTTGATTGGAATTGCATTAAATTTATATAGTGCTTTTGGTAGTATGGTCATTTTGACAATATTAATTCTGCCTATCCAAGAACAAGATAGATCTTTCCACCTTCAAAGGTCTTCTTTAATTTCTTTCTTTAGCATTCTGTAGTTTTCATTGTAGAGGTCATTCACCTCTTTTGTTGATTCCCAAGTTTTTTTTTTTTTTTTTTTTGAGGTTATTATAAATGGGGTAGTTTTCTTCGTTTCCTTTTCAGAGGATTTGTCATTGCTATATAGCAATGCCTTTGATTTATGGGTGTTGATTTTATATACTGTTTCTTTGTGAATTCATTTATTAGTTCTAGTAGTTTACTGGTGGAGTTTTTTGGGTCTTCCATGTATAGAATTATATCATTGGCAAATAGTGCTTATTTGAGTTCTTCTTTTCCTATTTGTATCTCTTTAATTTCTTTTATCTGTCTAATTGCTTTGGCCAGTATTTCAAGAACTATGTGAAATAGAAGTGGTGAAAGAGGGCATCCCTGTCTTGTTCCAATTTTTAGAGGGAATGCTTTTGATCTTTCTCCATTTAGAATGATGTTGGCCTGGGGTTTAGCATAGATAGTTTTTACAATGTTGAGATATGTTTCTGTTATCCCTAGTTTTCTAGTGTTTTGAACATGAAGGGGTCCTGTATTTTGTTGAATGCTTTTTCTGCATTTATTGAGATGATCATATGATTCTTATCTTTAAGTCTATTGATGTGATTCATTACATTTATTGATTTCTGTATGTTGAACCAACCTTACATCCCTGAGATTGTGGTGTACTATTTTTTGATATGTTTTTGTATTTGATTTACCAAAATTTTTCTAGAATTTTTGCGTCTATGATCATTAGAGATATTGGTCTGAAGTTTTCTGTCTTTGATGTGTCTTTCCCTGGTTTTGGAATCAGGGTGACACTGGCCTCATAGAATGAGTTTGGACATGCTCCCTTTTTTTCTATTTCATGAAATAATTTGAGGAGTATTGGTATTAGTTCTTCTTTAAAGGTCTTGTAGAAATCAACTGTGTATCCATCTAGTCCTTGGCTTTCCTTGGTTGATAGGCTTATGATGGCATCTTCTATTTAATCGCTTAAAATTGATCTGTTTAAATTGTGTATATCATCCTGGTTCAATTTGAGCAAGTCATATGACTCTAGAAATTTTTTGATGCCTTCAATATTTTCTATTTTATTGGAGTATAAGTTTTCAAAATATTTCTAATTACCTCCTGAATTTCTGTAGTGTCTGTTGTGATATTTCCTTTTACATCATGTATATTAGTAACTTGAGTTTTCTCTCTCCTTCTCTTCATTAGCATGGCTAAGGGTTTGTCAGTTTTATTTATTTATTTTCAATGAACCAACTTTTTGTTTTGTCAATTTTTTCAATTGTTTCTTGTTTCAATTTCATTGATTTCTGCTCTGATTTTAATTATTTCCTGTCTTCTACAAATTTTGGTGTTGGTTTGTTCTTCTTTTCCCAGGGCTTTGAGATGTAATGTTAGGTCATTTATTTGTTGACTTTTTCTTCTTTTAAGGAATAAACTCCATGCAATGAACTTTCCTCTTGGTACTGCCTTCATAGTGTCCCAGAGATTTGGATATGTTGTATCAGGGCTCTCATTTACCTCTAAGAAGTTTTAAATCTCTTCCTAAATGTCTTTTGTAACCCGTTGTTCATTCAGTAGCATATTATTTAGTCTCCAGGTGTTGGAGTAGCTTTTATTTTTTATTTTATCATTGTTTTCTAGTTTCATTCCATTATGATCTGATAGAATGCAGGGTAGTTTCTCTACTTTTTTGTATTTGTGAAGAGTTGCTTTGTGACATAATATATGGTGTATTTTACAGAAGGATCCATGTGCTACTGAGAAGAATGTGTATTCCCTCGTTGAAGGATGAAATATTCTAAATATGTCAGTTAGGTCTAAATTATTGATTGTATTATTGAGTTCTGTAGTTTCTTTGTTCAGTTTTTGTTTGGAAGATCTATCCAGTGGTGAAAGAGGTGTGTTAAAGTCATCCAGAATTATTGTGTTGTGGTCTATTTGACTCTTGAATTTGAGAAGAGTTTGTTTGATGAACGTAGATGCTCCATTGTTTGGGGCATACATATTTATAATTGTTATTTCTTGTTGGCATATGGTTCCCTTGATCAGTATGTAGTGTCTCTCTTTATCCCTTTTGATTAACTTTAGCATGAAGTCTACTTTATTTGATATGAGGATGGAAACCCCTGCTTGCTTCTGCAGTCCATGTGAGTGGTATGATTTTTCCCAACCTTTCACCTTCAGTCTGCGGATTTCTTTTCCTATGAGATGAGTCTCTTGGAGGCAGCATATCATAGGGTATTTTTTTTTTATCCAATCTGCTACTCCATGTATTTTGATTGGTGAGTTTAGGCCATTAACAATTGGGGTTATTATTGAGACATGATTTGTATTCCCAGCCACCAGCCATTTTGGTTTATTTTTGGTATTTAACTTGGTTTCTCCTTTGATTAGTTTTTCCCTTAGTGTAATATCTCCCTCTGCTGATTTTCATCATTGTTTTTCATTTCCTCTTCATGGAATATTTTGCTGAGGATGTTCTGTAGTGCAGCCTTTCTAGTTGTAAATTCTTTTAACTTTTGTTTATCATGTAAGGTTTTATTTCATCATCAAATCTAAAGTTTAATTTTGCTGGATATAAGATTCTTGGTTGGAATCCATTTTCTGTCAGAGCTTGATATATATTGTTCCATGATCTCCTGACTTTGAGGATCTGGGTTGAAAAATATGCTTAGATACAAATTGGTCTCCCCCTATATGTGATCTCTTTCCTCTCTCTTATGGCCTTTAAGATTTTTATCCTTATTCTGTATGTTAGGAATTTTCATTATAATGTGCCTTGGTGTAGATCTGTTGTAATTTTGTACATTTGGTGTCCTTTAAACCTCTTGTATTTGATTTTCCAATTCATTCTTGATGCTTGGGAAATTTTATATTATCTCATTGAAGAGATTGTGCATTCCTTTGGTTTGAAACTCTGTGCCTTCCTCTATCCCAATAACTCTTAAATTTGGTCTTTTGATGCTATCCCATAATTCTTTGATGTTCTATTTATGGTTTCTTACTATCTTCACTGTGTGGTCAACTGTATTTTCCAGATTGTATACTTTGTCTTCATTATCTGACGTTCTGTCTTCCAAGTGATCTAGTCTGTTGGTGATGCTTCTATTGAGTTTTTCATTTGTTTTATTGTTTCCTTCATTTCAAGGATTTCTGATTGGTTTTTTTTTCAGAGTCTCTATTTCTTTCTTGAAGTAATCTTTTGGTACTTGGTATTTTATCTCTTATCTCTTTGTTGGAGTGATCAATTTTTGCCTGTATTTGCTCATTTAGGTCATTCTTTAATTCACAGATCATTTTAATTATGAACCGTCTGAACTCCTTCTGACATTTCATCAACTTAACTGTCCATGGGTTCTGTTATTGTGGTATCCTGGCTTGTTTGGAGCACTTTCCTCCCTTGTTTTTTCATATTGTCTATGTGTCTTCCTTTCTTTCAGTGTGGATATGAAATATTATAGTTTCTACCCTATAATCTTGTGGTATCTGTGCAGATTATCTGCACCTCACCTTGATGTTGTGCTTCCAGACCCTGCTGGTGTCCCTCAATGTATGCTACTACAACTAAAGTTGGTGGTGGCAATAGTGGAGGTAAATTGAGACAGCAGTGGACATTCCTCAAGATGGATGCAATGTCTTTCAAAGATGGGGATGAAAGGGTGGGCTTTACACTGTCTTTGAGATGCCTGCTCTGAGATGCATCTGCTTCTAGGCCTTGTCTGTTTTTGAAAGGTAGAGGCTTCTACATGGGGGAGGCTATGGTGATGTCTGCAGTGTCCCAAGATGGAAGTGGGTTAGGCCGGGGCTCCCAGGAGTATGTGGGGGTGGCAGACTGGGACTTACCCTGGGCATGGATTCCACACAGGTAGGCAGAGGTGGTCCTGTGGCTGAGCCTGAGCTCTGGTGGGTATCTGCCCATGGTGGGATGGACCTGGGCTTACCCCGAGCATGGGGTTCCGTGCAGATTGGTGTAGGTGGATCAGGACCGGGCCTGGGCTCTGGTGGGGGTCTATTGTCAGAATCTAATTGACTTTTAATAGAACACTCCCTCTGACAACAGCAGATTACACATCAAATGTCCACAAACAATGTCAAGATATACTATAACTAGGTGATAAAATAAATGTTATCAAATTTAAAAGAATTGAAATCATACAGAATATGTTCTCAACCATAAGGACTCAACTATAAATCTTTAACAGAAAGATAGGAAAATCTCCAAACATTAGAAACTTGACAATAATCTTCTAATAATCCTAGGTCCAAGAGGAAGACTCAAGAAAATTTAAAAAAATAAATAAATTTGTGAGTCACAGACAAAGCAGTGGCTATAGGGGAATATATAGTATTAAATACACACATTAGGAAAGAGTAAAAGTTCTAAATAAATAATCTGAGCTCTTTTCTCAACAATATAGAAAAAATATCAAATGAACCTAAAGCAAGCAGAAGGAAGAAAATAATAAACAGCAGAAATCAATGAAGCTGAAAAGAGAAAAAGAATACAGGAAATCAATAGAAGAAATAATTCAATGAGTTCATACTTTTGTACCTTTGAGCTGCCCTGAGTGGGATCTGGCTAATTCCAGAGGTAACCTCAAGGCGTCTTTCCTATTGTCCCCAGGTAAAGTACTTGGCTTCTCTGTAATGGTACTAATCTCTTTGGAAACCACACCTACCTTGGCTGCAACTTTGCAAATGCTTCTTTTTCTAGTCAAATTGCAAATTTTGCAAATCTTTCTGCTTTGCTCTTTACTCTCACAGTAATTCTGGCTAAAAACAGCCAGCAATACCCAAGCCACCACCTTAATGCTGTGCTGCCTTAAAATTTCCTCCAGATTAATTATTCCACCACCTTTAAACTCAGCCTCCCACAAAGTCTCAGGGTATAGGAAAACCGTAGACAAGTTCTTTGCCAGAATGTAACAGGAATGGCCTCGTATTCCAATTCCTGATAAAATCCTTATTTCTACCTAAAACCTCATGAGGCTGGTCTTTGCTTTGCATGTTCCTGTCATCATTCTGGTCTTCTGAGCTCACACTAGAACCATCCAAGAAGCTCCACTAAAACATTTTAGGGCTTCTCTAGCTTGCATCTCAGACCTTTCCAAACTCTTCCCACAAACCAGTTCAAAATTCTGAACCATAAGATCAGGTAGAGTCACTGTGACAATCCTACTCCTGGGGTCAGTCTTCTGTGTTATCCATCAGCTTTCCATCACTGTGGCAAAACCTGAGGCAAAAAACCTTAGAGGGGACATTCACTTTGACTCAGGTGCCAAAGCTTTCAGTCCATGGTCAGCTGGCTCCATTGTTTCTGGACCTGGGGTGAGGCAGTGCGTCATGGGTGAAGGGTTTGGTGTAGCAAAGCTGCTCACTTCATGGTGGCCAGAAAGGAGAGGGAGAGGGAGAGGGAGAGGGAGAGGGAGAGGGAGAGGGAGAGGGAGAGGGAGAGGGAGAGGGAGAGGGAGAGAGAGAGAGAGAGAGAGAGAGAGAGAGAGAGAGAGAGAGAAGGGGAGGGTAGGGGAGGGACCAGGGACATTCAGATCCAAACTATAACAGGAATTTTTACTGCTCTTTCTTTTTTTTACTTAATTGGGTTTTTTTTCCACTACAGTATTTTTTATTTTATTTTATTTTATTTTTTTAATTTTTTATTGTGGGTTGTTCAAAACATTACAAATTTCTTGACATATCATATTCCACACTTTGATTCAAGTGGGTTATGAACTCCCACCTTCACCCCATACACAGATTGCAGAATCACATCAGTTACACATCCATTGATTTACAAATTGCCATACTAGTGTCTGTTGTGCTCCTCTGCCTTTCCCGTCCTCCCCCCTCCCCCCTCCCCACCTCTCCCCTCCCCTCCCCTCCTCTCTCTCTACCTCCTCCACTGTATAACCCTGAGGGTCTCCTTCCATTACCATGCAATTTCCCTTCTCTCTCCCTTTCCCTCCCACCTCTCATCCCTGTTAAATGTTAATCTTCTTCTCCTGCTCTTCATCCCTACTCTGTTCTTAGTTACTCTCCTTATATCAAAGAAGACATTTGGCATTTGTTTTTTAGGGATTGGCTAGCTTCACTTAGCATAATCTGCTCTAATGCCATCCATTTCCCTGTAAATTCTATGATTTTGTCATTTTTTAATGCAGAGTAATACTCCATTGTGTATAAATGCCACATTTTTTTTAATCCATTCGTCTATTGAAGGGCATCTAGGTTGGTTCCACAGTCTTGCTATTGTGAACTGTGCTGCTATGAACATCAATGTAGCAGTGTCCCTGTAGCATGCCCTTTTTAGGTCTTTAGGGAATAGACCAAGAAGGGGAATAGCTGGGTCAAATGGTGGCTCCATACCCAACTTTCCAAGAAATCTCCATACTGCTTTCCAAATTGGCTGCACCAATCTGTATTTTTTTTAAATACACAACAGCGGAATGAATTACAATTCTTATTACACATATAGAGCACAATTTTTCATATCTTTGTATATAAAGTATGTTCACGCCGATTCATGTCTTTATACATGTACTTTTTTGCATTAAAATTCTTATTACACATATAGAGCACAATTTTCCATATCTCTGTTTGTGTATAAAGTAGGTTGACACACAATTCGTGTCTTCATACATGTACTTTGGATGATGATGTCCATCAAATTCCACCATCCTTGCTAATCCCTTGTCTCCTCCCTTTCTGTCCCACCCCTCTTCCCTATCTAGAATTCATCTATTCCTCCCATGCTCCCCCTCCCTACCCCACTATGAGTCACCTCCTTATATCAGAGAAAACATTCAGCATTTGTTTTTTGGGGATTGGCTAATTTAATGCTAAGTGAATTTACTGCTCTTTCTTCAGGTTCATTGAGTGTTTCCAGTTGTGTCCAGAAGTGTAGGGGACTTGACTTCATGACTTTTGATCTTATGATGAGTGTTATGGAAAGCTAAGGAGACCTTGGACAGACAAGATACCTAACCTTACAAACATGTTGAGAATCTCACCCTTACTGCTGTGGGAGGAGCAGAGCAGAAGCAATCCCAGTCCTCCATGGCAGAGGGGATGGCGTCCCTGTGGATGGTGGGTCACGGTGAAATGTGGAATGATTTGGAAAGCTGAATCAGTTGCACAAAATCAAAAGAAGAAAAAAAATTTAAATTCTCTATTATTTTCATTCAGAATGAGAACTCTTTAGTCAGCTTGTTCACTGTTGTGACCAAAAGAAATGACAAGAACAATTTTTAGATGAACAAAAGTGTATTTGGAGCTCATGGCTTCAGAGGTCTCAGTCCAGAGACATCTGACTCCAAAGCCCTATGCCCAAAGTGTGGCAGCAGAATATCATGGTGGACAAGTGTGGTGGAGGAAAAAGCTCAGGACGTGGCCAACAGGAGGGGGGGAGGGAGAGAGAGATAGAGATAGAGATAGAGAGAGAGAGAGAGAGAGAGAGAGAGAGAGAGCTCCATTCACAACAAACAAAATATAAACCCCAAAGGCACATCCCCAGGGACCCAACCTCTTCAGCCACACCAGACCGGCCTACAGTTACCACCCAATTAATCCCTATCAGTGCACTGACGAGGTTAAAACTCTCCTAACCCAATCATCTCGCTTCTTAATTTTCTTTCATTGTCTCACTCATGAGCTTTGGGGGTGACACCTCATATGTAAACCATAACAAGTTGTGTATCATTCTTGATTTCTAATACTTATAGTCATGTGTTGCCTAATGATGGGGACGCATTCTGAGACGTGTAGTGTTAGGTACTTGCTGGTTGTGCCAACAGCATAGAGCGTGTCTACATAAATTAAGACGGCTACAATGTCACTAGGAAACCTAATCTTAGGAGATCACTGCATGGCACATGCAGTCTGTTATGCGGCACATGACTGCAAAAATATTTTCTTTGCTAATCTGTTTTATTATTTATTACAAACATCTTCCATGTAAATAAATTTTATTCTAAGGTATAACTTCAAATACAAAAATAAATGCGTAGTTCATAAATATATAATATTTGATCACGGGATGTACCCAACTTTACTTAACCTCTACTGTTGGACATTTACATGATTTTCCATTTTTCCCTGACTTCGAAACACCTACTGCAATGTTTATTCTACTAACCAAATTTGCACATTTTTTTACTTATTTCTTTAGGATACTTTCCCAGATGCACATAAAGCATTTGCATGTTCTTAAGGATTTTAATATGCATTTATTAATCACCCTTCAAATTATGCTCCTACTGGCAGTTTATAAGTACCCTGCCTGCAGTACCCCTATTAAATTTTATCTACTAACCACAGAGCATTATCATTGTGTTTGATCTTTGCCAGGTTGATAGGCAAACAATGTTATCTCATTGTTTTAATTTGCTCTTCTTTGATTATAAGCGAGGTTGAACATTTCCTTGAAAACATCGATTGACTCTTCCCTGCTCATTACTCAGGCCACAGTTCACCTGCACTGGCATGAAGAATATGCCTTTGTGGGGGCGGGGGCGTTTCTCTTGCAAGTGACAAACAACCCAACTCAGGTAACTGAAAAGCCTGTGAGTCGAAAAGCCATATTCAGGTCTAATTAGAGGCCAAGGACTTGGTTTCTCACTGCGGCCCTCAGTTCTCTTTTCCGTTGTATTGGGGTTTAAGGTTAAGGCTTTTTATGATACTCTATGCTGACAGCCATTCCAAAAGTTCTCATCCTCAGTGTCAAGTCCGGCTGGCCAAAGTGCCTGCCCCTGTCCCAGAAGTTGTGACAAAAGCCACAGGGCACCCCATTGGTTCCAAGGACTAAGCAGCCGGCTCTGAGCCCAGCACAATGGCCTGGGGAGGGTGGGGGCTGTCCTTGGTTTTGGCCCTGGGTTACATATTCTGGCTCTGAGACTGGGAGTAGAATCAGCCTCATCTGAAACAGAGGGACTAAGAGAAAGGGGTGTAGGGAAGCCACAACTGATCACTGAGATGCCATTGTCACTGTGGAGCCAAAGTGTGAAGAGGAAGTCGATAGCTTGGCTTTCCACTCTACCCTCTCAGGACCTCAGGATCCATCAGAGACTTTTTTGCTAATATATGGCGCTTGGCTGGCGTGGTCAGGGTGGCTGACTAGCCTCCTCTTCCCTGGCATGCCGTGGTCACCCACCATGGGTAAGAAATGGTGCCGCAGAGAAAGGGGGGTGGTATCCAGATGTTTGAGTCACAGACTCACCCTGTTGGCAAGTTCCGGATCTCTGAAAAACACAGGAACAAGCAATCCCAATTCAAAGTGGAAATGAAGTGAGACCAAATGCAGGTAAAATGACCTGGGGAGGTGAGACCATCTGGAGTGGAGGGAGGTTCTGCAGGAGCAGCACCTGGGCTGAGCCCTCGGCTGACTCTGCATGGGTGTTCCATAGGTATCGAGGGTGAGGGTCAACTGGAGCCCACAGCCTTCCACGTGGAGTTTCCAAACCCTTTCTCACAGAGCTCTGCGCAAACGACGACTTGTAAATTATAGGCAATTAATTGCATCATCTGTATTCCCTGCAGATCCAAGCCAGATCTGGTCTCAGCCTCTTTAACACAAACAGCACAGCCACCCTCTTTCCCTGTGGCAGATGCTACTTCTTTCAATTATTGAAGCTCATCTGGCCTGGATGCTGGGCCTGCCACCTATCAGGCACTCTGTGCAGGCCCGGGACTCAGGTCGCCAGGAGCAATGGGAGGGACTGTCAGGCAGCGCCCAGTCGGCCTCAGCTGTGCTTGGTCTGATTCCAACTGGGAAAGACTTGTTAGTAAACAACCTTCTTAATAGTTACCATTTTTAATTTCTCCTGAAATATTGGCAGGGGAAGTCCCCGCAGAAGAAAAACGAGCCTTGAGAGATTCTTCACTGACACGAGGTGCAGTCATGCTCACAGCCAAGCCGGGTTGCCTGATCCAGGGCTGCTCTATTCATTCCTGCCCCCAAATTCCCATCAATAACTCTCTAACAATAACAAATTGCTACATGACACCCTCGCCACGGTGTTGGGACTAAGCACCTGATGAGATGTTTGCAATAAATTCGAATCCTCGCCTTTCCTTTCCTGCTCATATTTCATAGAGTCTGCTAATATTTATGGAGTATCCACCTTGTTCCAGGCACATAGTAAACCAGATGGGGAAAGTCCCTTCTCTTGTCATGTTGACATTCTATACAGGGCAGGGACTTAAACAGAGAAAAATAAGCTTAGCCTTTCAGATGGTGGGAAGTAGAATAAAGGGAACAAGATCCAGTCATGGGAGAAGAAATGATTGGGTGCGGCTCTTTCCTACCCACTGATTGTGTTAGTTCATTTTCCATTGCTATCACAAAATACCCAAGGCTGGGTACTTTATAAAGAAGAGGATTCCTCTGGGCATATGGTTTTGACTTTTTGGAGAAGTTGAAGAGCATGGTGCCAGCATCTTCTTAACTTTGGGTGAGGGCCGTGTATTGCTCCGTGCGTGGCAGAGAAGTGGGAGAGAAGCAGGCATGTGTGAAAGGAGAGCTAGAAAGTGGGCCATGGAGGCCAACCCACTTTATAACCACCCGCTGTCACAGTCGCTAATCCATGCCTCCACACCCAGAACAATTCAGTCTCATTAGAAAGACATAACTCCACTCATGAAGGTGGAGTCCTCCTGGTCCTAACTGTCTTAAAGTGCCCACCAGCTCAAGCCACGTGAGTTTGAGTGGGTTTAGGACCTTGAGGATGACCTGTGGGTGGGGCTGACATTTGAATCATCATTTCAATGACCCATGGGAATCAGCTAGGTGAAGGTCCCAGGGAAGAACATTCCAGAAAGAAGACACAAACCAGGAATGCGGGAGGTGAAGAGAGGCCTGTGGGGTTGAAGGACTGTGATCTGGGGAGGGCGTTGGTGTCTGAGCACATGGTGTCTCCCAAATTCGCTTCCCTTCATTCAGATTTCTCTTCCTCCTCCTGGTCCCTGTCCCTGTCCCCTCCCTTGCCCCAGGCTATAGGATTCCTCTCTGCAAACTACCAGATCTTTGATCTGTGGTCTGTACCTTCCAAACTAATAGACTTTGGGGAGTCCAAGATTTTTTTTTTTTTTTTTTGAAGTTTGGCTCTTGGCAAAGTGCCAGCGCTATTTCCATCTTGTGTGGAAAATATAGAATTACCGTGAATTATATTGAAAAATTAGATTCATTCACTGCTGTGATAATTTATCTCCCAATCTGTCTCAGAGAGTTAGCAGCTGGTGAGAAAATAAAATGTAATTTAGGCAAAAAAAAAAAAAATCACTTTTAATCTATGTCTGGCAGGGAGAGAGAGGCTATTAAGTGAATTTACTCTTCGCCAATCAGGTAGTTTTCTTAAGCACACCCTCAAATGAAATGTTGTGGTGGAGGCTAATGGGGAGCTTGTTGTCCTTGGCTGGGCCCCGACAGCCGTGGGTGAGAAGTCAGGCCCCACTTACCAGCCAAAGCTCCCTGACCGGCGGCTCCTCCCAGGGCCTCTGCCCTGAAGGCCCTGGCGCTGAGAGGAGGCGCTTGATGGCCGGGCTTTTCCAGAGCAATTTGTGCCTTGAGAAAGGAGAAGAAACAGCCCCCAATTTTAAGCCTCATTGATTTAAGGTATTTGAAATATTCTTCTCCCATTGGTAATGATGGCCATTTTTCTTCTTCAGAGTGCCTGATTCTGTGCCCTGGAATTGTCCTGACATCACTGGATGAGTCAGAGCACTGAGCTAATTCTGCTCTGCCCAGAGACAGGTCCAGAGCTCCCTGTGCCGATGAGTCAGCGCCTCCGCTGTAGCAGGCCTGGTGGAGGCCGCAGAGGGAACAGTGGGCTCTAGGTGTTGACCTGCGTCCCTCCCCGACAGCACCCAGTCCCCTGCCCCCTGAGCGCAGGAGCACAGTGTCCACACGTCCAGATGGTTTGCTCTTGACCGTGCCTTGGTTTTCCCAGCATAGAGGGTCATAAGCCATGCAGAATGGAAAACAGCATATTTCTGCACCCCCCCCCCCACCTACAGCCTTGCCCCCACAGAATACATTCCTCCGGAGCTGGACTTCTTGCTGCGTGGTAACCTGGTGGATGGTATCACAGGGTAAGAGAACATGAGAGAGAGGAAGAGAGGGGAACGCCCAACTAGAACACACTCTGGCCATAACCAACCCCCTCCCATGGTAATTGCTTTAGTCCACTCCTGAGAGCATAAAGGCACCTCTTAAAGACCCCAGATTTTAATACTGTTACATTGGCAATTAGATTTCAGCATGAATTTTGGAGGAGACATTCAACACATGGCATGGAGATTCTGCCTTTTGCTCCTTGTATAACCTGGGGGAAAATTTTTTCCCCCTTCTTGATTGGAGCTGCCTCATCTAAAAAGTGAGAAGTCTAGACAAGTTGGCCAAGGCCCTTCCAGCTCAGAGTTTATTTTGCTGTGAATTTGTAATTCTAGCTACTTAGATGCATGTCCAGCTCCACTCTATGCACAATGCATAGAGCAGAGATATTGAATCTAAGCTCGAGCTTCCTTGCAGTCTTTGCTCAAAGGACTATGTCTTAAGTGACTTTGGGGAATGGATGGTGGATTTTAGTGTGGGGAGGTTGCAGAGCAGAGGGGAACATCCAGTTATCATCAGTGACTCCCATTCCTGGGGCCTCTGATTTGATGCCACATTCAGGTTTCCTCACCCTGAACTGAGGAGCCTCCTGTAGCAGGTGACTGAGATCCTGGGTGTGGAGGGCCCTCTTCAAAGTCACCCAGACTACGAGGTACCATTCTGAGCAGAACTGTGCCTCACCTACTTCCTCAAAGATTGCATTGGCTTCTTGAACATGACCTCCAAGACCAGGGAAAAAAGAAAAGGTTTGATTTAAATTCAGTTTGAACTTCCAGGAAAACCAGAGTTCTCATTAGAGATTCTACCTGCCCCGCCTGCACCTCTCCACACTGGGTCAAGTTAAAATTACCAATAGAATATAAAACAGGGACCATCGATGGGTGAAATGTAAGGAGATTTTTGAAAGATGGAGGCAGACTGGTCCAGGGGGAAAGAGGGCTGATCACATGCTCAAGCATGGACCAAACCGATCCACTCATTCAACAGATCTTTCCTGAGTGCTTTGCATTGCTCTAGGAATTGGGGACACAGAAGAGAGAACAGGAAAAACAAGATCCCTGCTTTTGGGGATATATAAACCAGGTTGGAGAGACAGAAGATTAACGGACATATATGAAAAATATTCTCTGGTGAAAAACACCGGGCGATGTGATGGAGTTGAGTGGACAGTTAGGTTACCCCCTGGGTGGTTAGGAAAGCCTCTCAGGGGAGATGAGCTTTGAGAAAATACCTGAATGACAGCAAGGAGCTGCCTCATGAGAAAGACAAGGGGGAGAATATTCCAGAGAGGCTGAGATGAGAGCAGCCTGGCAGAACATGGGGAGTGGAGTTGGGGGCTTTTGAAGTTAGAGAAAGATCCAGGTGGAATGCTACTGTAATCACTCTTGCTATCATGTCTTAGAGGGAAAGCAGAGATGAGGGTGTACTGAGGGTACATGGGAGGTGTGTTTGGGTGGGGAAGCATTCCAGGGCTGGGAGTCATAGTGACACTGGTGTCAGATCAAGTTACAGGAAGCAAGCTCCACTGTTCCATTGCTGTGAGATACAGCACCAGAAACACCAGGTCACCTCTCTTGGGCAAAGGGTCTAGAAACATCTGCCTCCTCTAAACTGCTGAGTCTCTGGATCATCCAGTACATTCACAGTAAATCTGATTTTTCTTCTTCCTTTTGCCTGAATCCAGGGGCCACTTTGACCATCCATCTCAGCCGGAATTGATACCAACTCTCAGTTCTGGGTAAACCAAACTTCTCCCTGGGAGGATGAAGGGATAGAAAATAGTCAGACATTGGGGAAAGAAACAAGTTACTCATGGGACACGTCGGATAACTTGTCTTCCTAAACAGTAAAATTACTGAAAGAAGCAAGACGTAATTTTAGAGAATTTTTAACTGTCCTTTCAACAAGATTCCAAATGTCATCGCATCTCTGAATTTGAAGCGGAAGCTCACCCATGAAGACATGAAAGGAGAACAAATTAGGACAATCTAGAGGAGGAGATGACTCAGAGAGATGGTGGGAGCCTGGGCTGCGTGTTGGCACCACACGTGTGGGCACTGTGGTCCCGAAAAAAGTCCTAGAGCCCATCAATATCCTAAAAATAGGGGGTTTAAAATAGTATCTTCTGCAGAGAGTGTTGCAAAGCGTAAATAAGGCAACAGCGTGCGAACAGAGCCTAGCGCAGTGTCGGGCACGCAACGAACGCGGTATTCTTGGGCAGATGGACAGGACACAACCGCTGAATTTAGAGATTACCTCGAAGGGCACGGACAGCAGAAACCGAGAGCAACCTGGAAGGCAAATTGGGAAAATTCTCCCTCGTTTCAAAAGAAAAGACGCAAGAGAGGAAAATGACCGAGATTTCAAAAGCAGAGAGGGGCGCGTCACGGGGGCAGGAAATTCCAGAGAGATCTTGGAAGTCAAAAAGGCGAAGACAGCTCACATGACATTGAATTCATCATCACTATTATTATTTTTTTTAAATTGGAAAATATATTCTGCTCTTTACGCCCGTGGAAAGGACTCCCGGAGCAAAAAAACAAAAAAAAACAGACTTCCAACAGTCCAGGGAAACATTCGAATTCCAGCGACCAGGAAAAAGAGATCTGACAAATGTACAATTAAATTGCAAAGGGAGAAATCAGACCAGTTGGACTTCTGTCTTCGGAAGCCAACCTGGATAAGCAGGTGCCATATGACAGGGAAAGAGCGGTTGGGGATTCTGATTGTCATTCGTGGTCCGCGTTCCTGCGAGGGCAGCGGGAAGGTGTTCTGATCCGTGTAAGGGCTCCGAGTACACTCCCCTCGGGGCCCTGATGGAAAAACCGCCCAAGAAATGGATTCTATGTAGAATTCAAGCCTGCAGAGGCATAAGTTAAAGAACTGTAGAACAAATGCTGGAGATGGAGTCGAAGCTAAATGATTACCTTGAATGGAGTTTAATCATATGCAAATATTTTCTTTTAAGAATGCCTTAAAATGATTTTAATATTAACCCAGATTTAATATCCTATATTTCTTTTTTTTTAAATTGACAAATGGGAGTAATAAGGAGGGAAGCAAAAGTTTACTAGATTTTTTTCCCTTCCTAAGTAAGTACTGATAAAGGTTTCTCTTCTCACAGGAAGCAGAGAAAATGATGTCTTTTTTAAAATTTAAAACCACTTTCCAGGACAAACACAGGATATAAACTTCATATTCTTCAGGCAAAAAGGACAGAGAAAACTATTTCCATAGAAGAACAAAACCGATAAATAAAATAATGTAAGCATAAAAGCAAAATCTAAATATATAAAAATAAAACCACCTATCCTCTATTGTGACAATAAATGTATCTCTGGTTACAATTAAAAGACTCCTATTAAATGATGAATTGAAATCCATCGAAGTTCATATCACAGAAAAGTTAAAACCCTGCTCTAGGTCATAAAAGAAGGTGAATAAAGTGAATTAATGTCTAAAAAATCTCATGTTCCTTGATAGGAAGTCTTCACATTTTAGAGATTCAATTTGTTTGTAATTAATTCAAAAATAAAATACAATTCTAATAAACATTCAAATAGAATTTTTTAAAACTTGGCAAAATGATTCTTAAGTTATTCTGGAAGAATAAACATGGGGAAAATCAAAGTAAAAATTGAAGCAATAGAATAACAGAAGCACTTATATTTGATAGTAAGAATACTTTGCAGTGAATTAATTAAGAGAGTAGGGTAAGGGTAAAAAAAAAAAAGGTATTATTGAACTCTACTAGAAATCCTGAGAATAAATAAGGTATTGGGTAAAGAATAGATGGCATTGGGTAAAGAATAGATTATTAAGTTATTTGATAGTTTTTGGAAATTATTGAAATTGGATACCTACATCATAGTCTACATCTAAATGAAACAGAATGAATTGAAATGTTAAATGTAAAATATAAACACACAGAACAACTAAAGACAAAGGTAGAGCAAGAATAAAGATTTGCTTGATCTCTATGTAAAGGAAGGAGGAAAAACTTTTTTTTCTTATTTATTTATTTATTGGTACTTGGAATTGAACCCGGGGTGCTCTACCACCGAGCTACATTCCCAGTTGTTTTTATTTTTTTATTTTGAGACAGGATCTCACTAAGATCGTCCTCGTGCCTCAGCCTTCCAAGTCACTGGGATTATAGGCATGTGCTATAACCCAGCTGGAGAAAGAATTTCTTAGCTTAAAAAAAAAAAAAAAGCAAAAAAGAAGACAGAACAATATTAGAAAATAAAGGGCTCGACAACAATATTCAATATTAGAAAATAATAATTTCTCTGTCACCAAGTTCATAAACCATGGGGCTGGGGTTGTGGCTCAGTGGTAGAGCGCTTGCCTCATGTGTGAGGCCCTGGGTTCGATTCTCAGCACTGCATATAAATAAATAAAATAAAGGCCCATTGACACATAGAAAATATTTTTTTAAAAGTTCATAAATCAAACTTAAAAGAGAAAAAGCAGAACAGGAGAGTGATACACACACACACACACACACACACACACACTCAAGCTTAATGTCCTGGCCATATAGAAATTAATACCAATTGGAGGGAAAAAAATAAGCACTTAATAGAAAAAAACTGGGCAAAACACACAGTGGAATGAGTTACAAATAAAGAAACACAAGCAGCCAATCAACGTATGAAAAATGTACAGCCTCATTAATAGACAAACATATTCAAATTCAAACAACTTGACTGCAAATTGAAAAATATTAAAGACTGCACACTGCTGCTGAGGGCTGGAGAGGGCCCAAGAAATAGGCACCCCTCCACTGGAATCCTTCAAAATGTTCACAACCCTGGATAGAAATGTCCCATTCCTAGGAATTTCTCCTAAGGAAACAGGCAGGGATTCCCAGTAAGATTTAGCTATGAGGATGATCTTTATGGCATTTTTTAAGCAGGTCAAAATCGATGATAATAAGCAAATCTAATATTTATTTATTGAGCACATAAAATAGCCAGGCACTCTGCCAAGCCTTTCACATGCATTATCTCATTTGATCCTCAAACAGCCATGTGAGGTACATCCCATTATTATCTGTATTTTACAGATGAGGAGATAGAGGATTAAAACAACTCAAATGCCTAGCAAAGGGGATGGTTACACATAACCGTGGAACAAAAATAATGAGAATGTTTTAAAGCCATGAAAACCATATTTCTTAGAGAGTATGGAGCGACATCCCTAATTGTTCACAGTACACTTGTAAGTGTGTGTGTGAGCGGAGTATTAAACATGGGGCCACAAGTCTTTGGAGAAAGTAAAATATAATGTCTCTTCCTAGGAAAGCTCAGATGATGAAAGAAAGGAGGAGAGAGAAGAAAGGATGCTGTTAGCACCGATTCCTTCTTTCTAGGTGATAGAAAGATGGTGAGCTCCGTTTTCATTTTATCGCCCTTTGTCTTCACATTCTCTTCGATGAGCTATGTGCTTGCAGAATAAAGCAGAATTTAAAATAGGATTTTATTGAAAGGGGGAAAGGAACTGATGCCAATTTCAAAGGTCTTCTTTTTAATAGAGAAACAGGATTGTTCTCTGATTGACAGCCAAGCCCTAATGGTTGATCCTAGGTTGCTGGGGTCACTCAAGTTGTCAGAGCTACCTGATCCTCCCAGAAGAAGAGGACCAATTTATTTACCTTAGAATAATTCCACCCTTTGGTCCAGAGAGACTCCAACTTAAAACACATTCTTTGAATCACTAATCCTCCCTCTGGCGGAGGGTTTTGCTATGAGGCTGAAGCTCTTCCACGATCCTCGCTAAATATACATGTCCTGAGGCTCAGGTTTTCTCTGTTGACACTTCAGCTCCATTTTGGACCAAGGCAAAATGACCAATCCCATTGCAGGGTCTCCTGAATTTCCACGACTGATTGTTTTCACTAACAGGGAAAAGAGTCCTTCACCTTTCTGATCAATTCACAGCAGGAGGGTGGTTTGGGCTGTCGAGAGAAGGACTAATTACAGAAGGAGATGTCAGGGAGACTGTCTAGTCTGATGGGTTTGGGGGACGTAGCCGTAGGCTGATCACACGGGGATCTGCCACGGTTGCTCCTAAGGCTCAGGCCCACGGGCAGGAGGTAGTTTCAGAAATCTCGTGGGTGGGTTTCAGGCTGGGGAATTAAGCCGTCACCATCTTTAAACGAGGCAAGAGCACAGAGAAGTGTGCTACCCATGGTGCAGTTGGGCACATTTGCTCTTGAACCTTCCTCTCCTTCATTTCTTCATTCAAAGTATACCTGTTGATCAGGCAGAATGTGCCAGATCCTGGGGATATGGGGTTGGGCAAAGAAGATGAGATCCCTGCTTAGGTGGAGATTTAATAAAGATGTGAACATATAAAAAAATAAGATAATTTCAGAGGGAGGTAGTTGTTCAGAAGAGAACGTGGTCATGAGATGGAAGTGCCTGGGGATTAGTGTTCTAGGGTGGCCAGGGAAGGCCACACTGGGTGGCAGTGGAGTGGAATATGGATGAAGTGGAGAAGTTGGCCACTCTATGTGGTGCACTGATGCCTTCCTTAGCCTGCCATGCCTGTCCGTCAAGCCCGCCTCCTCCAGGAAGTCTTCTCTGAAGTTCTCAGCATCTGCTGGTGCCTCCAGCCCAGAGCCGCGCCCACACTGTGCCCCACCAGGCAACTCTCCCAATGATGTGTGTGTGCGTGTGCGTGCGCATGTGCAATGCGCATGCATGTCCTACCCTTCCCCCACAGGCTCATGGATAGGCGAGGGATATATCCTGTGGTCAGTCTATAGTTGAGGGGTCCGAGTTCTTCCTGCGCCTTGTCCCAGACCCCCATATTCAGTTGCTCCCTGGATGGATTTCCCTGAATCTCCAACAGACACCTTGTACTCTGTACATCTCAAACTGAATCCATTCCCCTTTCCCCTCCCAGGCCTGCTCCTTTTCCTACACTCTCTGTTTCCACAACATCTCAGCCTTTGTTTCTTTAAGGATCTATCTGCCAGGATCTCCAAGTGTGGTTGGGAAGATTGTGCACTGCACAAAGACCAAGGGGGAAACTGAAACCTAAATCATATTCCTGGTAATCACGTCTTTTGGTGTACAGCTGGGTTTCCCCAAAGGAAGGGGTGTCTTTGCTTTACTTGCCCAAAGATAGCATCTACTTGCCTGGCCTTACACCATATCCTTCTTTTTACACAGAGCAGGTACATTTTCCTAATTTGCATAAAGATGTGCTGTGGCCATGCTGTGGCCCAGATCTCTGCTTACAATGTGATCTTCCCAGCACATCTTTGTGTTCTGAGATGTCCAGTGTGCTCTCCAATTAGCTATTCCTTCTTCATCCTTCAAGGTCACCCCAAAATCTTCCTTCTTCCAGGAAGCGTCCCTGTTACCCAAACTCTCAATCTCACCTCTTCTGAAGTCACAGCACAGTCTCTGTCTCTGCTCACCTTTCTTACCTTAAGGGATGCTTTCCCTAGTGAATTTTGCCATCCCAAACTGGGACGTGTGTTGGACCTCCATGCCTGGCACTGAGCGATGCTTAGATCACAGAAGTCTCAAATACATCACCTGTCTCCAGGCCTGAACTTCTTGTGGTCTTGTATTTCTCCATGTGGTTTCTGTGGGCTGTCTGCGTCTGCATCCCCAGCATGTTCTGGGCCCACCCTGCACATCCTGCACCAGGGTCTCTAGGGGCTGGGTCGCTGGATCTGCAGTATTAAGAAGTTCACAAGTGTTTCTCACTGAAGTGTGGGGACCACAGTCTTATTCATGCTAAACCTCAGGAGGGGCCAGAAAATGCATTGTGATGGTTTAGATGTGAGGTGTCCCCCAAAAGCTCACCTGTGAGACAACACAAGAAGGTTCAGAGGAGAAGCGATTGGGTTGCAGAGTCTTAATCCAATCAGTGGTTTAATCCCCTGACTGAGATTAACTGAAGTAGTAGGGTGTGGCTGGAGAAGGTGGGAATTGGGGTGTGGCTTCAGGTATATATTTGTATCTGGCAAATGGACTCTCTCTCTGCTTTCTGATCACCATCAAGTGAGCTGCTTCCTTCCTTCACACTCTCCCACCATCATGCTGAACTTCACCTCCAGCCTCAAGAAATGAAGTCAGCCTTCTATGGACTAAGACCTCTGAAACTGTGAGCCCTCAAGTAAACTTTTTTCTCTCTACAGTTGTGCTGGCTGGGTCCTTTAGTTTCAGCAGTGAAAAGACTGACTAAAACAGCATCCCTTGGGGGTGACTGGGGTGGCTAGTTCCTGCCCCTTGAAACGTCTGGTACAGCCCTGCAGTCCTCAGAAGGAATGAAGCGTTAGGAGGGCTGACCCAGAGCTGTTACTGAGCTATGTCTCTAAGTGAATAAAAGCAAAGTCCAGAAACCAAAACAGTAGAATGCAATAACTTGGTGACAAATGATAAATAGATAGATGGATAGATAGATAGATAGATACATGGATGCATGAATGGATGGATGAACAGATAGAGAGAGAGATAGATGATGTGCACACATGGTTTCAGCGGCAGAGACTATCTCCTGAAAGAGACTTAAAAACTAGCAAAAGATTTTCCCCTAGGGAAAAGAACTTATGGGTTAGAGTAGTGGAGAAAGAGTTTTCCCCGTATGTCCATTGGAATACTAGAACTTTTAAAACTATGCACAAGTATCATCTTTAAAGAAAAACAGGAATTGTGATATGCAAGATTTCTCCCAAATAGTTATAATTAACCTTTATATAGTTTTGACTACACACCAGGTATTCCTCTCTGTGGCTTTATCTGTTTTAACAATCCTAAGGAATAGATACTACAATCATTTCTATCTTACAGGTCTTATAGGTAGAGAAACTGCAGGCGAGCCAAGCGAAGCAGTTTGCCAAGATCACTCTGGTAATGAGCAGGCATTCAAATACAGGCAGTCTCACTTCAGAGACCTGGTTCTTGACCACTAGGTTGCACTGCCCTTTGAGCCACTAATCTTGGCTTAGTCCTTAAGAGGAGTCCGTCTGTCCTTTGGTCCCAGCAGGATCCATAGAATTCCTGACCCAAGTTTCATCTCCTTTCTCCTAATTGGTGGATCAGTCATAATTCCAGGTACATAGCTCAACCCAAGTGTAGGATATGCAAAAATGAATGAACGAATCAATCAATTGACCACAGAAAGTCACACATCTCTGGCAGCTGAGATTTGCTAGGTGAGGGTGGCAGTGGGGTGTTGTCATTGTTTGGATTTTTAACGTCCCTTGAAAAGCTCATGTTTTGCAAGTATGGTCCCCAATGCAGCAAGGTTCAGAGGTGCGGTGTTTAGGCAATGATGAGAGCTGTGGACTAATCAGTGGATTGATCCATTTGAAGCATTAATTATTTGAATGGACTCATGAGTGGTAACTGCATGCAGGTTGCACATGCCGGGAGGAAGTAGGTCACTGGGGTGTGACCTTGGGGATTATACATTGTCCAGGATCCTTGTGCATGCACTCTCTCTCTCTCTCTCTCTCTCTCTCTCTCTCTCTCTCTCTCTCTCTCTCTCTCCTCCTGTCTCTCTCTCCCGCTCTGCTTGCTGGTTGCCATGAGCTAAGCAGCTTTCCTCCCCTCGCCCTTCCACCATGACACATTCTGCCTTATCTCAGGCCCAGAGCGATGGACTTGGCCAACCATGGACTGAACCTCTGAAACCGTGAGCCCCAAATAAACTTTTCCTCCTCTAAGTTGTTCTTGTCAGGCATTTTGGTCACAGTGATGCAAAGCTGATGAACACAGGGGGACTTTACGTGAAATGATGAGATTGGAGGGAACCCAGAAAACAAAGTGGAAAGAAGGCCAGGGTGAGGGGGTACAGAGCTGGGCAGGAGGTGACCAGAGCTGAGGCTGGAGGGCAGCAGGGCTCAGGCCATTCAGGCCTTCACAGAGGATTTTGAAATGCGTATTATGAGCCAAGGAAGCCACGGAGGGATCCAGGCTGGACAGTGACCTTCTTTGCAAGGCCAGCAGGGGTATGAGTTGTCACCAACAGGATCCGGCCTTGCTTGACGCTACATCCAATTAGTTCTGAGGCAGGGTGAGGCCAGTGAATGGGAAGGGCAAAAGTCTCTATCCTTGTCATGCAAATGAGGAGCCTGGGAAGTGGCCCAGGTCTCTCTTCCCACAAGGAAGACCCTTGCAGAGGGTCCTGGAGTAGAACCTGCTGAAATCCCCCTACTGCCAACTTACGCAGTGGCTGCCCACCTCTGGCCCGTCGCTCCTCCCTCGTTGGCCAGGACTCGAGATGTCTGTCCAGCTGGAACCCTGGCCAACAGCTGGCCTTTCAGACTGTGGCCTCATTCCCAGGCGTTCTGAGTCACAGAGGCAGCCGTGTCAGGAGAGGTGAGGAGCCCAGGCGACATTCTCAGATGTGACACACAGATGTGTCAGTGCCCAACAGTCTCCTGAGCTTCCGGTGCCAGCCCGACTTCAACTGAGGTCATGGAGACAAGGCAAATCGGAGCACCCGGCACCCCAGGAGAGGAGACAGAAGTAGGGAAGCCCACCAGGCTCCAGGAGGCAGGTTGACACTAAATGCTGCGCTGACCTCAGCTCTTGACCGGGACTCTGGGCGCTTCTCAAGGTCACTGGGCCCCATCAAAGAGCCTAACAGCTGACATCTTTTGCAATCACCTTGGGGGAATCAGGGAGATGGGATGAGATGGTAGGTGAGAGACTCCAAGGGATCTCAATTCAGTATGTCATCGATTCTGGAAAGTTCTGGGGCTACAAAGACACAAACTCTGCCTCTGGAGCTACGATCCTTCTGGGAAGAGACACCTGGGAGCTGATAATGGTAATATGGCAATGCACTGTATATTTCCAACAGAAATGATCCACCCAGACCCTGAAGAAGTCTGCCTGGGCAGTGAGATGGGAACAGGATCAGGGAAGCCAGGCATAGAAGGAAGCATTTGATCTGGACCTTGAGGGATGAGTAGGACTTGAGAAGAGAATGAGAGGGAAAAGAGCATTCTAGAAGCAAAAGCAAATAAAGGAGCACAGCAGGTAGGCACAAGAACTTGGGAACCAGAGCACTAAGCTGGGAACAGATTCTGCCACTGACTAGCTGGGTGACCCTGCACCTGCTACTTACCCTCTCTGTGCCTTGGTTTCTTCATCTGTGAACAAACAGTACTGACTCCAGAGAACTGGAGTGGAGATTTGAAAAGTTAATGTACAGAGGGTGCTCAGAAGAGCAACTGGCCTGTCGTGAGCAGGATGGGGGTATCAGCTGTTGCTGTTGTCATTGTTATCGCCATCATCTTTGGACAGCTGCCCAGCATGGACGCTGCAGAGCTGCAGGTGAACGGAGGACAGACGCAAGACTTCAAAGGCAAACCAGAGCCAGACAGCGGCAGACATTGAGATTTCCACCTCCTTCTTCCATGGGGAGTTTTCACAAGCAGAAAATCCAAGCCACAATTCAGGGGAGGCTCATGTGTGCCCATGCTCTGGCCCTGTGGGAGGGAAGCTCTGTGGGACTCTGGTCCCCCCTCGCTCAGTCTGTACCCAGCTTTAGTCCTAAGAGTCGGAGGGAGAAGCACAGAAGGCTTCCTGCAAACTGGACCGTCTCGGGGTGGGTTTGACAGACAGCCCCGAGGCCAGGTGGGGCGAGAGGAGAGAGATGGGATGTGGCTTGGATGTGGACGGGGCCACTGAAGGACAGCCACACACCTAAGGGCAGAGTGGATTCGGGACCCAACGGGGTCAAGTCGGAGGGTGAGCGTCACATGGGAGTTCCCCACTGAAGCAGGAGGCGGGGAGGCAGCACTCCCGTCCTAGCAGGAGGCCCCCACAAGCTACCAGGAGCCAGCTGGAGGCCAGGGTCCCTCGCCTGTCTTTTAATCCCTGCTCTCCCACCTCCTGGGCAAAATCTTAGGCAGATCTCAGAGAATCTTAACTCAGCCCCCATCCTTTATAATAGAGCCCTCTGGCCCTTTCAGGTCCCAAGGTACCTCATTTCCATAATCAGCACCCAGGGTGGTGACATCTTCAGGGCTCAATGCTCCATTTATAGGCGAAGTTCGTGGCTTTCCCAGCGTGGCCTGGGCCCCTTCCGTTGGTCGAACCAGGTCAGGGGGTGCAAGGCTGCTTCTCTGCTTCTCCCCTTCCTCGCTCTTCCTCTGCCCACCTCCAGCAGGCTGCTCTCCACCCTCCCAGGATCAAGCAGGAGGAGGGAGACAGTGAGGGCGGCAAGGCCCCGGGGGCCTGATGATTGGCGTGGACTCTCTCGGGCCTGAGTGACGGCCAGGGCAGACCTGAGGACCCTTCTCGGGAAAACTGCCTGTGCAGATGGCTCCAGGCCTGTTTCCCCCGGGTCACTGGACTCCTGGGGAACCTGACTTCCCCACCACATGCTGCTCTGTTGCCGAGCACAGTGGGTCCCCAGAAGCAGTCCCCGTCCGCTGAGCCTTGACCTCTTGCTCTAGGCTAGTGTTAGGCCCCAGAAATTGTCTCCCCTGATTTCCAGGGCCCAGAGGTTCCCTCAAAGCCCCTTCCCCAATTTGGCTTAAGCTGGGGGCAGCACCCTGTTCCCCACTGGCTGGTGGTGGACACACTGGGGATCGACAGCTCCGGCTCTCGCCCGCCACCATGTCAAACACGACCCTTTGGGATGGTGCTGAGTTAACATTCTCAAAACGGTTCTGGCCACCCCTTCTGTTCTGGTCAGCTTTTTCACCACTGTGGACAAAAGACCTGACAAGAACCACTGGAGGAGGAAACGTTGATTTGGGGGCTCAGAGTTTCAGAGGTCTCAGTCCATAGAAGGCTGACTCCATTCTTCAGGGCCCAAGGAAAACAGAACTTCATGGCAGAAGAGTGTGGTGGAGGGAAGAGGCTCAGGACGTGATCAAGAAGGGGAGAGGGAGGGAGGGAGAGAGAGAGAGATATCGAGTGCTGTCTGCTTGACAAGGACAAAATAGAAACCCCCAAAACATGTCTCCAAGGACCCACCTCTTCCAGCCACCCCACCTGCCTACAGTTACCACCCAGTTAATCCCGATCAGAGGATCAACTTACTAATTAGGTTAACTCTCACAAACACAGTCACCTCTAAACTTTCCTGCATTGTCTCACATGGGAGTTTTTGGAGAACATTGAATTTAAAGAATAACACCTTCCCACTTGCATAGGTGGCCAAGCAAGCCACCAAGAAGCCACCAGCCTCCCCTCTTGATTGGGAGCTCCTAAAGTCAGGAATTCCATCTGGTTTACTTCTATAGTCTCAGATTCTTAACCTGCATTTGACCTTTAGCTGCTGATTAATTCTGGCCGACAGAGGATAAAGGCCCAGAAAACATCCACATCCTAATCCCCAGAACCTCTGGAAAGCTTAGGCTCCGCGGCAGAGGGGAGTCGAATCTGCAGGTGGAGCTAAGGTTGCCCATCAGCCAACCTCGGGAGGAAGAAGCTATCCTGGATTCTCTGGGTGGGACCAGTGTAATCACGAAAGAGGGACATAGATGAGAGTCAGATCTGAAGATGCAAGGCTGCTGGCTTTGAAGATGGGAAGCCACCACAGGTGAAGGGATGCAGCCTCTACCAGGTGGACACTCCCCCAGAGCCACCAGAAAGAATGACAGCCCAGGGAACATGTGGAACTTCTGACCTCCAGAACCATAAGACAGTGATTGTGGGAGTTATTTACAGCAGCCACAGAAAGCCGGTGCAACGAATGCTCAGTGAATGCTGGTTGAATCCTGGAGGTACACGGAATCCGTTTTTTTTAAAAATAAATATGGAATACAAATAAAGTAAGGACAAAAATTGGAGGGCTGAGTCCTCCAGGCCCTGGACACTCCTCTGTCCACCCTGTAGTGGCAGGATCTTCACGTCAGTCATGCTCCAAGGTGTCTCCCATGGACAGCCCTGGATCAGTAGTGCCAATTCCTAGTTTGCAAACTCTGCGCTTTCCAGTTTTCTTGCGGACCACTCTACTGCCATTTTGTTATCATTTCTCAAAATGATAAAAGAAAGTCTGGCAATGATAACATTTTCTTGCAATTCAGATGAGCATGATAACATGAAAATAAGAGTCCTCTTTCTCCTAACCTTTATTTCTGATCTTCAGAGGAAAATGACTGCTATATTTATGGATCCTTTCACATTTTTTTCCTACACATATAAGAGCACGCATTTCCATATTTATTGGGTAGACACATGCACACACACAGTGTTTAGACACAAAAGTGAACTGTACTAAAGATAGTGATTTAAACTTACTTCATGCATGTAATAGTATCTCCTGGGTCTCGTCTCCTACTATCACATATAAATACACTTCATTCTTTTTCACAGTTGCATAGTAGTCCATCATGAACCATAATTCATAGAACCCCTGCCATACTGGCATTTTGAGGGCTTGGTGTACAATCTGATTCTTAAATATTTAATCACAATCTCTGAAGACTCCATACTCACAGGCATTTTATAACTTTTAGAGACCCTGAGTACTCACTTTTGGAATTTCTACCTCAGATCACATCAAACATATTTAAATACACCCACGTTCCACATCAAATAAAAATTTTTGCTGTAAAAATTGAAAGGAACTTTATGATTTTGCTTTTGAAATAATCCAGCTCTAGGTAACTTACTTAATTTATGATTGACTACAATTTCTCAGTAATCATCGTGCATACTAGGGAATTCCCTCCAAGTGAGGCAATTTAACTTTTTAAGTGTACTGACGTTTTCATGAATACTAAGTTTAGCCACTAATGAAGGTGACATACTGCTATACTTGGTAGACGTTTAAATAAACTCTAATTTTGATTCTGTTGCTTTCTCAATAGTTTTGTTTTTTTAGACTTAACATTTTCCCTGGGCTTTGAGAAGATCGTATTCCCTACTGAGTATGACAAAGTAAGAAAGGGCAAAAAGCACAGCATACACTCACTGCCTGCGACTGGTGTCTGGGCTCACTCTTGGGTGAGTGGGTGGGAGAGTTGGGGTGTGCCCAGAGCTGGCCTCAGTGGGGAGCATGCCAGGTCTCCAACAGGGATGTTGCCCAAGAGGGTCGGAGGAAGACACAGTTAAGCAACGTCACCTAGGGTTGGTGCTTCACAAAGTCAACAAGATAGGTCAGGGCTGGGCCTCCCTGGCTTCCTCAGCCACACATTATGGGCTCATCTCTCAGAGCCCTCTTTTATTTACTGTTATGGGGAGGGTCTCCCTTGCCGACCTCTTAAAGGGCAGCTACACCTTCAAGGTCTGGAGCTTGCCAATCTGCCACTCTGTTCAGACGACCATGAAACAAGAGCAAGAGATGATGCTAGCACAAGACTGACTAATGGCAAACAGGGGGGGTCTCCATCAGGAGGTAAATGTCCCCATCTGCATTGCGACATGTGAAAATGTCACACTGATCCGAGCGGGAAGAGCTCAGGAGGGAAGGGCAACATAACGGCAGAGACAATTTGGCATCTCATTTAATTTCCTGATCGCCCCCCACCAAAAAAAAAATTAACATTTTTGAAAAGATTGACTTTCTCCATGGAAATTCCTTTCTAATGTGAGCACTTGCTTGATGATGAGCTATTATAAATAGGGCTTATGATCGTGAGGATGAGATTTCTAGAGCATCAGATGCCGCTATTACTTTGAATGAAATCACCGTGAGGACGATTTCAGGTCCCACCAGCATTTCTTAGCTTTGAGAAGTCCCTGTGGATCAGAATGTGATTTCCATAGCTCAGTAACCCAGGCAGCCAGGAAGCTGGGCAGAGTCTTGGGGTGGGAGCTGGGGATGGGGAGGGCTGGGGAAGCCCAAGGAAATGCAGTGGTGGAACTAGACAAAGGGAAGTAACGTTTGGCTCCAGGGTTATCCCACGTGCGACAGGAAGGAACTCACTATTTTAGGTCCACACGGCATTCCCACATTCACTCCTAACAGACCGTGGGACTCTCTAGGCACCTCCTGCTAGAGTCCATTGTGCTCTGGATAGGATCCTCCGTGGTAACCCTAATGTCTATCTGCTTCCTCCTTCATCCTTTGTTACTTTGTGATGATTTCTGCTACTAACAACAGCAAACATGTCAGCTCTTAAGGAATGCACCAGTACTGTCACTGCTAACAGGAACTCCTGATTCCAGACCAAGGCTGAGGCTGTCCAGTATGGAGGGTGTCTACACTGGTGCCTTCTTGTAGGAGAGAAGGGGTGGCCCCTCAGTACCTATTCTAGTCTTTCTTCTTAGTAAAAGGACTCCAACTTTTGGATGGGTATATTGGCATCCAGTGAAAAGGCTATTTCCCAGACTCCCTTGCAGCTACAAGTAGCTATAAAAGTAAGTCCTGACCAATAGTATTGATGCACAAATTTTGTGTACGACTTCACAGACATTCCTTAATGTGACAAAGCTACACCCTCCATTTTCCTTTTCTTTTCTCTTAACTTTGCCCAGAATGCAGTGGATGGGATGGCTGGCACTTCAGCAGCCATCTTAGACCTCCAGATGGCCTTTGGAATGAAAGTCATGTGCTGAAGATGACTTTCATGATGCCCCTAAGGGCACCATAGAACTACCATCCCAATTTTTTAAAGCCACTTTCATTTTGAGACTTTATATTATATGCAGTTGAGCATTATGCTGAGAATTACCTGTTGCTGAAAGTCTTGCTTCCAAAGCTTCTGGAAACCATACAGCACCAGGTCTCTGAAGTTATACTCACTCTCCACAGAAGCCCTTTTATCCTATATCCAGACAGTTCGTGGAGCTGAGTGACAGAGTAATAAATGAGGCCCTCTACTAGGATCTCCTTCAAATGTCTCCCCATGGACCACTCGGCACTTCATCATGTACCTCCATCCATTCTTTTCTTGGGGTGGGGACTCACTTCCCTGTTGGTCCTTGGCTTCCTATCCAGATAGACCTCTGGTGGATCATCTCACGTTCATTCAACCATGCCTCGACCCATTCATACAGAATCATGACTTCTACTGTGTCCTTTCACCTCTAAAATATATGTGGTCCCTACCTGATTCCTGACCATCATTCAAAGAACACCTTCTTGGAAAAACGGAGAGAAGGTCAGACTACTTGTAGGCACGTTGGTCTTTTCCTTGGCAGAAATATCAGGATGTAGCGCACTCGTGCAGAGTACCGTCACGTGGGCTCTGTTTCTTTCTGTAGCTTGGCAAGTTTGCCTTTGGGTCAGTGATGCTCCGTGGTGGTGACTGTGATAGTTAGATGTACATTCAATTGTGATATCTCCCCGCCACCTCCCCGTCATGGGTGGAGTGTCTAGATACCCCACTGGTGTTCTGCTTGGCCACGTGGCTTGCTTTGACCAACAGAGTGTGGGCAGCAGTGTGTGAAGGTCCAAGCTGAAGAGGAGATGCCTGGAGGGGGTGTCGCACGTTTCCACTGGTTCCTCTGGTCCCTCGCCTGCCAGTCCCTCCAACACAGAGAGCTCACAACTCATGCCATAAGAATGTGCTGGGTGCCAGAATAAGTCCCATGGAACAGAATTTCTCCAGTTAGTCGGAATCGGGGCGCCCCAGCTGACCTGCCAACCTGTAGGACATAAATGGATCTGCCTCAGTTTATTACATTTGGGGATGGTTTTGGTATAATGTTATTTCAGTTAGAGTCCAACCAGTGCATGTGCCTCACAGCATCTCTCAAATCCGGAGGTGGGAAGAGATCCTTAGAAACCCACTGGGTGTAAGTCCAGTGGATACGGACAGATTGGGTCCCAGCCTCTTCTCTGACTCCTCATTTCTCCTTCCTGAGAAATTACAGGAATGGGTCCCAAGACCTGCCGAGAGGAGAGCCTCCACCATCCGATCTGTTACTGGTTCCTTCGGCGAACCACCACCCTCATGCTCTCCCACCAGTGGATTCTGTTCAAAACCACCCCCAGCACACAGCCAGGGCTGTCTTCCCAGTGTTCTTGAGAACACCTTGTCTGCTCACGTCCGGCCCATGCTGGCCCCCTTCAGCACCGCACTACGGGCACTTAGGGAATGTGTCCATTTCTTAACATCCAAAGCCCTTCACCATTTGACTGTCCCTGTCGACCCCACCGTCCCCTCACCTGCCGGCCCCTCCGACCCCAGAGAGCTCACAGCTCCGAGGGGGCATCGTGCTTCCCCCTAAAGCCCCTCCAAGGCGTGTGCCATCTCCATGGCTGGGACGTCCTTCTTCTCTTCCTTGGGATATGACTGTCTCAAGGTGACAGTGATATGATTGATGAAAACATTCCAAAAGCCACAAGAAAAGGAAATGAACTCTTCATTTAATATAAAGTCAAAGATACAACTAGCTATTTATAGCTGGCTTCCCAGAACCCAGGTTCAGCAAGAGGCCCAGTACAAGGTGACATTACTCAGGATACAGATCTGCTGCTGCAACAGAGATACCCCAATCCCAAGGTGCTCTTCAAGCCCTGCTCAGCCTCACCTCCCCAAGCCCTCTTTGGTCTTCACGACCTGCTGCCCACAGTCTGTTACCTGGGCTCCCGAAGGACTACCACACTATCATGTCACTGGTCTGTTCAGGTTCAAGAGCCATTCTAGGAGCTTGGGGACAGCAGGGGAGCTGTCACATGCATTTTTTTTTAAATTCATTCCCCAAACATCTCCCGACTGGTGTTCAGTGCTTACTTGATGATCAACCAGGCTGCTCGCCTTGGACATAGGAAAGGTAGCAGCACACCTGGTTGACAGGTACCACCTGGATGACAGGTGCTTGCCCTGGGGCTGAGACTCGAGCCCTGTAAGCTACCTCCTGTCTCTGGGCTCAACTGCACAATGCAGCCCAAAGCAATTTTCTACCGCACAGAGTTGGTCACGGCACTCTCCTCCTCAAAACCTTCCAAGAGCCGCCATTGCTCCGAGGTCAGAAGCTGATCCCTTCCGCGTGGCTAACCCAAGGAGGGCTGCCATATTTAGGGAATAAAAATAGAGGACACTCGGGTGCATTTGAATTTTTACATAATCATCAAATGCTTCCCTTCGTGTACGTCTACTCTCTTGCCATGTTTAGAATATACTTATTCTAAAAACAAACTTGTTGGTTTTTGCTTCTCTAAATTCAAACTTTGAATCTAAATATTTCAAATTTTTAATTTAGATAAATTTAAAATGGAGTTTAGATTCAAATTTTGAGTTTTTTTTTTTTTTCCCCTGGCAATCCTGTTTGCAAAGCCACCCACCTCTGCCTCTGCGGCCTCCACCCTCGCTAAGCCTCCCTTATGAAACCCCTTCCGTCTTTCTCTTTCTTCCTCTGGACCTTTTGTTGTGGGGCGTCTATGAGAACGAAATGAAGAGCCCTGTGCGAGGGGCTGAGCCGGGTCACGGGCAGGAGACACTGAAGTCTGGCTGTTGTTGCTCTTGCCAACCCTCCTGGGCCCACCCCCCTCACCCTCACCGCCCCACTTTGCCAGGTTAATTCTGACCCGTTGCTATTTAATTGTTAAATGGTCTGAGTGTCCCTCAAGGCTCCATTGTGACTGAAGGCTTGGTTGGCAGGATGGTACCATTGGGAGGGGACAGAGCCTGTGGAGGGTGGGACCTTGTGGGAAGCCCTTAGGTCCCTGTGGACAGCAGGTAGTTGGATGCAACCCCTGGAATTCTCATGAGAGAAAAGGACAGTTATAACAAGAGCCAGGCTCTGTCCACTCTCTTTTCTCTCTGCCCTTATTTGAGAAGTGACGGTTCCAATACATGATCCCACAAGGATGTCCCCCCACCCTCTGCCCTCACTGGAAACCAAACCAATGGGGCCCCTAATCTTGGACTTTGAACCTCCGAAACTGTGAGCTCCGTGGGTTTCTCTTTACTTTATAAGTACGTGGGTCAGGCATTTTGTTACGGTGATGGAAGCGGATGGACACATTCCGCTCACAGCGAGATGGCCATCTCCGTTGTCAGGCTCTTTGGGAAGCCATCTCCGATCACACCTTCGGTGAAGGACAGTCTTTGGCATGTGTTCTTGAGTACCTTGTTCTTATCCTATTATAGTTCTGCTATGTTTTGGATGTGATTTGCCCCTTTCAAACTCATATTAAAATTTGGTCCCCCGTGTACATTGTAGAGAGGTGGCAAGGCCCCTAGGAAGTCATTAGGTTGTCAAGATGGTTTGGTGCCTGCCTTGTGGCAGTGGGTTCCCACTCTCACAGGACTGGATTGATTACTGTGAGTGGATTCTAGGGCAAGCCAGGTACCTCCCTTCAGTCTCACTGCTCTTCCACCATGTGATGCCATCTGCCATGGGACACTCACCAGAAGCCCAGCAGACACCCACCCCATGCTCTTGTCTAGCATGCCATAACTGTGAGCCAAAATAAACCTCTTTCCTTTATAAATTACCTAGCCTCAGGTAGTTTGTTATAGAAACAGAAAATGAACTAAGAAAAGCCCTTGTCATAGTTTGTCCCAGTTTCCCAGCAGTCTGCTTCTTCCAGGCTATAATGTTAGGAGAGAAAGGGATTTGCTTTGTTCATGCCTCTGACCACAGAGCCTGTGGTGGGGATGGCATTTGGCCCACACTGAATGAATGAATGAATGGTATTCTGTAACCCCAATATTACTAAGGGAGCTGGTTTCCTAGATAACTCAACCCCTTTGTGGTCAAGGTCAAGAGAGATGCTAATGCTGCCCCACTGGAGTGCCCATTCTGCTTGGGGTCTTCAGTCCTGGTCCTGGTAGAAAGGAGGCCGAATAGCAGTTTCAGTTTCAATTTTGTGTTTTGTAATCCCATAACGCATGAGGCTGGTATTGGGATTACAAAGATATGTCTTTGAATTCTAGCGTCCTTATTTGTGAAGTAGGGTCAATGGATGCATCTGGACTGGACGGAGGCAGAGTTTCCACGAGGTGATGCTGTGGCTGCAAGGGGTGCTGCAGAAACTCGTCAACGTGTGTTTTCCTCCTTTCCCTCCTGGTGGGCTCCCCAAGGCCTGTTTCCTGCAGGAAAAAAAAATTAAGTTTGGAAGCACAGGACCCAGACCTGGTCAGTTTGCATAAAGCAATGCATTTCAGTTTCAGATCAGAATCAGGAAACCCCACACTTTAAAGATGAGAAGGGAAAATTGTGGACGCGAGAGAGGCCTCGTCTGGAGACTTGAGAGAGAGAGAAAAAAGGGGCTGGAAGCAGCGGATCAATCATCAAGGTGAAAACTTAAAAGACGATTGATTTTCCTCCTTGATGTCCACGTTCCAAGGGCCTGTTGGGTTCCTCCTGGGAAATCAACTTTCAGGTGTGTCTGCCACCAAAAGTCATTTCCTCTGAGCTCGGCTTCCAGGGGCTCCCCCGGGCTCTGGACAGGGAGCAAACCCCAGTGTCCTTGGAGATCAGCCATGTCACCTTGAGACCACAACTCACACATTTTCTCTGTAGTCAGAGGGTGTCCAGAGTGCTGGGCCAGGACAGCTGCACTTAGACCCAACCTAGTGGCCTTGTGTGTCCTTGGGGAAGACTCACCTGCCTACCTCACAACTGCAACATGACCTGTGGGCTGCACCAGAGGGTGTCTTGGATCAGAGGCAGATGGACGGGAGGAGGATGAGGCAGGTGATAGAGCAAGAGGTACTGTTAGGACACTCTGTGTGAGAATAGGACAGCCAACATCTCCAGGAGGAGTTCCAAGAGCGAGCAAGCCAAGAGTGGGGGACCCGGGTGCAAAGTAGGGGAGGGGAGCACAGGGCGGAGCAGGCCACCATGCTTGCTGAGGGCTGGGGAAGGCGCCAGGGCATGGAGGTCTGAGTGCTCAGGGCCCAAATAGGCAAGTCTGTTTTAAGTCCCAGGGTCAAGGCTGACCACGGTCACTCTAACCCTGCAAGGACGGTGCTGGGATTGCCTGGGGTAACGGACACAAAGTCCTGTCACGTAGGGCTGGACAAACGGGCTCAGCCAGAAGAATATGAATCAGGCAAAGAACAAAGGAATCGAGTTTAAAGTTCTCTCCCCGACTCTCACACCACAGCCTGCTCCTCACCTGCGGTGCCTGCCCCTGCTTCCTAGCTCCGGGGGCCCCATTAGTGGGCACCTCCCAGCTCTACCTCTGGGGAAGGCCTTCCTGACCCTGGGAGCATGTGCGTGTTGTGCACGTGTCTTAGGGAGTAGGGATCGTTTCAATCCACGGAACTCAGCCTGGGTTAGGACCTTGCCACGCTTCATATCTTTTCTTTGCTCTTGGGTATACACCTGATTCCATTGCTTTCCCTGCCTCACGATGACAGCTGGATCACCTCCAGTTCCCTCTCCCACAGTTCGCGTGTTCCTGTGTGCCTTGCGCATGCCCCTAAGGACTGCCATAAGAATTTCTTTGGGGGACTGCAGGATCATAGGGCATATCTTGTTTTCTCCACAGTGTGGCTACACCACAGGCCACCAGCCCATTGGATACCTCCAGCCGCACCGCTGACCACCCCCATCTGGAGTCCCTACTGTGTGGTATACTCACTCCTTCAGTGAAGGCCAGCGTCTCGGGGAAGCATCTAACTCAACCCCCCTGTTTTACAGACTAGGCCTCCACGGCCCAGAGAAGGGACATTAGAGGTTCAAGTTCACATCGCTTGTACTGGCACAAGTGGAACAGACCACATTCCGTGATAAATCAAGGCACTTTCCATGCTTCTCCAAGGTCAAGGTTTTCTCCTGTTTTTCAGAAGGGGAGGAGAGACTCCAGAGACGTGAAGTCTTTGGGTTACATGGAAAATGAGAAGGGGGGAAATTCTAACTCTTTTGTCCCTGAAATTGCCTTCCTCCCTGATGTGAATCCCACCTACGGAGGAAGGAAGAGCTGACACGGGCGTCAGAGGAGCCTGGGGTCCGGGTTTGGCTCACTCTGCACTGTGCGGAGCAGCCTGGCGGAGACAGCAGACCCCGCTGTGCTCACCTGTCACCTCACCAGCCTCTGAGCCCTCCCTGGATGATCGAATGGGCTTTTCACCAGTCTGGTTTTTCTGAGGCTTCAGCTCTGGGTAGTGCATTTGGAGTGAAGCCTGTTTCCATGTAATTGTCAATTATTCCAATGGATCAAAGTGGGTTTGGGAAACCTGAGGCTAAATGTAAGTCCATTTAAAGCTTATAAAATTGTTTGGGGACAATAATAACACAAACAAGCAGGCTCTTTAATGCATTTAAAATGAAGCCATTGCGGTTTTCATGGGGTTTTCAGCCCCTGTTCCCCTCCACCCCTAGGACATCACTCCCACAAGGAGAGAAGATGGCGGGGGGGGGGGGTGGCGGGCAGGATGGCGTGGAGGACACAGTGATGATGGGGACAGCTTCTCCAAGCACCTCTTCCATCAGACCAGCCCCAGGACACCTCTAGACAGGGGACCTCCCAAATAAGTAAAACAGGGAACGCCCCATTTGGACTCAGGCCGCCAGGTGCCCAAGGTCCTGCTGCTCAGGCTGTATCACCCTCCAGCTTTTGTAGCAAGAGCGGGGACACTGGTCTCCTTTGCTGCTGCTCTTTATGCAGGAGCAGCCACGTCCTGCCTCCGCCCCCTCCCCCGGCTCCCCAAACCCTCCCTCCAGTTACAGGCAATTTAACAGGCAGATCTAATCTCACCGCGATTTCAAAGCCTTCCCGTCCATGCATCCTAACTCTGCTTTTCTCTGCCTGTCCTCAGCCTTCTCTTCCTCCTCCACCCTGCAAGCTGGGCCACAGCAAAGACCTGTCAAAGGATTGAGGCTCCCCCTTGCTCAGCTTTGACTCCACCAGAATTCATAACGGAGGAATGCAAAGTCCTCAGCATTTCTGAGAAAATGTGGACGGGAGCCAGGGAAGCCCAGATACTAGCTGTGTGAACTCAGGCACATTACTTAACCTCTCTGTGCTTAGGTTCCCCAACCAACAAAATGGGAATATTAATACAGAAGCTGCCTGTGAGCAGTCCCTACCGCGCAGGCTGGTTTCTTCACTCACAAGCATTAACATCTGTGGTCAATGGCAAGTGGAAGGCCCAGAGACGGATGTTAGAACCAGGTGATTGCTGAAGAGGATGCTGCTGAGCAGCCTGGGAAGGGGAGAGGAGAGGGAATTGGCAGCGCTGATGGTTTCTGCATCCTCTTTACCTCAGTGTCCTTGGAGCTCAGGGAACACGTGCAAAGGAACCTCTGGAAACCAGCGCCAAGTCAGCTGGAGAGAAGTCTTCTGGGCCGGTGGTGGGTAGGTGCTCTGGACACACGGAGGGCGGCTCAGGGCAGACCTGAGCTGACACAGGCTGGCTGGGGTTTCGCCTTCTCAGGAAAGAGAATGACCATCTCTGCTGTGGAAAGGGTCCGAGTCTCTTGCTGACCCACGTGTAGTCCCAGGAGGAGTAACATGAACAGGAAGTTTGTCAGGGATGCAGAATCTTAGGTCTGTCCCAAGGGCACTCATCAGAAGCTGCATTTTAACAAGATCCTCCAGGAGTTCTCTATGCACATGGAAGCATGAAAATCACTCTTGCACCCTGAGTGCAGGGCTGTGGGCACAGAGGCCCTCTTTGCTGTCCACTGTTCTGTGCCCACTGTGTCCTCGGTATTTAACATCAGCTCTCTCAACGACCTAGCACCCGGGAACATGCAGCAGTCGAAAGGTAAGTGAGGAACTCGGTAGATGTATGAGAGAACCAATGACTGGATTTGGTCGTTGGTGAATACTAGTGGCATAGCCCAGCAGGAGGCAAACTGGGCCAAAGGAAACAACACCGTGTGGCACACAACTTACTGTTGTTGTTGGGCGAGACTGGCTTCCGAGCCTTGAGGCTCTCTGCTCTGCAGGGACTGACCTCACGGGAACTGTGCATCTCACTCTCTCGCTCAAGTGAGTGGCAGTGCAGGGAATCAGGTCAGTGTGACATGACTTGTTCGGGATGTACCCCTGCAGCCCACAGTGTGCCTCGCGTCCTAATCTGGGCACTCACTGCCCACCCCCAGCAGACACCGGATATCCTTTTCTGGCTGGAGACAATGGCTTATAGATATCACCCAAGGCTTTGAAAACACAGATGACATTTGCCTGTTCCCAGACTGCCGGTCACTACCAGACTTGTACGATTCCCCTAAGATCAGTGAATTATGGTTAAACAATCCCTTTTGCAAGTAAATATACTAGCATTTCATTTGTCTGGGCCAAGAGGCAGGGCAGACACGATGCTCAGGGTTTGATTGAGTTCCCTCTTCCCTTCTTGTAGATGTCTTTTATCCCCACTGATGTTTATGCTAACCTTTGCAGTTTAAAGATTATGGCAAAAAAAACCCCAAAACTGGGAGCCATTTGTAGCAGCCCCAAGGCCTTAGAAGATCTGTGGGCAGCTCAGAGAGACCCCACTGCTCGAGGCTCTCTTTATCTCTTCCCCGCCAGCCCCTCCTGTGTGATCACTTGACTATACAAGATCCTTTAAGAATGGAGGCAGACTGGCATGTGCTCTAGATTTCACGACCAACAGACCAGGGCTATGACCAGCTAGTGAGGGGCAGACCAGCAGCAGAGAGCTGTGGAGCCCAAGGGGACTCAGGTCCCCACGCACCTGAGAAGTGTGAGGCTCATCCTCTCTCCTTATTCTACCAGCTCTGCGACCTCCCTGCACTTCCTTGAAGCAAAATATCTTCGCCCCGTCTTTGCCCACGATATCCACGCCCAGCACTGCTTTCCTTCTTCCTAGTGACCCCCATTCTGTTGGCTGTCTCCCTTACCCAGCCTGCCCATGTTCCTGGGGGAAGAGGACACAGCCCTGGGTGGTCCATCCTGATGAGTCTAAACTAATCGTGACTGTTCCCATTTCAGTGCCTGGGACTCCATTCTGGCCAGTCAGTTGTGGGAAACCCCTGCAGGGTTGTTTCTGAGAGAGATTGACTTGCTCCTAAAAGGAGGCACAGAGGAGGGAAGGTATCATCTTTCTTCTCAGTGTCAGGTCTGGGTATGATGCCCGGAAATGGCTTTCGCTCCAGGGAGAACCCAACTTAAGACAAAGCCAAGGTGCTCTGGACAGCAGAGAGAAAATATAAAAAGAGCTGGACGGCATCTCCAGGCCTCTGAATTAACCAACCCTGGAGCTGCCCTGCCTCTGGACTGGTTGTAATATGAGATCATCAATCTTGTTGTCTGGGGCCTCGGAGTTGAGTTTGCCACAGCCCAAAGCAAAAGAGCAAAATGTGTGATTAGATACAGACACCTCCGGAGGAGGGTGGTGCCTCCGCCTCCTCCACGGTGACTGATCTGAAGAGGAGCCTCGTCCTGGGGTCAAGCCTTACGGTGCTTGTAAATGTGCACATGCTAGGCAGGGACATGCACACGCACACTTGTATACACATGCGCACGCACACACATACACATCCCTATCAGCCAAGAAATGGAAGCGTTCATGTGAATATTCCCACCAGAAGAATCTAGTTATGTTTAAAGACTAAGGAATAAGAAGCCCGTTTTGTTCAGATCAGGGAGATGAAGCAATACCAGGTAGGATTGGGTGAGAACAAACCAATTAAGTTGTGACATTTATTAGTGTCTTGTCCCTGAGCACGGGGCCTAATTGGTACACATTTGTCTAGGAGAGGACTTCTGAAGCCATATTTCTGTGACTAAAACTGAATCTCATAATTCTGATGCTAAATGGTGCTTCTGTTCAGAGTCGAATATGTAATTCGAGAGATCGACTGCGCCCGGCGTGGTGGCGCACACCTGTAATCCCCGTAACTGGGGAGGCTGAGGCAGGAGAATCACAAGTTCAAGGGCAGCTGCATTAAATTAGTGAGGTCCTAAGCAGCTTAGTAAGACCTTGTCTCTAAATAAAAAATAGAAAGGGCTAGAGATGACTCTGTGGTTAAGCGCCCCTGGGTTCAATCCCCTGTACCAAAAAGAAAAGAGAGAGAGCATACCCGATGTGCCAAGTTCCCTGAGGAAGAAGAGGAAGGCGGGGGAAAGTCTGCTAGGCTGATCCTTGCCCATGCCACCCAGCTGTGCCCAGAGGTCACGCTTCCATCCACCCCTCATCATTAGTCTAGCAGAAGCCAAGACCTTACACCTTGTCTCGGGAGCTTTTCCTCTGGAAACACTCTGATGGAAGTTTGCATTTGAGAAGTTTATTATGCAGAAGTGGAGGGAGGTGGGAGTGTATAGGGGTGGGTGTGGGTGTGCGGGGGTCAAACCTTGGAATCATCTAGAAGGAAATGAACAAAGGCGACAGGATTGGGTAGTGGAAGAGTTGAGTTGGGTTACAGTAGTTGCAACTGAGACCTTAGGAGATCCCTCTGTGGAACTGGGGTGGCGCTTCAAAGCCATCCTGAATCATAGTAAGGGGACTGACCTTCGACCTACTCATAGATCAGTTGTGGGGTAGCACTGACCCCAGGCAAGGCAGTGCCTTTTGAGAAGATTCCCAGGGAGGAAACTGTGAGCCTTCAGCAGCTAATATTCCTGACCGCTTGGGGCATAAATTGCCTTAGTCCCATGGGGGGACTCTTGGTGGCTCAGCCAGCATCCATAAGACGCTGGGGGGTAACCATGAGAAATAGAAAGTCCAGTGGTCCATTTTCAGAACATAACCTTAATTGGATCCAATCCAAGCCATTTTAATTATAGTCCTTCCCTTTGTCTGCCCCAATCCTAAAATTAGCCAATCGCATAGATTGTGCCCCTGAGCTCCTCCAATCAGGGCACATGCAGGTCGTGATGAAGGCCTGGCAGTATTGGCATATAAATAGGCTGACTGGCAGCCCAGGCTGCTGGCTAGGGAGGTTCCCTAGCACGTTCTTCTGGGGGGACTAAAAAGTTTGCCTGGCTCGCCCACTTTTGAGCAGGTGTCTGATTCTTGCAGCCCCGTGGTATTTCTAGCATAACTCTCCATCTCACCTCAGGTAGGCAGGGTGTGGCTGGAGGAAGGAGCCCACTGAGGCTGCTACTTTGGGGTTCCTATTTTGTCCATAGATCTCTCTCTCCACTTCCTGGTGGCCATCCTGATCTGCTTGCCTCCACCACGCCCTTCTGCCCTGAGGATCTGCCTCACTTCAGGCCCAAAGCTATGGAGTCTATTGACTCTGAAACCGTGAACCAAAATACACATTGCTCCCCTTCGAAGTTTTCTTGTCGGGTCATTTGGTCACAGCAATGCAGAGCTAACTAAGGACTCAACTGAGGTGAAATAAAAGAGCATGCTCCCACCTGTCTTCAGCCACCCCCACCCCCAGGCAGAGAAGGCACGGCCATGTGCTGAGTGAGCTACCAGGTTCTCTGTAAACCGCACAGATCTGCTTCAGATAAGGGGAGAGAGGATGACAGGGAGCTCAGAAGGCTTATTAACTATTTGGGTACATAATTAAAGTCACTG
Organism: Marmota flaviventris; assembly: GCF_047511675.1. NCBI lineage: Eukaryota > Metazoa > Chordata > Mammalia > Rodentia > Sciuridae > Marmota > Marmota flaviventris. The sequence continues at coordinate 25,537,485 of NC_092507.1, read as the reverse complement.
CCATTGCAACATTTGTTGTATTGCAAACAAAATAAAGTAAAAGTAAACTAAATTCCAGGTGGTTAAAGAGATAATTATATATAAAAAAATGAAACTGTAAGTGACTTAGAATAGTCTAGAGAGTTGTCTCTATAAACAGGGGATGGTTAAACCTTCCTAAACATCCCTAAGCATTCAAGCACTTCTAAGCAAAACAATAAAGATAAAGATTGATGAATTTGATTACTTTAAAATAAAATCATCACTGGGTCAACAAAAATATCATAAGCAAAATTAAAAGGCGAATAACACACTGGGGAAAATACAATCAGCATGCATTCAGAAGAAGGGTTGGTATATCGGCAGAGGTCTAGGAAGTCAAAGGAAAAGATAAGTACCCCCATAAAAATGGGCAATTGACAGAAATAGGCAATGCACTAAAGAAAAATTACAAGTAGACAATAAACATATGAGGAAACATTGAGTCTCACTGGAAACAAAAGATATGCAAATTAAATCAACAATGAGTGCGGGGAATTGGGCATATTTCTGGGCCCTGTCTGAGGGAGTGTGATTTGGTTCAACCTTTTTAGAGGGCAATTTGTCCATATCTATTAAAAGCCTTATATATATGCATACATATCCTTGACTCAGCCTAGAAGTTTATCTTAATGATCAAAGGAAATCTATGTGCAAACTATTCATGCATAAGTATATTCAATAAAGTTTTATTCATATTAATGAAAACTGGAAACAATCTGCATATCCAACCATAGGTAGTTGGTAAAGTAAATTACAGAATATCCATAATATGAGATACTTTGGAACTATTAAAATGAAGTTGTTAAATAATATTTACCAACATATAAAAATGTTTGTAATATTGCTGAATGAAAAAAGGGGGCTACAAAGCAATATAGATAATACCATGGAGTGTGTGTGTGTTTATACACATGTATTCTCCAAATGTTAACTTTATTTTTCACTTGGCAGTGGATTACTGCCTTTTATTTCCTTTGTGTTTTTCTGTATGCTATCCCAATTTTCTGAATTAAGAATATTTTTATATTTAGCAAATAACATGTCATGAACAAAATAATTGGATTTGGGGGCATAGGTAATAGTAATGTAGCTGTGAGTAGTAGTTGCAGGGCTGGGAGCCCCCTCCCAACTTCAAGGTGAGCCAGCGTTAGACCTGTCTCATTTGGAAGCTGAGGACTGAGAGCCAGAGGAGACCCCTGGTGTGAAAAGGCTGCTGGTTTGAAACCATCTGTTGTTTGAGGGCAGGATGAATCCCAAGCACCTCAGCGACCTGCATGGGACTGACAGGAAGCCGGATGAAGGTATGAATGAGTAGCATAATTAGAATCCTGCCCCCTCTCCTCGCCCCTCTCCTGCAAGGTCTACTGCGCCGGAAAAGGAGCCAGCAGGATGCTTTTGTCACCAAGGCAACCTGACTCTGAGCAGAGGTTGTAGCCCCATGGAGGCCAACTTCTGCCTCAGATTTCATCCCCCTACCTGTCCCTCCCTCTGGCTCTTGCCTAATTTTCTCTCCAGGGAGTTTCTATCAATCTCAAGGAAGAGAGAGGGGGCTGCCCTGCATGAGGACGTCTTATGGGAACCTTGGCCTCCGGATAGAACTGCATGAAACTCCTGAGGGGCCCAAGTAGAGACTGTTGATTGAGCTTTATGCTGACACAGAGGCTGACCCTGCGTGGAAGCGTGGGCATCCACCAGACCTGGGTGGATGGCTGGGTGGTGGGTGGGTGGAAGGAAGGTAAGATGGAGAGATGAGTGGACAGTAGATCAGTCTTATCTAGAGCAAGAGTGTAAAAAATGTAGTAGAAGGTCTATAACTTGGAAAGGGAGGCTGGAAATGACTGAGAATGTTGATGAGCGGGGCAGGCGTGTTCACCTGTGTTCATCTTCCCCCAATTCCACTTGTCCCTGTTCCCTTCTTCAGGACTGAGGGGCACCCTCCCCTACACATGCACAGCCCTGAGAGCTCTAGCACCTCTGTTTATGTCCAGGGAGGAGCTACACAGCCTGGCATAACTGTTCACTTATTTCTCTTCCTATCTAGACAGTGAGAGCCCCCCAAAACAGAAAATTTTTCATGGTACCTTTCAGTTGCAAGTTAAAGAAAAGTCACTCCAAACTGGCTTTGGTAAAAGAGTGTTTATGTGTCTATTAACAATTGAGATCCAGGAAATAATACTGGTGCAGCTTGATGCAGAGGCTCAAGCAATTCCACCACAAATGAACTGGTTTCTCTCTCCATCTCTGTGCTCTTTCCTCTAGGTCAACTCCACTCTCAGACAGGCATTTCCCTTGTGTAGCAAAGAGGGTTGCAGCCGCTCCAGCAATCACACCTTCTCAGCTTCAAATCCAACCAAGGAAACATCTCAGATTCCCCCCACCAAAAAATATCTCATTACCCTGCAGATTCTGATTGGTCTGCTTGCTCATCCTTGATCCAATCACAGTGATCCAATAACTAAGAGCTCTCTGGCTTATGTTTTAGACTAAAAAGAAGGTGATCACCAAGAGAGAAGCAGCCAGAAGAAAAGTCAGGATATGGACAGATACGAGGACCAGATGCCCGTGGCAGACCTGTCCTGTCTAGCACGGGGTCCCACACCTGGCATTGACACGTGATACTTCCACAACCCCATCCCAACCCGAGACACAGCGTGCTCGTGTTGTAGAAGCCCTCCAGGACTTCACTAGACCCAGCTGGGCTCTACATCCACCAGCCCCCTCTATTTCCCTTGCCATTTTCCTGCCAGCCCTTGCACCTAAGCCACAAGGACCTGGGCAGGCCAGCCCACCCCTCCTCATTTCAGAGCACTGGGCCAGAAATGTTGAAAATGGATGCAAACCTAGAAAGCTGAGGGTTAGGTTTCTCTCTCTTCCTCCTAGTTTGCTTTTTGCTCACTGAGCCAGAACAGGTGGGGACCGACACACTGGCCCAGATCTGTGCCCTAATGACAATCTCACCAGTAACAACGAAGGTAGTGTTACAACAACTCCCACTTGAAGGAGCCACAGTGCACCAAGCCTGTGAGCATTTCACCATGATACTGTGCAATGACTTTTCAAGGTGTTGTCACCAAGATCACCACACACTTTGTTCATTTCTAGGTACAAATGGTATTATGTTACTATTGACTACCCAAACCTCACAGATTTGTTGCCACCAGATGCTGGAGCATCATCCAGCTATTTCTGTGGGTCCCCCATGGGTCCTGGGCTGCTTGTTGGTTTTCCTTGCCCCCCCCCCCCCCAGATCTGTCAGGATCCATGGTTACTACCATGACTGTTCACTAGCACCCCAGTCCCTACTGAGCCACCAGGCACTGTGCTCACTACCATTGCTCTGGAAACTTGGCTCTGCCGTTCTGCATGGAGGGAAATCTGGGGAAGCTCTCTCCTCCTGTACTCTATACCATTGTCTTATTCCATTTGGCATTGCTGTGACAAAATAACAAAGGCTGGGAATTTTATAAAGAAAAAAGTTTTAGCTCACAGTTCTGGAGGTCCAATACCATGCCATGGATGTCCCAGCAAAGGCCTCACTGATTGAATCAGAACATTGCATAGAAGCAGAAAGAACCAGTACATGCAGAAGGGACCAGCTACATAGCTTTTGCAAGTGACTCTTGCAAAACGTAACTCACTCCAGGAGACCAGCATCAATCCCTCTGAAGGGTGGTGCTGTCACGACCTATTTACCTTCCTTTAGGCCCTGCTTCTTAAAGGCTCCACTGCCTCAATGCTGTCACACTGTGGATTGAACTCCCAGCATGTGAACCTTCAGGGACACATGAAGACCACAGCAGCCACATACGGTTAGTGGGGTCCTAGTAGTTCTGCTTGGGCCCTGGTATATTATACAGTATTGAAATGTCTCCATCAGTGCCCTGTCCTCACCATATATATCCTTACCATTGGCACTGGAATGACACTACAGGGGACTGGGCGGGGAGACCAGTATAAATGTCAGAAACCATACTGCATCCAGGAACCTAGCCGCCCTCTCCTCCCCTTCCTTCCGCTCCTTCTCCTTTACTTCTCCACCCCTCAAACTCCACCCAAGGTTGTTTTGTTGGGTCAGTACTTTATCTAAGTCCCCTTTCCTCAAGAGCATTTCTCCTACCTGGCTGAGATTAGGCAGTCAATAAATATATCATGAACGGTCGGATGGGTGGATGGATGGTTGGATGGGTGGATGGATGGTTGGATGGATGGATGGATGGATGGGTGGATGGATGGATGGATGGGTGGACGGATGGACAGATGAGTGGATGGATGGATGGGTGGGTGGATGGGCCGATAAAATGCCCATTAGTTTCTGGTAAGCTAACTCCACATCTATCTGAATCTCATTTAAACTCAAGCTGGGATTCTTGTTAGAATTCTTAGGATTTTCTTTCACTTTGTAAAAGCAAAAAATGAGGCCCAGAGAAGTTAAGTGATTATCCAAAGTCATACAGTTAAACAGTGGCAGGGCTGGGATGGCGACCCGGGCCCAAGTGATGCTCAGAACCTAATCTCTTGCTTTCACTCTGTTCCCTCAGCAAGAAGATGTTGGCGGCTGTTAATGAGGAGTCTGGTGTGCCTCATGTGAAGCCACATCACAGGGTTCCCCTGCAGTAGGACCTCCTCGACAATGTGGCACCATTAGATATAACACATCCAGGCTGAAGACCCCCTGGATGACCCACCGCTGCTGCGTTGCTGTTCCATCAGGCTGAGTCTGCTCTTCCCTGTTCTCGCCCCTTGTCTGCTCACTGCCTCTGGGAGGCCATCCCTGCTCTGCAAGTCCTCTGGCACCACAGGCTGCAGCGTCTCTGGTGTTTCTGGAGAAGATCCCTGTTGGGTCAGTTCCCAGCAGCTAACTCATTTCTCTGAGAGGCAGAATTAAGCCTCCTATTGAAGTCTCAGCCCTTCCCAAGTCCAGGACTCAGGAAGCCGGGCTGGCCATGGTCCGAGGCTCCTGCCATGCTAGTGAAGGAGGAAGCCATGTCCTCCCCATGAGCTGGAGCTAGCCACCGAGCCCAGGCTGCAGCCTCCCGATCTTAGGGATGCTCTCTGCTCTGCTGACAGGCTCCTGACCCAGCCCCTGGCCATCCTCAGGACACCTGAATCCTGGAGCAGCTCTGCTGCCTGTGCTCCTGAGACTCGCTATGTGCCTCTCTCCAGGTGGCTTGCATTCCCTGTGTTTTGGGCTGCTGTCTGGGTCCCCCAGTCCCTTATGGCCATGTCCTCCTTGCTCCTGAGGCCAACAGTCTGGATGCCAATGTGACCTTGATCAGACAAAGTTCACTTCCCTTGAGCCCAGCTGGACTGCTTGCCCCTCTCAGGCTGCAGTGGACACTCTGCCCTAGGTCACAGCCAGGTGCAGCCCCCTCCTGGGCTAGAGTGGGGGAGCTGATTCTAGGTGGAGGGCTTGCGGGCAGGTCAGGCCTCTCTCTGTAAGGCCAAGGACCCAATGCTATAGACCAGGGTCTGGACAGCACAGCAATAAATGTCAGCTGGAGTTTGGACACTGGCCTGCAGAATCACTAAGCAGGAATCAGGGATTGCTTTCCGCATGTACATGCTAGTGTGCGGGTTGCTAGAAGCCTTTCTACCCTTCTATTATTAACAACATTTACTCTGAACTTCCTGTGCGTCAGGCCCTGTTCTAAGCACTGAACTCAGTGCTAAATATCAACACATTATCCATATCATGTCCTTCGAGAGAGCTGCTGTTATCATCCTCATTTTGTTATTTTGAAGACACTCAGGCACAGTGAGGTCGAGAACCGTGGCCACCCAGCCAGCAAGCCGTGGAACCGGAATTTGAACTTGCTTCTTTGTGACTCTGACTTCCATGCTTCTGACCTCTGCATCTGTTTACTCATCTCAAAAGCGAAGGGCCTTCACCCAGGGAGAAGAAGCAGGAAAGGTGGACAAGAGTCGTCTGAAGGCTTTTTCTTGCAGAGAAAAGGGAGTGTTCAAGAGTCTACACCTACCCTGGGGCCTATGGCGTGGTAGTGGCCATCTGCTACCTAGGTTTTGTATGCACCATCTTTCTTATTCCTCATAAGGGCCAGTTGGAACAGGCCCCACGATTCCCATTTTACAGTGTGGCTCTGCAAGGCTCAGGAAATTGCCCATCACCACTAGCACACCATGGGCCTGACACTCAATCCCAGACCCCTGCACATCTAAACCTGGTGCTATGTGAGGGTTCGACTTGCCTGGCTGTGGACCTACCCACATGCATGGGGGCAGTGGTATGGGGAGAAGGGACCCTGTGCTCCCCTCTCCATGCCATCCCGTCTTCTTCCCTCCTCCCACTCCCCCTACTCACTCCCCAAACACCCCACCTACCCCTCTTGACTTGCTTGGGATTAAGTTAGGAAAACAGAAATGAAATGAACACCGCCCTGCCAACCCATCCCCGGAGACGCCGACTTACACAGGTCTGGAGCTGTTGATGATGTTCTATCGATTTCCCCTCTAATTGCTGCAGCTGGATCTATATTCATTTTCTGACTCAAACTTCTCTTTTGTTGGTTCAATCAGCTAAATGAAGGGCCCATTTCTCTCTGCTCCTGTCCTGAAAAGCCAAAGAAGTTTCAAATGAAGAGCTCTCTTCAGAAGTCAGCAAGGTCAGCAGACGGGGGACAGACAGGGCTAGAATTTGATGACCTCTTTTGAAGAATTGGTTAAGAATGCAGCTGGGAAAGAGAGGGAGAGAAAGGTTCAGTTGGCAAAAAGCAGAAATATCCCACCTTGAATTCACAGATCATAAGTCCATTCATTCATTCCCTGTATTGAGGAATACAAGCACTAGTAGAATACAACCTACCGTTGACCAGACCCTATGGTAGGATCGAGATATGTCTAGATATATTTAGGGTTATACAAATGATCTCAGCTCCTGCCCTCTTGGAATTAAATGTGAATTGAGTAGACATAGATCAATCAAATAGTTAGATATAAATATTCTATGCTGTGCAAATGTCTGGGTCAACCTCAAGAACCACAGGAAGGAATGTCAGGCTGGGAATCAGAATTGGTTCAAGAAAGACACACCCTTCCTTTTGTTAGCTCAGCAAGGTTTTCTGCTCCACACTAACCTGAAGATGTGCCATGAAGAGAGAAAAACACAGAGGAAATCCTCCATCTGCTTGGGACTTTGTACTTTTCTTCCAGGAGCTCACTCGACAGAGGAGACAAAACTAGGCCCAAGAAACTCTGAGTTAAGATAGATAGGGATAGATGTTAGAATAAAAGCATAGTCTGTGTGCTGTGAGGGATTGGGAAGGCAGAGGTGAAATCTGGGATGTGAGAGGAGTTCTCTAAGGAGGGAGAATGTGAGCAGAGCTTTGAAGACGTCATAGAAATTTGACAGCCATACCGCATCTGCTAGATGCCCAGCCTTCTGACAAAGCCTGTGGAGGACAAAGAAGAGTGAGGGGCTGGCCATGTGAAATGACATCTGGCGACAGTGAGAATCAGTGCTAGGAACATTGCAGGGAAGCCATATACTGCAGTTTAGTCCACTGCCAGAGACCTGCTTTCATTTGACCATTCTTTCCTTTCCCCTCTCTACTCATTAGACCAGGTGAGAATATGAGGTAGACAGGGACATTAGTCAATATAGGTGAAGTTATGCGGCAATAACAAATAATCCCCCAAATACAAGTGGCTTAACTCAATGAAGATTTGTTTCTTACCCATGTGAAGCCTGCAGCAAGTACAGTGGCTCTCAAGGGCAATCACTTTTTAACTAGTGCCGTGGGGTCTGGTGGGTTCCAATCTGTGATTCTTGATATCTTAACACACGGTTTGCCATGGTCATTCAAGAGCTTTTGACTGTGTGGTTCCCAAAGTGACACACATTATTTCTGCTCACAATCTTGACCAGAATTAATAATATGGTTCCACCTAACTTGAAAGCTTCCCAGGAAGAAGAACCAGATATTTGTAAATTCTATTCATGTCTACTTAGTTCATCCAGCCTCTGAATAGGAGGTCTGTTTATGGATATTCTCATCTGGGGCCCCAACCTTTCAGCCCACCCTAGACCATCTTCTCATTTCTCATTCCCATTCATGGCCTCCATCTTCATCTCCACTAGACATATTTCTCAGTCAGTTCCTGGTAAGCTGTGAATCAAGTTCATGTCTACCTTCAAAAGGAAAACTCACACCTTTCCTTCTACATTAAACTGCTTTTGACAGAAAGCCTATATCCTCAAAGCACTTCTGCTCTTGTTGGTGCAGTACTGAGACATGCAATAAAGCTGGAATGGCTCAACTGCAGTGAGTAAGAGTGGTTTTTGGAGTGAGGCTCACATAGGTCCAACTCTCCACTCTGAATAATTTAGTGTTGGGTGACCTCGGCCAAGTGACTTAACCTCCAATTTGTGCATCTGTAAAATGGGAATTGTAATAGTCCTCACTCAGGATGGTTGTGATGCCAAATGTGTTTAGTAAGGGCTCAATAAACAGTAAGTGCTATTAGTATTATTATTGATGTCTGGAAGTCGATATCTAATCAAGGATTTGATAGTGTGTTTCAGACTCAAATGCTAAAGATGTTAGGAGAAGAGGGAGGGTGAAGCAGAAACACTTGGGGAATCTGAGTTTTCTGCAGGCTTTAGATGAGTTCTTGGGCAATTAAGCTGCCAAGGAAGATAGAATGGTCAGGATATGTCAGGCATGCACCTCAAGAGTAATGGTGTTTGGAGGTAGGGTCGATAGGTCTCTGAATATAAGGGTATACAAATATAGCCTTCTTTGCTTATTCTGCATCCTTGAACTTAGGATGGCTCCCCAACATTGCTTGAAATGTTGCATGAAAATGCATGGCAAAGTCCCAGGCCTATAACTTTTGCTCAATAAATAATAACAATTATCATTATGATCATTATCATTCTACTTCAGTAGGTTGGGACATTGATGTGGGGGACCATAACAAAGCAGTTATCAAGATTCTTATTCTATAAATTGTTGAGACACATTCTCAGCATGTTAGGGAACCCTATTGAAGATCAAAACCTCCTTTAAATAGCATGAACTTGACACGAAGACATGTATTGCTCCAGACCTTGAGGAACTTAAAGTCTAGAAAGTGAGTTGGATGGGATGGTCATGGCACTGTGTACCGAGTGCCTTGTTTTATCCTGTGCTTATCAGTAACATCATCTCCAGACTTCCCAGCAGTTGAACAAGGTAGGTCTCATTCTCCCCAAATTCAAGATGAGGAGAATTAAAACCTCGATTTCCTCAACTTCAAAAAGGGTACAACAAGAAACTCGACCAACTCACTGTGAAGATGAGAGATAAGACCTATAGAGAGCATGGAATAATTCCAGGCATGATGATATTACAAAAGATGACAGAGAAATCTCCAGAAAATAACAAGGATGTGTCTGTTTAGTTGCTGCTGCAGCAGAAGGCATGTGAGGGCGGATGGTGACACAGGAGTCTGACAGCTGGAGTTTGGGATAGAGGGTTGTGTTGAGTGAACTCTCAGGCCCTGGAGGAGGTTGGGGAAATGAGGAAGGGGATGAGTGGGAAGGAGCTGATGTGAAACATGTCAACTCTTCCCCAAGGGAGGCAAATCTCATACCCTCCAGGGCTGCCATCTGAGGCTGTTGCAGGGCCAGGGCTGGGTATGAGTGTGGGACAGCTCTCTCCCTGTCCTGTCCCACCTCCACCACCCAACCAGGTCCAAGATAATCCAAAATTCAGGTCCACTTCCTGGTCTGAGACCTGAGGGCTGTCTGCATCTTAGACTTCTTGTGTTTCTTCTAGGTTTCCTTTGCAACCAACCAGTTCTAGAAGTCACTGTGCCAGAGATCAGCCTTGGGTAGAGCAACTTCAAGTCTCCCCACAACCTCCCACTCCCTCCCCCTGTGTTATTTCAGAGTTTAGGTCTAGGTTCCTGCCTATCATTCCCACACCCAGCACTCCCGTCTGCCCTAGTGACAGAACACACTGGAGTGTGACCCTGGTATCATCCACTTCTTGGTTCTGCTCTATGTGACACATCTCTTTCTTCTCTGCTTTTAAGTACTTGACTTAAGGTAACATATTAATGGAAACACAATGAAGAGCTTTGCAAGAATAAGAGGTACACACCTCTTCAGGCTTAGCTGGAGATAGCTACCTACAGGGTGGACTTTCTGGATGTTCTCTCATCTTGTTTGTTACAGGTTAATCAATTCCACCATCTTAGACATTTTATTTAAATGTGAGTTAAGTATCACTAAAACTCAAACCTTTCTGACAAGAATAATAGTTATCAGAATTCGGGCCAGTTTTAAAAGGGGAGTTTCTTGATAAGGTTGCCTGTGGTAGAGCTCATAGTCAGAGCACGGGGGGCTGATAGTGTGAAGGTTGTTTGGATGTCATATGACCAGGACCACGGACAGTTCCTTTCTGGTAGGTAGCCATTTCAGAGGAATTTCGCCATCTGCTATCTCGCCTACAGGTGCCATCTGCCTCTCAGGAGAAGGCTTCTCTAGCAGACCCTTAATAGACTGTGAAGCCTTCAACCCTGAGTAAAGGTAAGGGCCATTCTTCTGGGCAGAATTGGAACTTGGCTTGAGTTTGTGCTCAAAAGATCAGATGCACTGGGACCTGAGAATGATGCTGATGTTGATGATGATTATGGTGGTGGTGGTGATGGTAATTATGCTGAGTTCTTGTGGTTTAGATATCAGGTGTCCTCCAAAAACTCTTAGAGGTGAAGTAATTGGGTTATGAGAACATTAACCTCATCAGTGCACTCACACACTGATACAGACGAACTGGGCAGTAACTGTGGGCAGCTAGGGTGTGGCTAGAGGAAGCACATCTCGGGGGTGTGTGCCTTTGGGCTTTATAGTTTGTTCCTGGTGGACAGAAATCTCTCTGCTTCCTGTTTCCATGTCCTGAGCTGCTTTCCTCCACCATGCCTGTCCACCATGATGTTCTGCCTCGCCTTGGACCCAGAGTCATGGAATCAGATGTCTTGAGACTGAGACCTCTGAAGCCATGAGCCAACATAAACTTTTTCTCCTCTACATGGTTTTTGTTGGGTCGTTTGGTCACAGTAACAACAAAGCTGACTAAAACAGTAGTTAACATTTATTGTGTATTTGCTAAGTGCCCGTTATGATTTTATGTGTGTTAGTTCACCAAATACCTAGAATAAGCCAAGGAGGTGGGTGGCACCACCATCCTTATTTCACAGATGAGGAAGGAAAGCACGGAGGAGCAAGGTTTCCCGGTGCCTCTGCACCACACAGCTCCAAGGGTACCTGCCATTCTTACTGTCGTCTGGATGGTGCCTTGTAGGCACAAATTGTTCTGCCAGTCTGCAGAGAGGCTAAGTGACTTGCCCTAGGTCTCAAAGCTCATTAGAGGCAGGCTTAGAAACAGGGTAGTGTAGTTCCCGAGCTGTTCCTGACTACGGCACCTGATGGTGATGTCAGGGCTTTCTCTTCAGGTGAGCGTACCGTAGGCATGATGGGCTGTCTGAGTTGGCTTTCCGTGACTTTCCATTACAAATGCCTGAGATTATTAACTTCAAAAGAGGAAATGTTTGTTTTGGTGCACAGTTTTGGAGATTCCAATGCAAGATTCATTGGCCCTGTTGCTTTTGGACCTGTGGCAAGACAGCACATCATGGCTGGGAGCATACAGTGGAACAAAGTCATTCCCCTCATGGCTGGAATGCAAAAGCGAAAGGAAGTGGACAGGGTCCCACCCTCCCTTCAAGGACATGCCCCCCAGTGACCAGAAGACCTCCACAAAGCCCTGCTTCTTAAAGGTTCCACCGTCTTCCAATAGCACCAAAGTGGGGACCAGTCCTTTAACATATGGGCCTTTGGGGACATTTAAGGTCTGAATTGGCCACCATTTAAATTCATTTTTAATCTTTGTGTTTACAAAGATACTATGTGCTTCTAGAAAGATCAAACTGTAAAAAGCAACAACGCAAAGTCAGATGCACCCCCCACCCCCCGGCCCCTTGCATTCCTCACTGTGGGTCTCTGCCCCACATGCTTCCGTCAGCCTCCTACTGACAGGAAACAGACAAGAAGGAGATGGTGCTAGGTTGGCTGCATTATGATGTAGGGAAGGGGTTTGATATAAGAAGGAAAGACAATAAAGCTTGGGTTTCATGGTAACTCAGGGCAGACTTCCTGACCGCCTCCTCCCTGCCTGGAGAGATGAGATGGAGACTCTGTCAGATACACAACTTCAAGAAGTAGATTCAAAAGGCCTTTATGAATGAGGTTTTCAGAGCCGTTGAATCTTACTAGCACTTATTAGACTCCTGCCAGGAGGACAAAGTAAGCAGCAGTGTATGGTATCAAGAGTGAGATGTTTTGTTCTCATTCGATGGACTCCAAATTGTATGGTGCATCTGAGCAGGTTCCCTGGCTAAATCTATAGCAGCTGCTGCAAGGATATTGCTAACCAAGGGTCATACAGTGGCAACAGGCTCCTCATCTGACAAACATTTGCGTGCGTTTTCTTTTCAGATCACACTCTTTACTGTCTACAATCTTTCTGCTCGGTTCTCTATTAGACACCACGCACATCTCGCCACGTCAGTATAAAAAACCTACCACTTTTTCTAATAGGGGTGTGGTGGTCCTCTGTGAAGCTGCACTACAATTTTTATGTCAGCTTCCTGTTGATGGATATTTAGATTGTTTCCAATTCCTTTTTTTCCCCTTGCGGTGACCAGCAATGCCATCACAAATGTTCTTACACATATCCTTTCACTCCACACTAATATTTCTGTAGGAAGGGGAGTTTCTGTGTCAAAGGGTACGCAATCAGTTGGTTTTAATGATGCAGCCAGATGGCGTGAGAAACAAAGGAGAAGTGTTTGAATAAGAGGGTGGAGGCGTAATGGCTCAAAAGTGGTCCTGGGGAGCGTGGAGGACGCTGACCTGAGATTCGGCACCTTGGCAGAATGAGCAGCTGTGGCTTGAGAAGACGGTGGCGGCGCAGCGTCCTCTGGGGAAAGCTCATTCTCAGCTAAGGCAGGAGGTGGAAGGGGGCTTCTGGGAAAAGTTCAAGCAGGCAGGAAAGTCTGTCTGCCACAGAATGGGAAAGGAACAGAAATGCGGGGGACCGTGAGGTTGGGCCAGGGCTGAGGGAGCCGAGCACAGTGTGGGGCAGGAGAAGGGAGAGGCTGGGAGTGAGGGAGCACCTTGCACAGGGAGGTGAAGAGCAGTGAGTGACGAGCGGGTGAGGCTGGGTGACGCTCCCGGGGTCAACTGGACCTCCAGGGAAGAATCACCCTCAGGGCTCAGGGACACTTGGAAAGCATGCTCTTAATATGGATTTCTGTGTTGGGTTTGATTCCCTGAAAATACAGCCTGAGGGATTTGAATGTGCCTACTTTGTTAAGAGAAGCTGCTTTAGGAAAACCTCCGAGACAGAGAGAAGCAGGAAATGGAGGGGAGAGAGCCAAGCAAAGTCTACCCTCGCCCGACCCGAGGAGGTGCCCTGGGGTGGACACCACAGTGTGGAATGGTCATTCGGTAGGACGACAGGGCCGGGTGTTTATCCACACCTCCCCGCCAGTCACTGAGTATAACCGGCACATTTCCAGGATGGTTTCCTATCAAGCAAGGACAAATCTCCAAAGAAGGCCACGGCCATAAGCCATGAGCCACAGGCAGTAGCAGCAGCTCAGGAACATGCATGGACAGAGAAAGGACTTGGGAAAGACATCAGGCTCCAAACCGTGGTTCAAGGAGCTGCTTGGAGCAACCCAATTAGGAAACCTCTATTGATGTGCAGGACAGAGGTGGGAGGGAGGAGTCACTGGCTCCCAGGGCACAAGAGCCAGGAGGCACCAGTGGGCGGGAGGACGCGGGCTTCTTCAGGTGAGCGGTGTGCCAGGGCCTGGCCTGGGCACACTTGGAAGATCAACCCCTTGGAGAGCAATGGCTGTTCTGGGAAGACGAAAGGCTGGTGCTGATGTGGGGTGTGGGGAATCAGCCATTGCCCCAGGGCCACAGACCTTGTGGTGCAGGAAGAGCATACAGGTGACGGCGGCAGACGAGGCCTGCCCTTCCCTTGCCCCACATTTCACATGCCCGGAGCATCTCCAAGCCGCTCATGCCCTGGTGGGGCTCCTGCAGCATGCACTTCACAGGGCCATTTGGACATAGTTCTTCATAGGCTAGTGTGCTCCTGCTGCCATCCACACAACCAAGGGTGACTTCTTGGGTGTGAAAGTGGGAAGGCTCTGTTTATTGGCCACCAAATAGCCATCTCCTCTTTCTCCCTCGCCCACTGCACCCTCATTTTGTTCAGAGCAATGATGTGCCCAGTCTTTGGAGCTGAGTCACGACTAATTTCTCATCTGAGCATGAAAACACTAGTCCTTTCCTGGCGAGTAAGGCTGGCCTGTGGACATTTTTGACTAGAAGTCTTCTGACTATTTCTCAGGAAAGCTTCTAGGTCCTTGATAAAAGGGAAAAGGCAGAGCTGGATCTGTCTTCCTCTTCCCTGTCTCTCCTCCTTCCCATGTTGGGCTTGGGTGCCATGTCCAGAGCTGCAGCAACCATCATGTGGCCATGAAGAAAAATGCAGAGATAAAAATCAAGAGAATATGGCAGAGATGCCGTCTCTGACATCATTTAGCTGCTGAGCCATTTCCAGATGCCTCCTTTGTTTAAAACACTTTTAGCCAATTTTTCTGTTACTTGCAGCTGAATGCATTCCTAGGCAATACAGGATCTGTTGGGAGTCCAGCCTGAGTCCTCCATTCCCTTAGGAGCTCGGCGTCAAGGTGAACAGCAACCTCTTTGAGCAGGCAGGGCCAGGACAGAGCTCCCTGTTCAATCCTAGTCCTAGCTGGTCCTGTCTTCTTCCTAGTCTTGTTGAATCATAAAGATGCAAATCTCTTGTGATCAGTCATAAAAGAGGAGCAGCAAAGTGGGCCAGCAGAGTCAGGAAAGAGTTTGGAAAGATTCCCAGAGGAACAGAGCAGGAGAAACTCTTTTATGGGATGTTTGCTTTTAGGTCCACAGGCAGATGGCCAGCATAGACACCAGGCAGTGATAACAGACTGACTTTAAAATAGAGCCAGAAATGCTACTTCCACTTACTGAGCATCCGCCAAACATTCTGTGGTTCGTTTTCATTATCTCATTTGCACGACCACCCCATGACATGATTACAGCTATATCCATGTTTCAGAAGAAATACCGAGGCTCAGAGAAGCAAGGTAACTCATCTAAGGCCACCCAGTTAGGAAGGGGCAGGGCCTGAAGACACACCCAGACTGCTGACTCCACTCTCCCCAGATTTAATCTCTGTGCCTAAGGGCATCAGCAGGTGTGAAGGTGTTCTAGGGAGGTGAAGTGTGCAGAGAGGTAAGATATGCACAGCTGGCCTTGACTACACACTCTGCAGGGTCCTTGGGTCCCCTCCCATGCACCCAAAGCAGTGGCTGATTCCCCACATCCCACATCAGCATCAGCCTTTAGTCTTGATTCTCAGAAAAGCCACCCACCCCATAAGCAATTGCTCTTCCTAATTGTGCCCAAGCCAGTCCCAATAAGCAGCTCACTGAAGAAGTCCGAGTCCTCTCACCCACTGGTGTTCTTTCTGTTCTGCTGTGGGCAAAGTCTCCAGGAACCAGTGAGTCCCCAACCCCGTATCTGGACCGCGTGAGAGATCCTACCATCCAGGGCTCAACTCCATTCATTCCAGCCCGAGTGAACAGAGGAAGGCAGAGAGGTGTCTGCCATCAAGATTTCCTGGAGGTATCCAGATCCTGTAACGACAAGTATGATTTTTTTCCCTCTTTTTGGTTGTGTGACCTCCCCATATGTTTCTTAACAATATCCTTTTTGCTTAAGGTAGTCAACAAACCTTCTAAGATGTCTATCAACAATCGGTTCCCTTTGTGCATGCAAAACATGCCATGGTCAATGGAGACTCTGCTTACGTGTAATGTTACAGACATTGCACAACAGAACCCACCCCAGGCTTGTTTTGCCCACAGCAGCCCATGCCCCCTTCTGTCTCTGCTTTTCATTACGCCTGCTCATACCGGCTTTCCAACCAGAGTGTCTGTCTCCTGCAGCAGCCCTGTCTTGGGGTAGGCAGCAAGCACATGACAATTCCTCTCCTCTGAGAACTGCCTTGGATCCAGGGGTGGGGGTTAAACTATCTGAGCCGAGTCTCAGCTAAATCAACAGGAAGGAGCCTCTGACCCAAGCTTGGCCAATCAGGTTCTCCTGAGAATCTGGAATTTTGCACCAGATACCCGAAACCAGGAGTCGGTGAAGATGTATCTCAATACAAGCTCTTTGAAAAGGAGGGTCATGATCTTCTCCCAGACTTCTGGATTCTTGCCACTGTTGAGATTTACTAGTTCATTTCTTCCTTGGATTCCTGAAAACAACCAGATTCTCTGGATAACTCTTATTTAAACAGACTGGTCAGTTTCTGTTACAAGCAAAATATTCAACACATTCCTGATTCTCTGGCCTTTTCTTCAAGACTGTTATGTTTTGAAGGAAACAGATGGAAAGAACTTAAGGAGCAAGGAGTGTGGAGGCTGTCTCAGGCTGCCCCATACAGTTGTGCTAGTTGTACACTGCACTATTTAGGAGCAGGGGCAAACTGTCTCTTCTTTGCAGAGATTGGCCAAGAAAGGAGCTTCACTACTGTCACTTGTTCAGGTGCAGAAATGACGCAAATGTCTCTGGAAGCTGGGTGTGTGGAGACCATTCTCTAACCCCTGTCAAGCAAAATAGTCCCCATCTTATTCTGTGTCCCCCCAAGACTGAGTGCTTCCTTCCACTGCAGTATTCTGCAGGCTGGGCCACGATGTGATATGTGTTTGGACTGTGAGTTCCTCAAGGAAAGCAGCAGCCTTATCTATATGTGTGTTCCCGATACCAATTTTATTGCCTGCAACATAATAAGTGTTTATTAAATTCTTCTTGATTGACTGATTAAACAATTGAATGAAAGAACAATTAGGGCTAAATCGGAGATAGGCTCCTGAAGGGTTAAACCCATTCCCTTTTCTGTGGTGTGTGTGTGTGTGTGTGTGTGTGTGTGTGTGTGTGTGTGTTGTAGGTAAAATCTGTGGGGTGCTGTCAGCAAGAAACCAGCTCTGCTGGACTCACACCTTCACCACAATGAACTACTAGCTGTCAGAATCCCTTTGTCCTCGTAGAACTAAGTTGGTTTGCTGCCTGTTGCTTAGAATGAAAAGTCATAACATGAGGGACCGCAGAGTCCCTTGATCGTATAGAGATCTCCTGTTTGCAGAGGACCTCAGAGGGCAGACTCCTGGCCATCCCCTTGACTCACGGCTGTCTGGAGTGGGTCTCTGAGGAACAGGGAGAGTGGCCTTTCTGCCTGGGGAAGGGGGTCTCACAGGGAGCATCAGAGTTGAGCCGTGTCTTCCATTCTTCAGGCTGACAGTCTCCTGGCTCTGGTTCTGCATTCGAATTTAATGAGAGCTACAACACACAGGTAAATAAGAAACTCCCAGCAGAGGAAGGAGTCCCAGAAGGACCCGTCCAGTGAATGTAACCGAGACCCACATAGCACAAAGCAAGCGCAGCGGTAGAGAAGCAGGGCGGGAGTGGACGGGTGGATCTTGCATTCAAAACATGCGCCATCTGAGGCCGGGCCACCTGACCAAAGCGTGGATGGCCACGGAGCTGCATCACCTACAGCAAGAACTCAGCCTGCCCCGGACCCGTTGTGCCACTTTGGACACTGGATGCAAAAGGCAGAAATTGTCTAGAAGTTCTCTGAAATGAGGATCCGGGCTAACGATGGCTGAGAGTTACGACATAGTTATGATGATGGAGTGACCCTAATCACAACTAGCATGCCAGACATGGTTCCGAGTGCAGCAGGTGTGTCATCTCATTCAATCCCCACAGTAAACTCACGCGCTCAACGCCTCTGTTATCCCTGGTTCACAGAAGTGGAAGCAGCCCCGGATGTTACACAGCTCACCCGACTGGCCGTGGGGGGTTGGACGGGCCAGGGAGCAGGACACTCATGCCCAGACTCCAGGCCCTAGATGCTCCTCCACCACCCTGGGCTCCTTCTCCTCAGAACCTCTGCCCGGGTGGCCACCTCTGCTGGGCTTCTCAGTAACTGATAACAACTGTGTAGGACAGCGCAAGTTTTGGCCAAGCCTCCGAGACCACGGATCTCAGACACCAGCCTGGCCTGTGAGACAGATCCGCCAGCAGACCTAGAAAAAGTAGCCAAATCCTGGGTAAATAAACCTTCAACTTTTCATCCTTGTACAGTGAGTTAACAGAATCAGGAGAAATGAGAATTAAGGAAAAGGGGGTTTGGAGAGAAGATGGAGACACAGTGATTCTAACCTACTGGAGGTTACTCAGGAGGCAGGATCTGTCTCACGTGACCTGGGGAAGCTGAAGCTGGTCTGCAGTTTCTCCACGGCAGGCTCAGGGCTGCTGTTCACTAAAGCTCCGTCTTTCCCTCCTCGACTCATGGCTGGACGGCATCTCCCAGCTTCCCCTGCCGCTGGGTGTGGCCATGTGCCAGAATTCTGGCCCATGGCACGAAAGCGACCATGTTTGCCAGGCGTGGCTCAGACAGTTCTTCCACTCGCTCTCTTTCCCCACCTGCCAGCAGGGATCCTAACAGAGAACTCCAGGGCTCTGAGGGGTGGTAGCACTGACCCCAGGGACGGACCTTCATAGAAGACCACCCTCCAAACACCCGTCTGGACTTTACTTTTCCTTATTTCTTTTTGTGATGCTGAGGATTTAACCCAGGGAAGGCTTTACCACGGAGCTACATCCCCAGCCCTTTTTATTTTTTATTTTTTAAATTTTGAGCCAGAGTCTTGCCAAGTTGCTTAAGGCCTTGATAAATTGTTGAGGCTGTGAAATAATAACTGTTATTTTTAATAATAACAGCTGGAACTTAAAATCCTCCTGCCTCAGCCTCCCTAGTCTCTGGGATTACAGGCATGTGCCACTGCACCTGGCCTGTCTAGACTCTTCGCGGGTCAAAAACTGGATTTTGTTAATCCACAGAAATTCACAGGTTTTAGCCTAAACTTTCTAAAAACTTTGCCAGGAGAAGAACATAGGTAAGCCAGCTCACCGTAATTGCAGAGAGAAATCAACTGATGAAATTGCCAGCTATAGAGTGAGGTGGAAAGACTGACTGTGGGACATTCCCCCGCCTCTCACAGCTCCTCCTATATTTTGGAGCAATCAATCTAGCAGTGAGTTTTTACTGCGTGCCCGACTCGTCTTACAACCACAGAAGAGATGAAAGATTCCTCCTGGCCCACCAGAGGCTTTTAAAGGAGACAAAATATGTCCATGGAGTGAGATTCCAGAATGTTCCAGAAACCTGTGCAAATGCTTATCACACATACACCATTCATGGATCCCCTCATAGCTTATCGGCGGTGACCCTTAGAGTTACATAAATTAAGACAGAGACTTCAGAATTTTTAACCTTGGAAGGCTTGATCACTGTTACGTCCCAGGCTAAATCATAGTCAGTGAGAGAGGTTTTTATAAATAATGTATAAGTTACAAAGTTCTATCCACTGCCCGGGACCTTCTCGTCCACCCCATCACACTGTCAGCCCCCCAACATGCCCACAATAAGTGCTGGGGAAGCGTAGATTCATTGAGAACCACTAAGTGACTGGCCCTGTTGATCTAGCCAGAGAGATCAGGGAAACACTTCTGCTAAATATTTTAAAAATCCGTGTATTCAGTCCCCAAATCTTGTTTCCTTGGATTATTCTGGCCCCCGGTTCCATGTGCCCTGGGCTTCCTCGCGGTTGCAGGACCAGCCCTCCCCATCAGTCTTCAGCTGGCTGAAGTTCCTCCAGCAGGATAAACCTTTGCAGGAGTGTTTGCTTCTGATACCACGAATACCCTTTTTGGTGACTCCCCTTGTTTAGGTGGTTGGGATCGTTCATTTTGCTTTCGGCATACTCAGGAAGACAAATGGACGCGCTGACCCTCTACAGGGGGAGCTAGGTCCATCAGGGAGGGGAAGACCTAGTGGGGAGGGTTTGGGCCATGAACGTGGACAGACCTCAAAGCCAAAGCAACTGGGGAGCGAAGTGAGTCTGGGAGGGGAAAATGAGCCCAGAATGGACTGTTTATTTCCCTGAAGGCCCAAGAGGTCTCCAGGAGGAGATTGTGAGTGGCTAATGGACATCCTTAATTTTCAAAGAGCTCAGCCTCCCTGCCCTTCCCCGGCAGGTCTCTGTCCCTCAGAAGGCTGCCATCAATTTGCACCTCCCTTCTGGACCCGCCCATGAAGGCAGAGCAGGGAGATGGAGTCCTACCCCTGGATTTTGGACACTCAGCCCCATCCACTGACATGGCCTGAGCTGCAAGCCTGGACAGCTGAGCCCCAACATTCGCCCTCCATTCCCCCACGTTGCTTGGAAGGGAAGTGAGGCAGCCCCTGACCACAGACCCTTCCCGCTCCTTGCCATCTGGCTTCATGGGAACTGCTGGAGCAGTACAAGTTGCAGGGAGAGGATGCAGCAACTCAGTGGCCTGGGGGCGGGGAAGGAGTCCCACGTGAGAGTCAGGAGTGAAGCACAGTTTTTGAGAAGCTCTGGGAAACCCAGGCAGAGCCTGGTGGAGGGGCAGCCTCCATGAACCACTGGTTGCCCGGTGCAGCATCTGCCTCGAACAGGCTCAAAAGCTCAGAATGTTCTGAAGCCTGCCTCTAAATGCATTAGTGAAGTAACACATTTCATTATAGAGAAACCAGAAAAGCCAGAGGGGGAGAAAGTTCTAGAATCTCAGCCCATGGGGACAGACATCTTCTCATCTTCACACTTCTTTCTGATCTTCCCACCAGTACTTCTCTACATACATCTGCACATCAATATATCTTACACGGAGGGCTCCGTGCTACACGTACTGTTTTGTAACCTTCTTTTCCACTCGATGATACGTCATGTTCAGCTTTCAATGTCAGCACACACAGCGCTACATCATTCTTAATGACTGCATTGCAATCCTTTGGGTCGATACACTAAGATTCGTTTAACCAGCCCCCGACTGTTGGATATTTATGCTGCTTTCAAATATTTTCCTGTTATAAACAAAGCCGTAGTGAATATTTTTGCACATACAGTCTGTGCCCTTGAGGAACTCACAGCATAAGAATTTGGGAAGGGGAATTCCATGGCTTTGGTATATGGCAGGTGAAAATAATAACTGTTATTTTTAATAATAACAACGAAAGTAAAAGTCACTTTTACTAAGCGCATACTTCATGCCAGGCTTTGCACTAAGGGCTTGGCGCTCATGTGTCACTTGATCCTTAACCCAACTCTGCCGGGCAGGTATTATTAATATTCCTATTTTGTGAAAGAGGAAATGGAAGCTGAAAAGAAGGAAATGATTTGTCCAAGGTCACATGATGATTAAGTGACAGAGACAGAATTCAGACCTAGGTCTGAAGCTCCCACAGTCCACGCTGTAGGCTACACACTAGATTCTCTCTTGACAGTTACCTGGATCTCTTCCTGGATTCTGTATCCTTTTCAGGTACAGGTTTAGGTAGTGAAATAGTGTAACAGACCATGTGTGGGTGGAAATGGCCACAGATTCTTTCTCTTCCTGTACCTAGGCCTGTTTGCAACATGAGTTCAAAGCTTCTCCCTTGGAGAGTGGAACTGGTTTCCCTGACCTTGAAACCAGTGCTGGCCTCTGACACCTGATTTACAAATGGATGGGACAGATGGGATGCTGGGCCAGTTCTGAGCTCAGGCCTCTGCTGTCACTCTGACTCTCTGCACTGCAGAGCTCAGGCTCCATTGCTAGAGATTACAGCTGTGACCCATGACCTGTTGAGGGCCACAGCTGAGTCGGGATGACACGCATGGCATTTTTGCCAGAAGGAGTGGTTGAGAGGTGATACCAGCAAGCCATTGAGATGATGATGGTTATGTTAAACTGTGTATTCAATTGCATATTAGACCCCTGCTGTCCGCCTCCACCTGCTACTTTGGAGTTCTGCTGCACTACTTTGGAGCTTCCTGGGGAGTTCGGGTTGGTTAGGGAAGTGCCAGAGGAGGGATTTCTGGAGGAGGGATTTCCGGTTGGTGTGTGGTGTGTCCCGGGAGAAGGCCGCGTGCCTGGCGTTAGTTCCTAGGAGTGCGGAGAATAAAGGAGTTCCTGTTTTGAACCTACAGGGCTGTGTGGCGGCTCGGTTATTTTGTGCCCAGCCAGACTGTGGCAATGACCCATCCTACAAAGTCTAGCTGACTGACAGCTGTCTGAAGATGAAGGTGGGCACCCAACCAGGACCAACAGACCTGCCCACTGAATCGTGAGCTCATAAATGCTTGTGTTTTAAATCTCCACGTCATGGAAAGGTGGTTATGTAGCAAAAACTCATGGGAACGCTGCTAGTTGATCGGGTGGGTGAAGCAGTGTGGGAAAAAGGGGGCTCTGGTGGGATTTGCAAGCACGTGGCCAGGAAGGCTTCGCAGAGGAGCGGGGTGAGCAATAACTAGGCAGGGGGGTGGGCCTGCAATGAGATCAACCTGCTGCTGGGGCTGCGGGTTGCAGAGACTTCTCTCCAGAGCCTGAATTAAGCAGAAACCTCCCTCTGGCCAGAAAGGCAGCTAGATGTCATTTACACACCAAGGCGAGAAATAAAACACCTGGCAGTTCCCTGGCAGCCTCTCCTAGGTCTACCCCGAGGGCTGGAGCAGAGATAAGTTGGATGATAGTCTCCCTTTCAAGTGGAGAATTGGAATTCCAATCGGGCCACAGGAAGACTTGACTCCTTCTAGGGCTTCTCCTGCCCCTGACCGGGTCTCGGCCCTGCAGCATCCTGTGCCCTGGGAAGTCCTGAAGGAATAAGCCTGTATCCTTCCACTAGGCACTTTGTGTGAAATGTGCTTTCTAGTAACCCGTGTGTGTGGGCGGGAGGAGGGATGCTCCCCTCATTCACTCATTCCACCAACGTGCCCAGCCCAGGCACAGTGGCTCTGTGCCTTGTCTAAGGTGACCCTGCGCAGCGCACATCCCAGTGTGGAAAGCAGACTCAAGTAGAGGTCTGGGATCTTTAAAATCCCACCCTCGCTAGCAACCTCTTTCTCCTTTGCTTTCCCTGGTTGCTCAATTAAATGTGTCTCTTGAAAACTCCTGCACCTAGTTGCAGCTAAATCTAGCTGAGAACACAGGGGGTGGCCCAGGAGTGGACCCAGTCTGGTCTGGGCGGGTGACGGAGCACCTCTGTTCAGGAATCAGAGGAGCTGGATAATGAGAGCGATGGAGGAAGGGGTCGGGTTGCGGAGGCTGGAGGCTGAAGCTGCGCACTCTTGGGTTTTGGTGTCAGCTAGGAGAAAGGGGGCCCAGGCGGAGTTGCTGAGGCCTTGTTCTTGTAGGAACTCAAGGTGACAGGTTGGAGTCCAGGGGGCATTGCTCCCTGGTATTGTGCCATTGTACTAACAGAAACCATTTTTCACACTTAAAGTTATTTTTTAGCAATGTTTAGCAATGCCCTATTGTACTAGACTTACGGGAGGTACTAAAAGCATCTTGCCTGTGAGAACCTGTGGTCCACCGACACAGGACAGGTGTGCAGACAAATAAATGGCTGCATTCCAAGGTGACTGGCACCATAGATGGAAGGCCAGGAAGGTCAGGGAGCCCAGAAGAAGGGCCTGGGTGGGCAGGGAGGGCTTTGTGTTGGAATAGGATATGTAAGAATTTTCAGGCGATGAAGAGGATTCTGGAGGATCAAGGAATTGAATATACCATGATGCAGTGGAATGAAAACGCATAAGACACTCCAGGGTCCCCACTTTAAAATGAACAAAGGTTAGTGGGAAGAAGCCTGGCAGGAGGCGGGCAGGAGCCAGACCAAGCAGGATTTATGGGCCCATTGGAACAGCCTGGTCATCCTGCAGAAAATTGAGAGCCCTTGAAAAGCTTTAAGCAGAGAGTGACTTGATCAGAGCTGTCTTTTAGGAAGAGTTGGGTGGTAGCTATTGGGGGGGATGATCTGTAAAGGCGTAAGAGCAGGGTACTTATGCCAGCTAGGAGATTCTGTAAGAATCTCAGCAAGAGATGATGGAGACAGGCACAGAGGAGACCAGAAGCCTGCCTGCATCCCTTACCAGCTGTGTGATCTTGGATAAGTCACTTTACCTCTCTGTACCTGACTTTCTTCATCACTAAGGTTCATAAACACAACTACCTCATAGCAGTTGTCCCATGAATGAATGAGATGATCCACATAAAGCACTGAGTACTTTGCAAATGCTCTGTACTTAAATTAAATCCATGGACCTGATAATGATTAGATAGGGCCAGTTGGCTAGAGGGTGAGTCCGGGTTGGTTTCTACAGGGCTGGCTGTAATGGTGCCATTCCCAGGAGCAAGAAAAAAAAATAAGTATATTGAAAAAAAAAAAAAAGTCTATTCTCTTCCGGGAGAATGAAAAGGTGCTTAGTGTATAGATTAAGCTTTGCAGCTCACTTCTAAAGAAACCTGCTAATGCCGTCTGGGTTGTGTAACAGGCCAGATTCCGGCCCAAGCCTAGCAGCAGTGAAGGACACCTGCAGAGGCTGCCCCGCCTCATCCCACTTATTCTCTCCCAACCCTGCAGCAAGTCTGTGATACAAGCATCGTCTCCACCTTCACAGATGCAGAGGCAAGGCTCAGTGCCTTTGCCAAGAGAAGTGAGCAAAAGGGGAGGGCACATGTTACGCTCAGATCTTCTGACCCTCCCATCCAGCAGATGTGACTCTTCGTGGGCTTCCCAAAGCCTAGGTGACAGCAGCGTCCTGTAGAAGCTATGAACTCTGACCTTCCTGACTCCCTGGAGTGGAAGGGACGAGGGCATGGGAAGGACCCAGTGGGGAACCCTAGCTCTGCCTGAGTTTCCATAGAAGGAGTTCAACTCCTTGAAAGCCCTGCTACAAGCCCAGAGATCTCTGGCTGAGTTAGGAGTAGGCAGGAGAAGCGCCACCTGTAGCCTCCCTTTGGAGATGCCCCAAAGAAGAACAGAGAGGAGGAGGCGGAGAGGTAGTGTCCTCCCAGCACCACGTTCCAGGGCCAGACAATCCAGACAATCGAGGGTTCACAACCACCAAAAGGTAATCAATGCCATTGCGGGGGGCGGGGGTGGGTGGGTATGAGAACACTGAAAGCCAGGCACCCAAATTGTTATCATTCTTCTGTGACAACTGCACCTTTGGGTGAGGACAGGAGCTGGGACACAGCAGGAGGACAGCCTCCTTTAACTCAGTGTGTTTTGCCACTCACCCGAGAAAGTGTTCTACCTTTAATTACTGCTTTTGTGAGGATAGCCGGCTGAGTTAGCTACTGTTAAAGGGGCTCCGTGGAGCAGTAGGAGTGGGGAACGAGCTGGCTTTTTCACGGGGCTTAATGTATATCTGTCTCCAGCCTGTAATAACGATGGTAGCTAATTAGGAAGGAAATTCAAATGGAACGTGCTGACAGCCAGGAAATGTAGTCAGTACCTTCTATACATTATCCCGTGAACACTCCGACAACCCCTTGCATCAGATTCTGTTGGCACCATCCCGTTTTCCATCTAAGGAAACTGAGGCTCAGAGAAGGGGAGTGACTTCTGGCTCCAAGCTCAGGCAGCTACAGGACTGGGTGGGCACGGTGCAAAGACCATCCATGGTGACTGGATCCACCCTGGAGACCACCGGGCCGCTACAGAGCCTCATTCTTAAGATGAGCCTGCAATAGGAACTCCTGACCCTGGATTCCATTGGAAAGACCAGGACCTGGGCATCTTGGATCAAACCTGTGGCCAAATTGCACCATCCACTGCTCATTAGTGGACAGGGACCGAACAGGTCAGGAGATGTGAAAGACCTAAGACGTGAAAAAACCAGTCCTGCCCCTTAAAAGCTCTTTGACCTCAGAAAAGGGGTTTACTTGGCTTGAATCTCAGATTCCCAGTCTATAGAACACAACCAATTACAATGCCTATTGTTCTGATGACCATGGCTTCAGAATAAATCATCCCTCAGATTGGCAGTTTACAACAATGGCTCACGACATTGTGGATGGGGATCTTGGGTAAGGTTAAGCTGGACAGTTCTGCTGTGGGGCCACTGTCAGATGACTCTAGTTCAAAGTCATCTGGGGCTGCTGCCCTCGGAAAGCTCAACTGAGCTAAATATCCAAGGCAGTTAGGGTGGCTGCCTGAGGATGCAGCTGGTGGAGCTGCTCCTTGTCATGGGCACACATGTCCTCTCTAGCTTGGCAGCTTGGGGTTGAACTTCTTCCATGCCACTCAGAGCTCCCAAAAGGGCCTGTCCTTTCTACCACGGGGAAACTGCATCACCTTCTCTGACCGAGAGCCTCAGAAAACAACCAGCCACTCCATAGCACTCTATTGATTATGAGTGAGTCACAGGACAGCCAGGTTCAAGGGGAAAATGAATTGTGCTTGTAAATGGATGAGGGGGTCCTGTGACACTGTGGCTGTCATTTTTGGAAAATGCAATCTGCCACCCGTGTACTATGGTCTTGCACGTGGGATTACACTTTTGTATAGGAAGCATTTAAGACAAGGCTGTGCCTTTAGGAAGAGATCGGGGAAGGCTGGCCACTGTGACTAGGTACGCCCTGCTTGGGAGATACCTTTCCACATATCAGGTTGGTGGAAAGGGTTGAGGGAAGAATAAAAGGAGTTACTGGTGGTGGAGGGTTGGCAGCACTGGCTCACAGGCCCCGGCAGAGAAGGTAAGATTTCCCCCAAAGAGCAGAATTTTCAGTAAATGGGCCCCAGGGGAGAGGAAAACGGGAAGGATTTCTGAGAGCGTGCAAGAGTGAATTATCATTTGTGCTGCTGAAGGGCCTGACATCTTGAGCAAGGGAGCTGTGATCTGGGAGCCAGGAAAGAGGAGGCGAGGACGAGAGCCAGGCTGCCTGAGGCTGCGGTGGGAGGAAATAGCACCTCCCAGGCTCCCACTGTATGGCAAGAAGTGGAGATGAGGCTGGGGGAGGCTGGGGGAGGCTGAGGGGCGCCAGGCCCAGCAGGACACCAGCATGCAGTTCTAGGGTGTAGGACTCAGTCCCCAGAGACAGAGTAGCTCTGGGCCTGTGTCTGGGCTGGTCCCCAAGGACAAGGAAGTTGGTCCCCAAATCTGTTCATCAGACAACAGGATGAATCTGGCGGTGTTTCCCGGTGGCTTCCCTAAGGTTCTCTAACCCAGGGAGTCTCAGCAGGAGGGGAAGGATGTCTGAATTTCCTAAGAAAGTCTGAGGAAGCACTCCTGTGTTTCACTACTACTCTTTAAAAAAATGTTTTAGCTGTAGATGGACACAATACCTTTATTTAATTTATTTATTTTTATGTAATGCTGAAGATCTAACCCAGGGCCTCACACGTGGGAGGCAAGTGCTCTACCACTGAGTCACAACCCCGGCTCTTCACTCCTACTCTTTTAAAAATATATATTTATTCTAATTTGTTCTACATGACAGCAGAATGTATTTCAATTCATAGTACACACACAGAGCACAATTTTTCATGTCTCTGGTTATACATAGAGTAGAGTCACACCATTTGTGTCTTCATTCATGTACTTAGGGTAATGATGTCCATCTCATTCCAATGTCTATCTCCATGCCCCTTCCCTTCCCCTGGCACCCCTTTGCCCTATCTAAAGTTCCTCCCTTCCTCCCATGCTCCGCCCCCCGCCATACCCTTATTATGGATCAGCATCTACATGTCACAGAAAACATTTGGCATTTGTTTTTTTGGGGGGGATTGGCTTACTTCACTTAGCATGATATTCTCCAACTCCATCCATTTACCTGCAAATGCCATGATTTTATTCTCTTTTAACACTGAGCAATATTCCATTGTGTATATACGCCACATTGTTTTTATCTATTCATCTACTGAAGGGCATCTAGGTTGGTTCCACAGCTTAGCTATTGTGAATTGTGCTGCTATAAACATTAATGTGGGTGTGTCCCTGTAGTATGCTGTTTTTCTTTTGAGTATAGACCGAGGAGAAGGATAGCTGGGTCAAATGGTGGTTCCATTCCCAGTTTTCCAAGGAATCTCCATACTGCTTTCCAGACTGGTTATATCAATTTGTAGTCCCACCAGCAATGTATGAGTGTGCCTTTTTCCCCACATCCTCACCAACACGCATTGTTGTTTGTATTCTTAATACCTGGCATTCTGACTGGAGTGAGATGAAATCTTAAGAGTAGTTTTGATTGGCATTTCTCTAATTGCTAGAGCTGTTGAACATTTTCTCATATATTTGTTGATTGATTGTAGATCACCTTCTGAGATCTGTGTCTGTTCAGTTCCTTGGCCCACTTATTGATTGGGTTATTTGTTTTTTTGTGTGTGTGTTAAAATTTTTTAGTTCTTTATATACCCTAGAGATTCATGCTCTATCTGATGTGTAAGGGGTAAAAATTTGCTCCCATTCTGTAGGCTCTCTCATCGCCTCACTGATTGACTCTTTTGCTGAGAAGAAGCTTTTCAGTTTGAATCCATCTCATTTATTAATTCTTGATTTTTTCTTCTATTACGTGCAGGTCTCTGGTTTAATTCCTAAGTCCTTGGTCCACTTTGAGTTGAGTTTTGTGCATGGTGAGAGATAGGGGTTTAATTTCATTTTGCTACATATGGATTTCCAGTTTTGCCAGCACCATTTGTTGAAGAGGCTCTCTTTTCTCCAATATGTTTTTGGTGCCTTTGTCTAGTATGAGATAACTGTATTTGTGTGGGTTTGTCTCTGTGTCCTCTATTCCGTACCATTGGTCTATAAGTCTACTTTGGTGCCAGTACCATGCCGTTTTTGTTACTATAGGTCTGCAGAATAGTATAAGGTCTGGTATAGTGCTGCTTCCTGCTTCACTCTTCTTGCTAAGGATTGCTGTGGCTATTCTGGGCCTCTTATTTTTTCATGATTGCCTTTTCTATTTCTATGAGGAATTTCATTGAGATTTTGATTGGAATTACATTAAATCTGTATAATGGCTTTTGGTAGTATGGTCATTTTGACAATATTAATTCTGCCTATCCAAGAACAAGGGAGATCTTTCCATCTTCTGAGGTTTTCTTCAATGTCTTTCTTTAGCATTCTGTAGTTTTCATTGTAGGGGTCTTTCACCTCTTTTGTTAAGTTGATTCCAAAGTATTTCATTTATTTTTTTGAGGGTCTTATAAATCAAGTAGTTTTCCTCGTTTCTCTTTCAGAGGATTTGTCACTGATGTACAGAAATGCCTTTGATTTATGGGTGTTGATTTTATATCCTGCCACCTTGCTGAATTCATTTATCAGTTCTAGAAGTCTTCTGGTGGAATGTTTTGGATCCTCTAGGTATAGAATCATGTCGCTGGCAAATACTGATAGTTTGAATTCTTCTTTTCCTATCCATATCCCTTTAATTTCTTTCATCTGTCTAGTTGCTCTGGCTAGAGTTTCAAGAACTCGGTTGAACAGAGGTGGTGAAAGAGGGCATCCCTGTCTTCTTCCAGTTTTTAGAGGGAATGCCTTCGATTTTTCAAGTCCAATCTCCATGATAGAGCTTACAGGTTCATGCTCCTAATTTGGTCCCTGCTATTTCTACGCTCTCACCTTGAACTCTGCCTCTCTTCAGACTTCAGTTCCATTGATTTCTTTCAGGTTCTTAACACTAAACTGTTTCTCAGGGCCTTTGTACCTGTTCTTTTATTGACTTCAAATGGTTTCTCCTCCTCCCTCCGTGTCCTCCAGATCTCAGCTGCAGCATCACCCTTCAGTGAAGACCTTCCCCATGTGCCAGTCTGAACCAGCTTCTCCCTTCTGTCTCAGTCCATATTGTGCCACCAAAAGAGAATGCCTGAGACTGGGTAACTTGTAATGAAAAGTTGTCTATTGGCTCACATTTCTGGAGACTGGGAAGCCCGAGATCTGGGGAATTGCATCTGGAGAGGGCCTTCAACTTACCTCTTCATCCCATGGTAGAAGACAGAAGGGCAACAGAGTCAAGAGATGGCCACCTCCTGCCTTTTATTATGGCCCCAAGCCTGTCCACCTGGGTGGAATCCTCGTGTCTTAATTCCCTCTTAAAGTTTCTGTCTCATAATATTATCACAATGGCAATTAACTATCAACATGAGCTGGTGAAGGGACATTCAAACTATAGCACCTTCTTATTCCTTATTTTCTTTTAAAACACTCTATTGTTTCTTTTATATAATTTATCATAAACTTTGTATGACACACGAGTGCATCTTAGACTCCTTCTTCATTTATTTTCTCCTGTCCCCACTAGACTGTGAACTATCATGAGGATGGGGTGAAGACTATTGTTCTTACTTTATGTACTTAGCACCTGGCTGAGTGCCTGGTGCTCAGCATCTGCTCAGTAAACATCAGTTTTGAGGAAGTCTATCGCTCCAAGACTACAAAGCCAGAGCAAGACAGAATGAAATGTGGAGATCAGCCATGGCCTTGACCCCTCAAGAGAGCCCACGGGATCAGAGGATGAAGTGGTTTTTGCTCCTGTGGGTCAAGACCCCTTCAAGGTGGCGGTCTTAAGCTGATCTCCATTCCCTAGTGTGGTCCTTTTGAGATGGTTTTTCAGGAAATGTTTCTGACAAAATTCAGACAAATTTTGTTTCAGATGTTAGAAAATGAAAACTCTATTACCCAATTGCTGTTGCTACCAGGAAACAGAATCTAACTTATGGCCTGCCACTTGAGATGGGCTTGGCAGAGGACCCTGCGTTAGCACCCTTACAAGGCAGGCTGCTTGCCTTGGTCCTGCTTATCTCTGTGCTCCACCTATACATGTACACATGTTATAAACTCATCCACAGCACTCTCACGAGGGATGAAATGGCAGAGTGCATCTGACATGCATGCATTAAGCTCCTGCTGTACTTATACCAATGACTAGGATGGTTAGACCCTTTCTGTAAGCAAGAGTAGAGCATATCTCTTGAGGTAAGTTTTTTTGTTTGTTTTTGCAAAGTGCCACGATTATTTCCTCCCTGTGTCCATGCCTCTTGCAAAATGATATTGCAACTCCTGCCATCTAGCAACAGTGTCCATTTTTCTTGAATCTGGGCTGGGCTGGGGTGATGGAGGTGAGAGTACAGCACTTTGAAGCCTGCCTCTCAGAAAAGACCTTGGACATAGTCCTTCTTTCTCTGGGAGCTTACCCAGTTGTCATGGGAACAAGTCCAGGCTATCCTGCTGCCAGAGGAAAACCCCACAGCACAGAGATTAACCACCCTAGCTGAGCCCCTTCTAGATCAGCTGTCCTCATCAGACAGTAGTCACATGAGTGAATGCTGCGGGGAGCACTCTGGCCCCACCCAGACCACAAGAGCTGCTTAGCCAACCCGTGGACTTATGAGTACTAATCAATGGTGGTTTAGTTAAAGTTGCCATGTTTGGGAAAGCTTGTTACCTTAAAAGAGCAAACTGGTATGCTTCCTTACAGGAAAGAGTAAATCCAAGCTTTTCCTAAAAGTCCTCAAAAGTCAAAGGTTTATTATGGGGGTCCTGAAGCAATCCTATCAAGTCCCAGAGGCATGTGGCCAAAGAACCCTGCTTTGGAAGCAGAGACTTACCTCTTATCCTGACTCTAGCTGGGTGACCTTGAGCAAGTCACTTGACATCTCTGGACCTTGATTCATTTATGTAGATAGTGGAAGAGCAATGTAAGCTGCTTCAGGCTCTTCAGTTTCTGCCACAACTTCTGTGGCCCTGTGATTCTCAGTCTCTGCTACTTTCATTTTGAAAGCAAGAAAGGATATTCCACAAATCATTCTGTCTTACAGAATCATCCAGAAAGATGAAAGTGCTTTTTCCTTGATGGCACCTTTGCTGCCACTGAGACTTTCTAGAACCCGAGTGTCTCTGCAGCAGGAACAGACACCCTGAGCTGCCAGCTTTGGGAAAATTCATCAAGTTTTATCAACACACGTGAACACACTGATTTTCAGCTCATGTTAGAAGCTGGGATGGAACTGATGGCGGTGTCTCCCCAGCAGTCTCCATCACATCTCGAAGAAGTGCTCATCCCAGAGTGCACATCCTTGTCCCTCTCTTCTTTACTCTTGGATTTATTCTGGAGGCTAATAAAGTTTGATGTGCGAGGTGAGATTGAATTTCTTTCCCAAACAGGCCCAGGACCAGCACAAACATGCATACACCATGGTTAGAAGATATGGCTGCTCAGAGCTCTTTACCCCGTGCTGGCCACACACAGGTAAGTACAGTTGTTTAGTGGGGGAAAGCTTCTCCTGTGGGCTGTTCTGAATAAGTTCTAATAACTGGACTCAAGTTTATTCTAGAGACGAATTCTCAGGAATGCCAGTTAGAAAGCTAAACCTGGGGGTCTAGCTTACGATGATGCCAGTAACCAGGAAGACATTATCGCAGATAGAGTGTGGTATTGCAGGATCAGGATAAGCACTCCCATGAGGACTGTCGATCCAAAGTCCAAGAGGAAATAAAGCTCAAGGACCATGCACCACAGTCAGCACCTTTACCAGGACCCAACAGTAGGGGAAGCACTTAGGGAAGCTTGGGCTGCAAATGTTTTTGAACAAGATGAATAAATAGTGCATTGTCCAGGATTTGGGGGCAGGGGCTGAAAATCACAGAAAATTTCAGCTCAAAATGATCTAGTCAGAAAGGGGCTTTGTGCATCATAAAACTGAAAAGCTCAATGAATAAGATGTTTTCACACACGTCCTGATGCAGGAGTTGAAACAATGTCACCAGGGCCAGTTCCTCCCCTCCCCACCATGTTGGTTCTTCCTTCGGGGAGACAGAACGGCTGCAGCCTCCTCAGATCTTCCACAGCTTACACCCTGCAGAATGAGAAACACTCTTGATGGTTTACAAAAAGTTCTGGGTCTAACTCTTTGGGCACGACGAGACCATGTGATCAAACTTGAACCAGGCCCAGTTCCTGAAGTTCTACCAGACATGGATGAGCTTCAGCTAATTAGGGCCCATCCAAGAGCAGGCGGGGCAGCCCCGCTCACATCACAGGAGCTCAGAGTGCAGGGAAGGAGAGCTCCTCAAAGGAAGTTTGGGACTCTTAGTTTTAAAAACTGGAAGATGGATTAACAGAGGCTGGGGGTAGGGCCCGGGGAAGGAAGCCCTCAGGTATTCGCTACAGGCAGCTATGGATAGAAATATGGGCCGACAGGTGTGGGGGCGAATCAGAAGAAAGTCTTAAGGTTTTCTGAAAGCAAAGAGGAAAAGTTGTTGCAAGCAGGCAACAGTCCAGACAAGGACTGTTAGTAAACTAAGGTAAGGCATGGCTAGCAGCAAAGGAACAGGCTTCTTGGAGAACTCTTTCTGGACCGCAAGGCACTGGGGACCCAGCAGTGCATGGGATCCAGAGGAAGCATCCACCATTAGACAGAGCATCTGAAAGCCAGTCAACTGGAATGGGTGTTTCCAGGCACTGGGACTCAGAGAAAGGATAAGATGTCTGGAAAGAAATGGGTTGGATTTAAAAAAAAAAAATCAAAACATTTTGAGGCACATCAAGCAGAGCTCTGATTCTTTGGAATGTTGCTTATACCTCGAATGCAGCCTGAAGATGAAAAGGAATCATATTTAATGCTCAAATTACCATTGCTCCAAGCCTCCCACCTGCTGGATTACAACATTTATAAAACAGGATCTCAATCTTCTCAACAACTGTGTCACACTCTGTCACCTAGGCTCAAAGCAGTTTGCTTCTTCCCCAAGTCCATGATATCTCTCAGCCAAACAAATCAATCAGCTGCTGATTTTAACCCTCTCTCCAGCAAGGCTCAGACCTGCCATCTGGAACCAGAGAGAAGTGGATATCAAGGGCATCTTTACCCCCAGTCTCTTCTGTCTCTACCCTGTTAGTTGGACCCCAATAAACTTCCATCCTCCTTCCACAGCTTCTCAATAGACACAAAAAAATGAAAATGGGGGAGAGTTCATTTGTTTGACTAATATTCATGAGGGTATATTGTACAGGGTGCTTGAGTTTACTGTTTAAATAAGATGACAGAAAAAATTTAAAAAGTAAATGGTGTGTCTCTGTGTGTGTATGTACAACAGTAATAAATGCTGCTAAACACTGCCTAGATTGGCCTGGAGTTGTGGCTCAGTGGTAGATCATTTTCTAAGCACGTGTGAGGCATTAGGTTTGATCCTTGGCACCACTTAATAAACAAAGTTATAAAAAAATTTCCTTTAAAAACTGTCTAGATGGAAATTAACCAACGCAATCCATCACATCAGTGGACTAAAGAAAAACAGAAGGATCACATCGCTAGACACACACACAACAAGCATTTAATGAAATCCAACACCTTTTCAGGATAAAAATTCTCATCAGACTATGGAAAGATGTGAATTCTTTCAATGTGACAGAAAATATCTACCCCCAAACCTATAGCTAACAACATACTTAATGGTGAGAAACAAGATTCTTTCCTGTTAAATTCGGGATCAGTACAGGTGGTATCCTCTCACCCCTCCTATGAGACACAGTACTGAAAGTCTTAGGTAATGCAGTAAGACAAGTTTTTTTTTTTTCTGTGTGTGCTGCTATAACAAAATACCTGGCACTGGGTAATTTACAAAGAGCAGAAACTTCTTCCTAACAATTCTGGAAATTGAGGGTTCAAGATCATGGCACTAGAAGGTTCAGTGTCTGATGAAAGCCTGGTCTCCCCTTCCAAGATGGCTTCTTGTAGCTGCATCCCCCAGAGGGCAGGAACACCTTGTCCCCACACAGAAGGAGGAATGGAAGGCACAAGAAGGGGTGAACTAACACCCCCCCCCCTCTTTCTCTTTCTGGAGACTCTTTTTTATGGGCATTAGTAGAGCCCTCATGACTTAATCATCTCCTAAAGGTGCCATCTCTTAATACCATTGGCTATTAAATTTCAACATGGATTTTAGAGGAGACACAATCAAATTATAACAGATTACGAAGGAAGATATAAAACTGTCTGTAGATGACATGATTATCTATGTAGAAAATCCCCCAAGAACAACAACAACAAAGACCCCTAGAACTGATTGATAAGCAATAAGTAATAGCAAGGTTGCAAGATACAAGGTTAGCATACAAAAGTCAACTGATTTCTTATATACCCATATTGAAAAATTGAAATTTGAAATAAAAAATACCATCATTTACATTAGCACCCCAAAATTAAATACTTAGATATAAATATCACAAAATGTATGTGTGTGTGTGTATATATATAATCTTATATATATATAATCTGTAAGGAAGTTATAAAACCCTGGAAAAATGTGAAAAATGAAATCTAAGCAAATGGAGAGGTTTCCCATGTTCATGGATAAAAGGATTCAATTGTTGTGAAGCTGTCATTTCTTTCCTTTTGGACCTATAGATTTAATGCAATATCAATCAAAATCTCAGGAAATTATTTTTACATTGATAAATTAATTTGTTCTTAAGTTTATATGGAAAGGCAAGAGACCCAGAATAGCTAGTGCAATATTGAGGGAGAAAAACAAAGTTGTAGGACTGACACTACCTAGCTTCAATACGTACTATAAGCTACAGTAATCAAGGCAATGGCACATTTGTGAAAGAATAAATAAATCAATGGAACAGAATAAAGAGTCTAGAGATTTACCCACACAGAGTCAACTCCTCTTTGACAAAGGAACAAAGACAATATAATGGAGAAAAGCTAGTTTCTTTAATAAATGATGCTAGAAAAAATAGACATCCACTTGCAAAAAATTTGAGTTGAGATACAGACCTTACACCTTTCACAAAAATTAGCTTAAGTGGATCAGAGATATGCATGTGAAACTCAAAACTATAAAACTGCTTGAAGATAACATGGAAGATGAGACAAAAGACATGGATTATAATCTCCAGGGAAACTGCTTAAAATACTACAAAGAGATATACATTAAAAGCCAATGGAGTAACCAAGAATGGAATAATAGAAATATTCATCTGACTTAAAAGAATACATTAAAAGACTAATAGAGGAACCAAAAAATGATAAGATAAATTAGAAACAATTAGCAGAACTTCCATCCATACAAGATGATATATATCAATTTTTCCTGCTCCTTCCTGGTAAATAGTTATAAACCCTTGGAATGGCACAAGAGACAACCAAAAAAAATCTAGTAAGAATGAGTCAAAAGGAAATAAGAAGAAGGTGACCTGTGCGTTGTACCATAAAACAAAGAAAACCCACTCAGCCTGGCTTTTTCTAAATCCCAATCTAACAATGGAAGGCAGTCCATTTTTCCCTGGATTGAATAGGCTCATTCCTCTCCTGGATTGAGCTGAAATTTCTTATACAAAATCAATCAAGGCCAACGTCTCCAACATGGGAGAGTGCTTGACCAGCAGAGGTATTTTCCTTTCCCATGGAACCTGAGGTTCTCCCAATGTTGAGCTGGCGTTTGAGATAGTCCCTAGTGGTTACAATCCCTGCCTCCACATTTGGCACCCTATTCCATCCCAGTTGCTTCTTTGGGCTGCAGTAGGAATATAGGCACAAAATCAACCAATGCCAACAATTAGTTCAATCAGACGTTGGACTCATCTGGCAGATACTTTTAAGTAGCCATCCTTAGAAGTTTTTCAACAAGTAATTACAAATTTTTCTGAAACACATGAAATACAGAAAATCTCAGTTAAAAAAACAAGTTATAAAAATAATCAAATTGAAATCATGGAACTGAAGAAAACAAAAACAAATGAAAATCTTACTGGGTGAGCTCAAGAATAGAGTGCTGATGGCAAAAAAATAGAATCAGTTAATTTTAAGAAAGAATAACAGAATTTATCTAATCTGAATGAGAGAGAGAGAAAAAAATAACAGAGCCTCAGACACGTGTAGGGCAATAGCAAAATATCTAACATGTTCAGAGTTCTAGAAGGACAGAAGAAAGTAACATTGAGAGAGTATTTGAAAAAAAAACAAAGTTGGCTAAAAAGTTCTCAAATTTGGTTAGAAACACAAACCTACAGATTCAACAAATTGGGAAAACCCCAATTAGGGTAATCCTAAAGAAATCCACATTGAGGCATATAAAAAGACTACCTAATTTTAATTGTAAAATTAGCTAGTCTTGAAAACAGTCAGAGAGGAAGGAGCACCAATTAGAATGACATCAGATTCCTTGTCTGAAACTATGGAGTCCAGAAGGAAGTGGCACCATATTTTTTCATGAGGCAAAAAAAAAAAAAAAAAAAAAAGAATCATCAACTGTGAATGGAAGGGAGGAATAAAAACGTTTACTGATGAAAGAAACAAAAAGCAAACTAACAGACCTAGACTGATACACTGGAAAATTATGGACACATACTATACACTGTACTTTTTCTCGTCCATTTTATAAATCATATTTGATGATTAAAGCAGAAATTATAATATCATTTCATACTAAAGCCAAAGATATGTAAAAATGAGAAGGAGAAAGGGACTTGAATGGAAGATAGATTTCCATGCTGCCCTCCCAGTGCTTCCAGTGGTCTATCTGATAGTGTACAGAGAAACCACTAAGAAAACTCTAAGAAGAGATATAATTAAATCCACTATAAATAATAAAGAGAAAACTCTAGAGACCAAGAGTGAAGGCACTATAGTAGGGCAAAGATAGTTTTTCAATAAACAATGCTGGAAAAACAGGACATCCACATGCAAAGAAGGAGGAGGAGGAGGAGAAGGAGGAGGAGACTAGATAGATTTTATGCCTTTCACAAAAATTAACTCAAAATGGATCATAAATCTAAATGCAAAATGCCTAACTACAAAACTCCCAGAAGACAAGAGAAGATGTAGAACACCCAGCATTTAGCAATAACTTTTTAGATACAACACCAAAGCACAGTCCATGAAAGAAATAATTGATAAGCTGGACTCCATTAAAATTAAAATTTTATGCTCTGTGAAAGATACTGTCAAGAGAATAAAAGCAGAAGCCCAAGACTGAGAAAAAATACTTGCAAAAGATAAATCTGATGAAGAACTGTTATTTGAAACACACAGAGAACTTTCAACACTCAACAATAAGCTAACAACCCAATTGTTAAAAAATGGGTCAAAGGTCTTAAGTCACCTCAACGAAGATGGACATATGAAAAGATGCTCCATGTCATATGTCATCAGGGAAATTCAAATTAAAATAATAATGGCATACCACTACATATCAGAATGGCCAAAATCTAAAATTCTGACTATGCTAAATGCTGGCATAGATGCTTGCCTCAGGAGCACTCCTGAACTGCAGGTGGGAATGCAGCGTGATGCAGCCACTTAAAAGATAGCTTGATGGTTTCTTACAAAACTAAACACAGTCTTACCATACAAGCCAACAATCATACTCTCTAGGATTTACACAAAGGAGCTGAAAACTGATGTCTACACAAAAACTGTACATGGATGTTTATAGCATCTTTATTCATACTTGCCAAACCTTGGGAGAAACCATGATGCCCTTCAAAAAACAAGTGGATAAATCATCTATGCTTCATTTACACAATACCAAGCAATGAAAAGACATCGGGGAAACATAAATGCATATTACTAAGTGAAAAAAAGATGGTCTGAAAAAGTCCATACGGTATGATTTCAATGATACGACATTCTGAAAGAAGCAAAGTTATGAAGACAGTCAAAATATCAGTGGTTACCAAGAATTGGAGGGTAGGGTGAAATGAGTGCACAGAAAACTTAAGACTTTCAGAGCAATGAAACTACTCTGTAAAAGACTATAATGGTGAATACATGGCATAAATTTGTCCAGACTTACAGAATGTGCAATACTAACAGTGAACTCAATTGTGAATTATGGAATTTGAACGGTAATTACATTTTGATGTAGATTCACCAATTGTAACAAATGTGCTATTCTGATGGGAGAAGCTGATAATAGAAAGGCTATGAAAGTGAGGGATAGGGGTGTCTGGGAAATCTGTGTTCCTTCTGTTCAGTTTGCTGTGAATCTAAACTGCTCTAAAGAAGTCAAGGCTAAGGGGGGTGTGGTGGAACATACTACCCATGAGGTCAAGATAGGAAGGTCACAAGTCACAGATCAGCTGGGGAAATTTAGGAAGGCTGTGTCTCAAAATAAAGTTTTAAGAAAAGGATAGGGACATATCTCAGAGGTAGAGTGCTTGCCAAGCATGGGCAAGGCCTCAGTTTTGTTCAATCTCTACTAATACACACACACACACACACAGAGAGAGAGAGAGAGAGAGAGAGAGAGAGATATCAAGTCTACTTTTAAGAGGTAATAGAGAAATATTATATAAGTATAAACAACTTCATACTCATAAATTTGACAAATTAGAAGAAATGAAATAATGCTTCAGAACGCACAAACTACCAAAACTAAACCAAGATGAAATAGACAATCTAAATGGTACAGAAATCATCAAATAAATTGAATTCTTAATCATAAAAACTCCTGAAAAAGAAATATCCAGGTTCAGATAGTCACGACAGAGAACTTGAGCAGTGTTCAAAGAAAAACTAATACCAATTTTCTACAATCTCTTCCAAAAAATAGAAGAGTGGGGCAGGCAGAAATATGGCCCTGGAACTGTGAATACATTAATTTACATGGAAAAAAAAGATTTTGTTAACCATGTTGAGATGGTAATTTTTTCTTGTATTTTCCAAGTGAGTCCACTGTAATTAATTATAAGAAGGTTTATCCTGGTGGAGCTAGCACATTTGTTGAATCTATAAGTTTGTGCCCTTAGCCAGATTTGGGATTTCTTCAAATATTTCTTCAAATACTCTTTCAACATTGTTCTTTTCCTTTCCTTTTGGGATTGAAGATACAGATGTTAGAACTTTTGTTATTGCACCATAGGTGCAAAAACTCCTATTTTTTCCAGTCTATTTTCCTCTGTTATTCATATTGTATGAATTATATTATTTTTTCCTTAGAGGCAAAAGTGGGAAGCTGTAGGATCATGTCCAGGGAGAGATTTGAAGATGACAAACTGACAGCTTTGAATAAGGAGGAAGGAGCCAAGGAATACAGGTTGCTGGGGAAAAAACAAACAAAAGACAAACAACAACAATAACAACAACAAAACAACCAAGAGATCAGATTCTCTCCTTGAACTTTGAACTTCCAGAAGGAATGACCCAGGATGACATTTTTTTAAAATATTTTTTTAGTTGTAGATGGACACAATATCTTTATATTATTTATTTATTTTTATGTGATGCTGAAGATTGAACCCAGTCCTCACACATGCAAGGCAAGCACTCTACCACTGAGCCATAACCCCAGTCCCACAGGGTGATATTTTTATTTGAGCCCAGTTAGTCTAATTTCAGACTTATAATCTCCAGAATTATAAGATGATACATTTTTATTGTATTTTTTAATCCAATAAGTTTGTAGTAATTTGTTACAGCAGCAAGTGGAAGCTAATAGGTATGGAAAAACAATACAAAGATAATACTTCTCAATTCATTTTATGAGGTTAGTATTACAAAACCAGACAAGAACAGTACAAATAAACAACAGACCATTATCTCTCACAAATATAGACATGAAAATATTCAAAAGATATTAGCAGACTGAATAGAGAAAGATCAATGTTAGGAACCACACAGATATCTACTCTCACCACTCATATTGAAAAGAATTGGAAGTTCTCGTCACAGCAATAAGACAAGAAAAAAAATAAATAAGAGTCATACAAGTTGGAAAGGAAGAATTAAATTAAAACAATTCTAATTGAGGATGACATGAGTGAAAACATATAAAATTTAGAAAAACATCTCATATAAAAGCACATATCTAGAATTAATAAATAAATTTAGCAAAGTTGCAGGATACAAGATCAAAAAGCAATTGTATTTTGATGTACTAACATATGCATTTATGGACAGGCAGTTATTAAAATTTATAAAATAAAATAGATTTTACAGTAACTCCAAAGAAAATACTTAGGTGTAAAATTAACAAAGCATATACATAATCTACATATTGAAAATTGCAAAAGGTTAGTGAAAGAAATTTTAAAAATCTAAAAAAAATGGAGAGACATACTATGTTCATGGATGGAAAAATTCAATATCATAAAAATGTGAATTCTTCCCAGATTGATCTATAGATTTATGAACGCCTATGAAAATTATTGTCATTGTGGGGTTTTTTGGAAACAAATACAGGCTTATTCTAAAAATTGTGTGGAAACATACAGTCTCTGGAATAACTAATATAATCTTGACAAAGAAGAATAAAGTGGGAGAAATGATCTAATATTAAGGCTTACCTTATATCTACAGTAATGGAAAAAAAAAAAAAACAGTGTGATGTTGGTGAAATAACAGACAAATATGTCAATAGGAAAGAATGTAAGACCCAGAAAGAGATCACACAAATATTCCCAACTGATTTTTGACAAAAGAGGTGGAAGACACTAGGCTTTTCAGAAAATGGTGCTGGAAATTTTGGATGCCTATAATTAAGAAAATAAACTTCAACATAAGTTTTGCATCTTAAATAAAGATGACTCAAGATGGACCACATACAAATGTAAAATAAAAAAACTTTTAGCAAAAATCTTATGAGAAAAATCTTCAGGATCCAGCAAGAGGGAAAGAGTTCCTATACATAATACAAAAAAACATGATACTTAAGAAGAAAAAATCTTGATATTTAAATCTCTCTTATCTCTGAAATAAAAAAATTAAAACTCTTATTCAGTAATAGGCCATGGGAAAAAAAAGAACATTCAGGACAGAAAGAAACTATTTGCCAACCACACATCCTGCAATGGACTGTTATCTGGAATATAGGAAGAATTTTCAAAATACAACAATGAAAAAAAAAAACAATTAGAAGATGAACAGAAAACGTAAGCAGATATTTCACCATTGGGGATATACAGGTGGAAAATAGGTGAAAAGAGTTGAACATCACTAACCATTAGGCAAATACAAATTAAAAACACATGAGACATCTTCATACACCCACCCAAATGGCTAAAACAAAAGATAGTGACAACCAAATGCTGGCAACGGTGCAGAGAATCTGGATCACTCACACACTGCTATGGGGAATGCAAAGTGGTAGAGCACTCTGGAAACAATCTGACAGCTTCTTTGAAAACGAAACATGCAATTACCATAAAATCCAGCAATAGCACTCTTGGGCATTTATCCCAGAGAAATGAAAATTTATGTTCACACAAAAGCCTATACATGAGTGTTCCTAGCACCTTTATTTGTAATAACAAAAACTGGAATCAACTCAGATGTCCTTCATCAGATACTGGTTAAACAACAGTGGCATATACATAGCATGGAAGACTTAAAACTTAAAAAATCTTACCCACTGTATGATGCCATTTTATTATATTTTTGAAGTGTTAAAATTTAGAAATGGAGAACAGATCAATGGTAGCCAGAGGCTTGGGAAGGGGAGGTGGCAAGACAGGGAGAAGTTGAGTATGGTTATAAAAGGGTAATGAGGGAACTATTCAGTACCTTATCTTTGGTGGATACAGGAACCTATACAGATGATAAAATTGCAATGGAACTGAAATGTATATGCACACACACACACACACTCACACACACACACACTTGAGTACAAGTAAGACTGTGAAAATCAGAATAAGACTAATGGAGGGTATCACTGTCACTCTCCTAGTTGTGATATAATCTATAATCTAGTTTTGCAAAATGTTATCATTGGGGAAAATGAGTCAAAAGGCACAAAAGAATACTATGCTTCCTTCCTTCTTTTCTATTAGTTTTAAGCATTCTTAAAATTACTGAGGTATGATTGAACTCTACATATTTAATGTGTATAACTTGTTTAGTTTGGAGATGAGTTAACAGGCACGGAAACATGACCACCGTTAAGGCTTAAAAAAATCTATCACTAGTCAAGATTTCCTCCTGCTCCAATATTTTTATTATTATTCCATTATTATTATTATTATTATTATTATTATTATTATTACTGTTATTGTTGTTGTTATTTTGGTGGTAAGAATCTTAAACATAAGATCTACCCTCTTAACTTTTAAGCATACAATACATGCTAGCTATAGCATTGTGCTATATCCATCTGCAGACTTGATCCATCTTACATACTTGAAACTTTGTATCCTTTAACACACTACTATTACATGTGAACCTATAGCTATCTTAATAAAATGTATATTAAAAAA
This sequence comes from Marmota flaviventris, assembly GCF_047511675.1. NCBI lineage: Eukaryota > Metazoa > Chordata > Mammalia > Rodentia > Sciuridae > Marmota > Marmota flaviventris. The sequence goes on along the minus strand of NC_092507.1, from coordinate 25,494,284 downwards.
TCAGCAACTGTCATACTGAAGCCAAAATTTATCAAAAATTATGCTAGATATATATGGATTTGGGTTAAAAGTTAGATATGTTTGGAAGGAAAAAATGGCCGAGCTATATGCTATCTATAAGATAAATACTCTAAATACAAAGACACAAATAGTTTAAAGGTATTTTTTTAAAAAGTAAAATAAATTTTGGTGCACAAAAACATTTTTTAAAGGTGAAACGACAGGCTGGGTGTGGTAGTGCATGCCTGTAATCCTAGCGGCTCTGGAGGCTGATGAGACAGGAGGATCGTGAGTTCAAAGCTAACCTCAGCAATTTAGTAAGACCCTACACAAGTCACCCTGTCTCTAAATAAAATACAAAATAGGGCTGGGAATGTGGCTTGGCGGTAGAGTATCCCTTAGTTCAATCCCTAGTCCAAAAAAAAAAAAAGTGGGGGATGAAAGAACAGTATAAATTTCAGACAAAATAGGCTTTAAGTTCAAGAAGTAAAATCAAAAATTAATAAATGGGATGGTATCAAATTAAAAAGCTTTCTCACAGCCAAGGAAACAATCAAGAACATGAAGAAAGAGCCTACAGAATGGGAGAAAAATCTTTGTCATCTGTACATTAATCACTAGAATATACAAATAACTCAAAAATCTTAACACTAAAAAGACAAATAACCCAATCAACAAAAGGGCAAAGGAACTGAACAGACACTTCATAGAAGAAGAAATATGGTCAACAAACAAAAGAAAAAAATTGGTCAACATCAATAACAATTAGAGAAATGCAAATTAAAACTACACAGAGATTTCATCTCACTCCAGTTAGAATGGCAATTATCAAGAATACAAGTAACAATACATGTTGGCAAGCATGTGGGGGGAAAGTTACACTCATACATTGCTGATGGGACTGAAAATTGGTGCAACCACTCTGGAAAGCAGTAAGGAGATTCCTCAGAAAACTTGGAAGGGAACCATCATTTGACCCAGTTATACCACTCCTCAATATATACCCAAAGGACTTAAAATCAGCATACTATAGTGACACAGCCACATCCATATTCATTGCAGCTCAATTCACAATAGCTATGCTATGGCACCAACCTAGATGCCTTTCAACAGATGAATTGTTAAAGAAAATGTGGTATATATACACAATGTAATATTACTCAGCTTTAAAATTAAAGGCTTTAACTCACACTGCCAACTGCCATGACCTTATGTGACAGAAAACACATGCTTTTCACGGACACATATTATGTTCACAACAGATAATGTGAAAAAAAAAAAAAGAGAAAAGTCTTTATAATGTTTCAAAATATTGAAGTGTTACCAAAATACATTCTCTAATCAACACTAGAAATAAGTAACAATAAGATATCCAGAAAAGCCAAAAATATCTCTAAATTAAATAATATACTTTAAAAGTATTTCTGTGTCCAAGAAGAGATCACAAGGGAAATTAGAAACTAGTTCACAATGACTGATAATGAAAAACACAAATTATCAAAATTCGTGGCACGCAACTTAAGCAGTGCCTAAAGAGATATCTGTATTTTTAAGTGCTTGTGTTAGAAAGGTAAAAAAATCAATTATCTAAACTCCTACCTTAAGAAGCTATAAAAGCAGTACCAGTTTGGGGTAAAACGGAGGAAGCACATTCCACCCAGCCTCTCCCACTGCATGCAGCTATAAAACTTGGACAGAATATATAGAGCAGCTATTTGAGGACTCTGAAAAGAAAATAGTAGCAAGCAGATTGGGGAAGAAGACAAGAATGCAAAGTACTTCTAAACGGGTAGTGAATTCACCCGATTTTTTTTTCTCTTCTAGTATCCCCAGATCTACAGATCTAATCTCTAATCCCAATGGGGTCCCAAGATCTAGATGTGAGCACTGGGGTGGGAGAAAAACAAACACAGAACAGGAGAGAAAGCCTCTGCTTCCCAAGGAGTGGGAGAGGAGCTGCTAACACTCAGAGTGAGTACAGAGGGTTTAGTCCAAGAAAAAGTGGTAAAATATGCCATGCTTTTTTTCTCTCCCCTCTCCCTCTTTTTCCTCATGCAGCTTGGCCCTGTGTGCAAGTATAATTACAGAATAAGGTAATTAAAACTCCAACTTGCTGTCCAAAGGACCAAAAAGGGGGTGCTCCCAGGGAGTCAGAAAGAATTGGAGAGAGAATGGAACTAACTAAAGAAAGCTCATGAAATCTTCTGGATTCTTGGGTTGACCCTCAAGCTGCACACACGTTGAGTACAATCCTCATCAGCATATTAATGACTTTTGAGAACTAAAAGATAGACCCACACCCAGGTCCAAGTCTAGCCTCTAGGTGGCGCACATACAGGGAAAGATCCAATGGCACAGCAAAAGCTTTGGAAGCTGAACCAGCATTGGAATAACTGGCAGAAGTTCTGACCCTAAAACCTGCTGCCAACCGGGTGCATTGCCTGCTGAAGCAACATCAGCATCTGCATAGGAGGCAAAATTCCAAAATTTCATAACATAATTTTCAAAATGACCAGAATACAATCCAAAAATTTCTCACAATACAAAATTTAAAAAAAATAAGAGCAAGTCAATCTCAACTCTCATAGTAAAAGAAAACCAACAGATGCCAATACTGAGATGGCATTGATGCTGGAATTAGCTGACAAAGTCTGAAAGTAACTGTTATAAA